>NC_056001.1:3462724-4700139 GCF_018446385.1 Zingiber officinale
ACAGCAAACAAGAAAGGAATCATTAACAATTTTATGAGGTTAACAATGCAATAGTAAAGAAATTAGCAACCTGGCGATGAGTATCACCATCAAAAGGTAGCTTCCCAGTGACCAGCTGGAACAGAATTGTTCCAACACTCCACAAGTCAGCCTGCATTTGACAAACAGTTCAATCAATTAATAACACAGACAGAATATTCACCTAAGTATTTTAGCATGTTCTCAAGCTTATCTTGGCATCGTATTTTCTGTCCTGAATTATCTCAGGAGCCATGTATAAAGGAGAACCACAAAATGTGTCAGCTAACCCTTGAGGCATTAAATATCTGACAGAATGTCATATATCAGAACTAGGAGAAGCAAAGGAATAAGAGGAACAAAAATCAGGTCAATGACAGTAAAACAACAACCAAATCATGAGTGCAAACTATTAGGAGTCGAATGTAGGGAGTTTATCCTTTAATTAGGTCAATGGCAGTAAATTCTATAACGATGCTCCACAAAAGATAGCATAACATAACTTGTAACTTTTGTTACTGCAACGTTGGCCATCTCTATCACTTTTACCAACTGATTGATGATCAGCTATAAAATTCAACCTTAGTCCAACATAAAAACTTAAGAAAAACATGAGGGTTGAAGGAAATATGCCTGGGAATTTAGACAAGTTGAATAAGAAAAAAAAAGGTTAATCAATGCATATGTTCATTATCAAATTATGCAGCCAAATGAAGGTCATCCATCAATCAATACAATATCAATCATGAAAGTGTTGAATACCAGTCAAATAATACACATCATCTGCCCATGGTTATCTAGATTAAAATCAATATTACGATATCTTATAATTCTGTGACCGAAATTTGACTGGGAAATTCAGATCCTATGTAGGACATAAATTCGATTGGGATCTCACAAATTTACTATTTAATCCTTTGTTTTCTGATTTCCTAGGTATGATTTCAATCCTGACAAACTTAACTTCATGGAATATATACCTACAACATGCGCATTTTAAAGATTAACATCCACTAAAATAGTCCATCTTTTACATGTCATATCATATAAGAAAATTTTCGATTATATGACAGATCTTTTTAACTTTCAAGTAGAATCTAAGTTTGAAATGTTTGTAATAATACTAATGCAGAGAACCTATCCTATAATAGTATTATGTTTTAGGATCTTATGATCCTATCCTACAGTTCAATCCTATAAATTTTTTACTGTGCTTAGGGTGGATCTCTCATGAAAACCATTGAAAATTAGTATCTAACTAGTGCTGAGATGCAACGAAGGAGCAATATAAGAAATTATTATCCAGAAGAAAGCAATGACATATTCCAATGAGCCTAGCTCTTTGGGAGGATTTCAATCCTACAACCTTGAAATTTGCATAGTTACATCAAACTCCTGAGATGCAACCCAGAAGCAATATAAGAAAATATTACTAGCAGAACGCAACAATACATTGTTATGCATAAAAGTGAGAATGCATGTTATATTGTTATTTTAGTAGTGAATTTTCTCCATTGTATGATTTGAATAGTAATGTTGCTAAAATTATAACACCAAAACATTCCATTCCTTCGTAATGAAGGCGAAACCTTCTTTTCAATCTACCCAACTTAAATTCTAGACAAGATTCTTTTTTCTTTTTTTTTAAGATAGCACCAGGTATTGGGAATGACCGGCCCAATTCACGAAAATTTTCCACGGTCATCAGGATAAATCCAAAAGCACTCGTAGCAAGCGGTCTAGCAACCCAACCGAGGAAAATACCCTACAGTGCGCCATAGTTAGGAATCGAACCATTGGTACTTGAGAGACTACATGGGTGCTCTGCTCCTGCACCATAGCCTAGGGACAATTCTAGACAAGATTCTTGAACAATAAGTAAAATACATCTAAACAATTACACAAAACAGAATGAAAGATCTAATGCCTGAATAAACTGCCTGGTATTATTCATGTAATACTAAGATACAACGCCTACACTTGCAAACCTGAGCAATAAATAACTGGGTCGTGGAATTGCCAATAAATACAGAATGTGCTGTTTTATGAACTGATATTACCATACATGATACCAATCAGAGAACTAACTGAAGTCACTGCACTGACTGACATAATGAGAACAATAATCCAAGTCATCAAATTAATATAGAATGATAAACTAAATCAGTTTCTCACCTTGCAAAACCAAAATCGCCAATCTTCAAAACTGCAGTTTCATCACTAGTTGATAACAGAAGGTTCTGCATATTTAATGCAAGACCGTAAGTGCACAACGATAACAAGAATGTCTCTCTAGCATAGCAATACAATCTCCATATACCATAAAACCAACATGAAGGATAAATAGCAAAGAGGAATCCACTCAAAGGATGAACCTTTTCTAATTTCAAGACCAAATATTTATGTGTCTTCTTGTGAATTTGACAATCAGTGTCAAAGAGTTTAAGTCAAAATCCTCAATATAAGTGTTATATTTTGTTTCTAAAGCCTTCCATTTGTGGATTATACTCGGTTTTATCTACCACTAAAAGGATTTAAAATTTTAAAAATTCTCAAGAAATTCTACATAATAATGCAAGTTCTGAAATAGAATTTCTCTGATAATAGATCAAAAATATTTTCTTGCTAACTAGAAGGATTTAAAACATGGAAAAAAATTACTGGAGATTTTCATAGGAACTTTGAATCATCACAAGAACTCAAGAAGTTAAACCTTGGGATGTTAGTAAGTAGTAACCAAAATTGTCTAATGCAAATAACACTATAATGAATACAATGTTCATGAACAAGCTTGATACTCAACTCAATAAGATTTCGATAGTGTTTGTTTAATATGAAACAAATATAAATAACAAAAAGAAACAAATGCCGTAATAAAATATCATACACAAAGAGTTCATTAACAAAGCTCATACACAACACCACACCCTTAAGGTTTTAAAATATCTATGCTGTAATAGAAAAAGCAACATAAAGGTTAATTAGTGGATCAAATTTTAATTAATTATCAAGGCAACTTTTTCTCTAGTGGAGCTCTAAGCTTAAACAAACTTGAACACAAATATTTTCTAATAAACAATTTGGCACATAGTTAAGTGCCCTAAATTCAAACCCTATTGAAATTCCCCAAACTTGGTGTGGCAACATAACTTTTAGGAGAATTTCATGGTGAGTTTGGGTGTTAGTAAATCACATCAGAGAGTTTCTAGATAAAATGTTAGAACTCAAAGAATGGAAAGCTATAATCCAAGGATTCCATAACAGATCTCCACACTCCTTCAAGCACATCATATGCAAACTTGTCCAGATGGAGATATTCTTATTGTATGGATTGAAAGAGATAGGCAATACTTAATATCAGAATTACAGATAAAGAACACATACGAGAGATGTGTTTACATAAGCTATTGCAATAGCAGTTCATTTGCAATGGTCAAACTTCAGTAACACCATTTTTGCATTTTGACATTTGTTAATGGGTTTTATATCAACCTCTTCTAGGCATGCAATCCTTGATTACCATCTTCTATGGATCTCTAACAATTTTGAATTGGCATTCTTCCCTATGTTAATCTACTGCTCCATGAACCCAAGAAAAACTGATGAAGCCAGCTGCTAGTGGCTATAACCAAATTATATACTTACAAGTATTTAATTAAAGTGAGTGAGACTATAATGAATTGGAAAGGAGAAATCATTCTTATGTATTATATAAGCTTACATAGACAGTTGCTTTATGATGTCTTCTTATCACTGCTTTTTCACACTGCAAAATGGTACCTTTTATCCAATGTACTTTATAATGCTTTAGTTCAATGGTCCTAAAATGATGAACAGAAAACTCATAATTATCCTCAAAGCATGTTAACCAATTTGAAAAGGTGTAAAAATGAAAAGTCATCAGAGGAAAAATCTACAGAAAAACATGATGTAATACTGTTCTTTTTTCTTTTTTTTCCTTTTCTTTTCAGGGTAATGCAAATAGCTTCTCTGATAAAATTGAAACTAGCAGAATGTGTGAAGTTATATTTGCATCTCAGCACAAACAATAACAAAAAAAACTAAGGATAACAATTAAAAGGGGGCTATCTACCTGTGGTTTGAGGTCCCTGTGAATGAGATTATTCTCGCGCAGTACTTTCAATCCTTCAGCTGTTGAACGATTCAACGTAAATGCAGAAATGAACCCAACAATTCAACATCAACAAAGCAATCCAACAACAGAAATCATTCGCAGATAATTTCCCAAAGAATGAAAGCTCTAAAGAGAGACACTTGATGAAGGTAGAGGATAAACACATACCGAGTTGCCTTAAGAAGTGTCTGGCAACATCCTCCGACACCCTCCCACGAATTCCCTGCCGATTTAAATAATCTGCAACGTCTCCACCAGCGCAGTACTCCAACACGAGAAATATCTTGTCCTCCGTCTGTTCAAGCGAGTCGTTCCAATATAAAATTCTTGTCCAGACAAAAGCCATAGAGATAAGGCGATAGAGCGTAGAATCAACAGAGGCGAATATAAGAAAAAGACCTGGATGGCCTGGAAGAAGCGGACGATGTTGGGGTGGGAGATGTTGCGGAGTATGCTGACCTCCTTGAGGAGGCAGTCGCGGACCTTGCTGTCGACCCTCTGCTTGTCGATCTCCTTGACCGCCACCTCGTGCCCGTACTTCCGGTGCCGCGCACGCCACACCGACGCAAAGGACCCGGCCCCGATCTTCGGCCCGAGGATGTAATCGCCCACCAGCCGCCCCCGCGCCTCCATCGCCTCTTCCATACGCACTGCTTCAGAGAACGCTTAGGGGGAACAGTGCGGGGGGAAAGCTGCTCGCTTCGGTCACTGGCTTCATCGGTGGAGAAGACGACAACGGAGGAGCCGAAGGGGTTTTGGGTTAAAGGCAGCGATAGCCGTAAAGCGGTAAAGGGGGAACAAGGGACGCGGAGAAGGGCTGAGACTCGTTCGTGCTTAAGAGATCGCTGTCTACACTAAATCAGGGATCACCATAAAGCCGAGGCCCCCATCAACGTCGTTGATCTGATGCTAGTTGTTGCCAGAAATATACCTGTTTCCTGCCGCATGATTAACAGTTCATCCGTCGGCTCGTGGCTAACGCGTCTATTGTTCCCTATCTCCATCGAACGGCTTAGATCGCTCCATCGCTGGTGGTTTAACAAAAGAAGGAAGAACTTTCAAACAAGTGCTTGATGCGCACGCAACGAAATTATATTGCAAACTTGATTAGCAACTCAAACATTGTTTTGAATAAAGAGGCTTCAAACCCCCTACAGACAAAGATACGACAATGGATCGGATTTAAATTGAATTTTATATTCTTCATATCTATCTTTGTATATAATATTTGTCCCTGTATTCATTACATATTTAATTTTCATCCTCATTCTTATATTTTTCATATCTATCTTACTCATCATTTTATTACTATCTAAATTCTCTTTTTTTTAAAAAAAATAAATAAATAATTTCAAATGTACTCACCTGCTTCGATCGGATGAAAATTTCTCATGAAAAAAAAATAATATACATATTAGTGACCGGATAAAAAAATTAATTTTTTTTTATAAGACGAAAAATGGGTTAAATTTTTTTTCATATATCAAGTAAAGTATAAATAAAATTTTACCACATTTATCTTCATTCCTAAATATGAAAATACTCATACCCAATTATCTGATCTAAAAACTCCCTCCAAGTCTGGATATTATATTCGAAGGAAATTATCATCCCTGCTAGCAATGCTTCTAAATGCAATCAAATCTAAATGCAGCCAATTAATTGGAATAAATTTGAAATCCGAGAAACCTCAAGGGCAGGTCTTGACATTGCTTAGAGTCAAACATCTGGAAACAAAGAAATATTTCCCATGTAATAGGGAACAACTAATGAAGCTCGTTGACATCCCTTCTGGAGCTGGAGCATTAGCATTTAATAGTCTCTTTCTTGAATTGGTTGAGCGTATCCACTTCCCCTTGCCCGACTAATATAGTCTCTGTCATTGCTATCTTGCCTGATACCTCGCCCAAAAGTTCGACCACCAACACGTCCTCCTGAGGCCTCAGATGGGTATCCTCTGCCTCTGCCCCTTCCTGAAGAGGAAAAATGACCGTCGTCTTTAAGAACAATAACTAATGAGTGGGAAAAAAATTCTTGATACAGATGCCAGCATTGTTAACTAGTGTTACTTAGATTTTTCATTTTAAACTATATATATATATATATATATATATAGTTTAAAATGAAAAATCTAAGTAACAAGCAGTGAATGTTCGAGTATCTCACAAGAAAAAGCAATGGCCTTCAACCGTAAAAGAGTACTCTATTGCTTCAACACATAAGGGTATTCACATTTACAAAGTTTGATGGCATAAAAAAAAAGATTAACAACAATTAAGACAGTCTCTATTGCTTCAATAGTTCTATGGTAGGTTCAGCAAGTAATAATTACACGAGAAATTATGTCAGGGCCGAAACTTAGACTTTATACAATGAATACATTCTTTACATACTGCTTTCTATTATTGTTTTTGCCATTTTTTTCTTTCTTGCAATTTTAAATTTTAATCGCTGCATCATGCAAAAGAACATCAGACACCAAGACTCAATAGTATTGCATAATTCTGAATCATAAAAAAAAGCCCTTCCATTTACTTCTGCAATGACATCTGTATTTGACTACAATTCTTTATGGTTCAAAATTTCTTCCATGACTTGACTCATCCAACCTCCCTCCTACTCGTATTAACACAACACAGCTATGAAATACTAGTCCAACAAGCTGGACTTGCTTTCCTAAGGTGGAGATTAAGTGGGGAGAATGAATAAAAGGAAAGAGAAATGAAGGAGAGTTTGACGAGGAAAATGAATTGATGTTGGAAGTCATTCAAAATATTGTCAGAGTAAGCTAGTTGGCATATAATGCCCAATAGTGAGAGGAGGGGGTGTCATAAGGTTACGACATATGAGGATTGTGAAGCTTGTGAGGAGAAACTATGAGAGTTTTTCTAAAACATATTAAGCGTGGAGGAGAAGAATAAAAGAAAGGAGAAAAATAGGGGTGAAAACATAGAAGAACTGGAGGAGAGGGAGAGAGCTATTCGATGATGGAGCAACATCACGAGTCATTAATAATCATTGAAGCATGCTAGCCAAGGATGCTATTCCCAAGTGCAAGAGA
The DNA here is from genome assembly GCF_018446385.1 of Zingiber officinale. NCBI lineage: Eukaryota > Viridiplantae > Streptophyta > Magnoliopsida > Zingiberales > Zingiberaceae > Zingiber > Zingiber officinale. The sequence continues at coordinate 3,469,939 of NC_056001.1, forward strand.
CAATGAAGAGCGGTGGAGCCGTGGAGGTCTGTTGTGTGGAGATCCGCAGAATTTGCAGAGCAAACCGATGGCAAAAAACTAAAAGGAAACTCTAAAACACATTATTCTTGCCATATGAATCAAACCGATTCAATTTGGTTCATCATTGGTTTAGTTATAAAACACTCAATCTAGATCTGATTCAGACCAAGTTCGAGCCTAAGGAAAACTCAACTTGAATAACATATGATCCAACGATTGAGTTCAAATTCACAATATCATCCCCTAACCACACTGATTCAGTCATATTAATTGCAATTTCTATTAAACACTCCTAAATTAACATCTATAATCCCTAAATTATTAGATTAATATATTAATTTTAGCTATATAAGATTAATATCGATTAATATTAATATGTATATTTGTCATGTCTTTGTACCTGGGCTCCTAAACTTAAATGCTTTTTGGGCAAGTCCCCATGCTCCAAAGTTGGGAAAAAAAAATATGAAATTTGAATCTATACACAGATACCCATGTTGGATGAATTGGAATAACATAGCAAATTTCACATTTTGCAAAATGGCCACATAAAATCATCCGATCCGAACAAAAATCTGATCATAGTTATAATAAGAAAAACAATGATGTATATATTTAATTCTTTCTCAAATTTGAGCATTTAAGTAGTTTCCAAAGAGAGGTGTCTGAAACTGGGACTTACTTCCTCGTGATACACCGCTATTAGGTCTTCTCCCCTCGACATGAATCAATCTCCCATTTAACTGTATTGGAGATGCCTGAAAATGAAAAGCCAGTATGTAAAGTATGTAATTTGAGAGAATCCTCAACATACAACGAGAACTTAAATTTATCTTAAGCAAAATCAAGTTGTCCTCAATATAAGAATTCTGAAGGAAAAAAAAACAAAGTATGCTAACAAGATACAAGGATATGAATCTAGAAATAGTTTACAGAAGTAAAAAACACTTGGTAAATAATAATGAGGATCAAATATATTAATGTAGAGATTTACAGAGCTGGAACACAAACAGATCTGAAATTTTATAGTGGAGATTTATGTGCAAATATCCTCGGTAAAATACGTCAGATCTCAAACTGGTTTTATAAACAAGAAGAAATAAAGATATAGAAACTGCATAAAAGCATGTACACTGCAATACGCAGATACTGATTTCAACACGTAATCATACTGGTGCAGACTAGACTTGAAATAGGAAAGGATACTGCAAAATACTACTATATAGAGTTGATATACTCTGATACTTGTGAGAATAAACTTAAGGAAGATCACATACCTTAAGTGCATTTTGTACACCAATGGCATCTTGATATTCAATGAAAGCATAAAAAACATCAGACTCCTGCAAATTTGCATGTATAGCTGTGTTAAAAATTAATCAAGATGCATAAAACTAAATCAAAATAGTACAACAAGCAAAATGAAATCAACCTTCCGGCTTCTAATAAAAACACCATCTGGTCTCAATTTACCAAAATTCTTAAAGACTTGCTCAAGGTCTGAAGTCGAGATAGATGAAGGAAGATTTCCAACATAAACAGATCTGGAATCAACTGAGACCAAAACAAATACTATTCTCAAACAAGCTTAAATTAAGATCAGTAGATCTTTCACTAGAGCAGATAAACTCCAGGTGAAAACATAAAGAATATAGAAGCAATTGAATTGATACATAAGCTGAATTTTCAACAAAATCGAAAACTACTTAAGTATTAAGGAAGAAACACAGAATGGTGCCCAAGATCACATAATCATGGCATATCAGTTACTGAAAGTTGAACATTTGAGGATTGTCCAAACAATTTTCAGAAAGAAAATACAAAGCATATAATAAGCAATCAGATTCAGACAATGAGACTATGTGGCCTGAATATAAATGGGAGGGCTGACCTTTTCAAGTGCAAAGTAGAAATTCAGGATTGTTCAAACACTTTTCAGAAAGAAGATACAAAACACATAATAAGCAATCAGTTTCAGACAATGAGACTATGAGGCATGGATGGGAGGGTTCACCTTTTCAAGTGCAAAGTAAAAAAATTAGGATTGTTCAAATAATTTCAGAAAGAAATACAAAGAAATGAAGGGAGAAACCTTCATCCTCAACTACTAGAGCCTCCTCAATTGCCTCAGAGGCAGTGTTCTCAGGAAAAATAGCAGGATGGGATCGTTGGGAAAAGGAATGGGCCTGTTCTGAAACCACCAGAGATGTCTTTACTACAGGTGCTGGATGCATAGATGGACCAGATTGGCCTTTAGCCCGAAGCTGGGACACAAATAACATCAGTCTCCTAAGGAATAACCTGTAAGAAAATATAACAGAGAAATAACTTTTGCATACAATGGAGGCATATGTGTGCTTAGTTGGCTCTCCAACAGGTTCTTCAGTGGTTGCAGGAGGTGGATCTCTTGTGGTCTCCAAGGCAATTGGATATGGCACAATCTCTTCAGCAAAAGATTCACCTAATCGTTCATCCAAAACTGGAAGTTGTTGTGGTGCTTCAGGGTTGCTATAATTCTCTACTGTGTCATTTTCTTCCGCCTGCACTAGAGACAACAAGTCCTGAGCCTGAACTTCATCTTGTAGTATATAGTCAGGAACTGCCAAAGTCAGACAAGCTCATGCTCAGTGAAAGAAATAAATTGTTAAATATCCAGACAAGGAGCTAATTTTTTTGTGACCTATGAAAGGCTATGGACCTTCATTGTACATAAAAATAGACACAGTAGGTATAGGAGAAGATTGTTCATTTGTCTGACCAAATTCATTACAGAGCAGCAGTCCATTCCCACAACTTCCCAACTCTTAATATGAGACAGCCATATACAGTGGCAAATAACATATTTGAGAAACTTCTTAGGAATTACATGAAAGTTGGAATTCTTACAATGACTAAAATAGGGCAATAACACCAATAATGAAACAAATCAATTGCTGGCCTAAAATGCTATCACTGTCAACCTCACGTTTTGAACACCTACGTTACTTTATTTTCTTTATACTATAAATTGTACATATTAGGTACACCAGTCAAATTAAGGATTAGTTCAAAACTCACATAATTAGGAAACTGCCTCTATGACTGAATACATCAATATGCCAATAAATCGAATATTCTGACTCTGTTAACAACATTTGTTAGTGAAATTAGCTCAGGAAACAATGACATCTCACCTTTAGCATATCAAACTAGGACAAAAATCATCCTACTATAATTACAAGGGCAAGCTATTCACGTAGCATTCAAAGCAAACAAAACCTGCCAGTGGTTTTCTTTCAACTATACCATCAGTTCATAAAATAAACAACTAATAAAATTAACAAATTTAGAAGGAATTTTAAATATATAAGAATCTAGGCAAAAACATTTGTTAAAAATGCAAGATTTTGACACGTGTACATTGTTAACATAAATAAACAAGTGTAAATATGCACAAATAATGGTTCTAAGATTTTGACATTGATATACCAATATGTTTTCTGACTTATATGTCTTTATCAATATGTTGGGGTGGTGCTAATTTTCATATTGCAGTAGCACATTGATGTTGGTTTTTCAGACATATGGAATAACACGTTGGTGTAACTTCTGTGTTTTTTAAAATTGGGTGGTGCTGGTTTTGAGAAACCACCACCACATTAGTGGTGATTTTCTAAAACCAACATCAATGTGCCCATTGTTTAAAACCATCGCCAATGTAGTAATCAATGGGTTTTTGAAAATCAACACCAATATTGGTGCTGGTGTTTGCAAACCAACACCAACGTTGGTACTGGTTCGCAAAAATCAACACCAACGTGTAGTCAATGGGTTTTTGAAAACCAACACCAACGTTGGTGCTGGTCTTTGCAAATCAGCACCAACGTGAAAACCGACACCAACATTGGTGTTGGTTTGCAAAAATCAACACCAACGTGTAATCAATGGGTTTTTGAAAACCAGCACCAAATTGGTATTGGTTTTTGAAGACCAGCACTAATGTTGCAATTTTTTAAAACCAGCACCGTCATGTTCTTCGAAATCAAGCACCAAAGTGTTCTCGCACTGGTTTTTACACAGCTGGTTCTTAGAAACTACAATGGGTAAAAGACAAACATTCAACATACCTTCGCAATCGCAACACCTTTTTGTGTCATTCTGAAACACAAGTAGAAAAAGGAGAGGAGGGAAATGACCAATATAGTTGTGAGCGAAAATCCTAACTCACTTGATGCAAGCCGAGAGTTGAACAAGTTGACCTGTATCCCACGTAGGCTATCGCCCACAGTCACCCATATAAGGGTGTGCAGATTATCAAAATTGTGATACCAAAAACGTAGGATTTAAACAAGAGGAATACCTGAGTCTAGACCGAGCGGTACTTGAACTCAGGAAATTTTTATTGGAATAAAACACCTCACACTTCACAAGCTTACACGACTCAAGCTTACAGGACTCAGGACTAAGTAGGACTTCGAGGTTTGCTCGCTTGCCCTTCTAAGTTAACAAACTAGGGCTTATATAGAGGTTTTAGAAGGAATAAGATAAAGACCGGGTGCGCTTGAGGGTCCCATTGTCATCTTTATTTCTTTTCCTACTTTGCCTCAGTGCCATTTATCATCTTATCAACAAGCTGCATTATTACATAACTTTTACACGTAGTGGACTCTATTATTAGTGATGGAATCATTTCTTTTGGAAAAAGTAGCTCCCCCGGGGCTCAACTTTTCTCAAAAGTAACTTTAGCCATGAGTGCTGTGATGGTTTTTCCTAGGACATCTTTCACGGTGTCATCTGCTCCTTGCGTCTCGTCCATGGACTCATCAACTTGCTTTAGGAATTGCCTCTGATCATCTGATAAAGATGCTTTATTGGTGATGTGATGCACCAATCTTGATAGGGCATCTGCCAACTCATTGTTCGTCCCCGAGATGTGTTCAAACTTGATGTCAATACCTGTACCAGCAATATAGTCAGTAAAATTTATCCATCTTACCCAGGACGGTTTGTTATTCACGGATTTGTTGAAAAACTTGATTATAGCATGACATTCCGTGCGTAATGTTATCTCTTTTCTGTCCAGGTAGTGGATCTTCATTGCGGTTAATGCCTCCATACATGCATGTATTTCAGCATCAATTGTTGATTTTACTGTTGAGAACTTTCCACTGGCATAGGCACAGATTTTTTCTGTATTTCTTGGGTCATACTATTTTTCTTTCCACTTACAGACACCTCCCCATCCTTCCATGCTGCCATCTGTTTCAATAATAACATATGCATGGTTAGGGGGTAACTCTAGGTCAGGCAAATATTGTACCAGTGACTTGATTTGTCGAATTATAGCCCAATCTGATTCCTTAAAACGCCGATCGCCGTGTGGAGATGTTTTTGAATACAGCGGTCCCAATATTTTACGGAGATTAGGTATATGCGACCTTGCATAATTTAATATGCCCAGAAATGATCTTAAACCCTTCAAAGTAAGCAGGGTTTTTTCATCAAAATCAATAACTTTCTTAATAATGTGCTGCTGTAGTCGTATTTTCCGATTACCAACGACTACGCCCAAGAATTCCATTTCTGGCTGGGCTATCTTCATCTTTGTTGGAGATAAGACCAAACCTTCCTTTTGACAAATTTCCAGTACTATATTGAGATGAGCACAGTGTTGTTCTTCATCTTCAGAGAATACCAAAATGTCATCAATATAAACTACCAGGAACTTTTCACATCCTTTAAAAGAATTGTCCATTTTCCTTTGGAAAACGGTGGGTGCATTTTTTAATCCGAATGGCATTACTAGCCATTCAAACAGGCCTTGTGGTACTAAGAATGCTGTCCAGGGTATTGACTCCTTTGCCATCATGACTTGGTGAAAGTCAGATTTTAGATCAAACTTTGAGAAGACCTTGCTGTTACCCATTTTCTTTAAAATGAGGTTTATCCCTGGTAATGAGTATTGATCTTTATGGGTGTTGTCATTCAGCGTCTTGTAGTTGAAGACAAGCCGTTCTTTACCCTTCTTTTCTTGCTTGGTGACTGGATCCACTGTGGTTCCCGATTGGACTATGAAGGCCATCGTCCTATGTCGGCTCATGCTGGGCTGAATTACCTTTAATTTTAATAGGGCCTCAATATGTACTTTAAAAGTTGCTTCCATTGCTGGTGTGACATGCTTCAAGGGTTTATCCTGTATTGTAATATCAGGATTTATAATATCCAAAGTACATATTACCTTGTTTTTTGACCAGTGTAGTAATGGATCTTCTCCAATGTATCCAGCATCCTTTAACTTCTGCATGGTTGTGGCATATCTCATCTTGAAATCAACGGCTGTTAAGGAATGTTGAGGGATAAATAGATCTTCATGCATACTTAAATATTCTTCTTCATCCATATCCAGCTCTGAAATGGCTTTTGCTGTAATGAATACTTCTGGAGAGGTTTTTTTGGTAGTAATTTCTTTATAGAAGGTAATTTCAGATCCTTCTATTCGTAGCCCTCCAGCCATGGATTTGATAAAATTGCATCCTACCAACATTTGAATCCCATCTTTCAAATTCATTTCTAATTGGTAGGTAAAAGGAATTCTGAATTTGTGAACCCCAATCATCATGTATCCATTTCTGAGTTTTTTAGTGGCCTGTTGTTATGAATTAATACCAGAAAAAAGGACCTTATAACTTATCTCTTCAAAGGCTTCTTTTGGTAAAGCATTTTGACAGATACAACAGGTTGTAGCACCTGCATCTAGAATAGCTTGAACCTTTGTGTCATTAATTCCTGGAATCTGGAGAATAATTTCAATATTGTAGAGGCGATTAATTAATGACTTCATGGCTGCCGAGAATATCAATTCACACCTTGGCTCTTCAATTTCTGTTGAGCCAAAAGAACCAGTCCCTCGAATTGTTTGTCTTAAATCATTTACTTCTATTACTGGTGGTGTCATAATTCTTTCAAAAACCAGTTGAGCAATTGATCAGCCATGCTCAAGAGATAGTGTTAAATCAGAAAAATTGTAGATCAAAAGACATACCTCCCCCCGGAAGTCAGAGTCAAAACCAGTTGTAGCACCTGTAAATCTACCATGCTCAGGGAGGTATGTCTTTTGATCTACAATTTTTCTGATTTAACACTATCTCTTGAGCATGGCAGATCAATTTCTCAACTGGTTTTTGAAAGAATTATGACACCACTAGTAATAGAAGTAAATGATTTAAGACAAACAATTCGAGGGACTAGTTCTTTTGGCTCAACAGAAATTGAAGAGTCAAGGTCTTCTGGTGAATTGATATTCTCGGCCGCCAGGAAGTCATTAATTAATCGCCTCTACAATATTGAAATTATTCTCCAGATTCCAGGAATTAATAACACAAAGGTTCAAGCTATTCTAGAAACAGGTGCTACAACCTGTTGTATCTGTCAAAATGCTTTACCAAAAGAAGCCTTTGAAGAGATAAGTTATAAGGTCCTTTTTTCTGGTATTAATTCACAACAAGAGGCCACTAAAAAACTCAGAAATGGATACATGATGATTGGGGTTCACAAATTCAGAATTCCTTTTACCTACCAATTAGAAATGAATTTGAAAGATGGGATTCAAATGTTGGTAGGATGCAATTTTATCAAATCCATGGCTGGAGGGCTACGAATAGAAGGATCTGAAATTACCTTCTATAAAGAAATTACTACCATAAAAACCTCTCCAGAAGTATTCATTACAGCAAAAGCCATTTCAGAGCTGGATATGGATGAAGAAGAATATTTAAGTATGCATGAAGATCTATTTATCCCTCAACATTCCTTAACAGCCGTTGATTTCAAGATGAGATACGCCACAACCATGCAGAAGTTAAAGGATGCTGGATACATTGGAGAAGATCCATTACTACACTGGTCAAAAAACAAGGTAATATGTACTTTGGATATTATAAATCCTGATATTACAATACAGGATAAACCCTTGAAGCATGTCACACCAGCAATGGAAGCAACTTTTAAAGTACATATTGAGGCCTTATTAAAATTAAAGGTAATTCAGCCCAGCATGAGCCGGCATAGGACGATGGCCTTCATAGTCCAATCAAGAACCACAGTGGATCCAGTCACCAAGCAAGAAAAGAAGGGTAAAGAACCCAAAGGAAAATGGACAATTCTTTTAAAGGATGTGAAAAGTTCCTGGTAGTTTATATTGATGACATTTTGGTATTCTCTGAAGATGAAGAACAACACTGTGCTCATCTCAATATAGTACTGGAAATTTGTCAAAAGGAAGGTTTGGTCTTATCTCAAACAAAGATGAAGATAGCCCAACCAGAAATGGAATTCTTGGGCGTAGTCGTTGGTAATCGGAAAATACGACTACAGCAGCACATTATTAAGAAAGTTATTGATTTTGATGAAAAAACCCTGCTTACTTTGAAGAGTTTAAGATCATTTCTGGGCATATTAAATTATGCAAGGTCGCATATACCTAATCTCCGTAAAATATTGGGACCACTGTATTCAAAAACATCTCCACACGGCGATCGGCGTTTTAAGGAATCAGATTGGGCTATAATTCGACAAATCAAGTCACTGGTACAATCTTTGTCTGACCTAGAGTTACCCCCTAACCATGCATATGTTATTATTGAAACAGAAGGCAGCATGGAAGGATGGGGAGGCGTCTGTAAGTGGAAAGAAAAACAGTATGACCCAAGAAATACAGAAAAAATCTGTGCCTATGCCAGTGGAAAGTTCTCAACAGTAAAATCAACAATTGATGCTGAAATATATGCATGTATGGAGGCATTAACCGCAATGAAGATCCACTACCTGGACAGAAAAGAGATAACATTACGCACGGAATGTCATGCTATAATCAAGTTTTTCAACAAATCCGTGAATAACAAACCATCCCGGGTAAGATGGATAAATTTTACTGACTATATTACTGGTACAGGTGTTGACATCAAGTTTGAACACATCTCGGGGGCGAACAATGAGTTGGCAGATGCCCTGTCAAGATTGGTGCATCACATCACCAATAAAGCATCTTTATCAGATGATCAGAGGCACTTCCTAAAGCAAGTTGATGAGTCCATGGACGAGACGCAAGGAGCAGATGACACGGTGAAAGGTGTCCTGGGAAAAACCATCATAGCACTCATGGCTAAAGTTACTTTTGAGAAAAGTTGAGCCCCGGGGAGCCACTTTTTCCAAAAGAATGATTCCATCACTAATAATAGAGTCCACTACGTGTAAAAGTTATGTAATAATGCAGCTTGTTGATAAGATGATAAATGGCACTGAGGCAAAGTAGGAAAAGAAATAAAGATGACGATGGGGCCCCTCAAGCAAATTGTTTTTGTGTGTGTGTGTGTGTGTGTGTATATATATATATATATTTATATATATTCTAAAAAGCACATATACAAATTGGATAGATAATTCAATTGCAATCAAAAGTGATCTTCATTACTTTGTATAAACCTTCTTAACCATATAGCATTTGTTATTGATCATGTACATATGTGTTTTTTACTTTTTCAACATGCTCCGTAGAAAGGTACAAATTTGAAATGGAAGCAAAAAATTAGTTCTAAGCAAAGAACAGAACCAGTCTATGCTAATAATAATGTTTCACTGAAAAACAGAAATGACTTTTGGATGTGTCATATATCAAAATATAGCATATTATTTGTTCATATACAGAATTTTACATCCATAAATACTTTTAGTTTTTAATGTGCAAGAAACAAGGAAAAGAAATATCATCCAAGCAAATTTGAGCCCTAAGCAGATGATAGATTTAGTATTTTCTATTAAACAATGTGTTCATGAAGAAAAAAATAATGACATATTTTCTCAAACAGAATACTACCTGCTTCTGGTACAGGACTCGACATGTTTAACTTGGTCCCAAAATCAGTCTGAGATACAAGGGTCGCAGGGTGCTCAAAAATATGTTCCTCCTCAAGGAAGTGAAACATGTCATTGAGAATATAATATCCTTTCTCTTGAGGAGCAAGAAAAAAGGTCTGCACAAATTTCCTCCTAATACTATAATCCTCCAACTGCACATAACCAGAAACCATCACCAAAACTCCACCATTCAAAGACTCCAAAGAATGGGCAGACTTAATCTCTATCCCCTTGAAATTAAGGCACATAACAAGATGATGAATTTGCTGCAAAATGTTAGCACATTGCTGTCAGTAGTGCAGATTTACAACCTTGTATATTCAAGGAAGTCTCAAGAAAAAAAATCAGCAACATACAGTTACTTAAAACTAAATTACTTAAAACTGAAAACATGATAACTACTGCTGTAAAGGCAATGACAAATTAAATTTCCAAATGAAGATTACACATCAAACCTGTGGTCATAACCACATAAAGCCACCTTAAAACAAGACAATTTTACATGCAAACAGATACCACGTGACACTGGTATAATAAAATTTCAAATTTTCAATTATCAATCAACTCCATGATATATTTTTTAAATATGGATAGTGACATGGTTACCATAGTAGTAAGAAAAAAAAGTCAATCTCAAATTTTAATTTAATTACTAAAATCAAATAATTTAAATTTTTCTCAAGCAACCTCTTAAAGCTCTTAATCTCAATTTGTAATTTATCTAAAAAAAAAGGGCAGCCCAGTGCTCAATTTGTAATTTATCTATTTATTTAAATGTAAAATTATAATTAATCAAACCTCTCAAAAACAATCAATTGTAATTAATCAATGTTATTTTTTCAAGTGACGAAAATTGGTGAAGCAGGCAGTCGTTGTTGGTGCTAAGGTACAGCAAACACTGGAGTTGCAATTGCATGGACGATGTTCGTGCATGCGTGGTGACGTATGATGTTCTTCACAAATCTGTGTTGACGGCATGTGATGGAATTCAACGATAAGCTAGTGAACATTTAGGTAATTTGTAAAAACTATAGTGTTAATTTAGTAATTAGCCAATTATTCCTATCCATCTTTTGATTTGGGTGGGCCTTGTCCCAACTGATGGATCATAATTCAAGCAAAACAACCAATGAATGGAATATAAGTTCACCCATCCTTTGACTTATATGTCCAAATACGTTATAAATCATAAGGTTATTTATATATTATATTTAATTAATGATCAAATTGTTACTGTATATATTCTACTGACATTTTCCTATAATACACAATAATTATGAAAAGAAAATTCTTACCAACTATAGCCAGTGCATCGCACATTTTCGGGAACTACACTTCTTCCTAATATGATTACTATATTATATTTACCATACCTATTCTTAATGATAGAAGATAATGATCCTTAGTCCTTACCCTATTTACTTACTATTTTATTGGGCTGTAAAAATTGAATCATTCACCACAAACCTAATATACATATATCTAAATTTCTGCTTCCACCCTCTAACTACTTGATGGTCAGCTATAAGTTGACTCTGTGATTTACCTCCCTTCACATAGCCTAGGGACGAACTGTGAGAGACAATTGGGATGAATGTAATCACCTTTTACTATAATATATCTAAATTTCTAGTTAATTAAATAAAATTGTCACCTATACACATTCAATACCACCCCGCATAATGTTGACGGAAGTGAGTGCTGTCAAAAGACTACTTCCTACCACTTGAGTGCCCCTCAATAGCTTTGTTGATATTGCTCCTACCCCTCTCCATGTTGCACCAGAGTTGCTCTACTACTCTGTTGTCTCTCCACCGGTCCCAACCAAGATAGGTTCCTTTGCCATCGTGTGAGACTTATTATTCTTGATATAAACTTTTTATTTTTTTATCAATTATTCTTCTTTCCACCTTTAGTCCCCTGTAGTCTTAGAAAGTCTCACCGTTTGAAACTGATTCATATTCAAGCTCAACTCATTCAATTTACTTTGAAATCTAACCAATTGGATGCTTTACTAGCCTTTTCTCACATAAATTCTTAGAGTTTTGATTATCTGCTCAGAAAATGGGGAATAATCCGACCTAACAAGGTCACCCTTAATCCAACTCGACCAATCTAGAATAGTTTCACTGATTTTTCCTGCCATGGTTTACTCAATCAAAAGAGGAAATATTGCACTATATACATACATATAGTATATATAAATCTGTGAATTCCACCAAACAACTAAATGGAATAAATGATCTCGTATTGTTATTGTGATTATGAAAAATAAGTTATAGATGATATTGTTCCATGCCCAAATAGCAGTTCATGCAAACACTTGATAGATCGCCATTTAAAAAAAATGAAGCATTAATTTACATTATGAAATCATCATGAAACAGACATCCGATTCCTACCTCCAAGCCCCAGCCCAAAAAGAAAACACAGGAAAAGGGAAAGCATAATGGTCTCTGAGCACTTGAAATTAAATATTCAACTACCTGAATATCGCATGGATTGAAGTCTATGGATATAGAACTTATTGATGAAAATTATCATAACAAAGTTTACACAAAGTGATTACTAAATAATAATATCAGAAAGAAATATGACAAAAGTAGGGTTGGGTCGGTACGGTATACCGAAACCGAATTCTCATACCGTATACCGTACCAAAAAATTCGGTATAAAAAAATTTATACTGATACCCTACTGAAAATTCAATATAATGAAGTTTCAGTGTAACGAATTTTCCATATGGTATGAGTTTCATACGGAAAATTTTAGTATGCCGAAATTTGGTACAGTATACCATCTTTTGGTAGGCATTACCTCTTACACAGTTGTAGCAGTTACGGGCTACAACTACAATTGTTTTTCACGTTGTAGGAGCTATGGTTTCGTAACTGCTACAACTACAATTATTTTTTTTATAGCAGTTACAATTGGAGTAGCTATGAAACCATCCTGCTACAACTATATAGCTGCTACAAAATGTGTAGCTGCTGCAATTGTGTAGCAAACTTACGAATACCATAACTTTTGACTCAGATAACAGAATTATCCAATCTTTTTTTTTGAATCAAAGTTCGTTCAGAGATCTATAATTTAAAAAAAAAATCGTCTCATTCTAATATCTGATTCAAAAGTTATGGTTTCAGAAGTTTGCTACACAATTATAGCTGTGTAACAGTTACGAACCCATAGCTGCTACAACTGTGTAACAAACTTTCGAAGGTCATAGTTGTAGCAACTACGCAATCGTAGCTGCTACAACATGAAAAACAATTATAGACGGTATGTTACGTACGTATTGACTATTGACGAGGTGGAGACAATGAAAGGTAGTTTCCACAAAATCCAGCAAGGCCATCATGAAACTCAGCATTGCTATCACAAATTAAAGCATAATAGCCACCCCCAAGGTAGCTTTCACAAAATCTAGCCAGACCATCACAAAAACCAGCGTTGTTATCACAAAATTCAATATAAGTCATCCCCACCCACAAGAAGAAAAAGAAGTCCCACTCACAAGAAGAAAAAGAAGGGTAAAAGGGAGGGCGGCAGCCGAATTAGGAAAGGGCTGCCGTTCGTTGGTGATGCGATTCCATGTTTGACTTTATGCGAGCAACGCAACGTAGGTGCAAGAGAGGGCGCAAGAGAGGACGACGGAGGAGAGATAGACAAAGAGAGGAAGAAGAAGAGAGGAGGAGAGAAAGACACTCACCGGTGGTCTACGCCGAAGCTGCACAAGGGTTTGGGGATGGTTGTTACCCATACACCTTTTAAAGAATAATAAATAATTTATATTTAATCATAATTCCTTTTCGTTTTTTATGACTGAGTCCTACCTATATGGTCAAATCCCAATACAACTTTTAAACTTAATAAAATAATAAATAATATATAAAATAATATACTGGAATTTCGGTATATACTGAAATATCGAAAAATCGTAAATTGTATACTGATACTGATACCAAAAATTTCAATACGGTATAATATTGTACCGAACTTTTCAGTATACCAAAAATTTCGATATAAACGGTAAATAACCGTATAGTATATGTGGTATACCGAAATTTTTGGTATTTTCCCCAGCCCTAACCAGAAGCATAGGCATTCAGGCATTCATTTTGCTTTTGCATCTTGACCAAATAAATAGATAAGACTTAAATCTACCGAAAACATAGACTTGAGAGAAAACGCATTAAGGATGATTAGGTTATTGGACTTATGAAAGAGGGACAAGAGTAAATACTAAATAATACTATGCTAGTAGAACAATTGTGTAATAAAATCATGAGGAATATTAATGACTTCATGTTAATTAACATAACCATTCGATAACAATTTTAAGCTTCTGTTTATTTTTTAATTCTTCTTCTGTCAGATGAAAAGCCATAAATTTGCTTAATGTTTGATCCATTATTTGCATTGATGCATATAGAATTTATTAGTGTTTTAAAACTAGCATTTCATTATGTCAGAATCACATATCATGTATTCATAAATGAATATATTTTCGCTCATTCATTTAGTACAGAAGTCATGTTTTAAAGCATGTTCGGGTGCATTATCATGTTATACCCAACATTGCTATTCCCCGAGTGAATCAGAACTGCTCTTCGTTTATGGGAGAATAAATGCATCCATTTTTGAAAAATTGTATCTCTAAGAATATGCAACACAATATATATATATATATAATGGGAAGCAACAGAAAACTATGCATACCATCATTACTTAGAAAACTTGTAGGCTGCAAGAAGGCAATTCCATCCCAAAAAATAGAGTGAAAGATCTAGATTGCAAAAGAAACCTACTGAAAAATGAACAAAGTGAAAATAAATACGATCTATAAAATTAGAAACTCGTCCAAAATCGCATATACGAGACTTTTTTGGTTTCATGCCATAGTGATAACTGATAACACAACTGTTTCCAGTGCGCAATGATACAGAATAGAATCAAATGAACCAACGGGGGGAAAAGGACTCGGATTTGCTGAATAGTACCACCATCCCAGTCGCAGATTCTGTTGCAGTCCCATCAACACGCACCATTGAACTCCCTTCCGTGTAGAACTGGTGTACTAGTTCCGGCTGCTGCTGGAGAATCCCATAGTAATGCTCCAAGAAATACGCACCAACCTGCATCAATAAAGGAATTCAAGCCGAGACTCAAAAAAGTAAGGCGGAAACACTTCATCCTCCCTTTCCTCCAGTAACGCACTCCGTGCCATCGATTGGAATACCTGGACAGCACTGAAGTGACACGGGTAAAGAGAAGCCATCGCTGCGCATGCAGAGTATCGATCTTACAACCCTAGATGACCGAGCACAAGGATCGAACCGCAAAACCACTTTCTGGATTCGATGGGGTATATTTCCAGAGCAAGCAGTGATGGGCGAGAAAAAGGGCGAGGAGAGGAGATTTCTTCTGGATTCGATCCGCTCTAGATTTCCACCGATTCAGCTGAGTATAGCTCGCCCTTCGATTCTCTCACTTGCCTTCTTCTTCGCCACAAAGGGGAAAGAGGGAGAGAGACCTCGAGGCAGCCCGGAGCGGATCGGTGACGAGATTGGCCGGAGCTGGCTCATGATAGGGCGACGATAGCCGTTGGATTGGTGGGTCCCGCTCGGACGCCAGTTGAATACACTGACTTGCGTGCACGTGCTGCGCATGTGATTTATATCCCATTTTAAAATCACGCGGCCAGAAAACTAGTTTTTCCTAAGTTTTTGCACAATTTCTCAATCAAATAGCATTTTCGGCCCATTTGATGTTCTTGATGGGCCGGTGACTGATATCGAGCCTGCGCATAGTCGATGGTTCCCTATAAATTCCTTCGCATCGTTAACCCTAATTTCATCTGCACTTCCGCTATTCGTCGTAGAGTCCAAGGCCGCAGGCTGCGGTAGATTGCGAAGGAAAAGACGGGCCGGAGAGGATGCCGGCTGGTCATGGTGTTCGTTCCCGCACAAGAGATCTCTTCTCCCGTCCCTTCCGGAAGAAGGGGTACATCCCCCTGACTACCTACCTTCGCACCTATAAGATCGGAGATTATGTCGACATCAAGGTGAACGGCGCCGTTCACAAAGGCATGCCGCACAAGTTCTACCATGGCCGTACCGGTAGCGTCTGGAATGTCACTAAGCGCGCCATCGGCGTCGAAATCAACAAGCAGGTTTTTTTTATTATCTCATTCATCCGCTATTCATGACTAAATTTCTGATATTTAATGCTTCAGAGGAGACTTCTTCTGTGAATAATATATATGTCTCAACTTTCCTTTATACAATATAAATAAATACGGGATTCTTCATATCATAAGACGTAAAAGTTTTTTTTGCTGGCACACAAATGGGAAATACGTGGATTCTGAGACGAAGTTGCTCAAACTGGATGTGATCGTTTGTTTTAGAATTCATTTAAAAGTGATACCAATAGTCTAAAATTCCTTCAAGCCCAAAGGTGGAATTTGATCACCTCTCTTCCATATCCTCAAAGTCCGACTAGTATCATCCCAGCCCTTGTTTGGAGATATTACAATATGTAATTGGAATTCCTGGCCAGTATTTTTAATGAATTCATTTATTAGACATCAACAAATTTGGGAACTATAATATCTAATTGTCAAAGCCTTTTGAAATCATTTTCTTTTCAAGATTTCTTAGATGCCCGCATTTAACTAACTTGCGCACTCTTGACAAGCAGAACCTTTTTAGTGAAAATCTTCTTGACTTGTTAGAGCGACCAAGTATTTATGAGTTCCATGAAATTTATCACACGTTATACTTGTGTTCTTAAGTTAATGCCAAATTGTGAGCTCAAGGAGTTTATTCTTAGCTCTTTTGTATTCCATCTTCCAGAGGAGCTGCTTGGCTGCCATACTCCTGATAGTCAACTTTCTTAAGAAGTGAAGTGACATTTCCAATTCATCCAAACATAGGATTTGATTCTGAACACAAGATATGCGATTGTAATTATTGAGAATCACTTTCGACTATGGCATTGAATTCATGCTCCAAAACAAGTTGTTATTCTTCTTTTTTCTCTTGTTTCCACATTATCTAAGATGGGTAGTTTTGCCACTTGTATTTTATTTTATTTTTGGCTGAAGTCTTTGTCAATTGAGCACAATCAATACAAAGCCTTTGTCATGAAATTGTGTTTTTACTATGCTAAGAAGAATAGAGACGAAATTGTTTCCACTTGTGCTATTAACTATGAGAAGTGAGGAGTATCTTATTGTTAGCTCAGTTTCTTTCAGTCAATCTTTTATGGTGCTCATTCCAACATTCAGAACATATCTTGCCGGTTAAGAAGGTTGGCTTGCTTTTGATCATGGTTGGTTTGACTTTTGAGGTCTTATCCTGTTCCTATTTGATTGGTTGATTTAATCCGGTATTCAAGTTGTTTGTTTCCATGGTCCAATTTAGTTATGCCTAAATCCAAGTTTAGCTCTGTGCATGTCTCGTTTCTGTTAGTAGGTTGTCTCAACAACTTGTCTATCCAGGTTGGCAATCGGATTATCAGGAAGAGAATTCATGTCCGTGTGGAGCATGTGCTGCCTTCCAGGTGCCAAGAAGACTTCCGTGCGAGGGTGAAGAAGAACGACCAACTAAAGGCTGAGGCGAAAGCTAGAGGTGAAATCATCAGCACTAAGCGCCAACCAGAGGGCCCTAAGCCTGGCTTCATGGTAGAAGGTGCTACACTTGAGACTGTCACGCCTATCCCATATGATGTGGTCAACGACCTCAAGGGTGGGTATTAGTATTTTCTTGGCCATCTTAGTACAACTTCAATGCTTGGTTTCCAATGTAAGACTTAGTTTTGAGTTCTGTTAATTCTGGAGATTAATATAACCTCTTGTAGTTGAATGCTTAATTTCATCCTCAGTTTTGTCCATCATGGAAAGACGCACCATATTTGCTTGGGCATCTCCAATGAGAGATTTTTTAAAGGGGTTTGAGAAATAAAAAAAAATTAAGAAAAAGGCTATAGTAGTTTAAGAGCCATACTGAAATTTCATTCAAATTTATTCTTTCATTTTAAAATTAATAATATGGATGGGTAATTAATGATGTATAAAAAATTGATAATGTAGCATTCATGAAAAAACTTATATGAAAGGTTTTTTTTTATTATGGACAGATATTGTTATATTTTTAATATGGCATTGAGGAGTCTTATTGAAAGAAAAAAAAAGCTCCCTTTGAGAAAAAAACACAAATCCAAATAAAAGATTAAATGGCAATTGATGATCAAATTCAAGGGTGTGCTTGCATTTTTTTTTTCACTCCGGATCCAGTTTATTAAACTTGCAGTTGATTGATTCGGTTTTATAAAAAAATTTCACCAGAGAAAATGTACAATCAACAGACAGTGCTAATCAGGTTTCCCGACCAGTGGTTCATCACTAGAATCGTATTCAGCTTCACTCAGCTCTTCATCACTTGATTTGTCTCCTTGAGGAGCCTCTACGTCTTCAGGCTTTGCGTATTTCTGACAGTATTCTGGATGACATTAGAAAAAAGAGTGAGAAACTGATAGAGCAAAAGGATAAGTTCAGCATCATCACAGATTTAAAATTACTACTGAAGGTTAAACGCATCAGGTCTGATTTGGGCAGTTATTCCATCACAACAAAATGGAGGAGAATTGGATTAGCAATAGTAGCTCTCTAAATCCCTTTATATCTTAAATAAATGAGATGAATTGCTCAAGTTTTATTAATGAAAAATGTTTTTTTTATTAATTCTAAAAAATTGAAACAAAGAAAGAAACTTTTTGTGTTTGAAAGAAAGAAACCAGAGTGATGTCATTTGAATAAGTTCCTGAGCCAAGTCTAGGGGATTTGGATGTCTTAGTGTTCCTATGAGGTAATAAACAAGGAAAATGACAGACTGATATTAAAATCACTACTAATATTCAAATTAATCAAGACATCTTCTTTATACCTTTCACTCTGATATTTGATCTCCTTCTACACTTTATACTTTCACTCGAATATTTGATCTATCTCTACTCATTATACCTTTAATAGTCGATCTTCCTTTACCCTTTATATCTATTCAACTTTTAATTATATACATTCCATCTTAATATTCTCATCTCCATCCCATTAACTTTTTCTATGTGGTGCTTCCTAATAAAACACTCGAATTCAAGAATGACAGCTTGTACCGCGCACACATATTTTTATCAAAGTCACTAGAATACAATATCTTGCATAACAATAAGCCCATTAAGAAGTCATTATCTGGAGAGACAAAACATGAAAAGCTACCATTCCTAATTCTGAAGGGAAAAAAATAGACAACGCAATTAGTTTCATCTTCTTTGCCACACAATTTCAATATATTGAAGTAAAAGACAAAAAAAAAAATGCTCTCATTGTATCTGGTTACCTGAGGAACCAAGTAGAACCTCAGAAGAAAGAAATAAAAAGCTGCCACAAAGATCTCAAAATCTGAATGTTCACAAAGGGGATACTCAAACTAGCACAGTTGCACAGACATCACCAAAACCATTATTTGTCTCTTGATGTTGTGTCTAGCCACTGTGTTATCTTTATAGCTTCAACGGATAATAAGATGACAGCAAATAGGTTAAGACACATGAATTTGATAACAAGAGAGAAATGA
Source organism: Zingiber officinale (assembly GCF_018446385.1). Classification (NCBI taxonomy): domain Eukaryota; kingdom Viridiplantae; phylum Streptophyta; class Magnoliopsida; order Zingiberales; family Zingiberaceae; genus Zingiber; species Zingiber officinale. The sequence goes on from NC_056001.1 coordinate 3,489,489, forward strand.
TAAATAAATTCCAAGGATCAAAGATACCCGTCAGAGTGATATCCCTATTGAAGTTTAGAGGAGTTAAGGAGATCAAAAAATATTTTAAGAATCTTGAACTAAGATTTTTGCTAAACAAAATTACTCAACAAAATCTTTGATCAAGATGCCAAAGGAATAAAAGAAAAGTTTTCTTTACCATTAGTTATAGGAATAAAGATAACATACAGTGTTTTTTTTGTTATAAGTAGATCCAGTTGATTAGTATTTAGTCGTACTATGAAACTAGAAAAAGAGTGATTGCGAGAAGGATAAGAAATGAACTAAATATATCTGAAAATCAATTTGGTTAAATGTTTAGAATATCAACAATAGATGTCATAATTTAATAAAACAGATAATGGAGAAATATACAGATGTTTTTATTAACAACTAATAGATTTAATATAGAAGAGATTAAAATAAGCATGCAGTATTAAAGTGACATAAAGAATATTTGAAGCACAAAATCAAAGTCTATATTACCCTTCACTTTCTGCTCATAAGCAGGTCGATCCCGCATCATTAATGCTGCAGCCTCCCCATTCAATGGGTCTGAAGGATTTGGATATAAAAGAAGTTGCGGAAGGAAAACCTCAAATGCATTAACAAGATCTGGCAGACATTTCAGATTAGTACACAAAAATACTGAGAGTAAGCTAATTTTCTATTTTGCACACTTCATTGAGCCAATCATAATGTAGGATGACAACAGTAAGGGGAATGTTATATTACCAAACATGGGACTCCAAGTTTGGTTGATTACATCCAAACAAACTGAACCAGACCTGAAAATTGTCAGGACAAACAAGTCAATTGCCTAATGTCCAATGCTAAAAGTTTGTTCCATAAAGAACACTCGCACACTCACATTTCATCCACATTAGGATGATATATCTTATTGACAAATCCAATGGATGGAGATTTGTAAGGATATGCATCTGGCAGTTCCACCCTTACCCTCCAGATCCCTCCTTGATAAAGGCCTGTCATGAGCAACAATCCACTTACTTGATCGATAGTGAACTACCCAAAAAATTATTGAATTGTTCAATATTAGTGTTCATACAAAAACTACATAAAGCACCCATTAGAAGATTAGTTGAAGCGTTGCATGGCCGAACTAAAGAGTTTAAGTAGTTAATCAATGGCCTTATGTAATTCAGTGAGACTTCAAACTTCCCTTAGGAAACAGAGAAATTGAAACTCAGAAAAGGATGCGAAATTTTACTCCTCTGTGTGTGACAAGAATAAATAAGACATAATCAAGAAAGAGGCAGCTTTTTCAGTCCCTCTTTCACACCATTTTTGACGTGTTTTATCTCAGTTAACTCATCCGCAGGCGAAAAAAAGACTCTCCAAAAAAAATAAAAATCAGAAGACCATGAAGAGACAGAGATGATAGAAGAATCGCAGAGAAAAAAGATAATATACTCTCGTTGGGGCCGTGGAAATTCACGAAGAATTCCTGCATCCCATCGTTCACCATCTCCACCTTGTAGTCATTCATCATCCTACAAAACCCAAGAAGCGAACCAAAATCAAAAAGGGGGAACCCAAAGAAATTCGATATTATCAGATTAAAACCGTTCGTTGTTCAAAAGATCTACAGCTTCATCAGGTCCATCTCGCGGCGCTTGCTGGGGGACGACATCTTGATCCAGCTGCCTCGAGCAATCGCGAAGCGAGAAGGGATGAGATCGGCGCAGCGGTCTAAAAATCCTTCCTTTATGCCTTTTTTTTTTTGAAGGGATGAAAAGAGTTACTTAAAAAAGAGTGATGCGTTTAAAAAGCCAAGTCAAGAAATTCCGCTCCAATCTATTAAATGTACTTCTAAAATTTATCTGCTCGGCTTTGCTCCAGTCCTTCATTATTTTCACGCGTTTCTCACTTTATCGGAAAGGAAACAGAATCTGGACATTAGATTTTACTACACCATCGATCAATTAAACATTTGGAATTTAACTACTAATGATGGGGCACTTGCAGCTTTTATGTTTTAAACATTGTGGTAATTTTTAGAGAAAATCTGGCAATGGCATGTATGGCAATGTGTTTAACACAATGTCAGAGCTCATAGGAATGTATTCGAAGTGTGTCGACCATTAGAGCAACAAGCTTTCAAAGATGGTAAATGAACAAGAAGCAACAATTGATGCATGATAACTATTGAACTGACACAATGTAGAGCCACAGAAATAGATAAGACAAGGCTGTTTAAGTTCCAACTACACAATTCTTCTAGCAGAATCATAATAACAGCGTACAAGAGGGCAAAGACTGCTAGGATTAAACTCACTGTGAGTTTTCATTTGATCTGACAAAAATAAAAGTATCAGACCGATAGATATTTTACTCCCAAGATAATGCGTAGTTTCTACCTTTTAGGTAAGTAGGATTTGTTTCCTTTGCTTTTCATCCTATATGGAACTCAAATAGTAAAGATTTTCCTTACTTTCTTTATCTTCCTCCGGCAGATTGGACATGTGCCAGCCTCATCCAAGATCCTGCACACTCAAACATGCTTCATCAGTCCCTCAGAGTTCATTTCTGAAAGAATTTAAGCATCTGACACGATCATTTCGATAGGATTTTGTCAACTATACCTTGTTCCACAGGCTAAGCACACTACACAATGCCCACAAGGAAGAAAAAAACAGTCTCTGTGAACATCACAGCAAATGGTGCAGAGGTGTTGGAAGTTGCCAATTTCACTGTCCTTGGGCAGGTCTGATCCTGCCTCAGGAGGTTCATTGATATCTTCCTCGTCGTGGGAAACAGATTCATATGATGATCCTAAGCTCCGATCATCATCATCCTTGTTAGAGAGCAGGGGGCTCCTCTCCGTTGTGGTATTTATTGTTTGATGAGCAGTACCATCCTGAGAGTAATTCTGTGAGGTGCTAAATACTTGGAACCCCACAAAAATTAGTATAGTCATCACACCTACACCAACAAATAGAACAATAAAAGATAGCATTGCTAGAAGAAAAAAAACAATTGATAGATAACCAGTTTGCACAGTTACCTGATCCAACAAAATAAGTCAGCCATCGAGGCCCATATGTCAGCTTAACGTACCATTCATCAATCTGCATACTCTGAATAAAGAGACAACATCTAATAATCACTTCCAACACACAAGTTATACACTGCATTTGATCTTTCACTAGTAAATTGACAGATTGAACTTTGCTCCTGGAGTTAAAATATCCAATTCACCATGGTGAATAATAAGTCTCAGCAATAAAAGAATGGGTTCTCATAAAATGATTAGAGCCATATTCTATATTCTGCGTTACAATAACTCTAGTATTGGTCACAAAGTTCCCTTGCCGCTGGAACAAAATCAAGAATCAATCAGGCAATAATTAGGTGCATGGTTGTGTGAGCTAGATACTTGTATATTTATATTCATTTAAATCTCATAGTAATGAAACAGGCAATTTTTTGGAAAAAAAAAAAGCATCTCATGCAATATGTTAAAAAGTCACAGTGAAGATTTTACTGGATCAGGAGTTGGAGTTGTAAGAATTGCAACATTGGTCCTTTCTAAGAACAAATTCAAAGAGCAGATCCTATGATTCAGTGAACATTTATAATACGCCCCAGATGTGTTGTATGTGATAGACTGAATGTTGAAGATCAGCTCAACCTGTTTCAAGAAACTTATCTTTAAGAACAGCTCGACATAAAATTTTTATAAAAAAAAACATATAAGGGAATAACTAAAAGTTAAGAACATTGCCAAGCAGATATAAATCAAAACAAGCAAAACAAACAATTAGGATTCAAGAAACGCACAAGAATTCAAATTAGTTACAGATGCAAGGATGGACTTTAGATGAATAGTCTCTTTACGGCTATAGTGCTACTGCTGCTTTTCCTTATAAAGTTACTCCCTACATAACATTGTTTTCCTTGTTCTTCCCTTATACTCCTAGCTAGATTAGCACATTCAGTTCCCTCAGTAGGACCATATCTAGTGTTATTGAAGCAATTAACAGTTCATGCTCTTCAGTAAGGCAGTATATTATGCATGCACATTTTCTTTGAAAGCCAAATATTTGTGATGAAAAGCATCCACTAACCTACTTCATTTAAGGTATCAAGGAGAAAAATAGTTTAAGATGCAACTAAGAATTTAAGATTTTCAATGGCGGATCTAGCAAATGGCTAATATCTTCCAACTTTCCATTTCATCAGTGTACTACAGATTGTGCATTTCATTGATAGATAAAACCAAAGAAATATGGAATTGTAAATAAAGAAAAGGGCACTAGTAGCATCTACTACAACAATTAAATACACAAAAGGCATGGTATTCTCCAGACTCAAACGTGATTACTTGCTCAAGAACTTAAAAAAAATTAAAGAATGTCAGTATGTACCTCCGTTTCTATATTGTTTAAGTTACCCACAGCAATGTAATAATCAGAAGGTTTTTCAATAGTTTGCTGAATTTTTCCATTTCCTGTATTTGGGTACTTGTTAGGTGATTGACAAGACAAATTTCTTGAACAGGATTAATTGGAGAGATACCATGAATAAGAGACCATGACAATGTGGTATTAGGATGTGATGGTTGTTCCATCCATTGAACAAGGCTTTCCTTTCCTATAAACAAATAGTATAAAAACCAAAAATAAGTTCCGGATCAAAATTTTCTAAGCATGATGAATAGTCAGCAGTGGATATATATATATCTATCTTCCACAAAGATCATTAATACAAGGGGGAAAATGTAATGTATTCTACTTCATAATAAGTTATTGAATGTGGAGTTACAAGTGTAAGATAAAGTGCATATAACAAAAGAACTATATTCATAAAACATGTCAAGACTCCCAGAACGAGAACAATCCATTTAACATCAAATAGACACTTACTTTCTGACAAATATCTCATTATCCAGTTTTGCCTTGTATGGATTATTTGCAAATCTTTCAAAAGGGCCAATATCAGATGAAATATGATTATTTACTAGATTCCAACTTCATACCCCTTGATTATCTACACAGTTAACCCTACTTGTCTCATATTTTACTACAAAAAATTGCAAATGATATCCTTATTTTCTACCCATTAAATCTTTCGTTTTGTTTGTTATGACTAAAAAAAAAGGCGTATGTAGATTATGCAATTAATATCACAACAACTAGCCATTTGGGTTGAGGCAGTCCATCCACATAGGGGCCTCAATACTTATTCTGGCATTTTTTTGTAATAAGGGAGCCACCCTTCAGCTCTCCAACTCAGTATCTTAAAGGAAAGAGGCAAGGCTATGGAACAAGGTTGCATCAACCAAATTGTCATGAGAAGAGTCGTGACAATATCTAGTAAATTCAAAATGATTTTATGCTCCGAGAACAACTTTAGAGAATAAGAGACAAAAATGTTGTTTGAAAGTTCAGGAGGGAAAGAATTATGATTGTTCACTCTTACTAAAGTTGTTAATAAAATCAACAGATCTGAAACGATACAAAAAAACAAAAAAAAAAACTTGATAATTAGCAGTCAACTTTCGTCATTTTTATGAGGGAAGAAATTCCTGCAATGGATTAGACAGTCGCATTTGTTGGGCAAGGATATTAAATCTTAAACTATCAGGATCTGCAGTTGAAAATGTTAGTTTACTACTATGGATTCAGCATTAATAAGTTGTGTTAGTCCCAACTAGTTGTGATCAACTAAATGGATCATATCTGGCAATCCCTAATTGAACTATATGAAAGGTCATATCACTAGTAATATGTATGTCGCTTAATCGCTCAAAATTGTTTGCTAGAATTCTCTCTAATCTAATCTACACCTTGCACTTTCAATTATAATTGATCAGAGCGTCTAACAAAATTTATTTGTCATCTTGTACATGTCTTAGTATATGTTTTTTTTTCTTATTTTTTATATGAAAAAGAGGATTAAAATAAACTAATTTTATCATTTTCCTGGAAGTAGAATCATGCTTCAAACAGAAAAATAAAAGCTTGAGTTACCAATGGTTTAGAACCAAGCAATAAAAATGTTGTTGGTACTTAGTCACATCACCATTTATCACGACCCAAACTTGATGATAGAATTCTATTGGTTGAAATGTTACGAGGCCATAAATCATCATCAAAAAATGCTTTAGTTATTAAACTAGCATATGCCTTATAAACCTCTCTATTGTTTTGCTTGGGTTATAGACCTCTCTATTAATCCATAACTTTTAACGCATGACTAAATTCTGGTGTCGCTTGTTACTAACTTAATGACGAGGCATGGAAAGTATTTTAGTGTGTCGAGGCTAACACAATTGCATAGTTGAAATGAAAAAAAAAAAAAATGTGTAGATTAAAAGTCACCTTGGGCGATGACTAGGATCAACGGGTATGAGCCATGCAATTTCACATCATAAGAAATCTCGATATGTGAGCCTTTGTTGAGATAGTATATCCATTCCTGCACAGTTGGTAATCGAGTAAACCAGTTTCCTGTTCGATACTTCGATGGAGCAACAGTGGAGCAACCAGTTTCTGTATCTTAACTATAAAAACAGCAGCATAGACCTGCCTGGTGAAAGTTTGAGGGGACGGACACATTTCGAGTCACTGACCATTTAGTCAATACGTCAAGCAGCGGAGGCTCGTAAAACCCGTAAAGCATCGGCCCGTGCTTCGACGACTCCTCGTCCGCTTTCAGCTGCAGCAAGAATACAATTTCAGCAGACCGATAAGGCCACCGGAAAAGATCAGCGAAGGAGATAGAAAAAGGCGGACCTTTACATCCTGCACAAACAAGGGATTTGCCTGCAGATTCCGGGAGCAATTGGGGCCGAGGGTGAGGTCGACGGCGCCGTAAAAGCCAAGGATCAATGTCATCGAAGCTGCTAATCAAAGAATCGTGGTTTACTGAATAACCTCTGGGTGTCCCCAAAAGAATCGAGAGGAGAGTTCCAAAGGGGATACCGAAGAACCAAAACGTGAGGAGGATGACCAAGCAGGACCAAGCGTCGTCGTTGATCTGCCACGACGGAACGTTGGTAACCAGTATATTCATACGGTGGGAGACGGTCGGAGTCGTCGAAGGGGGAGGTGGCGGCGGTGGAGGTGGTGGTGACGACGGCGGCGAGGAGGCTGAGGAGGAAGGAAGTGAAGGGTGAGAAAGAGGGAGGAAGAGAAACGTAGTGGTCTCCATGGAGGCGGAAGAAGCGGCTCACTGGAGTGCGGTGGGATCGCTCGGTGGCCATTTGGAGAGGAGGCTGGAGGTGGAGCAACGGCCGGTCAAATTGCCAACGCCCAGTCTCCTCCCTTCCCAGGAAGAGTAGTTCGAATTTATTTAATATAATAATTAAATTAAGTTAAGTTCAGCTTAAAATAAATTAAATTATTGAAATCATTGTTCAGCCAATTTAACTTGATGTTTTTTCGAATTTAAATTTAAACTTAGTTTGACCTGATTTAAATTTATTTGATTATTTTTAAATTTTATATTTTTTAACTTGATTGATAATTAAGTTTAATATTATAAATTTATTTATTTTTATAATTATTTATTTATGTATAAGTTTGATAAAAAAAACAATTATTAATATTCATTGAATTAATTGTGTGTATAATATAAATAAATTATATTTAATTTGAATATCAAACATATTTATGAAAAATTAAATAGTTTATAAGTTTATAGGGACCCATGTGGGCCCTGCATGTAATTACCCTATGTTGCCCAGCTCAGCAATTACGATTGAATCCTGCAACGCTAACGCCGCTGGGCCAGTTTGAAATATTCTGAATTATGAGCGTCGTTCAATTCTTCAAATAGATTAATAAGGCGATGATTCGATCCGAGAAGCATAAATTGATTCTGTCATGAGTGATTTGAATGCTTTATTGTAGGAGAGTTCATCATATTAGTTATCATCGCATCATACTATGAGGAGATATCTTCATTGTAACTTCACATTGTTTAAATAGATTTATTCCGCCTGCAATCTTAATTTCACAAGTAAATTTGTATAGTATGTTAGAGATGGTCATACAAAAAATCTCTCAGTAAGATAATCAAGTTACAGACGAGTTGGTTAAGTTAGTCAGTTCATTATCGTCGATCGTGATATGTCAACCGATCGAGCAGGTCTCACTAGTGACACACATCGATAGGATCGACAGAAGGAATAACCTACCTGAGCGACTGGAGGTCCTCATTAATAGAATTCCTCTGATCGGACAACACCCTAGCCGATCAAGAGGAAGCTCGCATGTTGAAAATGAGAGTCGGGTGGTTCACCCTGATTAGGGATCAGCTATATAAAAGAGTTTTCTCAAGGTCGCTGCTCAAGTGCGTCGGATAGGAAGATATCGAAATATCTTGAAGGAGGTTCATCAAGGCTCTTGCGGAAGTCATCCGGGTGGCAGATCACTGGCTCGAAAGATCCTATTGGTGAGATACTTTTGACCCACATTGCAAGATGATGTCGCTCGGACGGTGCCCACCTATTATTATGTTAAAGTATCATAACATTCTGCACCGACCCACCGAGGATATGAAAGCGTCCATGGTGTCTTGTCCGTTCGACCAATGGGGCATGAACATCGTTGAACCATTTCCAATGGCAACCGATCAGCGAAGATTTCTACTCGTCGTAATAGATTATTTCTCAAAGTGGGTGGAGGCTGAGACGTTAGCCAAGATAATCGGGCATATGGTCATCAAATTTATATGACAAAATATCTTATGTCGGTTCGGCATCCCTCGCCGGCTCGTCTCGGACAACGGACAATAGTTCACAGGACGGAGCCTCAAGGAATGATGCGAAGGTTATGACATTATGCAGACTTTCATCTCGGTGACCTACTCACAAAGCAATGGTCAAGCGGAAGTCAAGAACCGGGAAATCCTTAGGGGGTTACGAGCTTGGCTCAATCATACTAGAAGCAGCTGGGTCGATGAACTCCCTACACTACCGTGGGCCCATCGCACCACGACCGGCGTTATACCATTCAATCTGGTGTATGAAAGAGAAACATTGGTTCTAGTGGAAGTCGGAGTAGAGTTCGATCGGGTGCATCTCTACGACGATGGAAACGTCAACGGAGACTCATGGAGCTCGACCTGGTGGATAAAGCATGGGATAAGGTTGTCATCCGACTAATGGCGTATAGGCAGTGCATGAAACAGAACTACAATCGGAGGGTGATCTCCAGGTCTTTCCAGGTCGGCAACTTGGTGTGGAAAAGGGTGAAGTCAGTCGGTGATATCACCAAGTTGGAAGCCCCATGGGGAGGACCCTACATCGTCATTCAAAAGCTCTGCTCGGGAGCCAATTACCTACGTACAGGACGAGGATAAGAGAAGGCTCGAACGGCCTTAGAGCGTGAATCATCTTCAGCCCTATAGAGTCGGGGAAGAGGTGCGTGGTTAAATCCAGATAAAATTGTATCAACGTATGTCTTGTAAATGTAGGTGAACAATAAATAAAATTCACAAGTGTCCCAGACTCTTGCACCTACCAGCCAAGTTAAAAGTCAAGCGGCGACTATAAACCTCTGTCTACGCTTTCAACAGTAGAGCGGTGACTATAAACCCCTGCCTACGCCTTCAACAGTCGAGCGGCAATTATAAACTCTTGTCTACACTTTCAACAATTGAGTGGAGACTATAAACCCCTATTTGCGTTAACAGTCGAGCGGCGACTATAAATCCTTGTCTACGTCAACAGTTGAGCTGTAAAATACCGGAAAATAGGCGAATATTAATAAGGGAATTTTCCAGAATTTTTGGAAATTTTTCGGAGCTCGTATGGTCGAGTTAACGGGGATAAAAACAGGGTCCGGAAAAGCCTGTTTAGGCTACCCAGCTTTAAAGAGGAAAAGTTTTATTTTTTTATTTTCCTTTTCTTATTTATTTTCTCTCGTCACTGTGCTTCCTCCTCGCACGCCGACGCTGAACCCGCGCGACTTCTTCCCCCTGCCCTAACCGCCGCCCTCTCCCTAGCGATTAAAGCCTCACCGACCCCTTCCTCTTCTCCTTGTCGCCGAGCCCTAGTCCTCTTCTCTTCCTTCTCTTCTCTCCCGAGCCGAACCCCACTTCTCCCCCGCCCAGCCGTGCCCTAGAATGAGCACCGGAGCCGATTCCTACATCGCGTCGCTGCCGCACGGAAGTGCCACCGGCATCCTCTTGTGCCTTAGCCGCCGGCACCCATGCCCTAGCCGCCGGCACCCGAGCCCTAGTAGCACCTCCTGGTCACGGAGGTGTTTCACCACACCGATTCTCCTCTGTGCTTGTGCCCTACTCTGAAGCTGTTGTGGCCGCGCCGGACGCTATGAGCCCCTGCTGTCGGGCGCGACTTCCTCTCCTAACTCCTGGTCAGCACTGCAAGGAACCCTAGCTATTTGCCACAACCACTGGATATTTTGCCTCGGCCGGTTTCTCCTTTCCCTTACCCTCTGGCATCACCGAAGAAGAGGTAATGGGAATAGATATTATAGAAAATTTTAATAGATTTTCTTATGATTTTATCGGGAAGGTTCGTTGTGTTTTTGGCTGCACCAGATTTCACCTCGGTGGCTTGCAAATACTCCTTGGCAAATTGTTTTGGCTGCTTCCATAGAGGTCACGAGGTTCCAGCAGTAACTCGTCGAATTCTTGGTCTTCACGGGCAGTTAGAGGTAGAGGTAAGGTGCATGGATTGTTCTGGAATTAGGTTGTTGTTGGCTGTGATGAACTCTTGAGCTCCTTTTTGATCCGAACAGTGAATTGCAGGGCGTTACTTGGGTTTCCAGTAACTACCTTTGTCCAGGCAGCAACTAGCTTTGGGCTGTGATTTGAGGTATGTTGTAGGATGTTGGCTACGTATTGTAGTTACATAATGAATCAGGTGTAGATTGATTAGATTTACATGTTGATTAGGTTTATGTGCTTTTGAATTAGGGGTTTGCCCTAATTTAGGGTTAGGGATTTCATTTAGCTATTTATGAGAATTGTAGTTAAATGAAATATATTTACATTGGTATCACAGGACTTTGACGCGAGACGAGTATCTCGGAGTCAGATTTTGACCATTTTATCGGAGGCGGGTACTTTTGACTTATTGTCTTTGATATGCTTAGTAATAAAATTAACAATTTACATTAATTGTGTTCTCTTATCTGTTTCAGTTAATCACTACCCAAATCTTGGTACATGCTTGATTGATTGATTGATTTTGCATCTCATGTATATTTTACCTGTTTATACATGCTTATAGGGGTAGTGATATATCATGCTTGACCATGTTTAGGACCTAGGTTTTATACCTTCTGAGTACCTTTGGATTGTTTTTGATTCGTTGACCTATGATGCATTTTTATATACATGTGGATTAGGTCAGGATATTTTGTGGTTAGTGTCATGCACCATTTGCATGATTGCATGCTGTGCGATAGTCCGCTCCATTATTGTTGAGCACATCGCCAGTTACATGATCTGCACACACCACCACTCATGGGTTAGTGGTCGATTCAGGTTGAGTGTGTTGCAGCAGGGACTCTGTTAGGCACCGTTGGTCCGCTCATGGGTAGTGTGACACAACGTGTTATCCGGCAGAGATTCCTCCCCGTCATCGTGTACCGGGAGTTGAGAGCATTGTGCTCCCCCATTTATGATTTGGGGTAGGAGGATAGGTGTACTCCGACAGCATCCCGTCCACTCGGTCACTCATCAGGAGTAGTGACGACAGAGTGCACGGTTGTCACAGCCCTACCCACTCGGCCTCACTATTGTGTGAGATGATCGACTGGCGTCAGGGGTGACCAGGACGCATCATTGGCATCATATACATGATTCATTTATTGCTTGTGTTTGTGTTTGCTGCATTTATATGCTGCATATTGTTTGGATACCTATGTTTGACATGCATACAAGATTTCCCTATTCCTCGGACTGTTTGACCTTATACTCAGGACCTGGTTAGTACAGTATTCTCTTGTTTACTTCAGATGCATTTTTATCTTTCTTATCAGGAGACTGTACGCATGATTAGTGCTAGGTGTTATTTCTTTACTTTGCATATCAATTGTACCTGCTGAGTGTTGGACTCACCCCGCCTCCATTGTTGATATTTTCAGGTTGATGCTGTCAGGAGAGAGTTCCAGTTGCTGGTCCCTGCAGACCTCGAGGATATGATTAGTCTTTTGGTTTTTTCTTTCATAGACTATGTTTTGAACTTGTTTTGTTTTTGGATTATTCTACTTATGGACATGGTACGAATTTTATTATCTCAATGGATTTGGATTTGGATTTTATTCTACTACATGCCTGTCTAGACGACAGAAGAGGTGAGTTCATCGGTTTTGAGCTTTACGAGTGTAGTTGAGTAGGGTGGTTTTCGAGTCAGAGTATTACTGCTTTGTTTGATTATATATAACTGCGTGGATGTTTGTGTAGTTGTGCTATATTTATTGTTATTATTCCAGCCGCATGTGGCTGAGGTGTGGAGATATGTAGAAAGTTTCAGATTGTCCGCTGTACAGGGGAGATGTTGCCGAAGTTTTCTCGGACAGGGACTCCTCTGGGGGCGTGACATGAGCGATGACTCTAGACCTTTGTCTATGTCAATAGTCGAGAGTCAACTATAAACTCTTGTCTACGTCAAAAGTAGAGCAGCTACTATAAACCCTTGTCTCGTCAATAGTCGAGCGACGACCATAAACCCTGGTTTACGTCAACAGCCGAGTGACTCCTATAAACACGAGTCTATAACATCAACAGCCGAGCGCGCGGTTATAAACCCGAGTCTACAACATCAACAACTGAGCATCGGCTATAAAACCCTAGCCTATGACAAATAAAATCGATCGGTTGCTATACAAGCCGAGAATAAAGCTTATAAGAAGTCAAGCTGCGGCTAGAAGCAGTTGTTTTTCACTAAAATATGGTCATCCGACCACAATGAAGTGATCACTCGGACATCTCAGCGACCAGTTACATCGATGATTGGGATGGCGAGGAATTATACTTAGAAAATTTTCACAAAACCTAAGTGGTACACAACCCCACTTGAGCTGAACGGCGATACATTCATTGACACTTGCAAAATCTGACAAAAAGAAGAAGAGCCAGGCAGACGTTCATTCATTAATACTTAGAAATTTTATACATAACATCTAGAGGGAGTACAAAAGGAGGCTTGCGAAGTAGAGAGGGGGGGTCACTCGAGATAATCTAGTCGTCGTCTAGCATCGACTCGGTCAGCATCTCCCGATTGATAATATTAAGACTCTTAACGGCCGACCAGAGGGGGTGAATAGCTCTTACACAAATAAAAATAAAAATACCTTTTTCTGACAACTAATTTAAACAAACACTTGCATAAAAACAAGAATAAAGAATCAAAAAGACAGGGGCACAGAAGTTTTTACTTGGTTACAACCGGGGAGGTTGTTAATCCAAGGAAGTAGAGCACACTAATATCTGCTTTAGGCGGATAAACTTCTTTACAGTAGTGAAAGCACAGTAAATAAGAAGCTAAACAAAACTGAGATGTGTACAAATGTTGTTGCAAGAATGCTTGTTATGTTTAACTTCTCGGACCAAGGTTGTATTTATAGTCTTAGTCGGGGCGTCTAGAAGGGTTCCAAGCACCTGGAAGGGGATAAAATTTTATCTCCTTCGTAATGAATCGCGGTCAAACGCGATCCGGATAAAACTCCGTTCCGGGCGCCCAGACTGAGTCCGGGCGCTTGGACCAAGAAAGTCAACCACATTGACTTTTTCCAGTCCAAGTCTTCTACTCCGGTTCCACTTACTTCGATCCGGGTCTTCCGCTCCGGCTCCGCTCGCTCGGGTGATTTCAGCCATCCAAAATAGGACTTACCCGAACCCAACTTCCGACCTTCTCCTCGAGCAAGCTTCTGCTCCGGCTTCTCGTCCCTCGGAAACGTCGCGCGTCTCCTTCTTGTCCGCCCGCGTACTCTTTCGCAGCACCTCGTCTCTCAGACGCACCGAGCCCGTTAGCTCTCTCGTGTGTCATCTTTCTCGCTAGTTGCGTCTTTTGCTTGACTCTCTGTGTTCCTAAGTGTCTGCACACTTAGATACAAGGTTAAACACAACAGAACCTAACTTAACTTGTTTGATCACATCAAAACAACTTTGGGGTACTAACAGAGAATCTTGTTAGTCACTGTAGTAGGGAGATAGCCGTCGTCCTTTAGTTGGTTGAGGGTCCCATCTATGCCAAAATTGAAGAGACGGAGTGCCCGATCAGTAAGTCAGTCTTTGAAGGGTTCGAACGAAGATAGCCACGCTTGAAGACTTCAAACTGACTAGGATTTGCATCTTGATAAATTTGGAAGGCCGATCAGGATGCCTCCAACTTAGTCCTCAAAAAGGTCAGCTCAGCATCCTTAGCAGTGAGCTGGACCCCCACCGCAGCTTGCTCAGCTGATCGGCTCTCTCGCTAGGCATTAAGGGTTGCATCAGCCTCCTTTAGATTTTGAGCCAAGACCCGAGCCTCTTTGTTCTTAATATCTAGGTCCTCAATGGCTCAGAACTTCCTGGCATTGGCAGAATTGATCTTCGCCTCAAAGGAGCTTGCTTGCTTGTTGAGTCGTTCTAGCTGTAAGGTCTGCTCGATGCTCTTGTTCCTCTCTGCCTGTAGTCGTTCGGAACTTCTCCCCAGATCGACCTTCAACTAGGCCACTTCACCAATCAATTGCCCCCAAAGGCACTTGGGAAGCCTCTGATTGGCTGCTCGGGGCTCGCAGCTACTGGACTTCGTGTTCCAGGAAGGCCAGCCTCTGGGACATGACCATGCTTTCGACCCAAAACTACAATAGAGTGTGTTAGTCATGGTCGATAGACAGATAAACAAGCGCAAAATGAGGACAGTGTACTTACCCCAGTAGCCTCTGGGTATGGTCGTCCGCGAGCTCCCCGGGGGAGATAGTCACTGCATGGGCCCTAGCATCGGCCCAAACCTATGCCAGTGGTCCTTGTATCCTTATCTGGTGCTCAGGGGAGTGTGACTCGGTGTCGTTCGGATGGTGCCACTCATTCGTGGGTAAGTGAAGGATGGTCGTTATATGCTTTTGGCCGCTTGGACCTGAAGGATCAGAGGTTGTTGGGCCGGTGGACCTTGGTAAAGGAGAGGATCAGATGGTGGATACTTGTGTGTCTAGCGAGGATTGCGATGGCATATATGCGATGAACGACGCACAAATAGCCCCCGGCGGTAGCCCAGACAACAAGGGTGTCTGGTTAGATGACACAGACGTAGGGAGCATGACGACTCCTTGCTCTGGAAAGGGGGGCGATGGAGCCTCACCCCATTTGGAGGGAGGGCGAGAGCCAGCATGGGCGGAGGTTGCCGAGCGGGATGAACCTTCCCCATGATGCCTCTTACATCAGACTAGAGGCTCGTCCGATGTGGCGGTTGCGGATTTCGACGGCACAATGATCGACACTAGAGATGACTATTCGAGAGGGAGGTCGACTATAGCAGCAGAGGCATCGCTCATCGCCGTATGGCCTCCTTCACTGGCCGTGATTGTATTTTTGCTCACGTCGCCAAGCAGATTCGAGCGGCAGCTACACACCCAGGTCAGCAAAATGAAATAGAACGTTGAAGATTATGTGATCTGATCAGGAGCTCGAGAATAGAGAAGGTCCGATCGGACGTGGAGGTCACTGAAGACGCTACTTGTCTAGTCAATCAGACTTACAACCTCCTTCGACTAGATTTGAGGGAAAGACTTATGTTGCGGTGATAAAGGGGGCCTACCAAGTGCGGGTCAAAGGACAGAGATAGCAACCAACGTGGAGGTCAAAGTCAATAAATTCAACATCAGAGAACTAACAGCCTCACCAAAGGGGGGGATCGAGTGGAGCTCTATTGCATTCGCCGATCGAGCGGGCATTGGCCGATTGGGCGAGCAGCGCCTGACAGCAAATGGCTAGTCAAAGAAGAATGCCCGTATATCCAAGATCATCGGAGGCTCATCACGAAGTAGAGGAATGTTGGGATGACCGGAGCGTTAGTACGGTCGGGCGTAAAGAATCTACTGAACTGAGTCATTACAGGGAAGTAGCAGAGGTCAACCGGGTGGTGATCCCCTACCGAACAACTCCCCCGCTCGGCCAAACAATGGGACTCTCATATCCTCTGATATCCTTTTGGAATATAATGCCACTGACAATGAGGCATGATCAACAGGTGGATCGTACGACGGAAGTTTATACTGTCTTGTCAGAGATTTGCATGCCCTGTTAAGATATGGTGTCAGAGGCATTTTCCTGATAGGTCCTTTCATAGGATAAGTTAGAGAGCGTGTCCATGTCTCGAGGGGTGTGCACATCGCTCGAGGGGCGCTATATAAAAGTAGGTCCCTGCACCAGCAGAGGTATGCGTTATTCACTATTCACGCATATGTTTACTGTTACTCCGTTTCCTTCCAACTTTCTGGTGACTGACTTGAATGTCGGAGGGTCAACACCGGGGACCCCTTCTTGTGTTGCAGATCGAAGCGAAGTCTACATCCAGTCAACACTGAAGTCATATCCCTCTAAACTCTAATGTTATGTTTACTTAGGAGAGTGAAAAGTAAAGTTACGGAAAAATTTTTGCAGAGAAAAAGTTACCATCGTTTACTTTATTAAAATTTTAAAAGGGAAGAGAAACACAATACATTAGCAGATAATTTTAGAGTAAAAATAGATCACTTCAAAATTGGGTGAAAAGCACTGGATGGAAAAAAATGACACATGTACCCTTTTTCATTCATAAAATTACACCATATATAAAAAATGACACATGTATTATTTTTAACTTATAAAATTACATCATATATCTAAAAAATTATGCATGTACTCTTTTTTAATTATAAAAATTATACTGTATGTACCCAACTTCCCCAATCAAGGTAAAGAAGTATGCAAAGGAAAAAAAAAATTCCCTTTCCATTTTCTTCTCATGCCCATTGATTTATTTCATTTATCTATCGTCCACTCCTTTAGTAAACAGAGTATAAGTAGATATTCCTTTTTAGAGAATTGGTCTCCTTGTAAGAGGATCATTCTAGAAAGTCCGCTTAAAAAGTTATCCTCTATCATAAGACTCTGAGGTCATACATTATAGCACTTTCCTCTACAAGGTGGTCAATTCACTACAATTCACATGCATACACCATACATATATTCGTCAAACATATATAAGACACAACACATATAAAATAAGTGATAAACACTTCATTAAATAAGAAAATAAACAAATACAAAGTTCATACACCAGCATCACATCATATATACTCCCTACATTCTAAGAATCAGAGAATTTACTTCATTACAAAGGATATACAAACTAAAGACACAAAATGAAGCATTCTTACATTCAAAATGTGGATAGAGAAAAAAAAATGCTTATCGAAGAGATTATCGGTGTCTTTAGGATGTTTCCTTGCTCCGGAGGAGAATGGATCATGGTGCGGATCGGTGAAGAAGGAGGCTCTAGAATATCGCCTAGAGGGGAAACCCCTTCCCAAAGGAAGGAGCCGAAGCTTCAAACCAAGGATAGGTTAAAAGGGGAGAAAAATCCCGTTTTATAGGTAGGGGCATGACCCCTACCTATCCCGTGTCACGATCATGCCTTTGGGCACTGTTAGAGCATGAATTTGCTCAAGAAAGAAGACATGGCCATGTGATTTCACACAGACACCCTCTGAATAGGCTCTGGATAGGGGACACAATCATGTGATTTTACACAACCTACCTTGGAATGCTCTCTGGTGTGCATGCCTCACCAAAATGCAATTTAGCATGTCTGAACGTGATTTTCTTTGGTTGACGTCTGAATCAAAGTTGTAGATCTTAAAGTTATCTATATTTTGATATCTTGAACGACCCAAGACTCTAATTGAGAATAAAGTTATGGTCATTTTATTTTTGGTGCGCAGTATAGAAAAATCTATAATTTTGACACGATCATGTCTGAAAGAGACACGGTCGTGCCTTTAAGCACAGCCAAACTATGTGAAACTTTGGATTGTGTCATATTTTCACATGATCGTGCCTCATAAGCACGGGTCAGATATTTTAGAGACTCTATACTCCATTTTATCT
The DNA here is from genome assembly GCF_018446385.1 of Zingiber officinale. Taxonomy (NCBI): domain Eukaryota; kingdom Viridiplantae; phylum Streptophyta; class Magnoliopsida; order Zingiberales; family Zingiberaceae; genus Zingiber; species Zingiber officinale. Next base: position 3,507,582 of record NC_056001.1, read on the forward strand.
TTATTTTTCATTAATTTCTTCCATAAGAATATGCACGTGTCAAAGAACATAACTATGTTGAGCCTTTTTTCTGCTCCATTTTATGCTCCAATTTGCATCATGTTAATCAAAACAAGTAATGAACATATCTCTGAAAAAGAGGAGTAGAAATATGATAATACAATGAAATAAGGTGAAATAAATATAGATTATACTCATGAAATATAAGTAGATGTGTATTAAAAATGCATAGAAATATATATAACCTACGCATATCAGTCGACTGATAATTCACCGGTGAGCTAGTTCGATGGCCAACTTAATCACCTATAGTTGAATGACAAGGAGGATGACGATGTGATCTAAATCCTGTACAGAAGAAAAATGACAACAACAAAAAATGTTAGGGCAAAGGCTAGGGAATGCCCCAGCAGAACCACTCCGATGCTCAAGTTAGAAGAGAAAGATGAAAATTAGGGTTTTGATATGTAGAGCAGTGTTTATATATGTTTACCTTGAAGTTATGAATGATCCTCTTTTAGAGAAACCACAGACCTTTTCCGCTTTTTCCTTTTATGTGGTTATTATTTAATTTTCTAAATAATATAGGATTTAATCTAGTCATTGCTTTTTTTTCTTAAAATGATCAGATTAACAGGTCCTTTCCTTCCATTTCTATTTTTATACTAGTTATTCCTTAAATAGCACAAGATTTAGTCATATCATCACCCTTTTCCTAAAATAACAAGATTAACATATTTTCTTCCCGCTTTGATATTTCATATCATATGATCGAGAAAACGAGAAGTCCAAGAGGCTAGTGAGCTTGGAGTTCCGTGAGGGTCGGGAGCTCGGAGTCCTGAGGAGGTCAGGAGCCATGAGTCCCGAGTGGATTAGGAGCCATGAGTCCCGAGATGGTCAGGAACCAACGAGTCCGAGGGACTTCGGGGCTAAGGGCCCTAGAGGTTCTGGAGCCGAGAAACCTAAGGGACTTAGAAGTCAGGAGTCAGGCCTTGTACATGTCTTGGAACCACTTTGGCAATTTCATCATCCTTCCATCTACATGGTGTGATCCTTATTCAGATTACTCACTTTTTACAAATCTACTATGTGGTGACCAACTTGGCTATGCACTTGGAGCTGAAGTGATTATATTATATTATAGTAAAAGGTGATTACGGTCACTCCGGACGTCTCTTACAGTCTATCTTAGGTTATGTGAAGGGAGGTAAATTATCGGGTCTGCTTATAGCTAACCACGAAGTGATTAAGGGGTGGAAGGTGTTGGAGTGTATACTGAAAGCCTAAGCTTTGTAAACATTCATTATGAATAAAGAATCACATTTGGTCTAATTATCTACATTTGTTTGTAGTTGTTCATTTAATTTATATTGTAGATAACATAGTATGTGGTGTCACATACAGAAGATGATGTTATCAGTACCTTATAAATTATAAACAGTAGCTCACGACCAGAATGGAAAGGAACAAACCATTAGAAAGTCGTAGTGTAATTAGGTATTAGTTTATCTTGACTATATAATTACACTAGTACACTCAGAGTGTATTGAGTAGGACCATTTGAGGTCGTTCCTTTTATACTGACTTTATAAAGGAACAAAGACCTCAGTTATTATGGAAGTGTGTGCTCTTAATCCTAATATAATAACAAGCACATATGTTTGATATTTATTTCTTTAATTTATCAATGGGTGAGATTTAGTTCGATGAATCAATAAACCCGATAAATTGGGAAATGGTATCACTCATAGTGTGTGTTGTTGATTATAGAAGGAAACTGTGTCCTAGTGATACTAGGTTGATAATGTCCTCAAGAGGAGCTCATAAAGAATATTGTCATGTTAAACCCTACAGGTGGACTTAGTCCGACATGATAATAAGGTTGAGTGGTACTACTCTTGGACTTAAATATTAATTAAATGAGTTGTCAGTAACTCACTTAATTAGTGGACATTCGATATCTTAAACACAGGGAGACTAACACACTCATAATAAGAAGGAGCCCAAAAATGTAATTTGGGATTGGTGCGGTAGTTCAATGATAGTTCTCTAGTGGAATGAATTATCATTGATAAAATTAAGTTGTGTGTTCGGGGCGAACATGGGATGCTTAATTTTATCGGGAGACCAAAACCAATTCCTCCTCTCGGTCCCTATCGTAGCCTCTTATTTATAGAGTACTATACCCACATATACCCACCTAAAGGGGGCCGGCCAAGCTTAAGGTGGTCGGCCCTAGCTTGAACCCAAGCTAGTAGGGCCGGCCATAATTAAATAAAAAAGAAATTTAATTTTAGATTTTATTATTATGTGGAAGATATAATTTAAAGAGAATTAAAATTAAAATATCTCTCTTGTAAAAGATTTACAAAAGATTAAAGAAAGAGATTAGATCTCTTTCCTTATTTGTAGATTGGAGAGATTTTTATTTTCTCTTTAAAATTATTCACATGTTAATAAAATTAAAATTATAGATATTTCCTTTTATTAACCATGAAGAGATTTTTAAAGAGAAATTTTATTTTTTCCAGAAACAAATAAGGAAAGTTTTAATTGTTGATTAAAACTTGTCCAATTTGCTTCCTTTTGATGTGGCCGGCCATTAGAGTTTATTTGGGAAATTTTATTTTATTTTTCTCAAATAAATCATGTCAAGGAAATTAAGGAAATTTTATTGTAATTAAATTTCCTAATTTGCCTAGGCCAAGGAATATAAAAGAAGGGGTAGGGGTGCCTTCATGAGACACAACCTCTATTGTTTTCTCTCCCTTTTTCCTTGGTGTTGTGGCCGGCCATTACCCTCTCCCTCTCTTCCTCTTGTGGTGGCCGAATACTTCATCTTCTTGGAGTTCTTGTGGTGGCCGGATACTACTTGGAGAAGAAGAAGAAGAAGGAGAGAAAGCTAGCATCTCTTGGAGCTTGGTTAGTATTTTGATTTTCTTCTTTGGTAAAGTTCTTCCTTTGTGGCCGAACCTTGCTTGGAGGAGAAGAAGGTGGTTGGTGGTTTCTCGTCTCGGAAGATCGTTGCCCACACAACGTCTGAGGTCAGAAGAGGAATACGGTAGAAGATCAAGAGGTTTTTCTACAAGGTATAACTAGTAATTTCTATTTCCGCATCATGCTAGTTATTTATGGAAATAATACCAAATACAAGAGGCTTACGTTCTAGAATTTCGAATATGTTTTTTCGAAGTTGTGTTCTTTTGTTTCTTTCTTTTCCTTGTGATTTGATTGCTCTCTTTGGTTAACCTAAAGTTATTTTAGGAAATTAAATATTAGCTTTCTATTAAAGGTTTTGTCTAGTCGGTGGTGGTTGCTCCCATATCCAAGAAGGCCATGTGTCTCGCCACGTCAGTACTGGGAACCTTTTATGGAAATTAATATTTAATGGAATTAATAACTTAAGGAGACTTGGGTCGAACGTGTTAAGTTCCGCAGGAGATCCAAGTCAAAACCTAAAAGAACAAATAGATTAAGTTTTGGATCAAACGTGTTAAATTTCGCAGGCGATCCAAAATTTAATTTAAAAGAACACATGGTAGCTAGGAAAAGGTTCAGACCTTTGTACAAAATTTTTGTACAGTGGAACCTATAGGTTTTCCGAGTAGCAACCAACAGAAGGAGTTTTTTTTCTAAAGATATATGTCAATCAAAAATTGATCTCTGTCATATTATAATAAATCTATCGGCTTTTAGTTAATTGCGTGGAGATAAAAATGATTGAAGTGATTATATTATTCTAGTTATGAACTAGAGTTACTATGACATAATATTATTACCTGTGGTGGATCCAGAGGGGAGCGGGGGTGTGCTTGAGCACCCCCTTGCTCCCGAAAAATTCCGCTGCAGTCCAAGGGGCGGCGAGTACATTGGCTCCGACTACTTCCGCTGCGCTCGGCTGTTGGCACTGGGGCATGCCCTCCGCAGCAATGAAATTGATATTCCTATTCGTTTTCGTCTGCTTCGTGTCCATTATCCTCGTACTTTTCGCCATCTCTAGTTTGACGGCCTCCTCTGCCTTGTTCGTGCACTGCCCTAGTACCACCGACGTCCATCGCGGCGCCGCCCACCTTCGTGTACTACATAGTTGGTGGCTGAGGGGATGTTCGATGCATCCTGTGACTACTCCTTGCCATCTATCACCCCAAGAATCAGTACCTTCTCCACCTCTCTGCCGATGTGCCTGAGTCAAAGCGGAGCGATCTTGTTGCCAGGGTTTGGCTCACGATCCTGGTCGCTCGGGTGTTTGGGAACATGGATATTGTAGGGAAGGTCGGGATGATGACACTGATGGGCTTGCCGCTATGCTACACGCTTCGTCGGTGCCCCTCCGTCTGGACGATTGAATGCGGCTAACTATTTGCTCGTCCCGCAAGATGGTAGATGGAGTTTTATCTTCAGTTGTTGATTCAAATTTAGGCATTGTCCAAAGAAAGGGGGAAAATGAAACTTTATTTACACTCATGTAGGGAAATTTTTTTGTTCTTTCTCTTTAAGACGAGTAATTAAGACTATACAATCCGAGAGATGTGATTTGAAAATTGGTTCTCTCTAATCTACATCTAATTTGACTTTTACTTTGAAGATCTCACCTGAACTTATTCGATATTATTCATCTTCTCATCGAGTTAGACCAACTTCATGTTATCCATGGCATGGCATGAATTATCAATGTAATACACAAACAAAACTGCCTCAAATCTGTTCTTGGCTACGTATTAGGATTAGCTGAAACACCAACAAACTTCTAGCACTTCTATTCATCAAGAAGAGTTTTCTTCAGCTTCTTTGATCATTAAATGCACTGCTTTGCTTCTATCATCCAATCATATTAAGATTCATCATAATGGTTATGTGTTGTATTCATAAATAAAATCCCGGCAATTTATCAAAAGGCGTACTTAGTCTTTTGAATTTACTAAAAGAAGCATATTACTTTAACATTTACCAAATGACATACCTTTTTGCAATGATTTCCTATTCTACCATTCTGACAAATTTAATTGATTTCCTTTTTCTTTTATACGTCATTTCTCTCTCTTCTTTTTCCTACTATGCATGCAACGTATCTTCTCTTTCCTTCTTCTTTTTATTATCTACGTTGGGCCTGATAACATTTAGATTGATTTCTAAATGTATATAAATTTAAAGAGGGAAAAAAACAACAGACCCACTACTATCAGGCCTAACAACAGGGAAAAAAAATAAAAAAAAAAAGAAAAGAGATTTAGATCTTTCACCACCTCTGGTCCACTACTATAAATGTTGAAAATAACGTGGGCCTGATATCTCTTCATATCATGCCCAACTTGGGCCTGATATGGGAGATATCAGGCCTAATAACAAAAAAAGAAAAAAATAAATAAATAAAGAAAGAGAGATTTAGGTTTTTCAAAACCTCTGGTCCACCACTAGGAATGCCGAAAATAATAATTAAGGGCATATTTGGACTCCTTGCAATTTTAGAAATTCACACGAACTGAAATGGGTGCAATCGGAGCTCTTTAGGTCCATCAGTGGGTTTCGGTCAAAATCCATTGATAGACCTAGAGAGCTCCGATTGCACTCATTTCAATTTCTGTGGATTTCTAATATTGCAAGGAGTTAAAATATGCTATCTATTATTTTTTCAACTTCTAAAAGATGTTAAAATATAATAAGAAAGAATCAGCAAAATAATCCCTATACATTTTAGGTTTTTCAAAACCTCTGGTCCACCACTAAGAATGCCAAAAATAACAATGGAGAACATATTTGAACTCCTTACAAAATTAGAAATCCACAGAAACTGAAACAGGTACAATCGGAGCTCTCTAGGTCAAAATCTCTCTTTCTTTCTTTTTTTTTTTCTTTTTTTTTTGTTATTAGGCCTGATATGAAGAGATATCAGGCCCACGTTGGGCCTGATATCTCTTCATATCAGGCTCAATGTGGGCCTGATATCTCCTCATATCAGGCCCAACGTGGGCCTGATATGGGAGATATCAGGCCTAATAACAAAAAAAAAAGAAAATAATAAATAAATAAAGAAAGAGGGATTTAGGTTTTTCAAAACCTCTGGTCCACCATTAGGAATACGAAAAATAATAATGAAGAGCATATTTGGACTCCTTGCAATTTTAGAAAATCCACACGAACTGAAATGGGTGCAATCGGAGCTCTATAGGTCCATTAGTGGGTTTTGGTTAAAATCCACTGATGGACCTAGAGAGCTCCAATTGTACCCATTTCAGTTTTTGTGGATTTTTAATATTGCAAAGAGTTAAAATATAATATCTATTATTTTTTTCAACTTCTAAAAGATGTTAAAATATAATGAGAAATAATCATCAAAGCATTCCCCATACGTTTTAGGTTTTTCAAAACCTCTAGTCCACCACTAGGAATGTCAAAAATAATAATAAAGAGCATATTTGGACTCCTTGCAATTTTAGAAATCCACAGTAACTGAAATGAGTGCAATCAAAGCTCTCTAGGTCCATTAGTGAGTTTTGACCGAAATCCACTGATGGACCTAGAGAGCTCTGATTGCACCCGTTTCAGTTTCTGTGGATTTATAATTTTGCAAGGAGTTCAAATATGTTCTCCATTATTATTTTTGGCATTCCTAGTGGTGGACCAGAAGTTTTGAAAAATCTAAAATGTATAGGGATTGTTTTGCTGATTCTTTCTTATTATATTTTAACATCTTTTAGAAGTTGAAAAAAATAATAGATAGCATATTTTAACTCCTTGCAATATTATAAATCCATAGAAACTGAAATGGGTGCAATCGGAGCTCTCTAGGTCCATTAGTGGATTTTGACCGAAACCCACTGATGGACCTAGAGCGCTCTGATTGCACCCATTTCAGTTCGTGTGGATTTTCTAAAATTGCAAGGAGTCCAAATATGCTATTCATTATTTTTTTCAGAATTCCTAATGGTGGACCAGAGGTTTTGAAAAACCTAAATATCTCTTTTTTATTTATTTATATTTTTTTTCTTTTTCTTTTATTAGGCCTGATATCTCCCATATCAGGCCCACGTTGGGCCTAATATGGGGAGATATCAGGCCACATTACGTGGGCCTGATATCTCTTCATATCAGGCCTAATAAAAAAAAAGAAGAGAGATTTTGACCTAGAGAGCTCCGATTGCACCCGTTTCAGTTTCTGTGGATTTCTAATTTTGCAAGGAGTTCAAAAATATTCTCCATTGTTATTTTTGACATTCCTAGTGGTGGACCAGAGGTTTTGAAAAACCTAAAATGTATAGGGATTGTTTTGTTGATTCTTTCTTATTATATTTTAACATCTTTTAGAAGTTGAAAAAAATAATAGATAGCATATTTTAACTCCTTGCAATATTAGAAATCCATAGAAACTGAAATGGGTGCAATCGGAGCTCTCCAGGTCCATTAGTGGATTTTGACCGAAACCCACTATTGGACCTAGAGAACTCCGATTGTACCCATTTCAGTTCGTGTGGATTTCTAAAAGTGTAAGGATTCCAAATATTCCCTTCATTATTATTTTCGGCATTTCTATTGGTGGACCAGATGTTTTGAAAAACCTAAATCTCTCTTTATTTATTTATTTATTTATTTATTTTTTTGTTATTAGGCCTGAAATCTCTCATATCAAATCCACGTTGGGCCTGATATGGGGAGATATGTGGGTCTGATATGAAGAGATATCAGACCCACATTATTTTCGGCATTTATAGTAGTGGACCAGAGGTGGTGAAAAATCTAAATCTCTTTTTTTTTGTTTTTTGTTTTTTTCCCCTGTTGTTAGGCCTGATAGTAGTGGACCTGTTGTTTTTTTCCCTCTTTAAATTTATATACATTTAGAAATCAATCTAAATGTTATCAGACCCAACGTAGATAATAAAAAGAAGAAGGAAAGAGAAGATACATTACATAGTAAGAAAAAAAAAAGAGAGAAATAATAAAGAAAAGAAAAAAAAAATCAATTAAATTTATCAGAAGAATAGAATAAGGGATCATTAAAAAGATGCACTATTTGATAAATATTAAAATTGTATGCTTCATTTAATAAATTCAAAAATCTAAGTACATTTTACTTTTGATAAGTTACCGTAAATTCTAATACACCTGTTTCAACATCTCCATGTTTTTTTTGTCTGGATCCCTCGTTCCATGTATATTTTTTTTATCTGGATCCGCCATTACTGTCGTTTAAAATTATAATGCGTGGTTAGGATCTCATACGTGCTATCGTAGCTATGATCTCATACGCGTGCTAGAGTACATATTTTTAGATAGAAAAAAAAAAAAACAGAGAGACGGTTTAGTATTTTAATAATAAATGAACAAATGTATTCTTTTAACGACCAGGACGGCGACAACATTACTTTTCGTTTTCCTTTGTCAGAATTGCAGCGTTGGTGGAAGCACTTCACGTGAATGGCGGATCCCTCTATGTTTTTCCATTTAGGGAACCTTTTCATTCAACCCGATTTGTTAACATCTAAAACTTATTTAGAATGGTCCCATCATGAGCTTTTGATTTTAATTATTACACGATCCATTCTGAGTTGAGCCTAAACTCGAATTTAAGAGGAGCTTTTTGATATAATGGCAAATTAATTGAGCATTCAGATTTAGTTAGAATAAAAATATAAGATTTTGACCGTCTAATTATGGGAAAGTTGTTACTTTATTATTAAAGATGATCAAACAGTTTGATAAACGATCTGCTAATTTAGATTTTGAAAGACCAGGTACCGCCGCCGCCGCCTGCCGGCGCCGGCAGTTCAGGAGACACCGTAGCCATGATCATCATATAGAACTTCCGACCGAGAGACGGAGGAAGTGTCGGTCTGGTGGTGTCGAAGGAGGAACTCCTTCTGGCGTCGGAGCTCCATGACCTTGCGGTGGGAGTTGGAGTGCTGCGCGAGAACGAAGGTGGGGCTCGCCGCTGGCCGGTACTCCGGCACTAGCCTCCCGGACTTGTACCTCACCCCGCATGCGTTGCACAGTGTCTTCGTCCCCAACGGCCCCGTGCGCCACTGAGGCGTCTTCTCCGACGCGCAGTGGGTGCAACGACGTGTCGCGCCGCCCTCCTCGGTCGCTCTGCTTTTCTCCCTCCTCCTGTTTCTCCCGGAGCCTGTGGAGGAACTCAACTCCGAGGTCGGAAATTCATAAGATGAAGAAATGGAGGAGGACGGCGAGTTCAGCCCCGGTTGGTGCGACGGCGCCACCGATGAGGACCAGGCGACGGCCTTGGACCGCTTGCTTCGAGCTCCGCGAGCTGTGGCCGGCGTCTCCTCGTGGACTTGCTCAGCGCAGGCAAGGGGAGGCGAGATTGAGCTCCAACCGACCTCGTTCGGCGTGTCCGAAAAAGAATCCTCCATGAACTGGGACAGCCACTCGAGCTCTGCCTCGTCCTCGCATTGCTGTACCAATAGAGACAAAACCTTAACCAACTACCAATTCTCTACCAAAATCACATATATTAATCAGATAATCTACACTAACTGGGGCATAAAGGTCGAGCGAGCTCTGCTGCTGCGATGGCAAAACAGAGGCGAAACCGGCAACGATTGACGACGGCGTCTCCGCTGGCATCGCGGAGAAGAATTTGGTGTCAGAGCCGCCGGAAAAGTAAGAAACACTGGAGGTTTGAGGCGGAATAACCGAGCCATAAGCCGATGTTGTATTGGATGGTGGAACAGAGCGCGAGGCGCCGGTGGAATAATAAGCAGCCATTACAGCCCCTCCATCCTCTGCCACTCCATGACTGAACCACAGCAGGGCAGACGTATGTACGTGGACTCGTAGTCTTTAATTTCTTTCTTTCTCCTTCCTTTTTCTTGTCCTTGTTAGTGGGAATGAGAGTGGTGGTGGTTGATCAAAAGCTCCAACAAGTGACGGTGAGTTTGTGACTTCAGAACAAATAATGGAGGGAGTGATGATGAAGACAATAATGGGAGTAATGATGAGGAGCGTGGCTCATTGCACTTGCTTCATGGTTATTCATGCTCTTCGCCCATGTCGCTAGCTCCTCCTCACACCTCTTTAAAGCCCCGTTGCTTTGGTCTCTCCTCGGCTGCCCCAGCTTCCCCACTCGTATTCGCGTTAGTCTTCCTCTGATCATGTGAGCTTGGGCACATTTATTGATGATCGTCTGACATCGCAAAAAGATATTGATGATCACTCACAGCCCATCGCTAAATGCTAATGCAAGTAAGTTCCTGTTTGAAAACCCCTGACAGCATAGCTTTTATGTTCATAGCGTCTTCAGTAACTCGATGCTTGACAAAATTGGTGGTCTTAACAGTACGCTTGCATGCCCACTCCTGATCGTTAATTTATTATCTCGATATGTATATATGTTTCTTGCACGTCTTGAAGCTTAATTCATGATCATTTCTTGAACTATTTGGTGATATATGTTAGATTTCTTTGGATATTTGATTCGTGTGCAGTGAGAGAGTGTCGGCGAGAAGGTTCGCGCGGTGAGGAAGGGAGCAGTGTCAGTCTCCCGTGGGGGCGCCGCACGTGGCCGTCGCTTTCTACGCCGACGGGCTCCTCGCGTGGAGCTCCCACCACCGAACGCGAGTGGCTGTCGCCACGAGGAAACCGGAGCCACCGGCCGGTCCATGTGTAATGACAGCTAGGAGATTCGACGGTTCATGCACCACGCACGTTGGCTTAAGCCAAACAGCAACTCAAATACACAACTAAGAAATGCACTGCATTATCAACACTCAGTTACTTGGCTAAATGACTTAAATCTCGAAAATTGTCAAACAGTTCCAAATTTGAAAGATTTTTCATTTAAAGATTAAATGTTTGAATTCTATCTTGGGTATTACAAAGTGTTTAGTTTATTTTTCTATTTTAAATGGAAAATAATTTTATACTTGAGTGATAGAAAATTTCAATAATAAAATAGTTACGGAAAAGTCTATCAAATAAAACTCATTAATTATTTTTATCATATATATTTCATTTGCAAATCAATATTTTAAATTGAAATTCTATTTATAAAATATCTTGTTTTTATTTAATATGGATTTTATAAATCTTTAATTATTTAAAGTAGATCTTGATAACTAATATTTTGATGTAATATTAAAAGGATAAAAAAAAATCAATTTGATTGGATGTTAAAATTGATATAGTAAAAATCTAAGCTTACCCTATAATTTTGTTCTTATGTTTAAATAATTATAATGATTTTATAACTTTATTAGAATTATTTTAAAAATAGTGTCAAATGATAAGTTGAATCTTTAACTAATTTTTCCCGATCATCTTACACACAAAGAGGCTGTTTTTTCTCAAATGTTCGGTCTCACAACAAAACTCTAAAAAATGATGAAGAAGCAAATTAAACTCTCTTAAAACGTTAAAATCATAGCCTAAACCCTAAACCCTATTATCGTGGACGAAACCAAACTCATCAAACCTTTATTTCGGTTGGCTTCAACTCAGTACTCCTCCACCAACAACCATGCATGCTGTGCTGTGTACTCCACTACTCCATGCACTGAAGGAATATAATCAACGTCCTTTGACTTCACCTGGCACAAAACTTATTACCTCTGTGCAATTATTTACTTACTGGATAGAGTGACTCGACTACGAGGAGAGATTCCTTCACGCACAAATAATTGGACAAAGTGCTCATTTCTTTTCCTCCTCTGAGTAACTGAGATGGGTCTCTTCTTTCATCAATTCTTCCTTCATCTATTGACTGTGATAATTAGCCAACTCAAAAAGACAGATTGGCACCATGTGTGTGATGATGACTCACTGGCTGCTTACTTCAGGCTTCACCTGACACGACACTCACAGCCCAGTCATTGACTCGAGCTGTGGACTGCAGAGCCTCTTTTCTTTATGCCTTTTCCTTCGAGTTTCTCAGTGCCCATCATCTGCTCTGGATTGCCTTGTGTTGGGTGGAGATATGCCAGTCTTTCACTCATTGTTTGTATCAAACTAGGTGAACCCGTACGAGAAAGCAGAGACATCGAGTCAAAGGTCAAATGGAGCAAAAGCCCAGGGGCGCGTGCGGATCTGAAACAGGTAAAGAACCATGGAGATAATCTCTTTTCTGAAAAATCAAAAGGAAAACAGTACCTAGCAGGGGGAAAAAAAAGTAGATGGAATTTAGCAGCAGCGTTCATGATTGCAATAATTGGCAGCTCCTCGCCATGCTCGGCTCATCATCATTGGTATTGACTTTCAGACATGGTGTTGCAGTGCCCCCAAACTTGCCGCTATTTAACACCCTTCGTTCCTCCTCCGCACTCCTCATCTTCTCTTTCTTCCTTACCTTGCTTTATCTTCGGCCTCTCCACTTCCATCGAAATTGATCGAGGTAATAACGCATGAGATAAACGATGGAAAAGGAGGATTTATCGTTGAGCCTCAGCTTAAGCACTTACACCAATCACTTCGCGCCTTCTTCTTCGTCGTCTTATTTCCGCCAAAGAATGCAGTGGAACCTTCTCCTCCCGTCCTCTTCAGGTAATTAATTAAAGGAGAAGATTTAATTAGTGTCAAGTATGTGTTTCTAGAAGAAGCTGTGATCTTGGATATTGATCGAGGAGCAGGGGAGGCGGCTCCGGGGGATGAGGCTGGGGAGGCCGAGCGAGGGGGCTGCTCGTCTCAGGGAATCAGCGACGAGGACGAAGACGGCGACGGCTGCCGCAAGAAACTCCGGCTATCCAGAGACCAATCCGCCGTCCTCGAGGACAGCTTCAAGGAGCACACAACTCTCAACCCTGTACTAAATTACGCTTTAATTTACAGCACCATAAAGCTAAGTAGTGATCCCGTTAACCGATGAATGTGAGCATCGATGCAGAAATTGAAGGCGGCATTGGCGAAACAGCTCAACCTGCGGCCGAGGCAGGTAGAGGTGTGGTTCCAGAATAGGAGAGCGAGGACGAAGTTGAAGCAGACGGAGGTAGATTGCGAGTTCCTGAAGAAGTGCTGCGAGAACCTGACGGAGGAGAACAGGAGGCTGCACAAAGAAGTGCAGGAACTACGAGCTCTGAAGCTGTCGCCGCAGGTTTACATGCAGATGACGCCCCCCACCACCCTCACCATGTGCCCTTCCTGCGACCGCCGACTCTCCAATTCGACAGCCACCGCCGTCTCCTCGCCCGCCGAAGCACTTCCTCAGCATCGCCGCCTGCGGGCCAACGAATCTTTGGCGAACAGCTAGCCAGTGTAGACAGCAACGTGTGTTTGATGATGGATTTGACCTTGATCACCTTCGGACGTTTGTGCTCTTTCTGTGTTTGTGTGTGTGTCACCAGTGTTTTCTATATGCCGTCGTTACGTTGAGTGGCATTTCAATTTCAGAATCTTTCGACGTGCTCTCGAAAGTTTAAGTGTATCGTTTTGAAATTACGGGAGCACCAAATGAAGAAATGGCGAATAAGATTTTAAGATAATATCACGTGCAAGGCTGACGTACTACACCGATGGATTAGACACATGATGACCTCACTTCGCGTCGGTTACTGCGTATAGCGAGCGTGGCGGGCCAGGGCCCCACATATGGCCAGCTGTCCACGGGGTCCGCAGTGCGGATCCTGAATGGACTCACCTCAAGTGGGCTCCATTACGAATGCAAGAACCGTGGTGATGTACCTCGTCGCCAATCTTGATGCACGTTTTATTTGCCATGTTGGGGGTGGACCGGTGGTTGAGAAGAAGAGAAGAAGAGAACAGCTGGGTAGTTGTCAAAAGGGCGAGGAGAGCGAGCGAGCGACAGAGAAAGAGAGAGAGGGGGACAAGAAATCGGAGAGAGAAAGAGAGAGCGCGAAAACGAGGGCGCCGTGGGAGTCCTCCATGGTCCAAACAAACGCTGGTAAGGATCGCGTGCCGCTGCGGCAGAAATCTCCTTCGCCATTTTGATCCGTCACCTCCTCCGATTGGTAACCCTAGCAGAGCTGTTTCTGCCTTCGATTTGCTCTCGCTTTTCTTCTCGATCGGAATTGAGAAATTGTATGTTTGTTTGAGTAACTTTTCCTCTCTCGTCTAGGCTTACGAAATTGTGCAGAAGGAATTGGATTTACGGTATGCATATTGAGGAGATTGGGGAGGAGTGCACGGAAGGTGGACAGGAGGAAAGGTCGATTTCGACGGTTTTCAGCGGAAGAGATGCGCTCTTTAATGCAAAGAGGGCGGCGGTAGGAGTCGGGGCTCGGATTCTCTTTTACCCGACGCTGGTGTACAATTGTGTGCGGAATGTGACCGAACCCCAGTTCCATTGGTGGGATCAAGTCGATGAGGTTTGTCTGCTTTTACTCACCGAATTGTAAATTTCCTTTTCTTAGAACTCTCTGGATAAATTTAACTTCGTGTTGCTTGGAATTTACATGTTATTAAAGTGCAACAGTATGAATGGTTCTACATATGTGCTGATTTCCAGTTTTCTGTTGTTCAATATATGTGCTGAGGAAAATCTATCCAGGGAAAGATTAAACAGTTCACCCTGGTAGTGCCAAACCACATGAGAAAAATAAGTGAAAAGAGGTTTTTTGATTCTATGAGCAGAAAACACAAAGAGCAACAGGAAGAGTAATTCTTTATCAAATTAACACATCCCTAGATGTCGAGCGTCCTGTGCAAAGCAAGCCAAATGAAAATTTTCATCCTAGGAATGACCCAAAAATTCCTGATACAAAAGGTCTATTTACATGTACATCATGAGAAAGCATATTGTAAGAAGAGCTCATGGAGATGATATACCATTTGATGTCCACCTCCAAGAAGTGGTTCCAGAAAACTAATCTAGGGAACTAATTGTTAGGCACTAGGCTCGAACTCTTTTGAAATGTTCTATTGTTAGGCTCGAACTCTTTTGAAATGTTCTATTGTTAGGCTCGAACTCTTTTGAAATGTTCTATGGATTTTATGAACTCTGTAATTCTTGTCAGATTTGTTGTCCTCTTCTCCTTTCAGTTATAATTTATAACTTCTTTGTTAGAAATATTGAGTAACTCATTCACCTTTGTTGTTTCAGTGTTTGCTCTTAGGTGCTGTTCCATTCCCTAGTCATGTTCCTCTCTTGAAGAAACTTGGTGTCTGTGGTGTTATTACGCTGACTGAACCATATGAGACACTTGTGCCTACCTCCTTATATGATGTGAGTTTTCTCCCTTCTAGTCAGCCATATTCTATTGCCTAGAAAGAGTGCAATAGAGCTGATTTTATCAAATAGCTACTCTATCCTTCAGTAAGCACAAAGAGAAAATTTGTTTTAGCTGTAACCCATGACCGGAACTGCTAAATACAAGGCTTGCAATTTACTCTTTGATGGTTCTTACCAATTTGCACCCAGTTCCTGCCACATTCTGAAGCAGTTTCTTGTGCTTATTTATTTTGAAATATGTTGTGCGCCAAATTAGAGTAGTAGAGTGGCTCAGCCATTCCAATTTTTGCAATCTAGGTTGTAGAGAATGCTGGAGTCTTTCTACATCGGTTATTTGTTTATTTTCCCCTTTTTCATTAATTCCTTATAACAAATATGTCGGATTGCATGGCAATTTTAATCTCTTTTATCCCAAGATTCTTAATAGGTTTCTTATGTTTGGTGTCTTTCTAGACAGTCATGCCCGTAGGAATCCATTGGTGACCAAATAGCCTTCTAAATGTCAACAAATGTTGTGTTATTGCCTGAATTAGTACTTCCAATAAAATAATCAGATAGAATCTCTTTCATAGACTTTACAATTACCATTGTTCTTTAAGACGGAGGCAAAATAGATGAAGGTGTATTGCAATTAGTTGCAAAAAGGTGGAACCGCCACCCTAGCGGCCCCCTGGGCCTGGCCCCCCAGGATTCCAGAGGGAGTAAATCACGGTTAATGCTGGGCAAGAGAGGTGACTGGGGGTCGCAGGAATTTTTGGCACAGCAAACCAGGATTTTAACCCCGTGTGCAGCTGGCGACCTTTGACCCCAGAACCTTAGCTGCAAGAATCAGGCACCTCTCCAGCTGATCCAGCCCGTGGGGGCAGGTGTATTGCAATTAGTGAAAGTAGAAATAAAAAAAATTACATTTTATATAGTATAAATAAAATAAAATAAAATTGTAACTAAACTTTATTTTAAAGTGATTTATTTGTATTTGTATTAACAAGCATGGAGAATGTTACTCTACTTACCTTATGCTGCTACACACCCGTGCGCACCAAGTGTAATTTTTTTTTTAAGCTTAGGGTTTAGGTTTAGGGTTTCGGGTTTAGAGCTTAGGGTATAGTATTTAGGCTAAAAGGAAGTGAAAAAAAATACACATGCATGACATGTGCAACATAAGGTGAGCAGGATATTATTCCTCTAACAAGCATTTGCAAATACATAAAAGTTTCTTGTTTAATTGCAAATAAATGCTCAACTTTTACGTTAGCCAATTTGCATGTCCTTTGCATTATAGGAATTCTTACCTTCTTTTAACCCACTCAAGTTCTTGAATAACATTTTATTTGAACCCAATGCTCAAATTCATGCCACTCATTAGTTATTCAATTAGTTGAACCTTACAGCAAGCTTCTTAAATATACCAAAATTGTGCATGCCTCAAGTTTATGAAAAACCAAAATCCAAGCACCTACTATCTTGATCTACTTGATGTCATGTGCCAACTTATATGTCACAAATTTGGAGCTGGAAATGATTTATCAAGGAATTTCTTAAAACAAATCATAAATCTACAACAATACAACAAGCAAGCAAGCAAACAGACAAACAAGCAGCAAGTCCCAACTATTTAGGATCAATTGCATTGATGTTATCCTTCCAATAGTTTGCCACATGAATCAAGAAAGAAAATGATTATCATGCAAAACAAATACTTAAATACTCATCTAAACTATTCTACTAGGTGTTTTGACAATTACTTTTGCTTTTCCTAGTAAAAATATAATTTAAAACTTTTATATGCAATAAGTATTTCTGAGGATATATATAAGTCTTCTTTATGTTTGGGGCATTCAATATCTCCATTTCTCACCCTAAAGATAATTCTACCTCTGCTAATTGATAATCATATGTTGAATAATTCTTCCCTTCATCTTTGTTTCCTTGCAGCGTAAGCCACAGTTATATTATGCTCCATTAAGACATCCGAATAACTTTGAAGCATTACTGCATATGATCAAGTCTCCAGTACTAGAGCTTCATTAATATAGGGCAAGACACTAATATTTTAACTCCCAAATTCTTTTTGACAATGTGCAATATCTAAAGTACAAGAGCCATATTCTTTGAATTAATCTCAGACATCATTATATCTAACATATGAAACATTCTAAAGTTAGAATTCATCCATTTGAATTAAGACAGTGTTCCTAGATGCACCTTCTTATCTCTATGCTAAAACCTCTTTCATTTATCTCCTCTCTCCTTTGTGTTTACTGGATTTTAGTTTAAATTTCTTCATATCATACAGAAAGTGGTAACTCAAATAGAAAAGTAAGTGATTGTTTTCTTAACTTGTTCCTTTGTGTCCTAGTTAGCAAATGAAGCTATTTTACCATTGTGTCAAGCTCAATGTTTATTCTTTGTATTCATATTGTATATTATTTTCTTTGTATGGGGTGTAATGAGGTGCTTCTGGAATCTCTTTAGCCCTGTCAATAATTTAATGAGCCAAGTACCAGTAAGCGGTCATTTGTTCTTTTGGTTCTTCTGAGTAGGCACACAGGATTGAACATTTGCTGATCCCGACCAGAGATTACCTCTTTGCTCCATCATTTGGAGATATATGCCTAGCTGTGGACTTCATCCATAGTAAGCATTACCGTCTTTAGGCTCATTACAAACATGTTATTTAATTTAGTGATGGGGTCCGAAAATGGTGCATTTTGCAACTTCTTTTTATATTTATACAACTTCAGCTTTAAGATTCTGAGTTTTGCATTTCATCTCTATCTACAATCCTGGCAACTGAAAAGCAGTTATGCTTAGTTTTAAAAAGTAACTTGCATATGCTTTATAATTATGGCTCTGAAATGCCTTTAGGTGCCAATTTGAGTTTCTCTAAATGCTCAAAAAATTTCTAGCTAATGCATGGTCAAAATGTAGTCCGTCCTTTAAACTAAATATGGCTAATATCTTTGATAAAATAATCATTATTTTTTGTAATATTTCTACAATCAACTTGTTGCTAACATTCAAACTTCCATTTCACATTATCTTCTTTGGAATGCCAAATTTATGAAGAAAACAGCAAAAAGGGGGAAATGACATATGTTCATTGCAAAGCTGGTCGAGGACGTAGCACAACCATTGTCCTATGCTATTTGGTATTGCTTTAATTTAAGCAAGGGACATTTGTTTGAGAACACATGTTTGTTGAAAGAATGGCAACAGAAATGCTATTTTACAGGTGCAATATAAGCAAATGACTCCCACGGCCGCTTACCAGTATGTCAAAATGAGAAGGCCAAGAGTGCTTTTAGCTTCTGCACAGAAGGAGGTCAGTATATGATTGTTTTTTTTTAAAAAAAAAAAATATAGAACTAGATGGCTGAAAGTGCTATTGAAAATTATTACCATAAAATGTAAGTGTTCAAAGTTCTATGATTTATCGAATCATCTATATGCTACTAATTTGTTGAAATTATGGAGAACAAGGTTTTGCTTCAGCTTAGTACCAGACTATGAAACTAAATTTGCCTCCATATACCATTGCAGAAGAAGAAAAAAAGTCCTGTCTAATTTTAACTACATGATTCTTGGTAACTCATTTTTTGCAGGCTGTTGAAGAGTTCTACCAACTCAGGGTTCAAAAAACTGAAACAAGTACCCACTCGATAGATCTTAGTGTAAAGTCGTCATGGGTTGTTATCCCCAGAAACCACATATCCTTTGATGGTAGCCCCTTTGAGATCGTGTCCCATTCCGACCTTGTCGGATACAATGGGTACTCCAATGCGGGCAACGAAGGCCCATGGACAGAGCCGAGTTCAGTGTACACGGTTCAAATTGCTCGGCGAGCAGTACTTTCAAGGCTCTCCTATTTCTGGTTCAGAAGCCGTGTACATGGCTGCAGATCAGGGATGGCACATCCCCATCTACTGGAATTGTAAATGAGCCCCTTCCACTCTGGTTCAAGTTTCGTAGGCTAACGAGTGTTCTGCCGTCTATTATAGTGTACACCCTTTGTATCACGAATTTGCGTCTAATCCCCTGTAGAGTTTGGACTCCTCAATCAAATTTTTTCTGCCTGGCTAGGCAAGAATCCCGCGGCTAGATGAGTCAGCTTGTTGCATGCTGTCATGAGAAAGTGTAAATAATAAAAGCCTCTTTGCTGGCTTCATAGACCACATCTTTTTGGCAAAATGGCTCGTGTTAATCTTCCTATGTTTTACTAGACTCAATTTCAAACATATTCATTGATAAAAATGAAATCATGTTGAGAGTCAGAAGAGCCATGTGAGACCTGCACGGCTGCACGCGGAGCCAAGATCCAATGTTCTGAAATCGGAATCAGATTATCAATTTTAATTTTGCACCGGTTCAGCCAACGGATTTGTCCCCAATTATCGGTTTATCCAAATGAATTGGCTAGTCTGGTTGGGCTTTATCGAAGTCATTATTGCCAGGAACACTTACGTAAGGTGTAGTAAGCGTGAGAGGACAAAGCTTGGTAGTAATAAATCTTTTTTTGTCCCGCAGATCGTTTTATTCAAATCACAAACTTGTCAGATTTTTTAATCATTCCACTCTAACATTATTACATCCGACAATTTTTAGGAGGCAGTGTGTCGAGCCACCCATCTAAAAAAAAGCTAAAGCTAGCATAATATAGACACATGCATTTAGAATTGACATAAAACTTGGATAGCTTAAAAGTCCAAGTGGGTTGAATCTTATTCACTTTATTTTCAATAAGTTATTACCTAAAATCTAATATATGTAAAACCTACTGTATAGTCAAAGATGAGAGAAAAAGGTCAAGTGTTGTACAAGTCTAAATGCTAAACCTGGTGCCTACATAATTTATACTTCTATTAAAAGTATAAAATTAATACACCTAAGTTTATTAAATTTGTTGGATTGAAATGTAAAATTATTGCATGCATAATCCCGTGGAATATGTCTTTTATCATAATTTTATACTTTACTCAATTTTGGTCCTGTTCATGGATAAATGGAGATCTATCAATAATCGAACTTGCTAGCCATTATTTTCTTTAAAAAAAACGCTGAGTTATTGGTATGGTTAGTGATCAATTTAACAATAAAAAAAAATAAAGAGGTTTCAGGACTTTTTGTCAAAAGAACAAGAAAAAAAGGACATGCTGACAAAGAAAAAAAAGATAAAGATCGGGCCAGCAAGTTACTGATCATCGCAAGCGTTGGGCATCCAAATATCCATGAAGAAGAAGGAGGATGAGGAGGAGAAGCAGAAGAGTTTATGAACCTTAGATAATATAACGATTTTGACGCCTATGATAATTCGTATTGTAATTCACAAAGGAAAATCCCTCCATAAATTTCCCACGTCGATTTAACATCAAAGATAGACGCCATGGCGGATTACCAGTCGACGGCATCCCACTTACTTTGTAATCAAGACTCACTGCGACGATCATCGATCCAGAAGACGGCCGCGACGCGTTTTTTTTGTTCTTTCAAGGTTCCTCCGCCGCCGGCGGGGGACGCCAGTCGGTCCGGCAGGTCGGGCACGTCGACCTCCCAAGCAGCCACGCGTCCACGCACATCGCGTGGAACACGTGGCCGCAGTCGGGCACCACGCGCACGCGCTCCCCCTCGGCCATCTCGGCGAGGCAAATGGCGCACTCCGCCGTCGCGCCGCCGGAGAACACCACGGACCCAGGCAGCCTCGGGATCTCCACCGCCGACTCCGTCGGGGGCTTATCGAGCTCCCTCCGCGGCGGCGCCCGAGCCCGGAGGCGGCGCAGGAGGAGGCGGAGGGCTGCGTGGAGCGCGAAGGCGAGTGCGGCGGCGCAGACGACGACGAGGAGGACGGCGGCCATGCTGGCGTCGAAGTCCCTGGCGCCAGAGAAGGGCGCCCACTTGTTGGCAGAAACGGGGGGAAGAGGAAGAGGAGGAGGAGGAAAGGTCATGGAAATTAACTGGCAAAGATAGGGGAGGGTGTCGACGGTTTTAGCGAGGACGCGATGGACCCTGGCATGCAACGCGACTCCCCTTCCCTTCCGTGATCCATCCCAACGCATGAGGATGCGTGCATAGACGATGGATCATGGACAGGACGCAGTAGACCAGACTCATCGTGTTCCTCAGCCTCACTGCGACCTCAAAAGCAGTGAAGATGGTATCCTCTTCTCTTTAATTTGAATTGCAATTCGCAACGCTAGCTAGCTGGGTGGTTCAGAGGCGCAGTGTGAGTTCATTAATTTAACAGTGAGCATTTGTTTACGTTTGTTCAGAGTGGTAAACTTTGCAGTGGCTCAGAGAAGTCTCCTAAGAATCGAGGCAGCTCTGGACATTGTCCAGGGCGGGTGTCCCCATGCTCTGCTCTGCTCCGCTGCAGCTTCAGCTTTAATGGAGAGTTTACAGCCAGCACAAGACTTTGTTTGCGTGATCGTCAGGGTAGTTAAGATTAATTTATGAGTTTACGACCAATTCGACTCATTTTGGCAAAAGAAAATTAAATAAAAAAAAAATGATAATACTTTTCGACAAAGTGTGAAAATTAAGTACACTGTAAAACTTTATCTCCAATTCTCCATTCTGAAAAAGCCAATTGAATTTAAATCAAAGTTTTTTTTGTCATTAGGTAACATAAATAACAGTAGACAATCTTGTTGTTTAGAAAAGAAGGAACAGAGGAGCAAATTATTCAATACGATGGATAGCAAATTAAAGGCATCACACAATTTAACACGAACATAGAAATAAAGCATAATAAATCGATTACGGAGCTTCCACCGCCTTCTGGTCCCCATTCATTTTTTCCTCGTCGAGCTTCTTTTCCTCCTCCTCCTCCTTCTCCTCGTCGTCGTCGACGAAGGCGGAGACTGGGAAGGCTCTGCCGATGCCGACGGCAGACTTGAAGTATATCTTCTCCCCGTCGGGCTGCATGCTCATCTCGGTGATGGGGACCCAGAGCATGACCTGCCTGCTGCGCACCCCGGTCATGCGCTTCATCCGGCGGCTCTCGACGTAGGCGGTGACCTCCCTGTCGTAGCGCACCCGCGTGTTGGTGCCCTTGAAGAAGTGCTCGTACGGCTCCCGCTGCTTCATCCACACGAACCCCGTCGCCTGCACCCACCCGCACTCCTCCAGGTTCTTCAGAGGCAGCACCCCCTTGGGGAACCCCAGCTCCTCCAGCATCTTCAGCGAGTGCTGGTAGCACTCCGCCGCCCCGTGCACCACCTCCGCCCCTGCCCTCCTTCCCTCTTCCACCGCCACAGACCCGGCCATCTCGCTCTGCTCTGCTCTGCTCTCTTGTAGTTCGGTTGGGATTCGTTGTGGACAAAGTGGCTGTGGCCGCGGGGCTCTTTAAAAGGCCGAGCAGCAGGCGGTGGGAGGTGGCGGGGAGTTGAGCTAACTGGGTGAGTTAGGTGATCAAGAGGCGCCAAACTCCGCAGCAGTGAACCACCCAATAATTTAATGTAATTCAACTAGATTTTGTTATTGGTTTGGTCAAAAATTAAATGGCGTGAGAAATGAGAACTTGAAGAACATGAGTCGGAGAAAATCGTGAATGGGCAGGTTGATCAGGTCACCCGTACCGATTTAGAAAGCATGGTTGGATCATGTGAGCTCCATGAAGACGAGAATCGGATGGAACTTCTGGCCATTGACAACATCCATTATCAGATCAAAGCAAGGGACGCCACCGCCGCTTTTGTTTTCGATATCCTGGCTGATCCGTCTGAATCGGTGAAAACGGGATTACCGGTGAGATATTGACCACAAAAGGACCTCGATTACTAGGTGAAGAAGGAAGAAGGAACGTTAATAAGTAGACTAGGGATCTTTGGTATAGTCAGACTAGGGGATCTTTGGTATAGTCACTCGTTTAAATCAGCAAAATGGAGATGTGAAAGATGTGGAAGATGAACAGTCAAAAAATAAAGGATGTATGCAAAGCAAAAACATATTTGCCACTGGCGGTACCTTTGTATTGCACAATGTCTCATACTTATATTTTTACTGTATTGCACAATTTCATCACTTATACTATTCATATCCCGTATTTAAGCAGACCAACCACTCTAATACTCAAGTTAGCGAAGTGAAGAAAGATGTGGAAGATGAATAATAAAAGAATATAAAATGTGTGCGAAATAAAAACATACGTGTACTTGCGGGACCTTTTATAATACCTTTGTAATTTTTGTATTAATGAAATGTCATATCAAAATAGGTTAAGGAAAATATTTCATCACTTATTTTTATGTATTGCACAATTTCATTGCTCATGCACTATTCATATCCCGTATTTATACCAAGATAATATCTAACGTGCTTCTAATAACTCCACACGAAGTATTAATTATGGAATGAGCTCATGAATCGAAGAACTCATTATGCTTTCTAGGCATGGGGCAAATAGTGGAATAATGAGTTGGTAAAAGAGGGTCAATCTCTGATCATTTACTAACGGGTCTACTTATTAGACCTGACCACGGTTTGGAACCGACGGTTCGACGGTTCGAAACTGCCGGTTCGACGGTTCCAGGCAGGTCGACCCTTAACCTTAACCGCCCAAGACGGTTACGGTTCACGGTTCGGCACGGTTCGTCACGGTTCAAGATTAATATGTTAAAAAAAATTAAAAATTAAAATTAAACATTAAACATTACAAATTAGAAATTAAAATTTATTAAAAAAAAGGCTTCCACTTATTTAAGTTGCCTACGTATCCCTTTAGGGGAATCAAAGCCCACGTAGTTCTTTTACATTTTTATCCTTTTACATTTTCATTCACTTCCATTTTCTGTTCCTGTCATATTTGTTCCTTCGGTATCAAAATCTTCAACTTCGTCATCTGAAAGTTACATTCCTTGGATTCTTTTCTCCGCTCTGGTCCAATCGTCCAGTAATGCTTGAGCTTCCAATGAGTCGGGAGACAAAGTTGATCGTCGTTCATCTAATATGTTGTCGCCAGCGCTGAACGTCTGCTCCACATCAACAGTTGACACTGGACAAGCTAAAATTTCTTTTGCGATCACGGAGAGAACGGAAAAACTTTGAGCCTTCTGTAACCACCACTTTAAGATATCGAAGTTTTCGCTATCTGCTTCATTAAAATCAAAAGAAGTCGTAAAATAATTCTCAAGTTCCTGTGTGGAACTTGAGGATCCTCGTGGACGTTTTGTCCGTTCTTTTAATAAGAGTTGTGCTTTTGTAAGTTTTAAATTACTACTAGTAGTTTGTTGAATTTCAAAAATATTAATTTGTGTTCCATATTTTGCATAATATTGATTATAAATATCATATAAATAAATTCTAACATTATATATAATATTAACTGGATCAGGGGAAGAAGAATCTTTAATTGGAATTAAAACGTCATAATATAAAGTTAACATTTCTTGTAAAACTTCTAATTTAAATCTAGGATCTAAAGCAAATGCAATTAAATAAATTCCAGGAATTAAATAAAAATATTTTTCCCATTTAGTTTTCATAGCTAAGATGCAAGGAGATAAAGATTCATTATTAATATGTTCATTTAAAACTAATACTATATTAGAAATTTTTTCTAAAACTAATTGAGCAGTGGGATAATAAACACCGGAAATTGTTCGGTTGCATCATTAAATACTTTTAAAATTTCACAAATACTACTACAAATATTCCATTGTTGTGAAAATAAATATATATTAGTATTAGTGTTTTGTGCAAAAAATGAACATAATAATTCTTTATATTGAAATGAATCTTGTAATAATTGGTATGTTGAATTCCAACGTGTTGGTACATCACGTGGAAATTTTTTAGGTCTCATTCCATTAATTTTACAAAACCTACCCCATTGTTTCATTATAGATGGATGAGACCATAAATAAGAAATTACAATTCTAATTGGTTTAATATAATTTTCTAAAAATTTTAAACCATCTTGAACACATAAATTTAAAACATGGCATACACAATGAATATGAAAAAATAAACCTCCAATAATAGGTTGACAAACAAATTTTATATCATCTATACAAGCGGTATTAGAACTAGCATTATCTAATGATATTGAAAATATTTTATGAGTTAAACCATATTCTTCTAAAATTAAACATAATAATTGTGTGATATTATGAGCATTATGTGATTCATCAAAAACTCTATAAGCTAATAATCTTTTTCGGAGGTTCCAAGAGTTATCGATCCAATGACAAGTCACACCCATATACGAATGTGTTTGCCAATGATCACTCCAAATATCGGAACATAAAGAAACTTTATTATCTAATTTACTAAATTTATCAATTAAATTATTTTTTCCTTGTTTTACTAATTTTTAATTGTACGAGTAAGTGTAGTCATAGGAACACGTTTAGCACATGGATTAAGAGATTCTTTACAAAAATCTTCAAATGTGCATTTAGATCCAAAACTAAAAGAAAGATGTTCTACGGAAACAAATTTAGCTAATGATTCTCTTAATTTATTATCCAAATATAAAAATAAATCGGAATCGGTACTACCGCTAGTTGAAGAAAATCTTGATAATTGTGTTTGAGAACGGTCGAGTCCATATTCCGTCGGGTGCTTCGTTTCTACATGTCGTTTCAACGACCCATAGCCGCCGCCGGCTTGGAATTTATAGGAAGCATTGCAGTGCTTATATTTTGCACGCATTTCTCCCGACGGAAGAGTGACATTCTCAAAATGTTTAGTAAAAATAGAAGACTTTAGAGGAGGAAGTTCCCGAACCTTAGAAGTAATTGCATCGGTACTTCCTTGTGTTTTGGGTATCGGATTCGGAAGATGCTCGATCTCATCACCGGTGGATTGAATGTTAGGGTCCTCCTCCCGCGGATTCATTATTTGCTTTCCCTTCCGAGCTCGAGATGATGCACCTCCGCGGCCTCCTTCCATTGTAATTGAAAATTGAAAATGAAAGCGTGTAGAGATTAGAGAATACGAAAATGAGATTAAGAGTAGAGAAGATGTGTATGAAAAATGATGAAATGAGCTCTCTATTTATAGAGTTTTGATAGTAATGGACACTAAATCATAGTCATTGATCAAAAAACGGTCAAATGATCCTAACCGTTGAAAAAAAAATACCCAAAAAACCCTCCCAACGGCTACGAACCGTCGGTTAACCGGCAGTTCCAACGGCTATGAACCGCCGGTTAACCGACGGTTCAAGCCGTTTAAAAATAAAATTTACAGCTGAACCGCCGGTTCAACCCACCGGTTAACCGACGGTTCGTCGGTTTTACAATCAATGAACCGGAACCGGCCGGCAACTTGCCGGGACGGTTCCGGTTCGACCCGGCGAACCGGGTCAAAGGGCAACCGACCCGTTGACCCGGTTACGGGCCCGGGCTGGGTCCGGGCCAGACCCGGCCCGGGGTCGGGTCTACTACTTATATGCATGTCCATTTTATAGGGAGTTAAATGTGCTAAGCCTTTAGAGTTGGGAGGATCTGATCGGATGATAGTCTCTGAGATAGCAGAGTGAATTGAAGTACGAAGGGAGCATGATCCATGAGATTGAGGTTGTAAGTACCCCGAGTTGATTTTGATGTGGTCAACCAAGTCAAGTTAGGTTCTGTTGTATTTGATGTGTTGTGTCTAAGTGTGCAGAAACTTAGGAGCACAAGAAGTTAAGCTGAAGATGTAGCGGACGAGAAGGATGACATGGGAAGGAAGTCGATAGACTGGGAGTATCTGAGGGACGAAAACCTATGGAAGAGTGCACCGGTGGACGAGAAAGATGTGCGCGATGTTTTCGAGTGATCAGAAGTCCAGGAAGAAACCTGCTTGAGGAGAAGGTCGGAATTGGGTTCAGGTGAACTCAATTTCGTGATAGTTATGCCGAGCGAAGGGTTGTGATAGTTATGTCGATCAAGCAGCTGTGATAGTAATGTCAAGTGAGCAATTGTGATAGTTATACCAAGAGAGCAGCTGTGATAATTATGCCGAGTGAGCGGCTATAATAGTTATGCCAAGCAAGCGACTGTGATAATTATGTCAAGTGAGTGGCTGTGGTAAATGAAGTTGTACCAAGCGAACGACTGTGATAGTTATGTCGAGCAAGCGACTATGATAATTATGTTGAGCGAGTGGCTATGATAGCTATGTCGAGCGAGCCACTATGATAATTATGTTGAGCGAGTTGTTGTGATAATTATGTCGAGCGAGCGACTGTAATTTTTGTGTCGAGTTAGAGGTCTTAGTCATTTTACCAATCGTAAGACACTCCTAGTATTTTTGTCCGTCGTAAGGCACTCCTTTTCTTTGTATTGAGCATGAAACCATAATTTTTGTGCAGAGCTAGTGACCTTTTTCTTTTTACAATCTTAAGGCATTCCTAGTCTTGTTGTCTGTTGTAAGACACTCCTTTTCTTTGTGTTGTGCTAGCGGCCTTAGTATTTTTGTCTGTGTAAGGCACTCCTAGTCTTTTTGTTTGTCATAAGACACTCCTTTTCTTTGTGCCAAGCGTGCATCCATAATCTTTGTGTCAAGCATGCGTCATTAGTCTATTTGCCTATTGTAAGATACTCCTAGTCTTTTTGTCTGTCATAAGACACTCCTTTTCTTTGTCTCGAGTGTGCGGTCATTCCTAATCTTTTTTGCTTGTCGGAAGACACTCCTTTCTTTGTGTTGAGAGTGCGGCCATAAACTTTGTGTCAATTGTGCAGCCTTAGTCTTTTTGCCTATCGTAAGACACTCCTAGTTTTTTTTTGCTTGTTGTAGGGCACTCATTTTCTTTGTGTTGAGCGTGCAACTATAATTTTTGTGCTGAGCTAACGACCTTAGTCTTTTTACTTATCATAAGGCACTTCTATTCTTTTTACCTGTAGTAAGGCACTCATTTTCTTTGTGCCTAATGTGCGGCCATGATCTTTGTGTTGAGCTAGCAACCTTAGTCTTTTTGTCTACCATAAGGCATTCCTAGTCTTTTTGCTTGTCATAAGATACTCCTTTTCTTTGTACCAAACACGCTAACATAATCTTTGTGCTAGAGCAAAGCAAGCCTGCATTTTAATTAGTAGAAAGAAATATACCCAGTAGTGAATATTTCTTAGAAGTATAAGAATACCCTCAAGTTTGATACGGTTGCAGGTAGTTTTTGTTACATAGCCGATCCACTCGATCCAACCCCTTTACATTGGAATCTTGAAGGTAGTAGGTGCTAGAAACTCACTTCAGAATAACTTTATAAGGTTTGCTCCACTGAGATTCTAACTTGTTGACATCTCCGACGAGTTTGATTCTTTTTCAAATTAAATCACCGACCTGAAAGATTCACAGAATGTCTGACTGTAATTTTGATATATTCTTCGTCGATAAGATGTGAGCTAAACGACTGCCTTCTCTTTGGTTTCCCTGATGATATCTAATTCTAGGAGACATCAATCGACATTGCTTTGGTCATACAACATTCACTGAGCGGATTATTCTCCAACTTCTATCGGAACCATTGCTTCTCCCACATAGACCAAATGAAACATGTGCTTTCATGGGCGTAGTTTGGTAAGCCCAAAACACTTGGTACTTCATCAAGCCAACTACCTTCGACATGGTCAAGCTTGATTTTGAGTACTCGAATAATCTCTCAATTAGTAACTTCCACCGAGCGTAGTCTGGTAAGCCCAAAACACTTGGTACTGTTGATGCAGCGGAGACCAGCAAGAGGGGGGTGAATTGCTGAAAACAAAAATGAAACTACCCTCCTCGGATTTCAACTCAGAATAAATGCAGTAGTAAAATAATAAAGACAGAAAATAAAAGCAGAAACGGAAGTTTAACCTAGTTACAACCAAGAGGGTTGTTAATCCAGGGCAGTGAAAAGCGCACTAAGAAAATTCTCCTTCTCTGAAGGCGGAGAAGCCTTTTACACTCTAATTGCTCAGAACTACTGCTAGGAATTGCTTATGGATTGATTGCTTGAGTTGTTATTGAATTCCTAACTCCATGAGCCTTTATATAGCTCATGGAAAGTCTATCGTGAGGGTCGAAGGCGCCTCCAACAAGGTTCAAGGCGCCTCCAACTCGGTCAGTGGATAAAACTTTATCCACAGCATAAACAATCAAATTTGACCTCTCCAAGCTGGCAGCACAGTTTCCAGCTTGGTTTTTCCAGCTTCCGACGCTCCGTTCTTTTGGGTGATTGTGGCCAACCGGAATAGGGCTTGTTGGAGTGTATACTAAAAGCCTAGCTTTTGGTATAAACATTTATCTAGAAATAAGAATCACATTGGTCAAATGTCTACATTTATGATAAATGTAGTTGTTCAATTAATTTATATTGTAGATGACATGGTGTGTGGTGTCACACACAGAAGATCATGTTATCAGTACCTTATAAATTATAAACAGTAGCTCACGACCATGATGGAAAGGAACAAACCATTGGAAGGTCGTAGTGTAATTAGGTATTAGTTTATCTTGACTATATAATTACACTAGTACACTCAGAGTGTATTGAGTAGGACCATTTGAGGTCGTTTCTTTTATACTGACTTTATAAAGAAACAAAGACCTCGGTTATTATGGAAGTGTGTGCTCTTAATCCTAATGTAATAACAAGCACATATATTTGATATTTATTTCTTTAATTTATCAATGGGTGAGATTTAGTTCGTTGAATCAATAAACCCGATAAGTTGGGAAATGGTATCACTTATAGTGTGTGTTATTGATTATAGAAGGAAACTGTGTCCTAGAGATACTAGGTTGATAATGTCCCCAAGAGGAGCTCATAAGGATTGTCATGTTAAACCCTGCAGGTGGACTTAGTCCGACATGACGATAAGGTTGAGTGGTACTACTCTTGGACTTAGACATTAATTAAATGAGTTGTCAGTAACTCACTTAATTAATGGACATTCGATATCTTAAACACAGGGAGACTAACTCACTTAATTTGGGATTGGTGCGGTAGTTCAATGATAGTTCTCTAGTGGAATGAATTATCATTGATAAAATTAAGTTGTGTGTTCAGGGCGAACACGGGATGCTTAATTTTATCGGGAGACCAAAACCAATTCCTCCTCTCGGTCCCTATCGTAGCCTCTTATTTATAGAGTTCTATACCCACCTATACCCACCTTCTATACCCACCAATAAGGGGCCGGCCAAGCTAGCTTGGGAACCAAGCTAGGGCCGGCCTAGGTATATTATTGGGTGGCCGGCCCAAGCTAGTGGGGCCGGCCAAATTAAATTAAAAAGGAATTTTAATTTTAGTTTTTATTATGTGGAAGAAATAATTTTTTAAAGAGAATTAAAATTAAAATATCTCTCTTGTAAAAGATCTACAAAAGATTAAAGAAAGAAATTAGATCTCTTTCCTTATTTGTAGATTGATGAGTTATTTTATTTTCTCTTTAAAAATTATCCACATGTTGATAAAATTAAAATTATAGAAATTTCCTTTATCAACCATGAAGAGATTTTTTTAAAGAGAAATTTTATTTTTAAAATTTCCGGAAACAAATTAGGAAGTTTTAATTTGTTGATTAAAACTTGTCTAATTTATTTCCTCTAGAAGTGGCCGGCCATTAGAGATTAAATTGGGAAATTTTATTTATTTTTTCTCAATTAAATCATGTCAAGGAAATTAAGGAAATTTTATTGTAATTAAATTTCCTAATTTGCCTAGGCCAAGGAATATAAAAGAAGGGGTGAGGGTGCATTCATGGGGGAATCATTATTATTATTCTCCCTCTTTTTTCCTTGGTATGGTGGCCGGCCCTTCTCTTTCTCTCCTCTCCTCTTGATGGCCGAAACCTATCTTCTTGGTGGAGCTTTTGTTGGTGGCCGGATCAAGGAAGGAGAAGAAGGAGAGAAAGCAAGTCTCGTCTCTAGCATCCCTTGGAGCACTGGTGGTGGCCGAAATTCTTCATGCTTGAAGAAAGTTATTTTGGCCGGCCATCTTCTTCTTTTCTTCCTCTTTGTGGTGGCCGAAACTTATATCTTGCTTGGAGCTCTTGTGGTGGCCGGATACTACTTGGAGAAGAAGAAGAAGAAGGAGAGGAAGCTAGCATATCTTGGAGCTTGGTTGATGTTTTGATTTTCTTCCTTGGTGAAGCTTCCTTGTTGTGGCCGAACCTAGCTAGGAGGAGAAGAAGGTGGTTGGTGGTTTCTCATCTTGGTAGATCGTTGCCCACACAACGTCCGAGGTTAGAAGAGGAATACGGTAGAAGATCAAGAGGTCTTTCTAGAAGGTATAACTAGTAGTTTTTCCTTTTCCGCATCATACTAGTTATTTATGGAAATAATACCAAATACAAGAGGCTTACGATTCTAGAATTTCGAATATGGTTTTTCGAAGTTGTGTTCTTTTGTTTCTTTCTTTTCCTTGTGATTTGATTGTTCTCTTTGGTTAACCTAAAGTTATTTTAGGAAATTAAATATTAGCTTTCTATTAAAGGTTTTGTCTAGTCGGTGGTGGTTGCTCCCATATCCAAGAAGGCCATGTGCCTCGCCACGTCAGTACTGGGAACCTTTTATGGAAATTAATATTTAATGGAATTAATAACTTAAGGAGACTTGGGTCGAACGTGTTAAGTTCCGCAGGAGATCCAAGTCAAAACCTAAAAGAACAAATAGATTAAGTTTTGGATCAAACGTGTTAAGTTCCGCAGGCGATCCAAAATTTAATTTAAAAGAACACATGGTAGCTAGGAAAAGGTTCAGACCTTTGTACAAAATTTTTGTACAGTGGAACCTCTAGGCTTTCCGAGTAGCAACCAACAGGGCTCACCCGAACCCAATTCCCGGTCTTCTCCTCGAGCAGCCTTCCGTCCCGGCTTAACGTCCCTCGAACGCCGTGCACGCTCTTCACGCCCACCGGAGTACTCTTCCGCAGCTCTCTCGTCCTTCGGACGCACCGAGCCCGTCGGCTCCCTTCCCGTGCCGTCCTTCTCGCTAGCTGCGTCTTCCGCTCGACTTCTTGTGTTCCTAAGCTCCTGCACACTCAGACACAGGGATCAAACACAGCAGGACCTAACCAACTTGGTTGATCACATCAAAACTACCACGGGGTCCAACAATCTCCCCCTTTTTGATGTGCATCAACCCAAGTTCAAGTTAGGGTTAAAAATAGACATAAACAGTAATTTTAAAGAAAAATTACTAAACTAACAAGTTAAGAATAATTTTTGCAATTAGTAAAATTACAACACTTTTTGTAAAAAAAAATTAATTTAAGTTTTCTCTAACTCCCCCTAAACTTTTTCTCTAACTCCCCCTAAACTTGTACTTTTCTCTCCCCCTTTGATCACAACAAAAATGAGGTCTTAAAAATTTTCAAGTAAGATTGAAGTTTTTGAAAATTTTCTAAGGTAAAAATGAATTTTGAAAAAATTGCTAAGTTAAAATGAATTTTCCAAAAAAAAAATCTAAGTAAAAAAAAATCCTAAGTAAATGTTCAAATGTTCCCAACAAAAATTTCTAAGAAATTTTTGTTTATTTTAACAAATATTTGCTAAACTTTCAAAGCATTATTTAATTCTTGATTAATGTTTTTTCAGAAAGTTAATTAAACATTTTCTTTCAATATTTTAACTTCCAGGTCGTGGCAAGGCACTAGACCTTCTTGGTTATTGGAGCAACAACCACTTCCTTAGACAAAACTTTCATAAAGAATTTCAATGTTTAATTTTCTCACTGTAAGCTTTTAATTTTTGAAAAATTAATTAAGCACAGATTTTGGAACCCAATAGAGGTTCCTTCCTACAGGATTATTCAGAAATCTAGGGGGTACATAGTTTCTTGGTATTTTCCTAAGTTGACCTTGATGCTTCCTTATATACCAATTTAATTTACCATAAAGTTTTAATTTTGAATTTGGAAATTGATTTAAGCATGCAGCAGATTTCAGTTTTTCAATTTCTAATTTTAATCTATCATTTTCTGATTTTACACTATCATACATTTCAAGTGGACATGTTTTTGCTAATTTCATTTTTAATTCTTTATTTTCTTTTCCTACTTCGAATAAGTCTTTAGAAAGCGATTTAATAAATCGAAATGACTGAGACGGGGTTAGATTGCGTACCTTACTTACCTGATCTGGTGACGCTCCCCCTTCACTGCTGCTTTCTTCTTTTGATGTTCCTCCCCCTTCATCGATGCTCATCTCTGAGCTTGAGTCTTCTTCCGGTTGATGGTTTGCCAATAGCGCTAACCCTGAGAATTCTTCGATGTCCGACTCAGAGGTTGACGAATCTAGCCAGGTAGCCTTCAGATTCTTGTGCTTGGAGGGTTCTGGTTTCTTGTATTTTGGTTTTTCCTTTTCTTTCTCCTTTCTCTTCAATTTTGGGCAGTCCTCCTTGATGTGCCCTTCTTCGTTGCAGTTGTAGCAACGAACCGTCCTCTTCTTTCGATGATGCCTCTGCGATTTAAATTTATTAGAACTGAAAAACTTATTGAAGCGTCTTACCAGTAGTGCCGCTTCGGATTCGTCGACTGAGACTTTGGAGTCAGAACCGTTTACTTTTGCCTTTAGAGCTATGTTCTGACTGGTCTTCTCTACTCCATTTGGCTCTGAAACTCGAGATTCGTGAAGTTCAAAAGTCGAAAATAATTGTTCTAACGTACTTACCTCGAGGTCCTTAGAGATGTAGTATGCATCTACTAAGGAGGCCCATTCTGGAGTTCTCGGGAAGACATTGAGCGCGTATCGGATAGAATCCCGGTTGGTTACCTCTTCTCCAAGGTTCGTTAGTTGCGTTAGCAGCTCCTTGATTCTCGCTTGGAGTTGTTCTACCTTCTCGCCTTGGTTCATCCGGAGGTTCGTTAACTGGTTCCGGAGGATGTAGCGCTTCGCTAGCTTCGCTTCGGAAGTACCTTCGTGAAGCTCCAAGAATTTCTCCCAGAGATCTTTCGCTGAGTCGTAGCTTCCAATCCGATTTACCTCCTGCGGCGGTAGAACGCTGAGTAGGTGGAACTCAGCATTTCCGTTGGCGACGAAATCTGCTTGCTCCTTTTTCGTCCAGGTATTTTCCTCCTTATCTTTCGGAACTGCATAGTCATATTTCATTATTAAAAGAATGTCAAATTCGGTTTTAAAAAATACCTCCATTTTGCGCTTCCATGTGGCGAAGTCTCCGTCGAACTTCGGGGGATGGATGTTCGCTCCGGCCATCATCTTGATCGTAGTGCTTCAGTTGGCGGTTAGTCCTTCTGAGGCGATCAGGCTCTGATACCACTTGTTGGTGCAGCGAAGACCGGCAAGAGGGGGGTGAATTACTGAAAACAAAAATGAAACTACCCTCCTCGGATTTCAACTCAGAATAAATGCAGTAGTAAAATAATAAAGACAGAAAATAAAAGCAGAAACAGAAGTTTAACCTGGTTACAACCAAGAGGGTTGTTAATCCAGGGCAGTGAAAAGCGCACTAAGAAAATTCTCCTTCTCTGAAGACGGAGAATCCTTTTACACTCTAATTGCTTAGAACTACTGCTAGGAATTGCTTATGGATTGATTGCTTGAGTTGTTATTGAATTCCTAGCTCCAGGAGCCTTTATATAGCTCCTGGAAAGTCTATCCCGAGGTCCAAGGCGCCTCCAACAAGGTTCAAGGCGCCTCCAGCTCGGTCAGCGGATAAAACTTTATCCGTAGCATAAAAGGTCAAATTTGACCTGTTGAAGGTGCCTTCAACAAGGTTGAAGGCGCCTTCATGATGGAGGCGCCTCCAAGCCTGCTGGAGGCGCCTCCAAGCTGGCAGCACAGTTTCCAGCTTGGTTTTTCCAGCTTCAGACGCTTCGTTCTTTTGGGTGATTGCGGCTAACCGGAATAGGGCTCACCCGAACCCAATTCCCGGCCTTCTCATCGGGCAGCCTTCCATCCCGGCTTAACGTCCCTCGAACGCCGCACATGCTCTTCACGCCCACCGGAGTACTCTTCCGCAGCTCTCTCGTCCTTCGGACGCACCGAGCCCGTCGGCTCCCTTCTCGTGCCGTCCTTCTCGCTAGCCGCGTCTTCCGCTCGACTTCTTGTGTTCCTAAGCTCCTGCACACTCAGACACAGGGATCAAACACAGCAGGACCTAACCAACTTGGTTGATCACATCAAAACTATCACGGGGTCCAACAGGTACTTCGTTAAGCCAGCTACCTCCGACATGGTCAAACTTGATTTTGAGTACCCGAATAATCTCTCAATTAGTAACTTCCACTTGAACATTACTTTGAGAATAAGCCACAAAAGTGAAAGACAATCTTACACCCCTAGAATTGTTGCTCATTATCTGAAACAAGTTTATGGGTGATTCTGAATCGGCAAAGGATATTCTACCCCAACAACTTGATGATTGCTTATTCAGTGATTCTCGCCAAAGTCTTAGCCTCAGCCTCCACCTACTTGGAAAACTAATTCACGGCTACAAACATGAATTTTTTCTAAGCAGGAGCAGTTGAAAATTGGCTCACAATATCCATTCTCCATTGATTAAAGGGATAAGAAACCATAGATGTCTTTAAAGGTTCAATCAGATGATAAGGAATGTTCTGATGCTTTTGATATTGTTCACTTTGGGCCTAAGCCCTCATAGTTTTATTTTTGGACTCTACCCAAAAGACTTCATAAAATTAAAATATTTTTTCCTTATAAATCTATGTGTTTTTTCCATATATTTTCAATGTAAGACTTAGCTGATATTTAAGAAATCCTAGGGGTAAATTATAAAAATGTCAAAAAATGATATTCCTTGAAAATATTTTATTAATTGAGTAGGTAAAAATTTATTTTAAATTTCAAAATTTTTGTTAGTCTATTAGATTTTCTTGATTATTTGTTAGAAAAATAAATGCTTTAATTAATTTTTAGTTTTATATTTGTATATGATAGAACATCATGTTTTATGGTAGAATTGAAATTTTCAGAATTTTGTATTTTTTTACAATTTTTAATGAATTGTTTATTAAAAATTAAATTTATTAATTAGAAAATTTTCAGAGATAACTTTTTAAAAAATCTGTTTTTTTTTTTTTTTTACAAATAACCGTTACATTTGGCATGTCAAAAAAATTATTCAAAGTTTTTACAAAAGGCAATTTTAAACATTTTTCTAATGAAAATATCCATATAAAAACTAGTTTTCCTATAAGGAAAATAGTTTTTTCATGAAAATAATTTTTTTAGGGACAAATTAATCTTTTCTCACCTGGATAAAAATTTTCACAATGTTTGAAAAATTAAGAATATTTTTTATTTTTTATTGGAAAACTAATGCATGTAAATTCAAAAAATATGTTTCTTTTAGTTTATTACTTTATTTCATGGAAAACTAAACTAGCAGTTTTATTAAGGGATTTTCTACCCCATAAATTTTATCAATTATCCATCATCTATTTACCTTTTTCTCTAAATTTATTAAACTCCCTTATATTTGATGTGATCAAGAAGGAGAAAAACATGGGTTAAATATTTAAAAGGAGATTGCAAAATTTTGTATGCTTTCTTGATTAATTATAAAATTTTATTCTTAATGTAAAATCTATTTTACTTACATTTTAACTTAAAATTATTTTATACCTTAACTTAATTTAGGTTAATTCACATCAAAAGAAAGGGATTGTTGGCGTCCCACGTGGAGTGAGTCATGGTTTCGATGTGAAAGTCAACAAGTTTAAGTTAGGCCTTGCATGGTATTGTTATATTAGCGATCCCCTCACGACTGCCTCATACCATTGAGAGAGAGTACAGCATGAACCCAAATTGACAAGTGCATTAGTGGGGGTCCGCAGAGGTGATGAAAATCCCTACTGAGTTTTCACACCGCACCCCCCACATAAATTAGGCCTTGCAGATTTGATGTTTGTGTGTAAGTGTGTTGGGACTTAGGAAAACACACGGACTCGAGCAGAAGACGTAGCGAGCGAGAAGAATAGTACTGAAAGCGAGTCAACAACAAGGAGCTGCAGAAGAGTACTCTGGTGGAGCGAGAAGCAAACGTAAGGCGCATTCAAGGGATGAGAAGCTGGGAGAAAGTTTGCTCGAAAAAGAAGGCAGGAGTTGGGTTTGGATGAACTCAACTCCGGAAGGTCAAACCATCACCCAGATGTGTAAATAAGAAAATGTCCAACTTATAAATTAACCATTTCAGGCGCCTCCGATTGACCGAAGGCGCCCTGATGATCAGAAGACCCAAGGCCCCTCAGTTGATTCCAGGCACCTCGGATGATGGAGCCAAGGTGCCGCATGCAGAGAGGAGCCGTTGTCGTTGATGACAACTACGGGACTTGAGGTGCCTCCGATTACTTGACGTGCTTCCGAAGAGTTAGAGTCATTGTCGTGGGGATAATCAACAGAGACTACGTTAGCCGACTCAAGGCACCTCAGATGAACTGAGGTGCCTCCAATGCTGCTAGATCAGCCTGAAGCCCAATGCAATGGAGATAAACGTTAGCTAATTGGAGGCACCCCTAGTCATATGAGGCTCCCCAGATATGTCATGTTAGTAAAGAGTCATTTCGAGCACAATGACTATAAATATGCCCTGATGCTTGAGGTTTAAAATACACACTTGTCCTTAACCTCTGTAATTCGTTTTTCAAGTTTGTACTCTCAACTGTATAAGGAGTTTCTCCGCCTTCGACCTTTGTCAAAGAAGGAGCTTTATTAGTGTGTTTTCCACAGTTTTGGATTAGTAATCCAAAGGTTGTAACTGTTGGTGCAATATCCCTCAGGTCAAGGCTGACTTGGTTGACCAAGCTTGAGTCTTGGTTTGAGTTTCGATGTTTGACAATGCAGTTGTTCATTTGGGGAGATTGTTTGGTGCAATTCCCCTCTGATCAGGATCTGATCAGGTTGGTTGAAGAAGAGTCAAGTAGGTCAAGGTTGACCGGATACTTGACTGGGAAGTCCTAACTGGGATGTTAGGCAGTAAGGAAATCCTAGTGAGTGAAGCTAGGTGACTTGACTGGGAAGTCCTAATTAGGATGTTAGGCAGTAAGGAAATCCTGGTGAGTGAAGCCAGGTGAAAGACCTGGTGAGTGAAGCTAGGCAGAAGGAAAGACCTAGTGAGTGAAGCTAGGTGAAAGTCCTGGTGAGTGAAGCCAGACAGAGGAAAGTCCTAGTGAGTGAAGCTAGGCAGTTGGAAGTCCTAGTGAGTGAAGCCAGGCAGATGAGAAGTCCTGGTGAGTGAAGCCAGGCACAGGGAAAATCCAGATGGATCAAGGCTGATCGGACATCTGGTGTTGGGAAGTCCAAGTAGGTCAAAGGATTGACTGAATGCTTGGCACTGGGAAATCCAGATGGGTCAAGATTGATCAGATATCTGGTGAAAGTCCAAGTAGGTCAAAGGCATTGACCGGATACTTGGCATGATGAAGAAAAGTCCAAGTAGGTCAAGGGAGTGGTCGGATACTTGGCATAATGAAGAAAAGTGCAAGTGGGTCAAAGGGATTGACCGGACACTTGGTGAGGGAGTCCTAGTAGGTCAAGGGTGACCGGATGCTAGGCATGATGAACCAACAGGTCATGGATTGACCGGATGTTGGTTTGGGGGCTTTGGGACTTGGTTTTGGACAAAAACCAGCAGCTGGATCGATCAGCCGATCGATTGGCTGGAGCCAAATCGATCGTCCGATCGATTGGCTGGAGCCAAATCGATCGTCCGATCGATTGGGGTGTCCCCGCGAGAAGCCTTCGTCCCGATCAATCAGTGGATCGATCGGGAGGCAATCGCGAGCGCACAGTAACCTGCTGGATCGATCAGTCGAACGATCCAGAGGTCCCAATCGATCAGTGGATCGATTGGGAAGCTGCGACTTGTCACGGTAAGCCCTGAATCGATCCGTTGATCGATCCAGGCATTTTTCGAGAGCACAGAGGCGCTCTGGATCGATTAGTGGATCGATCCAAAGCCTCCCCGATCGATTGGGAGCAATCCAATCGATCGGGATCCGACCGTTGGCGTTGTATTTAGCTGTAGGCGCTCGATTCCTTCAGGACATACAATGAGTGATTACACGATTCATCACCAGCAACTCCACAGCGCTCTCCAAGCTCCAGATCGCCAGTTCTTGAAGATTCTTGGAGGCTCTTCCAAGTCAAGAGGCGGATCGAAAGCAAGAAGAAGAAGTTAGGGTTAGGGTTTTTATTGTACATCTTGTAAGCTTTTGCTTATCTTGTATTTCTCTTTCTTCTTCTTGTATTGAGAGTGTTGTAGGGCTTCTCCGTCTTTGGTAGTTACCATAAAGGAGTGTCATTCATAGTAGAGGGTGCGTGAGTAGGTGTGGATCCTTGGACTAGTCACCTCTTGTGAGGTGGATACCAAGTAAACCATCCTTGTTAGCGTTGTGTGAGTTTGTTTCTTGTATATTTCCGCTGCACATCTTTGAAGAAACAAGCAACAACGAGCAGCGAGCACGCGACGAGCTATTCACCCCCCCTCTAGCTACTTTTCAGTCCCAACAAGTGGTATCAGAGCGAGGTCGCTCTTCACCGGAGTCATCGCCGGAAGGGGCAAACAAAACAAGCAAAGCTAGAGGGTGAAGAAGTTGGAGCAAATTTATCAAAGTCAAAGAATTCAAGAAGCTCAACTTCAAGATGCAATTCCAAGATGGACTTGGATTTGACACAAGGGTGGCTCCACCGTACACATCTACAAGCTTCGATCGTTGGAAATCAAGGATCGAAAACTTATTAATGGTGGAGATAGAGCAATGGTTTGCTCTTATGGAAGGATTCGAAGCTCCAAAGAACTCCAAGGGAAAAGTCCTCAAGAAAAATAAATGGAGCAAAGAGCAGATTCAAAGGAGCGAGACAAATGATAAAGTGACCAAGCTGTTGATCAACTTATTCCCTAGCCACATTTTGGCTCAAATTGGAGAGTTCAAGGATGCCAAGGAGCTATGGAGCAAATTGGCATCAATTCATGAGATCCCCTCCACTGTACCGAATCAAGAGGAATCCAAAGAGGGCGACTCTTTGGAGCAAGACCAAGAGGAGGACTCCGAAGTTGAGAGATGCTCAACTTCCGAAGAAGAAGTCCAAGAAGAAGCTTCATCTTCGAGGGAATGAAATGAAGGGAACAAGGAGGGAGTATACTCCTTATTCCATGTACAAGATGATGAAGCCTCCACCTCTAGGATGAGGGGGAGCAATCTTCATTGACACCGGATCAAGAGCAAGAAGAATCTTCAACATCCGGGTC
Organism: Zingiber officinale; assembly: GCF_018446385.1. Lineage (NCBI taxonomy): Eukaryota > Viridiplantae > Streptophyta > Magnoliopsida > Zingiberales > Zingiberaceae > Zingiber > Zingiber officinale. Next base: position 3,547,839 of record NC_056001.1, read on the forward strand.
AAGAAAAGAAGTGGAGGAAGAAGCTTCCACCTCCACAAATCAAGATAAATCTAATGGAGGAGCATCATTATCAGATCAAGAGGAAGCCTCTACCTCCGGATCCAAAGGAGAAAGTGCCACCCCTACACAAGAAGGTATAAATAGTTCAATTAATAATAAAAATCATATTATATGTTTTGAGTGTAGGAAGAATGGGCACTACAAGAGCAAGTGTCCCAACTTGGCCAAGAAGAAGGGCCAAGTGGCACCCAAGGGCAAGGAGAAGCCCAATGAGACCATCCCCGGAACAAAAAGAAGCAAGGAGCACATTGTGTGCTTTTTGTGCAATAAAAAGGGACATTACCGGAGTCAATGTCCCAAGAGGAAGAAGGTGGTCAAGGCTCAAGGAGGAAGCTCAATTCAAGGGGGAGCCTCCTAGGTGAAAAGAAAGGTAACTTTTATTGAGCCTATCCCTTTAAATTATGGTAAAAAGCATGCTAGTACTAACCTATATCATTTTAATGCTATTTACCATGAAAATAAGAGGCATGATAAAATTAAAGAAAATCATGTAGCTTATCATGCTAAGACCTCTCAACCTAGGTTTAGAAAGGTAGATAGGAACTTAGGCAAGATCCCTAAGGATTCTAGGTATGTGCCTAAGAAGAAGAAAAATCAAAGTTTTAGTAAAAAACCCAAGGTTGAAGAATTATGGAAGGAAAATCAAGTCTTGAGGTCAAAACTTGATAAATTAGAGAGGACGCTTAGAAAAATCACAAATATCACACAAGGAAACCTAGGTCTAGAAGTATCAAAGTTATCCAATGGTCATAAGGGTTTGGGATACAAACCTAAAATCAAGAAGGATGTAATTTCTTACCATAAGGTTCCATATAACTATGGAACTAACCCTAGGCCTAGTGGGCAAGCCAAAAATACTAGGGAAGTCATCCCTAAGAGTATTTTTGTAACAAATGTGACTAAGACTTCTAAGAAGTCTAAGAAAGTCACTAAGAAGGTCACAAGAGAAGAAATCCCTAGGGTTGACCTAGAAAATGTGACTAAGGCTTCTAAGAAGTCAAACAAGGTCACTAGGAAGGTATCTAGGGAAGTTATCCCTAGTGAATACCTAGAGCATCCAAGGAGCACCAATAGGGTTTGGGTTCCTAGGAGCATTTTCTCTACCCCATAGATGGGTTAGAGAGTGTCAACTCTAAGAAGAAGGGTAGTTAACCCAACTTTGAAGAAATTGACACTCAAGTAGCATTTTCAAGGTTATTATTAACCTTTGAAAATGAAATGGATTTATGATTTACTCTTTGAAAGAGTAAAATGTGCAAAATTTGAGAAGTATTGATTTTATTTTAAAATGGCACAATTTGGGAAAATCTAAGAAATACCAAGTTGGGATTTTGGTATTTTCTTAGTGTTACTCTTGTGAAAGAACAAAATCTGCCAACATTTGAGGAATAAGTTTAAATTTCAATTGGCATAAGTTAATCAAGAGAACTACAAATGCAAATTTAGGTTTTGGCATATTCTTGGAGCGTTTAGAGGGCAATCTAGGTTTAATCTGTAATTTAGCTAAGGTTTAAGGACACCTAGATAGGTAATCTAGGTATTTTATTTATGCTAAACCTTGTCATGATTGTTTGCCTATGATATGCCATGACATCATACTTATTTATTTGTATCTTGCATTCATGACTTATTATGAAAATACAAAAATACCATGTCATGCATTCATACATCATGTCGTTATAGGAATCTTTCCTTTGAAAGCTATTTCATTTTGATGTATGTCATAACATATCATGCATTATTTTAATTCCTTAAAATTAAGGACAAATGGCATGTATCAACTTGTATCAACAAGTGGTCTTTGTAACAAGTCGTACAAATTCACTAACAAGTGGTACAAGTGTATCAACAAGTGACATCCTAGGTGGATGTTCAATATCCACAAAATGCCTAGGTAGATATGCATGATCCCTAGATTAGGGCAAAACCAAACTTTTACATCTCACAAAGACCTATAGGATGACTTGTATGTGTTTTGTGCACAATAGATACAAGTGAGATGTTAGGATGATGAACAAAACTCAACATGCTGATTTAGTGCATTTCCTTGAGTTTTAAATTCATCAAAACACGTAGTTATGTGTTTTCCCATCATTAGGAAAGCTAATGTACAAGTCATGTGCATTAAGCCCAAGGAACATGGTGGGATATTGGTTTTGAAAATGTTTTTAAAATGCTTTTGGAAAACCTTGGTGAAGGCTATCTTTTGATAGTAATCATCATTGAATAGTTAGACACAAACTTGAAGAAAACACTAAAGCTTTTGCAAGTTTTTGAGTTTGTGTCCATCTTTGAAAATATGATGTATTTTCATAGAAAACTATTTTTCCATAATAAAGTATACCCTAAATAATGTCTACACAAATTTTCACGATTTTTGGAATTTTATAGAATTTTCTAGGGGTTTCTGAAGTTGACTGAAATGAAATTTCAGCAGCTATCAGACCTCAATCGATCACCCGATCGATTGAAGGGTCTCAATCGATCGGGCGATCGATTGAGAACAGGCTTCTCGCGAACAGAAGCCATCTGAATCGATCCACCGATCGATCCAGCCCTCCTGAATCGATCAGTGGATCGATTCAGCATGGTCCGATCGATTGGAACCCAACTCCAATCGATCCAAGATGCTGATTTTGGCTGGTAAAGCCTGATTTCAGCATTTTTGAACCATGGTTAGTCTAGGTAACCATTCCAAACCCTCAAAATACATTTGTATACATAAAAAGGGTGTTTTCATGTTGAAAACAAGGATGGATTGGTTAAGAAAGACGAAATTGAAGTTTAAGTGAGGTTTGCTTCAAATATTGAATATTTGAACCTCAAAACTTCTAAATTTGGGTTCCTAAAGGTTTAGGGATTCTAAGTCATTGTTGGTGCAATGACAGAAGTTACCACCATATCTTTAGGGGGAGAGACTCTTTAAAGACATGAAAACTATTTTTTTCATGAACCTTGGAAGGTGGTTAACTTTCTTTTCAGAACATGCTCAAGGTTGAGCGTTTGAACTTTAATGGGGAGTGGATATCCTCATTGTTCAAGTAGTTTAAGTTATAAATGTTCAAGGTTGGGCATTTGACTACATTAATGGAAGAATGTAGGGTTAAGGATAATGAAGGGTATGGGACTTTCATTATCGTGTTGATCACAACGAGTGAAGTTGTGAACAACGATGAGCAACTCTTCAGGGGGAGAGTCTCAAAAATGGAGAGTTTTTCAACAAGTGAATTTGTTGATGTGTGCCCAGAGATGGGGCATTTGTTGATGTGTGTCAAGAGGGGGAGAATGAAGGGTTTAAGTTAGGACTTCATTACCTAGAGGGAGTTTGCCCTCTTAGGAGGAGAATGATGGGTTTAACTTATGTCTTCATTACCTAGAGGCATGAAGGAGGTTGAGGCTATGGGATTAGCCTAACTTAAATGTGGTATTGTCAAACATCAAAAAGGGGGAGATTGTTGGTGCAATATCCCTCAGGTCAAGGCTGACTTGGTTGACCAAGCTTGAGTCTTGGTTTGGGTTTCGATGTTTGACAATGCAGTTGTTCATTTAGGGAGATTGTTTGGTGCAATTCCCCTCTGATCAGGATCTGATCAGGTTGGTTGAAGAAGAGTCAAGTAGGTCAAGGTTGACCGGATACTTGACTGGGAAGTCCTAACTGGGATGTTAGGCAGTAAGGAAATCCTAGTGAGTGAAGCTAGGTGACTTGACTGGGAAGTCCTAACTGGGATATTAGGCAATAAGGAAATCCTGGTGAGTGAAGTCAGGTGAAAGACCTGGTGAGTGAAGCCAGGCAGAAGGAAAGACCTAGTGAGTGAAGCTAGGTGAAAGTCCTGGTGAGTGAAGCCAGGCAGAGGAAAGTCCTAGTGAGTGAAGCTAGGCAGTTGGAAGTCCTGGTGAGTGAAGCCAGGCAGATGAGAAGTCCTGGTGAGTGAAGCCAGGCACAGGGAAAATCCAGATGGATCAAGGCTGATCGGACATCTGGTGTTGGGAAGTCCAAGTAGGTCAAAGGATTGACTGGATGCTTGGCACTGGGAAATCCAGATGGGTCAAGGTTGATCAGACATCTGGTGAAAGTCCAAGTAGGTCAAAGGGATTGACCGGATACTTGGCATGATGAAGAAAAGTCCAAGTAGGTCAAGGGAGTGACCGGATACTTGGCATAATGAAGAAAAGTGCAAGTGGGTCAAAGGGATTGACCGGACACTTGGTGAGGGAGTCCTAGCAGGTCAAGGGTGACCGGATGCTAGGCATGATGAACCAACAGGTCATGGATTGACCGGATGTTGGTTTGGGAGCTTTGAGACTTGGTTTTGGGCAAAAACCAGCAGCTGGATCGATCAGCCGATCGATTGGCTGGAGCCAAATCGATCGTCCGATCGATTGGGGTGTCCCCGCGAGAAGCCTTCATCCCGATCGATCAGTGGATCGATCGGGAGGCAATCGCGAGCCCACAGTAGCCTGCTGGATCGATCAGTCGATCGATCCAGAGGTCCCAATCAATCAGTGGATCGATTGGGAAGCTGCGACTTGTCGCGGTAAGCCCTGGATTGATCCGTTGATCGATCCAGGCATTTTCCGAGAGCACAGAGGTGCTCTGGATCGATCCAAAGCCTCCCCGATCGATTGGGAGCAATCTAATCGATCGGGATCCGACCGTTGGCGTCGTATTTAGCTGCAGACGCTCGATTCCTTCAGGACATACAACGAGTGCTTACACAATTCATCACCAGCAACTCCACAGCGCTCTCCAAGCTCCAGATCGCCAGTTCTTGAAGATTCTTGGAGGCTCTTCCAAGTCAAGAGACGGATCGAAAGCAAGAAGAAGAAGTTAGGGTTAGAGTTTTTATTGTACATCTTGTTAGCTTTTGCTTATCTTGTATTTCCCTTTCTTCTTCTTGTATTGAGAGTGTTGTAGAGCTTCTCCGCCTTTGGTAGTTACCATAAAGGAGTGTCATTCATAGTGGAGGGTGCGTGAGTAGGTGTGGATCCTTGGACTAGTCACCTCTTGTGAGGTGGATACCAAGTAAACCATCCTTGTTAGCGTTGTGTGAGTTTGTTTCTTGTATATTTCCGCTGCACATCTTTGAAGAAACAAGCAACAACGAGCACGCGACGAGCTATTCACCCTCTAGCTACTTTTCGGTCCCAACAGTAACTAAGTAATTCCTTTGCCTCTTATTTCATCTATGTTATTTTTTATTTAATTAATTAGCGTGTCCTTGCAAAAGTAAGCTAGCAAGAGAAATTGAAATTTTAGTTTGCAAATTCAACTTGAACCCCCTCCAGTCGACCACCTGATCCAACATATCCTGTAAACCCAAATTGAGCCGTAGCCATGGGTTGAAGTTCTCCTTAGTCGATCTGCAACTGGTCAAATGTCTTCTTAAAAATGATATTAATAGAACTACCTATATCCACAAAAGTTCTGTACACGTTGTAATTGGCGATGATGGACTTGATGACCAAGGCATCGTCATGAGTGACTTCTATTCCCTCAAGATCTTGAAGTCTAAAGCTGATCTAGGGGCCCTCTGCTTGCACCCAATGTGAGCCGATGATAACCGTCATTTTGTTACATTTTTTAGGCTTCTATATTCATGTTTTTTCATCTTCTCATGTGTTAAATATGTGTTTATATTGTTTTTCAAGAGTTATATTTATTTTTGGACTTAATTACAAATTATTTCATATTTTTGATATTTGATACTAATGTTTAAATTTATTCTTTGTAGGTATCAAAGGAACATGGATTCATGCCGGATTAATCCAAATTGGGCTTGATTTTGAGATTAATTGGAAAGATCAAGCTCTGAAGCAATCTAGGTCGTCCATCTAAGATTCAAAGTGATCCAAGTCATCCGTTAAAACTCTAATGTAATGTAATGTAATCTGGATTACAAAAGATAATAAAATTTAATAATTTAGATTATAAGACCAACAATATGTAATCCAATTACATTCCAATTTCCAAGTTCAATGTTTAACTAAAATTTAAATGACAAATATACCTTTAGTTTATTTCTTGCACTAACTGATCACCAATGTCTATGTCTATGCCGCTGTCGTTGACCGCCTGCCGCAACCGCCAGCCACTGCTGCCTCGGGGTGTCGGTGGCACGGCTTGGGTGCCGATACCGCCGCTGCCAATAGAGGTCGCGGGATATTTTTATCATTTTATAATAATATGAATTACATTCCTTATAAAAAAATAATGGACATCAAACAAAAGAATGCAATCAAGTTTGTAATCAAAGATTACATGCATAGTATACAACTCTTTTAACAAACGTAGTAATGTAATATTAATTACTTTACATTACATTACAAATTTTATTACATTACAAGCTTGATTAAAATACCCGTAACCAAGCACAGTCTTAGATTCAAGCATTAATTTGAAGTTGTTTATTCCTTTTAATTTCTTGTAGTTTGATTGGTTAATTCCACCTGTTTTCATGCATGCTGTCATTCATATTTTGATTTGTTTAGTTAATGTTGTGGTAGTTAGAATCCTTATTTGTTCTTGTAATGCAGAAGTTAGGCTTAGGTTTAAATTGTTCTTTGCAAACCATGAATTAGATTGCAAACATAGAGTATTTTTTAGTACATTTCACTTTATGTTCTTGCTTATTTCCTTGCATTCCTCAATTAGATTAGGTTAGTTTCATCTACATCGTCAATAGCTTTAGAATTTCAAACCCAACCCCCAACACAATAATAACTCAATCCTAATATTAGAATTCACTGTCTACATTCCTTGTGAGAGACAATTCAGGTCATTCCCTATGCTATTTATTGTAGTGGGGGTTTTAGTACTTTATTATTTGATACCCATTTCATAAAAAAAAATTGGGTTTATCAAATTGGCGTTGTTGCCGAGAGACTATAGCGGTGTTTGATTATCTAGGGATTGTTCTTTATTGTGAAATTAAAAAAATTGTTTGATGTCTTACATCTCTTGTTTCAATGTGCTTCATATTACATATTTCCTATGTCTTTGATCTTGTTTGCTAGTATTTCAGGTAAGACTAGTAACTCTCTCTTGTGTGCAACATAGATCATGATAACAAAACTCTTAAAGAACTTTGGACATCAGATTTGACTTATTAACCTTTTTGTGCCCAGTATTCGAATTTAGATATAGACTTTGAGTTGAGATATGGAATCATACAATCACTTCCAAAATTTTATGATTTTTTATGACAATCCTAATAGGCATCTGCAAGAATTTCATGAAGTATGCACAACCATGACACCGTATGGTATATCAGTAGAAGACATCAAGGTTCAAGTATTTCTATTTTCACTGGCAGATTGTAGCAAAGGATTGATTGTATTGTGTTCCCCTTGGTTCTATCAGTAGCTGGCATGATGTAAAGAAATTATTTTTGTTGAGGTTCTTTCCTGCTTTCAAGGTTGTAGCGGTTCGAAAGAGTATTTGCAGTATTCAACAATTTGCGGGAGAGACATTGCATGAATATTGGGAGAGATTTAAGGAACTTTGCTCCAGTTGTCCCCAACATTAGATTAGTGAGCGATTACTTATCCAGTATTTCTATGATGGATTATTGTCGATGGATATGTACATAGTGGATATAACTAGTAGAGGCACCTTGATTGACAAGACTCCTGATGAAGCTAGAGAATTAATAGAAAACATGGCCCTCAGTTCTAATCAATTTGAAAGTAAGAAAATCAGGTATGGAGACACATAACAGCAAAGCGCTCACCCTTTTCCAGTATATCAGACTCCACTTAGATTCCAGGATGACTCAATGCCTATTTGGCAATAGCTATTCCAACAGGGAGATGTGTTTGAGGAAATGGATTATAGAGTTAGTGATAGTATTGTCTTAATTGTGTTGCTCTTAGGACTCCTCTATCTCTTTGTATTGTGATGGTGTAATTGTTGATGATGATGCATGTAAAACCCAAGATGAAAAGATTGTTAATACAGATGATGTTGATGATGAAATTCCTGATGAAATAGATGATATTCTAGTTATTGATGAAAATTTTGTAAAATTACTTGATCTGCAGTTAGAGTTCCTTCCTGATCACTTGAGGGGTGTATACTTAGAGGAGCAGCATGAAGAAATCATTGAATGGACACTAGCACCTGAGTTTGTAAAATAAATTGATGAGTCAATTACCACAGGAGTGATGGATAGCTGGAAACCTCCAAACTGAGCACTCCTAGTTGAGCTGATGTGGGATGGATTCTACTATGATGCCTCAAGGCATTGGACGAACCTCAAGCCATTTTCACCACGACAGAAAAGGAGCTTTCAAAACTTACTTTTGATTTTGATTTATTTAGATCTTATCTACTTAATTCTAACATAGTGATTTTCTCTGATCATGTAGCTCCACAATTGAAGGGGAGCCTTGGCGCAATGGTAAAGTTATTGCCATGTGACCAAAAGGTCACGGGTTCGAATCTTGAAAACAGCCTCTTGCAAAAAGCAGGGTAAGGCTGTGTACAAATGGATTCTTCCCCAAAACCTCTCATGGCGGGAGCTTCGTGCACCGGGTTGCCCTTTTTTTTTTCATGTAGCTTCACAATTCATGCGACAGAGGGCCCTATTTCCAATTGTAATAATCAAGCCTCTGGAGTCGAGACTACAACTGAATCACCTCCAACTACTAGGACAAAGCTTCAAAGGGAATATGTTGGAAGGAGCAAGTATTTCACCTCCTGAGTGAACATTACTGCTAAACCGACTTCAACCACCCGGAAGGACTTTCAAGAAGATAATAATTGAGGAAGCAACACTTAATGATGATGACGACATGAAGAAGGCGCTCACCTCCACTAGGACCATCCCACTTCCAGCTTGGCACCTACTACGTAATCGCCTCCAACCGCCAGGAAATGAAGGGAGTCCACTCTTTATTTTTCTTTTTACCGCATACTTTCTTTACTTTCACACTTTGCTTTCATATATATATATATATATATATATATATTTCATATTTTGCACTTTGTTTGGTCTTTATAGCTGATAGTTTTAAATAAATTCTCCATGTGTTTCTTAGTAATACTTTGAGAATCATAAAAGTCTTTTAAGTTTAACCGTCAAGTTCTAAGTCATTGGATATGATGGATATGATTGAATACTCTACTTGCATGACATTGGTTAGTGTGATGATATATTCTATTTTGATTAATTGAGTTTGATTGTAAAAAATTGCCTAGAGAGGACCACCTCAAGCCTATACTTTATCTTCTTGTTATGTGATATGCACCTATGACAATTGAACTCTAGAACTTACTTTGCTTCTTTTTGAAATCATAATATAATTATCATGCATGAATATGATGAAGGATATTTCTTTCCTTATCCTTTGAATTCTTTTCTTTCCAAATTCTAGTTGAATAATCCACATGGTTCATTTTTTGTCTTCTATCATAATTGATTTTGCCCTATTTCCTTGAGAGTTTGGATAAATTCTTGATGAGTTAGATTACCCAAGATAGACAAAATCTCAAGTATGGGGGAATTGATGCATATGTGTTGGACCCCGTGGTTGTTTTGATGTGATCAACCAAGTTAGTTAGGTCATGTTTGTTGTTGATCCCTGTGTCTAAGTGTGCAGGAGCTTAGGAGCGCAGGAAGTCGAGCGGAAGACGCAGCTAGCGAGAAGGACGGCACGGGAGGGAGCCGACGGGCTCGATGCGCCCGAAGGACGAGAGAGCTGCGGAAGAGTACACCGATGGGTGAGAAGAACGTGCGCGACGTTCGAGGGACATAAAGCCGTGACGGAAGACTGCTCGAGGGAAATGTCGGAATTTGGGTTCGGGTGAGCCCTATTTTGGTTGGCCGAAATCACTCAAGCAAACGGAGCTTCGGAAGTCAAAGCAAAGGAGAAAGCGAGCTGGAAATGCAGCTCAAGGCGCCCTCATCAAGATTGGAGGCGCCTCCACCTTTGAGGTGCCTCAATCAAGCATTGGAGGCGCCTCAAACTTTTGAGACGCCTTCAAGCTTGTTCAAGGCGCCTCAGCCCGGGTCAACTCTACCGTTTGTGCGCGGATAGAACTTTATCCGCTTGACTTGGTTGGAGGCGCCTTGGACCGTGTTGGAGGCGCCTTGGACCTAAGATATAGGATTTCCAGGAACTATTTAAAGGCCCCTGGAGCTAGGAAATAATCATTCATTCAAGCATTCAATTCCTAGCAACTTGTGAACTCGTTTAGTGTGTAAAAAGGCTTCTCCGCCTACAGTGAAGGAGACATTCTAGTAGAGCTGTTCAACCGCCTTGCATTAACAACCGTCTTGGTTGTAACCAAGTTAATTTCTTGTCTCTTATTTTTTCTGCCTTTACTTTAATAGTTGCTATTTATTTTGAGTTGAAAATCTGAGGAGGGTATACTTTTATTTTGGCAGACAATTCACCCCCCTCTCTTGCCGGCCCCGCTGCACCAACAAGTGGTATCAGAACCCGATCGCCTCAGAAGGACAAACCGCCAACTGAAGCACAAAGATCGGGACGATGGTCGAAGCAAACATTCATCCCCCCCAAAGTTCGACGGAGACTTCACTACGTGGAAACGCAAAATGGAGGTATTTTTTAAGACCGAATTCGATATTCTTTTAATAATGAAATATGGATATACAGCGCCAAAAGACAAAGAAGAATGCAACTGGACGAAGAAGGAGCAGGTCGATTGCATAGCCAACGGAAAGGCGGAATTTCACCTGCTCAGTGTTTTGCCGCCCCAGGAGGTAAGTTGGATCAGATGCTACGACTCCGCCAATGACCTCTCGGATAAATTCCTGGAGCTCCACGAGGGCACCTCAGAAGTGAAGCTAGCAAGGCGCGACGTCCTCCGGACACAACTAACAAATCTCCGGATGAACAACGGCGAGAAGGTTGCGCAACTCCAAGCGAGGATCAAGGAGCTGATAACGCAACTGACAAATCTCGCCGAAACGGTAACAAACCGAGATTTCATCCGGTATGCACTAAACGCCTTTACAAGGACTCCAGAGTGGGCGTCCTTAGTAGATGCTTACTACATCTCTAAGGACTTTGAAATAAGTAGTTTAGAAAGTTTATTTTCTACCTTCGAACTTCACGAGTCTAGACTTGTAGAGCCTAAACAAGTAGAGAAGTCGAGCCTCAACATTGCCCTACAAGCCGAAAAGGACGATCCGGACTCCGAAGCGTCGATCGACGAAACCGAAGCAGCACTACTGGTAAGACGTTTCAATAAATTTCTTAAAACTAATAAATTTAAATCGCAGTCGAGGAAACATCAACACAACAGAAGGACGGTCCGATGCTACAACTGCAACGAGGAAGGGCACATCAAGGATAACTGCCCCAAGTTGAAGAAAAGGCACAAGAAGAATCCTCAAAAATTGACGTCCTCTACATGCAAGAGTCTAAAGGCCACTTGGGACGATTCTCCATCCTCCGAATCAAAAGTCGAAGCCTTCTCAGGATTAGCGCTGATGGCGAACCGCCAGCTAGATGAAGAGTCAAGTTCAGAAATGAGCATAGATGAAGGGGGAGGAACATCAGAAGAGGAAAGCTATGATGAAGGGGGAGCATCACAAAGTAAGGTAAGTAAGGTACGTGCTCTAAACCCTAAACAGTCGTTTCAATTTATTAAATCTCTTTCTAAAGACTTAGCTGAATCAAAAAAAGAAATTGCTAACTTAAATAAAATGTTAGATAGTTTGAAATCTGAAAATGATAAATTGAAAGTTTAAAATCTGATGCATGTTTAAACACTAATGTTGTTCAAAAATCAAAAAATAAAGTTTATGGAAAATTAAACTGGTATATAAGAAAGTATCAGGGACAACTTAGACGAATTCCAAGAAATTATATACCCCCTAAGTTCTTAAACAATCCTGTAGGAAGGAACCTATACTGGGTTTCAAAATCTTTGCTAGTTTAAATTATTTTTAAGTTAGGGCTTAAAGCGAGAAAATTAAACATTACAATTTCTTTATGAGGTTTTGTCTAAGGAAGTGGTTGTTGCTCCAATAACCAAAAAAGCCTAGTGCCTCGCCACGACCTGGAAACCAAAATATTGAAATAAAATGTTTAGTTAACTTTCTGGTAAAGCATTAAAATTGAAATTAAATAATGATTTATAAAGTATTTCTTTAAACATCTTTTTTTCAACAAAAATATTTCTTGCATAAAAATTTTTTTACTTAGGAAAATTCTCTATAATATTTTTTTTTTTGCCTAAGTTAAAAATTTCTTCTGATATTAGAACTAAATTAGAAATTTCTTTTTCTTGCCTAAGTTTTCACATAGAAAATTCTCAGAAATTTGTTTTACATGACTTAGGAATTTTTTTTCTCCCCGTTTTTGCTATGATCAAAGGGGGAGAGTTTAGGTAACAAGTTTAGGGGGAGTTAGGAAAATTAAATTTTCCTAATTTTTTTTCTAACTTATGCAAATTCTATTATTACAATTTATGTGCTTAAAATGTTAGTTTAGTAATTTTCTTAAAATTACTATTTGTTTGTTTTTACCCTAACTTGAACTTGGGTTGATGCACATCAAAAAGGGAGAGATTGTTGGACCCCGTGGTTGTTTTGATGTGATCAATCAAGTTAGTTAGGTCCTGTTTGTTGTTGATCCCTGTGTCTAAGTGTGCAGGAGCTTAGGAGCGCAGGAAGTCGAGCGGAAGACGCAGCTAGTGAGAAGGACGGCACGGGAGGGAGTCGACGGGCTCGGTGCGTCCGAAGGACGAGAGAGCTGCGGAAGAGTACACAGGTGGGCGAGAAGAACGTGCGCGACGTTCGAGGGACGTAAAGCCGGGACGGAAGACTGCTCGAGGAGAAGGCCGGAAATTGGGTTCGGGTGAGCCCTATTTCGGTTGGCCGAAATCACCCAAGCAAACGGAGCTTCGGAAGTCAAAGCAAAGGAGAAAGTGAGCGGGAAGTGCAGCTCAAGGCGCCCTCATCAAGATTGGAGGCGCCTCCACCTTTGAGGCGCCTCAATCAAGCATTGGAGGCGCCTCAAACCTTTGAGGCGCCTTCAAGCTTGTTCAAGGCACCTCAGCCAGGGTCAACTCAACTGTTTGTGCGCGGATAGAACTTTATCCGCTTGACTTGGTTAGAGGTGCCTTGGACCGTGTTGGAGGCACCTTAGACCTTCGAGATAGGATTTTCAGGAACTATTTAAAGGCCCCTGGAGCTAGGAAATAATCATTCATTCAAGCATTCAATTCCTAGCAACTTGTGAACTCGTTTAGTGTGTAAAAAGGCTTCTTTGCCTACAGTAAAGGAGACATTCTAGTAGAGTTGTTCAACCGCCTTGGATTAACAACCGTCTTGGTTGTAACCAAGTTAATTTCTTGTCTCTTATTTTTTCTGCCTTTACTTTAATAGTTGCTATTTATTTTGAGTTGAAAATCCGAGGAGGGTATATTTTTATTTTGGCAGGCAATTCACCTCCCTCTTGCTGGCCCCGCTGCACCAACAATATGTTGAGTCCATGAGGCTTCCTATTTCCAATTGGTTGGAAATTCTTAAATTGGGGAATTTTGTCGAATGTACTGATCACAATTCGGGAATAAAAGAGGCACAACTTGGTTGGGTTGTTTGAAGTAAACATCAGTTGGTTTGAATGAAATTATTCTTGAGTTATTAATAAAACAAATGCTGTTAAAACAGACCTCTCGGATCCTAAGGAAGATCAAGTGTTTTAACAATTTCGAAGGTTGCTGAAAATTCAGTTTCTCAGACTTTTAAGAACCTAGCTGTCCTTAAAAGGTTCCTGTGGATTCAACTGAGATGTAGATGCTTACAAATTTCTTCGAATTTGTTTTTGACACTTGATAAGTTAAAGAATGCATGAGCTGTGAATTCCTGATCATGTTGAATTAAGTTACTGAATTTTGTTGCTGAACTTGTCAAGCTGAATTCTGTTGTACGAGTTGTTCCTTGTTCTTGGTGTGCTGTAGCTGAGGAATCTGATCTGTGGCTTAATCTGAAGCTTTGGAAGCTGAGTTATTTAAGTGAATGGTGAATTTTTCTTGATTGGATTTTTGGAAGCACTAGAGGATGAGTTGAAAAAAAAATACAGGAGGTGAAAAACAGAAAACTGATCGGAAACTATAACTGTTGGAAATTGTTTTCAGCAGTTCTACGTTCAAGGGTGTTGGGAACAAGTAAGTTGTCTCATGATTCCTTAAGATTTAGTTGTTTGCTATCCAAAAAACAGGTGGTAATCATCTCAAGAGGCTATTCCTGTTGTCAAGAGAGAGAGAGAGAGAAAAACAGTGAGACAGTAATTCTGTACCCATTAGGATCCTGTTTAGAGCCAATTCCAGCTGTTGTTTCTGACCAAAAGTAGTTAGAATTCACCCTCTTATCCTTCTGTTGTCAAATGACACCTTCTCGCAAGCTGAATTCTTTATGATTAGAATTAAAGTTGCCCTGCAATCCCAATTCTGAAACCAGTCTTAATCTATAGAGTTCAGAAGCTAGCCTCAATTCTGATTAAAAAAAAAAAAAAATCTGAATATGGATTCTTGATCTGTAATGCAGAATGACTTTGATATTAAATCAGAATTTGTTATATGAATGGGAAAGAGTTAAAGGCATGCAAGAATTGATGACTGGCTCTTAGAGTTGCAAACATAGGTTCAAGTAAGTAGAAGCTGTCAAGAGAAGATAGACACTTTGCTAACTGAATTCTCTCCAAGATACTACAGCTGTCTACTCGAATACTACCTCAAGAGAAGCTCTAGTTTGTCCAGTAATGCATGCTTGGTGTTATCCTTGCCTCAATCATCTGGTGATTCAAATCCTAAAAAAAATAGTAACTTAGTAAGTGTTATTGCTGGAGAGAAATCTGTTTGTGTGCTAAATGGTTATGCGGTTCCTAACCAGCATTGCCTTGAATTCAATCTTTTGTTATTCCAGTGCTACTAAGCTGTAATCACCTGGGAATCAGAATTTTGAAACTAAAGTGAAGGTATTCTGTTGAGTTTAATTTCAGAGGTGACATTTCAGGAAGATGAATGCATGAATTGGAAGCTACTGTTAGTGTTTATAAATCTCGTTTCGGTTCCCTACCTATGTGAAGTGGATGCAACTCTCAAGAGGTTTAGGAAACAAGTGCCAGCTGTTGGATAGACTTACACAGAAAAAAAAAAAAAAACAGAACAGAAGGAAAAAAAAACTGCAGATCAGTTCCTGGAACTAATGTATCAAATTGTAAGATAGCGTGCCAAGTTTCTTATGGAACTCCCTGATAAGTGAAAAACTCAAACGAAGCTTTTGTTTACTCAGTAACAAGTGGAATCCTTCTCTTTCCAAGTCACCAATGATTCAGAATTCAGAATAAGGATCTGAATTTCAAAGAGTCATTTCCTTGGATCAGAATTTTGAAATTGTTTCTGAAAGTAATCTCCTGAATTCAGAAAGAGACCAAGAGAATTGTCCCAAATTCCATCTGCCAATTCTAATTCCTTTTTCTGAACAGCAACTACTTCAACTGAGGCTCTTGTCAATTCATTGTAAAGATGAATTAAAATCTTCTCCTCTACAAAACTCTTCATAATTTAAGCCTGAAACTTCTGAAGGGTTGATTCCTTGAACAAGAATTCTGGAATGGGAAGAATAAAAGTTGCAGCTGAATGCAATGGCAGTTTTTGGCAAATACAATTTCAATTGAAGCTCTTTTAAATTCATTACTAATTGGGCCCAAAATTCTGATTATGAAAGATATCAGAATTTGAAGTTCTGAATCTGAAGATTTGGCTAAAAAAAAATTGGAGCTGGTCTATTCCTAATTTTTAGCATTTGCTTGCTACATCTGTCTGAGATTTGAAGAAAACAGAGAATGATTGGTTGTGAATTCTGAAATTTCCAGCCTCATTTTAGTGCTGGAATCAATACCAAGATGATATTAAATACTGAAAAGTTGTGAATTACCAGAATCAGATTTCTGAAACTCAGAAATTCTGAAATCTGGAGAAGATGGTTACTGCAGAAGCTAGGAAATGCAGAAATGGAATGGTTATTTCAGAACTTCAAGATATTTCAGCACTTGGTTCGTTGCCAATTGGTTTCTTTCCTTCTCCCAATTGAAGCTCAACTTTCTCATAGCTCAAGGCCAGCAACTTCCTTAGCTTTGATTTCTAAATCCAAATTCTAAAACTGAATTCAGAAATTTGGCAAGGAGAGTAACAAGAAGGGGGGATAGCTTGCCAAATTCTTTGAGTAACTATCAAATTGAAGAAGAGCTTAACTAGATCTCTTGTTCTATCATTTACAAATGGTGTTCATCTCTTTTAACATCAAATTGTCCAATACTCTCATTTTCTTATTTCCTTCATTGATTTCTTTTCTCTTACCCATTTTAATTGTTTCACTTAGTTCTTTTTTACTCTATTTCAATTCTTAATAAATCCTTTTAATTCATATATGTTATGTATTGATAGTGGTGGAGAATTAGAAAATAAACAAGCCTACAGTAGTGAAATGTTATGAGTGACATTGAGTGAACTCCATTTTTTCATTTATGATTATGAGAGATAGAGTGGAAACACCTATCTTGTAAGGTTACATCTTTCTTAGTTCTTCAAATGTATTGAAATCACCAAGCTTAATAATTATTGTAGATATTATATTCATGATTATTTTGATCTTTAGATGGTCCTAGTTAATTACCTTTTATGATCTAATTATTGATAGAAAAACTAGAGAGATGATTTTTAATTTGTTTCTTAGTTTTGTTTGCCTGCACAAAACGTGCAAGAATAAATATAGGGAAATTAATAACTATCATCTTGTTATATTTTTTAGGCTCCTATATCTATATTTTTTCATTTTCTCATGTGCTAAATCTATGTTTATATTGTATTTCATGAAGTTGTATTTATTTTTGGACTTAATTACAAAAGATCCAAATTAGACTTGATTCTAAGATTAATTAGAGAGATGAAGCTCTAAAGTAATTTAGGTCGTCCATCCAAGATTCAAAGCGATCTGAACCATCCGTTAAAAATTTGATGCATCCAAATTATCACTGTTGATCTAGATCGGATCTTTGAATCAGATTTAGATCAAATCCCACTGTTGGATTAGATCCGGAAGAATATCAGCCTTCCATTTAGATCTGAGATTTAAAAACGGGAAGCCACACTAGAGGATGGGGATCGCGATTTCGGCTACAAGGGAGACATGCGCGAGAGCAGAGGAAGGTGATTCCGATCATCTTCACCGCCGTCGGCTGCCGAAGCTCCACCCACTGTCGATGGTTAAGGGTATATCCTTCCCTATCCACTCCATCCAGCTCCGGTTATCCATTTTCCACCCATCTGCAGATACCATCACCCGTCGAGCGCCTATCATCTTCCGCCATCATTCACCATGAGAGAAGGGGATTTTCCTTTCATCTCCGACGTTCCTCGTGACTGCGACCTTCTCCTTCTTCATTGATTCCATTTCCGACGCACATCCTTTGCACATCAGATCGCTGCCGATGTCCTCTGCTCTTCCTCATTATATTCCAAGTATGATCCGGCACGAGCTCGAGGATGCCCTAGCTCGGGTTGTACGTTCCTTAGATCCCTAGGATTGATTTGAAGTTGTTCATTCCTTTGAATTCCTTGTAGTTTGATTTGGTTAATTCCACCTGTTTTCATGCTTGCTGTCATTCGATTTGTTTAGTTAACGTTGTGGTAATTAGAATCCTGATTTGCTCTTGCAATGCAGAAGTTAGGCTTAGGTTTAAATTGTTCTTTGCAAACCATTAATTCGATTGCAAGGGTAGAGTAGGTTTGAGTATATTTCACTTTATATTCTTGCTTATTTCCTTGCATTCCTAGATTAGATTAGGTTATGTTTAACTACATTGTCAATAGCTCTAGAATTCCAAACCCAACCCCTAACCCAATAATAACTCAATTCTAATATTAGAATTCACTGTATACATTCTTTGTAAGAGATGATTTGAGCCCTTTCCTATGCTATATTAGTGTAATAGAGATTTCGGTACTTTATTATTTGATACTCAATTTCACGATAAAATTAGATTTATTAGCGGATTTCATAGATATCTAGTCAGCAACCGTGAACTTTTCATGCCCGATAGGAATCTCTGTCTGTAGGGCCTCTGGAGATCATGTCAACATTTCCTTGAGCGGGGTTCTTTTGGTTTTCTTGTTGTCAGGTCTGAGAGCATTCTGAGCTTTCATTCGAGAAGTGGGCTCCGCTACCTTGTTGCAGAGTATTGTTTTGTCAATCGGTGGTAGAAGGATCAAACGGTAGAGGTCCGCTCAGCTGATGAGCAATTTGGGGAGGTTGTTGATCTTGAAAGTGTTGATTGGCCGCTCGGTGAAGTTCCCAGGCATATTGTAATAGTCGTGGGTGTTGTGAAATTTGGATTTATGATATGTACAAAAAGTCGGTATCCACCGATGAGACTTGGTGAATGAAGTCCAAGCGGCTTCCATATGCTGGACTGTTCTCTCTTCATTGTTAGGATCCTACGTACTCGGCTAGAGAGGGGGGGTGTGAATAGCCGCCCCAAATCGATCGCGTTTCTTCCTACGATTAGGTTAGCGCAGCGGAAAATACAACAAAGAAACGAAAGAGAAGAAAATCAAACCTTAACACAGCGATGTACGAGGTTCGGAGATGATACTCCTACTCCTCGGCGTGTCCGTAAGGTGGACGAGCCCTATCAATCCGTCGGTGGATGAGTCCCCGGAGAACCGGCTAATATCAACTCCTTGTGGGTGGAGAAACCTCGCCACAATCACTTGCAACAGCAAGCTAAGAGTACAAGAGAATAGCAAGAACAAAATGAATGTAAAACAAACAAGCTTGCCTTCTCGTCGAGGTCCGGATGAAGTAGCAACTCCACGGACAGATGCAACAAGAAGCACCGAGAAAAGGGAAGCTCACGAAGCTTCGGTTGAGCTCAAGAAAGCTCGAGCACCGAAGCGAAGCTTGAGAGAACTTCCGAATCAAGAAGAAGAAGAAGAAGGCTCGCAGCAGCAGCCCTTTATAACCTGCGAAGAAGGCGAAGAAAACACGAAGAAATCTGGCGTTGCGTCGGCTAGTGCCCTGATCGATGCGTGGACCGATCAGCCATGTGGATCGGTCCACGACCGATCCATTCCTAACCGCTTCTGTTCGTCGATCGGTCCATGGACCGATCAGAAGCTTCGCACCGTCGCAGGATCGGGGAACCTCTGATCGGTCCGTAGACCGATCGGGCTTCTTCTCCCGAACTTCTGCGCCTCGATCGTTGTCGATCGGCCCGCATCGATCAGAACTAATCGATCGGTCACCGATCGATCAAGAATCAGAGCTTCTGTTCGGTATCTGATCGGTCACCAGACCGATCAGAGCAAACAAGGTATCACTGGATCGGTCTGGTGACCGATCCAGAGCTTGGTTTTTGCCCAAACCAAGTCCCAAGACTTCCAAACCAATATCCGGTCAACCTTGACCTATTGGTACTTCATCCCTAGCATCTGGTCACTCCCTTGACCTGCTAGAACTCCCTGCCAAGTGTCCGGTCAATCCCTTTGACCTACTTGGACTTTCCAACACCAGAAGTCCGATCATCCCTGATCCATCTGGATTTTCCCTTGCCTGGCTTCACTCACCAGGACTTTCACCTGGCTTCACTCACCAGGATTTCCACACTGCCTAACATCCCAGTTAGGACTTTCTCACTGCCTGGCTTCACTCACCAGGACTTTCCCACTACCTGGCTTCACTCACCAGGACTTTCCACACCGCCTAACATCCCAGTTAGGACTTTCCCTTGTGCCAAGCTCCCTGCTTGGACTTTTCCCGTGCCAAGTCTCCATACTTGGACTTTTCGCGTGCCAAGCTCCTTGCTTGGACTTTTCCGTTGCCAAGTCTCCACACTTGGACTTTTCAGGTCAACCAGGTCAACCTTGACCTAAGGTTGCACCTACAATCTCCCAAACACCTATTCTTGTCAAACATCAAGAATACAACTCTCTCACGAGTGTCAAACATCAACATGCAACACAACTAGGTCAACCTTGACCTAAGGTTGCACCGACAATCTTCCCAAGTCAAACATCAAAATACAACTCGAGTCACGTCAACTCGAGTCGGGTCAACCAGGTCAACCTTGACCTAAGGTTGCACCAACAATCTCCCCCTTTTTGATGTTTGACAAAACCATAATCAAGTTAGGTTAACCCGATAACCTAACTTAGGTTTTCAATCATCTTCCAATGTCCAATGTTCTTTCCTTGAACATTCTCTGGACATTCTCCCCTTAGGTTAACCCGATAACCTAACTTGGGTTCTCCAATAATTCTCCCCCTTTTTGACATACATCAAAAAGAATTCCAATGTTCTTCCTTGAACATTCCTTGACATTCTTTCAATAATTCTCCAATGAACACTCTCCCCTTTTTGACACACATCAAAAAGAACAAGGAGGGTATCAAGGTCAAGAGTTTCTTCCTAATGAAAGTCCCATACCTTTCATTGAAACTCTTAATTTCCCCCTTGATACTAAACTCAACAATCAACTTAGTGATAATCCCATATCACTAATCCTCAAAAGTCTTAAGGAGTAAAAACTCCCCCTAAAAGTCAACTCCCCCTTGACCATTGCACCAACAATGTCTTTGTGAGTTCCAAACCTTTAGAAATCCACAAAACCCAACTTCCAGCTGAAATTTCAGACCAACAGCTGAAATCAGAAACTGGCACGCTCTGATCGGTCCCCAGACCGATCAGAAACCCCCATGGATCGGTCCCCAGACCGATCAGGCCTTCACCAGATCGCACCAAGCTCTCTGGTTCTTACTGGATCGGTCTGCAGACCGATCCACGCTTCACTGGATCGGTCCACAGACCGATCAGGACTTACCTGGATCGGTCCCCAGACCGATCCAGACTCTGATAGGTAAGTTTCTGAAATTTCCTTCCCGAAATTCAGAAACTCCTAGAAAATTCCAGAAAATTCGAAAAATTGTGAAATTTTGAGGATACATTCCTCATAACATATACTATCATGGAAAAATAGTTTTCTATGAAAATAACTTCCATTTTTCAATCTTGATACAAAGTTCAAAAACTTTGAAATAGTTCAAGTTTAACTCAACTTTGTATCACAATGTTCAATGATGAATGCTATCACTAGGAAAGCTTCATCAAGGTTTTTCAAATCAATTTTAAAATGCTTTTAAAACCATTTGAATTTAGGACCATAATCTTAGGGCTAGATGTACATAACTTGTACACAAGCTTTCCCTATGATCCTTAATTTCTTGAATTAGGGTCATCTAGGTACAAGGACAATGCACCTTGATCCTAACTCATGATCCTAATATCTCACACACATCTAAGGTGTATCAAACCACATTCAAGTCAATTTGATGTGAGATATGGGTTTAGGTATCTTAGACTAAGTTCTCATGCATTTTCTAAACACAAATTTGATCTCAATATCAAAATGTGTTTTTCATTCTTAAATCAATTCAATTGATTATTAATGCAAGAGATGATGACATGGCATAAAATGGTATCATAAATGAAAACATGTGCCAATGTCATGATGTCATGACATAAAGTTTGAAACTAAACTAACACATGACATATAATAACCTAAGCATTATCATGGCATTTCAAATGATCATAAATTAAATATGATGTCATGACATGGCATATGGCAAACAACCATGGTAAGTTAACACAAATAAAATACCTAGATTACCTATCTAAGTATCCTTAATCACTTAGCTAACTTAAATTCTAATCCTAGATTGCCCAAAGTGCTCCAAGAAAATGTCAAAACCCAAATTGACATTTCTTGATCTCTTGTTTGATTTATACCATTTAAAATTCTACAAGAGTAGCACTTCTAAGTTAAGGCCCGGATTGCCTTGATTACCTAAGAGAATATCAAAATCCCAATTTGATATTTCTCTAGGTTTTTCCAAATTGTGTCAAATTAAAGTAAGATTAATATATTCTCACTTTGGCACACTTTACTCTTCCAAGGAGTGAATGATAAAGATTATTCCATTTCATTTTCAAAGGTTCCCAAAAACCTTGAAAATGCTCCTTGAGTGTCAATTTCCTCAAAGTTGGGTTAACTACCCTTCTTATTGGAGTTGACACTCTCTAACCCATTTATGGGGTAGAGAAAATGCTCCTAGGAACCCAATACCTACTTGAGCTCATTGGGTTCACTAAAAATTCACTAGGGATGACTTCCCTAGCAACCCTCCTAATGACCCTCTTAGGCTTTAAAGCCTTGGTCATTTGGGTCTCATCAAGGTCAACTATAGGGGTGACTCCCCTTGTGACCTTGGTAATGGTCTTCCTAGCCTTAGGTTTTGTTCCATAATCGAATGGAACATTATGATAGGTGGGCTTGACCATTTGGGACTTAGGTTTGTGACCCAAACCCTTTTTGTCCTTGGACTTGAGATTTTGACTCTTAAACCCTAGAGATGACTTCTCCATGTTCTTAAGAGCCTTTTCTAGATTATCAAGTCTTGACCTCAAGACTTGATTTTCTCTCTCTAATACCTCAAGTTTTAATTTGTCATTTTCTCTTGAGATATTCCTAGGCATGTGTCTAGTCTTCTTGGGATTTCTACCTAGGTTTTCCTTAACTTTAGAGGCGTTAATCCTAGGGTTGATATTTCTAGTGTTA
Organism: Zingiber officinale; assembly: GCF_018446385.1. NCBI lineage: Eukaryota > Viridiplantae > Streptophyta > Magnoliopsida > Zingiberales > Zingiberaceae > Zingiber > Zingiber officinale. The sequence goes on from NC_056001.1 coordinate 3,570,549, forward strand.
TCCTTACCTAGGCTAACATGTTTAGCTCCTAAGCACATGTATTGGTTCCTAAAGTTAACATGCTTATCATTATTAACAATTGCAACAAAACTACTAGCATGAGTTTTATTAGAATTGCAATAATGAACCTTAGAAGATACCTTAGGGTTTGCCTTAGCTCCCCCTATCGATGTGTCCGGTCTCTTGCCCTTGTGAGGTTGCCTCCCCCTCGGACAATGGCTCCTATAGTGTCCCCGTTGCTTGCATTGAAAGCACACCACGTGCTTCTTGCCTTTGCGTGTTGGGACTCTGGCTACCTTGACCTTTGGCGCCGGTGGAGTCTTCCTAACTCTCTTTGGACATTTGCTCTTGTAATGTCCATACTCCCTACACTCAAAGCATAATATATGCAATTTACTTGAACTTAAAGTGTTTGAGTTACCTAGGGTTGAGGATGAATGGATGCTCTCTTCTTCATCCCTCCCGGAGGTAGAAGCTTCTTCTTCGTGCTCCGATCTTGAAGAAGAACTCACTTCCTCTTCTTCTTTAGATGTTGAGTAACCCTCAACTTCCAATTTGCTCTCTTCATGATGTGAGCTACTTGGCTCACTAGACTCCTCTTCATGGCTTGAAGTGGAGCTCTCTTCATGGTACTTGGCCAAGTTATCCCATAATTCCTTGGCATTGTTGTAACCTATCTTACACAAGATGTTAGTAGGCAATGAAAATTCAATTATTTTCGTTACCTCTTCGTTGATTTCGGATTTGTGAATTTGTTCTCTTGTCCACTCCTTCTTCTCAAGTGGTTTTCCTTCCTTATCCACCGGAGGAGTAAATCCTTCTTGTACACAAAACCAATTCATTATGTTAGTCATAAGAAAATACTTCATCCTTACCTTCCAATACGCGAAGTCGCCGCATTCGTAGAAGGGTGGAATGGTGACGTCTTCTCCATAGAGATCCATTCTCTAGCTTTGCTCCCACGGGTGTTGATCCGATGAAGAGCGAACCTCGCTCTGATACCACTTGTTAGGATCCTACGTACTCGGCTAGAGAGGGGGGGTGTGAATAGCCGCCCCAAATCGATCGCGTTTCTTCCTACGATTAGGTTAGCGCAGCGGAAAATACAACAAAGAAACGAAAGAGAAGAAAATCAAACCTTAACACAGCGATGTACGAGGTTCGGAGATGATACTCCTACTCCTCGGCGTGTCCGTAAGGTGGACGAGCCCTATCAATCCGTCGGTGGATGAGTCCCCGGAGAACCGGCTAATATCAACTCCTTGTGGGTGGAGAAACCTCGCCACAATCACTTGCAACAGCAAGCTAAGAGTACAAGAGAATAGCAAGAACAAAATGAATGTAAAACAAACAAGCTTGCCTTCTCGTCGACTGAGGTCCCGGATGAAGTAGCAACTCCACGGACAGATGCAACAGCAAGCCAGTCGAGAAAACTGTCGGGGAAGCTCACGCGAAGCTTCAGCAGCGGTTGAGCTCAGCAAAGCTCGGAGCACCAGAAGAAGCAGAAGCTTCAGGCAGGAGAGAACTTCCAGAATCAAGAAGAAGAAGAAGAAGGCTCGCAGCAGCAGCCCTCCTTTTATAACCTGCGAAGAAGGCGAAGAAAACACAGAAGAAATCTAGCCGTTGCGTCGCAACGGCTAGTGCCTGGATCGGTCTGTGGACCGATCGATCAGGGATCGGTCCACAGACCGATCAGGGAACCTCCTGATCGGTCCGTAGACCGATCAGGCTTCTCTTCTCCCGAACTTCTTTGCGCCTCTGATCGTTGTCTGATCGGTCTGGCAGACCGATCAGGAACTAATCTGATCGGTCACCAGACCGATCAGTAACCGAACAGAGAGCTTCTGTTCGGTATCTGATCGGTCACCAGACCGATCAGAGCAAACAGAGTATCACTGGATCGGTCTGGTGACCGATCCAGAGCTTGGTTTTTGCCCAAACCAAGTCCCAAGACTTCCAAACCAATATCCGGTCAACCTTGACCTATTGGTACTTCATCCCTAGCATCTGGTTACTCCCTTGACCTGCTAGAACTCCCTGCCAAGTGTCCGGTCAATCCCTTTGACCTACTTGGACTTTCCAACACCAGAAGTCCGATCATCCCTGATCCATCTGGATTTTCCCTTGCCTGGCTTCACTCACCAGGACTTTCACCTGGCTTCACTCACCAGGATTTCCACACTGCCTAACATCCCAGTTAGGACTTTCTCACTGCCTGGCTTCACTCACCAGGACTTTCCCACTACCTGGCTTCACTCACCAGGACTTTCCACACTGCCTAACATCCCAGTTAGGACTTTCCCTTGTGCCAAGCTCCCTGCTTGGACTTTTCCCGTGCCAAGTCTCCATACTTGGACTTTTCGCGTGCCAAGCTCCTTGCTTGGACTTTTCCGTTGCCAAGTCTCCACACTTGGACTTTTCAGGTCAACCAGGTCAACCTTGACCTAAGGTTGCACCTACAATCTCCCAAACACCTATTCTTGTCAAACATCAAGAATACAACTCTCTCACGAGTGTCAAACATCAACATGCAACACAACTAGGTCAACCTTGACCTAAGGTTGCACCGACAATCTTCCCAAGTCAAACATCAAAATACAACTCGAGTCACGTCAACTCGAGTCGGGTCAACCAGGTCAACCTTGACCTAAGGTTGCACCAACATTCATGAGTTGGGGGATGATGACTCAGTCGATGCTTTTTTTAATACTCTTCGATTTGTGGTGGTCGGAAATAAAGGGGCAGATTATCTTCAAGGATCCCTTGAGAGAAGGGAATACTTGGTCGCTCCGATAAACTGCTAGCAGCGAGGGCTTTGCCTCACTTCGGATCTCGGGGAGGTGTATTCTAGTGGAGGATCCTTGAGACCGCTCAAATCCAAAAGATTCTTCCATGGGCATCATAATAAGAGCTTTGGGGAATTTAGTCGACTACACTAGCTTGGATCTTCAATTAGTAGCTTGTGGTCCTTCGGCTGATGCTGCAGGTGCTTTTGAAGGAGAATAATTTGCTGATTGTTGCTTCTGTGCAAGTGCTTATACTTTAGCCATCACTAGCGGGCAAGGTTTTCTAGTGACGATGTAACAAGTTATGAGACGTTGTCCATTTTCACATTTCAAATTAGGCCTAGTGTTCCTACAGACTGTCCCAAATTTGATCATGTCTAAAATCGATGAAAGATGAACTACCGATGAGATAATTTCAAAGTTGACCGGAAGAAAACCTCGAAGGGTGATCACCTGCAAGATCACCACGTGGAGGAAGGAGCGTTAGTAAGCAAGTCAGGGGATCCCTGACGCATCCACTTTGACACTCAAGTTAACAAAATAGAGAAAGATGTGGAAGCGGAAAAGTAGAAAAACATGGACCCATGCGAAGTAAAAAAATGTATCTACGCCTGGGGAGGCGGGACCCTTTATAATAACTTTGTAATCTCCGCATTAATGAAATATCATGTGAAGATAAGGAAAATGTCTCCACTGTATTTTTGCTATATTGCACATCACATCGTCCATACACTACTCATATCCTGTATTTGTACAAAGATAATATGTCATGTGTTTCTGGCAACTCGACGCATAACATTAATTATGGAATGAGTTCATGAGTCAAAGGGTCCATTGGATTTTCTAGGCATGACCCAAATAGTGGAATAATGGGTGGTAAGCTCAATCTCTTATCATGGACTGATAGAGATGCTTATATGCATGTCCATCTTACATGGAGTTGAAGGGTGCTAAGCCTCTAGAGTTGGGAGGATCCGATTGGATGGTAATCTTTGAGCTAGCAGAGTAAAGTACAGAGGGAGCATGACCGGTGAGATCGGGGTTGTCTGATCATATGGTAGTTTCTGGGCTAGCAGAGCGAAGTACGGAGAGAGCATGACCCGTGGGATCGGAGTTGTCCAATCAATTGGTAATCTCTAATGTCTCTATTGATAATTCGCTCGGATTAACTTACGTAAACTTTGACGATCACATCAACTAAAAAAATTGACTTTTTAATGCTACATGAGAGCCACCTATATCCGTCACATATGGACAATAGCGAACGTCATAAGTTGCAATTGAGATGATTGTCTCCTCGGGATAGACAGTTGGCTAGTGCATAGTGATATTGTCACTATGAGGTCTATGAGTCAAATCCTGACTAATAGTCGGTGGCTATGAATTATTTATGATTTACCTATTCTGCATTAGTCTGGAGACAAACCGGCAAAGACACTTGGGTGAAAAACCACCTGTTGCCACTATTATTTTGAAAATGATAAAAAAAAAAATATCCAGCCATATTTTGATATAAAATATTAGTTGGTTTTGTATTATTTCTGTCTGCCTTTAGAAAATTAATTAGCATTCCTAATATTAATGAGAATTATTTACTGCTCTTATTAGAATTTTGAATACTTAAATTTAACGAATCATGCCAACTGTTTTAAATATTAATTTTAGTATTTAATTTTGGAATAGAGCAATTTTAACCTGGTATTAAATAAACAACTTTAAAAGTTATTTTAAAAAGTAATTGTCCTACTTTTTTGGTTGAAAATAACTAAAACACTTTCGGACGCGTGCACTCAAGCGCCCACGCTGAGCGCCCGACATTTCACTTTAGAGTCATGATACGTTGGGTGGCGCTTAGGTGGATGCGGGATACATGTATACCGGAAACACTTCCGGCCGCCCGCATGCACTGAGGCGTCCAGTATATGATTACCAATAACTCTAGATTCTCAAACAAGAAACCAGATTTTCCATCAAAATTTTAACATTTGATTTCACTATAAGAAACAACTAGACAATCACTTCATCCTAGAAAGCAGAATAACATCATAAGCTCAGTACTTTCAAAGATATGCATTCAACCAATGTTTCTTATTCTTGAAAGGAACAACAAGCCAAATTGGGAAATTGCACAAGCCTAGTCTACCTTGGTGAGCATTCGGACAGCAAGTGCCAAGCCCAAGATCAATATGGGCACAAGGAACTGCAATATCTTGATAATAAACTCGGATGATTTATCTGTGCTGTTGGGTACTTGTTGAAGCGGTTCGTAAGCACCCTTAGATGGAACGGTTGAAGAATCTATCTGGCCAATGTAGTACTTTGCCATCATATCCCTGGCCGAGGTGCTGTGGCCTATATCTTCAAAATCATTGGTGGCATCCTTTCCTAGGGAGAGATCAAGTGAAGAATCTAACTTTCAATATAATGGCGCCAGAGGATAGAACTTTTAGATTCAACATTTCTACAGATTTGATAAATCTTAACTAATAGCACAAAAAAGCATAACAAAGGTGCATTCGTACCGGTTGATGCAAGCAAAACCTCATCGCCACCGGGATGATCTTCCATAAATGGGGTGACATCGTAAACCTGCAAGGAAGAAAATATTTGAGGGACATAATTGAGCATTTCAGAAAACAATACGAATGTTCTATCCGTCTTAATCCATGCACACTGAATCATCAAACTTCAAACATTCTATTTAACTCACTTCAGAATACAAGGTAAAAAATGCATATAGGCTCTAACACCCAAATATTCAAGTAAGTTTATAAGACCCTAGCCAGAAACTATCTCACATTCCAGGGACCCTCATTTACACAACACAATCGGGCATTAATGAACTCTTCATTGACCACAAAAGGATCTCATTGAGTTGATAGTCAATCTATTGGCAAATTTCACTTAGGTTAGTATCAGTATTGATGGCAAAAGACCGATAGTTATCAGATTTACCTTGAGAAAATCAATTAAATTTATGTAAAAAGCTACTTGGTCAAAATGTGATACACATTTCATGTCATCAGGCTACAATTAAATGGAGACACTCATTTAGACAATAAATAGGCACGCTCAAAGAATTTCTTTAAAGATAGCCTCCTCATAGAGGAAAAAAATGGAATCAATATAAAATCCAAGATCTTAGGATCTTCTTGTCAGAAGCATTTGTGAAAGTTGACAGCATGGTTTACTCAGCCGCAGACAGCAACTGCAGAAAATATAGTCTACTGAGCATTCATGAGTCATTGATTGCCCTTCGAGACTAAATATTACTTTGAATTTTGAAAGCCAGGATGAGGCCAAGATATATGAAATGAAACTAAATTGTGTAACCAACATCTTCATTTTCATAAAAAAAACTTTAACTCTTAGATAGCACAGTTTGATAGTCCAAGATATATGCAAAGATGTCCAATCAAATAACAGCATATGCAAATTTTCATTGAATCCCAGTCAAAAATTAAACACCCAAATTTTCACAAGAAGAAATGTAGTTTAATTGTAATATGAGCTTGAAAGGTGATATATCTCATTTATGTAAAGCAATGTTGGAAGTGTACATACTTAATTCAAGTATCTTTTTGCAAAACACCAAGATGATGCAAAAATTCTCTATAAAGAAATATCAATTGGTAATTGGTATACCACGGAAAAGAATATAGGCATAATCTTGTATAGAAACCTATATGGAAAGAGGCATCAATATCCTACATTGCATTTTTGGTTAGCAAGATAGCCCCTCTATTCTCTATGAAATCTGATGGAATAACTATTCCAGCATATAGTTATAAAACAAACATAGAATACCAATTCTATCAGAATGGATATTTAGTCTCTTGTTCAAAGATGAAATTATTAATGAAAGTTGGCAATTTCACCAATCTTTGTCGTAATATCTTGTTTCACATTAGGATTAACTGAAACTTAAATACTTCGGCTGAATTTACTCACTTTGATGCATTTTGGCACATATACTTGAATATCATGTAGATCTGAGTCCTAGACTCCTAGTCAAGATGAACACTGGGTCATTGTTAACACATTCAAGTCGTGTTCCAGTGGCGGACAAGTGCCTAATGTGTTCTACCAAAGCCAGTTCTATTTATGCTAATATGCTGCAATTGTTAATTCATAAACAAAAAAAGAAATACATGTTTCCACTATATTTTGATCACTGAGAATAACTACTATATTTTTTTAAAAAAAATTCCATTTTGTGAACCAAATGCAGCATTAGTGTTTGACCCCCCATTTTGTTTTTTCCATAGGCAACATAACATCAAAACGACCTTACCTCACTATGACGCTTGTAAAATATCAGCATCACTGAGAGGCCAATGAATGAATATTCAACTCTCAAGTTTTCAATATTGACGCTTTCTTACTCTCCATTCAGCGGACTCACATCTATTCTACCAGAACAACTCCCAGTACAGAACCCTGGATTTCTCACTCAAAAACAGAAAATGGTAAAAAGAGAAATAAAATAAATCAGTTAAGAGTACCACAAAAATGGCAAACCGTAGATTCCGAGAAGATTTAGTTTTATAAGGCTTGTTTGGTTCGTTCGTTTTCAGCGAACAAATTCTTGGCCTTGAGACACATCAAGTCGAAGAAATAACAATCCTTAAAAAGAAAACTTTTTCAGCAGAGATCATAAGCGATCGACACTCGAGCAAAAATATTTCGCTAACCTTACAAACAGGGCAACCAACTAAACAAGCAGGCGAACCATCAAAAGGGGGATAAAAATGGAGGAGTATGGACCTTTCCGTCGATGAGGAGCCAGCAATCTTTGACGACCTTGTGCTTAGCGACCTCATCGAAGTGATACACCTTGGAACTAGCCATTTCCTGCTCCGAGCCCGAGGACGAGCGATGTGGATCTTGAATCAAGCAGACGAGGGCTTTTATTCTGAGAGTTTTTGTCGCACCTCTCGCACGACCCCATCTCGCTTGGCTGCTAGTTGCCAAAGAAGACTCAAGACGCCAACTTGTTGGGCCTAAATCGGCCAGTTTAGACCCTATTACTCAGGCCCACTTGTCTTGCACGTCTCACCTAACACCGTAAAAAATGATTTTCCCCTTATTTTATTTATTTATTCATTTTTTAAATCAAACTCTACGAATTTCTCTTATATTTGTATTGGTACAAAGAATTAGCTGTGACACGTTTTTTTATATTAAAATTGATATATATATATATATATATATATATATATATATATATATATATATATATATATATATATATATATATATAAAGTCATGCAACTACATGTTATATGAATTATATCATAAAAAAATTCATTTAAAATTTTAACCATTGAAGATATTTTAATGAAATTTTATAATATTGACATGGTATATTGAAATCATTAAAAAATTCATTTAGAACTTTAATAATTAGAAATGTTCTAAGATTTTTTCCTTCAATCCTGGGAGTTTGACTGTCTTTTACAAAGAATTAACTGAACAAAACAATATAATTTAAAAGTTACAACACGATCCACCTTCAGTTACACTATCAAATGTGGGTAGTGGACTACAATTGCATTTGTAGTTGTCATAATTCCCCACTGGCAGTTGGAAAAACTGCCCACGTACTCTTTATAAGACGCATCCAACTATCCAAGTAAATTAAAAGGTGAGAGAGAGAACTCTGGAATTGACAAGAATATAAACATCCAAAGCAAGGCTCGTGATTTATAAGGAGCTGTTTGTGGTAATCGGACGACAAGCATAAACAATAACACATCAATCGCCAATGAGTTTCCTTTTTCATTATTATTATTGAATTCTAAAAAAAACAATTGTTCATGGTTGAAGTTCAATAATGGTATCATAGCCTTCTCAAAATATACAAGTTCGAATTCAATGGGAAAAGAATATTGTTGGAGCGGCGGGATCGATAAAAGGACGCAGCATCGATTAAAAAATAAAATAAAATTTTTCTCTATTTTTCCAACTAAGATTAGTAGTACTATCACAATAATTATAAATTCAAATGAACAACTAATACAATTAAAAGAGAAGCTAACAGGTTTAACTTAGGTGATTATTAATTCAAGGCAGTTGCAAAACTTCATTAGAAATATCTCCTTTTCTGAAGGCGGACAAGCCTCTTACATTCTATGAAAAACTTAGAAAAGATTAGGAAATTGATTACAGCAGTTGTTTTGAATTTCCTAGGTCTAGGGGTCTTTTTATAGCCTCTGAGAAATCTCATCCGAAACTTGAGAGTGCCTCCAAAGGGCTTGGAAGGCGCCTCCAGCGTGGCACAGTGGATAAAGCTTTATCCACTGCAAACAACTAGTTTGACTGGCCGAAAGCACCTTCTATGCTCATGGAGGACGCCTTCCATGCTTATGGAGGGCGCATTCCATGTTCATGGAGGGCGCATTCCATGCTCATGGAGGACGACTTCCGCCTAAAGGTGGCGGAGGTGTAGGCGCACCACGAAGGCGCCTTCTATTTTCATAGAAGGCGCCTTCAGCGGCCTTTACAGCTTATCTCTACTTCGTTGTTGTTCCGATTGACTGGTGATTGCGGTCAACCGAAATAGGGCTCACCCGAACCCAATTTCCGGTCTTCTCCTCGAGCAGACTTCTGCTTCGGTTTCTCGTCCCACGAACGTTGTGCACGTCCTTCTCGTCCACTAGTGTACTCTTCCGCAGCATCTCGTCCCCGGACGCACCGAGCCTATCGGCTCTCTCCCATGCCGTCTTTCTCGCTAGTCGCGTCTTCCACTCGACTTCCTATGTTCCTAAGCTCCTGCACACTTAGATACGGGGATCAAACCCAAATAGGAACTAACTTAACTAAGTTGATCACATCAAAACAACCACGGGGTCTAACCATCTTCCCCTTTTGGATGTGCATCAACCCAAGTTCAAGTTAGAGTAAAACAAATAGGAAAAATAAATAAATAAATTTGCAAAACTTTTTAAGTTTGTAAAACATTTTAAGTATTAAGTTGCAATATAAGAAATTAAATTTTTTAGTATAATTTGTAAGTAAAAGAAATAGCAAAATATAATTGATAAAAAAAACGTAACTTCCCCTAAACTTGTATCAATTTCTTCCTCTTTGATCATATCAAAAAATTAGGATAAAATAATAATTTTAAAAATTTTGAGATTAAAAATTTTCTAAGTAATGAAGTTTTCAAATAATTGAAAAATATTAAAAGTATTATTTATCTAATTTCACAAGCTTATCAGTTTGTCAATTAAATATTCAATTCAGTAATTGACTTTCAAACTATGACGAGACACTAGACCTTCTTGGTTATTGGATCATCAATCACTTCTAGACAAAGCATTTTAAAAAATTTAAACATTTAATTTTTCTGAGAGGATTAAATTTAAAAAAATATTTAATTTAAGTAAGATTTTGAAACCCAATATAGGTTCCTTACTACTGGGTTAATAAAAAATTTAGGGGGCATATATCTTTTGAAAATTCTTCTAAGTTATCCTTGGTGATATCTAATATATCAATTTAATCTATTATACTTTCTATACTTTGGTTTTTGACAACGGTTCAATTTCAAGCATGCATGGTCATTCAAGCTTTTGATTTGAATTTTTAAATTATCATTTTATGATTTTAAATTATCTAACTATCTTTTTAAATCAACGTTCTCAGTTGCAATTGTTCTCCGTTACATTCTATGAAAAGCTCAGAAGAGACTAAGAAATTGATTACAACAGTTATTCTGAATTTCTTAGGTCGAGGGTCTTTTTATAACTCCTGGGAAATCTCATCCGAAGCTTGAGCGCGCCTCCAAAGGACTTGGAAGGTGCCTCCAGCGTGACGCAGTGGATAAAGCTTTATCCACTGCAAATGGCTAGTTTGACTAGCCGAAGGCACTTTCCATGCTCATGGAGGGCGCCTTCCATGCTCATGGAGCGCGCCTCGAAAGTGCCTTCTATTCCCATAGAAGGCGCCTTCAGCAACTTTTACATCCTCTCTATACTCTGTTGCTGCTCAGATCGCTTGGGTGATTGCGGCCAACCGAAATAGGGCTCACCCGAACTCAATTTCCGGTTTTCTCCTCGAGCAAGCTTCGCTCCAGCTTCTCGTCCCTCAAACGTAGCACATGTCCTTCTCGTCTACCCGTGTACTCTTCCGCAGCATCTCGTCCCTCGAACGCACTGAGCCCGTCGACTCTCTCCCGTATCGTCCTTCTTGCTAACTACGTCTTTCGCTCAACTTCCTATGCTCCTAAGCTCTTGCACACTTAGACATACGGATCAAACCAAAACAGGACATAACTTAACTTGGTTGATCACATCAAAATAACCATGAGGTCTAACAAATATCACTTGAATGCATGTTTTTTTTAGAAAGCAATTGCAAGTTAATGTGAGCATCACTTAAATGCATTTTTTCCCCCCAAACCGGATCCTTTGTCCTTAAATTTTCTTATCCCCGTGTCCACTTGTTGCCCCCAGCCTACTATCAACAGTCGAAATCTGCCAGCATGACTAGAACTATGCTATGAGGGAAGATGAATCTAAGGGGATTGTCGCCGGTGCGATCGACGTTGGAATCAAACCAAATCTGAGTAGGATTTCCTCTGCCCTACTCAGATCCGGTCGGTTTTCGATGCTTATTGCATTTGTGGCTATGTTCCTATGTTCACCTTTCTCTCAAGGTATAGTTCTAATCAGGCCGCCAACGATAGGCAGTGAATTTTTGTTAGAAGGCGCTCTTAAAAAAACACGGAAATACTAAAATAAGTCAGATGGTGACGGTTGTATTGGATACATGACTATCTCGTAATTTTTTTCCCGGTCCTATTAGTTAAACAATAGAAGAAAAAAATCATTTAAAAAAAAATAATCAAGAAATATAAATTCTTGATTGCATCGATTGTAGCAAATAACAAAAAAAAATTATATAAAAAATATTACATTTTGAAAATCTAAATTCAGAACCATTTCCCATCCTAATTTTATCATACAGCACACATAAAAAAATACAACATTCAACAACATATTAGTTATTAAAATAAGTAAAATTCATCAAAACTAAACTAAAACAGTCGTACTTTGGATATAAAAGGAAAAAACTATCAAACAATGCAATATTCGATAAAATTAACCTTAAAATTGCAGGCACCTTCAGGATTCTGGAGCTGGAGTGACAGCGACTTGTTCTTGGAGGAAAGAATTCCAAAATTTCACACAGAGAAGAGAGAGGAAAGTCGTTTACATGGGTAGAGCTATAAATAAATCGAGTTGAGCTGAGCTTTAGGTGTTCAAATTTATTTGATAAGGTATAATCGAGTCAAGCTTTTGAAATGAATATTCAAACTTGGCTTGGTTTATTTTTTATAAACTTGAGCTTGTTTGAAACTTGGCTTAAGATTGGTTCATTTAGATGTTATCAAGCTCTCAATTCAAGCTTGACTTGAACTTGATTCGTTTAGATGTTATCAATCTCTCAATTCAAGCTTATTTGATTGTTTAAAATTTTTAATTGTTTGATTAGTTATTGAACTTGATAATTTAAATTTATTTATTTATTTTATTTTATTTTTTATTTAACATATTGTAAAGAATTTTATTAATGAATATGGTTCGTGAACATTGTTCATCAATGTTGTTCACGAACATTGTTCATAAATATTGTTCACAAATATTAACAAACTGAATACATATGTGTTCAAGTTTATTTATTTAACTTAACGAATTATTCATATTTATTTGTTTAATTAATTTTATGTATATTAAACGAATATATATAAATTTTTATTAATTCAACATCAAAATTTTTTATAAATGATTTATAGTCCTATAAATATAACTTTTTATTTTTCAATTTAAAACGACATTTTCTTCTGTCGTTTAACAAATGAAACAGGGAATTACGGGACAGAAGATCCGATTCACACCATTAGTGCGTGCACGGTGCATGTGAACACGTGATGGCTAGGGGTCAGTTCATATTTTTATTATGATTTTTTTAAAAAAATTGTTTAAGTATTTTGAATTCAATATGAAAATTAAATTTAAATAAAAATTCTTCGAGTTTGAAAAAAAGTTGTCGTATTTGCTTTTAGTGTGTTGATTCTATGCTTATTTAATTGAATCAATTTTATTATTGATTTGTCATTTGTATAGTGACTTTATTGATTTTAATTTAAGATACATAAATCATGATGTATGATGGGATAAATCTTAAGTTGTTAGTTTCTGAGAATCGATTCCCGACCATTACGCGAGAGACGTCATGCGCCCACCTTCTACGCTACGCCCTGAGGGCGAAATGTCATCTAGAAAATAATGTACAACCTTGCTTATGGAGTTAGAGGACACATCGGGATGCTCAATTGATTATTCTGAAAACTCAAGTAGTAGGATTTCCATATCCTAGATAATTATCGAATTTAGCCCTTGATTCGATTGATAGCCCTTGATTCGATCACTGTCAACAAAGTAGCATACCCCATATGAGGGAGGGGGCTACGAGGGGAGCGTCACATATGTTGAGTTGATCAGAGAGTTACTTTATCATGTTGATCATCTAGATGATGTTGTACCACCTCCTTGAAAGGATCCCAATGAGATTGAGAAGGATATAGAAGAAGATCCAAATGAGAATTCTATAGAGAGTTCGATGTCAGCCCGCCTGAGACTATTGCCCCTGCAGATAGGAATTGTGTTAGCCATTATTGTACTAATTGTTAGGACCAAAAGTAGCTAGAGGGGGTGAATAGCTCGTCGCGTGCTCATCGCTCGGCGTGGCTTGTTTCTTCAAGGATATGCAGCGGAAAATAACAGAAACAAACACACAACGCTAACAAGGTTGGTTTACTTGGTATCCACCTCACAAGAGGTGACTAATCCAAGGATCCACACCACGCACGCACCCTCCACTATGAAAACACTCCTTTTCGGTAACTACCGAGGGCGGAGAAGCCCTACAAGACTCTCAGTACAAGAAGAAAGGAAAGGGAAACTAAATACAAGCGCAAAGCTTACAATGAGTACAGAAAACCCTAACCCTAGCTTCTCTTCTTGCCTTTGATCCGCCTCTTGACTTGGAAAGCTTCCAAGATCCTTCAAGAACTGGCGATCTGATCTTTGAGAGCGCTATGGAGAAGTTGGCGAAAAATCTGGAGTGAATCGGAGAAGAGATGCCGAAGGAATCGTGCGCCTGCGACCTTTATCGACGCCAACGGTCGGATCCCGATCGATTTGAATGTTCCCAATCGATCGGGGAGACTTTGGATCGATCCACGGATCGATCCAGAGCGTCTCTGTGCTCTGGGAAAACGCCTGGATCGATCCACGGATCGATCCAGCGCTTATCGCGCGAAGCAGCAGCGTCCCAATCGATCGGCTGATCGATTGGGACCTCTGGATCGATCCACCGATCGATCCAGAGGCTCTCTGTTCGCTGGGAAAGATCTGGATCGATCCAGCACTTGGTTTTTGCCCAAAACCAAGTCCCGAACCTCCCAAACCAACATCCGGTCAACCTTGACTTGTTGGTACATCATGCCTAGCATCTGGTCAGTCCCTTGACCTGCCAGGACTCCCCAACAAGTGTCCGGTCAATCCCTTTGACCCACTTGTACTTTTCTTTCATGCCAAGTATCCGGTCACTCTCTTGACCTACTTGGACTTTTCTTTCATGCCAAGTATCCGGTCACTCTCTTGACCTACTTGGACTTCCCAACACCAGATGTCCGATCATCCTTGATCCATCTGAATTTTCCCTTGCCTGGCTTCACTCACCAGGACTTTCACCTAGTTTCACTCACTAGGGTTTTCCATCTGCCTAGCTTCACTCACTAGGACTTTCCATCTGCCTAGCTTCACTCACCAGGACTTCCACCTAGTTTCACTCACTAGGGTTTTCCATCTGCCTAGCTTCACTCACTAGGACTTTCCATCTGCCTAGCTTCACTCACTAGGACTTTCCATCTGCCTAGCTTCACTCACTAGGACTTCCCAGTCAAGTATCCGGTCACTCCCTTGACCTACTTGACTCTTCTTCAATCAATATCTTATTGTCAAACATCTAAACTCAAACCAAGACTCAGCTTGGTCAACCTTGACCTGAGGGATGTTGCACCAACAATCTCCCCCTTTTTGATGTTTGACAATACCACAATAACACTTACAATACCACATGTAAGTTAAGCTAATCCCATAGCCTCATTCTTCATGCCACTAGGTAATGAACACATAAGTTAGACTCTTCATTCTCCCCCTAAGAGGGCAAACTCCCTCTAGGTAATGAAAGCCTAACTTACTTCCATTCACAAGTCCTTTCATTCTCCCCCTATTGGCACACATCAAACCCCCTACTGATAAAACACAGCAACCCATCTTTGGGCACACATCAACCCATGCCCCAATTTTGGGTATACATCAACAAATCCATTTGTTGACAACTCTCCCCCTGAAGAGTTGCTCATCGTTGTTCACAACATCACTCGTTGTGATCAACACGACAATGAAGGTCCCATACCCTTCATTTATCCTTAACTTCTCCCTCAATGTAGACAAATACCCAACATTGAGCATTTTCTAACCACTTGAGTTTTCACTTGAAATAATGAGGATATCCACTCCCCATTTCAAGTTCAAAAGCTCGCCCATGAGCATTTTCTTTAAAGAAGGTTAACCACCTTCCATGGTTCATGAAAAATAATTTTTCATGTCTTTAAAGAGTCCCTCCTCCTAAAGACATGGTGGTAACTTCTGTCATTGCACCAACAATGACTTGGAATCCCTAAACCTTTAGGAAACCCAGATTTAGAAGTTTTGAGGTTCAAATGTTCAAAATTTGAAACAAACCTCAACCTAAACTTCAATGAAGTCTTCCTTAACCATTCCATCCTTGTTTTCAACACGAAAACACCCTTTTTATGCATACAAATGTATTTTAAGGGTTTGGAATGGTTACCTAGACTAAAATAGGTTTAGAGTGCTGAAATCAGACATTCCCAGACAAAATCAGCGTCCTGGATCGATTGGAGTTGGGTTCCAATCGATTCAACCTATTTGAATCGATCCACTGATCGATTCAGGATGTGTGGATCGATCGGCTGATCGATCCAGCGAGCTTCTGCTCGCAAGAGTTGCCTTCTGAATCGATCCACGGATCGATTCAGGCACTCCAATCGATCCATGGATCGATCGGAGCCTCTGATAGTTGCTGAATTTTAAATTCAGCCAACTTCAGAAACCCCTAGAAAATTCTACAAAAATCCAAAAATCATGAAATTTCGTGTAGACATTATTTAGGGCATACTTAATCATGGAAAAATAGTTTTCTATGAAAATACTTCATATTTTCAAATATTGACACAAACTTGAAAACTTGCAAAAACTTTAGCGTTTTCTTCAAGTTTGTGTCTAACTATTCAATGGTGATTACTATCAAAAGATAGTCTTCACCAAAGTTTTCCAAAAACATTTTAAAAACATTTTCAAAACCAATATCCCATCATGTTCCTTGGGCTTAATGCACATGACTTGTACATTAGCTTTCCCAATGATGGGAAAACACATAACTATGTGTTTTGATGAACTTAAAACTCAAAAGAATGCACTAAATCAACATCTTGAGTTTTGTTCATCTTCCTAACATCTCACTTGTATCTAATGTGCACTAAAACACAAACACGTCACCTTATAGTCTTTGTGAGATGTAGATTTTGGTTTTGCCCTAATCTAGGGATCATGCATATCTATCTAGGCATTTTAGATATATTAGACATCCACCTAGGATGTCACTTGTTAATAAGTATTGTTAAATGCCATTTGTCCTTAATTAAAAGGAATTTAAACTAATGCATGATAATGTTATGACATACATCAAAGTAAAATAACTTTCAAAAGAAAGATTCCTATAACTACATGATGTATGAATGTCATGACATGGTATTTTTTTTTTTTTTTGTATTTTTCATAATAAGTCATGAAGGCAAAAATAAAACATGATGTCATGGCATATAATGGGCAAACAATCATGGCAAGATTTAACATAAATAAAATATACCTAGATTATCTATCTAAGTATCCTTAACCACTTAGCTACCTCAAAACCACTTGTTTTAACTTAAACCGTTAAACCTAGATTGCCCTAAATGCTTCAAAGAAATGCCAAAACCTAAATTGACATTTCTATTTCTCTTGATTTGTTTATGCCACTTAAAAATTAAGCATGTCCTCAAATGTTGGCATATTTCATTTTTCCTCAAGAGTGATCACATAAATCAAGGCCCGGAGTGCCTTAAAATTTATAAGAGAATACCAAAATCCCAACTTGGTATTTCTCTAGGTTTTCCCAATTTATGCCTTTTTAAGATAAAATCAATTTTCCACCATTAGGCACATTCTACTCTTTCAAGGAGTAAATAATACTTCCATTTCATTTTCAAATGTTAACAAAAACCTTGAAAATGCTCCTTGAGTGTCAATTTCCTCAAAGTTGGGTTAACTACCCTTCTAATCGGAGTTGACACTCTCTAACCCATCTATGGGGTAGAGAAGATGCTCCTAGGAACCCAACACCTATTGGTGCTCCTTGGATGCTCTAGGTATTCACTAGGGATAACTTCCCTAGATAACTTCCTAATGACCTTGTTTGGCTTCTTGGAGGCCTTGGTCACACTTTCTAGGTCAACTCTAGGAATAGCCTCCCTTGTGACCTTGTTTGTGACTTTCTTCGACTTCTTAGAAGCCTTAGTCACATTTATTGCAAAAATACTCTTAGGGATGACTTCCCTAGTATTTTTGGCTTGACCACTAGACCTAGGGTTTGTTCCATAACTATATGGAACTCTATGGTAAGTGGGCACATCCTTCTTAGCCTTTGGTTTGTATCCCAAACCTCTATGGCCATTGGATGGCTTTTGTACCCCTAAACCTAGGTTATGCTCTTTTTGCCCTAATAGGATATTTTCCATCCTTTTTAGGGTCTTTTCCATTTTATCAAGTCTTGACCTCAAGACTTGATTTTCCATCACCAAGTCCTTAGTTTTGTTTTCCATTAAGTTCATGAGCATTTTTGTTTCTAGGCTTGTAGCTACAATCCTTAGAGTTCTTGCCTAGACTTTTACCTACATTCCTAGCCTTAGGTGTAGTAGTTTTGGCATGTAGGGCCACATTCTTTTCCTTAAAGCCCTCATGCTTCCTATTCTTATGGTAAATCGCATTAAAATGATAAAAGTTAGAACTATCATGCTTTTTACCATAATGTAAAGGGGTAGGCTCAATAAATGTTACCTTCTTCTTTACCTTGGAGGCTCCCCCTTGACTAATGCCTCCTTGAGTCTTGACCATCTTCTTCCCTTTGGGGCATTGACTTCGGTAATGCCCTTTTTGGTTGCAAGAAAAGCACACAATGTGCTCCTTGCTCCTTTTTGTTCCGGGGATGGTCTCCTTGGGCTTCTCCTTGCCCTTTTGTGCCACTTGGTCCTTCTTCTTGGCCAAGTTGGGACACTTGCTCTTGTAGTGCCCATTTTCCCTACACTCAAAACATATTATATGATTTTTATTTTTAATTGAAACATTTATACCTTCTTGTGTAGGGTTGGCACTTCCTCATCCATTTGCTATTTCTTGAATTTCGAAGGTGGCACCACCTTCTTCTTCTTCACTTGACCCGGATGTCGAAGCTTCTCCTTCTTCTTGATCCGGCGTCACCAAGGATTGCTCCCCCTCAATCCTAGAGGTGGAGGCTTCATCATCTTGAACATGAAACAAGGAGTATGCTCCCTCCTTGTTCCCTTCGTTGCATTCCCTTGAGGATGAAGCTTCTTGGATTTCCTCTTCTTCGGAGGTTGAGCATCTCTCAACCTCGGAGTCCTCCTCTTGGTCTTGCTCCAAAGAGTCACCCTCTCTGGATTCTTCATGATCTTGTACAGTGGAGGGGATCTCTTTATGAAGCTTGTCCAATTTGCTCCATAATTCCTTTGCATCTTCAAATTCTCCAATTTTGCAAAGGATGGTGCAATAAATTGACCAAAAGCTTGGTCACTTTGTCATTAGCCTCGCACCTTTGGACTTGCTCTTGGCTCCACTTGCTCCTCTTGAGAACTTTGCCCTTTGAATTTCTTGGAGCCTTGAAGCCTTCCATTAGAGCAAACCATTGCTCTATCTCCATCATAAGAAAATTTTCGATTCTTGATTTCCAAGAATCGAAACTCGTAGAAGTGTATGGTGGAGCCACCCTTGTGTCAAAACCAAGTCCATCTTGGAATTGCATCTTGAAGTTGAGCTTGATAAAGTCTTGAACTTGAAGAATTTGCTCCAACTTCTTCACCCTCTAGCTTTTCTTGTTATGCTTGACCCTTCCGGCGATGATTCCGGTGAAGAGCGGCCTCGCTCTGATACCACTTGTTAGGACCAAAAGTAGCTAGAGGGGGGGTGAATAGCTCGTCGCGTGCTCGTCGCTCGGCGTGGCTTGTTTCTTCAAGGATATGCAGCGGAAAATAACAGAAACAAACACACAACGCTAACAAGGTTGGTTTACTTGGTATCCACCTCACAAGAGGTGACTAATCCAAGGATCCACACCACGCACGCACCCTCCACTATGAAAACACTCCTTTTCGGTAACTACCGAGGGCGGAGAAGCCCTACAAGACTCTCAGTACAAGAAGAAAGGAAAGGGAAACTAAATACAAGCGCAAAGCTTACAATGAGTACAGAAAACCCTAACCCTAGCTTCTCTTCTTGCCTTTGATCCGCCTCTTGACTTGGAAAGCTTCCAAGATCCTTCAAGAACTGGCGATCTGATCTTTGAGAGCGCTGTGGAGAAGTTGGCGAAAGATCTGGAGTGAATCGGAGAAGAGATACCGCAGCCATCGCACGCCTGCAGCTTAAATCGACGCCAACGGTCGGAACCCGATCGATTCGAATGTTCCCAATCGATCGGGGAGACTTTGGATCGATCCACGGATCGATCCAGAGCGTCTCTGTGCTCTGGGAAAACGCCTGGATCGATCCACGGATCGATCCAGCGCTTATCGAGCGCAGCGTCCCAATCGATCGGCCGATCGATTGGGACCTCTGAATCGATCCACCGATCGATCCAGGCTCTTCGATCTAGAGCCTGGATCGATCCACTGATCGATCCAGCACTTGGTTTTTGCCCAAAACCAAGTCCCGAACCTCCCAAACCAACATCCGGTCAACCTTGACTTGTTGGTACATCATGCCTAGCATCTGGTCACTCCCTTGACCTGCCAGGACTCCCCAACAAGTGTCCGGTCAATCCCTTTGACCCACTTGTACTTTTCTTTCATGCCAAGTATCCGGTCACTCTCTTGACCTACTTGGACTTTTCTTTCATGCCAAGTATCCGGTCACTCTCTTGACCTACTTGGACTTCCCAACACCAGATGTCCGATCATCCTTGATCCATCTGAATTTTCCCTTGCCTGGCTTCACTCACCAGGACTTTCACCTAGTTTCACTCACTAGGGTTTTCCATCTGCCTAGCTTCACTCACTAGGACTTTCCATCTGCCTAGCTTCACTCACCAGGACTTCCACCTAGTTTCACTCACTAGGGTTTTCCATCTGCCTAGCTTCACTCACTAGGACTTTCCATCTGCCTAGCTTCACTCACTAGGACTTTCCATCTGCCTAGCTTCACTCACTAGGACTTCCCAGTCAAGTATCCGGTCACTCCCTTGACCTACTTGACTCTTCTTCAATCAATATCTTATTGTCAAACATCTAAACTCAAACCAAGACTCAGCTTGGTCAACCAGGTCAACCTTGACCTGAGGGATGTTGCACCAACACTAATGTCAATCCTAATCGGAGTAATGATTAACATAATTCTTATATCTCTAGGATTAACCAGGACAATAGTCTTAAGCGGTCTGATATCGAAACTCCCTATAGAATCTTCATTCGGATCCTTTTTAGATCTTTCTCAATTTCATTGAAATCCTCTTAAGGAAGTTGTATAATATCATCTAGATGGTCGACATGATGAAGTAGCACCTGATTAACTTCATATATCTGAGACCTCGTAGCGCCCCCATATGTGACTTTATTGAGATGTATTGAGCTAAGACCCAAATATGATAATTATATAGGATAGGAAAATACAATTGCCCGAATCTTCAGAATAATCAAAGCCTCCAACTTGTACACTTTCTCCTGGGCCAGAATCTTTACATCCGCACACGCTTGGCAGCCGTGCAGACCGTCTCAAGGTCCCCAAGGAAGAAGAGAATCCTATCGGAGATCGCTGATGCACGCTCTTCATCATCTCGACGCGCTGCTCTGCCTTCAACTCCAACTATTGGCTGACTTGTGCCTAGAAACCTTCGAATTTCCCCTTGATGGATGAGGTAGTAATCACTTCCTTCTCTGATGATCTTCGTGCCACTGCGATGCAAATGCACAGAGTAGTCGAGCATGTCTTATGGTAAAAGCTCTAATGACTCGTGGAAGTGAAAAGAGTGATCACTCAACAACTCACACTCCAAAACGGTGGCATCGGTCTTGCACAATGTAAGCATCTTTCCAGGATTTTGAATCATTCGGGGCATAGGATGTTGTCGCTCGATCTCCTCCCCATCTCTCCTTGAATAGGTTTGACCAGAGTGCATCGTCAGATGCCACGGCCTTCCACTTCCTGCAAACTATGTTACAACAACGAGATGCACAACAAGTGGTTGTCAATTAAGACTTCAGTAAGCAATTAAATCAACAAAATTCTGGTTTAATGTTGCAAATTCTAGTCGTAAAGAATCCTTGATGAAAGGAAGCTTAGTTAGTCATTGATTGTAAATCCTTATCCGTCGAAGGGACTATAAGGACATGAAGTGAGGTTATGCCAGAGCAATCAAAGGCCTACATGTGTATGCAGATCAGGCGCGTCCTGCATAATGTTCAGATTAAGCATGAAGCAAGACAACTTCATGTTTGTCTGGTGACTAATACTATAAATTTTAGATTCAAGCTCAGGAAACGACAGTACTCATAGCCATAGAGACGAACATGGTATTTCCACACGACGCAACGAACAGTTCTTTTTTCTCTAAAATAATAATAAATCGATTTGTACAAATTGTCACTTTTTTCCTTCTTCGACATCTAAAGTTCAGTGATAAGATAGAAGATCCATGAGATCTACGAATAAAAGACAGACGCGTCTGTGTTTAGCAATTGACTAATCGTTTATTTGACTCATAAACACGTCGCTAATTCCTTCTCCGGTGGCAGAAAACTACAGGGTGCAAATGGAACGAAACGTCGAAGAAACAATCATCGAGGTGAAGAATTAATTCACCAACCACAACAATCATAAAAGTCAATGGCGACAGAAAATTACAAAAAGAAGCAAACTTCATCGACATGAATGAAGAATTTAGCCGGCGGAAGGACGGAAACATGCAAAGGGAAGCAAATTTTGAGAATCTTCCATCAACACGAAGAATTCGAAAGGGGAAAATGTGAAATGTGAACTGTGAAGAGATGGACGACCCGCAGAAAACACGACAAGAAGAAAACTTTTCAGACCGAATGAAGAATTCGATAAGCTGCAGGACAAAGACGTGCAACGGAAAGCAAAATTCGTGAAAACTCAGTGAAGATGAAGAATTCGAAAAGGCACAATGTCCACCGGAGAAGGAAGAGTTAAGGAGAAACACTAAGTAAGGATGGCCAACCTTGACGAGCGGCGGCGAGCGAGCGATGGTCCAAGGGGTGGAAGATCCGAAGCAGCAACTCCCCCGGCAATCTCTCCATCTCATCCAAAGCCGAAAGGCAGGCAGCAGGCTGCAGATCCGATGCTTCCCTTTGACCCCTTTTCTTTCCGCTCGCTTCCTATGTGATCCAATCGATCCATTTTTTGACTTTTAAATTTTATTTTCATTTTTTTATCTCTGGGCCCCGCGCACACATGAGTTACATAATGTTGGGGAGTTGAATTATCATTAATAATAATTATTATTATAAAATTTAAGAGTAGCCGATCATCACATAAACAAACCCCTCCCTTATTTAATTTCTTATTCAAGTCAAATTTGATCATCGCTGACGTCACGATAACACAACCACCACAAAATTCTTTTTTTCCCAGCGTTACGAGCGTAGTTCACCAACGTTTGAAATCATCGCCTCCGGTTCGCCTCCGGTTCAATCCTCTTGCAAGCCAGTTCATTTTTGAAACATTTTGCGATTTTTTAAAAATATATTACTTGTGGGGAAAAAAAAGGCGAGGGCAAAAAGGGACGAGAAGAGGAGACCGTCACCGGTGGAAGAATCCGGTCTGTTGCTCCGACTCATCGGTCTCGTACCCGTAATCATCGAGAAGCGTCGACCCCTCGTGCTCGAACCGCTCGATGCGCGACACCAGCTTCAGAATCTCGTCGTCCGCCTGGAATCCGAGGCAATCTTTTACGGTCAACGTTTCCAGCTTCCGGCAGCCACCGATGACCACCAACAGCTCGTCCTTGGTCAAGTAGGACTTGCTCAACTCCAGGTGCTTCAGCTCCGGCAGGCACCGCGCCAGGGCCTTGGCGTCCTCGCGCCCGATTAGCCCGCGCACCTTCAACCCGACGAACCGCGGGCAGTTACGGCCGATCTCGGCGACCGCCTCCAGGAACGAGGAGGGCTTGGTCTCCATCTCCAGATGCTCCAGATCCTTCCACCGCCGCACCAGCTCCGGGATGCGAAGGTCGTCCTCCAGCATCAGGTTGTCCGGCAAAGCCAGCGCCTTCAATCTCGGGCATCTGCGCTAATAACCGATGAGCAAATTCGTCGAACAGGTAGTGAGCGATGAGGGCGACGAAACCAGAAGGAGGCGTAGACTCACTTGACAGAGGCATAGGCGAGGTCGTGGATGGAGACGGCAGAGGAGAGGGGGAAGGCGAGTTGGTCGACGACGCCGCGGGAGCGGTGGAGGGCGAAACGGAGGAAGGCGGAGAAGGAGAGGGGGGAGTGGAGGCGGTAGCGGAGCGCAAAGGCGCGGGAGAAAGGACTCCAGGGCGTGAAATCGAGGGAGCGGAAGTTGAGGCGGCGCCAGCAGCTAGGGTCGAGGGAGGCGCGGTACCAGGACTTGCAGACGAAGGGGACGGCGACGGCGAGATCTCCGAGGGCGAGTCGGCGGAAGATATTGATGAGGCAATCGGCCTGCATCTCGTCCCAGCGCCGATCCCCTTCCTCTTCCACTGTTGCCTTCAACATGTTCGATGAAAGGTGTGACAGGGAAGGCGAGGAAACGAAAACCATATCGCGTCGCCTGTCGGCAACACCGGTCTTGTTTGGGCACTAATCCGGGTCCGGCTACGCACGCAACGATCAGGGAGACTCGGTCTTAAAACTTTTGTTTGCTCCATTCAATTTATTCTTACCGAAGCGCTCAGTTTTGTAAATATCAGATGACGTATCCAACTTTTAAAATGACCCCACCCTATTCTCATTTTACTCCACTTCATTTATTTACCCCTACGGAATAACAATTGATTGGAATAATTTTTATTTTTTAAAATAGACAGATTTTTTAATAGCTTATTTATATTTAAAAAATTATTATTATTAATATATTATAATAAATTAATTTTTAAAAGTATAGATATAATTAGGAGAACTAGATAAATATATAGGACCTGGTTCTATATCATTTCGAGCTCCTATGTCCATTAATTGATTTTGAACCGAAACTAGTTACTGAATCTAGGGAGCTTAGAATGACATGTGATGGTTAATGATTTCACCTGAGTGTCGGAGGCCAACAAGGCAATATGCTTAGTACGACCAACAGGATAATATTCATATTAAGTGAGTAGGGTAATATGCTTAGTAAAGCCAACATGACAACATTCTTATTAAGGCCATTAGGGTAATATTCTTAGTAAGGTTAGTAAGGTAATATTCTTAATAAGGCCAGCAAGTCAATGCTCTTAGAAAAGCTAATAGCACAATATGCTTAATAAGACTGGCAGAGAAATATTCGTATTAAGCCCGCATAACAATATTCTTATTAAGGTCAACAGGACAATATTCTTACTAAGGCTAACAAGGCAATGTTCTTAAAAAAATCAACAGAGTAATATTCTTATTAAGGTCAGCAGGGTAATATTCTTAGTAAGGTTAGCAGGACAATATTTTTATTAAGGCCAGTAGAGCAATGTAGAGGACAGCCAAGCAATATTAAAGTCCTCTAGATGATAAAGGATCAATAGGGCAATGACATGCAAGCTCTTAGGACAATGCCGATAAAGGTTTGGCAAGCTCTCGATCATCTACACATGGCGATCATTAAGAGGAGGAATGTCAGAAGCGGTTTCCTTAATCCCTTACTGAGAACACATGTTGATTGATAATGGGGAAAAAACTATGAGCATTAAAAAGGTCTTCTCGAACCTTTTTCATTTTACATGGCAGACAAGGATTGGCTGCTTGATAACAAATCACCAGAAGACCCGAAATTACATCCTCACTTACTTAGGCGGGAAGAAGGGGAGAAGCGTAAAGGGAGATGACGTGGAGATTCTCTTTCTGGTGACTACATAAGTATCCTTGACGGTAATTCTGAGGTATGATTGTCTTCTTCTTCTAACTAGCGAAGACATCTTTTCTTCTTCCTCTTCTTCTTTGTATGCTTCTATTATTCTTCTCTTATCTTCTTGATCATCTCAAATCTCATTATCCCCGCAATTGAAGAAGGCTTGTAGAGGAGGAGGAGCCCGAACAAGAGGGAAAAGGAACCATCAAATTGGCGCTGTTTATGGGAAATCGTTACAAAAAGTTACGATGACTCGATCCAAAAGAGCAGCTATGGAAGATCAACCAGAATATTTGCTTGGATCTGTTGGAACCCCAAGGTTGTTTTGGTGATCAACAAGTTAAGTAAGGTCCTGTGTACTTTTAACCTTGTGTCTAAATGTGCAGAAGCTTAGGGGCACAGGTAGTCGGGCGGAAGATGCAGCTAGCGAGAAGGACGACATACGGTGTGTCCGAGGGACGAGGCGCTGCAGAAGAGTACACCGGCGGACAAGAAGGAAACGTGTGGTAGTTCCGAGGGACGAGAAGCTGGAGCGGAAGACTGCTCAAGGAGCAAGAGACGCAGTTAGCGAGAAGGTCGGCACGGGGTGCGACCGAGGGACGAAGATTGCGGATGAGTACGCTGGCGGACGAGAAGGAAGCACGCGGTGATTCCGAGGGACGAGAAGTCGGAGCGGAATCCTGCTCGAGAAGACCGGAAGTTGGGTTCGAGTGAGCCTATTCCGGATGGCAGAGATCACCCAAGCGAGCGGAAGACTCGGTTTGAGGCGAACGGAGCCGGAGCGGAAAACTTGGTCTGAGGTGAACGGAGCCGGAGCAGAAGACCTGGGTTGGAAAAAGTCAAAGGGGTTGACTTTTCCCTCCGTGGCGCCGGAGCTGTCCAGGGCGCTCGGAACAGTCCAGGGCGCCCGGAGTTCTCCGGGGCGCCCGGAGTTGTCTGGGGCTCCCGAACCCCGCCGGGGCGCTTGGAACCCTTCCGGGCGCCCGGAGTTGACATTTTGATTGGATCGAGTTTTGACTCGATCTGAATATTGGGAGATAAAGTTTATCCTCCCCAGGGTGCTCGGAACCATCAGAGCGCCCCGACCAAGGCTATAAATATAGCCTTGGTCCAGAAGCTTTTTCAACAACTCAAGAATTGTAATTCCAACGCTTGTGTGCTTTAAGTAATTAAGTTTAGAGTTAAGCTTTTGTTTCTGTGCTTAAACGCTGTAAGAGGCTTCTTCGCCTGAAGGAGATATTCTAGAACGCTTCATCTTCCTTGGATTAACAACCTCTCCGGTTGTAATCAAGTAAATCTCTTTTGTCTCTTATTTTTAGTTTATTTGTTTAATTTATTTATGCAAGTGTTCTGTTGAGAGTTCGAGAAGGGTTGGTTTTTGTTTTTATGTTTGCAGGCTATCCAACCCCCCTTCAAGCCGGCCCACAACGGTCCAACAAGTGATATCAAAGCCGAGATGCTTCAAGAGGACTAACTGCCAATCGAAGCAAAGATAATGGCCGGACCAAACATCTACCCACTAGCATTCGAGGGGGAGTTTGCTTTATGGAAGCAACGCATGAAGGTATATCTAAACACAGATTTTGATATTTCATTAATTATGAAATTTGGTTATGAAGCACCAAAGACAACGAATGGAGAAGAAATCAAGAAATATCTCTGGAACGAGAAGCAACGTAACAAATCGATGGCAAACGCTCGGGCTGAATTTCATCTTCTAAGCGTAATACCAGATGAAGATATCGACAGAGTCGGAGAATACAAAAGTGCAAAAGAACTTTGAGAAAAGTTCTTAAAGATCTACGAAGAACCAGCTGAAGTCGAATCCAACTCTTCGATGGACACCAAGTCACCATCAGAACAGCCCGAGAATGAGGAAACTGTCATGACAGCCGAACTCCATCCCGAGGACAAAGCTCATCTCAGATGAGCTTTGATGAAGGGGGAGAGACTTCGGAAGAAAGCAATACAACAGGGGAAGAATCAACAACTAACAAGGTAAGTCAGGTATGGTCTCTATCTTCTGAACAATTGGTTAAATCAATTGAAAAGTTGCCTGAAGATTTTTGCAAATTCGAAATTGAATCGTCGAAAGAGTTTTTCAAATTAGAAAATCTTTTGTTAAAAGAATTTAGCAAATTAGAAGCATTGCCAAAAGATTCTTGTGAGTTACAAAATACTTTGTCGAACAAATCTTACAAATTAGAAACATTGCCGAAAGATTTTTTACCAATTATGTTGTCGAAAGAACTTTCTGCATACTTAATATTGTTTATTTTAAATCTGAAAAATTATGATTGAGAAATTATGATAGACTAAAATGGAAATTTAGATATCATAATGACATTAAAGAAATGGCAATAACTTGAGAACTAATTTTGTTTAAATAAAAATAAATAAATAAATATTTTTTCCTAAGTTAAAAGTTTTTCAGAAATTGGAAATTTCTGCATAAATTTTTACTTAGAATTTTCAAAAATATTTTTACAAAATTGGCTAAGTCATAATTGTTTTTACTTAAAGCGATACTTAGAATTTTTTTTAAGACTGCTTTTGTGAAAATTATTGCAAAAATTTTCAAAGCTCTCAAAATTTTCTAAGTCTTAACCCTTAGATTTTTTTTGGAACCCCATTTTTTTATGTGATCAAAGGGGGAGAGGAAAAGTATAAGTTTAGGGGGAGGTAGACCAAAATTTAAATTTTCTATCTTTTTGCACTTAATTGAAAATTTAGTTAGTTTATTTTCATGTCTATTTTATCCTAGTTTAACTTGGGTTGCTCACATCAAAAAGGGGGAGATTGTTGGAACCCCAAAGTTGTTTTGGTGTGATCAACAAGTTAAGTTAGGCCCTGTGTGTTTTTAACCTTGTGTCTAAGTATGCAAGATCTTAGGAGCATAGGTAGTCGAGCGAAAGACGCAGCTAGCGAGAAGGACGGCACGCGGTGCGTTTGAGGGATGAGGCGCTGTGGAAGAGTACACCAGGGGACGAGAAGGAAATGTGCGGTGGTTCCGAGAAACGAGAAGCCGGAACGGAAGACTGCTCGAGGAGCAAGAGACGCAGCTAGCAAAAAAGTCGACACGGGGTGCGACCGAGGGACGAAGACTACGGATGAGTACGCTGGCAGACGAGAAGGAAGCACACAACGATTCCGAGGGACGAGAAGCCGGAGCGGAAGCCTGCTCGAGAAGACCGGAAGTTGGGTTCGGGTGAGCCCTATTCCGGATGGCAGAGATCACCCAAACGAGCGGAAGACTCGGTCTGAGGCGAACAGAGCCGGAGCAGAAGACTCGGGCTGGAAAAAGTCAACGAGGTTGACTTTTCCCTTTGGGGCGCCTGGAGCTGTCCGGGGCGCCCGGAACCCTTCCGGGCATCCGGAGTTGACTTTTTGATCGGATCGAGTTTTGATTCGATCTCAACGTTGGGGGATAATGTTTATCCCCCAGGGCGCCCGGAACCCTCAGGGCGCCCCGACCAAAGCTATAAATATAGTCTTGGTCCAGAAACTTTTGCAACAACTCAAGAATTATAATTCCAACGCTTGTGTGCTTTAAGTTTAGAGTTAAGCTCCTGTTTCTATGCTTAAACGTTGTAAAAGGCTTCTCCGCCTGAAGGAGATATTCTAGTACGCTTCATCTTCCTTGGATTAACAACCTCCCCGGTTGTAACCAAGTAAATCTCTTTTGTCTTTTACTTTTAGTTTATTTGTTTAATTTATTTATGCAAGTGTTCTGTTGAGAGTTCGAGAAGGGTTGATTTTTATTTTTGTGTTTGCAGGCTATCCAACCTCCCTTCAAGCCGGCCCGCAATGGTCCAACAGGATCTTCTCGCCCTTCACTGCCTAATCCCAATGAAGGCAGTTGAGATTCTAAATTATGTAAGAAAATCTCTCTGTTGGTTGCAACAATATTCGAGGAGCGTCGACGATCGAACAGGAATCTCGACCCATATGAAAAAGAAGGGAAGCGTCGCTCGTTGAGAAACCGCCGGTAATCACCCTTGTTTCTCACAGCTCTAAATGTATTACTTTTAAATATCGACTCGATAAAAGGTTGATCATCGATAAATATGTTGTTTCGTTACCTACAATGCCCCCCGCCTACTCGTAATCTGTCGGAGGAAGATCCCGTTAGTGTTTCCTCTTCTAAGAGGATGATCGCTCGACAAACCCCCTTCTCAGAGGAGATATTAATTACGAGAAGAGTTACCCCATCATTTATGTACTCCTCATGTGGCAGAGTACAATGCTTCTTCCGATCCGGAAGGCCACTTATGTTGATTTGAAAATACGGTCATTCTTCATCAATATATTGAGAGGGGTCAAGTTGCACGTCCTCTTGACGACCTTAATTGACCCAACACAACAATGGTTCAGTACATTAAAAGTCGAATCTATCTTTTCTTTTAATGAATTTGTCACTCTGTTCTTATGATATTTCTCTAGTTTTATTCAATATTAAGCAGAGCCCTCAAGAGACTTTAAGGAAAAAGACTTTAAGACAATATGTTCAATGATACACTTGTGCGACTCGGTAAATTCCCTCGGCAATTCTCGTAATATTAATTGGAGCATTTGCACAAGGACTCCGGGAAAAGGAATGTCAACAAAAATGGTAAATTCAGTTAATCTTATTGATTAGTTTTGAAAATGATCAGTTTGATCCTATGAAATTTTTATACCGATCATCAAGATAAATCAGGAAGCACTCGCAGTGGACAGTTCAGAAGCCCAACATCCTTTGGTTGGTGCCCTATTTGGACAAAAATTTCCTACAAATATACCATAGCTGCGGATCTAACCGTGGGTGTCTAGGTGACAATTTAGATATCCTACCGTTTTACCATAGCCCCGGGGGCTTAATTTAGAAATTTAAAAAAAATGATAATCCCAGTTAGCCTCATTGACTACCTTGAGGGTGACCGGCCCAGCTCTATGTAAATTTTCCACCGGTCAGTAGGGTAAATCGGGAAATGCATGTAGCGGCCAACCCAGAAGTCTAGTATTCTTTGATTGCACCTCCCATTTGGAGAAAAAATTCTACAAATACGTCATAGTTGGGATCGAACCGCGTGTACCTGAGTGATAACCTTAATGTCTTACCACGATACCATAACCCTATGGATAAAAAATAGTATAAAATATATGGAAGGTTCATTGATAATATACATAATTTAGTAAGTCTTTTTAATTTTTTTTCTTAAAAAAAACCTATTCTTTTAGAAAATACTATAAATGAACATGACATTCAAGAATTTATTTGACGTGGTAAGAATTTGTTTGTATTTATTCAATGCCTATAAAATCAATTAAATAAATAAACTTGATCAACTCATTAAATTAAGTAAATAAACTTGAATAATATATGTTCAACTTGTTAATGTTCGTGAACCATGTTCATGAATCATATTCATTAATAAAATCCTTATCAAAATAGTAAATAAATAAACAAGTTTAAATTATCAAGTTCAATAACCAATCAAATAAGTAAAAATTTCAAATAATCAAATAAGTTTGAATTAAGAACTTAATAACATCTAAATGAACTAAACTTAAACTAAGCTCAAATTCATCAAAAATAAATCAAGTCAAACTTGAACGATCATTAAAAAAATACTTAGTTCATTTTAAACTTAACTTACTTTAACTTAATTATCTTATTAAATAAATTTAAATACCTCATAGCACACCTCGACTCGATTTGACTTATTTACCATCCTAATTACCTCCCTGTATTGTTGTGTGATGAAAGATCAAGTTATGAAGTTTGCTCCACTATGCCCGTTTATCATCTAGAAAAATGTGAAAAGTTGAAAAAGATTTTAGTTGCGGAAAGGGAAAAACAATTATAATTAGGTTTGTACAAAATGGAAATGGAAATGGAAATGAAATGAAAAACAAAGACTGGGAGAAAGATAGAATGAGAAAGAGTTTTGGTAAAAGATAGAATGCCAAAAAAAAAATCTGATAAAGAGATTTTTTTTTTTTTTAAAAAAAAGAAATTATGCCTCTTCTTCTTCTTCTTATTATTATTTAGGAGATATTTGGTTAAATGATGGGAATGACTATGAGTATGGATTTGATAGTAGGATGGAATGAGAATAGGAATGGAAACGAAACTCATCAAGTTATATGAGTTTGGTTGATTCCCATAAATCTAGTAATCATTCATAAAATGTCATTCCCAAACCTACAATCCAAACATTATCTTTTACTATCATTCCATTCCCTCATTCTCAAACTCATCAACCAAACACCCCTTAAGAATTCAGAACTTTTTTAATAATTATATAAAAATATTCTTTAATGTTAATTAAAATTTATTCAAATTATGAAAATTTATAAGAGAAATGACAAACGACGATCATAAGAAAGATTTGAAATGCACGAACCTCAAACATTCAAAAAATACTTAATTTTGACTATGATTAAATACTTAAAGTCATCCCAAAATATAAAAATCAAAATTTTGACATAATATCATTTAACAGCAATCATTAGTTAATTAGCTTGTTTACTTAATTAGTAACTTTATTTTAAGATCGATCAAGTTTTGTCCAAAATATATCATATAATTATCTAAAATTATCAAAGATTATAAATGACAATAAGATATATAATTTGTTTTTTTTAAATCTCTTCAATTTTTTTTTCGGATAAAATTATTTGTCGATTTGAACACCATAATTTTGATTTAGGTTTAGTTTACCTATAAAAGTGGATAATTGAAGAATAAACTCTACCTAGGTTAAAAGATTTATTATGGGCTCGAGAGGAGGAGGAGGAGGAGAGGAAGGAGGGGGCATTTGGAGGGGTGCGGGTACTAATTTGGGAGGGTGAGCCGAGGTTCAACGCAAGCAAAAGTGACATTTTATGAGTTGAGAGGAACGAAAGTTTCTTTTCAATTGATTTGGACATAGCAAAAGTTGACAAAGAAATAATCTAAATTTTACATTGAGTAAACGGTGAAGAACATTTTGACTTCCATGCAATCCTCCTTACATTAATCCATCCTTTTGGCAAAAAAAAAAAATTGAGATTACTAGATCTAAAGCCAAGTTCCATCTACACTGGACACTTACAATATATCAAGGTAAGCGATTATATTCTTTCAATTATGTTTACATATTTTGACAAGAAAAATATGTTTAATTTGTGCTTAAACCTTTTTGGGTCAGTGCATTTTTAGTTTCCAAACATGCAAAAAAAAAATTATCCTTTAATATTATTGAATAATAATTTAAGGTATTAATATTTGATAACACCTATAGTTTAAATGCTCTTTAGACACATTTTTTATGCATTAAGGGATGTCGTAGCTCCTCAGAGGAAATGTAAATTTCCAATAGTTTTCTTTAGATTATTACTGTTTTTTTTAAAGAAAACTTAGAGCTTAATATAAAATTTTGTATTAAGCAATCCGATATGATCCTTAGTTAACCATTAATGTAGTTGGTTGTGTTAGATAACCGTGTTAATCAGCTCATTTAGACAATTAAATTAGTTGGTCTATCTTATCCTTTAAAATCATAAACAACCACTCATTTTATTTTAAAAATATTTAATTAGGGATTATTTGGTATTTGAGTCAACAAAATCAGAGAAAATTAATTCCAAAGGAAAATATTCCTATATTTTTAAAAAAATATTTTTCAAGAATTATATATGCTCGGTAGACTAGATAGTTAAATTGTGGGATTGTAGATTTCTATGGACCAAAGAGAACATATTATCATTCCAATTAATTCTGGCACAATTCACAAAACAAACTAAATAATCATTTACCTAAGGGAGGAAAAATATTCTACTTTACCACTGTTATAGTAAAAAATAATTATATTCATTCTAAATGTTCGTCTCAGTCTGTCCCAAAATTGCATAATGGGAGGTAAATCATAGTACCAACTTATATCCAACCGTCAAATTGACTAGATGGTGGAAGAGATTTTTTTCTGAAAATATGTCTGTTGAAAATTGATCCGTTCCTCATTGTAGTAAATCTATCATCCTCTAATTAATTAGATATCTCGTGAAGACTACTTTGCCTCTGTTGTACTAAGTTATAAGGTAATATCTAAGTCATCAGATGCCACAAATTTAATCTCCTTTCCAAGTTTTGTAATCCCATTTCAAATGGAGTTGCAAATTCTCAAATCCTAACAATCACATAAATTCCTTAAATAATTATTATCACACTTACACCCCTTAGATACATGCAAATGAAAATTCTAGTTAAAATGCCATATATATATATATATATATATATATAATTCTCTTATTAGAAGCATAAGCTTTGTAGATCACTAAGTATAATTTCCATCCCAAAGAAAAACATTAATGATATACTCTTATAAATCTGTTTCTTTTGTGTAGAATTAATTAATTATAACTAAGCTATATATATATTACATAGGCTATAAATATATATTTTTTCCGTTTCAATTATGTCAACAGGAATTGAAGAAATAGTTTAATAATATATACAAAAGGAAAGCATGCATGCTACTCTTATATGATGATAATTATAGGTGGCACCACAACTAGGCAAATATTATAAAAAGTGCAAGGCTACAAGTTTATCGAGTACTATAAGCCAAATATGTTCTTACCTAGAATGGCCCTCTTCCCTTTAACCTATCTCCTGATCAGTCTTCACTTTGTTGTGCCAGATCACCTGCAACACATCTCGAGGCAAAAGTGAAAAACTGCAGGTAGAATAGTTAGATGATGGCAAATGCAAAATGGAACTCATGCAACCTCACAAACATTACACTCAATTCTTACAAGGTTCTTAATTCGCCACATTTCATCTTACAGTTCCTCCACATCCCACACGAGATCAACCAGTTTCTAGCTAGCTAGATATATATAAAATGAGCAACAATTTGGAAAGAGTTAATTAAACAGGAAGTGAATATAATTATCATATCATGTAATTATAATTAGGTGTTGTGGATTGATTGAAACGCATGATATAATCGATCGAGCAACTCTTCTTCTTCTTCTTCTACCATGGTCCTCCGGCGTTGTTGTTCATGAGGCCAGTCCAGAAGCCTGCGGGCGGGGGAAGCTCATCGCCTTGCCTGTTGTTATTTTCGTCGAACAGTTGGTGTGCCACATTAATGCCACTTGAAGGCACCACTGCCGGCTTCATGTCGTCCGCTAGCGGAAACAGCAGCTTACCCCCGCCGCCGTACCCTCCGACGTTAACTCCTCCGTCCATCGGAAAGCTCATGGACGGTGGCGGTCTGATTAGCTCTTGCACTCCGAAGCCCGAGAGGTACTCCGCCGCGGCCGATGGCGCGGACAGCATCGGCAAGAAAGGCGAGAAGTTTGAGCAGTGACCGTTAATATAGTTGTACTCGACAGGCGGCACGCATTGCTGCGGGATTCCGGAGGTCGTGGCGGAGAGGTTGAGGTACTCGGCAGGGGATCTCTTGGGAGTATTGATGGCGGTGGCGGAGGAGGAAGAAGAAGAAGAAGAAGAGGGTTTCTTATTCTTTCTGGAGCCGCCGCCGACGGGGACGTTGCGGAGAGAGCCACCCTCGGTCCAGTACCGGCGGCAGGCCTTGCAGAAGTAGCGCGGCTGCGTGAGGCTGTAGTTGTTGTAGTAGCAGAACTTGGTGTTGCCGGAGTTGCACCGGGGGCACTTCAGCGGCGGCTTCTCCTTGCGCGGCGGCCTGACCGCCCTGCTACTCTTCATCTCCGCTGTCTCCGGCGATCTCAACGAGGCCGCGGAGGGCCCAAACTCTTCCATGGCCTTCCCCAGCGCCATCCCCTGCCATAAGGATCGACCTCCAAACCATCAGAAACCAGTCAAGTAAGCCGGATCATTATTTATCATCAAAGCTTTAACTATATCAGAAGCTCTGCGCGAGAAAGAAGCAAACGGATGCTTTTCATGTCAGCGCACCGCACCGCACCGCACCGCACAGATAAAGGCAATTAAAGCAAACACAGAGATAAAAGGAAGGGGAAAAAGGCAGAAAAAGAAAAGCAAAAGAAAAGTAAGCTGCTGCCGCTTTGAAGGATTAAAGACGTGGATCGATCCGGCGCCAATAAATTCCGGGAAACAAAAGATGAACACCAACTCCCAGCTGAAAACAAATTAACAAAGAAACCTGAGGCCACTGCGTTGTGTCCATGCCAAGCTCCAGCCTCTCGACGATCCGGAAGATGGAAAAGGAAGGAAGAAGGAAGGAAGGAAGACGGAGAAAACCCTAGGTAGCTGATAGAATGATATGGCGTGGTGGTCTACGATTGCACTCATATGGTATGCGAGGTGGTGGTGGTGGATGACGAATCCACTATCGTATGTTATTTTTGTTTAGTGTGGAGTTAATTCAATTAAACCGGGTATTTTGTCCACTTGCTGTCGCATGCAGTTAATGTGCGCATGTGAAGGGAAGGGGGGGAGGAGGTGCAGCGCACGTGTGAGGGAGGCGAACGGCACGTGCCAGGGACAGTATTATGGAGGACGCGCTGGGCCGGGGCCCGCTTTGTGCGCGTGAAGGGGACAACGATAGTGGCAGATGAAGACCTTGAAGCTGCCTTGTTTGAAAAAGATGTGGATGAAGCATGAGCGATGGGGATTTCCTCTGTTTAATTTATTCTCCTCGAATCAATTCCTTTTACATGCGAGGCCACGGCAGGTCAGTTTGTTTGACTCAGATTTCTTGTAGAAATTTAAATAATAATAATAATAGTAAAAATTTAAATAAAATTACAAGGCTTAAGTTAATTTGAATACCTGTTGACTTCAAAGTCAGAGGTTGACTTCAACATATATTGGAGCAGCATGCAACATAACTCATGTGATTTTTCACTGAGTCAGAATTATATATATATATATCACATCACAAACATTGGGCAAACTAGTATAGACTGTGTCCCTTCAAATGTAATTATTTGATCATGTTAATTATTCTCTTTAATCATAATTAGGAGAAGAGAAGGTGCTAAAGTTAATCGTCCGTACAATTTGGAGCCAAAAGAGTTTGTTTTAATGGCCCCTCATGCTGGATTAGGAACCATGGAGCACATGCATTGGTTGTTTATATATTTAGACACAAAGTGGTGTCATCATGTGGATCACATGCGAGAGAGATCAGGATTAATGGATTAAGGCTTTAGTTTGCCACTGCATGTTTACTATCGCCTTTCTTTCAGCGTGAAAAAGAGATTGCAGTATTGAATTAATCATGATGAGATTCATTAGTTTGACGCTAAACAAAGTGGGGGAAAAGAAAACTTTGAACGAACACATGTTGGCTTTTGGAACCCCCTCAGTGAGATCTTCCATGGAGGGGCTGCAAAGAAGATGCCACTACTGTACAGTAGTGGTATTTTAAGGATAGCTCGTAAGATGTTTGATATGATGTGCAAGAGGATGGCCTTTTTAATTTGGAGTTTAGAAGGTAGGGTTTCGGCGATTTCAACTTAAAGCAACCTTCATCTAATCATTGGAGCTAACTAACACTTTCATACATTGTTGTCTAGTATAATTCTGTTTGTTTTGTTTTAACTGTTCTCATTGACCTATGTTTTAGCTTTTCTTGTAGATTTGCTTCAGCTAATGCAGCTCTGGGTAAATCTGGTTGGCCTGACTTCATAGTTTTCAGCATAAGAAACTAAGAAAAAAGAGGAAAAGGTCAAGACTGTACAAAGATTGTACCATGCAACCATTTGAAAGAAATGTTCGAGTTTCTACAGAAGTTGACCTCCTCTGTCCATCTTTCGTCGTTATCTTCTTCTTCCCCACCACCACTTTTATGTGTCCCTGTGATTTGTCAACTGACCACCTCCAATTCCCATCCACATCTCACCTAACATGCCTTTCACTATTAGCTTATTCTAATATACGCATAATAATGAACATAGTTGGTGGAGTCAGGACTTTCTTCTTCCCCTGTCCTCTTTACCAAGTCAGATAATAACAAATAGAGAGGACATCATGTAATTATAACTTAACCTGCTACTTGCTGTAGTCATTAACCTTTACTGAAAATTCATATTAAAGTTAAGACAGACAAGATATTTGACATTGTGTGAGGGGAGGGACCTAGAAGTCAAACCTTTATCTTTCTTACAAAATGCATGTTCTCTTTACCGGATAACACCAGGTCAGGGGAATGGAAGAGGCAGTACTCTTATGACTTTTACTATAAGAAATGAATGAAACGGAGAAATGGAAAAGAAGAGGTAAAAGTATGAGCCGTTGCTACCAAAGAACCTTTTAATCGATCAATACAATGAACAATAAGATTTTGTTGGGGTTGTACAACGAGGCTACGTACGTTCAAGAAATGGTCAATGGTAATGCAACAGAAAACTGACTGCTGAAGAAGGAACCTTTCTCTTGCTCTGCCAGTAGTGTCAGATATAATTCAAGATTGTCTGTTGAAGAAGGAATCCTTTCTCTTTCCCTGTCTCTTCAAGTCTCCGCAAAATCTTGCACTTCAAGCACACACTGCAGCCTTAAAACTGAAATGGTTCTTGTTTATCATCTTGAATTCCAACCATTGACCACATCAGGAAAACTGGAAAAAGAAGCTCTCTACCAAACTCAGCCTAAACTTCTTGACCCCGAGTTTAGTTCAATGCTCGGGTAGGAGGCGTCGAACTAGTTCAGGAGAAGCGCTTTCAAGCTCTGCAAACATGTTTAAATCTCATTTAAAGGACCATCGACGGACGGACGATGATTAGACAGGAAGGTGAACAAGGCATTACCTTTAGATGTGAAGTTGAATAAAGGAGGAAGAGGTTTGCCACTAAGCAAACATGTGTTAGGATCTCTCAATTCATCAAAGAATGGATGAGCGCATGCCTCCAACTGTATCAATGATGACAAACATGTTTATGTCACTTGGAATACATACCAATGGCAAACCATTAATGATCAAAATAGAAACTAGCAAGATGTAGAGAAGACATTAATTACTACATTGAAAGTGAAACAGAAAAATTTTATTTTTATTTGGATGTATCATATACTTACCGCTGTAGGACGCAAATTAGGTGAGTATTGAAGTAGTGTTGACACAAGATCAATTGCCTCAGGGGGTACAGAATTTGCAAAAAACTGCATGTTGTAGACATGGTGCGTTATTGTTTGGATTACTAAGAGGATCATCATTATATTACAGGTTCAACTACCTTATGCCAAGGGTGACCTTTCATGCATGGAAATTTGAACTCTGAATAATTTGGGTTCATAGACTTGATTTCTTCATTTGTTGGGGTACCTAAAACCTGAGAAGGAACGACAATCAGTGAGATAAAAATTATTATTGAAAAGACAAATGTCATTGACATAAAATAACCTTAATGATTTCCACGAGCTGATCAACACCGCTTTCCCCTCGAAATAGAGGCTGCAAGAGGAATTCATATAGTAATTAGTTTACACTGCTTCACCATACTCATGGAGATAAACTTATTCAATATCTTATACAAGACAGACAATCACATAATAGGCATTAAGCAATCTAGCCTATGCCCTCATCCTATGAAGATAAACTCATTTTTAAATGGAATGATAAATGTGTATGTAATCAAATCATCAAAATACTAGATTTGCCTCTATATGGCATAATAACTAACCACCCAAGAACACTGTTACCTGTCCAATGAGAAGCTCAGCCAACACGCAGCCAACCGACCATATGTCAATAGCAGTGGTGTACTCTGTGGCACCAAACATAAGTTCAGGTGCTCTATAGTACCGTGAACAAATGTAAGATATATTAGGCTCCCCTGGAACCTGAAATGAGATGATGAGATATCATAGGAAACAACTATACAAGAGTCAAGCACACATTAGCTTACTTACCAACATTTTGGCACTGCCAAAATCACAGAGTTTTACTTGATGAGTGTGAGGATTAACCTGAAAATTGATAAATAGATTAAACCAACACTTGGAATAATGTCACGTCTTCATAATTTTGCATTAGAGGACTATAATGTGCTTAGGAATACATTTGCAAATAACCTTTTATCCTTATATTCATGTAAAGAATCTAGCTAGCTAGTTGGATAGTTTTCCCACTTTTCATCCACTAAATGTACTATTACAATAGATGTTTAGTTCGATAGAGTGTTTAAGAAGTGATGGCCTTTCTATCCATGTCATTTGCACAAAATGAGCAGTTTATACTAGAATGCATATCAGCATATGTAACTCCAATATAATCTTTACCAATATGTTCTGCGGTTTAATATCCCGATGGCATACCCCTACAACTTGGTGTATGTAAGAAAGTGCATGAAAAATCTGCAGTCATAAATAAGAACAATCCATTTAGTTAGGAAAAGAGTAAGAAAGAGAGAGAAATCTTTGGAAAAGAAGTATGGTAGAGCAACAAAATGTGAACCTGGAAGGTATACAGTTTTACATAAAGGAGTGGCATATGTTGGTTCATGCGATTGTAATACTTCAAAGTACGATAAAGAGTGTCGGAGATGTATTCGAGAACAAGGTTGAGGTAGAGCTCATCATTGTCGGTCGTCGAAAAGAAATAATGCTTTAGTTGAACTACATTTGGATGGTCAAGTAAGCGCATAGTTTGTAGTTCCCTATTTTTGTATCTCTTATCCTGTAAAACCTTCTTGATTGCAACTTCTTCTCCTGTCTCTAAACATTTAGCCTGCATTAGAAAAAAGAACCATAAGTTACAACGTTTCAGTTGTTTGAAATCTTAAAAAATAGATAAATAAATCTATAAAAAAAAAAAAACCTGAAAAACTACACCAAATGAACCTGTTCCAACAATGCGCTCAGCCTTATATGACATCATCTGCAACATTTTAGTATTAAATCATCTAACCAGTTCGAGATGATAGAGAAAGCAAAAAGGAAACATCAGCATGAACAAGCTGTGATTCAAGCAGATAAGGAAAGTATATCACTGAATTTATCAACATTTGGCAAAGTAAGCAAATTGAATTAAACTAAAATTTAACAATGTTAACAAAATAATGATACCTTCTTAGGCCTGCCATCTCGTCCACCTATTGTGGTTGTGATTATTTGACCCGGCATAGTTCCATTGCCATTTACCAGTACATCATCTTGCTCCTGCAAAAACATCATAAATTACATATGTAAGAATGCACTGAAAAGTAATATTTCAAACAAAAGTACATTGCGCAAATAACCTTCTCATGTTGTATATCTACTTTATTATCTCTGATTGCCATTCCATGCATTTTTTTCGGTAGTTGATCGACCTTTGTTGTTGCTTTAGATGTCAATGTCCTTGCATCAACATTCACATCTGACGAAGCCATATGTTGATCTAGAGTAGATATTTTGTTGTCGGCCATAGATTTTTCTGTAAGAACGTCCACTGCATCATCGAAATTTGTAGCTTTCTTTCCAACCTTCACATCCTGTGCGAACATTACATCGTTTGCTTGGTAAACAGATCCAACATAATTTCCAAACAAAATGAGTATGCTAGCCCAAACTGGAATAGGAAGATGGGCAACTCACGGGATCGGGGACGGAAGGGTGACCGGAGGTGATGTTCTTGATTCGCCGCATCATATGCATTTCTTGGTTCCGTCCGCTCTGCTCTTTTCTTCTTCACGCGTATGAATTGGAAGAAGAAGAAGAGAGAAGAGGGAAGGCTGGTTTTCTCCTCCTCCTTTTTCCAGGATCTCTGCTTCCCCTCATTCTCCCTTCCTTTTGTATCATTCTTCTGGTGCGTTTTTGTCATTTTTAGAAATTGGAAATTGTTTTTTGAGGCGAGGAATGAGAGGTTGGAAATCCAACGCCACCACCGCTGGATTTCAAGTTTCAAACTATGGTCTTCAGGCGAGCGTGAGAAGCGGTCTGCCGCAACTACTATTTCAACACACGATCACCGCTGTTTCACGTGCTCAATTAAACAAATAAATTGCACGAAAACGTGTTGCTCGATTAAATTAAGGATGAGATGATTTATGAACATTTCATGCGCTTTCCTTTTTGTTTCACAAAAAGGATTTGGCAGATCACGTCGGCGGACTTGAATTCGAAGCCAAATCTCTTTGCCCGAAAAAAACATAGGTGGTGTTTGATTTAGAGGTTTGGGAATGCGGGAATGGATTAATTTCTAAATCTTGTGTTTGGTTGATGGGAATGAAATCAAGATTTTGGAATGAAACCTAAAAATTTGGGTATGGATGAAACTCACCCCCTCCCTTGAATTTTAATGGAATGAGAATGAGAATTAAGGTGGCGTTTGGTTCTCTCCTAGGAATCAAAATGGGATGGATATCATGGTATTGTGGAATGAGAATGAGTATGAGCTTGTGTATCATTCTTAAAAATAATGTTTGGTTAGTTGAATGTTTTCAATCGGAATGAATCAAAATTTTCTTTTTTACCCTTAGAGGAAAATAAGAGAAAAAAAATAGATGGAAGAGAAAGTTGAATGTGAGAGAAATATATAATGAGAGTGTGATGAGAAAAAATGAAGAAAGGAAATTATGATGAAAGAAAATGAGGCGAGAGAACGTGATAAGAGAGATTGAAAAGAGAAAAAGTAGGATGAGAGAGAAAGTGTGTTGAGAGAGAAAGTGTGATGGGAAAGAATGAAGAGAGAGAAAGTGTGATCAGAGAAAATAAGAGATTGAGGAGAGAAAGTATGATGAGAAAATGCGATGAGAGAGAAAGTGTGATGGGAAAAAATGAAGAGAGAGAAAATGTGATGAGGGAAAATGAAGAGAGAGTGTGTGATGGAAGAGAATGAAGAGAGAAAATATAGAGAGAGTATGGTAAGAGAGATTGAGGAGAGAGACAGTATGATAAAAAAATGAGGAGAGAATGAAGAGAGAAAAAATGATGA
This sequence comes from Zingiber officinale, assembly GCF_018446385.1. NCBI lineage: Eukaryota > Viridiplantae > Streptophyta > Magnoliopsida > Zingiberales > Zingiberaceae > Zingiber > Zingiber officinale. The sequence goes on from NC_056001.1 coordinate 3,612,672, forward strand.
GAGAGTGTGTGTGATCAGAGAGAATACAAAGAGAAAATGGTAGAGAATGTGTGGTGAGAGAGAATGAGGAGAGAGAATGTATATTGAGAGAGAAAATGTGATGATAGAATGAGGAGAGAGAAAGTATGACGAGAGAGAGAAAATGATGAGAGGGAGTGTGTGATGAGAGAGAATATAAAGAGAAAATGGTAGAGAATGTATGATGAGTGAGAATGAGGAAAGAGAAAGTATATTGAAAGAGAAAATGTGATGATATAATGAGGAGAGAGAAAGTATGATGAGAGAAAATAAGGAGAGAGAGTGAAATGATAGAAAATTTGAACAAATATACTAAGAGTATTTTCGTTCAAAACTTAATTCTCATTTTCATTCCATCAAAACCCAAGGGAGGGGGTGGGTTTCATCCATACTCAAATTTTTGGGTTTCATTCCAAAATCTTGATTCTATTCCCATCAACCAAATACAAGGTTCGCATAACCCAAGGTGTACGCAGGTTCGCATGAAACGCCCCAATTTTTTTTTTTTTTACGGACGTCCTGAATCATAAATATAGTTACAACCATAACATACTCTCGATTTAACTGAGATACTTGGATAGTCCTTAAAACATTTAACTACTAGCCATATTAGGTACTGGTCATATAGTTCCAGAATTTATTCTACAAAAGGAAACATCCAATTGATGCGAAAACTAAACTGGAAGGTCTTCAGGTTGTACTGTCGTTGTCCTGAGTTGGCCCACTCGTCAACGTCTCATGCCTCATTCGTCTAATTACCTGAAATAGTTAAAATCTGTGAGTCGAGAGACTCGACACATTCAAACCATATTATGCATTAATTAGTTCTTATATTCATGTGTCCTATCGAGAAACCTATACTAACTAATTTATCCTCTAGCTAATTGTTTTGCATAACCATAAGGAAAGTATAATCATGAACATACTCTTGCCAAACATATATGTTATCATACTTTTCGCCCCACATAAATAATTACATAGATAAAGCATAAAATGAGCATATCAAAATATAATCTTAAGCATTACTAATGCAAAGATCTAAAACCTAACAAGAGTATAACATAAGCAAGAACAAAATTAGGAAGCATGAAGCATAAACTTACTTTACAGAAAGGAAAACATATGTATAACTTAATAAGGGACGAACATAACGCAGGTGTGGTAACCATTATTAGAGCCTGTTCATTTGGTCCATGATCATGTAATTAGTTGCACAACAAGCATATGACTTATGGTACAACTCACACTAGTCGAAACTAATGCGTTGCACCATCATTCATTTTTGGAAAGGCCCTCCCCGAAGCTCATGCCAAGGCACCAATCCCGTATTATCACCACACATGCATGTATTCCTCTACTTATCCATATAACTCTTTCATATCATACATCGCAACTATACATGCATGGTTCTTAAACTGTCTTCGTAAAGAGAACTACTTATAACTTCACATGGTATCAGTTACACATTGGAACCACATTACATATACATATTATCATTAATTTCATAACATACATGTCCCTAAAACAATGAACTAATCTAACATACTAAGTTATCAAAACATAATTGAGTGCATATATTAAATCCCAAAAGTCCGAAACACATAGAATTAACAAAAATATGACTCATTAAGTAAACATGATGAAGAAAAAGAAGAAACATAGGCATAACTAGATCCAACATCCTAATTCCCTAACATTAACATGTGACTCATTAGTTAGCATGATAAGAAGCAAAAATAAACAAAGGTATAACAAAACCAAATTCCAAAAATTTACATATATCTTAAGCACAAGATGGTTAGTTTCATGGCAACTTAACCCCTAAGATCCGAACCTACACATGACACAAAGTAATCATAAACTTGGGTTCAACCTTATAGTATCAAAATTTCTAGGAGCTAGCATGGTATCAACTTCTAAGTAATAAAAGAGCATGAGGTCTTATATAATCCAAGCCCTATAAATCTATAAAAGCGAACATGGTATCATCTCCTTAACACATATATACAACCAAAACTGAAACTTATATAGGGTACCTAAACATACATGAACTTGAAGAACTAAAATAAAACAAGATGTGAGAAAAACATGGAGCAATGGTAGCGCAACATCATGATGAATAAGACCCCCTAAACAGAATTTAGAACTACTCCCATAAATCTGAAATTTACAAGTTTAATACTTAGAATTAAGCATGGATCTTCTAAGGGAAGACAACTAGAAGCATGGCCCAATTTGTAATGCAACATTCATATTCATAACTCTTAAAACAGAAATTAAAACTCACCACAACATAACCAAAAGCAGCAAGGTCACAACATAATTCTAAATTCGTCAAGTTAGTGGTATAAAAATCATATGAAATTCATCTTTAATCCAAAAAGGGTTCTGTAAATTGATAATGAAAGATAACTAAATTTTCTATATTTCAACAGAAGACACCGAAGTGAAATTCGTTCATCCATTGAGGCTAATTTACACCACGACAGAACTAAAAGTAGCAGGGTCACAACATAATTTTAGATTTGTCAGTTAGTGGTATAAAAATCATATGAAATTCATCTTTGATCTGAAAAGGGTTCTATAAATTCGTAATGAAAGATAACTAAATTTTTTACATTTCAAAGACACCAAAGTGAAATTCATTCACTTATTGAGGCTAATTTACACCACAACAAAACCAAAAGCAGCAGGGTCACAACATAATTCTAGATTCGTTAATCAGTGGTATAAAAATCATATGAAATTAATCTTTGATCCGAAAAGGGTTTTGTAAATTGGTAATGAAAGCTAACTAAATTTCATATATTTCAACAGAAGACACCGAACTGAAATTCGTTCACCCATTGAGACTAATTTCCACCATAACAAAACCAAACCAAACAAACTATAAAATCCTAAATTTCACAAGACATAAAAGACAAGGTGGAGTTCTAGGTGAGGGTTTAAATAAAAGACAGAACTTAAGACTTGGTCTAAATTTCTAATTCCTACCAATTTTATAAATGATAAGTCTATATATTATTTTTATAAAACTTAATATTAAGTCTAAATAGAAACCTATATCTATGGTTATATAATTCCATATATATTTTACTTAGTCATATAAATTTTATTCATGATATATATAATTTATAATACTATAGTTTTTAATTAGTTTATATGCACTATATATTTTTACACGTTCTATATCTTATATATTCCTTATTTAATTTTATTTATGATTTATAATTTATAATATATATTTTATATTATATAATGTATTATTTTTATAAAATTTTACACGTTCTATATCTTATATTTTCCTTATTTAATTTTATTTATGCTTTATATTTTATATTATACATTTTATATTATAAAATATATTATTTATATTTTTTCTATATTAATTAGATGAATAATCTATAAAAATTTATAGATATATAAATACTAAATCTTTATATATTTATATCCTATAATATATATATATATATATATACACTGTTGATATCCTGCGCGCCCGCACAGTGCGCGACTATGTGCGCGATATCACTGATTTTAATTTTTTATATTTTTTTTAAAATTTTGAATTAAAAAAATAATTAAAATATTTTTTAAAAAATTTATTTCTAGGGTTCAGGCTTTGGGTTATAGTATCAAAGCTATTTTTTTTTTTTTAGATTTTACCTCTAGGGTTCAGACTTTGGGTTATAGTATCAAAACTATTTTTTTTAGATTTTACCTCTAGGGTTCATGCTTTGGGTTATAGTATCAAAGCTATTTTTTTTTTTAGATTTTACCTCTAGGGTTCAGGCTTTGGGTTATAGTATCAAAGTCATTTTTTTTAGATTTTACCTCTAGGGTTCAAGCTTCCCAATTAGGTTATAGTGTTTGGTTTTAAAAAATAAAATAAAATTAATTTAATTATTGATTGAGTATTGTAATATGTTGAGGGGATATATTAATGTATTAAAAATTTATATAGGGAAATGTTAATTTTTTGAATTTAAAATATAAAAAAAAACTATTAATTGATCTCCTGCGCAACGCGCACAGCTGTGCACGACTGTGCGGGAGATCAAAACCCTATAGATCAAAACTCTATATATATATATATATATATATATATATATATCCCTTTATAAATGATAATTCCTATATACTAAGTTTTATCCATTTATAATTCATAAATTATAATTTCTTAATTATTATATACACGTTACATTAAATTTATACTTGTAATTTGTATTATATATATATATATATATATTATTTATATTTCATTTTAAAATTGATTAGATGGATAATTTATACATATAAATTATATAAATGCTAACTCTTTATATATTTATATTTTTCTATTTTCTTAATATAATTAACTAATCCAAATTTGCTAATTGTAGGCTAACTTAATTAATTAAATTTATTTATATAAATAAATTTTTAATTAAATCGAGTGAACAATTACAACTATCCTAATAAATATTCTTAATTAAATAAATTCAAAATCTAATTAAATTGTAATTAATGTACTAAATCTCCTTAATTAAATAAATCCAAATTCTAATTAAATTATAATTTAATCCAATAAATCCCTTCAATTAAATAAGTGGTTTCGAACACCACACCGCGACACTTAACTCTAGGATCGTTTAGCGTTGTCTCCTTCCAGCTCAGAGTATTCTCCCAGTCAATATATGAGCCACCTCAACGCCTCCCCAACCAGTGCATCAACTCCTCCACTTTCAAATAAGATCAAATTTGACGTCATCTTCTTCTAGCTCAAAGTCTTCTCTCAGTCGACATATGAGCCACCTCGACAACCCCCTAGCTAGTGTGTCGTCTCCTTGTAAATCAAATTTGGTGTCATCTGTGGAAACTTCGTCTGAATCTGAAACGCAGAGATGGAAGAGGCTGAAAGACTCACTATTGTTACCTTGTCGCAAGAAGACTTAGAGCTACTAATAGCTGTTTGAGTGCAGAAATTAGTGAAACAACAACAGACAGTAGTTGGATGTCCTTTACAGAGCAGCCTTGTTGTGTCAATAACGTCCTCACATCGAGTGAGGCACCCAAGTGGAAGCCCCAAATGGGTTCCAACTATAGGATCGGTGCTCACGTGAGAGGGGTGAATCAAGTGTCTTTAAAAAATCTTTTTTGTTTTAAAATCAAAGTGCATAGCGGAATAAAACATAAATAGAAATGAAAAGAACACAAAGAGTTACTTGGTTCGAGCCTTCGACGACTCCTACTCCAAGACTCATGATCTCTCAGACTATATCGACGGACAATCCACTATAAACCTGATCTTTTGGAACTACCGGAAGAGGAAATCGAATACAACAGAAAACTAATGACAATTGTAACAACCTACACTTTCCTTTATATGCAGTAATTAAAAATTTTGTTACCCAACACTTGAAAATTATTGGATCGAGCTCGGTGTTAGATGGCTTCTCTGTAGTAGTAGGACATCGCGCGTCGCAACACAACGGGAGGATGAAGTCGGAGCAGCCGGAATCCAAAAAGATCGCATGTAGAAGTTGTAAACGAGTTGTGTTAAATGCTTGGTTGAACAACTCTTTTATTAACCATTAAGGGTGCCTCCAATAGTAAAAATGATCTCGAAAACTTCGGTCTTGATAAATTTTGCAGACTACATCTTTTATCTTTTCCATGCGCCTTCCAAATGCTCTAAGGTGCCTTCGCGCCATGCTCCAGGGCACCTCCAACCACATGGGAGGCACCTTCACGTCTTTCTGTGCAAGTCTTTGGCCAAGGCAGCTATGACGCCTCCACTTGAGCAGAAGACGCCTCAAAACACTGTTCATCCGAGTCTTGAAGTGCTTTTACAGCCTTGTAACATGAGTTAGTTTAAATAATAAACTATATCCTACAAAGCAGAGTTAGCACAATATAATAGATTATTAATTAGATCCTGTCTTTCCAAGATCAGGATCTAGTCATTGTCTCAATTTAAATTTTCAAAATGGACCTAAACTTAACTAGCGCCTAAAGTTCCGAATTAGGACTTGTCATTACTAGAACACTATTATCTAGTGACTTACCTTACTTACCACGTAGAATTGCTTGACTCTCTTTCGGCCCACTAGGTCTTTTCGTCAGTTTTCAGGTCCCGCAGACCCAGCCAGACTTCTCGCCAAATATCGAGTTACTGCTTGACCTACCTGGACTTCTATACCAGCTATCAGGTCCTCCATACCCTAGCTGGATTTTAGCACGGTGTTAGACCCATCAAGTCCTGCACACTTGGTAGAAAGGTTAGATCACACTACACTTAACTTTAATCTATTTGTCATTCATTAAAACTTAGGTTTTATCATTAGTGTCAACTACACCAACACCAACAAATTCCTCCTCCTTCTACAAACTTCATGTAAGCATCTGCACAATTGAGCAGCTGGCCGCCTATATCGCCCTCCCTGGTTGTGTATCATAGTGCACTATTCCGCACCCCATTCGAAGATATGGGATGAGTGGAAAGACCCCAAATATTATCTTCTGGGCCCACTAGGGACCTTTGAAATAAGAAAGCGTCAATGCCCAATATTTTCTCCGAGCGGATATGTGTATCATTCTCTCAAGAAATTTTAGAAGACAGATTGTCGAGTCATTTTCGCCCCTTTGACGATATGAGAATATGGAGGAGCAACTAACATAAAAGATTATTTACTTAAATTTGAAAACGCAATCATCCTTCATTAATACACGAATGATATTAAGTGTCGAGTGTTCCTTACTACCCTTTCTGGTTCGGCGCAAAGATGGTTCGGCTGACTCCTGGCTAAATCCATTTGCTGCTTCAAAGATTCTCGCAAAGCCTTCCTACACCACTTTGGCAGTAGCAGGAGGTATTGAAAGACCAGCCTAAATTTGTTCACGCTCAAGCAAGGGATCAAAGAATCTCTGTGAATATACATCAGGCCATTCAACTATGTGGCATTGGATGTTCTGTCCACCACTTTCGATATATTAGTAAGTGTTTTTTCTCAATGCATTTTTGAAGTAAATTTTTTCCAAACCCTCATCAGAAAAGCCCCCAAAGGATTTCAATGACTTGCTGGGGAAAGCGGTCAAATACATTAATGTAAATAAAGTTTAGGCTGCCCGGAAGGAGGTAACTATTTCAACTTAGATCGGTCAAGCCGGTTGGAAACCATTACCCGGAATGCTCCAAAAACTCCCACCCAAATCTTCTACCAATCGGAGATGAAATGGCCATGCGGGGAGTGGATCAATCACTGCCTGAAAGTCACATACATTTTTGTGACTACCATCAATCTTCTCATCATGCTACGAGTGAGTGCTATCAGTATGTCATAGAGGCTTCGTTGAATGATCGAATCACGAGAAGTAAATAAAGAATCAACCTCACCCTCCTCTCAAGGATCTCCTTCAATAACATAATAGGAAGATATGGGCAAACACTTAGACCAAGCATTCAATCGGCAACTTCAATGATCAAACTTTCAAAATTGATTCGCCGCTCTTCCCGGCCAATCCGCCACTCTTCTTGGCCGATCCGCCACATTTCAAATTTGACGTCATACCTCATCTTGCCCTGCTTGACAATTTGAGATTATCGGCTCAAGCCATCTCAAGATAAGTATAAATTTGAATTTTAGAGTTTAAATTTAGACTATATCCCTATACTTATCAGGTAGGCAGTAATATCTCCAAATGGCCACTCGACTTGTATCTCCAAATGGCCACTCGGCTGATATTTTCAAATGATTGCTCGGCTGACATCTCCAAAAGGTCGCTTGGTCTATATCTCCAAATGGTCGCTCGGCCTGTATCTCAAATAGTCGCTTGCCTGGTATCTCCTAATGGTCGCTTGGCCTGTATCTCCAAACAGTTGCTCGAATGGTATCTTCAATGGCTACTCGACAGGTATCTTCATATAGTCGCACGATTGATATCTCTAAATGGCCGCTCGACTGGTATCTCTGAATAGTCGCACTGTCGGTTATTCTAGATTCATTAGAGCATGTCTCCTAGCTCGACAGATAAATCTGAAATTTAAAATTTATATTTTAAAATTTAAAATATATCTCCATCTTTAATACAACAAAAAGTCCAAGGTATTCAGGTCATACACTATATTTCACTCTCTAAGGCATTTGGGTCATACACCGTGCCTCCAGACTCTTGTGCCAACTTACCGAGTTATAAGCGAGCCTACTCTCACACTTGTCTCAGACTCTCGTGTCGTCCGGCTGAGTGTAATCCTACTCCCACACCTGTCCTAGACTCTCGTGCTGACCAGTCGAGTTATAGCGAGCATGCCCTCGAACCCATGTTTTAAGGCATTCACGTCATACATTGTACCTCCACTCTCTAAGGTATTTAGGTTATACACCATGCCTCCAGATTCTTGTACCGAAAGACCGAGTTATAAGTGAGCATACTCTCACACCTATCCCAGACACTTGTGTCGGTCGGTCGAGTTATAAGCGAACATGCCCTCACACCCATGTTCCAAGGCATTCAGGTCATACACTGTGTCTCTACTCTCCAAGGCATTCAGACCATACACAGTGCCACCACTCTTCAAGGCATTCTGGTCATACATTATGTCTCCAGACTCTCATGGCGACCGACCGAATTATAAGTGAGACTGCTTTCACGCTTGCCCCAGACTTTCGTGCTAACCGACCGAGTTATAAGAGAGCATGCTCTCGCGCCTGCCCCAGACTCTCATGCTGACCAGCTGAGTTATAAGTGAGCATGTTGTCGTGCCCATGTTCCAAGGCATTCAGGTCATACACTGTGTCTTCACTCTCCAAGGCATTCGGGTTATATATCATGCCTCCAGACTCTTGTGCCAATCATACCTGTCCCAGACTCTTATGCCAATAAATCGAGTTATAAGCGAGCATACTCTTGCAGTACATGTCTCAGACTCTCGTGTCGACTAACCAAGTTATAAGCGACCTTACTCTCGTGCCTATCCTAGACTCTCGTGCCAACCAATAGAGTTATAAGCAAGTCTTCTCCTATACTCTCGTGTTGACCGACCGAGTTATAAATGAGCATGTCCTTGGGCCTAGGTTTCAAGGTATTCAGGTCATACACTATGCCTCCACTCTCTAAGGTATTCGGGTCATACACCGTGCCTCCAGACTCTCATACCGATCAGCCGAGTTATAAGCGAGCTTGCTTTTATACCTATCCCAAACTCTCACGCTGATCGACCTAGTTATAAGAGAGTCTGCTCTCGCGCCTGTCCTAGACTCCCTTGTCAACCGGACGAGTTATAAGTGAGTCTGCTTTCGTGCTTGTTATAGACTCTCGTGCCGCTCGACCAAGTTATAAGCGAGTCTGCCCTCGCGCTTATCCCAGACTCGTGTCGCTCGGCCAAGTTATAAGCGAGTCTGTCCTAGCGCATATTCCAGACTCTCATGCAGATCGACCGAATTATAAGCAAGTCTACTCTAGCGCCTATCTCAAACTCTCGTGCCTCTCGACCGAGTTATAAGCGAGTCTACTCTCGCGCCTTTCCCAGACTCTAATGGCACTCGGCCGAGTTATAAGTGAATTTGTCTTCATGCTTATTCTAGATTCTCGTGTAGACCAACCAAGTTATAAGCTGCGAGCTTGCTCTTGCGTTTGTCACAGACTCTAGTGTCGCTCGACTGAGTTATAAATGACCCTGCCCTCGTGCCTATTCCAGACTCTCATGCTGACCGACCGAGTTATAAGCAAACCTACTATCGCGCCTATTTTCCATACTCTCATGTCGACCGCCCGAGTTATAAGCGAGCCTACCCTCGTGCCTGTCCTAGACTCTCGTGTTATAAGATTGAGTTAAGCGAATCTGCCCTCTCACCTGTTCAGAATCTCATGTCGACCGACTGAGTTATAAGCGAGCCTGTTCTCACGCCTGTCCCAAACTCTCAAGTCGTCCAGCTAAATTATAAATGAGCTTGCTCTTGTGCCTGTTCTCAACTCTTACCATAACTAAGAACTATTCGAATGGGCAATGCTCTTAACATAAAACTTGAATGCCAGAAATAGGACCAAGCGTCCAACCGATGACACTAAAGAACACAAATGTCTAGTCAGTGGAGCTTGCAACTTCCTTTGACTTGACTTGAAGGGCAGACTAATGATACGACGAGTAAGGTGGGACCCCTGAAATGGGGGTTGATATCAAGAAAGTCGGCTAATGTGGCGTTTAAAGTCAAGAAGGAGTCAACTCTCAAATCATAGCGATGTTATGCCGAAATAGGTCCAGTGGCACCGCTGAGTGCTTTAGCCAACCGGACCAAAGGGTTGATCGGGCAAGTTAGGCGCATCACTTAGCTGGAATGTACTATGAATCCCCAACATAAACCCGGTCGACTCAAAGACCGGTCGGACCTTAAGGACTCAACTCTCCACTTCTTTAAAATACAAGGCTTTCAACTTATATCTACCCAGTCCCAGTGTCGGTCAGACTTACGAGGCCCAACTTTTCATTTTTCATGAGCATGACTCCTAGTCTACAACCGGCCTGCCCAGAGGTGATTAAACTTTCTCTATGAAACAACATTGTCAGAGAATCATAACAACTTGTTAGGGAATATGTCATTACTTTGCCATATTCATGCAATAGAGCATTTCTCCGCTTGAAGCAAGGTTGTCATACATACTCCACCGCCCGACATACTATAATACCAAACATTCTCTATCGTCTCATTAATGCAGAGATTATGAGATGATAATCCTAGTTAGTCTCATTAACTATCTTTGGGGGTGACCGGCCCGGTCCTATGGAAGTTTCCCATCGACCACCAGGGTAAATCAGGAAGCGCACGCGACGACCAACCCAGAAGCCCAACATCCTTTGATTGCGCTCTCCATTTAGAGGAAAAATCTCTGCAAATACACCATAGCTAGAGTTCGAACCGCGGGTGCCTGGGTGGCAACCTGGATATCCTACCGCAGATTATGAGAGGCAGTACAAAAAGGGGTGTTCTCCGTTTCGCCAGGTATGCTCATGATTACATACACATTCGCACACTCGTGCATTTACATATTATTCTACTGTTCATCGTTTTTTTTCATTTCGTTTGACTACTATTCTGACTTGAGCGTCAGAGCATCTGTATGAGGGGCATCTTTCTCGATTTTAGCCCTAATATTCTCGTTGGCTCTGTTTGTAATGTGTGTAGGTCCGCATCTCTTGGATCGTTTAGCACCGTCTCTTTGCAGCTCAGAGTTTTCTCTCAGTCAGCATACAAGCCATCTCGACACCCCCTAGCCAGCTCATCGTGCAGCGGAATGAGGTTGTCGAGGGGGCAATCTCGAGTACCCCGGCGGAGTCGGCATCAGACATTTGAGCGGCTCACTTTTCGTCAGGTAGTGATGCTCCCTACAGGTTTGTCGATCGTCGGCGAACCACAGTAGTGATCATTCATTTTGACTACTACAATAAAAATACAAAAAAAAAAGTGTTTTGTTAATTCCTGCAGTAGCCAAAAATGAACTTGGGGTGAGAGAGGCTCGAACTCTCGACCTCAGGATAACTCAGAGCTATGAGACCTACGCGCTAACCAACTGCGCCACCACCCCATATGATAATATGACTCTTTTTTTATCATTACATTAATTAATTCTTTAAAAAAACAATTTTCCTCATTATCACTGTATTATTTCTGTCAATTTCAAAATATTAAATACGAGTAAATTTTTATTCTTATCAGTAGAATTGGATAACTTTATATGGTTAAGCATAGAAAAGTTTACAAAGAAATAATGATTTTTATATATAAAAAAATACTTAATTTGAGCCGGTTTAGGGTTTTAAAGCAATCTTGGACCGACCCAATTAGAAAGCGAAGACAAGACGTCTCACGACAGTTTTTAAAATTAATTTAATTGCGTATTTTTATGTGTCCAAATTAATCTACCACTCCCAGTTCGTGGTTTAACCGCGTAAGATAGTTTCCTTCGGTAGCAAAGAATATTAACACATTTCCCCACTTTTTTTTTTTTTTTTTTTGTACTTTTCTCTTTGTCTGGTTTTGTGGTGCGGTGAGGGTTCGGTACCAGGCAGCAGCGAGCGATATCTGCGAGGAAAAGAAAAAGCGATCTTTTCTGCATTTCAAGTCACAGGGTCATCTTCGACCTAAATCCTATATTCTTCGACTCCTTTCGGCCAGACGAAGCTCGTCGATCGCTTCCCGTGGTATGTCTCCTTTCGCTTCCCTTTTCTCCGATCGTTTTCGTTCGATCTCTGATGGGTCTAGGGCAAAATGAGTTTTTTTTCGTCTTTCTCTGTGTAAAGTGTCTTCTTTTTTCGCCTTTGAAAAATGTAGGATGCGTTGTGTTCGTTTGGAAGTGAATCGATTCGTGAAAGTTCAGTATTTTTTTTCGCATTTGATCGCCCTTTTTCTGTTTATTTGGTTTTCGGGGAAGGGAAGTGATGATATGACTAACGATAGTTTTGGTTGATTCAGCGAATCGAGGATTTAGCGACAGCTCAGGGAGTGAGGTTTGTGTTAGGGTTTCAATATGGATGGGAGAGAACCTCAGAGAGTTAGTGCGTCGCAGCCTCCGAATGTGGTGGTGGGTCCTAGTTCTTATGGAGCTGGAGCGACGACGAACAGTTCGATTGTGACGCCGGATTCGGGTGGAATGTTTCAGGGCATGCGACTATCTTTCCGTCCCATGACTTCGTCTGAGCCCAAACAAGTCGATATGACCGGTTCGTTGTACCAAGGGGATGGCCTCTCTGGAGTGAGGCAAGGCGGTGTTTTAAATTTGGAAGAGCCAATGAAGAAAAAGAGAGGAAGACCAAGAAAATACGGACCTGATGGTGCCATGTCGTTGGGATTAACTCCATCCTCCGCTTCAGGATACTCTAATAGTGCCGGATCTGACCCAACAGCTAAGCGCCGAGGCCGCCCTCCAGGATCAGGAAAGAAGCAACAACTAGATGCATTGGGTAATTATATTTTATTTCATTTTTTGTTTTTATTGTGAACATGCCGTCCTTATACCTTCTCTCTATGCATAATGTCTATATCTAGGCTCCTTAAATTGAAAACTCTGAATAGGTGATTGCGATAGAAGATTTATGGGCTTCCTTTATTTTATTCGTGGCTGCATTCCTAAATCATCAGCTGTTAAGTTCATGCAGCAACGATCACTTAGTTTTAGTGTACGAGTTTATTTTTTGTTGGCTTGGCTTTCTGTCTGCAAAAAAAAAATTCAAACTTGGCCATTTTAGCTCAAATGGTCTAACACCATCCTTTTTCCATTTTACTGAATTTTATTAGCCAGCCAATTGGTAATCAAGTGTGTTTGGCCTAACTAGTTGAAATTGACTGATCTCAATTGAATTATTTTTTGTTACACTAACTAAAATTTTGTTTCTTCTCCCTTTACATCTTACGCTTTCCACTCTGATTGGTTGGTCATAAATATGAATTTTGAAAAGAAAAAAGAGTGTGGATGGTCAAAGTTTCATTTTTTTAATTGATATGATTTTAGGCATTAAATTGAACTTGACCAAGGATTGACCGGTTGAATCAATGGTTCCTCTGCCTTGTCCAAACCATCCACTGTTAATCAAGCCTAAGGAAACCATTTTCATCACAAGCAAGGAATCCTTCAATAATCTATGAATTACTAAATTAACTTACACGTGCACAAGCAGCATCTCTTGAATTTCTAACCCCTTCTGTACCTTTTTCTTTTATTCATCTTTTACCCTTCACTTTAAATTGCTAATGGTTTGCCATTTTTTTTAAAAAAATATTTATTATTATATTATTTTATGAGAAATGTTTAACATCAGTATTTATGTCTGCACAGGCACCCCTGGGATTGGCTTCACTCCTCATGTTATTAATGTTAAAGTTGGAGAGGCAAGTAATTGAGCTTGAAATATGATGTATATTTACCATTTTAACTTCATATTTTTGGACATTGGCCATAAATAATAGAGATAATGAAGCAATTCTTTCATATTTTGTTTTCCATGATTTATATGTTTCTTTAACTTTCATTGAGAAATTTATTAGATTAGTGAACTACATTAGCCTGGACTTTTTTTGTCAGCTATTAGATTGTATTTGTATTGACTCGACAATTTATTATCTTTTCTTCTAAAAACCACCTTTATGTTCTGAAACCCAGATGAAAATTTCTATCAATTTCTGAGAACAGTTGTGTAGTATATATAATGGTTGTGGCTTTTAATAGACTCCATTTGATTAACATAAGTGGCCACCTATAATATTGAAAGGGACCCACAATCCATCATATGGCATAATTAAACCAGATTGACTAAAAACTCTAAACTACCTCATTTAGTATCTCCTAACTTGTATTTAAATTATTTTGCAAGGGATAAATACTTTAAATATCAATGTATTTTTTTTTAATATTTAATACTTATCACATATGCTCCCACATACTATATATGTTCTACATAATATAGAATAGACTTAACACTTAAGCTAGTGGCAAGACTGAGGTCGTATTTACATGCTAGGAAGAGAAAGGAGAGGAATGTTAAGAGAGCACAAATATTGAGGCACTCCATTTACTCCCCCAAAAATTTGAATATATGGGATTCCTCCATGATTCTGTGGAGATGATTTGGAGTCAAATTGTGTCTTCAAGGCCAAGTGGACAATGGTGCTCTATGCAGATCCACATGGAGAAGACCTTTTTGCCTTGTTATGGTGAGCAGGCCAATGCCAGTTGTGTATCTCGGGTGTGGTGGTGTAATCCTAGCAGGGTTGAGGCCAGCATGACAAGGGCGACAAGGGCTAGATCAAGTGCAAGCAAGGGCACAGTGACATGGAACGGTGAAGCCAGCAATGATAATTTTGTTGCTTTTTCCTCTTGCTCCTTCCTTTACTTGGGTAAACAAGTTGGTGGATTACACTTCCCTCCCTCTCTTCTTCTCTCCCGGCAAGTAAATTGGTCTTAAATTACAGCAAGTTCACACTCATAAACTGACATACGGTGATGTTCTGTGCATCGTGTCTGATACCATTCCTAAGCTAGTTCTCTTACTAGAATTTCTTATTCTTTAGAGCATTTAAGTTTGTGTTTTTTGTAATGCATTTATAAAGGGCATGCATCACGAATTGGTTTGCTACCATTCTTGATGCTTGGTCTGCAAGTTTTGGCATATGGAACTGTTTAAGAGGTAAATCATTTTTCAATTAAGATTATTTTTTTGGATTGGCAGGACATTGCTTCAAAAATTATGGCATTTTCACAGCAAGGACCTCGGAGTGTCTGTATTCTGTCAGCAAATGGTGACATATCTGATGTAACACTTCGGCAGCCAGCAATATCTGGTGGAACAGTAACTTATGAGGTTTGATTCAAAACTAAAAAAAATGATTGCTTGGCATAAATATAATTCTCTTGAATTATGTCATACATAAATTCTAAATTTACTTGAGTTGTTAGTCATTTCTGAATGCTTAAAGGACAAACTTATATATATGAATATGTTTCTAGAGATCCTGATATGGTAGGCTAGCGAATCCCATGATGGGACGGATTCATTGAAGTATTAATGTGGCTAACTAAAGAAATGATCTTTCTATCATTTTTTTTCTTTGCAAGTGAATTAAATATCTCCATGTGGGATTTTCAGTAATTCATGTTTTATGCAACTGGTGCCGAAACTGTTTATCTTATGAGTCCATAGAGCTAGCTGCTACCATAGCTTGTTTTGTACTGAAGAAGTTGACGTTCTTGTTCTAAAGGTGTTAGAGAGAGCGAGAAGAAGAATAAGGAATTATGGAGAGGGATAATGATACAAGATCAATGTTTTAAACACCTTGTGCAATAAGAATTCATTACAGAAAGTGAGGCATAAATGGTACACTTCACATAATATCAAGTTATTCAATAGAGAGATAGTTTTGTCACTATTCATTTGCTAATGAATGGATGTGTTGGACTTGTTGGAAGAGAGAAAACGAAAAACATAAATGAAAATAGGAGATTTATTAACACCTGCAAGTTGTGCTGCACTGTCTATCTGGAGTATCTCCTGCAGCTTGTGGTTTTACTATTATAGATTTGCAATGTGAGGACTGTACAACAACAACAACCAAGCCTTATCCCACTTGGTGAGTCGGCTATATGGATCCTTTTATCATCATCTATATTTAAATAAATTTTATCTTGTTTTATTGTTGTTAACCAAGTCTTTTTTGTCTCTCTTGTTTGATATGTGTGTTTGTCTTTCACAGTGTGAGGACTGTAGTCTACCTTAATTAATTCATTTCTTCTCATTTTTTATGTCTTCTTTGGCTTACAGACTTCAAACAGTTAAACCTTTTGTTTTTTATCCCATGGTGATAGGTATAACTTTCTTCCATGATATTGTGTATCCTTGAAAACATGCAAGAACAGGCCAACGCAGGAAGATTAAAAATATTCAATGTTTCATGTTAAATGTGTTTTTGGTGTTACTTGGTCCTTTCACATTAACACATTCCTTGCTTGGATGTTAAATCGTGTTATATTTGCTTCCAACGGCATTATAGATTTGACTTTCATGAACAAGCCCCTCTTAATGACACTGCATGGGAAGAATAATGGAAGATAAATAAATGAGGGAGAGAAAGATGTAATGTTTGCTTTAGACTGTTGCTGCTTGCTTTCTTTTTTGCCCATCTGATTTTTAGAATGAGAGTTGTTTCTTTGAGTTTCTCATGCTGCGATAGACTATTTTTATACTTGTCAAGAGGTAAACTAATTTTCTCTTTAAGAGGTAGACCCAGTTTTATTTGGCCCTCTAAAAGGCAAGTGCTGGGTGATAAGTTCTCACTCATACTTCCCATGAGCCATATGCACGTCAGAAGCTTGTTTCTGTGCTTTTGATTACAACCAATTCCTGTCTATTCATGAATTCTACAACTACTGAAGTTGAATTCCTTTTTTGTCTTCCTTCTATCCAAATAAGAGAAACCTGTAAGTTCAATGCATTTCCGTAGATTTTCTCCTAATTCCTTCCAAGTAAATATAATGTTAGGGTTTGATATTATTATTCTTGTGGCAAAAGGTGATGCGCTCATCCCAAACTCCCCTCCATGGCCCCAAGATATTTGTAAGGGGGGTAAATTATGGTGACAGAGCAATGTCTTTTTAGGTGAGAGGGATTTTATTCCCGAAGGGATGATCCCTAGGATTTGATCCCTTAGGATTTGATCCCCCACTCTCTTGTGTCAATCTACTACCCTAATACCAACTTAGCTATGCCCATGGGGGCTTTGATACAATCATTCTTTTTTTGGTAATCTACGTATCCAACTTTTTGAACCAACTAATCCTGGAGTTAACCGGTCTGGCTCCACGGAAGTTTTCCATTGGCCACTAGGATAAATCGGGAAACACTTGCAGAGGCCTATCCAAGCGGTCTGCGTTCTTAGTGTTGTCATCCCATGGAAGAAAAATCCCTGCATTGTGCCATAGTTGAGATTCGACTAATGTCTGGTTAACCGCTTGAAGGGTCTACCCGCTGCACCATTGCACGGGGAGTTTGATACAATCATTCTTGAATCATTTTGTTGTGACTAAAATAAATCTTATACCAAATTATCTTCAGCCTACAATAGCTTTAGGTGCCTCACTTGAGATTGAAATTCAGTAACTGTGGTATTGAAATTAACAACGTTTAGAACACCCATACCTGACCAAAACATGCACATATATTCACATAATTATTTCTTAATTATTTTAAACTGATCACACTAAAATATTTGGGTGATTTTCTTCTTGAGTTTTAACAAGGCGCTCCACTTGCCCAAACTGAATTAATCTTAAAAAGCCGTGTCTCAGTATCTGTATACGTATTGCCATCACCTGTGTCACATGTTGGAAATGTTCATGCAGGGCCGCTATGAGATCATCTCTCTGTCAGGTTCTTTCCTGCTTACAGAAGAAGGTGGTACTCGTAGTAGAAGCGGCGGGTTGACAGTTGCACTAGCTGGATCTGATGGCCGAATTCTTGGTGGTGGGGTTACTGGAATGCTTGTGGCAGCTACACCTGTCCAGGTAAAACATCAACTTTAAATATTTGCCCCATTGAAGCAACAATCACAACAATTAAAAGTGATTTACATATCTGAATATGTCTGGTGTTATTTGTCTTCTTACATAGAGTTTCAGGTTAAAGATTAGGAAATTAGATCCAAATTTGTTCTAGCAATGCCACATGTTAAGTATGTTCTTAGTTTCATTCTGTCTTGATGCAGGTTGTCGTGGGAAGCTTCATTGTAGGAGGGAAGAAACCGAAACCAGAGCCAATAAGGAAGGAACCGTCACCACCACCACAGATTTTAGGCTTTGGAGTACCTCTAGTCGCCAGCCCCCCTTCTGAAGCTGGAACATCGAGCGGTTCTCCCGATGACCCTGGTAGCCCCACAAATGAGACCGGTGGCAACGCCTGTAACAACACTGCTCAGCAGCATCTTCAAGCCGCATATCCATCCCTCAGCTGGTCCCATTCAGCAAACTATTTCACTCATGGCTGACATAAAACTGATGCTGAACTAACTTGATGTTGTTGCTTCTCTCTAGTTATAGGAATTGAATTTAAGGTAGCACCTCGAGTATATTCACTATAACTTTGGCATCCCATAAGAGAGGATTTCTGGCAGACATTCCAAGACATAACAGCCAGTTCTATTGTTAGGTTAATGGACTTTGTTCAGTGTTGTTGTTAAGATGTTTGTCACTGGCTTTGAATCTTAATTTATGTAGCCTTCAGTAGCTATTGCCTTGGGAGAACTTTCACATAATACTTCTGTTGCCTGAAAATGTTAGAATGCATCTTGAAATTCTGAGTTTTTTTTTTTTATCTTTCTGAAAAAACGGCAATTGATTGCTTGTAATTTGTTTTTTTTTCACCCTGCACTAGAAATGACTGCTTTCCCACTCTTACGGAAATATTTTCTTATATATTTCACTGCTGACACTTTATTTTAGTTCTCTGTTTAGAATTCATTATTTATTTTTACATATTTTTTCACTTCTAAAATCATTGTGATGGTCCCATCTTCTCACACTTTCATCGAGTATGTCTCATGGTGGTAAGAGAAGGATTTGAAGTAGTTGTGATACTGAATGTCATGTCATGACCTACTTGTGCGGGTCGTTCATCTTTTGAATTAGTTACACCGAAGATCAAATATCTATTTTTCAAACAAAAAATAGTAATACTTTCTTCAAGTATTTTCATAGTTGTCCCTATCTTTATTTTTATTTTTTCAAAAAAACCTATAGTAGATTTTTTTTATTATAAATTTTTAGATATTGTGGAATGTGTGATTCACACTTGTCGCAACAGAATTAGACAAAATAGAAAAATATTCAAATGGAATCTAATTCTTTCCACTAAGATGGGCTTTGATATGATCTAGTATAAATGGGAGGGTAGGTCTAGAACCAAAGAATGTTCCATTTTTTTTTTTTTTGGAAAAGTAGCGCATTGGATTGGAGACTGCGAGTCTTTGCTCCTTTCCAGTTTCCACAATACTTCGTGCTCTCTGCCAAAAGTCAAGAATTTTAATTTTACCAATTATTTTTTCGTTTAAAAAAAAAGCTCTGCCATCCAAAATAATATTTATAATTAAATACAACTTATATATTTCTTATTAAAGGACTTTACAAGGCTACATTGCTTGACTTCAACTCGTAGACAAAATGATCATTCACGTCGGCCTTGTATGTTCACATTCATGCTTGTTCGGACCTTCACTCTCTCTAATGAAGCTAACTCAATTTTCCTGAATCAGTCTGAACAAGTAATTTTATTTTATTTAAAGAAAAACAGAAAGCAAAATAAAAAAGAAAGAAGGAAAGAAAGAAATGCCTGCTTTCCGAAAAGTTTGGTTCCTTTTTCCATCCGTATCAAACCTCAAGATTATCACCACATCGCAGGCATTCAATGTGGTCGAATCGAGTACACCTCCCCAGGAATGGTGTGCAATCCTAGAAGTTGAAGGCCCCTAAATGCATGCACAGGGCACTGGACCTCGAAACAGATGCGACACGAGACGTCCACATCAGAACGAAAGAGTCACTTACTGATCAAGATGGAAACCGGGAATGATAAGGTTCCGAGTTGATGGAGATGTGTAGATTAAAGTCAGTAAGATGCTGCAACTTGCTCTCCCTCTCTCCCTCTCAAGCACTGTACTTTCACCTTGTCTTCCATGCCCACCAGGCCACCACCACGGCCATCGCAACCACCGGTCCACCACTGCCACTAGACAAAGAAGAGATTACTCAGTGCCCTCGACTCAAAGAAAACGCAGCACTTGCTCCACTAGTCCCTCTCTATCTCTCGAGAAAAGTTAAAATATTGCGAAAATCTATCAAGTCCAGAGTTCATATAAATCTTCTACAGCAAAAAAAAAAATCTGTAATTTACCGGAGGAGCTGCCTCGGTGGAAGTTGGGTCGATCGCCCATAAAACAACAGAGGACCACCACACTGACCACACCAACACCACCATCACCGCGGTGGGGACGCGCAGGGGACAAGTACTGCCACACCGTCTCAGCGGCTCGGCAGTCCGCCCACCGAGATGGAAACAGAGGTCCAGAATCCCCACTTCATTCTTCCTCGTGAATCACAAGACAAAATTGACCAATATGAACGAATTCATTCTAGTAAAACTGAAACGAGGAGCATTTTGTCACTGCAACCTTCATGGTTTATACTTCATGCATGCACCAAACAAGCTCTTCTTCTGAAAGTATGTACACTGAGTTATTATAGTCTACAACCTTGTCTATCAACCTATCTATCTATCTGTCTATCTGATTTATCACAAAACTCCCACCTAATTCTTGCGTATAACGTCAAGCCTTTACAATACAGATGATTATAGCTACATTTATCGACTAAGATTACAGGGTTCTTCATCTGCTAGGACTTTATTGAGAGTGGCGTTATTTGACTGATCTTATTGGGTATAGTAAATGGCCTAAAATTCCATTATTAGGCTTCCAAATGGGGCTCTGTGGGGAATGCCTTTTCTCCTCTTGGCGCTGCGGAAACTGGCGGCGGTAGGCGGAGGAGTCGACGGCGTGAAGCTATGAGTCACATTGCTCTTCTCGCTGCCTCGGCTACTGCTCGTGTACGACTCCTCCTCCGAGTCGGATTGCGCGGTTAACTTCTTCTTCTTCAGCTTCAGCATCTTTTTCTTCTTTTTGTTGATATAATAATCGGAGGCGGTGCCGGCGATCTGGAAAGCGCATTTTCGTCAAGCAGGTCGGTCAAGATCGGACCTTTAATTCCCCCACCAACCTTTTTGGGTTTAAAGATGAGATTTTTATTTCAAAATGGAGGGGAGGGATTGACGGGTACCTTGCAGCCGAGGGAGCAGAAGCGGAAGGAGTCGAGGAGGCTTCGCTCGCAGACCTCGCAGGTGTTGGTGACGCCCTTGCCGGGCCTCGGCTGGGGGCGTTCGTTGAGGAAGACGACGCGGGCGCTATTGATGATGTACGTCTGCACGCCAGTGATGTCCAATACCTTTTGGATCTCAGAAACCCTGATCACATCATGGTAGGACGACCTCCTTATCTGTTACCAAAACCAGAACAAGGATTTATCAGCTCCAATTAGTAAAAGACCACAAGCGGGGAGAAGAATCTAGGTTCCATTCCAAAAAAAACAGGGAGATCGCAAAAGGAGCCTTATATAGTATAGAGAGCAACTCGCCAACTAGATTTGATAGAGCAAGAACCAAATCGAGAAGAACAAACCGAGGTAAAAAAAAAAAAAAAAGAAGAAGAAATGCACCTGGATTGCACGGTGGCCACGGTGTTGAGCAAGGCATACAGAGCAGAGAGCGCCATTCATGCAATCAAGGCAGTACATATTACACTCGCTCTTGTGAGAGTCGGCGTGCAGCTTGCATTGAACGAAGAAGCCCGTCGACAGCAGCGGCCGTAGCCACGCCGGCCACCGTCCCTCTTCCATTCCTCCGCCGCCGTCCTGTTCCATTACGAATCATTCCAAAACAAAAGCTCATCAATATCCCAACTAAATCTACCAACTTAAACCACACCAAAACGGTAAAAACACAACTTTGATACACACGATCACAAGGAGAAAGTCGAATACTCACCATGATTCCTCTGGTTTCAAAAAAAAAGAGTCCAACCGCTAAAAACCGCGACTTTGCTCGCTCCTGATGAGAGCAGAAAAAGAATCGAAATTTGAGAGGAAAGAAGGATGGAGAGAGAGAGAGAGACCGAGAGAGAGAGAGGGAGAGGGGATGAGAAGACAAAGAAAAAACAAGGTTGTTCTTATCCTCTCAAATTTCCGAAGAAGAGCTTTAAGATGCGTTGATCGCAAGGAACCCTGCTTTTCTTCTTCCCATCACCCTCCATCCATTTGTTTAATCCTAATTCGTGTTTTTTTTTTCTTTTTCTTTTTTTTTTATAAACGTTTTATTCTACCCATGCCTTTTTAGACTTCTTTCTCCATTTTTAAAAATTATTTTTCTAATTCAATTAATGTCATATGTTGAAATTTGCAAAGAATAAGATAAATATCAAAGATAGTAATTTTCCCCATTTCTAATAATTACGTCATACTCAATATTCAATTAATTACTTCTATAACATATATATTTTTTTAAAAAAATCTCAACCCTCATAATTGATGTTAATCCCTTAAATAAGATTATAAAATTTTAAAAATATCATTATCAACTTTTTTTTTCATAGTGACCCCTGAAAAAAGATGGGATAGATTTTTTAAATTATAAAAAAAACAAAATATATAGTAATGCAAGTCGTAAGATATTACTTTGCCTCTTTTCCACTTGCATTAGATTAAACTTGTCTATTCCTCCGACATTTTACCTTCATAATTATGATCACTTAGACTAAAACATCAAATCATCTCTTCTCTTAGTGTTATACCAAAGTTAAAATTTTGTCCGATAGATAAATTAGAAGAAACTTCCAATTAAAAATTTCTTCAAATTAGTCAAATCATTTTTTTCTCTTATAATTTGCTTCATGATTGAATTTATTTTATGATTACTAAAAAATAATATTTCAAAGATAAAATCCCTATCAAACATCAATGATTCTTTTCCTTCTCCACCTAAAAAACCCTGATTCGACTGGTATAATTTCAAAGCGTCGCCTTCCTCTCCACAACACTATTGGAAATTCAATAGTTCATCAAAAAAAACAATCGAAAAACACTATTTAACAATTGACTTAACCAATTTACTATTTTATTACTTTATATTATTATTATTAAAAATCCTTTTACACGAGTTCTATATTTTATCGTCTAATATCTATCGATCTCCTAACAAAAATCAAATCACTTTGTGCTGAAAAGTAAACAAAAGTTATGTCCATTGAAAATCAATGACCTGATCGATTCCATGAGCTAAATCGACCAACTGGATGAGGTGCAGAAGGCTCTGCGTCATGACAAAACATGGCCGAACGGCATGGGTCAGTCAGAATTGAACGCTTTAAATGTTGATGCGTCTCCTCGAGATGGCAAGTGTGCTACGGCAACAACAAAAGAACAGTTGCTGCCGTCGTCAAATTTTTTTTTTGGTTTAATTTCTCATTAGTCCACATAGCACTTTGATTAGCTGCTAAGGAACACGTTTGCATCGATTAGAGAATATAAAACTTTTAATACCAATTAGATGGTGAGCAACATCACGGCACAGAAGCAGGAATGTGGCCCACCACACTCACCAATAAGTACAGCTTGGTGGGGTCCGTCTAATTACATAGATATTTCCATGCTTCAGCGAGATTAGATTATG
This sequence comes from Zingiber officinale, assembly GCF_018446385.1. Lineage (NCBI taxonomy): Eukaryota > Viridiplantae > Streptophyta > Magnoliopsida > Zingiberales > Zingiberaceae > Zingiber > Zingiber officinale. The sequence goes on from NC_056001.1 coordinate 3,636,478, forward strand.
TTTGTTGGATGGTTTTGATCTTCTTTAGCTAATTATATATAATCGAGAAAGGAATGAAAGAAGATATGCTTGTTGAAGATAAGTATGAAAAGTTTTGTTGTTAAAGAAACATATTAGTACTAAAAGTCCTCTAAGATGTTATTATTCTTCATCCCTTAATTGCCTAACTAATATTCTTTTTAATTGTTGCCCCCGAACGCATGTCGAACGAATCGACATGCGAATTTAATATTTATAAGGTGTAGGAAAATTCTCCACGTATATGTCAACTTAAACGAGAGGGGACTTCTTATTTATTCTTATTAATTAATATAATAATTAAGTTTTATCTTACATAGACTATATGTATTCTGTGATGACATTAAGCTTTATTTCTTATTATATCATCATTTATATTTATATAAATTTTATTTTATTTTATTGTTACTAATTAAGTTTTTTTAGTTTTCCTCTTTCTCGTTTGATATGCGTGTTTGTCATAATTTCACATTGTCTAACTGAAGTATTTATTGATCGTCTAAGTACATGCTCGTACCATCTTAAACGTGTCTCTCGGAGTTTTCCCTGAATAGATTCAACTCTAACTTTCTCTCTAATGCTCTCATTTCTTATTCTGTCTATTCTCGTATGTCCACACATCCACCTTAAGATCTTCATCTCTGCAACTCTTATCTTCTGCTAATGTGCTTGAGTCATAACTCAACATTCAGCTCCATATAACATAGCAGGTCTAACTGTGATTTTGTAGAATTTTTCTTTAAGTTTTAGAGATACTTTACGGTCACATAAAGCACTTGACGCTCTCCTCCATTTTAATTATTCTGCTTGTTTCCATCATTTTAAAAAAATGATCATAAATATCTAAAGCTCTCAGTTTCGGACAACTCGTCATCTTTTATCTTAACAATTTTCTCATTATGTCTAATATTGCTAAACTTAAATTTCATATATCATGTCTTTATTCTACTAAGCTTAAAATATTTTTCTTCTAGTGTTTCCCGCCAAGATTCTAGTTTAACATTTACTGCTTCACATGTTTCATCTATCAAAATAATATCATCTGCAAATAACATACACCATAGTACTGTGTCTTAAATGTGTGCAGTGAGTTCATCCCTATCTTTATTGGAAATACTTCAGTTACTCCTAAAGTCTTTACTCTAGTCGTTACATCCTCGTATATATCTTTAATTAGTTCAATGTATGTTACGCTGACACATTTCTTTTCTAGGATTCTTCATATAATTTCTCTCAGGACTCTATTATAAGCTTTTTCTAAGTCAATGAATACCATCTGTAGATCTTATTTTTGCTCTCGATATTTTTTTAATTAATTGTCTAAGAAAATATATAACTTCTATTGTTGACCTTCCAAGTATAAATCCAAATTAATTTTCAGTCACCATGATCTTTGATCCTGTCCGAAAGTCGAAGAAATGGATGCTGGGGGTGTGGTGCTCCTGTTGACCTCCGGTGGACTTCGCTCCCGCCTACAACACAAGCAGCGTTAGTGCCGAGCCAGGGAAGGGGTCCCCGACGATAGCCCTCCGATGCTCAAGTCAGTCTCCAACGAAGCAAGAAACAAGAAGAAAGAACTGTAGCGCAACAGTAGAAATTGCATGTAAATCATACCTCCACCGATGCTTGGACCCTCTTTATATAGAGCTCCGGAAGTGCGCGTGCAGGCTTCCCAAGTCGAGCACGTATCTCAAAGCTTTTCCTAAAAAGACATATCAGTAAAGTGTCTCTCACATAGTACCTTAACGGGCCGAGCATATCTTTGAAGTGACAGTGAAAGCTTCCGCCATACGATCTTCTGTCTGACCATGTCGTTTGTCAGCGGCGCTGACTCCCAAAAGGATGTCCAAAGATATCTTCCTATGTCTGCTGCTTGGCCGAGCGGAGTAGCCGCTCGAATGAAACTCCACTATCCATGTACTATCTGCTGTCGGGCCAAGCGGGAAGGTCGCTCGACTAGAAGTCCACTGCCCCGTGTAGTCTGCAGTCGGTCGAGCGGGATGGCTGCTCGGTCGGAAATCCATTATCTTGATCTATCGTTGGGCTGAGCGGGATGACCGCTTGGCAGGAAGCTCATTGTCCACGTGCTCGGCTGATGTTGAGTATGCTGCTCGGCCGAGCGGTCGAGCCGCTCAGCTCGACTTCTGCGCGTCCCTTGAGCGTCGATTTGATTATTTCCTGTGTCAAAGACGGTGGATCGGTCCTTAACCCCGATCGGAGTATGCTTCGCCCGACCAACCAACACCGTCGACCCCCTAACCGTCTTGGCTTTGACCTCCACCGTGGCAGCGAGGTGGGGGCCCTCACCCTTGCCGCATCACAAGTCTCCCCTTCAAGTCTAGTTGAAGGAGGCAATAGTCCGACTAACTGGACACTTGTGCGAGCCGATTTCCTCTCGATCAGGATGGGCTTGATCCTCGCTGATCGGCTTTTTGAAGCTTGTCGCTCGGTCATAAGCATCTTCCATCGATCCGATCGGACGAACGAAGGTTTGCACTTGTGGAAATTTTTCCTTGGGCTATCTTGGGCGAGCGCGAGCTGGGCTGACGTCACCTAGATTTCTTGGGAATCGTGCAAATCCCCACTCATTAAGGCTGAACATGTTCCCATGTCTTCATTAATCACCGACCCGTGGTAGTGTGCCACGGTAATGCCCGCTTCCGCCATACGCTTGACGCGACAAGCGTGATGTGACGCTTGGCGATTTGAATTCAACAGTGAGATCTTGGCATGGGTTTCTGTGACCTAGATCAGACTGCTCCGGTCGTTCGAGCCCGGGCCTTATAAGCCCGCTACACAGCTTCCTTCGCACACTTCGCGTGCGAGTTCTCCGACGACCATCTCTTCGTGCTCCTGTGCGATCTTGTCTCCGACAATCCTCTACGCCTCTCCTCCGACATTCTTTGCTTTCTCGGTGATCCTTTTTCCGATAAGCTCTCTCCCCATCGCGTATGCTTTTTATCTGTTTTGGCTTTTCTTTTTGTTCCGACAGTATTCAAGCTACCTTTCTTCCCCTTCGATCGCATTTCTTCACCTTTTTCCTCTGTTCTTGAGATGGCAAGCTCTTCCTAGTCGCCTGCTCCTGTCCCTGGATTTCGGTACACATCCATGGAGTCTAGGTTTAATGGGGGTAACGCTGAGAGCTTACACGATGACTTTAACATTCCTTCTGACCATCATATCCTTTTACCTTCTTTGTCCGATCGACCCAACTCTGCGTTGACTGGCTGCATTTATTTCTTCCGAGACCAATTTATCGTCGGTCTGCGGGTTCCCCTTCATCCCTTCATCCCTTCATTCCCGCAGTGTGTAAATATTTTCTTATTTCTCTTAACCAACTTGTGTCGAACTCCTTCCGACTGCTGTGCGGCGTCGTTGTCTTATTTTGGTTGCATGACATTCCTCTTATCCCGGATCTTTCATTATTTTTATTACCCTAAGCTGTCCGATTCAGGGACCTTCCTCTTCCAGTCTTGAGTCGGTTTGGTTTTCTTCGACAAGATGTCGACCTCCAACAAGCACTGGAAGGAATACTTTTTCTTCATGCGTCTTCCCGAGCGGCCAGATTTTCCGACCAACTGCAGCTCGAAGTGACGCCTCAGCCCCCTCAGCCCCCTCTGAAAAGTTACAAGAGATTATCAGACTACTTGAACGCAGCCTCCATGCTAGCCAGTCAGAAATATGACATCTATAAGTTGCTATTGGAGGGTGTCTTGTATATCTTCGGTCTGAGTCCGATCCGCACCCGGCTGCCGACCAGCCTAGGTATGAAGCTTCTTTACTTACTCCTTTGATGCTAACTGATTTTTCCTTCTCTTTTGCAACCGAAGTCATGATGCGGGCACGTATGACTGGCAAGACGAAGCTCAAGGACGCCGCAATCAATGTGGCAGCTGTTGAAGAGCTAACGAGCCACGACCTACAGCCAGTTGGCTCGCATGTCGATCTGCTGGGCGAGAGCTAGGAGATGCCCGCTGTTGTGGGCGAAGGCGAGGTCAGCTGTGAGCCGAGTGGAGGAGTTGCTCCGAGCTCATAGCCTCCAGCCGAGCGATGCCCTATCATTCCCGTTGAGGAGCCGTCGGGCTCGGTCTCCTCTGATGTGCCACTGAACAGGTGCAAGAGGCGCTAAGCCGAACCCTCCTCGCGTTCCGCCACATCGGGGGCATAGTCGGCCGAGCGGGTCGAAACTTCGACCCCCACTCTAGTTCAGCAAACGGTGGCCTCCGCATTGTCTGATCGGGCGTCATCCCTTGCCGAACTACCACAAGGGACTCTGCCCGCACCGCCGGTGGCCTTCATTCCACCGGCTTCGAAGCCCTCAAAGGTTCATAAGTCCCGCATCCGCCCGACGACGGTGTCCTGCCCCTCGGGTCGGGCTACCTCGGCACAGTCGGCCCCGAGCGACCAACGCCACATCACTGCGATCCTCCATTTGTCCACCGAAGAGTACAACCAGCCGAGTCCCGGGTATCGAGACCCTGAGCCTCATATCATTATCTAGGGACCACTCACTAAGATCTGGGAGGACACACGAGCTCGTGCGGCGATGATGCCTTCGGGCGCCCTTACGAACAGCGACACCCAAATGCCCACTGGAGTAAGTATTTTAATATAAATTCATAATTTACCTCCGACGACACTCACGAACTCTTTTTTACATGTCGGCAGTACTGGGTAGAGAGCCTGACCATGTGCCACAGACTCGCCTTCCTGGAAGAGGAGGTGAAGCGGCTGAAGGTGTCAAGCGGTCAACCTTCCGCCGCTCAGGAGAAAACAACTGCCGAGGTGGCCAGGCTTCAAGATGCTCTGGAGAAGAGTGAAAAATTGCTTGAGGCCAAACGAGCCAAGAGCGCTGGACAGGCCACCATGCTGGAGCGATTGAATAAGCAGGTAGCTACCTTTGACAATAAGATCGAGTCGACCAACGCATGGAAGAACCGAGCCATCGCCGACCTCGACGAGAAGAACAAGGAGGGCCGGTCCCTCGCCCAAAAGCTTAAGGAGGTCAAAGACTTCTTGGTGGTCGAGCGGAATAGCCACTCGGCCGAAGAAAAGTCCCTCCGCGACCAAATTGCCTCCAAGGATGTCGCGCTAGCAACCACCAAGGATGAGCTGGAAGGCTCTTGAGCGACATTGAGGATTTATCAGGATGCCGAGGGGAGTAGGTTTGAAGCCATGAAGCAAGCCTACATCCGCTCAAACATATTCTACGATAAAGTTATCGACCAGGCTCTTCGACTATTCGATTTGGCGGTCGACGGGACGATCAGTCAGCTCCAAGAGGGAGGCCACCTACCAGCTGTTCTGACCAGCAATGTCATCAGTCGGGACAAGCTTACAATCACACTGCCCGATGACACCCTAGATTATCTTGAGTGAGGCAGAGCCCTGTAATCTGTGATCCTCCAAGTTTTAAAGAATGTTTGTTCGTTCGGACGACTTTTGTTTCCTTGCCTATATATATATTTCGACTCCTTTGACTTTGAAACGAACTCGCGACTATATAACTTCACTCGTCCATGGTTGGTCCTCCTAGGCGACTGATCCACTTCGAGTTAAGTGGTGCACTAGTTCTATTCACTGCCGATTGCTCCTGGGGACATTTGAAGAGCAATGCCGATCGACCACTGTATTTTGTAGACTTGGGCATCTGAGTAGCTACTACTTGTCGTCTCACTGAGCCAAGTGTTTAAGGTCGCCGATCGATCGTTGGTGGAGGCAAGAGTAATGTCATCGCTCGACGACTGAATGTACACCCACGTTTAACGTGTAGGTACAGCAGAGGCCGGCAAGAGGGGGGTGAATTGCTCTTGAAAAATAAAATTATACCCTCCTCGGATCTTTCAACTCAAAATTGCAATAGTAAACAATAACAATTAAAAGGCAGAAAAAGAAAGACAGAAATTTAACCTGGTTACAACCAAGGAGGTTGTTAATTCAGGGCAATGAAAAGGGCACTAAAAAGAATCTCCTTTGCTGAAGGCGGAGAAACCTTTTACACTCTAACGGCTCAAAACTATTGCTAGGAATTGCTTACAGAGTTGAATGTTGAAGTTATTTTTAATTCCTAGCTCCAGGGGCCTTTAAATAACCTCTGGAAATTCTATCCCGAGGGTCCAAGGTGCCTCCAACAAGGTCCAAGGCGCCTCCAGCTCGGTGAGTGGATAGAATTCTATCCGGTGCTCGAACGATCATTCTGACCTGGCTCAAGATGCCTTCAACAAGCAATGAAGGCGCCTTCAATGTTGAAGGCGCCTTCAATGCATGTTCAAGGCGCCTTCAAGGTTCCTGCATGGCCCAATTTCTGCATAGCCCAATTTCTACATGGCCCAATTTCTGCATAGCCTAATTTTTTCATAGTATAAATAGCTTCCAGCTTCTCTTTTTTTCCTTCGCTTTGACTTCCGAAGCTCCGTTCTTTTGGGTGATTGCGGCCAATCGGAATAGGGCTTACCCGAACCCAATTCTCGACCTTCTCCTCGAGCAGGCTTTCGTCCGGCGTCTCGTCCCTCGAACGCTGCGCACGTTCTTCTCGCTCCACCGGAGTACTCTTCCGCAGCTCTCTCGTCCTTCGGACGCACCGAGCCCATCGCCTCCATTCCCGTGCCGTCCTTTTCGCTAGCTGCGTCTTCCGCTTGACTTCCTGCGCTCCTAAGCTCCTGCACACTCAAACACAGGGATTAAACACAAAGAAGGACCTAACCAACTTGGTTGATCACATCAAAACTACCACGGGGTCTAACAATCTCCCTCTTTTTGGTGTGTATCAACCCAAGTTCAAGTTAGGGTTAAAATAGACATAAATAGTAATTTTAAAGGAAATTACTAAACTAACATATTTAAGCATAAATTTACAATAAATAAAATTCAACACAGTTTTAAAAAAATATTATTTTTTTTTATTTTTTATTTTCCTAACTTCCCCTAAACTTGTACCTTTCTCTCCCCCTTTGATCACAGCAAAAATGGGGTACCAATAAGAGAATATTAAGTAAATTATTAAGGTAGAAAAAATTCTGAGCAAAAATGAATTTTTAGAAAAAATTTCTAAGTTAAATTGAATTTTTAGAAAAAAATTCTAAGCAAAAATGAAGTTTTTTAGAATTTCTCCAGGAAAAAATTTCTAACTAAAATGAAAAAAAAATTTAAGTTAGAATTTTCAAGAAAAATTTCTAAGTAAAAGAAATTTTTGTTTATTTTAAAAAAATGTTTGATAAACTTTCAAAGCATTATTTAATTCTAGTTTTTAATATTTTTTCAGAAAGTTAATTAAACATTTTATTTCAATATTTCTACTTCCAGGTCGTGGCGAGGTACTAGGCATTCTTGGTTATTGGAGCAACAACCACTTTCTTGACAAAGCATTAATAAAGAAATTTTAATGTTTAATTTTCTTACTGTTAGCTTAAAATTCAATTTTTAATTTAAACATGATTTTGGAACCCAATAAAGGTTCCTACCTACGGGGTTATTCAAAAACTTAGGGGGTATATAATTTTTAGGAATTTTCCTAAGTTGACACTGATGCTTCCTTATATACCAATTTAATTTTCCATAAATTTTAAGTTTTGATTTTGGAAAAATATTTATCTTTAAGCATGCATCAGATTTCAATTTTTCAATTTCTAATTTTAAATTTTCATTTTCTGATTTCAAATTTTCATTTTATTTTTCTAATTTATCTAATTCTTTAGAAAGAGCTTTAATAAATTTAAAAGACTGAGTCAGATTTAGATTGCGTACCTTACTTACCTGACTCGGTGATGCTCCCCCTTCACTACAGCTTTCCTCTTCTGATGTTCCTCCCCTTCATCTATGCTCATTTCTGAGCTTGAGTCATCGTCATCTTTTGATCGGTATTCGACTATTAGTGCTATGTTGCGGATCTCCTCGATCTCAGATTCCTCTGATGACGAAGCGATGTCCATCGAAGAGTCAGATTCTTCGTTTCTTGATGTTTCGTATTGTTCTAAGAACTCTTTCCAAAGTTCTTTCGCACATGTATAATCACCGATCTTTTCGAGTTCCTGCACAGGTAGAACAGTAAGTAAATGAAATTCAGCCTTACCATTTGCCATGAATTCGATTCTTTGTTGTTCGTTCCATCGGTATTCCTCAAGTACTTTTCCGTCTGTTGTCTTGGGTACTTTGAAGCCCCTCTTCATACTCAATATGATGTCGAAGTCCGTCTTGAAGAAGACCTCCATTTTGCTCTTCCAGAACTCGAAGTCTCCGTCGAACTTCGCGGGATGGATGTTTGCTCCGGCCATTGTTTTGATCGATGTGCTTCATTCGGCGGTTAGTCCTTCTGAGGCGGTCAGGCTCTGTTACCAATTGTAGGTACAGCGGAGGCCGACAAGAGGGGGGTGAATTGCTCCTGAAAAATAAAATTATACCCTCCTCGGATCTTTCAACTCAAAATTGCAATAGTAAACAATGACAATTAAAAGGCAGAAAAAGAAATACAGAAATTTAACCTGGTTACAACCAAGGAGGTTGTTAATCCAGGGCAATGAAAAGCGCACTAAAAAGAATCTCCTTTGCTGAAGGCGGAGAAACTTTTACACTCTAACGACTCAGAACTATTGCTAGGAATTGCTTACAGAGTTGAATGTTGAAGTTATTTTTAATTCCTAGCTCCAGGAGCCTTTAAATAGCCTCTGGAAATTCTATCCCGAGGGTCCAAGGTGCCTCCAACAAGGTCCAAGGTGCCTCCAGCTCGGTGAGTTGATAGAATTCTATCCGGTGCTCGAACGGTCATTCTAACCTGGCTCAAGGCGCCTTCAACAAGCAATGAAGGCACCTTCAATGTTGAAGGCGCCTTCAATGCATGTTCAGGGCGCCTTCAAGGTTCTTGCATGGCCCAATTTCTGCATAGCCCAATTTCTACATGGCCCAATTTCTGCATAGCCCAATTTCTGCATAGCCTAATTTTTTCATAGTATAAATAGCTTCCAGCTTCTCTTTTTTTCCTTCGCTTTGACTTCCGAAGCTCCGTTCTTTTGGGTGATTGCGGCCAACCGGAATAGGGCTTACCCGAACTCAATTCCCGGCCTTCTCCTCGAGCAGACTTCCGTCCGGCTTCTCGTCCCTCGAACGCTGCGCACGTTCTTCTCGCTCCACCGGAGTACTCTTTCGCAGCTCTCTCGTCCTTCGGACGCACCGAGCCCGTCGGCTCCCTTCCCGTGCCATCCTTCTCGCTAGTTGCATCTTCCGCTCGACTTCCTGCACTCCTAAGCTCTTGCACACTCAGACACAGGGATCAAACATAAATCAGGACCTAACCAACTTGGTTGATCACATTAAAACTACCACGGGGGTCTAACATAACGTTGCCGCTCGACGATTGAATTGCAGACTTGTGTTTAATGTCGCCGCTCGACGACCTGATGTAGACGCCCGTTTAAGGTCATCACTCGACCGTTGGTGGAGACAGAGGGTTTAAGGTTGCCGCTCTACCGTTGGTGGAGACATGAGCTTAAGGTCGTCGCTCGACCGTTGGTGGAGACAAGGTTTTAACATCGTCGCTTGACGATCGGTGGAGACAAGTTTTAACGTTGTCACTCGATGGTCAGTGGAGACAAGGTTTTAACGTCGCCGCTCGACGGTCGGTGGAGATAAGGTTTTAACGTCGCCGCCGATGGTTGGTGGAGACAAGGCTTTAGTGTCGTCGCTCGACGGTTTGTTGTAGACCTCAATCACTGTAAACATGCGTTTAAGGTCGCCACTCGACCGTTGATATATAAACTCGCACACCCGGGTTTAAAGTCACCGCTCGATCGTTGAGGGAGATGCACTTAAGAGGCCTTCGCTTTTTTATTCAAACTTTGTCCCACGTTTGGAAAACACACAACAAATACAAAATACATGATTCACTTGCACACCTCTTATCCAGCCCGTAGGGTTGAAGATGGTTCGCGCTCCAAGGCCTCTCGAGTTGTCTCCCCTCTTCATCCTCCAGATAGTACACGCCCAATCGGAGCTTCTGTACGACCTTGAACGGTCCCGCCCATGGTGCATCGAGCTTGGTGACGTCGCCGACCGACTTCACTTTCTTCCAGACGAGGTCACCGACCTGGAAGGACCTCGGGATCACTCGCTGATTGTAGTTCTGCTTCATTCACTACCGGTACACCGTTAGCCGAACGACGACTTTTGTCCTTGCTTCTGTTAGAATGTATACTAAAAGCCTAGCTTTTGTATAAACATTTATTTAGAAATAAAGAATCACAATGGTCAAATATCTACATTTATTTGTTAAATGTAATTTGTTCAATTAATTTATATAGTAGACAACATGGTGTGTGGTGTCACACACAGAAGATCATGTTGTCAGTTCTTTATAAATTATAAATAGTTGCTAATGACTAAGATGGAAAGAAACAAATCATCGGAATAGTCGTAGTGTAATTAAGTATTAGTTTATCTTGTTAATAAATTACACTGGTACACTCTAAGTGTATTGAATAGGACCATTTTAGGTAAGTTCTTTTTTTTGTACTGACTTAATAAAAGAACTAGACCTTAGTTATTATGGAAGTGTGTGCTCTTAATCCTAATATAATAACAAGCACATATATTTAATATTTATTTCTTTGACTTATCAAAGGGTGAGGTTTAGCTCGATAAATCAATATGCCCGATAAGTTGGGAAATGATATTACTTATAGTGTGTGTTGTTGATTATAAAAGGAATCTGTGTCATAGTAATCTAGGTTGAGAATGTCCCCAAGAGGAGCTCATAAGAATTGTCATGTTAAACCCTGCAGGTGGACTTAGTCCAACATGACAATGAAGTTGAGTGGTACTACTCTTGGAGCTAGATATTAATTAAGTGAGTTGTCAGTAACTTACTTAATTAGTGGGCATTCGTTATCTTAAACATAGGGAGACTAACACACTCATGATAAAAAGGAGCCCATAATGTAATTTGAGATTGGTGCGGTAGTGCGATAATAACTCTCTAGTGGAATGAGTTATTATCGATGAACTTGAGTTGTGTGTTCGGGGCGAACACGGGATACTTGAGCTCATCGGAAGGCCAAAACCAATTTCTCCTCTAGGTCTCTGTCGTAGCCTCATTAAAGCCTCAAGTCCATCCAAATATAAGCCCATCTTGGTGTCCAAGAAGGGGGCCGACTCAATGTTTGGTGACCAAGCAAGGGTCGGCCACATTGTCCTCTTAAGGGGGCGGGCCCCTTACTTGGTGCCCAAGTTAGAGGGGGTCGGCCATGATAATTCAAACAAGGAGGGGTGTTTTTGAATTTTTAAAATCTTCTCTTTGTAGAAAACTACAAGTTTTAAAAGAGAGATTTTAAATTTTAAAACTTTTCTTATTTGAATTAGGCCACATGTTTTAAAAGAAAGTTTAAAAGTTTTAAAAATTTTCTTTTTTAACCATCCTCATGGTTTAGAAAAAAAGGAAGAGAAGTTTTAAAAATTTAAATTTTCTATCACCATGTTAAAAAAAGAAAATTTTATAAGAGAAGTTTTAAATTTTAAAACATGGTTTTAATTTTTAAAACTTTCCTTTTTTAACTCCTACTTTAGGAAATTGAAAGAGAGCTTGTAAAATTTTATAAGAGAATTTCTTCTTATAAAATTTTATAAAAAAAATATATATTTCCTTCCTGATAGGGGCCGGCCACCCTTGCTTGGTGCCCAAGCAAGGGGCCGGCCAATAAGATTAAATCATTATCCAATCAAATATATGATTGGTGATTGATTCAATCAAGAGGAAAGAAAAAGAAAAATTAAAAGGGAAAAGAAAAAACATGAGGAAGATTTTATTTTTTTTTTGTAAAATGTTTTTCCTTATTTGCCTTGGGCAAGTATTATAAAAGAAGGGGAGGAGAGGCTTCATGAATTAATGAATTTTTTTCTCTCTTCTCTCTAGTCTCCTCCTTAGGGCCGGCCCCTAGTTCTTTATCATGCTAGGGCCGGCCATATATTGCTTGTGGTTCCTTTAAGTGGCCCGATACAAGGAGGAGAAGGAGAAGAAGAAGAAGAAGGAGGAGGAGGAGGAGGAGGAGGCATCTAATTCTAGTCTCTTGCTTGTGCTCTCTCATGATGGTCGGATCTCTCCCCTTCCCTTTCCCTTGCTCTCTTTGGTTCCTAAATTGGTGGTGGTGGCCGGATTTTAGAGGAGGAAGAAGAAAGCTCTTTGGGTGGTGTTCATCTTGGAGGATCGTCGCTCACACGACGTCCAAGGCGAGGCGAGGAATACGGCAGAAGATCTTGAGGTCATTAACATACAAAGAGAAGGTATAACTAGTAATTTTCTTCCGCATCATACTAGTTATTTTTCTTTGTATGAATTCCAAACACAAGAGGCATTAGATCTAGCTTTTCGAATTTATTTTTTGAGTTTGTGTTTTCTTTGTTTTTCGAATTTGTGATTCGATTGTTCTTTTTGGTTAACCTAAAGTTATTTAAGGAAATTAAATATTAGCTTTCCTTAAAAGACTTTGTCTAGGCGGTGGTGGTTGCTCCCATATCCAAGAAGGTCATGTGCCATGCAGTCCTGGAAGCCAATTTTGAAAATTAATATTTAATGGAATTAATAGCATAGGTGGATTTGAATCAATAGTGTTAAGTTCCGCTTGCGATTCAAATCTAAACCATTAAGAACAGATAAGTTAAATTTGGAATCAATGATATTAAGTTCCGTCTGTGATTCCTAATTTAACTTCTAAAGAATACAATAGGTTATTTAAGGAAAGGTTCGACACTTGTACAAAATTTTTATACAGTGGAACCGGTACGTTTTCCTATGACTAACCAATAGCTTCATCTACCAAGTCGAGCTCCATCAGCCTCCGTTCGATGTTTCCTTCGTTGTAGCGTTGCACCCGATCAGATTCTACTCCGACCTCCACAGGGACAACTGCCTCACTGTCGTACACCAACTGTAATGGGGTTACGCAGGTTGCCTCTTTCGGAGTCGTGCGGAGAGCCCATAGCACACTGGGGAGCTCATCGACCCAGCTACCTCCCATGTGGTCGAGCTGAGCGCGCAAGACTCTGAGGATCTCCAGATTGATGACTTCGGCTTGCCCATTGCCTTGAGGGTAGGCCACTGAGGTGAAAGATTGCTGGATGTCGTAGTCTTCACACCACTCTCTCAGCTCCCGATCGGTGAACTGTCTTCCATTGTCGGACATGAGTCGTCATGGGATTCCGAACCGGCAGATAATGTTCTTCCAAATAAGTTTGGTGACCATCTGCTCGGTGATTCTTGTAAGCGGCTCGGCTTCTACCCACTTTGAGAAGTAGTCCACTGCAACGAGTAGAAACTTTCGCTGACCAGTAGCCATAGGGAAAGACCCGACGATGTCCATGCTCCATTGGTCGAACGGGCACAATACCGTGGGCACTTTCATTTTCTTGGTTGGTCGATGCATCATGTTGTGATACTTTTGGCAAGATAGGTATGTGGCCACCGTCCGAGCGGCGTCTTCTTGGAGGGTCGACCAGAAATATCCAGTCAGAAGTATTTTTCGGGGTAATGTGCGTCTGCCCGGGTGTCCACCGCAAGAGCCTTGGTGCACCTCCGTCAGGATGTGCTCGACGTCTTCCGGTCTGACGCAGTTGAGGAGGGGCTGGGAGAAGGCTCTCTTGTAGAGCTGGTCGCCAACCAAAGTGAATCGCCCTACCCTCTTTTTCAATAAGTGGGCTTCTTTTGGATCGGCAGGTACAACTCCCAACCACAAAAACTTCATCAGGGTTGTCCTCCAATTGCTCGGGAAGGTTATTCCCTCCATCCGATCGACGTGCACCACAAGTGAGACTTGTTTGATCGGTTGATCGATGACGATCGACGTCAGGGAACTGGCCAATTTTGCTAACTCATTAGCCGCTTGATTCTCCGCTCGAGGGATCTTCTATATAATGACCTCTCGGAAGTTGGTCTTCAGTTTCTCGAAAGCCTCTGCATAGAGCCTCAACCGAGCGTTGCTTATCTCGAACATCCCGGATAGTTGCTGGGCGACGAGTTGGGAGTCTGAGTGGATGAGGACTCTAACTGCCCCCATGTGCCAAGCTGCCTGTAGGCCGACTATCAGCGCCTCATATTCTATTTCGTTATTTGTAGCTAGGTAGTTCAGCCGAACAGACAGCTGTATCCGGTCCTCCCGTGGTGAGATGAGCAATATGTCGATCCCGCTGCCTTGCCAAGTGGACAAGCTGTCCACATATATCCTCTATGTTGCTGCCGACTCGTCATTCTGGACTTCTATGAAAAAATCTACCAAGGCTTGAGCCTTGATTACCGCTCGGGGTTGATACTGAATATCGAACTCACTCAGCTCGGTAGCCCATTTGATTAGCCTCCCCGATAGTTCTAGGTTGAGAAGAACTCGTCCGAGGGCACTGTTGGTCAGCACGATGATCGTGTTCACTAGGAAGCAAGGACGAAGCCTCCGAGTGGCTAGAATCAAAGCGTATGCAAGTTTTTCGAGACCGGTGTAGCGAGATTCAACATCTTTCAATATATGGCTTAGAAAGTATACATGCTACTAATCCTAGCCGTTCTGCTTAACTAGAGCAGACCCGACCGCATGCTCATTGGATGACCAATAAATCTAGAGCGGTTCACCCATTGCCGACTTGGCTAATACAGGCAGGGAGTTAAGATATTCCTTCAGCTCCCGGTCGCACTCGGTGTCCCATTGGAATTTCCTGGCTCGACGAAGCACCTTGAAGAACGATAGACTCTAATTGGATTACTTGGATATGAACTGGGATAACGCCGTGATCCGACCGTCAACCTCTACGCTTCCTTCAAGTTCCGAGGTGGTGGCATGTCTTGCAAAGCTTTGACTTTGCTTGGGTTAGCTTCAATGCCCCGCTCGGTGACGACGTAGCCCAGCAAGTGTCCGCTCTTTGCACTAAACAGACACTTACTTGGGTTCAGCTTGATTTCGTATGTCCTCAGCATCCGGCAAGTCTCGCTGATATCTACGCATAGGTCAGTGGTTCGGAGGGATTTAATCAGTATGTTGTCGACGTATACCTCCATATTGCGACCGATCTACCGTCGAAACACCTTATTCATTAGCTTCTGATAGGTGGCTCCGATGTTCTTCAGTCCGAACGACATGACATTGTAGAAATATGTCCTATCGACCGTAATGAAGCTGACATTCTCTTGATATTCGCGGGCGAGCGACACTTGGCGGTATCCTTGATACGCGTCGAGCATGCAGATCAGCTCGCAACCCGCCGTTGAGTTCACCATTTAATCTATCCTGGGCAGCTGATAGAAGTCCTTTGGGCAGGTCTTGTTAAGATCGTAGAAGTCGATGCAAACCCGCCACTTGTTGCCTGGCTTGAAGACTAGCACAACATTGGCTAGCCAGCTCGGGAATTGGACTTCCCTAATATGGCCGACCTCCAGTAGCTTCTCTATCTCCACTTGGATGATCATGTTCTGCTCTGCACTGAAATCCCTTTTTCTTTATTTGAACGACCGAACGTCCGGTCAGACGTGAAGCTCATGCTGAGCCACGCTCGGGGAGATGCCGGGCAGCTCATGTGTCAACCAGGCGAACACATCGTGATTCTGTCTGAGGCAAACGATCAACTCTGCCTTCTCCTCCTCCTCTAGGTCGGTGGCAATGAAGGTCGTGGCTTCCGACCGGCTTGGGTGGATCCGAACCTCCTCCTTTTCTTCATATACTAAAATGGGAGATTTTTGGTGATAGCATTTACCTCTAGCCGTGGAGTCTTCCGAGTGACCCTGGCCTCGGTCTTGACTATCTCTACATAGCAGCGCCGAGCAGCCAGTTGGTCGCCTTTGACCTCGCCCACCTGATCGTCCACTGGGAACTTCACCTTCTGGCAGTAGGTCGACACTATTGCCCAGAACTCATTGAGTGTCGGTCGGCCCAAGATGACGTTGTAAGTCAATGGCGCGTCCACTACTATGAAGTTAGTAGTCTGGGTCCTCCTCAACGGTTCTCTCTCCCAACAAGATGGCCAACCTTACTTGGTCGATCGACAAAACTTCATTGCCTGTGAATCCATAGAGCAGGGTCGCCATAGGCAACAGTTCAC
Organism: Zingiber officinale; assembly: GCF_018446385.1. Taxonomy (NCBI): domain Eukaryota; kingdom Viridiplantae; phylum Streptophyta; class Magnoliopsida; order Zingiberales; family Zingiberaceae; genus Zingiber; species Zingiber officinale. The sequence continues at coordinate 3,652,552 of NC_056001.1, forward strand.
TTCGATCAGTCTGCAACTGCTCGAACACCTTCTCGAAAATGATGTTCACCGAACTTCCTGTGTTGATAAAGGTCCGGTGAATGGTGTAGTTGGCGATAACTACTCGGATGATCAAAGCATCTTCATGAGGGAGCTAGACCCCTTCTAGATCGATGGGGCTGAAGCTAATCAGAGGCCCTTCAGCCTTCTCATTGCTACACCCCACGACATGGATCTCCAGCCGCCGAGCGTGTGGTTTCCTGGCTCGGTTGGAGTCGTCGTCGGTCGACCCTCCGACGATCATGCCTATCTCTCCCTGGGAAGCGTTGTTCCTGTTTTCCTCTTCCCGGGCGGATGACCTGTTTCGCTCGGCCAAGATTCTAGAGGGATTAGTTTCTTTCCTTCATTGATGGTGATGATGCTCGGGCTCCCTTCTTTCTTCCTCTCGCCATCCGATCGATCGATGTCGATCTCGTTGATCAAGGGATAGGGAGCGACGACGATATCCTCTAGGGGCCAGTCGGCTGACAATCAGTGTCAGTTCTCAGCAGTCCCGCGTGTTGTGCGTCGCCGACTGATGGAATGAACAAAACATAGGCATCCATACCTTGCCCTTCGACACCTTAGGCCGACCGGATGCCACATGCTGTACAACATGCACCCTACTCTCCTTGTGCGGTTGTGCTCCTTCAACCCTCGGCCCCTTGGGTGGCTGGTGGCTGCTTGACGATCGACGCTTGGTCGATGCCGAATGCTCGGTCAGCGGCTCCTTTCTTCTAGCCGCCTGAGCTTCTTCTATGTTGATGTACTCGTTGGCCTTCTTGAGCATGTGGTTAAAGTTCCTTGGCGGCTTCCTGATGAGTGATCGAAAGAAATCTCACTCGGCGAGCCCCTGGGTGAAGGCATTCATCATGGTCTCGGATGAGACCGAGGGGATGTTCATGGCCACTTGGTTGAAGCGCTGAATGTACGCTCGGAGCGCTTCCTTAGGCCCCTGCTTCATGGCGAAGAGGCTGGCGCTCATCTTCTGGTAGCGTCGGCTGCTGGCGAAGTGGTGCTGGAAGGCGACTCGAAAGTCTTTGATGCTTCGTATTGAGCCGTCTGACAGGCTTCTGAACCAGCGCTACGCCGATCCGGAGAGAGTCGTAAGAAAGACTCTGCACTTCACTCCGTCCGTATACTAGTGCAGCGTAGCCTCATTGTCAAACTGATCCAAATGATCATCTAGGTCGATCAACCCGTTGTACATTCTGATCGCCAACGGGGTGTAGTGTCGGGGCAGAAGGTCTTGTAAGATCTCCTCTGAGAACTGCCTGTTGATCCGTTCGGGAGACGCGATGTTTCAGAATGCTTTACCTTTTCGTGCATTCTGAACGGGCGTATCTTCTGAAGATGATCCCCTCTCCTGATACGCTTGGGCTATCTCCGAGGGGGTTTGAAATAGAGCTTAATGGAAGGGGATCAGCACGGGCGGCGCTTCCCCTTGGGTACCAATCAGCCTTCGGTTCTACCCCCACACACAGAGTTGCTCCGCTCGATCTTCCTGCCCCGCTCGCCTATCGACCGCCGACGTTGCAAGTTGTGGCGCTAGCCGATCGACTAGAGCCTGTTGTTGTTGTTGCTCAACCATTTTTGCTGCTCATGTTTGAACGAGCTTCTCCAGCTCCTCTTGAGTGAGCGTCACGGTGGTTAGTCGTCCAGCGTCTTCCATCTTCTCGGCTCGGATTCAGGTGACGTTCCCATAGACGGTGCCAAATATGATCCTGTCCGAAAGTTGAAGAGATAGATGCTGGGGATGTGGCACTCCTGCTGACCTCCTGTGGACTTCGCTCCCGCCTGCAATACAAGCAGCGTCAGTGCCGAGCCTGTTGGTTGCTACTCGGAAAACCTATAGGTTCCACTGTACAAAAATTTTGTACAAAGGTCTGAACCTTTTCCTAGCTACCATGTGTTCTTTTAAATTAAATTTTGGATCGCCTGCGGAACTTAACACGTTTGATCCAAAACTTAATCTATTTGTTCTTTTAGGTTTTGACTTGGATCTCCTGCGGAACTTAACACGTTCGACCCAAGTCTCCTTAAGTTATTAATTCCATTAAATATTAATTTCCATAATTGGTTCCCAGTACTGACGTGGCGAGGCACACGACCTTCTTGGATATGGGAGCAACCACCACCGACTAGACAAAACCTTTTATAGAAAGCTAATATTTAATTTCCTAAAATAACTTTAGGTTAACCAAAGAGAACAATCAAATCACAAGGAAAAGAAAAAACAAAAGAACACAACATCGAAAAAATATATTCGAAATTCTAGAACGTAAGCCTCTTGTATTTGGTATTATTTCCATAAATAACTAGCATGATGCGGAAAGAAAAATTACTAGTTATACCTTGTAGAAAAACCTCTTGATCTTCTACCGTATTCCTCTTCTAACCTCGGACGTTGTGTGGGCAACGATCTTCCGAGACGAGAAACCACCAATCACCTTCTTCTCCTCCTAGCTAGGTTCGGCCAACAAAGAGGAAGCTTCACCAAGGAAGAAAATCAAAACACTAACCAAGCTCCAAGAGATGCTAGCTTTCTCTCCTTCTTCTTCTTCTTCTCCGAGTAGTATCCGGCCACCACAAGAGCTCCAATGGAAGAGTAGGGTTCGGCCACCACAAGAGGAAGAGAGGGAGAGGATGGCCGGCCACACCAAGGAACAAAAGAGGGAGAGAAATAATAGATGTTATGTCTCATGAAGGCACCCTCATCCCTTCTTTTATATTCCTTGGCCTAGGCAAATTAGGAAATTTAATTACAATAAAATTTCCTCAATTTTCTTGACATGATTTAATTGAGAAAAATAAAATAAAATTTCCCAATTAAATCTACATTGGCCGGCCACATCATTGGAGAACAAATTGGACAAGTTTCAATCAACAATTAAAACTTCCTAATTTGTTTCCGGAAATTTTAAAAAATAAAATTTCTCTTTAAAAATCTCTTCATGGTTAATAAAAGGAAATTTCTATAATTTAAATTTTATTAACATGTGAATAATTTTAAAGAGAAAATAAAATATCTCACCAATCTACAAATAAGGAAAGAGATCTAATCTCTTTCTTTAATCTTTTGTAGATCTTTTATAAGAGAGATATTTTAATTTAAATTCTCTTTAATAAATTATTTCTTCCACATAATAAAAATTAAAATTAAAATTCCTTTTTAATTTAATTTGGCCGGCCCCCACTAGCTTGGGTTCAAGCTAGGGCCGGCCACCCAAATTCATACCTAGGCCGGCCCTAGCTTGTTCCCAAGCTAGCTTGGCCGGCCCCTATTGGGTGGGTATAGAAGGTGGGTATAGAACTCTACAAATAAGAGGCTACGATAGGGACCGAGAGGAGGAATTGGTTTTGGTCTCCCGATAAAATTAAGCATCCCGTGTTCGCCCCGAACACACAACTTAATTTTATCAATGATAATTCATTCCACTAGAGAACTATCATTGAACTACCGCACCAATCCCAAATTACATTTTTGGGCTCCTTCTTATTATGAGCGTGTTAGTCTCCCTGTGTTTAAAATATCGAATGTCCACTAATTAAGTGAGTTACTGACAACTCATTTAATTAATATCTAAGTCCAAGAGTAGTACCACTCAACCTTATTATCATGTCGGACTAAGTCCACCTGCAGGGTTTAACATGACAATCTTTATGAGCTCCTCTTGAGGACATTATCAACCTAGTATCTCTAGGACACAGTTTCCTTCTATAATCAACAATACACACTATAAGTGATACCATTTCCCAACTTATCGGGTTTATTGATTCATCGAACTAAATCTCACCCATTGATAAATTAAAGAAATAAATATCAAACATATGTGCTTGTTATTATATTAGGATTAAGAGCACACACTTCCATAATAACTGGGGTCTTTGTTCCTTTATAAAGTCAGTATAAAAGAAACGACCTCTAATGGTCCTACTCAATACACTCTGAGTGTACTAGTGTAATTATATAGTCAAGATAAACTAATACCTAATTACACTACGACCTTCTAATGGTTTGTTCCTTTCCATTTTAGTCGTGAGCTACTGTTTATAATTTATAAGGTACTGATAACATCATCTTCTGTATGTGACACCACATACTATGTTATCTACAATATAAATTAAATGAACAACTACAAACAAATGTAGACAATTTGACCAAATGTGATTCTTTATTCATAATGAATGTTTACAAAGCTTAGGCTTTCAGTATACACTCCAACAGAGCCAGGGAAGGGGTCCCCTGCAATGGCCCTCCGACGCTCAAGTCAGTTTTCGGCGAATCAAGAAACAAGAAGAAAGAACTGTAGCGCAACAGTAGAAATTACGTGTATAGCATACCTCCACCGATGCTTGGGCCCCCTTTATATAGAGCTCCAGAAGCGTGTGTGCATGCTTCCCAAGTTGAGTACATATCTCAAAGCTTTCCCTGAAAAGACGTGTCAATAAAGTGTCCCTGATACAATACCTTAACGGGTCGAGCATATCTTTAAAGTGACAGTGGAAGCTTTTGTCGTACGATCTTCTATTTGACCATGCTGTCTATCAGCGGCGTTGGCTCCCAAAAGGATGTCCAAAGATATCCTACTGTGTCTGCTTCTTAGCCAAGCGGAGTAGCTGCTCGGATGGAACTCCACTGTCCATGTACTATCTGCTGTTGGGTCGAGCGGGAAGGCCGCTCGACAAGAAGCCCACTGCCCCTTGTAGTCTGCAGTCGGTCGAGCAAGATGGCCGCTCAGCTGGAAATCCACTGTCCTGATATGTCACTGGGCCGAGCGGGATGACCGCTTAGCAAGAAGCTCATTGTCCGCATGCTTGGTTGATATTGAGTATGCTGCTCGACCGAGTGGTCGAGCCGTTCAGCTCGACTTCTGCGCATCCCTTGAGCATCAGTTTGATTACTTCCTGTGTCGGAGACGATGGGTCGGTGCTTAACCCCGGTCGGAGTATGCTTCACCCGACCGGTCAACACCGTCGACTCGCTGACCATCTTGGCTTTGACCTCCTTTGACCTTCATCGTGGCAGCGGGGTGGGGCCCCTCATCCTCGCCGCATCAGTCTCCTTTCTTAATCTTTTTTTATTATTTTTTTCTTAAGTTTTATGATATGACTCTAATTAATTTAATACTCCTATAGTTTGCATAATTTTGTACGTCTCTCTTATTCTTATATAAGGTAATAAAGTACTTATCCTCCATCGATTTGATATTTTTTTTATTTTTAATACCATATTAAAATTTGTTATAAGTTATTCAATACATTTTTCCCTAGCCATTCCTCTATCGGAATATCATATGGTCCAATGGCTTTTCTATTATACATATCATTTAAAGCTTATTCTATTTCTTAAGTTTGAATTCTATGATAAAAATTTAAATTTCTATGCTCATTTTGACCTATTTAAATTACCTAACTTAAGTTAACCACCTAAACTTTCATTAAAAAATTGATAAAAATAACTCTTTCACCGCTCTTTTATTTCTCTATAGTTTACTAGTATCATATTACATTCATCTTTAATATATTTAATTTGGATAAGATCTCTTATCTTCCTTTCTTTCACTTTAGTTATTTTATAAATGTCTCTTTCCCTTTCTTTTATATCTAATTTTTTATATAATCATTAAAAAGTTTTATTCTTTGTTTCATTCATTACTCTCTTAGTTTTTTTCTTGGCTATTGTATAATTTTTTTATGTTTTACTCGTTCTTATAAATATATAATTCCTTATAAGCTATTCATTTTTCTTTCACTTTCTCTTGTACTTTCTCATTCCATCATCAAGATTCCTTACTTAATGGTGCATGTCCCTTTGACTTATTGAGTACACTGTTAGTTATTATTTTCAACTTTGATATCATCTTATTCCATATTGTACTAGAATCATCATATATTTCACCTAATGGTTGTAATTCTACCTTCTCCTTAAATATATTTTGCTTCCTATCCTTTAACTTTCACCACATAATTCTGTGAGTCATATATATTTTCTTTCTATTGATACTATGTTTGAGAAGTATATCCAACACTACTAACCTATATTTGGTAGTTAAACTTTCACTAGAGATGACATTGCAGTCTTTACAAATCTTTCTATCCTTTTTCCTAACCATAAGAGAGTCAATTTATGATTTATTATTTACACTTTTGAACATGACTAAGCGTTTTTCTCTTTTCTTAAAAAATGTATTAAATAAGGTCATATATTATCGCAAAATTTAATATAGTTTTTCCTTCCTTATTTCTCGTTCCAAACTCATAACTCCCATGTACCCTCTCATATTCCTCATTTTTCACTCCAACATACTCATTTAGATTACCTCCTATTAAAATCATATTATTTGACAGAATATTTTGTAATATTTCATCTAAATCATCCCAAAATATTGATTTGGTAGTTTCAGCTAATCCTACTTGTGGTGCATATATGCTAATTATGTTTATGTTGGGACCGAAAAATGAGCTAGAGGGGGGGGGGGGGTGAATAGCTCGGCGCGATCTCGTGCTTGTCGTTGCTTGTTTCTTCAAAGATATGCTATGGAAAATACAAAGAAACAAACACACAACGCTAACTCTAGGATTTACTTGGTATCCACCTCAACAAGAGGTGACTAATCCAAGGATCCACACACTCACGCACCCTCCACTATGAAAACACTCCTTTACGGTAACTACCGAAGGCAGAGAAGCCTTACAACACTCTCAATACAAGAAGTAAGGAAAGGGAAAACAAAATACAAGCAAAAACTTACAAGATATGCACTGAAAACCCTAACCCTAACTTCTTGTTGTAGCCCGCCTCTTGATCTTAGATCACCAGCAAACCTTGCTCCAAGAACCCCTCAAGAACTGGAGCTAGAGTGGAGAAGAAATTGTGGAGAGCTGCTGTGTCGCTGGAGAAGAATCGAGGAAGAACTGCGCATAAAAACGCTCGCCAATGACTTTATTCGTGCCAACGGTCGAATCCCAATCGATTGGGGAGGCTTTGGATCGATTGGTTGATCGATCCAGAGCGCCTCTGTGCTCTTGGAATCGTCCTGAATCGATTACCCGATCGATTCAAGGCTTCTCAAGTGATTTCCAGCGCTCCAATCGATCAGCCGATCGATTGGATGTTTCAATCGATCAACTGATCAATTCAGAAGCTCACTGTTCGCTCAAAAACTCTCCTAATCGATTGACCGATCGATTGGGGAAGTTTCAATTGATTACCCAATCGATTCAGCCCATTTCTGCACAAAATCACGTCGCCCAATCGATTGAACCCCCCAATCGATTGGCCAATCGATTGGAAAGCATAAAACTGGATAGAGCTTGAAATTAGCTTCGTTTCGCATCCAAGATCACCTCATTCCGATATCCGAGTCAAAAGTTATGGTCTTCGGAAGCTCACTACGTCCAAACTTCCTAGTTCCATACCAACTCCCTATTGGACTTACGACCGCTAAGAGTTCGATCAACTTTTGACCCATCTAGACTTTCTCCTTGTGCCAAGTGTTCGGTCAACCTTGACCCACTTGGACTTATCATCTCGTGCCAAGTGTCCGGTCCTCCATGACCCACTTGGACTTCCTTGTACCAGATGTCCGGTCACCCTTGACCCATCTGGATTTCCTCGTGCCTAGCTTCACTCACCAGGTCTTTCCATTGCCCAGCTTCACTCACCGGGACTTTCCCCTGTCTGGCTTCACTCACCAGGACTTTCACTTGCCTGGCTTCACTCACCAGGACTTCTACCTGCCTGGCTTCACTCACCAGGACTTTCCCAACTGCCCAACTTTACTCATTGGGACTTTCACCTAGCTTCACTCACTAGGATTTCTCAACTGCCCGACTTCACTCACCGGGACTTGCACCTAGCTTCACTCACTAGGATTTTCATCTGCCTGCTTCACTCACCAGGACTTCCCACACAGACGGTTTCACCTGCAATCTCCACGACCTGTCAGTCTCCATGTATTGTCTCAATGTATTGTCAAACATCAAAACCCAAACATCAAGACTTAAGCTTGAACCAACTCAAGCTTAGTCAACCAGGTCAACCTTGACCTAGGGAATATTGCACCAACAATCTCCCCCTTTTTGATGTTTGACAATACCTTTAAGTTAGGCTAATCTCATACCAATGTATGAATGAGGGCTCCCTTCATTCTTCCCCTTTCCTAGAGGGCATAAACTTCCTCTTTAGTTAATGAAGGCCTAACTTAACCACACATTCTCCCCTTATTGGCATACATCAAAAACTCTCCCCCTGAAGAGTTACCCAACGTTGTTCACAACTCAATAACGAAGGTCCCATACCCTTCATTATTCTTAATGCTCATGCTTGGACATATACCACTTGGTATGTTCACACACGATTCAAATAAAGGTCTCATACCCTTCATTTTCATCAAATGCTCATCCTTGAGCATATACCACTTAAATAATGAAGATATCCACTCTCCATTGTATTCAAATGCCCAACCTTGAGCTTTTCTGAAAGAAGGTTAACCACCTTCCAAGGTGTATGAAAAATAAATTTTCATGTCCTTTGATCCTGTCCGAATCGCTGAATCAACGGACGCTGGGCACGTGGTGCTCTCCTTGTCGCTGACGTAGATCTTCGGCCGGTCGGACGGCGCTCCGGTGAACCTACAAAGAAGTCGGGTCGGGAGGGGGTTCCCGGCGACGACCCTCCGACGCTCAAGTCAGGCGAAGCTCAACAAGAAAGTGGCTCCAAGAATCATAGAATGTGTACCTCTGGTGAAGTGCAAAGCTCCTTATATAGAGTTGGGAAGGAGTTCAGGCACACATACCTATGCAAATATGTGTCCTTAGCCCATACCTCAGTAAGGGCCTGTCAGCAAGCTTACCTGCCACCATACTGCCACAGTCCACGCACGTCTTCGATGGGACAGCGGAACCCCTGGTCGTAAGATTTGGAGTATGGCCAAATTATAGAGCATGCCCGCTGTCAGAAGATGTCCCTTGTCCCTTTCTCCTTACTCCCTGCCTGGGGTTCGACCGGCCAGCATTCGCCTTACGTCCGGCCGGTCATATATAGTGGTCTACTTGGGAGATGAAGAACTAAGGCAACTGAAGGTGGTCGTCGGTCCGTCCGACTCTAAAGGCCCCTCCTATTCTAAGCTGCAAAAGGAGCTGAAGAAAGCTCAAGATTTGTTGGCGGCCGAGCAGAAAAAGACGGTCGATCAGGCCCATGCCTTGGCCGAGTCCGAGCGACAAGTCAAGTCGCTCGACAAAAAAATAACCTTGGCCACCACTCGAAAAAACACGGCCATTTCTGACTTAGAGAAGAAGAATGTGGAGGCTCGAGGCCTGGAGCAGAAGGTAAAGGAGCTGATGGAGCAGCTCGATAGAGAGAAGGCAGGCCGCTCGGCCGACGCAGACAAGCAGAAGGAAGAGCTTCAAAATACTAAGGAGGCTCTCACCGCCTCTCAGGCGGCCTTCAAAGAGTATCAAGAGGCCGAGCCGAGTCGGGTCGCTGCCCTAAGACAGGGCTACATCTGCTCGCCTGAATTCTCGGAGAAAATCTGTGAGCGGATGTACACAGCCTTCGACTTGGCTATGACAGCCACCACTACGTATCTGAAGTCTAAGGGTCTTCTTCCGGAGTCCACTACTATTCCGGCCGGCGATCAAGTGGCGCTCCTGGACAACATTCCCAAGGATCTTTACGATTATATAGAGTAGATATTTTTATGTGTAACTCGACCGCTCGGCCAAAAATGATCCTTTTTTGTCCTTAGGCTGCTCGGCCTAAAGTTTTATTTTTAATGCAATGCTTTCCTTTCACGTACTTTGTCCTTTTGCTAGTCGATGTGTGTTGTCCGTTCGTCTATTATCGCACCTCTAGTATCCGAAAGGGATTTTTAAGAAGTAATTGGCGTGACCCTTCCGCTCGGCTAAATATGTAATACTCCGGATACGTAACATTCCGCTTTGATAGCAGAGATCATTCGTTAGATGCTGATGAAGTACCTTTGGGTACTGAGCCGAGCGGAACGCAGAGACGGTCGAACAATATTGACGGCGAGTCCCTTGGACACTCGCATCCTTTTTATTGCCCTCATCCACTCGGATGATTTATAGACGCCGGATCGTCTCTCGATATTTAACGTCGGAGCTCGACGGTCTTCCGCTCGGATGATTTATTGACGTCGGCTCGTCTCTCGATATTTAACGTCGGAGCTCGACGGTCTTCCGCTCGGATGATTTATAGACGCTGGCTCGTCTCTCGATATTTAACGTCGGAGCTCGACGGTCTTCCGCTCGGAGGATTTATTGACGCCGGCTCGTCTCTCGATATTTAATGTCGGAGCTCGACGGTATTCCGCTCGGATGATTTATAGACGCCGGCTCGTCTCTCGATATTTAACGTCGGAGCACGACGGTCTTCCGCTCGGATGATTTATAGACGCCGGCTCGTCTCTCGATATTTAACGTCGGAGCTCGACGGCTTTTAAGGCTAACTTGACACAGCCGTTCGACGAAGCTATTTGCCATCCTTCCATTATTTTGGCTTCCTGCATTACAGGTACATGGGCGACCAAAATGTATACGAAATTACACCAGCGCACCTCTTACCCAGTTCGGTACGACTGAAGATGATTCGCTCTCCACGGCCGATCCAGCTGCCGCCCGTCTTCGTCTTCCAAATAATAAGCGCCCGAGCGGAGCTTTTCGATGATTTTGAAGGGGCCCGCCCAAGGAGCTTCTAGCTTGCCGACGTCGCCGGCCGGCTTCACTTTCTTCCAGACAAGGTCGCTGACCTGGAATGATCTGGGGATGACACGCCGGTTGTAGTTTTGCTTCATCCGTTGTCGGTACGCCATCAACCGGACGGACGCCTTGGCTCGCTCCTCGTCAACCAAATCTAGCTCCATGTTCCTCCGCTCGGCGTTGCCATCATTATAATTCTGGATCCGGGCGGACTCGACGCCGACTTCAACAGGAATCACCGCTTCGCCGCCGTACACCAGGTGGAAAGGCGTGACGCCCGTTCCTTCCTTTAGGGTCGTTCGGATGGCCCACAGAACGCCCGACACCTCATCCACCCAACTTCCTCCCAGATGGTTGAGCCGAGCGCGCAAAATACGAAGAATTTCCCGATTGGCTACTTCGGCTTGACCATTGCTTTGAGGATATGCCACGGACGTGAAGTGTTGCTCGATGCCATAGCTTCTGCACCAATCTTCGAGCAACTTTCCTGTGAATTGCCGACCGTTGTCTGAAACAAGTCGACGGGGGATGCCGAACCGGCAGATGATATGTTGCCAGATAAATTTCTTGACCATCTGCTCAGTGATCTTGGCTAGCGGCTCGGCCTCCACCCATTTGGAAAAATAATCAACCGCCACCAATAAAAATTTCCGCTGTCCGGTCGACATAGGAAACAGACCCACAATATCCATTCCCTATTGGTCGAACGGACAAGACACAGTAGCTGCCTTCATTTCTTCTGCCGGTCGGTGAGAGAAATGATACCTTTGGCAAGAAAGGCACGTCGCGACGGTCCGAGCGGCGTCTGCTTGTAAAGTTGGCCAGAAATATCCGGCCAGCAGGATTTTCTTAGCCAGCGACCGTCCGCCCGGATGCCCTCCGCAGTATCCTTGATGCACTTCTTGGAGGATGTACGCCGCGTCTTCCGAGCTCACGCATTTCAACAATGGGTGAGAGAAAGCCTTCTTGTATAGTTGGTCTCCAATGAGCGTGAACCGTCCGGCTCTCCTCCTTAGTAGTTGGGTTTCATCCCGATCGGACGGTGTAGCTCCCGAGCGGAGGAATTCCATGATGGGTGTCCGCCAGTCGATCGGAAACGAGAGGCCCTCCATCCGGTTGACGTGAGCCACCAGCGAAACTTGTTCAATTGGCTGCTGGATGGCGATCGTCGTTATTGAGCTTGCGAGTTTGGCTAACTCATCGGCCGCTTGGTTCTCCACTCGGGGTATCTTCTGGATAATAACCTCTCTGAAGTCGGTCTTGAGTTTCTCGAAGGCTTGAGCATAAAGTTTAAGCCGAGCGTTGTTGATTTCAAAGGAGCCTGAGAGTTGTTGAGCGGCCAATTGGGAATCTGAATGTAGCGTCACCCGTCCGGCCCCTACATGCCGGGCAGCCTGTAAGCCGACTATAAGGGCTTCATACTTTGCTTCATTATTCGTAGCTCTATAATCAAGCCGGACGGATAGATGCATCTTTTCTTCTTGGGGAGAAAGCAACAATACACCAATACCGCTCCCGATCCGAGTGGCCGATTCGTCCACAAATATCTTCCACATGGCTTCGGGTTCTGGCCTTTGTACTTGAGTGACAAAATCCGCCAAGGACTGAACCTTTATCGCCGACCAGGGCTGGTATTGGATGTCGAATTCGCTCAACTCCGTCGTCCATTTAATGAGCCGTCCGGACGCTTCGGGATTCAACAGCACCCTTCCCAATGGGCTATTCATCCGGACGATGATAGTATGAGCCAAGAAATAAGGGCGGAGGCGCCGAGCGGCGAGGACCAAAGCGAAAGCCAGTTTCTCGAGATCAGTGTAGCGAGATTCAGCATCCTTTAAAATATGACTCAGAAAATATACAGGCTCTTCTCCGCTCGCCCTTACTAATGCCGAGCCGACGGCTTGTTCAGTTGAAGATAAGTAGATACAAAGTGGCTCACCCGCAGCTGGCTTGGCTAGTACCGGAAGAGAATTCAAATATGTCTTCAGATCTTCGAACGCCCGATCGCATTCTTCGTCCCAGTGAAACTTGGTGGCCTTGCGCAAGATTTTGAAAAATGGGAGACTCCGATCGGCGGTCTTTGAGATGAATCTAGACAATGTTGTTATCCGACTGGTCAAGCGCTGCACTTCCCTCAGATTTCTTGGAGGCGGCATATCTTGTAAGGCTTTCACCTTGCTGGGATTCGCTTCGATACCCCGCTCGGTCACTATGTAACCCAGGAAACGCCCTCCTTTTGCTCCGAACAGACACTTCAGGGGATTTAGTTTAACTCCATACCTTCTTAGCGTTCGGAAAGTCTCATCCATGTCTTCAAAGAGATCGGCCGCTCGGACGGATTTGATGAGAATATCGTCCACGTATACTTCCAAATTTCGCCCGATCTGCTCCTTGAACACTTTGTTCATCGAGCGTTGGTAAGTGGCTCCCGCGTTCTTTAGTCCGAACGGCATCACATTATAGCAGTAGGTGCCATCGGCCGTAACGAAGCTTACTTTTTCTTGATCTTCCCGGGCGAGCGGCACCTGATGATATCCCTGATAAGCGTCGAGGATGCATATCAACTCGCAACCGGCCGTAGAGTCCACCAGTTGATCGATCCGGGGCAGGGGATAAAAATCCTTTGGGCATGCCTTGTAAAGATCCCGGAAATCGATGCACACTCTCCACTTATTGTCGGGCTTGGAGACAAGCACCACGTTCGCCAACCAGCTCGGGAATTGGACCTCACGTATGTGGCCGGCCTCCAGGAGTTTCTCCACCTCCGCTCGGATGATGGCCTTCTGTTCGGCGCTGAAATCCCTCTTTCTCTGATTCACCGGCCGAGCATCCGGTCGGACATAGAGCTCATGCAGCGCTATACTTGGTGAAATTCCAGGCAGCTCATGCGTCGCCCAGACGAAGACATCATGGTTTCTCTGGAGGCATTGGATCACTTCCTCCTTCTGGTTCGCCTCCAGATCGGACGCGATGAATGTCGTGGCCTCCGATCGGGTCGGGTGAATTTGCACTTCCTCTTTTTTTTCATAAATCAAAGAGGGTGGCTTTTCAGTGATAGCGTTCACCTCGATCCGGGGCGTCTTCCGAGCGACATTGGCTTCTGCTCGGACCATCTCGACGTAACATCGCCGAGCTGCCAGTTGATCCCCTCGTACTGGGGAACTTGATCTTCTGGTGGAAGGTGGAAACGGCCGCTCGAAATTCACTAAGAGCCGGTCGCCCCAATATGACGTTGTATGCCGACGGAGAATCCACCACGACGAAGTTTGCAATACGTGTCCTTCTGAGCGGCTCCTCTCCCAGCGATATGGCCAGTCGGATTTGTCCGACCGGCTGAACTTCATTGCCCGTAAACCCGTAAAGGGGGGTTGTCATGGGCAGCAGCTCGGCTCGATCAATTTGCAGTTGATCGAATGCCTTTTTGAATATGATATTGACCGAGCTTCCTGTGTCAATAAAAACGTGATGAATAGTGTAATTGGCTATTACCACTTTGATGAGAAGAGCGTCGTCGTGGGGGACTTCAACTCCTTCCAAGTCTCTGGGCCCGAAACTGATTTCGGGTCCACTTGCCCATTCCTGGCTACAGCCGACCGCATGGATCTGGAGTTGCCGGACGCTCGCCTTCCTTGCTCGGTTAGAGTCGCCTCCGGTCGGCCCGCCAGCAATAATGTTGATCTCGCCTCGAGAAGTATTACTTCTATTTTCTTCTTCCCGAGCGGACGGTCGGAGCCGTTCTCTAGACATCCTGAGATTCTCCCACCTCGGAGAGCGATGTCGCTCGGGAGTCTGTTGTTGTCGCCTGTCAACTTGCGTCTGATCGGCTTCAGGAGGCCTCTGTCGCCTGTCGGATGATGGCGATCGACGACCGCCACTCCGGGGAACGGGATGAGCGATCAAGGGAAGACTTCGACAATCTCTTGTGTTGTGCATATCCGTCCGATGGAAGAAGCAGAACATTGGGGTCCATTTCTTCTTTGGCTTGGGCCGAGCGGCAGCTACCTCTTGCACGTGGGACCTAGCATGGGGGGAGCGGATTGCTTTGGCCCTCGGTCCTCTGGGTGGCTGATGAGCGGCTTGCTGCTTTCGCTCAGCAGGGGGAGCCCACTCGGTCGGAGTTTCTTTTTTCCGGGCCGCCTAGGCTTCTTCCACGTTGATGTATTCGTTGGCCCGGTGTAGCATGTGGTCATAGTCTCGGGACGGCTTCCAAATGAGTGATCGGAAGAAATCCCCATCCATGAGGCATTGTGTGAAGGCATTCATCATGGTCTCCGAGGTGGCCGTTGGAATATCCATGGCCACTTTGTTGAACCGCTGGATGTAGGCTCGGAGCGATTCGCGGGCTTCCTGTTTGATGGCAAACAGACTAACACTGGTTTTTTGATAGCGCCGATTGCTTGCGAAGTGGTGGAGGAAAGCCGTTCGGAAGTCTTTGAAACTTGAGATAGATCCGTCCGGCAATCTCCGAAACCACCGTTGAGCCGATCCAGAGAGGGTGGTGAGGAAAACTTGACACTTCACCCCATCTGTGTATTGATGCAGGGTTGCCGTGTTATCAAACTTACCCAAATGATCATCCGGATCGGTGGTTCCATTGTATTCGCCGATCGTCGGAGGCACATAGTGCTTGGGCAGAGGGTCTCGTAGAATAGCCTCTGAAAATTGGCGATTGATCCGCTCGGGCGATGCGTCCGTTCGGGGGGCTTTCCCTTTTTTGTCGTCTCGTCTTGGCATTTCATCCGAAGAAGATCCCCGATCTCGATTAGTTGCTGCGGCTTCAGGGGTGCGGAATAGGGCCCGATGGAATGCAACTGTGGCCTGTGGTGCTTCCGCTCGGCAGCCTGATGCTGATGTCGCTTACTGCTCCGCCCGCTCGGCTTGTGACATTTGTCTCTGTTCCATGAGCTTGGCGGCCCTTGTCTCGATCAAAGCGTCGAGCTCCTCTGTGGAGAGCATCACCGAGTGCGGTCGTCCAGCTTCGTCCATTGTTTCCGATCGGATGCAGGAGCGTTCCCACAGACGGTGCCAAATTGATCTTGTCCGAATCGCTGAATCAACGGACGCTGGGCACGTGGTGCTCTCCTTGTCGCTGACGTAGATCTTCGGCCGGTCGGACGGCGCTCCAGTGAACCTGCAAAGAAGTCGGGCCGGGAGGGGGTTCCCGGCGACGACCCTCCGACGCTCAAGTCAGGCGAAGCTCAACAAGAAAGTGGCTCCAAGAATCATAGAATGCATACCTCTGGTGAAGTGCAAAGCTCCTTATATAGAGCTGGGAAGGAGCTCAGGCACACATACCTATGCAAATACGTGTCCTTAGCCCATACCTCAGTAAGGGCCTGTCAGCAAGCTTACCTGCCACCATACTGCCACAGTCCACGCACGTCTTCGATGGGACAGCGGAACCCCTGGTCGTAAGATTTGGAGTATGGTCGAATTATAGAGCATGCCCGCTGTCAGAAGATGTCCCTTGTCCCTTTCTCCTTACTCCCTGCCTGGTGTCCGACTGGCCAGCATTCGCCTTACGTCCGGCCGGTCATATATAGTGGTCTACTTGGGAGATTCTTGATAACGTGTTCTGTGGAGACTGTTAGTAGTATGCTACCTTATGTCTTTGGCCGAGCGTGACATCCGTTCGGCCTTACGATCCTGTTCAATGAGCGTCGGAACCCCGACTCCTGCCGGGGCGCCTTTTGCCATCAGTCAGACACCGGTTGGCCGGCCGGGCGGTCAGTCCACCCTTCTCCGGTCGGCCACCTGGCCCTTTGACTTCCACGTGGCGTTGACTTCCCAGAACGGGGTCCCCTGTTCTTACCGCCAGATCATCCTTAAAGAGTAACTCCCGTAAAGACATGCACGTAACTTCTGTCATTGCACCAACAATGACTTGGAATCCCTAAACATATAGGAAATCCAAATTTAAAAGTTTTGAGGTTCAAAAATTCAATATTGAAATCAATCCTCAACCTAAACCTCTACTTAGTCTTCCTTAACTAATCCATCCTTGTTTTCATTATGAAAACTCCCCCTAAATGTATACAAATATGTTTTAAGGGGTTAGGAGTAATTTTATAGACTAAAAATGGTTTAGAATGCTGAAAACAAGTTTTCCCAGCCAAAATCAGCATCCCCAATTGATTGGAGTTGAGTCCCAATCGATTGAACCTATCTGAATCGATCCACTGATCGATTCAGCTAGTGTGGATTGATCGGTGGATTGATCCAGCGAGCTTCTGCTCGCGAGAAATGCCTTCTCAATCGATCGCCTGATCGATTGAGGCACTCCAATTGATCGGGTGATCGATTGAAGCTCTGAAATTGCTGAAATTCCATTTCAGTCAACTTCAGAAACTTCCCAAAAATTATAAAAAATTCTAAAAATCATGAAAATTCATGTAGACACTACTTAAGGGATATACTATCAAGGAAAAATAGTTTTCTATGAAAATAATTTCTATTTTCCAAGATTGACACAAACTTGAAAACTTGTAAAAACTTTAGTGTTTTCTTCTAGTTTGTGTCTAACATTTCAATGATAATTACTATCAAAAGATAGTCTTCATCAAGGTTTTCTAAAAGCATTTTAAAATGATTTTCAAAACCAATATCCAACCATGTTTTTTGGGCTTAATGCACATGACTTGCATATTAGCTTTCCCAATGATTGGAAAACACATAACTATGTGTTTTGATGAACTTAAAACTCAAAAGAATGTACTAAACCAACATCTTGAGTTTTGTTCATCATCCTAACATCTCACTTGTATTTAATGTGTACAAAACCACATACAAGTCACCTTATAGTTCTTAGTGAGATGTAAACTTTGGTTTTGTCATAATTTAGGGATCATGCATATCTATCTAGGCATTTTGAGGTTATGAACATCCACCAAGGATGTTACTTGTTAATGAATGTCATTTGTCCTTAGATTTGTAAGGAATTAAAATAATGCATGATGTGTTATGGTATACATCAAAAATAAATAATTTTCAAAAGAAAATTTCCTATAATTACATGATGCATGTATGACATGACATGACATGGTATTTTTGTATTTTTCATAACAAGGCATGAATACAAAAATAAACATGATGTCATGACATATGATGGGCAAACAAAGCATGACAAATTAGCATAAGTATAATATCTAGAATAACTATCTAAGTATCCTTAAACCTTAGCTAACTTAAAGTTTAAGCCTAGATTGCCCAATATTTCCCAAGAAAATGTCAAACCCCAAGTTTGTCATTTCCTTTGCTTTTCCTACATTGTACCAATTTAAATTAAGCATATTCCTCAAATTTTGGCACAAATTACTCTTTTAAAGAGTAACAAATTAAAATAAGGCTTAGATTTACCTTTAACTTCCCAATAAAATATCAAAATCCCAACTTGACATTTCTTACCGTTGATTTCTTGTGTCAATTAAAATTATATCCAAATACTCAAATTATGACACATTTTAATCCATTTAGGAAGTAAATGATAATCATTTTTATTTTCAAAAGTTAATAATAACTTTGAAAATACTTTCCGAGTGTCAACTTTATCAAAATTGAATTAAAGTGACCAACTATTAGTCCTTTTAGTTTTGTTTCCTCCTTCTTATCCACTTCCTAGATAACTCCATCACATTGACCACGAACAAAATAAATAGTTGAACTCCCACTTGGAAAGTGTGATGCAATTGAGAGGGCCAAAGTGGCCATGGACACAAGGAAACATACAAATCCTCTTGTCATTATTTTAAAGGTTGATTCTGGTAGAAAATCTTGGCAATTAGCTCATGTCTCATTTCAGTCGTCACCACCTTACTTTAGACTATATATATATATATATATATATTTTTTTTTTTTGTTTGAATCTTTCATATTTCCCCATCTACGGAGTCTTCACGCGACCTACACATGAAGTTTCCCTTCATGCAAGTTCTGTTCATCAAGCACCATTCTACACTACCAAAGTATGAACTTTATCAGATCTTTCATGTGGCCCAAGGTTGAATCGATGGTGGACTTTGCTTAGCAATTAAAAAGCCAGTCAAAGTTCACAATCTTCCTTCTGCTCTAAAACGAACTCCCGTTCCTTTTCAGGGGAAACTTCCAGTTAATTTCTGAAAACATTTATTTATGCTTGTTCAGACAGCGACTTTATAATTATCCCAGAAAAGAGGAATGGATGAATCAAGCATCAATTGACTCCACTCTTCCCCCACTGTTTCCCTTTTGGATTTTCTCTATGTTCAATGAATCCGACAAAAAACAGAGGCTAAATTGCATCATACTGTCACATAAATTCACATGAATATTGCTAAACTTGCAATGTTCTGTAAAATTTAACCTTTTCATTGGACACTTGGGCCAAGTCCAATTGAGTATTTTCATGATTTGGTCTGAAAGACAACTATGTCTACAAACCCTAAGGTTAATTAATAGATATTTAAAAATGAATTGCTACTCTCAATCAAACCACAATATCAAGCAATGCATAGTAAAATAAAACAGCTAGCATGGTATGAATAATTAATTCTCTTGTTTTTTTGGCTTGGCTTATGAATCTTTGATTCATCAGACACTATCTATTGAGTTTTAGATTGTTTCTGAATTTATTTGTAACACAGTCACAGTTCATGTGCTATCTACGGCTTCAAGGATCTTTTTGGCTATTGCACCTGCATACACTGAAGACCTTTCAGGAATCTGCAAAATACACAAGAACGGCCTCAAATAAAATCCACTGAATTATTTCTAAAGTTTAAATTCGGCAAAAGGAAAATAAATTAGAGCAGTATCACCTTCGTACTGAACATGAAGACGTAGTGAACTCCGATGTTTCCCCCTGCAACATGGCCGACGTCCAGCCGGAGCTCCTCGAGAGCCAGCGCGACGCGGAGCAAGCACTCGGCTTTCCTCTTCGTCGTGAGCTTCACGTTAGCATCGTCGTCGACAATTCGGACGTCGACTAAGCTCTCCTTGGACCTCCTCTGGAGCCAGGAGCTCCTGAGCGGGCCACTCTGCGAGTGGCCGTGCTCATCGTCGCGAAGGTGCCTGATCGAGGAGCTCTGGTCCATGTCTGCAGCACCCTCGTCGTCGTCGTCCAGCTTCGGTATCTTTATCCTCTCCGTGCCTTGCCTCTTCTTATCCACTAGGACTCTCAACTCCTCCACCGTTCTTAGCAGCTCTTTGATGTATTCAATTGCGTCGCCGACGATGGAGGCTCTATCAACCTTCATACCAAAAATAATTTGATCAATTTTTTTTTTTGCTTTTTTTTCCCTGTTTGGTGGATTTGGTGCATACCTTTGTTGGGTTCGGAATTAGGAGCCTCAGAGCCTTGTACTTCTCGTTGATCTGCTCCCTCCTCTGTCTCTCGGTGGCAAAATTAGATTTCCCCTCGCCTTTATTCAACTTCAAGCCCATGCCATCGAGATTTCTCGCCTCCCTCTCGTCCTCCAAACCATAGAAAGCTCCGTAGTTTTGCGGCAGGGAATGGAACAGTAGCCGAGATTGCGGCAGCGGATCGACAAACATGTTGAACGAGAAAGAAGACGGCGCCGGAGGCGGAGGCTGCAGAAGGCTTGACGTCGACGTTGTCAGAAGGTTGACATTGAGGTCGGTTGCAACTCCATTGATGTGGCTGTAATGCGGATCCATGGAATAGATTAATCCTTCTTCTTCTGCAATCATGTCATGTACTTGGTTCTCGTAGATGTCTGAGATTAACGAAGGTTCATGAATCATGTGCGATTGTAGTTCCCGCTCCATGTCGAAAACCCCAACGTCGTCGTCGTTGGGAAGAAGATTGCCAGTGTTGGAGAGTTCATCCATGGTGAAGGTTGTCAGCTTGAGATTAACGCGATCGAAGTCATTGGGTTCAAATTCAGAAGGTTGCATGGGGTAGTAGCCATGGTCTGGCTCATAGTAGCCATTCTCTTCCATCATTCTGCTCTGTTTTTTATCCAAAGAAACACAAGAATTTGCAGGAATATAAATAGAAAAATCGAAACTGCTCAAATCGCAAGCAAGAAGTAAGACTATTACACCAATCAATCCTTAGAATATTGTAGGGGAAGAGATGAAGATGCTGTCTTCAAAGGCCTTTCTAGGTTTTGGATTTTGCACAAGGTGAGTGAAAGAGGAAGAAGTTGCCATTAGCCTTCTTGTTCACTATATATTAATCTATCGTATCATCATTACTTATTTACTTTGCAGAGAAGCACTAACTCCAACCAAATCTCTTTCCCTGTAAGCCACCAAATTAGCACTCTTAACTTATAATTTGGGAGTAATTCCACTGTGTCACGACAAGTTTATGAAGGAGAATTATTATGTTCTCGTATCTATGATTGTTTCATTCATTTAGCATTTAAACTGGGGAATAATCACATGAAGTATAGTAAATGATCATCACGCTCTTTTCACTTGGGCATCTTTATCGGTGTTTCTTGTTTCCCATCTGGGGAAGTTAGGAAATGCATATCACGCTTCTCGTGTCTTCCGATAAATAAATAGTTATTTATTCATTCTCATTGATTCTAATAACTTGTATTAGTTCAAGTGATAATGAATATAAAAATTGGTCTATTGATGACGGCAGCGATCGAGCAAAGTCATGGCGTATACGGGCGGTATGCGTACGAGTATGATTCCGTGTGGCTAAAATACTATGCGCGTGCCTTGTTGCGTTCGCTTGTACACTGCGCTATGTCCTTTAGATCAGAGATTGCAACTAATTTGGGAGACATGGTTTGATCTCAATAATTCAGAGAACAGTGAGGAATTTGTACAATGGGAATGGGGGAGAGAGAGAGGCATTTTCTATACTCTGATGATCTGATCCATCCTCATAACACTATTGCTCCGTGAAGCTTGCTTGACTTTCCAGGATCGCCACTCTGTAAGCACATCCTTTTTCATCTGCCGGTCCACCTCTCCATTGACTCATATAGTCTGTGATGGGCCAGTCCTAACCTTGTTTTTTTACATTTGGTGCTCGATTTACTACTGAATCCTACAGTTTGGAGGTTCCGACCATTTCACATCTCGGACCACATCAGTAATTACCCTACGTACTTTCTCAGCCTCATCTGTTGGAAAATTTATACTTAGAGCCAGGCACTATTATTCTCATCGGCATCTGAACATTAAATACAGAAAGCACAGCAACCAACCGTTCGTCATGGTCGAGTCTTCAGATTGTAGTTCTACAGTTCGTCTGAGAGTCTGAGAAGGCCGTCAGAAAAATTGCAGAAAGCCAACAATATACCAACTCATCATCAGTTCATCACTCCCCCTTCAACACCGCCAATCACGGAGGCATTTCGCGTCATTTCGGCCCTACTTTCCATCTTAAATCAGCTCCAAGCAAGCCATTTCGTGATGAGCTAGCTAGGCAATTACCCCCACCCAGCCCCATGTTATTTGATGCCTCATGTTTGTCCCCTTCCTACCATTGCCAAATGCCAACCTGTGCCATGTCTCAATATATTCTTAGTCCCGCGTCGCCAGAAAGCATATACTAATTAGCTCCTCCCTCCGTGCCATGGCGGGCGGAGGTAGTTGTTCTTGGCTCCTCCTAGCTCTCTTGCTGCTGCTTGCGGCGAAGCCGGCGCCATGCTGCTGCGCTTTCCCCCTCAAGTTCAAGGCTTCCGCCATCTCTGCCCCGCCGGCAATCCTGCCGTCCTTCCCGGAATTCGGGGCCACGGCGCCGGCACTGCCGCCGGACGTAATGCCGGCGTTCCCCACGCCCGGAGGCGGCGGCGCTCCGCAGAGCTCGTTCCCGACCATCCCTTCTAGCCCGAGCCCGCCGAACCCTGACGAGCTGCAACTGGGCTCCGAGGTCGCCCCTGCGGCCGCCTTGACGTCGGTGGCAGTGAGACTCACCGGCGGGGCGGCGTTGTGCGGGTTGGTGCTCATGTGGTGGCTGGATTTCGTGGGGAATTGATGATCGATTGGCCGATGCCGCCGTTTGTGATTAATTTTTAGATTGTTTGGCTTTTCATTGTGAGTTTGTAATTTAGGGAGGATGATGAGATTCAATCTTGACAAACTACATAGAGTAATTCTATGAATGGTGTGGTTATAATGTGGTGATAATTATGATTCTTTTGGTTTCTCTCATAATTTGCTACTCTATCAAGTGCATTTATTTCTTCTTATGAGTTCATTATTGCTGGACCAAACAAACTGGGGTACCTAAGTATTTTTATCTTCAGGTACTTCGAAATTGGGTTCTTGGGACCCAGTGCCCTTCCACATTTCTGACTTGATGAAGTAATGAACAATTATAAGCCTGGATTTGACTGATTTCTAATTTGCAAAGAATTGCTCACCTACTGTAAATGTTTGCAGTAGCAGTAGAATAAAAAGAAGCTCTTAAATTCCCTGGCCATCAATGCATGCGAGCACAGGAAAGTATGGAAGGGGTTTTAATGATAGCCAGGAAGAGGACGCGACTGAATTCTACTATTTGGATTCTACTGCACATGCAATGTCTTTCTCCTTTTTAAGGACCTTGGAGGATGAAGACAAACAAGAAAAAGTAAGGATTCCCTAAGAGTGTAATCTATTTAATTTATTGGAAGTTTTTTTTTTTCGCCCCCACCAGAGTCCAGAATGGGATCCATGGAAGCTTATTAATTGCAAGCTAGAAAGGGTAACTTTTGTAAAATGGTCGAAAATGAACTGTTTTTGTGAGACCAGCAGACAGTGACAATTATCATTACAAGGTATTGTCAATGTTTTTTCATAACTCTAAAATAAATCTAACAGTTTATCTTTCTGTCTAAAAGCTAAGAGATAACCCATTAAACAAATGGGTATGAGATTAACTGAACGAAAATTTTATGTTAGAAGAGGGGTTACGAATAGGAGTGAAAATTTTTGTTATGTATATTCGAGAAAATAGATAAATGTTAATATCTAAAAATTTGAAAAGGGATGAAGATCCTTTTATATTTAAGTTAGTATAATACTTGAGCGGAAAATTGAATAATAGATGTGTAATAGAGCGTGTGCATAGTAAAAATATATTTTAAGGTGTATCAAAACGTATTTTGTCATCGGAGATGATCCCCCTTTATATACCACCTCTAATAACCTCCGCATTTATGAGGTACTATGGAATATCAGATGTCAGAAGTTATCGAGTAAAAAAATATATATTTTGGGAGGCATATAAGCATCATCCAAAGAATCTTCCGTTACTCGTATGCACCATTTTTATAATTGACGCCCTTAATGAGGTGGTTGAAGGAATATGCTATCATAAAGTATCAGCTAATGGAAAATATATGTAAAGTCACCTTTGAGGAAGGTTCTATTGAATGTCCATGTAATAACAGAAGAATATTCTCTGACAAGCGGTTGTTTTTCTCTAATAGATTATTGCGATCCTCTGACAATGTAGTTCACGAAGATATCTCAGTTGGATATTTAGCCGATTAGGTGTATATATAAGAGCAGAGTATTGAGTATAGTAGGACGTTCGGCCTTTAAGACCACTCAGATATATGTTTTATAATACTGGAGATCTTATCATGAAGTAATGGGAAGCAAAGTACCCTAGGTCCGGACGGTTCTTAAAATCGACCAGCCATATGCAGGGATACTTGTTTATGAAGAATAGAGAATCGAGCCCTGAGAGGCACTCTGTACTTTCAGCTGATCATTCTTGCAATGGGAGGCTTGTCCTTGAAGTGATATCTGAGCTCTGGAAATCCAATCAGATTTCTTCTAAGATTTGCCTTATATGTTTGCTCGGCGGAGATAAGGATACTGAGCTTTATAATTTTAGTCAGTTGTTTGTTTGACCGCCCATATACAGGAGGACGGAAGAATGAACATTAAAAGCCCATAGTTTAACCAGTGGTCGGATCAACCCACTGTATACCAGGCATCCAGAGCGAGATGTTAGGACCCCGAGTCCTATCCAAATATTATTCCCGACCGACCTTATGGTTGGTCGGGACTCTCTTGAACCTGGACGGATGATAGCTGGTCGAGTATACTAGGTGCCTTACTACAGGCGGGAAGCACCAGACTCCTTTGGTCTAACCGGCCTCTTAGTCGCCCATCCTTGTACGGAGGGCCTTAGCGCGAGGTGAGGAACCAAGCCTTGTGAGTGACCTCCTGACTGTCACCTACTCTTGACTTGGACTGCCACCTCACTTTGACTTTGACTACCATGTCCTCTTGACTTTGATTGTCACGTCCCCTTGACTTTGACTGCCACATCATACTTGGGTCAGTTCGTAACAACCTATATCACTAGCCTTCTTTTCAAGTCTAATCAAAGGAGATTTGGTAGCCGACTGATTTGACCCAAGTCTTGTGTTGACATGATCATCTCCTTTATTGGTTCTACCGAGCGAATATGTCTCTGGCTTGAACTCTAAACCAGGCTCCCACTCGCCCTTTATTACTACAGTTAGTCATATTTTTTAAAAGAATGCATAATCGATATGCACGATGGTGTACTACTCATACACGAGAAGACACTCTTTGACATAATGATTCAACTATTTTATTCATCATAAATGTCCATTTATGAACAAATGTCGTGTGTCCCACTAATATATTCTTTGAAGCGACAGCTGACACACGTCTTTTTGTACGGACTAATGACACATGCTCCCTTGCAAATCAATGGTCACCAATGAACATACTGTTTTTGTTGGATCGTGGCGGCCGGCTAGAAGGGGGGTTGAATAGTCTGCAAAAATAACTTATTGATCATACCAAAACAACCTTGGGGTTCCAACAGTTTTAATTGGATGACTATAGTGAGCCCTTATCTTATGGCTTTTGTTTAAAAACTAGTGTAGAGACAAGTCACTTTGTCTTTGTCTTCGTCTTCTTTGATCTTCTTTTGGTAATTTTCTTCAACCAACTTGTCTTTCTTTCAATCTAAATAAGTAAGTTCTTCCTTGGACTCTTTGTTGTTTTTCTTGTATTCTCTCATGGCTCAAGAATCAGTAGCCCCTTGGTATACTTTTACTCGTTCAGATTTCAACTGTAGTGATTGAAAAGTTCTTCGTCTTTCATTTAAAATCCCTAGGAACCACCACATTTTCCTTCCAATCCCCCAGTACCACCCTCATCACCCTCCCCCGAGCTTTGTTACATTCTTTAAGGACCAATTTAAAGTTGGCTTGTGTTTTTCGATTCCCAATTTCCTTTCTGACATAAGTCGTTATTTCAACATCTCTCTCTCAATTTGTTCCAAACGCATTCTGCAGCATGTGCGAGATGTTTATTCTGTTTTGCTTGTATGACATCCCCTAACCCCTCACAATTTTCACTTGTTTTTGTACCCCAAGAAATCAGACTCGGGGTTTTTTATTTCAGTCTCATCCTAAGGTGGTGTTTTTCAAGGATCTATCCTCCTCCAATAGAGGATGGAAATCCAGTTTCATTTTTGTCAAACTACCTAAGCTTGTCTCCAGGCCGACTGTATGGTGGTTAGACCTTCCCCTCTTCTCGAATTGGGGAATTTAAGCTGAACCTAGCCTTCCACTCCTACTCGAAGAAACTAGGAGGCATTCAATTCAAGGTTCCTAAGTTGTTGCGCGAGGGCATTCTTTATTTGTTCAGATTAAGTCTTGTTCAGGCAAAGCTTTCTGCTCCTTCGGTAAGTCGTATCAACCTGTCCATTAAACTGACACTAACTAAAGTCTTTCTTGTTTCATGTAGTGGATGCTTTCTCGAGTCCATAACTTCCGAGCGTCTTCAGTTACGTGAGGACCAACTACTTTAGACAGAGCAACTGCTACTGGCCGAATGAGAGCAGCAACTGGCAGGTCCTTCTGGTGGGGCGTCCAATAGCCAAGCAACCAAATCTAGTGAGATGAAAATGTAGGAAGAAGCGCCTGCCAACCCTCTCCTGGCCTCTGATTCTCCATTTGAGGAGGTGGAGGAACCATTGAAGAGGAGGCGCAAGTAGCACCGGCTTATCCATGCAACACAAATCCCTAAGGGACGAGCGCCCCCAACAACAGTCTCTTCACCACACCTTATGCCTATCCGAGATGAAACCCCAGCACAATCCTCCGAGCAGACTTTGTCCGCTCGGCTTTCAGTGTCAACTCCCCTTTTGAGCAATCCAATTCAGGAGGTCACATTCTAGTTGGTCCGCTCTCCCAACCGGTCATCTCAACAACCTATCGCTCTACCAGTTACCCCTCTCGTCGAAGCTCCTTCAATCACAACTGGGATCGAGCCAAAAAGACTTACAAATCATCCACTATCTACGATCTTCCATCCGCCTTGATGATAGCCTCCCGTCATCTGACCCACCAATTAGCGGCCGCATTTTGTTAAGGGGGCTTGTTGATAGATGCCTAGGAAGTGGCTATGAATCGACTGACTAACTTTATGCCGGTCAGGATGACAGACGAATATTCTTTTGATTTGACTACGATATGGTTTCCGCCCTTTAGTTATCTTTTACTTTGAGCATTTTTGATGATGTTCGTTCTGCAGCAATGGGTGTTCGGAATGGACATGCTACAAAAATCCCAACTTTGGCTCGAGAAAATGAGACTTTGAAGAAATGCTTAGCGAAGGTCACTCTCGCACTGTCTCCACAAGAGCATCAAGCACAACTCGAGCGACTAAGCCAACTAGAAAAGGAACTTTATGAGGCTCAGGCATCGAGGAAAGTTGAGGTAGAGCGGGCAGAAACATTAGAGACTGCCGGGAAAACCATAGAAGATCGGCTCCACTCGGAGATAGCCCGCCGAGCCAATATAGTGGCTGAGTTGGACCGGAATATATCAGAAGTCCAATACCTCTTCGATCAACTAGAGGAAATGAATACCACACACATGGCGGATTTGGTGGCCCAAGTTCAATTGGCATCTAAGCGGCAGCAAAGCCTGGACAAATAAAAGGCAGAGCTAGAGTCCCTCCGGGCGAACTTAGAGGTCGACCGGAATACTTTAATTGTTGGATCGATTATGCACGTGAGAGGGGGGTGAATCACGTAGTTTTTAAAAACTTATTTTTTTTCTTTTCGTGTTTTGAAATCAAAGTAAAGTACGCAATGGAAAACTTAAAAACGAAAGTCCAATCACCAGAAAATGTAGGCGATTTTACTTGGTTCAGAGTCTTTGGCGACTCCTACTCCAAGACCTAGGTCCCATGGATCTATCGATAGGTAATCCACTAAAAGCCTCTTCTGATACCTCCGGAAGAGAGAATCGAGTACAGAGAGAGTTTGGAGAAGTGTAACAAACTACACTTTTCGTTTACAAAATTTAAGTACAAATAGAAATCTCGTTACCGACACTTTAAAAATTTATGTGAAGGCACTCGTGTGTCAGAGTCGGTCTGCTGGTCACGATCGGAAGTCCTCAAAGCAATCGTCGGGCACAACAACTTCGTAGCAAGAGCCCGAAGCAGTTGGAGCCTCAAATGGACACGTAGTAGTTCATATGTGTGTTGTTATTGAATGTCTTCTCGAGATAGTCTTATAAAGGGCATCGAAGGAGCCTCCAATGGGGTAAGTTCGATCCCGAACAGCCCGGTGCTTATCCACGACTTCGGCCAACTTTATCCCATGGAAGATGCCTTTCATGGCTTTAGAAGGCGCTTTCTATGAACAGTACGAAGGCGCTTTCTATGAATAGTAAGAAGGCGCCTTCCATCAAGATTGAATGCGCCTTCAGACACTATTCATCCGAAGATAATTTTCTTCTCTTAGTTCTATAAAATAATGTTAGTCCAAAATACCCTATAAAACAAGTATTAGGATAATTTAATAATACTACAGAGTAGTAATTAGTTCATGTCTTCCTATGACCAGGAACTAGTCAAGGTCTTAGCTTAGGGATCCCAAATGGACCTAAACTGGACTGACGCCTACTGTCCCTTCAACCGGAATGTGTTCTCACTTGGTCACTCTCCTCTAGTGATTTACCTTAACTTACCAGTTTGCCAGACATCCAGTAAGTCCATCGACCTGTCTGGACTTCGTGCCAGCTGTCCGGTCGGCCCGTTGACCTAGCTGGACTTTGTACCAGTTATCTGGTTGGCCTGTCAACCAAACTAGATTTCGTACCAGCTATCTGATCGGCCCGTCGACCTAGCTGGATTTTGTATTAGCTATTCGGTTGGCCCGTCGACCTAGCTGAATTTCGTACCAGCTATCCGGTCGGCTCATCGACCTAGTTGTATTTCGTACCAACTATCCGGTCGACCCGTTGACCTAACTAGATTTCTTGCACAATCGATCAAGTGGTTAGATCACGACAGAACCTAACTTAACTTACTTATCATTCATCAAAACCTGGGTTAGACCGTTAGCGCGAACCGCACCAACAATCTTCCCTTTTTTGATGCAATGACAACTTTGGTTAAGTTAGGGAAAAAATGCAAGTATGAATAGACAAATGATTTGGTTTAAGTTATTTGGATTTTGATTTGTTTCAACTTAACCCTTTAACCATCCCCCTTTGGCATTCATCAAAAAAAATATGAATAGACAGAAAAAAAAGTTTGCTAGGAAAAGTAAGAAAATATTTTTTTGACAATACATCTCAGGACTATCTCGAGGGAGGAAAAAAAATGTATAACCATAAAAACTTGTAAAAAATATTTTACAAAATATGTTTAAAGTTAGTTTTAAAACCACTCAATCTTTCAAAATGATAAAGAAAACAACATATTAAAAAAATTTCAAAGTAAAGAAATGAGTTTTGAAAAGAACCTATTCAAAACGAATTTATTTCAACTTATTTTAAAAAAGTAAAAATATTTTAAAGATATTTTTTTAAAAAAAATTAAAATATTATATGTTAGTATTTTTACAAGAGTGATAAAGTTGAAAATACTTTTAAAATCTACTAACTTTGGAAACGGTAAGGTTTGCTAAGTTTTTTTCAAAAAAACAAAACTTTAAAAGTTTAAAAACAAAAGGTTAAAATGTTAAGTGTTGCAATATTTAAAATTGTTTTAAAGTAGTTTAACAAAATTGAAACAGTTTTCAAAATAATTTTTCAAGACATGTAATAATTTTAAAAATAAAAAATGGAATGTTTTCAAAATTTTGTCGACTTATTTTTTCTCCCCCCTGAACCTGAGATTACTTTAAAATAATCTAATCAGTTATGACTTGTCCTCAACTGTCTAACCGTTAGTTACTAACTGACTATCAGAAGATAATAATGTTCACTTGGTTAGTCAGATTAAGTTATTTTATCTAGTTAGTATTTGACTAACCTGAATTACTTAACTTGATTAATATGAGTTTGATATTTAACGCCCAGATTTATTTTGATGCACTGATATAAGTATCTTAAGTCCGAACAATCTGCCTATGCATCTCATCCCTTTCTAAGTTTGATAATCATAAACATGGTAACCCTAATCTGTTGGTGAGATGATCAAGTCCTAGATCTATAGGAACATGTTTTCTATGAGTTTGATCTGGACTAAGGCTAAAACTAATTTTGAAAAGTATAAAAATAAGAGATTTTTGAGAAAAATAAGGAATTTTGCCCTAGAATTTGAAAATGTTGAAAATAATATTGAAAATTTTGATCCTAGTCTATTAAACACATTCCTAACTGACATCGTAAGTTGCTAAATTCACTTCCATTAAGGGGTTTGGTGAATATGTCAGATAAATTTGACTTGGACTCAATGTAATTGAGTTCAATATCACCTTTAGTGACATGATCCCTAATAAAGTGATGTCTAATTTCAATGTATTTGATTCTTGAATTATGCACAGAATTTTTTGTTAAATTAATTGAGCTAACATTGTCAATTAGTATTTTTATTTTTGTAAAATTTAAATTAAAATATTTTAGAGTGTGCATCATCCATAACAATTATGCAATGCATTCTCCTATTACTATATATTCTGCCTCAGTAGTAGATAAGGCAACACAATATTACTTCCTACTAAACCAGCTGACAAGTGATGGGCCAAGTAACTGACACCCACCACTTGTACTTTTACGGTCTAGTTTACGGTCAGCGTAATCTGAGTCAGAATAACCTATAAGTTCAAAATTGATTGTTCTAGGATACAAAATTTCTACATTTGAAATTCCTTTTAAATATTTAAAAATTCTTTTTACGTTAGTTAAGTGAGATTCTTTAGCACAGGTTTGGTATCTAGCACACATACTAACTGTAAATAAAATGTCAGATCAACTTGCAGTCAAGTATAGAAGGCTACCTATGGTACTTCTATAGTATTTTAGGTCAACTGGTTTTCCAGTTGGGTCATTATCTAAGATTGTATTAGTTGTCATTATAGTTTTTATTTCTTTAGAGTTTTCCATTCTAAATTTTTTAAGTAATTCCTTAATATATTTTTGATGGTAGACATATTTTTTTTTATTAGTTTGTTTAATTTGTAGACCTAAAAAGTAAATTGGTTTACCTACTAAGCTCATTTCAAATTTTTGTTCCATTAAGGTTATGAATTTTTGTAAAAATTTTGAATTAGTTGAACCAAAGTTTATGTCGTCTACATATACTTGGGCTATAAATATATCTTATTTGATTGACTTTACAAATAAGGTTTGGTCAATTTATCCTTGACTGAACCCTTTAGAAATAAGGTAGGACGTTAACCGTTCATACCGGGCTCTAGGTGTTTGTTTAAGACCGTACAAGGTCTTTTTAAGCTTAAAGACATAGGTAGGATGATCTAAACTCTCAAATCTAAGTGGTTGATCTATATATACTTCTTCTTTTATTAGCCCATTTAAAAAGGCAGTTAACATCCATTTGATAAAGTTTAAAACCTTTATGGGCTACATAGCTAAGTAACATTCTAATAGATTCAAGTCTAGCTATTGGGGCATATGTTTCATCATAATCAAATCCCTCAACTTGACTAAACCCTTTAGCCACTAGTCTAGTCTTATTTCTAAGAATTTTTCCATTTTCACTTAGTTTATTTCTGAAAACTCATTTTATTTCTATTACTTTTTTATTATTATGTGGTGGTACTAAGTCCCAGACTTCATTTCTTTCAAATTGGGTCAGTTTTTCCTGCATGGCTATGATCCAGTCTGGATCAAGTAAGGATTCTTCTATCATTTTGGATTCAATTTTTGAGATCAAGGATATTTGACTTAAATTTCTAAAGGATGACCTAGTCTGAACTCTTAGGTCCGGGTCATCAATTATTTGATCAATTGGATGATTTGAGTTTACTCTTATGATTATAGTAGGTTCATTCAGTTGAGGTTGATTTTCTTCTTCGTGACTTAGGTTTTCATTTGCTCCCCTTGACTAGTGGTACCTCGAACAAATTCGATTGTTTGATTCTGGATTTGTTCTAGGTTTTGGTTAGATTCTTCAAATTTTACATTTGAGGTTTCTTTAATTCTTAGTGTAACTTTGCTATATACTCTGTAACCTCTACTATTTAGTAAGTATAGGATCATAGATGTGCTAGAGGGGGGGTGAATAGCATGCGTTAGTTTTTTACTCATTTCGGAAAACACCCAGAATATGCAGCCGAATAAAGAATGAAAAGACAAGCAATGCTAACAAGCGTTCTTTTACTTGGTTCGGAGCTTGTGGTGACTCCTACTCCAAGTCCCGCGATCGTTGATCACTTTTGTTGGACAATTACTATAAATTCGAAAATTGAGTACAAGTACAAATATGCAGCTTACAAGTATTGCTCAAAATTAAACTTGTTACCAATGACTTAGAGAAATAGAACTTCTAGCTTGATCGTCGTCGGAGCAGTGTTTAGATATTTTTCAAAGTGCACACAAGAGCTCGGGTTATTCTTCAAGAATTGTCGTCGAAGCACCTGGTCAAGCCCTCCTTTTATAGCCGAGCTTGATCTGAACCAGATCCCCTGATCTTGGGATCGAGTTTGACCCGCCATCGATCGATCGTGCCTGAATCGGTCTGCCTTCCGGTTCTTCTGCTCGGATATACTTTCTTCGTTCGGTCGACCGA
Source organism: Zingiber officinale (assembly GCF_018446385.1). Lineage (NCBI taxonomy): Eukaryota > Viridiplantae > Streptophyta > Magnoliopsida > Zingiberales > Zingiberaceae > Zingiber > Zingiber officinale. Next base: position 3,685,231 of record NC_056001.1, read on the forward strand.
TCCCGAAGTTCAACCTAGTCCACTCGCTGGAACTCTGTTATATTTGCTTGGAGGTTCAGTCAACCGATCCAGGCTGAACATCAACCTACAGAATCATTAGTCTTCCTGTAAAACAGAGTTAGACAAATATATGAATTGAATCAATGACTTGACAGCCTTCGGACTGTCCGATTCTGACTTCGGATTTCCTCCGAAAACCCTAGGTCGAACCGACACCTACTGTTCCCTCACAGGGGAACGCGTCCTCACCTACTCATCTCAAGAGAAGTTATCTATTGCCAGACCGGTCCTCCAGACCGACTGGACTTTTGCTCAGCATCCGATGCTTCCGGTCTTCATGCTGGACGTCCGCTCCATGATCTGCCTAGACTTCCACCCGGTCCGTGACCACTAGGATTTCAACCTAGAGTCCCCCACTCTAGCATTTTGCCCGAAGCGCTCGACCCGCCAAGACTTTTCGCCTAGGGTTACCACCGCCCAGGACCAAGGATTACCACCCCTAGGATTTTCCACCTGCCTAACCGTAGCTAAAACTTTTCCTCACCTAGGGTTACTGCTCCCTAGAACCTAGGGTTACCACCCCTAGGGTATTCCACTTGTCTAGAATCTACTAGGACTTTTGCCTAAGAACACTTAAGACTTTTCCTGCAAGCTCATCTGTTGGTGCAACCTTAGGTCAAGGTTGACCTGGTTGACCCGACTCGAGGTGACTTGAATCGAGTTGTATTTTGATGTTTGACTTGGGAAGATTGTCGGAGCAACCTTAGGTCAAGGTTGACCTAGTTGAGTTGCATGTTGATGTTTGACACTCGTGAGAGAGTTCTATTCTTGATGTGAGACAAGAATAGATGGTTGGGAGATTATTGGTGCAACCCTAGGTCAAGGTTGACCTGGTTGACCTGAAAAGTCCAAGTATGGAGACTTGGCACTGGAAAAGTCCAAGCAGGGAGCTTGGCACGCAAAAAGTCCAAGTATGGAGACTTGGCACTGGAGAAGTCCAAGCAGGGAGCTTGGCACGGGAAAAGTCCAAGCAGGGAGCTTGGCACGAGGGAAAGTCCTAACTGGGATGTTAGGCAGTTGGAAAGTCCTGGTGAGTGAAGTCAGGCAGTGAGAAAGTCCTAACTGGGATGTTAGGCAGTGTGAAAATCCTGGTGAGTGAAGCCAGGTGAAAGTCCGGGTGAGTGAAGCAAGGCAAGGGAAAATCCAGATGGATCAGGGATGATCGAACATCTGGTGTTGAGGAAAGTCCAGGTAGGTCAAAGGGATTGACCGGACACTTGGCGGGGAATTCTAGCAGGTCAAGGGAGTGACCAGATGCTAGGGATGAAGTACCAATAGGTCAAGGTTGACCGGATATTGGTTTGGAAGGTTTGGGACTTGGTTTGGGCAAAAACCAAGCTCTGGATCGGTTTGCAGACCGATCCAGTGATACGTTTGTGTATATGATCGGTCCGGTGACCGATCAGATAACAAACAGAAGGCGTTCTGTGGGCTTACTGATCGGTCTGGGGACCGATCAGGGACGCTACCACCTGAGGTGGGATCGGTCCGGGGACCGATCAGATTCCACACAGAGAGTTGGGCAACTCTCTGTGAAGTCTTCTGATCGGTCTGGCCTGATCGGTCCCCACGACCGATCAGGAAAGCCCCAGACCGATCAGGCTGAAGCCTGATCGGTCCAGGTCCTAGCCGTTGCGTAGCAACGGCTAGTTTCTTCGCTGTCTTCTTCGCAGGTATAAAGGGGTCGAGGACTGCTGCTGCATAAAGAGATCTTCAACTTCTTTTCTGCTAGAACTTCTGTTCTTCTGCTGCTGAAGCTTCTGCTTCAACTGAGCTTTGATTGAGCTCGCCTCCGAAGCTTCGCGTGAGCTTCCAGTCGTCGACCAGCTGCTGCGTTTGGGTTGTGAAGTTGCTGCTTCACCTCCAGTCGACAAGAAAGCAAGCAATTGGTAGAGTGTTATTGTATTCATATTGTATTGCTTTTCTTACTGTTCTTGTACTCTCTGTTTGCTGTTGCAAACATTTGTGGCGAGGTTTCTCCACCCACAAGGAGTATATTGTATTAGCCGGTTCTCCGGGGACTCATCCACCGACGGATTGACTGGACTCGTCCACCTTACGAACATGCCGAAGAGTAGGAGCCATAATCTCCGAACCTCGTTACATCCTTGTGTTAAGGTTTGGTTTTCTTCTCTTTCGTTTCTTTGTATTTTCCGCTGCGCTAACACGTTTTGTAGAAAGAAATGACGATTTGGGGTCGGCTATTCACACCCCCCCTCTCTAGCCGAGTACGAACGATCCTAACAAGTGGTATCAGAGCGAGGCCACTCTTCAACGGATCAACACCCGGGGGAGCACAAGCTAGAGATGGATCAATTCGGAGAAGACATCACCATTCCACCCTTTTACAACGACAACTTCGCATATTGGAAGGTAAGGATGATGTATTTTCTTAAGACTAATATGTGGAACTGGTTTTGTGTACAAGAAGGGTTTACTCCTCCAATGGATAAAGAAGGAGAGCCTCTAGAGAAGAACAAGTGGACGAAGGAACAAGTCCACCAATCCACGATCAACAATGAGGTAACTAAAACAATTGAATTTTCATTACCTACTAATGTTTTGTGTAAGATAGGTAAATACAACAATGCCAAGGAGTTGTGGGATAACTTGGCCAAGTACCATGAGGAGAGCTCCACTTCAAGCCATGAAGAGGAGCCTAGTGAGCCAAGTAGCTCACATCATGGAGGGAGCGAATTGGGAGTTGAGGGCTACTCAACATCCAAGGAAGAAGAGGAGGAGAGTTCCTCTTGTTCAAGTTCGGAGCAAGAAGAAGAAGTTCCCACCTCCGGAAGGGTTGAAGAAGAAAGCTCATCTCCATCCACAACCCTAGGTAACTCAAACACTGTGATTTCAAGCAAATTACACATAATGTGTTTTGAGTGTAGGAAACATGGACATTACAAGAGCAAATGTCCAAAGAAGGTTAGGAAGACTCCACCGGCACCAAAGGTCAAGGAAGCCGGAGTCCCAACACGCAAAGGCAAGAAGCACGTGGTGTGCTTTCAATGCAAGCAACGGGGACACTATAGGAGCCAATGTTCGAAGGGGGGGAAACCTCACAAGGACAAGGGATGCACATCGGTAGGGGGAGCTAAGGCAAACCCTAAGGTATCTTTTAAGGCTCATTCGTGCAATTCTAGTAGGATACATGCTAGTAATTTTATTGCATTAGTCAATAATGATAAGCATGTTAACACTAAAAATCAATACATGTGCTTAGGTGCTAAACATGTCAACCTAGATAGGGATACTACTAGGAATGCTAACCCTAGGATTAACACTTCTAAGGTTAAGGAAAACCTAGGTAGAAACCCTAAATCAACTAGACACATGCCTAGGAACACCTCAAGAAAGAATGACAAATCAAAACTTGAGGTATTAGAAAAGGAGAATCAAGTCTTGAGGTCAAGGCTTGATACCCTAGAAAAGGCCCTTAAAAATTTAGAGAAGTCAACTCTAGGGCCTAAGGGTCAAAAGTCCCAGGACAAGAAAGGTTTTGGTCACAAATCTAAGTCCCAAGTGGTCAAGCCCACTTACCACAATGTTCCATTCGATTATGGAACAAAACCTAGGGCTAGGAAGACCATTACCAAGGTTACAAGGGGAGTCACCCCTATAGTTGACCTTGATGAGACCCAAATGACCAAGGCTTCAAAGCCTAAGAGGGGCATTAGGAGGGTTGCTAGGGAAGTCATCCCTAGTGAATATTTAGTGAACCCAATGAGCTCAAATAGGTATTGGGTTCCTAGGAGCATCTTCTCTACCCCATAAATTGGTTAGAGAGTGTCAACTCCAATTGGAAGGGTAGTTAACCCAACTTTGAGGAAATTGACACTCAAGGAGTATTTTCAAGGTTTTGTGAACCTTTGAAAATGAAATGGAATAATCATTAATATTTACTCCTTGGAAGAGTAAAATGTGCCATCATGGAAAATGTTGATGATAATTTCAATTGGCACAAGTTGGGAAAATCTAGAGGACTCTTGAGGAAAAATGAAACATGCCAAGATTTGAGGATAAATTTGATTTTTATGTGGCATGAATGAATCTAGAGTTCAAGAAGTGTCAAAATTAGGATTTTGGCATTTTAGGGCGATCAAGGGTTAAAGCTTAAGTATTAGCTAAGACTAAGAATACTTAGATAGACAATCTAGGTATGTCTTATGTATGCTAAATCTTGCCATGATTGTTTGCCCTCACATGTCATGACATCATGTTTAGTTTTATTATCATTTGAAATGTCATGATAATGCTTAGGCTAGTTGTTATGTCATGTTTATTTAAGTTTCAAACTTTATGCCATGACATCATGACATTGGCACATGTTTTCATTTATGACACCATTTTATGCCATGTCATCATCTCTTGCATTAATAATCAATTGAATTGATTTAAGGATGAAAAACACATTTTGATATTGAGATCAAATTTGTGTTTAGAAAATGCATGAGACCTTAGTCTAAGATACCTAAACCCATATCTCACATCAAAATTGCCATGGATGTGTTTGATACACTTTAGATGTGTGTAAGATATTAGGATCATGAATTAGGATCAAGGTGCATAGTTCTTGTACCTAGATGAGCCTAATTCAAGAAATGGAGGATCATAGGGAAAGCTTGTGTACAAGTCATGTACATTTAGCCCTAAGATTATGGTCCTAAATTAAAAGGTTTAAAATCATTTTGAAATTGATTTGAAAAATCTTGGTGAAGCCATTTTAGTGATAGCATTCATCATTGAATATTGTAATACAAAGTTGACTTAACTTTGAACTATTTCAAAGTTTTTGAACTTTGTATCAAGATTTGAAAATGGAAGTTATTTTCATCGAAAATTATTTTTCCATAATAGTGTATGGTATGAGGAATGTATCCTCAAAATTTTACAATTTTTGAAATTTTCTGTGATTTTCTAGAGGTTTCTGAATTTCGGGAGAAGAAATCAGAAATCTGATATCAGACTTGTGGACCGATCAGGAGGTTGCCTGATCGGTCCAGGGAATCCCTGATCGGTCTGGTGACCGATCAGGGCGTGCCAAATGCTGATTTCAGTCTGTTGTCTGAAAGTTCAGCTAGAAGTTGGGTTTTGTGGATTTCTAAAGGTTTGGAACTCACAAAGACATTGTTGGTGCAATGGTCAAGGGGGAGTTGACCTTTAAGGGGAGTTTTACCTAATTGTCAAGGGGGAGTTGACTTTTAGGGGGAGTTTTTACTCCTTAAGACTTTTGAGGATTAGTGATATGGGACTATCACTAAGTTGATTGTTGAGTCTAGTGTCAAGGGGGAGATTAAGAGTTTCAATGAAAGGTATGAGACTTTCATTAGGAAGAAACTCTTGACCTTGATACCCTCCTTTTTCTTTTTGATGTGTGTCAAAAAGGGGAGAGTGTTCATTGGAGAATTAATTGGAGAACCCAAGTTAGGTTATCGGGTTAACCTAAGCTAGGGGAAGAATGTCAAGGAATGTTCGAGGAAGAACATTGGAATTCTTTTTGATGTGTGTCAAAAAGGGGGAGAATTATTGGAGAACCCAAGTTAGGTTATCGGGTTAACCTAAGGGGAGAATGTCCAAAGAATGTTCAAGGAAAGAACATTGGACATTGGAAGATGGTTGGAAAACCTAAGTTAGGTTATCGGGTTAACCTAACTTGATTATGGGTTTTGTCAAACATCAAAAAGGGGGAGATTGTTGGTGCAACTTTAGGTCAAGGTTGACCTGGTTGACTCGAGTTGTATTTTGATGTTTGACTTGGGAAGATTGTCGGTGCAACCTTAGATCAAAGTTGACCTAGTTGAGTTGCATGTTGATGTTTGACACTCGTGAGAGAGTTCTATTCTTGATGTGAGACAAGAATAGATGGTTGGGAGATTATTGGTGCAACCCTAGGTCAAGGTTGACCTGGTTGACCTGAAAAGTCCAAGTATGGAGACTTGGCACTGGAAAAGTCCAAGCAGGGAGCTTGGCACGTAAAAAGTCCAAGTATGGAGACTTGGCACTGGAGAAGTCCAAGCAGGGAGCTTGGTGTTGGAGTGTATACTAAAAGCCTAGCTTTTGGTATAAACATTTATCTAGAAATAAGAATCACATTGGTCAAATGTCTACATTTATGATAAATGTAGTTGTTCAATTAATTTATATTGTAGATGACATGGTGTGTGGTGTCACACACAGAAGATCATGTTATCAGTACCTTATAAATTATAAACAGTAGCTCACGACCATGATGGAAAGGAACAAACCATTGGAAGGTCGTAGTGTAATTAGGTATTAGTTTATCTTAACTATATAATTACACTAGTACACTCAAAGTGTATTGAGTAGGACCATTTGAGGTCGTTTCTTTTATACTGACTTTATAAAGAAACAAAGACCTCGGTTATTATGGAAGTGTGTGCTCTTAATCCTAATGTAATAACAAGCACATATATTTGATATTTATTTCTTTAATTTATCAATGGGTGAGATTTAGTTCGTTGAATCAATAAACCCGATAAGTTGGGAAATGGTATCACTTATAGTGTGTGTTGTTGATTATAGAAGGAAACTGTGTCCTAGAGATACTAGGTTGATAATGTCCTCAAGAGGATCTCATAAAGATTGTCATGTTAAACCCTGCAGGTGGACTTAGTCCGACATGATAATAAGGTTGAGTGGTACTACTCTTGGACTTAGATATTAATTAAATGAGTTGTCAGTAACTCACTTAATTAGTGGATATTTGATATCTTAAATACAGGGAGACTAACACACTCATAATAAGAAGGAGCTCAAAAATGTAATTTGGGATTGGTGCGGTAGTTCAATGATAGTTCTCTAGTGGAATGAATTATCATTGATAAAATTAAGTTGTGTGTTCGGGGCGAACACGGGATGCTTAATTTTATCGGGAGACCAAAACCAATTCCTCCTCTCGGTCCCTATCGTAGCCTCTTATTTATAGAGTTCTATACCCACCTATACCCACCTTCTATACCCACCCATAGGGGGCCGCCAAGCTAGCTTGGGAATCAAGCTAGGGCCGGCCTAGGTATAGATTGGGGTGGCCGGCCCAAGCTTGAACCCAAAATAAATTAAAAAAGAAATTTAATTTTAATTTTTATTATTATGTGGAAGATATATTTTAAAGAGAATTAAAATTAAAATATCTTTCTTGTAAAAGATCTACAAAAGATTAAAGAAAGAGATTAGATCTCTTTCCTTATTTGTAGATTGGAGAGATATTTTATTTTTTCTTTAAAAATTATTCACATGTTGATAAAATTAAAATTATAGAAATTTCCTTTTATCAACCATAAAGAGATTTTAAAGAGAAATTTTATTTTTTAAAATTTCCGGAAACAAATTAGGAAGTTTTAATTGTTGATTAAAACTTGTCCTCTTTTGTTTTCCAATAATGTGGCCGGCCACTTGAAATTAATTGGGAAAATTTTATTTTATTTCTCTCAATTAAATCATGTCAAGGAAATTAAGGAAAATTTATTGTAATTAAATTTCCTAATTTGCCTAGGCCAAGGAATATAAAAGAAGGGGTGAGGGTGCCTTCACAAGACACAACATCTATTATTCCTCTCCCTCTTTTGTTCCTTGGTGTGGCCGGCCAACCTCTCCCTCTCTTCCTCTTGTGGTGGCCGAACCCTACCCTTCTATTGGAGCTCTTGTGGTGGCCGGATACTACTCGGAGAAGAAGAAGAAGAAGAAGGAGAGAAAGCTAGCATCTCTTGGAGCTTGGTTAGTATTTTGTTTTTCTTCCTTGGTGAAGCTTCCTCTTTGTTGGCCGAACCTAGCTAGGAGGAGAAGAAGGTGATTGGTGGTTTCTCGTCTCGGAAGATCGTTTCCCACACAACGTCCGAGGTTAGAAGAGGAATACGGTAGAAGATCAAGAGGTTTTTCTACAAGGTATAACTAGTAAATTTTATTTTCGCATCATGCTAGTTATTTATGGAAATAATACCAAATACAAGAGGCTTACGTTCTAGAATTTCGAATATGTTTTTTTCGAAGTTGTGTTCTTTTGTTTCTTTCTTTTCCTTGTGATTTGATTGTTCTTTTTGGTTAACCTAAAGTTATTTTAGGAAATTAAATATTAGCTTTCTATTAAAGGTTTTGTCTAGTCGGTGGTGGTTGCTCCCATATCCAAGAAGGTCATGTGCCTCGCCACGTCAGTACTGGGAACCTTTTATGGAAATTAATATTTAATGGAATTAATAACTTAAGGAGACTTGGGTCGAACGTGTTAAGTTCCGCAGGAGATCCAAGTCAAAACCTAAAAGAACAAATAGATTAAGTTTTGGATCAAACGTGTTAAGTTCCGCAGGCGATCCAAAATTTAATTTAAAAGAACACATGGTAGCTAGGAAAAGGTTCAGACCTTTGTACAAAATTTTTGTACAGTGGAACCTATAGGTTTTCCGAGTAGCAACCAACACTTGGCACGGGAAAAGTCCAAGCAGGGAGCTTGGCACGAGGGAAAGTCCTAACTGGGATGTTAGGCAGTTGGAAAGTCCTGGTGAGTAAAGCCAGGCAGTGAGAAAGTCCTAACTGGGATGTTAGGCAGTGTGGAAATCCTGGTGAGTGAAGTCAGGTGAAAGTCCGGGTGAGTGAAGCCAGGCAAGGGAAAATCCAGATGGATCAGGGATGATCGAACATCTGGTGTTGAGGAAAGTCCAGGTAGGTCAAAGGGATTGACCGGACACTTGGCGGGGAATTCTAGCAGGTCAAGGGAGTGACCAGATGCTAGGGATGAAGTACCAATAGGTCAAGGTTGACCGGATATTGGTTTGGAAGGTTTGGGACTTGGTTTGGGCAAAAACCAAGCTCGGATCGATCTGCGGACCGATCCAGAGTATTTTGTCTCGATCGGTCCGGTGACCGATCGGGCGTGCTAAAATGCTGATTTTCGATCGTGCCGGGACCGATCAGTACTCGCTGATCGGTCCCGGGACCGATCAGGACGACCACGAGGTGGGATCGGTCCGGGACCGATCAGATTCCATGCAGAGTTGGGCAACTCTGCAGAGTCTTCGATCGGTGCGGGACCGATCACAGGCCTGATCGGTCCCCACGATCGATCAGAGACGCAGCCACAGTCCAGGTCCTAGCCGTTGCGTAGCAACGGCTAGTTTCTTCGCTGTCTTCTTCGCAGGTATAAAGGGGTCGAGGATTGCTGCTGCATAAAGAGATCTTCAACTTCTTTTCTGCTAGAACTTCTATTCTTCTGCTGCTGAAGATTCTGCTTCAACTGAGCTTTGATTGAGCTCGCCTCCGAAGCTTCGCGTGAGCTTCCAGTCGTCGACCAGCTGCTGCGTTTGGGTTGTGAAGTTGCTGCTTCACCTCCAGTCGACAAGAAAGCAAGCAATTGGTAGAGTGCTATTGTATTCATATTGTATTGCTTTTCTTACTGTTCTTGTACTCTCTGTTTGCTGTTGCAAACGTTTGTGGCGAGGTTTCTCCACCCACAAGGAGTATATTGTATTAGCCGGTTCTCCGGGGACTCATCCACCGACGGATTGACTGGACTCGTCCACCTTACGGACACGCCGAGGAGTAGGATCCCTAATCTCCGAACCTCGTTACATCCTTGTGTTAAGGTTTGGTTTTCTTCTCTTTCGTTTCTTTGTATTTTCCGCTACGCTAACACGTTTTGTAGAAAGAAACGACGATTTGGGGTCGGCTATTCACACCCCCCCTCTCTAGCCGAGTACGAACGATCCTAACATCATCAACCTTGTTAGATAATAAGACAACTTAACTTTAGACCCTTTGACATAAGCAAAACCCAGGTTCGATCGTCAGATGCTTCCCGCACCAACAATTTCCCCCTTTTTTATTATGCCAACACGGTTCAAAGTTAAGTAAAACATAACAATAAATAAAGGAATTTAAGCATGAGTATAAATACAATAATTTGTAAAAAAAAACTCCCTTATGCTCTCCCTTTCATAAAAATTATATTTAACTCTTAACTTTTCTCTCCCTCTTTGACATATACCAAAAAGGAGAGAAGGTTGTTTGACAAAAGAGTTTTTACTTTGTTGAATCTGAAGCTCCCCTTGAAGGGTAGCACTTAGCTAAATTTAGCTTTGAAAATAATTTCTTTGAAAAACACTTAGCTAAATTAGAAATTCTTTGAAAATACTTAGCTTTTTCAACAAAAACATAGACAGACTTAAGCTTTGAAAATTACTTAGCTGGAAAAAAAACTTAGCTAATATTAAGTTTTGAAACTGTCATAGCTTTTTAAAAAAAAACTTAGCTAAATTTTAGCTTTGAAAAAATTGTCTGGACAAACACTTAGCTAAACTCTTTGAAAAACTTTGTCAAGTACGTAGCTTTCAAAAGAAGTTGATAAAAACTCAGCTTTAATACTTAGCTTTAAAGAGGTTTTAAAAAAAGGCTTAGTTAAAACTACTCAGCTTAAAAAGGATTTTAATTAAAGCTTAGTTTAAACAAATTGATAAAACTGAGTTAAGTATTTAGCTTTAAAAAATATTTGATAAAAACTTAGTTAAGTACTTAGTTTAAAAAACTTTTGATAAAAATACTTTAGCCTTAAAAATATTTTGATAAATACTTAACTTTAAGAATATTTTGATAAAAACTTAGCTTTTAAAAAAATTTTGATAAAAACTTAGCTTTAAAAAAAATTTTGATAAAAACTTAGCTTTAAAAATATTTTGATAAAAATATTTAGCTAAGTAAATGATTTCTTTGAAAAATACTTAAAAATACTTTATCCAAAACTTAGTTTTTGTCTCTTCAAAAATAATTTATTTTTATTTTCAAAAATAGTTTTAAAAAAAAATTAAACTTCCTCTTCTAGAAATATTTTGAACTTTTGAAAAGTTTAACTTTTAAAAACAATGTTTAAAATAAATAAAAATTAATGTCTTAATCTTCCTTCCACTCTCCCTTAATTAATGCCAAAAATTTAATTAAGTTATTTTAGTTTGAGAATCCTAGAGTCCAAGCATATAAAATAAATAAAAAAGTTGTTATTTATTTTCCTAATTTTCTATCTCATCCCTTCTAGGTTATCAACCATGTTTAGTTTATTAGTGTGTGAGACGGAGTTAAGTTAGGTTGGTTTTATCTTCAACTTTGGAAAATATTTAAGATATTGAAATATATTTCAAAAATAATTTAAGTTAAATTTAGATTTTAAAAGTAAAGTATAAGTTTGAATTTTGAATGATTTCAAAATGTCGAAGACAAAAGTATTTTAAATTTGAGTTTCAAAATAATTAAGTTTGAATTTAAAAACATCTACGTTTGAGTAATTTAAATTTTAAAACTTTTTAAACAATATTTAGAAATAATTATGATTAAGATTTTGAAAATTAAATCATTTGAAAATAATTTACTTTGATTAAGGATTTTAGAATTAATTAAAATTAATTATACTTTTAAAATTAATTATGATTTGAAACTAATTAACTTTTTGAAATTAATTATGATTTGAAAATAATTATAATTTAATTATGATTTGAAAATAATTAACATTATGATTTGAAAGTAATTATGATTTAATTATGATTTGAAAATAATTAACATTTTAAAATTAATTATGATTTGAAAATAATTATGATTTAATTATGATTTGAAAATAATTAACAATTAAAATTATTTATAATTTGAAAATAATTGACATTTTAAAATTAATTATGATTTGAAAATAATTATGATTTGAAAATAATTATGATTTAATTATGATTTGAGTTAACTTAATTGAATTAATTTTAATTAACTTAATTGAGTTTAATTAGTTTGAGTTTAGTTTATATTTTAAACCTAAGACCATCTCACCCTTTTCTAGATTTTCAATCAGGGAACCTTAATAGTTTTGTGAGATGATTAATTTAATCTTCAATTTAAATTCCAATTTATGAATTGATTTACAATTGAATTAGACTAAGGTTTTACAGTTAGTCAATTAAATATTTATTTCAATGATTGACTTCCAAATTGTGGCGAGACACTAGACCTTCTTAGGTATGAGATCATCCACCACTTCTAGACAAAGCCTTTCAAAGAAATTGGATATTTAATTTCCTTTCTGAAACTCTTCAGCCTAACTAGTCAAGTGTGAATCAAGCCTAAGTTCTTATCTATCCTAATCTAGATTAAGCAATTAGTAATCATGAATGACATTTATCAATTAATTACTTATATGCATATTCATGATAATTATGCATGGATCACACAAATCAAGCATTTATCAGTTAAGTTAACAAGTTACAATTTTAAGTTAACTTTTATGTTGAGTTTTAAGTTTATCGATTAATTTAGTGTCTATTGATTGGTTTCATAATTAAAAGACACTTGATTATAGCTTGGTTTGTAGAGTTTAAGTTTCACCTTAGACTTGTAATCCAAGTCTAGATTTTGTGATGTGGTTAAATTATTAATAATCTTTTCTAATTTATCAATTTTATCTTTTAAAATATTATTTTGTATTTCTAATTTTCTAAGAGTTAATTTCTTATTTTTATTAAACAATTTTGCGTTATTCTTATTTGAATCAACTTTATTCATTGCATTATTAACATACATATCTAATTTTTGAGAGAAATCTATACTAGAGCAAGCATGATTAGTTAGGGTACATACATGTATTGCAAAAATTGAATTTTCATGTAATGTAAATTTATTTACCTTGATTTCTCCCTTTAGTTTCTTGGGTCTTCTTTTTTTGGCATTGACTTTTGCAGTGACCCATTTGTTTACACTTGGAGCATTCAATGTGCTTCTTCCCTTTCCGGATCGATTTCTCCTTCTCCTCTGGTTGTGCCGGCCGAATCTTATGAGTAGGGCACTTGTTTCTATAGTGCACTCTCTACCTACACTTAAAACAAGTTATATGAAATTTACAATTTGAATTTATAATATTACCTTTTAGATCCATGATAGGATTCTCCCCCTTGACTGTTGTCATCTCAAATTCGGACTCAGATTCAACTATCTTTTCCTTGTCCATTAGTGCTATGAAATTGGTTTGATCTGATTCTTCTAAGTCTGGTTCGGAGGTTGACTCTAGATATTCATACTCAGATTCGAACTCAGGTTCGACTTGGTCTTTTGGCTCTGAAGGAATCTCATGAAGCTTGATCAACTTCTCCCAAAACTCCTTAGCATTGTTGAACTTTACAACTCGATCAAGCTCTGAATTTATTAGTCTGCATAGCAGAGTATGTGTTACTTTTGCACCTGCCTCTATTTTTCTCCTTGTTTGTGTATCCACTTGTCATAGGCGATGGACATACCTTCTTTGATGGGGAATATAAATTCGATCTGGACTATGGTCCATATCTCCACTTGGGTTTTCAGTTGGTGCTTCATCTGGTCTTTCCAGTATCCAAAATCTTCACTGGAGAAAAGAGGTGGACGAGATGTGTTGGGGTCATTAAAGAGGAGAAATCTTGCACACAATAAGAAAAATAACGAATGTTCTAATACTTGGTATTGGATTAGTAGTGCGGGAGAAAATAAAACTAACAATTTACTAATTTTGAGAAAAAATAATAAAATATTAAAAATATTAATAAAAAATATTATTATAAATTTTGGTAATTTCTATATTTTGTTAATATTAACTAATGGCGAAAAGATGAGAATGACTTTTTTAAAATAATTTTGGAGGGAAAAAACAAAGAACCCCCTCTACTCGATTGGTGGTTTCACCAATTCAGAGTGACATCGCTCTGATACCAATTGTAGGATCATAGACGTGTTAGAGGGGGGTGAATAACACGTGCTATTTTTTCACTCGTTTCGGAAAATACACAGAATACGCATCGGAATAAAGAATGAAAAGACAAGCAACGCTAACAAGATTTCTTTTACTTGGTTCGAAGCATGTGACGACTCCTACTCCAAAGCCCACGATTGTTGATCACTTTCATTGGGCAATCACTATAGATTCGGAAATTAAGTACAAATACAAATATGCAGCTTACAAGTATTGCTCAAAATTAAAGATGTTACCAACAACTTGGAGAAATAGGACTTCTAGCTTAATTGTCATCAAAGCAGCGTTTAGATGTTTTTCAGAGTGTACGCAAGAGCTCAGGTTGTTCTTCAAGAATTGTCATTGAAGCACCTGGTCGAGCCCTCCTTTTATAGCTAAGCTTGATCTGATCCAGATCTCTTAATCTCGAGATCAGGTTTGACCTGCCGTCAATCGGTCGACCGATCATCCTGATCGATCGATTGATCCTCCTAATCGGTCGACCGATTGCGCCTGAATCGGTCCGCCTTCCGGTTCTTCTGCCTTCCACCTCTAGGGACTTAGAGGTAAGAAATTTATAATAATTGTTCTCTACTTTTGAAATTCATGAGTCAAGATATGCAGATCTAAAGGAGTCAAAGCACAACATTGTCTTAAAAGAAAAAATAGATGAATTAGAATTTGAAACTTCTCTTGATGATAATGAAACGATGTTTCTATTAAGGAAGTTCAAAATTTTGTTTTAAAGCTAATAGTTTAATCAAGTGCAGATTAAAAGAAGAAAAAGGAAAGTAAAGTGCTATCATTGCAATGAAGAAGGGCATGTCAAAGACAACTGTCCAAAATTGAAGAATAAGAACAAGGACAAGGAAAAAGACAAAAGAGCGACTGAGAAGAAGCACAAGAATTTAAAAGTGACATGAGATGAAATATCGTCATCAAATTCGGACGTCATAGTCGATGTCGGACTTGCATTGATGGCAAGTCATCAAGAAAATGACGAAACAACTTCATTGGAGATGAGCATCAAGAGTATTGATGAAGAGGAAGCAACGTCAGAAGAAAGCAACTCTTCAAGGGGAGCATCATATAATGAAATCAACAAGATAAGTTAGGTACGATTTCTACCTCTTGATAAGTTATTTAAGTTTATAAAAATATTGTCAAAAAATTCTTGTAAATTAGAAATTGAAAATAGAAATTTTAAAATGGAAAATGAGGAATTAACCTTAGCAACATCATGTTGATTAGAAGATTTTGACAAAATAAAAAATAAAAAAAATTGAAAGTAGAAATAGAAAATTTGAAGAATTATGCATGAGCACATGTTAAATAAATCAGAAAATATTTTTTTCAGACTTTTTCCATAATTAAATATTTTTAAAAATATTTTTTTCAAAAATTATTTATAAATTATAAAAATCTAGATTTTCGTAATTTAAAGTTCATGATTTTTCTGGATTATAGTTACTATATTTTTATCTCTTAGATTCTATTTTGAATTTACTTCAAGTTATTTTCATAGAATACTCTTATTTTTAATGTGATCAAAGGGGGAGAATTAGATATTAAGTCTGGGGAGGATACATTTTTTTGCATTAACAGTTATTAATTGAAAATTATATACTTGCTATTTTTTACTGTTATTTGATTTTTTTTATTTATCCTAACTTAACTTGGTTTGCTTACATCAAAAATGAAATTTCGACAGAAGAAATTTCGACAGCATCTCCCTTGTACGGGTGACAATCTGAAATATTACTACATACAAAATATACATCAGCCACACTCGGCTGGAATATATACACAATAGAAATAATATAA
This sequence comes from Zingiber officinale, assembly GCF_018446385.1. Lineage (NCBI taxonomy): Eukaryota > Viridiplantae > Streptophyta > Magnoliopsida > Zingiberales > Zingiberaceae > Zingiber > Zingiber officinale. The sequence goes on from NC_056001.1 coordinate 3,700,844, forward strand.
CCACGCAATTAATATACACAGCCTACCCGGCTGGACATAAATGAATAAAAACAACCACACAGTTAACAACAGCCCACACGGCTGGAAACATGCACATCGGAAGACACAAAATAATACGAACGTAAAACCAACAACGTCACTAACAAAAATACCTACAACCACCAGACTAGACTCTAAAAAAACACATCGACTTGTTCAAAACCAAAATACGCAAAACTAATATACATCCAAACAGTGACAAGACCCAAAAGAAACTATCCTCGAGTGTGACGTGGGACCGGCAGCCGAGACTCTCCAAGCATCCATGACTCATATATCTGTTACCTGGCGAAAGAAAACCAATTTGCGAGGTGGTGAGTATTGGAACTCAACGGGTAAGGAAAGAGATAGTGCATGAACATAACATATAACTAGAAAGTGAGCCAAGAGTATACAGTCTCATAAAAGAAATAGCAGATACTAAAATAGGACCATAATGAATGCTCATACATGAAACCATATCCTAGGCTAGGTATAGAAGTTCATAAAGTAGTACTAATCTGCTACAGTACTGCTCATAGCTACAGAGGTAACATGTAAGGCATATACAAACTTCCAATAAGTAAACCAAGGACTAAACCCCTACAACAAGGGTATATTTCATCATAAGCAAGCATAGCAGCATAAGTGAGCAACAGCAGTAAGTAAGCAGTAACAACATATATAAACAGCATTCAAAGCAAATATAATAATAAACAACGTATGTACGAATGGTCACTCCCGCCCACCTCTCTGCACCATGACCCCTGTATGGTCGAGAGGCCGGGTCAGTGATAGACTGTACACCACTCCAGCTACCACTCACACGAGTGGTCGAGGGGACAGTTGCATAGTAGCTAACTAGCTACATCTGCGACGGGGGTCCCTGCTGCTCGTAACTCCAGCTACCACTACCTATGAGTGGCCGAGTGCGGCACGACAGGACAAGCGACATCAACTCCAGCTACCACTCTCTCGAGTGGCCGAGGATGCGGCATGCATGCAATGACATGATGCGAACAATGCAACAGTCATCATATATATATAAGCAGAAACAGATATGCTACATGATGCCAGCATGCTCAATAGCGTACATAAATAAACAACAGTCAAAGCATATAAACATGGTATCTAGTATCTGCTACTGATCATGGACAACAACAAGAGACTGTATAGATATGGAAACGAATTTCTCAAGGATTGCGTGGAAGTATCAAGCGCGGGAAAATAAGAGTGGAGTCAAGGTAAAAATAATTCCTTATCCAAAATAGTTCATGCGCCAAGGTCAAAGTACTAAAAGAAACAAAGCAAGAAGTACCCGCCTTTACATGTAGTTCGTGTCAACCGTCTTCAATCAACGTCCTGCAAATCACGTGATGTACAATTTAGCTAACTTCATAAACAACAACTAGCTAAACCCAAACCCAACCTAATTAGGGAAAAACCCTAATCCAACTATGAACCTCGATTCATCCAAATCCATCCAGAGATCTTAGACTAGCATGCCAAAATAGAACCAACATTGAAATCATCTCACGATCTTCCAAATCTGTCCACGAAAATCACAGCTGACTCGTAAGAAACCAAAATCATCATTAATTTTAAATCCAATCCAACCACACTATCCTGAGATTCCAAAACTCACGGAGAACATGAAACCACCGTGGAAAACACACTAAATCCACCAAATCAATCCATTCACAACAACATGACCATCTCGGAAGGAAACTAAGGACACCAACCAAATTTCAAAACCTACAGAACATATCATCCTCTGTTAATTCCATATAGAGGCAGATTGGTAACGAGCCAAATCCATATAAACTCCAAAGCGATTTGGAAACAAAGCTTCCATCCAGTATCACCGTTTCAATTCAAATCCGACCAGAAAATTCAGACACCATAAGAATGCCAAAGCTTCATTGTTTAAAGCTTTAAACACCAACTATCGCTGTTAAGCAAGAAAAGGCAAAACATAAACCCACAACTACCTCCAAAATAAAACCGAATAGCACTACGTGGCACCAGAACAATCTCACAGAAAAATCCACCAGAAATAGTTCTCGAATTTTCAGAATCTATAAGGAGAACAAAACAACTATCATCCCTGCTTAAACCACGAAAATCCAAGCAAGAACTCCATGATTCAGCACCCAACTCCGCAACATATTCGTATCGCAAACATGAAACCAAGCCTCATCAAATTCAATCAAAACCCCAAAACCCAAATCCGTGTGTGAAAACCAGAAAACATCTCGGATCTAGAACACTGAAACCTCCAAAACATCTTCGATTCACATGCTAAACCGAAACCAACATACCTAGAATTCTATCCGTATCTATTGAGGAAGGAACTCGCTGGGTCAGTTAGGGCATGGCTCGGAGAGGAGAGGATCGGCGGCTGCTGCTCGCGTGAGGGAGAAGAGGTTCGGCGAGGGCAGAGGGGGCGGCGCCGCGGTGCTCACGCGAAGAGGAGAGCAGGCTGCCGTGGCTCGTCGCGACGCCCCGGTGTTGGCGTGAGGAGGAGAGCCGGCTGTGATGCTCGCGGGAGGGCAAGATGATCGCGGCTATGGCTCGGCGGCTAGAGGCGAGGGGGTCGTGAGAGGGGAAACCGCGTGAGGGAGAAGGAAGGCAGGAGCTCGGCGGAGGAGGAGGTTCAGCAGCGCGAGGTGAGGCTCGGGGGAGGTGGGAGCTCGGCGCCGTGGGGAGTTAGGGCACGGGCAATGTATCAAATATATAAAATTCAAACTTAGGTTTAGGAAAAATCGAAACCTAAGTTTATTTCTCAATCAACTCCCACTTTTGTGTATTCCAAACAGACCTTTTCTAAAGCCTATAATTTTATCCCCTCAAATTACGCCATACGGCTCCGATTAAATTCCTGAAAATTCCTAAAAATTCTCATAAGATTATTTGTCAAATAACCTTATTATTTAATTATTATTTGGGTGCCTTATTTTACAGCTTACATCAAAAATGAAGAGATTGTAAGTACCCCGTGATAGTTTTGATGTGATCAACCAAGTCAAGTTAGGTCATGTTATTTTTTGATATCTTATGTCTAAGTGTGCAGGAACTTAGGAGCACAAGAAGTTGAGCGAAACACACAGCTAGTGAGAAGGATGACATGGGAGAGAGTCGACGAGCTCGGTGCGTCCGAGGAACGGGGCACTATGGAAGAGTACACCGACGGACGAGAAGGAAGCGCGCGGCGTTTTCAAGGGAACAGAATATGGAGCAGAAGGTTGCTCGAGAAGGTCAAAAAATAAGTTTGGGTGAGCTCTATTCCGAATGACCGAAATCACCCAAGCGAGCAGAGCCAGAGCGAAAGACCTAGACAGAAAGTCAACATAGAGTTGACTTTCTAGTCTGGGCACTCAGATCAATTTGGTCCAGCCGAGGGCACCTTGGCGAGGCACCCGTGCTAAAAGACGGTTCAGGCGCCCGGAGTTGTTCTAGGCGCCTGGACCAATTTGGTCCAGCCAGGGGTGCTTTGACGAGGCACCCTTGCTCGAAGGCGGTTCGGGTGCCGGAAGTTGTTCCAGGAGACTGGACCAGATAAGATTTTATCTTTCGGCTGTTGTGACGCGAATAAACTTTTATCCACACCTAGGCGCTCGGACTATGACACGTCAACAATGGTCAATTTCGACCAGCAGACTATAAATAGAGCCCTGGTCTTCTCCTTTCAGAATAACACACTTTGTACTTCAATTCTCTTTCAGTTTTTCATTTCTGAGCATTATTTTTGTGTACGAGACTTCTTCACCTCTGACGTTATGTTCGAGAGGGAGATCTTGATAGTGAGCGGAAAATTGAACAATAGATGCATAATAAAGCGTATTCATAGTAAAAATATGTTCCAAGGTGTATCAAAACGTACTTTATCATCGGAGATGATCCCCTTTTATATACCACCTCTAATAACCTCCACATTCATGAGGTGGCAGAGAATATTCGATGCCAGAAGTTATCGAGTAGGGAAATATGTATTCTGGGAGGCGTATAGTCATCATCCAAAGAATCTTTTGTTATCCGTATGCACCCTTTTTGTAACTGACACCCTTAATGAGGTGTTGAAGGAATATGTTATCATAAAGTATCGTCTAATGGAAAATATACGTAGTCACCTTTGAGAAAGCTTCTATTGAATGTTTGTGTAATAACAAAAGAATATTCTCTGATAAACGGTTGTTATTCTCTAATAGATTATTGTGATTCTCTGAATGTGGCTCATGAAGATATCCTAGCTGGGTATTTAGCTGATCAAGTGTATATATAAGAGCAGAGTGTTGAGTATGGTAAGACGTTCGACCTTCAAGATCGCTCGGATATATGTTTTGTAATACCGGAGATCTTATCATGAAGTACTAATGGGAAGCCAAGTACCCTAGGTCAGGACAGTTCTTAAAATCGACCGGTCATATGCAGGGATACTTGTTTATGAAGAATAGAGAAATGAGCCTCGAGAGGCCCTCGGTACTTTCAGCCGATCATTCTTGTACTGGAAGACTTGTCCTTAAAGTGATATCTCATCTCTGGAAATCCAGTCAGGTTTCTTCTGAGATTTGTCTTGTATGTTTGCTCGGCGGAGATAAGGATACTGAACCTTATAACTTTAGTCAGTTATTTATCCGGCCACCTATATACAGGAGGACGGGAGAATGAACAGTGAAGATCCATATGTTTAACCGATGGTCGGATCAACCCACTGTATACCAGGCATCAAGAACGAGATGCTCGGACCCCGAGTCCTATTCGAATATTATTCCCGACCAGCCTTATAGTCGGTCGGGACTCTCTTGAACCCGGACAGATTATGACTAGTCGAGTATATACTGGGTGTCTTACTATAGGCGATAAGCACTAGGGTCCTTTGATCTGATCGACCTCTTGGCCGGCCGTCCTTGTATGAAGGACTTTAGCGTAGGACGAGGAACCAAGTCTTGTTATGGGTGAATGACTCTCTGACTCCCACCTACCCTTGACTTACATCACTATTTCATCTTGACTTTAACTATTATGTCTTCTTAATTTTAACTGTCACATCGTATCTAGATCTGTTCATAACCGTCCATATCACTATTAAAATGCTAAATTTTTAGGACTTTTATAGGAGATATTATCTGATGTATATATTTCATTAGTTAATTTCCTCCTCTGTCGCCGGATTGAAACATGCCGTACTGTTGTCTGGGAGAATTTGCTCATTTAGATTCTTTCCAAGATAATTAGCTCGAAACTTGCAATCACTTGTTCTACAGCACATTGCCGAAATAAGTTGCTTGATGATACAGCATTCTCGACTCATTATAACAGTTGATACTGCACTTCCTTGGGTCAACGAGTACTTTGACCACAACCCCGGCATCCGCGGCCTTCCCCTTGTTTGTTGAAAAAGAGGTTGACCTTGGAGTTCTCGACGGCGAGCTGGAACATCCGCTTGCCGTAATTAAGACTGCTCGAACGGGGTGGGATCGGCGGCGCTGGAGGGTCGGTCGTCATCGTCGGTTCAGTATCGGAGATGACACCATCGGGTCGAACCCCACTAGAAGCAGAGACGAGAGGCACCCTGTTTGCTCCGTCCCGAGTACAGTGGCCTAGATCGGAGTGAGGGAGTAGGTTTCTTCTTCTTGCGTGGATAGGAGGCGCATCAGGCGGCGGTTCCGGACGGCGAAATGGAGAGACGGGAGGCTAGGAATATTAAAAAATTATTTTAAGTATTTATTTATTTAACCTTTAAGATTTATTTTAAAAAATAAAAAAATTAAGCCAAAGAAACAAGGCATAAAATGTTAGAATATAAAAGTAAAATCAAAGTTTATTAGACATCAAAAGATTATTAGGTGGTTTCATCCTCTCTGAATTTAAATGTTCAAATGAAAAATAAGGCCGTTTATATCTTCTTTTCTTAATCATATATACCCAAAAATAAAGTACAAAACATTTAAGCCAATTTCGACCTTAATCATTGATTTGTAGTTAAATACGGCTGAGATTAAAATTAAGCTTTACGATTATCTTTTATTGTCAATGCGCCGAAATCAATCTTATCCATGCAAATTGCGGGCCCCTCTCACAATTGACTCCCTGGCCTACCAAATTTAATGTTTTGACGGAACGCAAAAACGCTGTGAGGACCAAGCTGAACTACATGTTACATGTCGTGTCAGGCTCAATTGCAACGTGAAAGTTCCTTTGAAACTAATGCGACACGTCTCCATCAGATGGATGATGTGAAAAATGAACCGACTCGTAAATAGTGAATAATTATTTAATAAAACGAATTTAATGAATAGTTATTTAATGAATAATTATTTAATAATACTAATTTAATGGACTACCGGCTGTAAGTATTTTTTAAATTTACACTTTGCAGAACATCTATCTCCTATTCAACTATGATAAATTTTTAAAATTTTTTTTTTAAATAAGACACGTAACTAAAGGATATTGAGGTCTGTACTGTTTACACGAGTCCTTTTTGATTTATCCTAATAATTAATGAAATTTTTTAATGAAATTAAATTGATGATTCAGATTTACTTACTCAATCTGATTAATCTTTTTTTTTTAATTTACATCAGTATCTGTGGAGTAGCCGATGTCAATAAAAAAAGAAATGGAACGTGTTCGACCATTAACCCTAACCTGCTCCTAAACCTCCACCAAACTCCCCCAAGGCATTAAATAGCTTTTACATCATCTACCCAACTCCACTGACTCACTCTTTATTAATGCGACACGACTGTCGTCCAACCACAGCGAAGGCCTCATTGCCACCGAACCAGTAAGCCATGGCTGCCACCACCTCCTCCGACTACAACCCTTCTTACCAGAGGCTGCGCAAGCTGCCGCAAGAAACCGAGCAAGTCCGACAGCAAGCGGCATTCTTCGATGGCATCCTAGGAAGGAGGAACCGGTGGCTGAGGCTTAACAGGGGAGGGAGGTGCCGGCGTCCAAGGATCCGGGTGGCCGGCCTGAGAAGGCTGCTGAGGAACAAGACAGTGGCGGTGAGGGCTGCGGTGAGCGAGTCTGTGTCCAAGGTGCTCAAGAGGCTTAAGGAGGGAAGGCCTTACCTTGGGGAACTCTTTGCAGGGAACTATTTGTTCGTGCAGGTGAGCCCTTCACCGACCCTGCCGTATCTGGAGAAGACCATCTTGTCTGTTCCTGCCGCGTTTAATAGTCATCATAGTCGCAGCCATGGCTATTGCTAAAAGGCTAGCTAGCGCAGTTGTTGCGTCAGATTTCTGATTGCAAGACTGAGTACTGTTAATTCTTGCCTGCTTCTTCAGTAGCAAGACGAATAAAAGTCTTAAAGAATGGTTGATTCTTAGGATTCTGAAGTGTTCTTGTCGATCGATCGTATATCTTGGCTAACTAGTTTTGCTAGTGTTGGGGAATTGAATTACTGCAAGAAAATTGTATTTCAGAGGGCGCCTTTCATTTCTTTAGATATGTTATGTTACTTCTGATCTTATAGTTTCTTATTTGTTAATTGAATTTTTTTTTTGATAATTTTGATGGTCTTTTTATTTCCCATTAAATCTTAATTGCGATGATCTATTCAAGGATTTTCTGAATTCATTTAACAAGAACACAAAGTGGCAGAAAGTCATCAGTGGTATAATTAAAATATAATTGCAATTTATTAAAAAGTAAATTATTTTTTTTATCGTTGAAGGCCTTTTCTGTGAATTGGGGTGTGACTAGAAGTGAGTAAAATCTAAGTTAAATCCATCGAATCGATTTAATTTAAAAATCCAATTAATTTTATAAATTATTTTTTTTAAAAAAATAATTATTTTAATTTATTTAGTTGAGTCTCGATTATAAAATTTAAAATTAGATTAGATTAAATTATTATTTTTTTAAATATAAAGTATTGATAATCTCATCAATTTGGTCCAGAATTGTAATTAAAATTTTAGATTTAATCAAATTTTAATCAGTAGTAGGAGATTTCCTATTAATGGGTTTGATTTTAATCTGTTCAAACTTTGTGATTAAAAATGATTCAATCGATTATAAAACTAACTGGTGTTGCTAAATATGTTATTATATTATTTGGATTATCAATCAATCAGTCGAGCGCATAGTGAAGGATTAAGTCCATGTGATACTCTTAATCCGATTAAGTCCATATTTATGGATTTAATCCATGAGGTGGATTTGCATTTGATTAATACCCCCCCTCTCTCTCTCTCTCTCTCTCTCTCTCTCTCTCTATATATATATATATATATATATATATATATATATTAGCATGAAGGAGATTTAGTTTATTAGATGTAAATTTAATGGGTAGATCTGTTAATTCGGTTTATTAATATTAATAAGCTATTAATAATGTATGAGCTTTTATATGAATGATCCCTATAAGATATACTTAGTATATAGGGAAGAAGCTCCTAATTAGGGCGTAATCTTGAACCTTGGCATTCAAGAGAGAGCTTCTTCTTCCTCCTCTCTTCCTCATTGAGAAGGATTATGAATTGTAGTCCATTCTTGTAGAAGATCATTTTGTGCTTGCAGGAACTCTGGCAACAAGTAAGGATAATGACTAATGCGATGGATTCAGGTTAGACGATTCATTTGTCATTGCTTTCAATTTCTATCCAATATAACCTTATAGATGATAATAATTAGATCCTTAGATGCATCATTTATTTTGTTTTGATGTATTTTTCAATGATATGGAAAATATAATTTTGCATTTGATTTAATGAGCGAATTGATGTGTATCCGTTGATTATAGCATTAGATAGGCTAGGTTAGGGAGCATAGATCTTGACTTTGCATTTATGTATGATTACCCTGCACCTTTGACTAGTGATTTCGCTACGAATCAAAAAAGTGATCTTTGATAAGTGGGAGTGATCAAATTACATGATTCTAATGATCATGAAAATGTCTATTCCAGAATCACTTAAAGGTTCAATTAGAATGAAGAAGTTAAAACCTTTATTAGGGAGTTAGCAAAGCGATTCTCCTCAAATGAAAAGGTCAAGACTATTACACATTTTATGGAGTTAGTGTCTATGCGGTATAATAGGAAGGGTAGTATAAGGGAGTATATAATGGAGATGTCAAATTTGGTCACAAGAGTTAAGACACTAAAATTATACATGTCTAAAAGCGTCATTATGAATCTAATCCTAATCTCTCTACCTACGTAGTTCACTACCTTTAAGATAAGTTATAACACTCAAAAAGAGAAGTGGGCACTAAAATGATCTTATAGTTTAGTGTGTATAAGAAGAAGAGAGATTAAGACATGACACACATAGTGCTCACTTTTTATCCTCGTCTTAGTATTCGAACAAGAAGAAGAGAAAAGATAAAAGTAAGAGTAAGGGTAAACAATTTACAGTAACCGAGGCTTCAGAGCATAAGGTGCAAAAATAATAAGATCTTGACCCAACTTGTTTCTTTTGTAAAAAGAAAGGTCATTTGAAGAAAGATTGTCCTATATACATCAATTGACGTGTTAAGAAAGGTATACTTCTCAACTTTATTAACTTAGAAGACAACCTAACTACTATACCTAATAATACTTGATCTATAAATACTGTTGCAATTACTCATATAAGTGTAACTATGCAGGATTGCCTCACGAGCCAAATGTCAATTGATGCTGAAAAATTTATCTATATAGGAATTGGAAAGAAGGCAAAAGTAGAGGTGATAGATGTCTTTAGAGTTTGTTTAGGGAACAATGTACTTTTGAATTTGAAAAATACATCTATAGTGTCATCTTTTAAATGGAACTTAATTTCTATTTCATAGTTGGATAAATATGGATACACTTATTCATTTGAAAATGAAAAATTTAGAATTTTTTAAAATTTTATCCTATACAGTACTGGTTCCTCGATTGAAAAACTATACATATTAGACATTGTAATCTATACAGATAATATTGTGATGCATAGTATAGATATGAAGCGTAGTTTGACGAGTGAGAATTCATCTATGTTGTAGCATAGATATTTAGGACATATATCTAAACAACGTCTAGAAAGGTTAATGTCACTAGGAATTCTTGATTCCCTTGATATGGCAGATTTTAGAATTTGCATTGAATGTATTAAGAAAAAAATGACTAACAAGAGTAACAAGGGTTTAAAGTAGAATAATGGAGTCTTAGATCTTATACATATGAATATATATAAATTGTTCCCTAAGACTTCTTGGAACGATCATGTATACTTTATAAGCTTTATAGAGACGGCTATTTCTGATACAGATACTTGTACCTTATTCATGAGAAGTCCCAATATTTGGACAAGTTCAAAACCTTCAAAGTTGAAGTTGAAAATTGACTTGGTAAGAAGATTAAGGCCTTAAAATCATACTATGGTAGTGGATACTACGATAGATTTGATGGATCAAGTGAGCAATGTCCTAGACTATTTGCAGATTACCTTTAGAGTACAGAATCATGACACAATACACCATGCTTGGGACCCCTTAGCAGAATAGTGTAGCTGAGCAACGAAACTGAACCTTAAAAGATACGGTGAGAAGTATGATTATATTTTCTTCTCTACTGGAGTATTTATGAGGTGAGACACTGATCATGTAAAATACCATAAAAATTAATAATAATTATTATTGGACGAAAAATCTTATTGGATTTTGCTGGAATTTTTAGAATTTTTTCGGGATTTAAACGGAGTCCGTATGACCCGTTTTGAGGGGATAGATTTAGGGTACAGTGAAAGTCTGTTTGGAATACCCATTATGTGGGAGTTGATTAAGTGGTCAACTTAGAGGTTAATTAGATTAACCTAAGTATTTAATTAAGAGCTTTAAATCCCTAAATCCCCGATTTCTTCTCCTCCTTCCCGATTCTGCCGAACCCACCTCCCTCTCCCGATTCTCTCTGCCCGAAACCCTTCTCCGGCGATTTTTCGCCTCACCGACGCCGAGCTCATGATCGCCGGCCATCTTCCTTCAGGCGAGGTTAGGGCAAAGACTCCATTGGCTTCTCTTGCGATCCTTTCTTCTCCCCTCTCATGCGCGGGCGCCTGACACTGACGGAGAGCTCCCTCTGCCGTGGTTCTGTCCTCGCCGAGTCGCCTGAGGAGGAGTGCCCGAATCTTGACGGCTCCGACCATCTCCGACAATGCGATCCTCTCTTAGGCTGTGCTTGTGCGCGTGCGGCAGTGACTCGGTGGAGTTAGGGCACGGCGAGGAGAAGGGATTCGCCTTGTTCCCCATGGACCGTGGCCCTTTTGGTTCTCCTCCTTGATCTGGTTACTGGTGGGCATTGCCGATCGTCACCAGCCAAGGTGGATCGCACGACATCGGCTGTAGGTGATCAATTAAGGTAAGGCTTTGTTTGGAAATGCTGTGGATTCAAGAATTATTGAGGAATTGGTTCCTGATTATAGTGTTCTTCTTGACCGGTTGAGAGGAAGCATCGGGTCGGTGTACTGTGGACTCTCCTTGTTGCCGGTCACTGCCCTCTCCAACTCTTGCAGCTGTGGAGGTCACGGGTGAGGATGGAGGTTCTGTTAAGGTAAGTTTTGGACTGTTGATTAGGGTTTCAGCAAACCCTTTGTCGTATAATTGGTATTCTGTTTTGATCTTGGAAAGAATTGGTGTAGGGGTGTTCTTGGTGGCTGTTGGCAGGTTCTGGTGGGGCTGTGAATTTGGAATTGCTGCCATACTTCAAGGTCAGCGCCTTTCTAGTGTTGTACTTTGGGTATTCTATTAGTATGATACTAAAATGGGTTTTCTATGGGTTGTGGAGTTTTGTTCTGCTTAGATTTATGTAGGGTTTGATGTTTGGATTAGTAGAGATGAATTGTAGAAATTGATGGTTGTGGATTATGTTTAGTTTTAGGAGTTGGATTAAGGATGGATTTATTATTGTATTGGATTTGGATCATTAGGTAGAGTTAAACATGATGGTTATTGGTATGTGTTGGATGGATTGAGGTTTGTTTTGGATTAGAAATTATGGATATGGATGAGAATTTAAGGGTGAATCATGTTGGAGTTGTGATTGATCATGGTTGATGTAGATTGTTAGGTGATCATTCTTAGGATCGTTGGATTGATTAATGGATTGTGGATTATGTTGGGATCTAGAAGGAGTGTGATTAAGGATTATTTAGAGGATTAACCAGAGATCAGATTTGAGTGGTGTTATCCTGATTGAGTGGGGAGTTTATTTAGCTATTTGCTACCTATGTAATTAGCTAAATATATATTATGTGATCGCAGGACTTGGACTCGGGACGAGCGTCTCGACACGGGATTACTTGGCATGATCTACACTTTAAGGCGGGTATTTCTTCCTTGCCTCTATGTAGATTTTATTGAGCTTAGTGCATGGTTTTATGAGATGGTTTAGGATGCTTTATCTTATATCATGTTCGTTTGTTGCTTTCCTGCTTGATACCGATGCTTGACCCTTGTTATGATCTCTTTAATTCTTATACATTCTACACTTTGGATTATCTATACTCTGTGCTATTTGTGTACATGTAGAGTATGTATGGTAGGGATTACTTCGTTGGTGGTATTCATGTGAGGCTTGTCCATCCGTATGTCGTGTATACTTCTGTCCGGTGTGATGATTGGAGTTGTGTTGATTGTATGTCTGTGGTTTATACACGTGTTTGATGTGTTTTTACTGGAGGATACATGTTGATTGTACACGTGGGGTTGTGTAGGTGTGTCTGTTGAGGTTATTGGAGATTTTTGGTTAACTATACATGTGTGGTTATATACATATGTTTGGTGGGATATATGGAGGTATCATGATGATTATACTCATGTTGTGGAACACTTAGGTGGATTTAGAGTTGCATGGATGATGACGGTGTCCGTATCATGATTATATATATATATCATCATGTTCATCATTCATGTCATACTGACGACTATCGTCTCCCTTGTAGTTGAGAGGGTTGTCAGTCTTTTATAGCCGTCCATTCGGCCACTGATGGAGAGTGGTAGTTTGGAGTGGAGCTAGTCCTGTCGCGCTTACTCAGCTGCTCAGTGTTCTGTCAGCCTCGACCACTCTGGAGTAGTGAGTCTTGAGGGTACAGTATCAGAGGGCTAGAGATGTGAGTGGTCAGGGACCCTTAGCTAGGTAGTTATATAACTACTTAGCTGACCGTCCGCTTCGGCCGTCTATAGCGGTGTTTGTACTGGAGGCTAGTACGGTTTGTCACGGACCCAAGCCTCTCGGCCATACAGGGGCCGTGGTGTCTAGAGAGGTGGCGGGGGTGACCATGGAGCATGCATGCACATTGGCATTTGATGCGCGGTGCATCTTTGGAGATATATTTGCATACATGCCTAGTAGATACTAGTTGCATGTGTTTGTGGTATGTTGCATTTGTTTGCGATATGATTGTTGCATATGGTTGTCATGCTGCATACATGTCATTTATTTTACATGTATTTGCAGTCGTATTTATATTGCACAGGTGTCACGGGTATGTCTGTTGCAGATCCAGTGAGGTTACTGATCTTGGTACCTTGCGCTGATTTCAGATTGGGTATGTATTTACCATTATGTCGGTAGTGGTTTGTGCAGTTTGTATGTCAGTTATGATTATGTCGGGTTACCACGTCAGGTATGTTCAGATGCATTGATTATGATAGTATGATCATGTTCTTTGTTTCCCTACTGAGACTGTATACTTTTGATCTCCATGTTTGTTATTGACCATGCACTATCTTGTCTATTACCCGCTGAGTTACCTATACTCACCACCGCATGTATACATTTATGTTTTCAGGTAGATGGTTGGAGTGTCACTCGGAGTATCCTGTCTGCGGGTCCTACGTCACATCCGAAGACTGTGTTCGTTTTCTATTGTATATTCCTTTCTTATTCGTGGCATTGTATTTGTGTTTAGCCATGTGGCTATCTTATTCTTTTGGTGTTGTATTTGTGTTTAAGCCGTGCCGGCATGCATTGTATTTATTTGTGTTGTGTGGGCTTTCCTTCGTTTTTCCGCTGTGTTTTGGTACAGCCGTGTGGGCTGTTATATATATAACTGCGTGGTTGTGATTGTTTCATTCCAGCCGTGTGAGCTGTTATTATAACTGCGTGGTTGTGTATATAAATATTCCAGTCGCATGTGGCTGATGTATTTTGCTTGTAGTGATGCTTCAGATTGTCACCGGTACAGGGGAGATGCTGCCGGATTTTTGTCTGGCAGAGACTCCTTTGGGGGCGTGACAGATCAAGACTATGATTTACCTAAAATCAAACGGGATTCACATGGTAATATTAAAAAGTATAAGACATGGTTCACCAAGGGATTCACTCAAAAGGAGGACATTGATTACAAGGAGATTTTTCACCTATTTCGATGAAAGTCTCCCTTAGGATAATCATAACACTTGTAGCTCATTATGACCTAGAGCTAAACCAAATAGATGGTAAGACTATGTTTCTTAATAAAAAATATTGAGAAAATGATATATATGGTGCAACTAGAGAACTTTGAATTGGGAGATTCAAAACACCTAGTATGTAAACTAAGGAAGTCCATTTATCAATTAAAGTATGCATTTCGCCAATGGTGCCCAAAGTTTGATCAAATAGTTTCTTCATATGGTTTTACGGAGAATTTAATTGATCAATATTTATATATCAAGTTCTATGGGAGTAAATTTATTATACTTATTCTATATATGGATGATATATTGCTTGCAAGCAATGATAAGAATCTACTGCTAGAAACCAAGTCATTTCTATCTGGTAAATTTAAAATGAAGGCTCTTGGTGACACGTCTTTTATCTTAGACATACAGATTATCTGTAATCATTCAAAGTACACATTTGGACTATCACAAAAAGTCTATATAGAAAAAATGTTCATTTGGTATGACATGTAAAATTGTGCTTCCGTCGACACTCTTGTGTCAAAGGATGATTGACTTAGCTCGCAGCAATGCCTACATCATAAACTTGAGATTAAATAAATATAGCAATTCCCTTATGTATCGGTAGTATAGAGTTTGATGTATGCTCAAGTAAGTACATGTCCGAATCTTACGTACATTGTGAGGATGTTGGATAGATATTTGAGTAACCCTATAATAGAGCATTGGAAAGTTGTAAAGAGGGTTATATGGTATTTACAAATAATAAAGAATTATATGCTCACATATCAGAGATCAGGTCATCTGGAGATCATTGGATATTCATACTCTGATTTTACTGGATGCTTATATAGCAAAAGGTCCACCTTATATTATGTCTTCATATGACAGGAGGGACTATATCATGGAAAAATATCAAACATACCCTAATAGTTACTTCAACTATAGAGTTAGAGTTTATAACTTGCTATGAAACTTCCAATCATGTGATATGGATGCAGAACCTTATCACATGGTTATAGATCATTAGGAGCATTAACAGATCATTGAGGATCAAATGTGATAATAAAGTTGCAGAATTATATTCCAAGAATAACCGTAGTTCGTTGAAGTCTAAACACATCAACATAAAGTTTATAACTATTAAAGAAAGAGTTTAGAATGATTAAATTATGATAGAGTATATAAGGGCGGATTCCATGTTAGCAAATCCACTCACCAAGGGCTTATCACCCAAGGTCTTTCATCTGTAAGTATCTCATGTTAGTTTTGATGTGATCAACTGAGTTAAATTAGGTCCTGTGTCTTTTGATGTCTTATGTCTAAGTATACAGAAACTTAGGAACACAAGAAGACGAGCGAAGACGTGGCTAGTGAGAATGATGACATGGGAAAACGAGTCAACAGACTTAGTGCATCTAAGGGACGAGAAGCTGCGGAAGAGTACATCGGTGGATGAGAAGGAAAGCGTGCGACACATCTGAGGGATAAGAAGTCGGGAAGGAGACCTGCTAGAGAAGAAGACCGAAGTTGGGTTCGAGTAAGCTCAATTCCAGATAGTCGGAGTGTCACCCAAGCGAGAACAGGGGAAAAATAGTCAATACAACAATTGACCATTCTAATGACCAATGCTCAAGCCGCCTCTAATGACTTTAGTGGTGCCTTGAGCTTCGGTAGCGAAGTTGCCGCATTCGGGACCCAAGGCCCCTCCAATGTGCCTGAGGCACCTCGGATGAATAATGCTGAGGCACCTTCAATCGCTTTGGAGGGGTCTCCAACGCGACAGAGTCGTTAAGTGACCATTGCTACGTGGATAAAACTTTTTCTACTTGGAGGCACTCTGTATGCCTTTGGAGGTGCCTCCAAGCCACGTCAACACAATGGTAACTTTTCCAAGGGGACTATAAAAAACCTCGTAGAGTTAGGAATTAATCAACAATCATTGCATTCATCTCCTTAGCTATTTCTGAGCTTTCAAAGACGGTAAGAGGCTACTCCGCCTTCACAAAGGAGATTTTTGATGAAACTTTCAACTGTCTTGGATTAATAACCATCTCGATTTTAACCAAGTAAAGAATCCTGAGTCCTCTTACCTTATTTCTTTTATTCTATGTTATATTTTTTTTGATTAATTTATTATGCATCCTTGCTAAAGCAAAAGCAAGAGAAATTGTTCTAACTTCTTTTAAGGGTTATTCATCCCCATCTAGCCGGCCTACCGGGACTTACAATTAGTATCAGAGCTAAGTTTACTTTAGAAGGACTAATCGTCAACTAAAGCAACAAGGAGATGATTGGAGTGAGCATTCATCCACCGAAGTTCGAGGGATTTCACGATATGGAAAAAGAAAATGAAGGTATTTTTTAAAATAAATTTTGATATATTATTAACTATCAAATATGATTTTGTAGCACGCAGAGATCAGCACGGTGATGAAAAATAACATCTTTGGAACAAAAAGAGTAGGCTGACTTCGTGACCAACAGAAAAGCAGAGTTCGATCTGCTGAACGTACTATTGCCACAAGAAGTCAACCGGATCGGCGCTTGTGAATCTATGAAAGAACTTTGGGAAAAATTCCTAGAGCTACACGAAGAAACATTAGAAGCAAAACTAGCCAAGAGAGATGTTCTCTGAAACCAACTCAGCAACCTCCGGCTTGAAGAAGGGGAAACGGTTGCTCGGCTACATGCCAAACTCAATGAACTAATCACCGAAATCACAAACCTCAGAGAAATGGTAACAAATTAAGACTTATTAAGATATGCACTTAATGCATTCCCAAGGACTCCAGACTTGACATCAATAATAGATTCTTCTTACATCTCTAAGGATCTTGAGGTAAGTACCTTAGAAAATTTATTTTCAACCTTAGAATTACATGAAACTCAATGTGCCTGTCTAAGAAAGAAAAAGGAACCAGTTATAACATTCAAAGCTAAGGAGGTCGATCAAGACTCAGAATCATTGCTCGACGAAAATGAAGAAGCCTACATGGTAACGAAGTTTAGTAAATTTTTAAAAACTAACAAATTTGATAAGAAACATACAACGAAGTTAATCTGAAGCAAAAGGAAGGTTTAGTGCTATAATTGTCAAGAAGAATGACATATCAAGGACAACTGCCCAAAGTTGAAGAAAAGGGAGAAAGAAAAAAAAAGGGTCAAAACGGACAAAGCACAAGAATCTAAAAGTCACGTGGGACAAGTCGTCATCAGAGTCCGAGATCAAGGTCTGTAACGAAAAAATGAAGCCACCCAGAAGGAAGACCTCGATGATCGAACCGTGAAGAAGAATATTAGAAGAGGGGAGAGACTTTTAAATACTGTTTTTATTTTTCTTGCACACGAAACACTTACACCATCGACCCTTCAAATACACTACAAGAGATAAAGATAACATTATACTAATCCCACTAAACCATGTAAGTAGGAATGACTCGTACCACTAACCATGTAAATAGGAATGACTCGTACCACTAACCATGTAAATAGGGATGACTCATACTACTAACTTGATCTTAAGAAATAATGAAATCTTATCACCACGAATACAGAGAAGACATGGCCAACATCACTTTAATTTGTAACACTCCCCCTTAAAGTGATGTCTTCTGAATCAACCCAAGTTTAGAACGTAGGTCTTAGAATGGACCCTTTGAAAGGGGCTTTGTAAAAATGTCAGCGATGTTATCTTCACTTCGAACAGCAATCATGTCGATAATCCCACTAAGCACTTTTTCACGGATGAAGTGATGCTCAAGTTCAATATGTTTCGTCCTTGCATGGAAGACGGGATTTGATGTAAGCTTGATCGTACTTAAGTTATCTCCATGAATAGGAACCGATCCATCAATGGGTTCTTGGAGATCTTCAAAAAGTCTACGAAGCCAAACATTCTTGAGCGGCATGGGCCGAAGCTTTATACTCGGCTTCGGTGGTGGACAGTGACACCGAACTTTTCTTTTTGCTGCACCATGAAATACTTGTTTTTCCGCATAAAAAAATGAATCCGGATGTTGATCTTCGATCATCTAAATCTCCACAAAAATCAGCATCCACAAATCCTTCCAAAGAGAATTTTGCACCCTTCTTGTAAAATAAGCCCATGTCAAGAGTGGAATTAACGTACTTCAATATATTCTTTGCCTCCTCAAGGTGTGGCTTCCTCGGTGCTTGCATATATCGGCTAACAACGCCAACAGAGAAGGCAATATTCGGTCTTGTTATTGTCAAATAAATCAGGCTTCCCACAAGGACACGATAGAGATGGAGATCCGATAGTTGTGTTCCTTCGTCACAACGAAGCTTCGTACCTACATCGAGTGGCGTTGACCGCTTCTTCCCGTTTATCATTCCGAACTTCTCAAAGAGCTTCTTGGCGTAGCTGGATTGAGACACAAAAACCCCATCATCCAAATTTTCAATTTGTATTCGGAGAAAGTTACTCACCTCGCCTAGCTTCTTCATGTCAAAACGCAAGGATAGTTCTTCTTGAAGTCGAGCAACTTCTGAATGATTGCTGCCCGTTAATATAATATCGTCGACGTATAGTAGAACAACCACAAAAAATCCTTGGCTTTTCTTGACGAACAGACTTGAATCCGAGTCGGATACCACATAACCACAAAATTGTAAAATTTTTTGTAATTTTTCCTAACCAGGCTCGCGGGGCTTGCTTTAATCCATAAAGTGCCTTCTTCAGCTTGTATGCAAAATCCGGATGACTTTCGGATTCAAATCCGATTGACTGCTCCATATATATATGTCTATCAAGCTCTCCATATAAGAATGCATTTTTGACATCTAGTTGTCATAGTTTCCACCCGAAATTAGCTGCTAAGGCAAGAATGGTGCGTACCGAAGTCATTTTCGCTACTGGACTGAAGGTTTTCTCGTAATCTTCTCCATATTTTTGTGAGAATCCCCGAGCGACCAGCCTTGCTTTGAACCGATCTATGCTCCCGTCAGCCTTCCTTTTAATGCGAAAGACCCATTTACATGAAACCGGCTGCACTCCGGGAGGCTTCGGAACTAAGTCCCATGTTTCATTTTTCAGCAATGCATCCATTTCTTCCTTCATGGCAACCTTCCACTCTTTTACTCCTTTGGCTTCTTCATATGAAGAGGGTTCTTCGTCATCAATTTGATTAGCAAGAAAGCATGAAAAGGTAGTGACGAAATTTTCATCTCTATAACGAGGAGGTCGATGAACATTTCTTCTTGGCCGTTGATTTTTTTGAACATTCTCGCCTTGGTCCACCCTCCCTCTTTCTTCTTGAGTTTCTAGAGAATAATTTTCTGGAAAGCGAGACAGCGGCAAGGTAACCATGTCATTCTCTTCTCTAGGTGACTCTTCAAAGTGATAGGAGGAAATCTCGTCGAAGATGACGTTGCGAGACACAACACATTTATTTATTGTAGGATCCAAACATCTCCAACCCTTTCTTCGTTCATCGTAGCCGACGAAAACGCATTTAACTGCTTTTGCATCCAACTTACTCCTTTGAGAATCTTGCAAATGAACATAGCAAAGAGATCCAAATACTCGAAAATGCTTCACGTTTGGTTTAACAGCATACAACAATTCATATGGTGCCTTGTTATTTGTCGAACTAAGGGGCGTCCGATTGATCACATGGGCTGCACAATTCATTCCGATCCCTCCGCCCACAGCTCCTTGGGCAATTTCTTCGCGTGCAACCAACTCTTACAAGTCTCCACAAGATGTCTGATTTTTCTCTCCGCAATTCCGTTTGCTGTGATGTATCCGGACATGACAACTCCCTTTTAATACCATTGTCTCGGCAGAAGGAGAGAAACTCATTTGAACAAAACTTGCCTCCATTGTCTGTCCGCAACGTCTTAATTTTTCTGCCTAATTCCCCTTCGACGATTTTCTTGAAGTCAAGAAAAGTAGAGAATGTCTCTGACTTATACTTCACAAAATAAATCTACATGAACCGAGAATAATCATCTACGAACAACAACATATAATTACCTTCAGAGTAGGATGTAGTTTTTGTTGGACCCATCAAGTCACTATGGATCCGTTCTAAAGGAGTCGTGCATCGAGAGGTTGAGTTCTCAAAAGGAAGTCGATGTGACTTTCCGAATTGGCACCCTTCATAAACTCCTTCATTGTCAATCTTCATGGAATCAGGCAACCCTTCCACCAACTTCTTTTGGATAATGGCCCTCATTTTTGTCATATTTATATGACCAAGTCTCGCATGCCACAAGGAAGACGTATCATTGCTCCTCATCTTCTCGATATAAGAATTTGACGCCGACAAGACAAATAAATCTTTCACCCTCGTACCCGTATGAACAACATCGGCCTTGATTTCCTTGACGTTCCGAAGAAACTTCACATCTCGCGGCCCGAAGAGCACGAAATTTCCAGCATCCACCGCGTTTGCGACGGAGAAGAGGTTCTTTTGTATCCCTGGTACATGATACACACTATTAAGAGTGATTGATTCCCCATGGTCATTATCGACGACAACAGTGCCTTCCTTTCGAATTTTATGAACAATATTATCCGCGGTTAGGATCCCACTCCTGCCGTCGTGTGTCCAAGAATGCGAGAGGATGGACTCATCTCCGGTAATGTGGTGACCGCATCCAGAATCCACGATCCACTCTTTGTTGGTAGAAATTTTCTCGTTTAAACTTCCTTCAGCCATCAAGCAAGGCACCCACTGTGAGTCTTCGATCATTGAGTCAGCGAGAAAACAATGACTCCAATCTTCTTCCTTTTGTTCTTCTCGTTTCTCCACAACATTCGCATAATTCCTTGACTTCAACTTAACCCGACAATTCCTCTTGATATGGTCGAGTTTGCCGCAACGATAACACTTGAAACTTTTCTTCGGTAACTTCGAAGATTCTCTTTCCGGTTTACTTTCATCTTTCATTGAGTCACCTTTCTTTGTGAACAAGGCATTGCTTGATTCTTCCTTGATGCGCGTTCCGGCCATTTGTCTAGCCAACAACTCTTGCGAGGAGAGAAGATTCTCAAACTCTTCAAGCGACGGTTGTTGAGCCCACCCTTGAATTGAGGTGACAAATGGAGTGTACTCCGGCCGAAGTCCACGAATGATATACCGCTTCAACCGAGCATTCGAGATCTTTTCTTTGGGATTTAGAAGAGAGATTTCCGAACACAAGTTCTTCACTTTCAGAAAAAATTCTGAACATGACATTCCATCTTGCTTTGCAACCGCCAACTCATTCTCAAGTAATTATAGTCGAGCTTCATTCTTCTTGTTGAACAAATGATCAAGCGTATCCCAAATCTCTCGAGCCGACGCACATCCCATTATATGCTCGAAGATCTCATGTGAAATAGACCTCTTTAAAACAAACTCTGCCTTCGCATTACGTTGCTTCCAATTCTTGAGCGCTTCCGCATTAGCGGGGGCGTCCTCCGGAGCAACTACACCATTGATGACGACGACATCCCATAGATCTTCACTAACAAGATACGATTCCATACAGGTTTTCCAGATCCGATAGTTGGACTGATTCAAGAGCATCATACCAAGTCACGCAATACGACCACCACCTTCCATATTAAAAAAACGATACCTTCTTCACGAATGCAACTTGGCTCTGATACCATGTAACGAAAAAACGAAGCCACCCAGAAGGAAGACCTCGATGATCGAACCGTGAAGAAGAATATTAGAAGAGGGGAGAGACTTGAAAATACTGTTTTTATTTTTCTTGCACACGAAACACTTACACCATCGACCATTTAAATACACTACAAGAGATAAAGATAACATTATACTAATCCCACTAAACCATGTAAATAGGAATGACTCGTACTACTAACCATGTAAATAGGAATGACTCGTACCACTAACCATGTAAATAGGGATGACTCATACTACTAACTTGATCTTAAGAAATAAAGAAATTTTATCACCACGAATGTAGAGAAGACGTGACCAACATCACTTTAATTTGTAACAAGGTCTACACGCGGACTTGCACTTATGGCAAGTCATCAAAAAGATGAAGATGAAGAAAGCTCATCTGACATGAGCATCAAGAGAATCAATGAAAGGGGAGCATCGAATTACTAATCCGACACGGTAAGTGAGGTATGACTCTTGCCTCCGAATCAACTTTATGATGCAATACAAATGTGATCTAAATCTTTATGCAAACTATGAATCAAGTATATTAATTTTAAAAGGGATAACATTGAATCAAAAGTTAACTTAGCTAATGCATGCCCATTAGAACATCTTGACAAAGTTCAAACTAAAAATACAAAATTGAAAGATAAAATAAAATTATTAGAAAAGAATTTTACATGCAGAAATTCAAACTTTGCTTATAGTTAAAATTTTAAAAACTTTAAAGAACTTAATTAGTATATGAAAAATTATAGGGTTCAAATTATAAAAGTACTAAGAAAATACATCCCTACACAATACTTAATAAATCAAGCAGGTAGGAACTTATTTTAGGTTCCCAAATTCATCTGTTAGATTTTTCGCTAAAAATTTGAATTATTTTATTAATATTTTTTACATAGTTACCAAAATTAATTATTTCGTAAACCTCGTGTTCAAATTTTTTTTACTTACACTTTTTTGTGAAAAATTGAAGATATTATATGCTAACAGAAAATTTTTTAAATATTTTTTGACTATTACATTATTTTTTTATGAAAAATGAATTTTAAAATTAAAAATGTTTTAAAAATTAATTTTTGTAAAACTTAATTTTTTATATGATAAAATATTATGTTCTCTGTTGCTAGAAAATCTTTTGATATTTTTCGATCGTGATATTAATTATTATGAATTTTTAACAAAAATTATGTTTTTATAATTAAAAATACTAGAATTTTTTTTAATTTAATTTTTCTATAGATAACCATTATATTTCATATGTTTAGAAAAATTATCAAGAATTTTAGATGACAAAATCTATTTTTGAGCCTTTAATTTCAAAAATACTTATTTTTGCTCAAAAATATTTATTCTGATCGAAATAAAAATATTTTTTTGTGAAATTTTTATTCTGATCCAAACATTTCTATGAAACATTGACAAAAATATTTAGAATTTTTCACAATTTAAAAATAATTCTTAAATTATTTTAGCAAAAATAAGAAATATCTCTTAAAAATTATTTTATGTGACAAAATATTTCGATAAACATGCAGGAGTTTAGAAAATTTGAAACCAGACCCTCAAATGTTTCTTATATTTTCCTATTACTATTTTTTTTTTATTTTTTTTCCTATTTTTTTTTATGTAATCAAATGGGGAGAATAATTGGATATTATATTTCGGGGGAGGTTTTATGGTTTTACTTTTAATTGCCATATTTATTTAGGTGCAATTTAAATAATTCTGTTTAATTATAATATTTAATTTATAATTAATTTTTACTTGTTTGTTTAACCCTAACCTTAACTTGGATTGATGTACATCAAAAATGAATAAATTATAATTATCCCAGGTTAGTTTTGGATCCAGTTTGTGTCATAAGGAGAATTTATTGAGAATGAACACTTATAGATCACATTTCATATCATTCTTATAGTACACATTCATATTTGATATATATCGTTAACGATATTAATAATACAATTACTATTAGGCCTTGTTACAATTATAGTAACTCTTTTGGCATGTTGAGCTCAACAAAGGATTGTGTGGTGTATAAGAGATTAAGTATAACCCAAGTGGTAGATTGAAGGATTAAGTCCACATGGATGGTCTTAATCCGATTAAGTCCACATGAGTGGATTTAATCTCCATAAGGTGAGCTTATAGTTGATTAACACACAACTAATTGTTATTAAGGAATTGAACTTTAATTAAATGATATAATGCTTTTAGCATGAAGAAGCTTTAGATTATTGGATGTGAATTCAATGTATAGATCTGCTAATTTGGTTCATTAATAACATTAATAAGTTGTTAATGATGTATGAGTTTTTATATGGATAGTCCATATAGGATGTGCTTTATATATAAGGGAAGAAACTCCCAATTAGGGCATAATCTTGAATCTTGGCACTTGAGAGATCTTCTTCTATCTTTTCTCTTTTTCATTGAGAAGATTACGGGTTGTCACTCATTCCTGTAGAAGATTATTTCGTGCTTGTATGAATTCCGGTGAAAAATAAGGACAATGACTAATACGATAAATTTAGATTAGACCATTTATCACCGCCGCTTTCAATTTCTACCTAATATAACCTTATGGATGATGATAATTAAATCACATCTTTTAGTTTGTTTTAATGTATCTATATTGCTAACACATACGTGCTACTTGTATAACAATGACTGCTCATAATATAACAATCAATTAATACCAATTCGATCAGTATCGAATTCGAAATTTTAAAATCAAGATAAAATTAAATAAATCAATATAATTATTTTCAAAAAATAAAATAATCGAGTTTATTAATTATTTTAATTTAATCGAGATTTTGCTTAAGTCTATTCAATTTTATTTTTTGTTTGTTTTATATGAAAGTTTTTTTCCTTTTAAATTATTTAATGAAAAGCATTATGTCACTTTATTTATTAATTTACAAAATTTTATTAAGAATTTTAAGAACGTTAAAATGTTTTAAAATTTATAAATAACGTCGCATCGTCTGGTTCGCGAAGTTTAGGGCAAAGTGGTTCTCTGTCTCGATGGGTTGGATGGAGGGGAACAGTTGGAGGTGTACTCAAGGGAAGCCAGCATCTATGCGAAATCGAAGATCCAGACTGAGTTGCGGCAGAGAATCGTCAATGATATGTAAGTGGGATGCCCTAATCCCTCCTCCCCCCTCTCAATTTTGCTCCTTTTTAGGTGATCAGATCATCCGCATGAGTAATTCTTTAGATTGCTCATTGAGTTGTTCGATATTTGACAATTGAATTATTATTCGGGATCGAATTAGCGTGTTTGCTTATGTTTTCTGTCAATTTATGAACTTCAGCTGTCAACTGTTATCGTTTCCATGTTAACCAGTCGTTTTACTTGTATCTCTGAATTTTTTTAATGGTCTTCTGCTTTCAAAGATCAATTTGCCATTTTTTTTAAACAAATCAAGATGCCACTCACTAAAAGATTCCCAATCTTCTGATTCCCTATAAACTTTAGCTTCATGCTTCCCTCGATATGAAGTTGCTGATGAATGATGATAAAATAGTCCCAAAGTTTTCTTTGTCAGTGAAAGCTATATTTTTTATTCTGCAAAGCTTTAGATTGATGAGATGTGGTGTTTTTGTGGATGAAGAGTTTTTTGTTTTTTAAATTTCCAGCGATGGTACTTTCTTTGACAAGTGATTTTTTTTTTCAAAAATATTCTGATACAAAATTGAAGAAATTTGCCGAGAGAATAAGAAAGAACTGGAATGAAGAATTTCTCAAATTCTTGATATTAAATCTGTACATGAGGATCATTGCTTATTTGTACACTTCTTCCCTACTTATTGATGGAATGAAATACAATCAAACCAAATCAAATAAACAATAAAATCAAATGAAATCTGAGCAGCCTAAATTAAACTATCCATATTTACAATATATTCTACACTCCCCCTCAAGTTGGGTTGTACATATTGTACATGCCCAACTTGTCACATAGCTCTTCGAAGTTGATCCTTGGGAGAGCTTTTGTAAGTACGTTGGGATTTGATGTCGTGAAGGAATATGTGAGAGTTCCACCGATCCTTTCACCACGTTTTTTGAAATGAAGTGTTTGTCAATTTATACGTGTTTCGTTCTGTTATGGTGAACAAAATTCTTTGCAACACTGATGGCCGCTAAACTGTCACATTGTAGATTGACAACTTTTTTTGTGATTATTCCGAGTTCTTTTAGGATTCTACGAATCCATATACCTTCATAGATTCCGAGTGCAAGAGCTCTAAATTCTACTTCAGTACTGCTTCTTGCAACAACAGACTGTTTTTACTTCTCCATGTTACCAGATTACCCTAGACAAACGTACAATAGCTCGAGATCAATCGTCTATCTATAAGATCCTCAGTCCAGTCTGCATAAGAGTATACATGTATACCTCAATCTTTGTTCTTTCGAAATAATAACCTTTGTCAGGGTGCTCTTGCAGTATCTCAAGGTTCTGTAGACAACGTTCATGTGTTCTTTAGGACTATTCATAAATTGACTTACCACACTGATGGGAAATCCGATATTAGGTCATGTGTGGGATAGATAGATGAGGCACCCTACTAGTCGTTGATATCTGCCCCTGTCTATTGGTGCATGGTCATTTCAAACCAATTTTGTTGGAAGCATCCATCAGAGTATTCATAGGCTTGCACCTAAGCATGTTTGGTTTTTTTAGTACGTCCAATGTGTATTTCCGCTGTGATAAGAATATTCCGTGTTTAGATCGAGCCAGTTTCATGTTAAGGAACAATTTTGGATTCCCGAGATCTTTAATATCAAATTCCTGAGTGAGGAGCCCTTTTAGATTTATGATTTCTTTCTCATTATCACCGGTGATGATGATATCATTGACATAAACAATAAGAATGGTGATCTGCTTTTCAGGAGAGATTTTCACAAATAAGATGTGATCTCCTTGACACTGAGTGTATCCATGCTTTATCACAGAAGTAGCTAGCTTGTCAAACCATGCCCTGGGAGATTGCTTAAGACCATATAATGACTTGTGAAGCTTGCATACCTTGTTGTTATGGGTGCCAAGGCCTAGGGGAATTTCCATATAAACTTCTTCTTCCATGTCACCATTTAGAAAGACATTTTTGACATCTAGTTGGTGTAAATGCAGTCCTTATTTGTTTGCAGCCAGAGAGAATAAGATTCTGATAATGTTGAACTTGGCCACTGGAGCAAAGGTTTCTTGGTAATCGATGCCATAGGATTGTGAGAATCCTTTGGCTACAAGATGTGCCTTTAATCTTTTAACCGTACCATCAGTTTTGTGTTTGACTTTAAAAATCCATTCGCACCCAATTGCTTTCTTTCCCTTTGGTAGTTCACAAACATACCATGTACCATTCTTATGTAGGACTTTTACTTCCTCATCCATTCAGGGTGTTTGAGAGTTTCATCAATTGTGGTTGGCACCTGAATATTATCAAAGAAGGCGGCGACACATGCCCGATAATTTGGGGCCAGTCCTTCATAAGATATGAAGTTGGAGATGGGATGTGATCCTGCCCTGAAGCTGAGTAGATGGCCACCGGGGAACAACGCTGAGGTGGCTATTCGTCTACACTGATGCTCCCTCGCTCCTGCAATCACAAGTCGTTAGTGCCAAGCCGGGAGGGGGTTCCCGGCGATGGCCCTCCGACGCTCAAGTCACACACCGGCAAGTGAAGAGAAGAGAGGAAGCAAAGAAGAAGTAAATGGTGGTTCTAGAGGACGTATGCGCGTACCTCTGCAGAGGGCTGCTTCCCTCCTTATATAGAGCCTCGACGGGCTGACTACATGCTTCCCGGGCGAACACGTATCCCCAAACTTTCCCCAAAAGCTAACATCGAGAAAGGATCCTGACATCTTACCATAACGGGGCGAACGCATCTCTGCCAAGGCGGCGGAATCTTCTTCCGTACGATTTTCTGTCCATCCGCGCCGTCAGCCGGCGGCATCGACTCCCAAAAGGATGTCGGCACGTATCCCCCATCTTATTTGTCGGCTGTTAGTCTGATTGGACTTCCCTTGATCGACTTGGCCGACCAACTCTCTGACCTCCTATGAGTATATCTAGACCGATCGGCGTGAGTGCCTCTGGTCTCAGTGCGTTGTAGGCTCAACCGACCCCCTTTGAACTCTTCCGGCCGATCGGGTTGTAGGCTTGACCCACCTTCTACGCACTCTCCCGGCCGATCGGCTTGTAGGGACTTTGGCTCGTTGAGTCTATGAGCTGACCATCTCTTGGCTTTGACGACCACCCAAGCGTTGACTTTTCTTGGAGGTGGGGATCAGGATGCGTCGTGCAGAATCTAACTCCCTTCCACAAAACAATTAGAATGTCAAGGTTATTATCCATAGGTGAAGTAGATTTATGATTATGTGAATGTCTTTGGGAGTTGGATCCGGTTTTGACTCTTGAATTGGTGCTAAATGTGTCTTTCATCTAGTGTATACATGAAATTGCTTCATTGTGGGAGATGTAGGAATAGAATTTGACACAAGGGGATTGGATAGAGGGTGAATGATGTCAGGGTCTGGTCTGGAATAGTATAATGGATGATGATATTCACTTAGATTCTCCCCCTAAACATCAAAATTGGAGTGGTATGACTATTGTTCAAAGAAAGTGACATCCATGGTGTTGTAGGTTTTTTTAGTGACAGGTGAGTAGCATTTGTAGCCTTTTGGAATGGTTAGTAGCCGAGGCAAATGAATTTGGTGGATCTTGGATCATCAAGTTTACTACAATTGTGATGGTGGATGTGAACAAATGATGTACAACCAAATACTTTTGCATGAAGGTTTTGAGATATTACCTTGGTGTGGGGGTATGATTTGAGGAGAAGTTGAACTAACCTATGGGAATTGAGAACTCGAGAGGGCATTTGATTGACAAGATAGGTGGTTGTGGAGACGACATCACACCAATTTTTTTTAGTACATTAGAAGAGAACATGAATGAGCGAGCCACCTCAAGAAGATGCTTGTTCTTGCATTCGGTAATCCCATTTTGTTGAGGAGTGTCAACGTAGGAACTGAGGTGGATGATGCCTTTTGAGAATAGAAAAGTACCAAGATTTGTGGCCAAGTATTCCTTGGCATTGTCGGTTTTGAGTGTCTGAATAGATGTCTGCAACTGGGTTTGAATCATAGTATAGAATTGTTCAAATATGTGATTCATTGTAGATTTATCTTTCATTAGAAACGACAAGTCAGACGAGTATAATCATCAACAAATGAAACAATCCAACGATTTCATGTAGCAAACGTCACTATGAATAAGTGAAAAGGGTTTAGATGGTTTGTAACATAATCTTGGGAAGGATACTCATGTATGTTTAACAAGTTGACAGAGCTCACATTGAAAGGAAATGACATCTTCATTAAGAAATAAGTTTGGAAATAATTTTGCAAGATAAGTAAAGTTTGGATGACCAAAACGACAGTGCCATAACATGATTTTGGTATATTTATTATTAGAAGAGGTAGAGTGGTAGCTAGCTAAATTTCCATAGTTAGGCGAAGTCTCGTGAAGAACGTGGAGTTCGGAGCACGATTCAACCTTCCAATCGTCTTCCCCGTTATCGTTTCGGAACCAACAAAAACGATTTTTGTGACAGACCCATTTGCAACACGAATAGTGGAATTGGCTCGGCATGGAACATAATTATGAAGGAGGAATATATCGCCCGTCATGTGATCCGATGCGTCTGAGTCAATAATCCATCGTCCAAGAGACCTGTTTATATTTAAGGTATTAAGAAAAATACCTTCATTGTGAGTTGAGTAACTAGTGAACTCCATATGGGCTGATGTAGCATTGGGTCTTTTTTTGGCCCGAGTGGGGTTAAATTTTAGATTGGGCTTGATTACCCCCAGGGCATAGCGCTGACGGTGGGCGCATGACATCTCTGGCATAATGGCCAGGGGTCGATTCTCAAGAACTGACGACCTGAAGTTTACCCCACCATGCGCCTATGGCCTGTGTACCTGGGGCAAGACTAGGGGGGCTGCTAAGGTAGCGGAAATGAGAAGATGAAAGCATTAATTTGTCATTGAATCTATTTTGTCACAAAGGCTACTTCCGGCACACTAAGCCAACAACCATCTCTTTCTTCGGAGTACGACAAACTCTCGGCGATCACAGTCTTGTTCTCGTCATTAACTGCAACAAAAAATTGTCGGCAGCCAACCCCTTCAGCACTTCCTATGAAGATGTTGCGTGATCTACCAAGCAGCGAGAGACATGTGAAGGTTGAAAATCAGGTTGGATTCTTTTCCCAACACAGGCCCACTGATACTATGAAGAAATTTAGAGAGAGAGAGAAGGAACTAGAATGAAGAATTTCTCAAATTATTGATATTAAATCTGTACATGAGGATCATTGCTTATTTATACATTTCTTCCCTAGTTATTTATGGAATGAAATACAATCAAATCAAATAAACAATCAAATCAAATAAAATTTGATCCGTCTAAATTAAACTATCCATATTTACAATATATTCTATGAAAGTTATAGTGTGAAAGCTATAGTTATGAAGTTGCTGATGATAAAATAGTCCCCAAATTTTTTTTTTGTTAGTGAAAGCTATATTTTTTTATTCTAAGAAAGTTTTAGATTGATTTGAGATGTGGTGTTTTTGGGGATGAAGAGATTTTTTTTAATTCCCCGCAATGATACTTTCTTTGAAAAGAAATACAATCAAATCAAATAAACAATAAAATAAAATAAAATAAAATCTGATCCGCCTAAATTAAACTATCCATATTTACAATATATTCTACGAAAGCTATAGTGTGAAAGCTATAGTTATCCATATTTACAATATATTTTGCGAAAACTATAGTGTGAAAGCTATAGTTATGAAGACGCTGATGATAAAATAGTCCCAAAATTTTCTTTGTTCCGTGAAAGCTATATTTTTTCATTCTACGAATGCGTTAGATTGATGAGATGTGGTGTATTTGTGGACGAAGAATTTTTTTTTTAAATTTCGCGCGATGATACTTTCTTTGACAAGTGTTTTTTTTTTAAAAAAATATTCTGATACAAAACAAAATTAATGGATGGTGAACTTGAAAAGCTGTTCGTATGTCTAGTATCTTATTAGTCCATATAAGGAGGAAAGACATCACATGTGTGAAAAGTATGGACATCGAAGGATCTAGAAATAATTAAAAAATAATAATTTGATAGAGTGCTTATTGATATATACATGTCATTTTTTTACTTGTTCTTCTCTATTTTATTTTAATGTTGAAAGGCCCTTACTGAGATGCCCATGCCCGCCTAATGCCTGGGCGCTGTACAATGGGCTGAGCAGCTACTGCCTGAAATTACTTTTCAAAGCTTGGATTCACAACTCGATATGGTTTAGGGTTTGAAAATTCATGAAAATGATTCATGATACAAACCTCAATTGGATAACTTTTTTATGGACATCATTCATGCTTCTTCTGATATTTTCCAATATTGTATGCATGCTTCTACCCCTTTTCTTGATGAGCTATGCTAATATTTGTAGAATGCATATGTGTTTTCTTAAGTGATACAAGTGTCTGCACCAATTTTCAGTAATCTTCTCTCTTATCCACTGCCCAGATGCTAATTGTCATTCATCTATCAATTATCAACTATTCTATTTGTCCTATAATCTTTGTGCCCCATATATTTTGTAGCATTATACTTGAATAATTTATATTTCAGAGTGGACCTTTTGATGAGGCATTTGCCGGTTGATTTTCCTGTGCATGAACTTCAGAATGTTATTATTCGGTTCGAGGAGATGCATACTACAGTTGCAAATAAGGTCGATCTTGTAATCTTGTTCATTTACTCATCTATCTTGGCCTGGTCTGTGCTAGGATGCTTTTACTCTCAGTTAGGTTCATGCTTAACTCTTGTTTTAATACTTTTTTTTTTCATGTCTGATGAAAATGAACACCATAGTCTTATGAAAATTCTCGATATCTATGAATCAAATGTAACAACACAACTTTATAGGATCTCTTATTACGGTAGCAAAAAGTAGCTAGTTTTTCTTCTTTTTGTGTTCTCAAGCAACCGAATATTTTCTTTCTAGGAATTTATCCTTCATAAAAAAACTTCATGGCGCTCACAACTTCGATAAAGGAACTGCACTGGTGTTAGTTTAGTGCAGTTTCATTACCAATTTTTTTTTGGATGATTACTTAGATTTCTATTTTTTTTAATATCACTGTGCTATTTATGAGAGGCAGGATCATTTCTTGGCTACTACTATTTTTTGCCTATATTTTGTTAATCTTCCGGTGTATTCCTCTAACACTATAATTTCACAGGACGAGTATTTCAGAAAAATATCTCAAAGACTTCAGATAATTGTGAGTGAGATTCAACATCCCATATGGCTTGGAGATATCAACCATCCTATTAACTAGAATCCTGTATATCCAAGCATGTAGCGTAGAAGTTTTCACTTTCATCAAGGTTAGGGATCCTTGACATGGATGTGAATAATTTTTGCTGGAAATCATAGATCTTTTTTGTTTCCATTTTTTGTTTTTTGCCCTTTGTAATCTAAAGCAAAAGGTTTTCTGAGGATTGAAAGATTGATTCTTGTAGGACTCAAAAGCACTATAGGGGATGGGATGAATATCGATCATTTGATTTTTTTTTTTCTTTTTCAAACATAAACTCATATCTGATCTACACTTTCCAATCTTGTTTAGTCGATTGATCATCCTGATCAGTCGACTGACTTTGTTTCATTTGCATCGATACAAATTTGTCTGTGCTTATCCATTTGGATCGATCGACAGACCATCCTGTTCAGTGAACCATTCGATCAACCCAAATTTTATTTTTTGAAAATAAAGTTAGCACACCAATAATGAAAATAGTCATGCAAAATAGAATTATAAACATATGATTATGCATGAATCAATCATAATAGTTATGACTGTTTGATCTCGACTTAGAAATTTTCATTAATTTTTTCAATTAGATTAATGTCTAAAGTTGTCTTAACTTAGACATGTCCTCATTGCCTACTAGAATGAAAGGTTTCTTGAGGATCTACTTTGTCAAACATTTGGTCTAACAGACCTGTTTAGACTTTTTCTTCTGCTTAGTGTCCAATTGATCTGATTCACTAAGACTTTTTTGCAACATCAAATTAGCATAATAGATACAAATAATAAAGGTAAAACAGTGTTAGCAATATTCAAAATATGTTGGTCCGGTGATCGCACGACTTCCACTTGCTTAGGTCAGTTTTGACCTGTCAAGACTTCTCTCTTGTTTGTACAAGTCTTGAGACATGACTGATTTAAGAATGATTGTTGGTGATCCATGACTTCTTGTAAATTGACATTTCCAAGTAACTAGACAATTTTTCTATTCTCAATGCATGCAATCAAATTTGCTCAACATTCCAGGGAAGCCATGCCTCTCATCATGTATTTGAAGAAGACATTGAATATCATCATCATTCGACTTTCTAAGTATCAATCCTAAATAGTTCAATCACAGAACCATAGAACTTGAAAAGACTTTTGATGGTAGTTGATTCGCCCATGTGTAGGTACTTGTTAAGATAGTTGGTTGGGACTCCATAAGCTAATTGGTGAATCACAGTCATGCATTTTTGTAGTGGTGACAAGCCTTTTTTTCTCGCAGCATCGTTCCTCTGCTGAAAATATGATGAATAACTCTCAAGTGCATTCACTATGCGACAAAATAAATCTCTTCGCATGCGAAATCATCTTTGAAATATTGGATCTGGACACACTGGGTTTGTAAAGAAATGATCATTGAAAAACCTTGCATGTCCGACTTCACGATTTCTTTGAATAAACCTTCTTTCTTCGCCATATCTTGTTATTATTTTGATATGCTTCAACTATTTGTCAGCTTTGTTGAAGTATCAATGACATTAGCTTATTTCCCAAATCATAATCTTCGTCAATAACTTCAACCTAGTCTTCATTTTCACTTGTCGAGTCAGAATTGATGTTACTTTAATATTGAGATATTTTGGAAGAATGTTCTTAGAATGAACAATTGTAGAGCACAATATGTTTATTTATTTTTTCTTATCAACGATTAAATTATAATGACTATATTTCAATGGACACTTTGTAGTGACTATGTGAATTGACCAGGAATTGTACATTAATAGAAAAAGTATAATAATACAAAATTACGTTAATTAAAAAATATAATAATAAATAATTATATTAATTGAAAAAGTATAATAATTAAAAATTATAATAAATGAAAATTACATATTCATCTCCCTCTAATCTCTTGACATAGATGTTCGTGGATAATAAATTATCCGTCTGTCATTTACGAAGTGTCCTTTGAAAGGATTATGTATTTCTTTAGTTGAACTTTGACTAAGACAACTTTTGCTTTCATCTCGGCAACGTTTACTTTCATCTCCTCAACTTTGAGTTATTTTTTTTATTTCAACTTCAGCCTTTTTTATACTTGTATACTTAGTAAACTTTACAAATATATTCTCCAAATTTATTATCATACATTCAATGTCTGATTTCATTTTGGCTTCTTCCTTTCTTTTTGCTTTCATTTTGGTTTCTTCCTTTCTTTTTGCTGCCTTCTAATCCATTGGACTAGTTTATTTTTCGTTTAGGCCCACATGTAGACTCACATCTTGATTAGATGATGTGTTGCTTGCCCAAACATTGAGGTGCTTGCCTTTTTCATGCCAACAAGGTGATTAACGGACTATGGAATAAATATTTGATGACCTTTTATGATTTTCCATACATGCTCGAGATTAAATATAATGTCGTTATTTTCCTTGTAATATTTTTCATACGCAAGCCGTAATATGTCCTCATCACTGTGGCCGCTATGATACATATTTTAAACTTATTGTAATTTACATTGAAGTGATATATATTTTTTTTGTATGGTATTGTACTAGTGCGATCATATGACACTAGCAATTCTATTGGATGTACTTGGAGGACGATTCTCATTATAGTAGCTTGCAATACGTCTCTAGAAATCATCCACCTTCTGATCATTGCCGATGATTGGATCATTACTGACAGTAACAAATGATCTTGTTAAAACCTCGTTTTCAATCTTATTCCATGTTGACTATTCTCTTCTATCCGTAATGTCGAAATCCGCCTTCTCTAAATTTACGAGTTTAATTGGAGATTCATGATTAGACAATTGAGTCTCTGAAATAAAAATAGGAGTAAATAATTTATTTTCTGCCGGAGATATATAAGATATATTAAAAAAACGTCCAACGCGTTTATTTTATTGAATGAGTTCCATGTTTTGATCGGCCTATGAACGTTATAACACCTTCGTACATTGGTTTTAACACCCCATAAACGTTATAACATCCTATTAATTGTTTAATATGGATGCTCTAATAAATAACATGAGTTTAAAAAATTTATTCATTAAATTATTTTGAATTAGAAAGTTTTGAAGTCTTAAATTGTTTTTATTCAATGATTGGAGAACTCAAATTCCAAATGGAAGGCTGTTTCAATTTTGTTTTCTATTTTTGAAACAAAATAGATATGGCTGAACAATTGATTAAAAATAGAATCTATTAAATTGAATAAATTATTATTCTTTAATAAATTAGATCGATCAAATTTTATTAAAAAAATAAATTAAATTGATAAAAAATTAATTAATTTATTCTGTTATTGAATTAATTAATTGTTTTTAAGGGTCTACATCTGACTGAGATTGTAAATCTGAAGTATTCTGAAATGAGTTGGGAATATTAATTATGATAAAAGATGAATACGTTTATCCCCAGTGTCTTCGTTAATTCGTCTCAAGATTAACATGGAGAATTCAAAATAATCAAGATTTTATTTAAAATTTTGAATTAACGGAAAATTTCATCGGTTTTAATAAAGATTTTGATCACAAATAAGTACGAACGTTAAAACGCTTTAAAACTTATAAATTGTTACGCTTATCTTTTTCAAAAAATAATATTAAATTATCTAAGGGAACGATAATATGGTAAATTTAACTTTGGGAAGATAATACCTAAATCTATCGTAAATGGTAGGTTTTTATTATAATAGTAAAATGATAATATTTTCAAATTTATCGTTATTATAAAAATATGTAAATATTAGAAAGTAAAGTTAAAATTTTATAAGTAATTTCGAAAATCACGAAATATATTAATTATTATATATGTCCCCGAGTCCGTTCCGTGATTCGGACGAAGAACATCTATAAATAAACCTCTCTTTCCTGTTTGTTTGTCCTCCCTGAACCCTTCCGCTCATCCTCCCCGAACCCTTCCTCCTCCACTTCCTATCCATTGTCTCCTCTATCTCACATCGGGTTCTCCTTTGCTCTATTTTCTGAAAAAATTCAGGTTGGGTCGGGTTGGGTTCGTTGACCCGTTGCTTAAATATATTTGTGGTTTTTAGAGTTAAATCAAATTTTATTTTAAAATTTAGATGTTTTTATGTATATTAATATCATGTTTGTATGATAATGATGGAATATTGAGATAAAAGTGAAGAATTATAGGAAAATAAAAAAGTCGTTTTGAATCGGATTTTCGGGTATATGGTCGGTTCGTTGATCAGGTTGGTCGGGTTCTTCGGGTTGAGGTGTTTTGGTTGAACTCGGGTTCGGGTCAACTCAACCCGACCCAACCCGACCTGACCCACCCGAATTGACACCCCTAATCCTCCCCGAACCCTTCCTCCTCCACTTCCTATCCATTGTCTCCTCTATCTCACATCCGATTCTCCTTTGCTCTATTTTCTGTGAGCGTCATATCTTTTTGGTCCACAAGGTTAGATTGGTTGGAATCTTTTTGGTTCACAAGGTTAGATCGGTTGGATGGAGGCGAACAGTTGGAGGTCGACTCAGGGGGAGATGCCAGATGGGAGATCTGGTGACTGGAAGACCCAGCTCCATCCCGAGGCGCGGCAGAGAATCGTCAATAAGATGTATGTGCGACGCCCTAATATCTCCCTTTAAATATTACTCCTTTTAAGGTGATTGGATCATTCGCGTGAGTAATTCCTTATATTTACTGATTGCATTGTTCGATATTTGACAATTGAATTATTATTCGATTTGGGTGTTTACGTATGGTTCCTATCAATTTCTGTTCTTTTTCTGGCAAGTGTTATCGTTTCTTTGTTAACTAGTTTCTCTACTTCTATTTCTGGATATTTATTTAATGATATTCTTCTTTAAGAATCAAATTTTCATTTTTTTTTTTCAGAAGAATCGATGTCTCGTGCTAAAAGATTCCCAATGTTATGATTTCCTGTAAATGACTTCATGCTTCCCTCGTGATTAAGTTGCTGATGAAATAAAATAGTCACAAAGTTCTCCTCACTGGGAAGCTATATTTTTTATTCTACGAGAGTTTTAGATTGATGGGATATGGTGTTCTTATGGACGAAGAGTTTTTTTTTTTAATTTTCTGCAGTGATGCTTTCTTTGATAAGTGATTTTATTGAAAATATTCTGATACAAAATAAAATTAATGGAAGGAAAAAAAATGGAATTTCTATGATATGGATGATGAATTTAAAAAGCACCTCGTATGTCTGGTTTCTTATTAGTCCATATAAGAAGGAAAGGCATCAAATGTTTGGGAATAAGAGAGCGTTGACAACATTGTTTTCCCTTTTATATTGATTCTAAAGTCGTGTTGCCCCTAACCCTGGTCATTCTACCTTGTCTATTATTTGAAATATCATAGGGTGTTGAATTCTTGGATATGGGTTATTTTTGTGATCTAGTTCAACTAGAACTTTGCACTTCCACACTACTAATCCTATGCTCTGTTCTTCCTCTTGTTTGGGAAATTATGCTGGTGGAATGATGCTGGATTTCGTTGCCCATATTTTGTCCATTTTTTTTTAATTTCTTTTTTTCTTCAAACATATGACCTATAGATTCTTATAAGTAGGATGAAGTACTTGCATTGAAATTACTAAAAAAAGGAAACTGGCTTTGGAGTACTTGTTTAATTCTTGCTTAATTGTCTAACATTATTGTCTACAAGGCATGGGTGGTCACAGAATTTGTTCCTCTGTCAGGTGCTTGCTATTCACCTACAATAGAAGGCCAAGAACTTTATATTCGACATTAATAAATTACAGTGCTTTGTTCTTTCTCCTATATATGTTTATCTCTTAGCTTAACTTTATTGAGGAATTGACTTCGTGGTTGGTATCAGAAGTACTTGGATTTGATGCCACTATTATACTTCTATTGTGGTCTCTCTGTGAATTGTATTACTTGTATCTGATTTAACATTATATACCTCAAACCTAAGAGTTGGGATTTGAGGATTCCTAAAATTGTACATTGTATTCTTAAGTAATTCAGTCTAGAAAAAGATATACACTATTGGAAGCTCACTTGATTAAAGAAGAAATGTATTTGGAATATGCCAACTTACTCTATAACTAATATGCGTAAAGTAGAATTATATTTTAATCTAAACTTTATGATTGACCATAGTTCTAAAAGGAAGTATTGGTGGCTGTCTAGTCCCAAATGGGAAGCAATCACTTCACCTAGTAATTAAAAGATCTGATCTAGGTGGTTGCTTGTACCTTTTTTTCCTGATCTCTTCTAATGTTTCTAGATTTTCTATGTGTTTGTTAAGCGATATAACCATCTTCATCAATATTTAGTACAATTATATTTATTAAATATTTAAAATCAAACTTGTATTGTCTTTAAATAGCTAGACCTACTATATGCTGGCTTTTTTACATTTGGTTATTTCTTGGATCATTGTCTTTTAGGATTTTAATTTTTAAAATGTTCGTAGTATGTGCATTTGGACCAAATCTTCTCTCTTATTTATTTCTCAGGTGCTAGTTGTCATTCATCATAACATCTCTCTTTTCACTGCTCAGTTGCTAGTTGTCATTCATCTATCAATTATCTATTATTCTATTGTTTGTTGAATCTTTGTTGCCCCATAATTTCTGTATATTAATTCTTGAATAATTTATATTTTAGAATGGACACTTTGAAGAGGCATCTTCCAATCTCTGATTCTAATGGTCTAAATGAACTTCAGAAAATTGCTATTCGGTTTGAGGAGAAGATATATACTGCAGCGGCAGATCAGGTAAATCTTGTTATCTTGTTTATTTACTCAGTTATCTTGGCCTTATTTGTACTAGGGTGCTTTTACTCTCTGCTAGGTTCATGCTTAACTTTTGTTTTATTGTTATGTCTGATGAAAATGAACAGTCTTACCTCATGAAAGTTCTCAGTATCAATGAATCAAATATAGCAACACAGTTTTTCATAGTATCGCTCATTATGGTAGCGGAGTTGGTTGTTTTTTTTCTTTTTTGTATCCTCAAGTAACTGAATATTCTCTTTCTTAGAAATTTATCCTTCATAATGAACTTCATAGTGCTCATAACTTGTAGGCTTGATGATTGAACTTCATAGTGTTATTTTACTATGATCTTTTTGGATGATTACTTAGGTTTCTAAACTATTATTTTTATTTCAGTACACATTCTTTCTTTTTTTTTTGCCTATATTTTGTTAAATTTCTGATGTGTTCCTCTAACACTATAATTTCTCAGTCTGATTATTTGAAAAGGATTTCTCAAAAAATGTTGTCAATGGAGAAAAAGCCTCAGCATCCTGGAGGATCTGGACAAATTAACCATTCTATTAACCAAAATCATGTAGATCAAGGTATGTCCTGTTGAAGATTTCACTTACATCTAAGTTAGGAGGATCGTTCATATGTATGTGAATAATTTTTGCCAGAAATCTACAATCTTAATTTCCCCCCACTTACTGTTTAAATCTGCAAACAACATACACTCGTATTGTGCCTTGAATGTGTCCATTGAGTTCGTCCATAATTAGTGTAAAAAGGTAGGGACTTAGAGAGTTGATCCTTGATGTAATCCTATATTTATTAGAAATACTTTAGTTAATCAGTCTGAAGTCTCCAGGTCCTTAATTAGTTTAATATATGTTACGCTAACACATCTCTTTTCTAGAATTCTCGATATAATTTCTCTTAAACTCTATCATAAGTTTTTTTAAATAATACCATATGTAAATCTTGTTTTTGCTCTTGATACTTTTTAATTAGTTATCAAAGAAGATGTATAACTTCTTGTCAGCTTCAAGGCATGAACTCAAATTGATTTTTGGTTATCGTGGTCTCCTTAATTTTTTTTCTATTACTCTTTCCCAAAGTTTCATAGTATGACTTATTAGTTTAATTTTCCTCTGGTTTGCACAATTTTGTACATTTCCCTTGTTTTTATATAAGGGAACTAGAGTACTTACTCGGATTAGACATTTTTTCGTATTCAATTTTGTGTTAAATAATTTTGTAAGTCATTCAATGTCTTATTTTCCTATACTCTTCCATACCTCTATTGGAATATCATTTAGTCAATGACTTTTTCATTGTGCATCCTATTTAAAGCTTGTTCTACTTCTAAAGTTTGAATAATATGATAAAAATTAAAATTTTTACACTTATTTGACTTACTTAAATTACTTAAGTTAAATTGGTCACTTAAATCTTCATTGAAAAGCGAATGAAAATACCTTTTCTATTGCTCTTTTATTTCTCCATCATTTACTAGTATCCTATTGCATTCATCTTTAATACATTTTATTTGGATAAGATCTTTTATATTTCTTTCTCTTACTTTAGTTATTTTATAAATATCTCTTTCCCCTTATTTTGTATCCAATTTTCGATATAATTGTTTAAAAGTTTTATTCTTTACTTCATTTATTACTTTTTTAGCCTCTTTCTTAGTTATTGTATATTTTTAAAGTTTTTCTCGTTCTTACAAATATATAATTCCTTATAAGTTGTTTGTTTTTTCTTCCATTTCTTTTGTACTTTATCATTCCACCCCCAAGATTCCTTAGGAGCATTCCCTTTGACTCACCGAGTATTCTCTTAGCTACTATTTTCTAGTGTTCTAAACGTTGAGGCGGCCGCCTATGCGGGAGGTGGACATCAACCACACTGCCTCAGGCTGAGGAAGTGCTTTAGGTGGTAATTCACCGTCTTCCGCCACCGCCACTCTTGTTGTTGCCGTTGCTATCGTTTCGCCACCGAGACACGTCCAGATGCATGGCTTAGACCCGACGATGAGTTCGAATGCATCGTGCGAGCCCAGACGTGGCGTTTGGGCCTGTGATGCGTCCAGATGCGTCGCGCAAGCTTGGACACGTGGTCCGGGCTTGGCGATGGCCCTGGAAGTGTCGCTCGGTCCCAACGATAGGTCTCGACACGTTGCTTATGCCAATGGCGCGCCCGAACTCGTCGCGTGGTCCTGACGATGTGTCAAACTTGTCGCCCGAAAACAGAGTACGCGAATAAGTTGTAAGTTAGAGTTTAATTAAATTACTTTATGTTAATAATTTTAGTCAACTCTTAACTATGATTGGGATAATTTAAATAGACTTAATTAAAACTTAATAAAATTATCCTATTATATATATATATATATATATATATAATTGTAATTTTTTATTTTTAAATATTTAGATTAAATAATTAATTTTTAATTAATATATTTTATTAAAAGTAAATATTATAAAGAATAATGATTATTTATAATATTATGTATAAAAAAATGTAAAGAATATTCAATCACCTAGGCGGTCGAGGCGGTAGGCGGTCATTGACTGCTCCGCCACCGCCGTAATTTACAACACTGCTATTTTTAACTTTGATTACTTCTTATCCCATGTCGTATTAGAGTCATCGTATATTTCACCTAATGTTGGTATTTCTACCTTCTTCTTAAATATGTTTTACTTTCCATCCTTTAACTTCCACTACTTAATTGTAGGAGTCGTATATATTTTCTTCTATCAATACTATGCTTGATTCATATATCCAACATTATATTAGGTGACCTTGCAATCTTTACAAATCTTTCTATCCCTCTTTCTAATTATAAAAAAATCAATTTGTGATTTATTATTTCCACTTTTGAATATGACCAAGTGTGTTTGTCTTTTCTTAAAAAATATATTAGCTAATATAAGGTCATATGCTATTGTAAAATCTAAATATAGTTTTCCTTCTTTATTTCTCGTTTCAAACCCATAATTCCATATAACCTCTCATATTCCTCATTATTCACTCCGACATGCTCATTTAGATTGCCTTCTATTAAAATCATTTCATCCGGCGGAATAGTTTGTAATACTTCATCTAAGTAGTCTCAAAACCTTGATTTGGTAGTTTTATCTAATCTACTTGAGGTGCATATATGCTAATTATGTTTATAGTTTCTTTTGTCAGTACTATCTTGAGAGCTATAATTCTATCCCCTTTTCTAACTACTCCTGCTTCATCTTTTAACGAACTATCTGTAACAATACTCATTTCATTTCTTGTTTTACTCTTTTCTATGTACCATAACTTAAAATTCGAATTCTTTTTCATCTTTGCATTCTCGTCTACCATTTTTATCTCTTGTATACACAAAATACTAATTTTTCTCTTAATCATCGCATGGACTACCTCCATTGATTTAGTACCATGTTCCAAATTTTAGACTATTAGTTTTTCTATAATATTTGTTCTTATCCAATCTATGGTGTGAGCATTCTTGCCTATTTAACATGACATCCAAGTTCTCATGGAGATGTAGCGGTCCTTATCGATACGTTATAGTTGGACCTTGCAATGCGAACTCTTGCATATTTAGAACTACATCTGAGTTCTGGAGATGTAGCGATTTTTGCTGAAATGTTACAGTCGGATCCTGCAATGCGTTCCTTCCGAGTAACAACTTAACATTAGTACAATAGTTTAATTAATCAATTCATTGAATATTTACCTTAGTTTTAATGCTGGTTGGTAATCTAGCGTAACCCTCCTTTTTACACGGGCTTAGGACCTGCCATGACAGAGTTGGCAAGTTCGTTAATGTAAGACATAATATTAAATCTAAAATACCCATCTAGAAAGGTGATTCACATATGCTCTATACATGCTGGTGAGGTGAAGTTGGCAAGTTCGTTAGTGGCATTGTCCTGGTTGCCTGTGAAGGCCTTGATCACCAACAGGGTTTGACAGGAATCACCAGTAGCAACTACAGTCTTGAGCAGTAGAGAATCACCTTAGTTGTTGGTGGATGACATAGCCCATAACACGAGATATAGTTTGTCCAGGGGGTAAGAATGCTGTAGGCATTGATGAAGATAATAACTCATCTCATGCAAATTGGGATTGGGAGCGAGCAGTAAGAAGATGGCAAAAGAGACCTTGAAAAGTAAAGAGGACCACAGATGCAGTGGGACTGCAGTGAGAGAAACCACAAACAGGAAAGAGAAATACATTGATTGTGGGGAGGTAGAAGAACTATATATGTGTGTGTGGTTGTTGTTGTTGTTGGGTCTAGCAATGATGGTGTCTGCCTTGGTGATGGTGGCAGTGGCCTAAGAATCATTCTTTTAAAATCTTTACCCTGATAAGGAGACTATGATACCATGTTAAGTGTAGAGAATTGAATATTTTGTTCATTCAGGAGACACAGCACTTTTATTATACAGGATGCAAGAAATAATTATAAACCAAGATTAACAATGTGAAACTAAATCCACTCTCCTAGTAACCTAACAACTCAACACTCTGAACAACTTTCATTATGACATTTCTCTATTTTTTGGTCTAGAGTTTACCATTTCTTTTTATGTTTTATATTCCCCTGTACTTGAAGATATTTCTTGTCAAGCACAAACAACAGAATTTACTTCCTGACTCTTGAATTGGTGCTAAATGTGTCTTTCATCTAGTGTATACATGAAATTGCTTGGCGGAGATGTAGGAATAGGTGACCACAATTGGATAGAGGGTGAAGCCGATGTCGTCTGGTCTGGA
Source organism: Zingiber officinale (assembly GCF_018446385.1). NCBI lineage: Eukaryota > Viridiplantae > Streptophyta > Magnoliopsida > Zingiberales > Zingiberaceae > Zingiber > Zingiber officinale. The sequence continues at coordinate 3,744,788 of NC_056001.1, forward strand.
ATAGTATAATGGATGATGATATTCACTTAGATTCTCCCCCTAAACATCAAAACTGGAGTGGTATGACTATTGTTCAAAGAAAGTGACATCCATGGTGTTGTAGGTTTTTTTAGTGACAGGTGAGTAGCATTTGTAGCCTTTTTGGAATGGTTAGTAGCCGAGGCAAATATTTGTTGGATCTTGGATCATCAAGTTTACTACAATTGTGATGGTGGATGTGAACAAATGATGTACAACCAAATACTTTTGCATGAAGGTTTTGAGATATTACCTTGGTGTGGGGGTATGATTTGAGGAGAAGTTGAACTAACCTATGGGAATTGAGAACTCGAGAGGGCATTTGATTGACAAGATAGGTGGTTGTGGAGACGACATCACACCAATTTTTTTTAGTACATTAGAAGAGAACATGAATGAGCGAGCCACCTCAAGAAGATGCTTGTTCTTGCATTCGGTAATCCCATTTTGTTGAGGAGTGTCAACGTAGGAACTGAGGTGGATGATGCCTTTTGAGAATAGAAAAGTACCAAGATTTGTGGCCAAGTATTCCTTGGCATTGTCGGTTTTGAGTGTCTGAATAGATGTCTGCAACTGGGTTTGAATCATAGTATAGAATTGTTCAAATATGTGATTCATTGTAGATTTATCTTTCATTAGAAACGACAAGTCAGACGAGTATAATCATCAACAAATGAAACAATCCAACGATTTCATGTAGCAAACGTCACTATGAATAAGTGAAAAGGGTTTAGATGGTTTGTAACATAATCTTGGGAAGGATACTCATGTATGTTTAACAAGTTGACAGAGCTCACATTGAAAGGAAATGACATCTTCATTAAGAAATAAGTTTGGAAATAATTTTGCAAGATAAGTAAAGTTTGGATGACCAAAACGACAGTGCCATAACATGATTTTGGTATATTTATTATTAGAAGAGGTAGAGTGGTAGCTAGCTAAATTTCCATAGTTAGGCGAAGTCTCGTGAAGAACGTGGAGTTCGGAGCACGATTCAACCTTCCAATCGTCTTCCCCGTTATCGTTTCGGAACCAACAAAAACGATTTTTGTGACAGACCCATTTGCAACACGAATAGTGGAATTGGCTCGGCATGGAACATAATTATGAAGGAGGAATATATCGCCCGTCATGTGATCCGATGCGTCTGAGTCAATAATCCATCGTCCAAGAGACCTGTTTATATTTAAGGTATTAAGAAAAATACCTTCATTGTGAGTTGAGTAACTAGTGAACTCCATATGGGTTGATGTAGCATTGGGTCTTTTTTTGGCCCGAGTGGGGTTAAATTTTAGATTGGGCTTTATTACCCCCAGGGTGTGGCACAGACGGTGGGTGCATGACATCTCTGGCATAATGGCCAGGGGTCGATTCTCAAGAATTGACGACCTGAGGTTTACCCCACCATGCGCCTATGGTCTGTGTACCTGCATGTACCTCCCTCCATATCCGTGGGGCTGGCACTAGGGGGACTGCTGAGGTAGCGGAAATGAGAAGATGAAAGCATTAATCTGTCATTGAATCTATTTTGTCACAAAGGCTACTTCCGGCACAGTAAGCCAACAGCCATCTCTTTCTTCGGAGCACAGCAAACTCTCGGCGACCACTGTCTTGTTCTCGTCATTAACTGCAACAAAAAATTGTCGGCAGCCAACCCCTTCAGCACTTCCTATGAAGATGTTGCGTGATCTACCAAGCAGCGAGAGACATGTGAAGGTTGAAAATCAGGTTGGATTCTTTTCCCAACACAGGCCCACTGATACTATGAAGAAATTTAGAGAGAGAGAGAAGGAACTAGAATGAAGAATTTCTCAAATTATTGATATTAAATCTGTACATGAGGATCATTGCTTATTTATACATTTCTTCCCTAGTTATTTATGGAATGAAATACAATCAAATCAAATAAACAATCAAATCAAATAAAATTTGATCCGTCTAAATTAAACTATCCATATTTACAATATATTCTATGAAAGTTATAGTGTGAAAGCTATAGTTATGAAGTTGCTGATGATAAAATAGTCCCCAAATTTTTTTTTTGTTAGTGAAAGCTATATTTTTTTATTCTAAGAAAGTTTTAGATTGATTTGAGATGTGGTGTTTTTGGGGATGAAGAGATTTTTTTTAATTCCCCGCAATGATACTTTCTTTGAAAAGAAATACAATCAAATCAAATAAACAATAAAATAAAATAAAATAAAATCTGATCCGCCTAAATTAAACTATCCATATTTACAATATATTCTACGAAAGCTATAGTGTGAAAGCTATAGTTATCCATATTTACAATATATTTTGCGAAAACTATAGTGTGAAAGCTATAGTTATGAAGACGCTGATGATAAAATAGTCCCAAAATTTTCTTTGTTCCGTGAAAGCTATATTTTTTCATTCTACGAATGCGTTAGATTGATGAGATGTGGTGTATTTGTGGACGAAGAATTTTTTTTTTAAATTTCGCGCGATGATACTTTCTTTGACAAGTGTTTTTTTTTTAAAAAAATATTCTGATACAAAACAAAATTAATGGATGGTGAACTTGAAAAGCTGTTCGTATGTCTAGTATCTTATTAGTCCATATAAGGAGGAAAGACATCACATGTGTGAAAAGTATGGACATCGAAGGATCTAGAAATAATTAAAAAATAATAATTTGATAGAGTGCTTATTGATATATACATGTCATTTTTTTACTTGTTCTTCTCTATTTTATTTTAATGTTGAAAGGCCCTTACTGAGATGCCCATGCCCGCCTAATGCCTGGGCGCTGTACAATGGGCTGAGCAGCTACTGCCTGAAATTACTTTTCAAAGCTTGGATTCACAACTCGATATGGTTTAGGGTTTGAAAATTCATGAAAATGATTCATGATACAAACCTCAATTGGATAACTTTTTTATGGACATCATTCATGCTTCTTCTGATATTTTCCAATATTGTATGCATGCTTCTACCCCTTTTCTTGATGAGCTATGCTAATATTTGTAGAATGCATATGTGTTTTCTTAAGTGATACAAGTGTCTGCACCAATTTTCAGTAATCTTCTCTCTTATCCACTGCCCAGATGCTAATTGTCATTCATCTATCAATTATCAACTATTCTATTTGTCCTATAATCTTTGTGCCCCATATATTTTGTAGCATTATACTTGAATAATTTATATTTCAGAGTGGACCTTTTGATGAGGCATTTGCCGGTTGATTTTCCTGTGCATGAACTTCAGAATGTTATTATTCGGTTCGAGGAGATGCATACTACAGTTGCAAATAAGGTCGATCTTGTAATCTTGTTCATTTACTCATCTATCTTGGCCTGGTCTGTGCTAGGATGCTTTTACTCTCAGTTAGGTTCATGCTTAACTCTTGTTTTAATACTTTTTTTTTTCATGTCTGATGAAAATGAACACCATAGTCTTATGAAAATTCTCGATATCTATGAATCAAATGTAACAACACAACTTTATAGGATCTCTTATTACGGTAGCAAAAAGTAGCTAGTTTTTCTTCTTTTTGTGTTCTCAAGCAACCGAATATTTTCTTTCTAGGAATTTATCCTTCATAAAAAAACTTCATGGCGCTCACAACTTCGATAAAGGAACTGCACTGGTGTTAGTTTAGTGCAGTTTCATTACCAATTTTTTTTTGGATGATTACTTAGATTTCTATTTTTTTTAATATCACTGTGCTATTTATGAGAGGCAGGATCATTTCTTGGCTACTACTATTTTTTGCCTATATTTTGTTAATCTTCCGGTGTATTCCTCTAACACTATAATTTCACAGGACGAGTATTTCAGAAAAATATCTCAAAGACTTCAGATAATTGTGAGTGAGATTCAACATCCCATATGGCTTGGAGATATCAACCATCCTATTAACTAGAATCCTGTATATCCAAGCATGTAGCGTAGAAGTTTTCACTTTCATCAAGGTTAGGGATCCTTGACATGGATGTGAATAATTTTTGCTGGAAATCATAGATCTTTTTTGTTTCCATTTTTTGTTTTTTGCCCTTTGTAATCTAAAGCAAAAGGTTTTCTGAGGATTGAAAGATTGATTCTTGTAGGACTCAAAAGCACTATAGGGGATGGGATGAATATCGATCATTTGATTTTTTTTTTTCTTTTTCAAACATAAACTCATATCTGATCTACACTTTCCAATCTTGTTTAGTCGATTGATCATCCTGATCAGTCGACTGACTTTGTTTCATTTGCATCGATACAAATTTGTCTGTGCTTATCCATTTGGATCGATCGACAGACCATCCTGTTCAGTGAACCATTCGATCAACCCAAATTTTATTTTTTGAAAATAAAGTTAGCACACCAATAATGAAAATAGTCATGCAAAATAGAATTATAAACATATGATTATGCATGAATCAATCATAATAGTTATGACTGTTTGATCTCGACTTAGAAATTTTCATTAATTTTTTCAATTAGATTAATGTCTAAAGTTGTCTTAACTTAGACATGTCCTCATTGCCTACTAGAATGAAAGGTTTCTTGAGGATCTACTTTGTCAAACATTTGGTCTAACAGACCTGTTTAGACTTTTTCTTCTGCTTAGTGTCCAATTGATCTGATTCACTAAGACTTTTTTGCAACATCAAATTAGCATAATAGATACAAATAATAAAGGTAAAACAGTGTTAGCAATATTCAAAATATGTTGGTCCGGTGATCGCACGACTTCCACTTGCTTAGGTCAGTTTTGACCTGTCAAGACTTCTCTCTTGTTTGTACAAGTCTTGAGACATGACTGATTTAAGAATGATTGTTGGTGATCCATGACTTCTTGTAAATTGACATTTCCAAGTAACTAGACAATTTTTCTATTCTCAATGCATGCAATCAAATTTGCTCAACATTCCAGGGAAGCCATGCCTCTCATCATGTATTTGAAGAAGACATTGAATATCATCATCATTCGACTTTCTAAGTATCAATCCTAAATAGTTCAATCACAGAACCATAGAACTTGAAAAGACTTTTGATGGTAGTTGATTCGCCCATGTGTAGGTACTTGTTAAGATAGTTGGTTGGGACTCCATAAGCTAATTGGTGAATCACAGTCATGCATTTTTGTAGTGGTGACAAGCCTTTTTTTCTCGCAGCATCGTTCCTCTGCTGAAAATATGATGAATAACTCTCAAGTGCATTCACTATGCGACAAAATAAATCTCTTCGCATGCGAAATCATCTTTGAAATATTGGATCTGGACACACTGGGTTTGTAAAGAAATGATCATTGAAAAACCTTGCATGTCCGACTTCACGATTTCTTTGAATAAACCTTCTTTCTTCGCCATATCTTGTTATTATTTTGATATGCTTCAACTATTTGTCAGCTTTGTTGAAGTATCAATGACATTAGCTTATTTCCCAAATCATAATCTTCGTCAATAACTTCAACCTAGTCTTCATTTTCACTTGTCGAGTCAGAATTGATGTTACTTTAATATTGAGATATTTTGGAAGAATGTTCTTAGAATGAACAATTGTAGAGCACAATATGTTTATTTATTTTTTCTTATCAACGATTAAATTATAATGACTATATTTCAATGGACACTTTGTAGTGACTATGTGAATTGACCAGGAATTGTACATTAATAGAAAAAGTATAATAATACAAAATTACGTTAATTAAAAAATATAATAATAAATAATTATATTAATTGAAAAAGTATAATAATTAAAAATTATAATAAATGAAAATTACATATTCATCTCCCTCTAATCTCTTGACATAGATGTTCGTGGATAATAAATTATCCGTCTGTCATTTACGAAGTGTCCTTTGAAAGGATTATGTATTTCTTTAGTTGAACTTTGACTAAGACAACTTTTGCTTTCATCTCGGCAACGTTTACTTTCATCTCCTCAACTTTGAGTTATTTTTTTTATTTCAACTTCAGCCTTTTTTATACTTGTATACTTAGTAAACTTTACAAATATATTCTCCAAATTTATTATCATACATTCAATGTCTGATTTCATTTTGGCTTCTTCCTTTCTTTTTGCTTTCATTTTGGTTTCTTCCTTTCTTTTTGCTGCCTTCTAATCCATTGGACTAGTTTATTTTTCGTTTAGGCCCACATGTAGACTCACATCTTGATTAGATGATGTGTTGCTTGCCCAAACATTGAGGTGCTTGCCTTTTTCATGCCAACAAGGTGATTAACGGACTATGGAATAAATATTTGATGACCTTTTATGATTTTCCATACATGCTCGAGATTAAATATAATGTCGTTATTTTCCTTGTAATATTTTTCATACGCAAGCCGTAATATGTCCTCATCACTGTGGCCGCTATGATACATATTTTAAACTTATTGTAATTTACATTGAAGTGATATATATTTTTTTTGTATGGTATTGTACTAGTGCGATCATATGACACTAGCAATTCTATTGGATGTACTTGGAGGACGATTCTCATTATAGTAGCTTGCAATACGTCTCTAGAAATCATCCACCTTCTGATCATTGCCGATGATTGGATCATTACTGACAGTAACAAATGATCTTGTTAAAACCTCGTTTTCAATCTTATTCCATGTTGACTATTCTCTTCTATCCGTAATGTCGAAATCCGCCTTCTCTAAATTTACGAGTTTAATTGGAGATTCATGATTAGACAATTGAGTCTCTGAAATAAAAATAGGAGTAAATAATTTATTTTCTGCCGGAGATATATAAGATATATTAAAAAAACGTCCAACGCGTTTATTTTATTGAATGAGTTCCATGTTTTGATCGGCCTATGAACGTTATAACACCTTCGTACATTGGTTTTAACACCCCATAAACGTTATAACATCCTATTAATTGTTTAATATGGATGCTCTAATAAATAACATGAGTTTAAAAAATTTATTCATTAAATTATTTTGAATTAGAAAGTTTTGAAGTCTTAAATTGTTTTTATTCAATGATTGGAGAACTCAAATTCCAAATGGAAGGCTGTTTCAATTTTGTTTTCTATTTTTGAAACAAAATAGATATGGCTGAACAATTGATTAAAAATAGAATCTATTAAATTGAATAAATTATTATTCTTTAATAAATTAGATCGATCAAATTTTATTAAAAAAATAAATTAAATTGATAAAAAATTAATTAATTTATTCTGTTATTGAATTAATTAATTGTTTTTAAGGGTCTACATCTGACTGAGATTGTAAATCTGAAGTATTCTGAAATGAGTTGGGAATATTAATTATGATAAAAGATGAATACGTTTATCCCCAGTGTCTTCGTTAATTCGTCTCAAGATTAACATGGAGAATTCAAAATAATCAAGATTTTATTTAAAATTTTGAATTAACGGAAAATTTCATCGGTTTTAATAAAGATTTTGATCACAAATAAGTACGAACGTTAAAACGCTTTAAAACTTATAAATTGTTACGCTTATCTTTTTCAAAAAATAATATTAAATTATCTAAGGGAACGATAATATGGTAAATTTAACTTTGGGAAGATAATACCTAAATCTATCGTAAATGGTAGGTTTTTATTATAATAGTAAAATGATAATATTTTCAAATTTATCGTTATTATAAAAATATGTAAATATTAGAAAGTAAAGTTAAAATTTTATAAGTAATTTCGAAAATCACGAAATATATTAATTATTATATATGTCCCCGAGTCCGTTCCGTGATTCGGACGAAGAACATCTATAAATAAACCTCTCTTTCCTGTTTGTTTGTCCTCCCTGAACCCTTCCGCTCATCCTCCCTAGGGGTGTCAAAAATGAACCCGACCCGACGACCCAACCCGAGTCGACCCGAAAAAAATCAAGTTCAGGTTGGGCATTTTCGGGTTCGGGTCGAGTTCGGGTTGGAGGGTTGGAGAGTAAAAAATTTTCGGGTCGGGTCGGGTTCAGGTTGACCCGGGTTAACTTAAATATAGGGTTTTGTGGGTTTTTTTAGGGTTAAATCAAATTTTATTTTAAAAATTTAGATGTTTTTATGTATATTTGTATGATAATGATGGAGTATTGAGATAAAAGTGAAGAATTATAGGGAAAATAGCCCAAAAAAGTCGTTTTGAATCGGATTTTCGAGTTATATGGGTCGGGTTCGGGTTGATTGGGTTGGTCGGGTTCGGATTCGGGTTTAGGTGTTTTGGGTTGAACTCGGGTTCGGGTTGGGTTAAAAAAAAAAAAAAAAACTAAACCCGACCCAACCCGACCCGACCCACCCGAATTGACACCCCTAATCCTCCCCGAACCCTTCCTCCTCCACTTCCTATCCATTGTCTCCTCTATCTCACATCCGATTCTCCTTTGCTCTATTTTCTGTGAGCGTCATATCTTTTTGGTCCACAAGGTTAGATTGGTTGGAATCTTTTTGGTTCACAAGGTTAGATCGGTTGGATGGAGGCGAACAGTTGGAGGTCGACTCAGGGGGAGATGCCAGATGGGAGATCTGGTGACTGGAAGACCCAGCTCCATCCCGAGGCGCGGCAGAGAATCGTCAATAAGATGTATGTGCGACGCCCTAATATCTCCCTTTAAATATTACTCCTTTTAAGGTGATTGGATCATTCGCGTGAGTAATTCCTTATATTTACTGATTGCATTGTTCGATATTTGACAATTGAATTATTATTCGATTTGGGTGTTTACGTATGGTTCCTATCAATTTCTGTTCTTTTTCTGGCAAGTGTTATCGTTTCTTTGTTAACTAGTTTCTCTACTTCTATTTCTGGATATTTATTTAATGATATTCTTCTTTAAGAATCAAATTTTCATTTTTTTTTTTCAGAAGAATCGATGTCTCGTGCTAAAAGATTCCCAATGTTATGATTTCCTGTAAATGACTTCATGCTTCCCTCGTGATTAAGTTGCTGATGAAATAAAATAGTCACAAAGTTCTCCTCACTGGGAAGCTATATTTTTTATTCTACGAGAGTTTTAGATTGATGGGATATGGTGTTCTTATGGACGAAGAGTTTTTTTTTTTAATTTTCTGCAGTGATGCTTTCTTTGATAAGTGATTTTATTGAAAATATTCTGATACAAAATAAAATTAATGGAAGGAAAAAAAATGGAATTTCTATGATATGGATGATGAATTTAAAAAGCACCTCGTATGTCTGGTTTCTTATTAGTCCATATAAGAAGGAAAGGCATCAAATGTTTGGGAATAAGAGAGCGTTGACAACATTGTTTTCCCTTTTATATTGATTCTAAAGTCGTGTTGCCCCTAACCCTGGTCATTCTACCTTGTCTATTATTTGAAATATCATAGGGTGTTGAATTCTTGGATATGGGTTATTTTTGTGATCTAGTTCAACTAGAACTTTGCACTTCCACACTACTAATCCTATGCTCTGTTCTTCCTCTTGTTTGGGAAATTATGCTGGTGGAATGATGCTGGATTTCGTTGCCCATATTTTGTCCATTTTTTTTTAATTTCTTTTTTTCTTCAAACATATGACCTATAGATTCTTATAAGTAGGATGAAGTACTTGCATTGAAATTACTAAAAAAAGGAAACTGGCTTTGGAGTACTTGTTTAATTCTTGCTTAATTGTCTAACATTATTGTCTACAAGGCATGGGTGGTCACAGAATTTGTTCCTCTGTCAGGTGCTTGCTATTCACCTACAATAGAAGGCCAAGAACTTTATATTCGACATTAATAAATTACAGTGCTTTGTTCTTTCTCCTATATATGTTTATCTCTTAGCTTAACTTTATTGAGGAATTGACTTCGTGGTTGGTATCAGAAGTACTTGGATTTGATGCCACTATTATACTTCTATTGTGGTCTCTCTGTGAATTGTATTACTTGTATCTGATTTAACATTATATACCTCAAACCTAAGAGTTGGGATTTGAGGATTCCTAAAATTGTACATTGTATTCTTAAGTAATTCAGTCTAGAAAAAGATATACACTATTGGAAGCTCACTTGATTAAAGAAGAAATGTATTTGGAATATGCCAACTTACTCTATAACTAATATGCGTAAAGTAGAATTATATTTTAATCTAAACTTTATGATTGACCATAGTTCTAAAAGGAAGTATTGGTGGCTGTCTAGTCCCAAATGGGAAGCAATCACTTCACCTAGTAATTAAAAGATCTGATCTAGGTGGTTGCTTGTACCTTTTTTTCCTGATCTCTTCTAATGTTTCTAGATTTTCTATGTGTTTGTTAAGCGATATAACCATCTTCATCAATATTTAGTACAATTATATTTATTAAATATTTAAAATCAAACTTGTATTGTCTTTAAATAGCTAGACCTACTATATGCTGGCTTTTTTACATTTGGTTATTTCTTCGATCATTGTCTTTTAGGATTTTAATTTTTAAAATGTTCGTAGTATGTGCATTTGGACCAAATCTTCTCTCTTATTTATTTCTCAGGTGCTAGTTGTCATTCATCATAACATCTCTCTTTTCACTGCTCAGTTGCTAGTTGTCATTCATCTATCAATTATCTATTATTCTATTGTTCGTTGAATCTTTGTTGCCCCATAATTTCTGTATATTAATTCTTGAATAATTTATATTTTAGAATGGACACTTTGAAGAGGCATCTTCCAATCTCTGATTCTAATGGTCTAAATGAACTTCAGAAAATTGCTATTCGGTTTGAGGAGAAGATATATACTGCAGCGGCAGATCAGGTAAATCTTGTTATCTTGTTTATTTACTCAGTTATCTTGGCCTTATTTGTACTAGGGTGCTTTTACTCTCTGCTAGGTTCATGCTTAACTTTTGTTTTATTGTTATGTCTGATGAAAATGAACAGTCTTACCTCATGAAAGTTCTCAGTATCAATGAATCAAATATAGCAACACAGTTTTTCATAGTATCGCTCATTATGGTAGCGGAGTTGGTTGTTTTTTTTCTTTTTTGTATCCTCAAGTAACTGAATATTCTCTTTCTTAGAAATTTATCCTTCATAATGAACTTCATAGTGCTCATAACTTGTAGGCTTGATGATTGAACTTCATAGTGTTATTTTACTATGATCTTTTTGGATGATTACTTAGGTTTCTAAACTATTATTTTTATTTCAGTACACATTCTTTCTTTTTTTTTTGCCTATATTTTGTTAAATTTCTGATGTGTTCCTCTAACACTATAATTTCTCAGTCTGATTATTTGAAAAGGATTTCTCAAAAAATGTTGTCAATGGAGAAAAAGCCTCAGCATCCTGGAGGATCTGGACAAATTAACCATTCTATTAACCAAAATCATGTAGATCAAGGTATGTCCTGTTGAAGATTTCACTTACATCTAAGTTAGGAGGATCGTTCATATGTATGTGAATAATTTTTGCCAGAAATCTACAATCTTAATTTCCCCCCACTTACTGTTTAAATCTGCAAACAACATACACTCGTATTGTGCCTTGAATGTGTCCATTGAGTTCGTCCATAATTAGTGTAAAAAGGTAGGGACTTAGAGAGTTGATCCTTGATGTAATCCTATATTTATTAGAAATACTTTAGTTAATCAGTCTGAAGTCTCCAGGTCCTTAATTAGTTTAATATATGTTACGCTAACACATCTCTTTTCTAGAATTCTCGATATAATTTCTCTTAAACTCTATCATAAGTTTTTTTAAATAATACCATATGTAAATCTTGTTTTTGCTCTTGATACTTTTTAATTAGTTATCAAAGAAGATGTATAACTTCTTGTCAGCTTCAAGGCATGAACTCAAATTGATTTTTGGTTATCGTGGTCTCCTTAATTTTTTTTCTATTACTCTTTCCCAAAGTTTCATAGTATGACTTATTAGTTTAATTTTCCTCTGGTTTGCACAATTTTGTACATTTCCCTTGTTTTTATATAAGGGAACTAGAGTACTTACTCGGATTAGACATTTTTTCGTATTCAATTTTGTGTTAAATAATTTTGTAAGTCATTCAATGTCTTATTTTCCTATACTCTTCCATACCTCTATTGGAATATCATTTAGTCAATGACTTTTTCATTGTGCATCCTATTTAAAGCTTGTTCTACTTCTAAAGTTTGAATAATATGATAAAAATTAAAATTTTTACACTTATTTGACTTACTTAAATTACTTAAGTTAAATTGGTCACTTAAATCTTCATTGAAAAGCGAATGAAAATACCTTTTCTATTGCTCTTTTATTTCTCCATCATTTACTAGTATCCTATTGCATTCATCTTTAATACATTTTATTTGGATAAGATCTTTTATATTTCTTTCTCTTACTTTAGTTATTTTATAAATATCTCTTTCCCCTTATTTTGTATCCAATTTTCGATATAATTGTTTAAAAGTTTTATTCTTTACTTCATTTATTACTTTTTTAGCCTCTTTCTTAGTTATTGTATATTTTTAAAGTTTTTCTCGTTCTTACAAATATATAATTCCTTATAAGTTGTTTGTTTTTTCTTCCATTTCTTTTGTACTTTATCATTCCACCCCCAAGATTCCTTAGGAGCATTCCCTTTGACTCACCGAGTATTCTCTTAGCTACTATTTTCTAGTGTTCTAAACGTTGAGGCGGCCGCCTATGCGGGAGGTGGACATCAACCACACTGCCTCAGGCTGAGGAAGTGCTTTAGGTGGTAATTCACCGTCTTCCGCCACCGCCACTCTTGTTGTTGCCGTTGCTATCGTTTCGCCACCGAGACACGTCCAGATGCATGGCTTAGACCCGACGATGAGTTCGAATGCATCGTGCGAGCCCAGACGTGGCGTTTGGGCCTGTGATGCGTCCAGATGCGTCGCGCAAGCTTGGACACGTGGTCCGGGCTTGGCGATGGCCCTGGAAGTGTCGCTCGGTCCCAACGATAGGTCTCGACACGTTGCTTATGCCAATGGCGCGCCCGAACTCGTCGCGTGGTCCTGACGATGTGTCAAACTTGTCGCCCGAAAACAGAGTACGCGAATAAGTTGTAAGTTAGAGTTTAATTAAATTACTTTATGTTAATAATTTTAGTCAACTCTTAACTATGATTGGGATAATTTAAATAGACTTAATTAAAACTTAATAAAATTATCCTATTATATATATATATATATATATATATAATTGTAATTTTTTATTTTTAAATATTTAGATTAAATAATTAATTTTTAATTAATATATTTTTATTAAAAGTAAATATTATAAAGAATAATGATTATTTATAATATTATGTATAAAAAAATGTAAAGAATATTCAATCACCTAGGCGGTCGAGGCGGTAGGCGGTCATTGACTGCTCCGCCACCGCCGTAATTTACAACACTGCTATTTTTAACTTTGATTACTTCTTATCCCATGTCGTATTAGAGTCATCGTATATTTCACCTAATGTTGGTATTTCTACCTTCTTCTTAAATATGTTTTACTTTCCATCCTTTAACTTCCACTACTTAATTGTAGGAGTCGTATATATTTTTCTTCTATCAATACTATGCTTGATTCATATATCCAACATTATATTAGGTGACCTTGCAATCTTTACAAATCTTTCTATCCCTCTTTCTAATTATAAAAAAATCAATTTGTGATTTATTATTTCCACTTTTGAATATGACCAAGTGTGTTTGTCTTTTCTTAAAAAATATATTAGCTAATATAAGGTCATATGCTATTGTAAAATCTAAATATAGTTTTCCTTCTTTATTTCTCGTTTCAAACCCATAATTCCATATAACCTCTCATATTCCTCATTATTCACTCCGACATGCTCATTTAGATTGCCTTCTATTAAAATCATTTCATCCGGCGGAATAGTTTGTAATACTTCATCTAAGTAGTCTCAAAACCTTGATTTGGTAGTTTTATCTAATCTACTTGAGGTGCATATATGCTAATTATGTTTATAGTTTCTTTTGTCAGTACTATCTTGAGAGCTATAATTCTATCCCCTTTTCTAACTACTCCTGCTTCATCTTTTAACGAACTATCTGTAACAATACTCATTTCATTTCTTGTTTTACTCTTTTCTATGTACCATAACTTAAAATTCGAATTCTTTTTCATCTTTGCATTCTCGTCTACCATTTTTATCTCTTGTATACACAAAATACTAATTTTTCTCTTAATCATCGCATGGACTACCTCCATTGATTTAGTACCATGTTCCAAATTTTAGACTATTAGTTTTTCTATAATATTTGTTCTTATCCAATCTATGGTGTGAGCATTCTTGCCTATTTAACATGACATCCAAGTTCTCATGGAGATGTAGCGGTCCTTATCGATACGTTATAGTTGGACCTTGCAATGCGAACTCTTGCATATTTAGAACTACATCTGAGTTCTGGAGATGTAGCGATTTTTGCTGAAATGTTACAGTCGGATCCTGCAATGCGTTCCTTCCGAGTAACAACTTAACATTAGTACAATAGTTTAATTAATCAATTCATTGAATATTTACCTTAGTTTTAATGCTGGTTGGTAATCTAGCGTAACCCTCCTTTTTACACGGGCTTAGGACCTGCCATGACAGAGTTGGCAAGTTCGTTAATGTAAGACATAATATTAAATCTAAAATACCCATCTAGAAAGGTGATTCACATATGCTCTATACATGCTGGTGAGGTGAAGTTGGCAAGTTCGTTAGTGGCATTGTCCTGGTTGCCTGTGAAGGCCTTGATCACCAACAGGGTTTGACAGGAATCACCAGTAGCAACTACAGTCTTGAGCAGTAGAGAATCACCTTAGTTGTTGGTGGATGACATAGCCCATAACACGAGATATAGTTTGTCCAGGGGGTAAGAATGCTGTAGGCATTGATGAAGATAATAACTCATCTCATGCAAATTGGGATTGGGAGCGAGCAGTAAGAAGATGGCAAAAGAGACCTTGAAAAGTAAAGAGGACCACAGATGCAGTGGGACTGCAGTGAGAGAAACCACAAACAGGAAAGAGAAATACATTGATTGTGGGGAGGTAGAAGAACTATATATGTGTGTGTGGTTGTTGTTGTTGTTGGGTCTAGCAATGATGGTGTCTGCCTTGGTGATGGTGGCAGTGGCCTAAGAATCATTCTTTTAAAATCTTTACCCTGATAAGGAGACTATGATACCATGTTAAGTGTAGAGAATTGAATATTTTGTTCATTCAGGAGACACAGCACTTTTATTATACAGGATGCAAGAAATAATTATAAACCAAGATTAACAATGTGAAACTAAATCCACTCTCCTAGTAACCTAACAACTCAACACTCTGAACAACTTTCATTATGACATTTCTCTATTTTTTGGTCTAGAGTTTACCATTTCTTTTTATGTTTTATATTCCCCTGTACTTGAAGATATTTCTTGTCAAGCACAAACAACAGAATTTACTTCCAACCATCAACATTGTTTTCCATATGGCATGCATTAGCAGTCTTGTCCAAGGGCACAAGACTTGTGATGATGAAGTTTATGTGTTGCCAGCTGTGACTTGCATTCCTTGTGTTATGGAAATTAATACTAGAGCTTGTTTTCTTTTACTCTGCACTTAACTAGTTGAGGCGTCAGTGCATGTATGAAACATGGTAATATAGTCTCTCATCAGAACCCTGGTGTCTTGCCGTTGCTCATTTTTTTTGTCTATGTTTTTCAATCTGTTACTACAATGAATCCACCATCAACAAGGCAGCAACCTTTATACCAGAACACACAACGTCACTCTTCAATTGCATCACAAAGTACTTCTAACCTGTCTTCTGCATTGCTATCCATTATAGGTCCCAGTCAGTCTACTATATCCAGTGTGAGCCAGCCATCTAGCATACAGAACATGACTAGCATATCACAGAATTCTGTCACCAACTCATTGGGGCAAGCTGCAGCAACAAATATATATTCAACTGCACAAAGACAAATGCAGGGAAGGCAGCAACAACAACAAATGATTTCCCAGCAGCAGCATCAATCCCAAAACCAACTTCTATACCAACAGCAGCAGTTTCAACCACAATTACTGAAACAGAAACTTCAGCAATCGACACTCCCACAATCACATGTTCAGCAGCAAGCTCTGCTGCAACAAACAACGCAGCTGCAATCTTCTCAACAGCCATTTATAGCAGTAACATCTAATCTTCAGTCGGGCCATTCCAGCATTCAGCAAACACAACCTGGAGCAATACAGTCAATTGTACAGTCTGGCTTATCCCAAAATTCCATTAGTTCAGTTCAACAATCTGGCACATCCTTGCTTCAGCAACAGCCTCAATCAGTTTCCAGACAACAACAACAACCACAGTCTAACATGCTTCAACAAACACCGTTGCAACACCATCAAACTTCAGCTTCTCAACACTCTAACTTAGCTATGCATCAGCACCAGCAGTCAATGTGCCAACAATCAAATATATCAAATGTTCAACAGTCCCAGCTGGTCGGTCAACAAACAAGTGGCACTGATATGCAACAACCACAGAGGCTACCAACTCAACAGAATAATCTATTAAGCATGCAACAGTCTAAGCATTTGTTGAATCAACAGTCAATGCCTTTACACCAGCAACAGATGTTAGGCACTCAAACTAACATTTCAGGGTTTTCTCTGCAGCAGCAGCAACAACAACAGCAACAACAAATGCTTGAATCATTATCTAATGTCTCAAATTTGCAGCCGCATCAGCGCCCTATGCATGTGCTTCAACAAGCTAAGACAGTTGTACAGCAGCAGCAAAACCAGCAGGCACCTTTGGCAATGCTACAAGCACAAGGTCAACCCCAAAATCAATCATTGCAGCAACAACAGATTTCTCATATTCAATCGCAGACTGTACCACATCAACAGCAGTTAGTACAGCAACATATTGGTTCATTGCAGAGAGATATGCAACAAAGAGTTCCAGCTTCAGGTTCCATACTTCCCCAGAATGCAATGGAGCACCAAAAGCAGTTTGTTCAATCACAAATGGGGCTTCAGGAGGTGTCATCTAGTTGTAAGTTTGTACATTTTCCATTTCATGTTTTTCCTTAAAATTAGTGAATGCCTTGATATGTATTAAGTTCCTAAGTCCGTAAGTGCCTCATCAAATATTTTTCTCATTTTTCCCTTCAAATGGGTAGTGTCTTAATTTTCTTAGGATATTTGAGTTGATGCAATTGGATGGGCAGGTTATCATAAGTGTTTTATTTACCTGATATGACTTGGAAAGCTACTATGACAAAATCTCTATTCTTTGATGAACTAGATTATGTGTAGAACCTGTAACCTAATCTAATCATTTAGAACTTTTGAGTTTTCCTTTATTCTCAAATTATTGGATTGGTTAGACTGACAACAAATACAAGCACCTAGCCTAAGGGGAACTTTTGGCTAGATTTAATCCGTTTGGTATTGCTTGGCCAACTTGACTAAGCTAATGAACTCCTAGCAATGGATGCTTATATTGATTTTCAGCCTTATCATTTTCCTTGTTTCTCAATCTCCAATCAATAAAAACTGTTGGTGACACCATGGTGAGATGTGAAAACTTTTGATTCCATTTTGATCCCTATATGCTGAATAAACTTTTGCATGGTTGCACCATATGTACTGACATTGTTCCATTACGTGGGGACACCCATCGAAATAACTAGTTGGTGATTGATACTACTAACTGGAATACCCTAACAGTCCTGGCACTGAACTGCTTAGTGAGGTAGTAAGCTTACTTGGATGGAACATCCCAGGTAGTAGGAAAAGGTAATGGTAGTCCCTTCAGGAGACTTGTGATGCTCTTCATTACAATGGATTGCCATTCTGGTTTTTATAATCCGTTTGCTATATTTTTTTTGGATAGTTGGTACTTCTGTGCATGTATCTAAAGAGTAATCTTAATGGTTGCTGATCTTCTGCTTTTCCCTCATTTTTACAGCTACACTGGATTCCATAGCACCAACAGGAATTGTTGCAGTTGATTTGCAGGAGGAGATCTACCAAAAGGTTTGTAACAAATGTTGTTTTTTTTCTTCTGTGCTGACTTTTTGTTCTTAAATTTATCTATTATTATTGAGTTCGTTTATTATGGTAGGCTTTTTTGTAGTTGAAGATGTCTTGTTACATCTAGTTTCTTTTTCTTTTTCCTTCAAGAAGTTTGATTGTAAAATTGTAATAGCAAATTCACCAGCAGCAATGTATATGCACCTGGAAGTCACAAGATAGTTGTCAAGTAACTAGTTATGAGATCTTTATTTATCAAGCGATATGGAGCTTGGAAATTTTAAAATTATCCATGACCTCTTTTTTACTACCCATACGCTTTATCTACATCTGATTGACAGATTGTTTTTATTAAATAATACCTATCGCTTGTGAATCCTGATATATGCTTTTTTGATAAATTGATTTTTTTTTAACATCTTGTTTGTTGATAAAAATTGAATAAATATTAATGACCTTTTTTACTACCCTGGTGAGGTTACTAAGATCTGGTTGGTGCCATTAAATTTTTATTAAATAACCCCTAACAGTTGTGAATTGTGATATATGGCATGTAATAAGCTAAGTTTTATTTTTAACATCTTAAGTGCTCCAAATATTCCATCAAGATTTGATTTCTTTGGATTCGCTTTCTTAAGTCCTATTATATGCTTGCTATTTACACAATTACTTTGTATTTTGGCAATGCCATCACTAATGCACACACACCTACATAGCTACACATGCTTCCATTAATATCTGCATGTATCTATCTTACTAATGAAAGAATTTATTAATTGACTGTTGGATGAAACTAACATATTCTTCATTTGTGGTAGGTCAAGTCCATGAAAGATCTCTACTTTGCTGACCTGAATGAATTTTACCAATGGGTTTCTCTGAAGTTACAGCAGGTAATTATCCAGTTGTTTCTGGACAGACTTGCTCCTACTTTCATTGCAATCACGCAAATGAATCCAACTTATTTGTTGTCCTTGTTGCTTGTCTTATATGTTGAGTTTCAGAATGATGTTCTGCCATCTGCAAAGGCAGCAGAACAATTTCAGAAAATGAATGATTTTAAGAAGATGTTAGAGTGCATATTGCAAGTATTGAAGTCACCAAAGGCCAATATCCATCCAAGTCTCAAGGACAAAATTCCTATATATGAGAAGCAAATTCTAAATATTCTAGCTTCAAATAAGAAAAAAGGTATCCCTTCACAGCCACATGGACAGCAACAATTTCAGCGTCCCAGTAGCCACTCTCAATTAGTGCAACAGCAACAACAAACTCAAATTTCTCAACTGCAACAACATGACAACTATACAAATCAGCAAAATAATATTCAAAGTTCTTCGAATTCAACGCAGGCACCTGCTGTGCAAGGTGTGCAACATGGTTCTGTGCCATTATCAGCACAATTTGGTGTTACATCTCAACAGAATATCTCAAATGCATTACCGACTGGATCTACAGTCGATCCAGTACAAGGAAATTCTTTTAGTTCATTACAGCAGGGAGCAATTGCTCCCATGCAACAAGGTGGTCTGGTATCTGCCCAGAGTTCCATTGCTCAACAAACCAATGCTAATATTATGCCAAATGCCTCAATGAATTCATCACACAACAATGCAATTGCCCAGCAACCAAGTTCTAATGTAATGCAACAACAACATTTCAAGCAGGAGCAGCAGCATCTGATGTCAAATCCTCAACTAAAGCAACAATTACAACATCGTCATATGCAACAACATTTGCTGCAGCAACAACAAAAGCAGCAACTACTTCAAGCCCAACAACCTCTGCAGCAACAGTTGCAACAGCAACAACAAAAGCAACAGCAAACCTCACAGATGCCATTGCACCGAATACAACAGCTCCACCAATCAAATGAAGTCAATGACTTGAGGTTGAGACAAGCACCTGGTATTAAGCTAGGACATTATCAGCAACATTACTCAACTGGTCAAAGACACAGCTATTATCAAGTGAAACCAGGTGCCACTGTCCCAATTTCATCACCTCAAAATTTTCAAGCATCATCTCCCCAGGCTTCTCATAATTCTTCTCAAATTGACCAGCATTGTCAGCTATCATCTCAAATAAAATCTGGAACACCTTTACAGTCAGCTAACTCACCTTTTGTTCCATCTCCATCCACTCCTATAGACCCCTCCCCAATCCCATGTGAATCTGAGAAACAACTTTCTAGCTTCACACCATTACCTAATGTGGGACATGTTGGACATCAACAAACAGCTATAGCACCTCAATCTCAATCTCTTGCTGTTGCTACACCTGGAATATCAGCTTCACCTTTGCTGGCAGAATTTTCATGTCCAGATGGTAATCAGACTACTGGTCTGAATTTAGTTCCTGGGAAAGCAAGTACCCCAGAAAGGCCTCTTAAACGTTTAATAGAATTGGTTAGTAAACTATCATCATCTTGTTCAGTTACATGATTTTCCACATAACGTGAGTTTAATAGCATATGTTATATCACCATGCCCATGATAATTGAAGCTTATGCTTTATTCTTTATACATTTTTTCTGCTAGGAGTTATTCAAGGAAATGCCATCAGTAGCTCTAGGAAACTGTGTATCTCAATAATCATTTCTCTTGCTAGAGTAGCAGTCATAATCAGGCCAATTATTGATTTCATGAAATATAAGGTTGCATCTGCTAGAGTGGAAGGGAATGGAATAAGAATGCTTCATTCCCCCTATGATTCTATTCCATTTCTTGGATGAAAAATTTGAGACAGAATGATTGATTACAACAAATGACTCATTCCATTCTACACTTTTAAGAGGCGGAAAGATCCATTTCACCTTTATCAAATATAATGGTTATTGACCAAATTATCATTTAAAAACTATACAGCAACAACCAAGCCTTATCCCACTAGGTGAGGTTAGCATCATTTAAATGATCAAATTATCATTTAAAAACTATAATGAAGATAAATAAATTGAATGGATTGGATAGGCTAGATAAGATGGTTGGACTAGTCAGTTCTGAGCAGGCTTATGGACTGGGTGGGTTGATCAAGGCAAGCATGCCGTATGGGCCAGTAGGCCGTAGTGCTAGTCATGTCGGTTAGACCAATATGATCAATCACGCCAATCAAACCTTCGAACTGTACAGGTTGCACATGGCAAGCGAACTGATTGAACTAAGCATGTTGGGTGGATCAACCAAGTCAGATGTGTCAAAAAGACAATAAATTGGGTGCATTGAACAATTTAGACATACCAAGTAAGCCATATTGTCTGGAAAAATTGGATAAACAAGATGGCTCAACCATATAATAAATAGGCCCACTCTTTATAACATTCCATTATTACAACCAAATAGTAGTATTGAATAAAATTATTCCCTTTTTCATGTCATTTTATTCCATTTCTAATCTCATTATGATTCTATTTCATTCCATTCTAGAGGACCAAATGCACCTAAGTGTTTATTAATATTTGTTATAGTTCCTAGTTCATTCTTTTGAGCATGTAGAATATGGTTTAATATTCTTTAAGGTCGTCATTTTTTTCTTCATGGTGCACAATATTCTAAATCTCTGGTTTTCTGCTGTGTTACTCATCTTCCCCTGGTGGGTCTGTTTTTCTTACTATTTTCCTCTTGGCCTACATCCTAGTACCTTCTTCTCTAGCCATCTCTGTCATAAGCTGGCCACTGGCTACCTTCTGCAAATTACTAGTATTGTCATCTTCCTTAGATATCACAACCTGTTTGGCCTACCTCTTTATGTTTTAATGGATTGCAACTTTTATAGATTTGATTTGGCATATATCCAAATTTTTGTTTGGGATTTATCCTTAAAGTGCTGGATAAGAATTGAATTGGTGACTGCCATGGAGAAATGATGATTTGTCTAGGTTTGGTGAATTCTTATCATATGATGCTGAATGTACTTGACTATATTAGCATCATTGTAAATACTAATATAATTATTTTATGGCCTCTGGATCTTACACAACCTTGAGTCTTGACAATTGTGAATCCTGCGTTGGTACCTACCTTTTCTTTATGGATTAGTAGCTGGATGGTCAGTTTGATTGAACATAACAGAAAATGGAATTGACTAATCTTAATGTTCCAATTTACAAGTCCTTTCCTATGACAGTGGATAAGAAGCTTACTCTTAATTGAATGTCTAGAGTAAAATAAATTGAAAGTGAATTGCTTGTAATGTAAGAGGTTCTGATACTTGCCATGATTCTTCTACCTCTATCTTTTAGGGGTTTCCTATGTATGTTGTAGTGAAAGTCTGATTCTCTTTGGAGTTTGGATATAATATATTGGTTCAAGTATAACAATAATTAGTAGGCATGTTTATTTCATCACCCTCTTGTATACATGAATAAAAACAATTTTCTCTTAAGTTTACCGTGTTGACAATATGATCAACAAAATATTTCAGATGCAATCGTTAACGCCCGAGGCTTGGAGCTCAGCTGTTCGTGATATTCATTCTGTAGTTAGCATGATAGACAGGATAGCAAGTTCTGCACCAGGAAATGGTTCTAGAGCTGCGGTTGGTGAGGATTTGGTTGCAATGACAAAATGCCGTTTACAAGCCAGAAGCTTCATGTCTCAAGATGGAAGTGGGCCAACAAAAAGAATAAAGCGTGATATAAGTTCCATTCCTTTGAATAATATTTCATCTGCTGGAAGCAAAAATGATAGCCTTAAGCAATCATATGGTCTTGATACATCTGAACTAGAGTCTACTGCCACATCGTGTGCTAAGCAACAAAAATTTGAGGTGGGAGACTGTTCAATTACTTTTTTGCAAGTGAATTCTTCTACAAGTTTTTATTATTATTTTTTACATTTACTATCCATTCAGTTCTTCAGTGTTGTTTTTCTTGGAGGCTTGATATTTCTATATTACATGGGATTTATTATTCCAGAATTTTCTTAAATTTCTTTTCAGTTCTCTTTTCCTATTTTGTGCTCATCAAAAACTTTGGAAACTAGTGCTACTTCTCTTTGTTCGCTCATTGATTATAGCCTAATAGAAATCTGTCTTTTCAGAAAAGCGTAGAATCTTTAACTGATACTTCTGAGAGAAATGCATGACATCTGAAATTGTTATTTTCATCCTCTATTGTTTTAATAATTTCCTTCTCACCTCAGTCTTCTGCTCATGCTGCACTATGTAGCCATGATTTTTCTCTACATGTTGTTTGGGCAATTATTAATTCTATTAGATCATAACACTGTGCAATTGCAGGTAAATCATGCCTTAATTGAAGAGATAAGGGAGATAAACCAGTGGCTCATTGTTACAGTGGTTAACATTAGTGAAGAGGGTACTGATTCAATTTCTGCTGCATCAGAAGGCGAAGGAACAATAGTGAAGTGTTTCTTCAATGCTGTGGCTCTATGTCCAGATTTAAAGTCTCAATTTGCCAAAGAAGATGTGGTCAGTTCAACATCAGAAACATATCATATACCTCTGAGCTACTTTCAGTTTTCATCTGTTCTTACTTTTTTTTGCGCTTTGGTTGTCCAGGGTCCAATTCTACCTCTGAGGTTATTCGTTCCGTCTAATTATCCAAAATCTTCCCCTGTTCTTTTGGACAAGGTTCCAGACGAGCAAAGGTATGACATTTTTCTGTAGGTCAATGCAAAGTCAAATAGAGTTAAAAGCATCAAACTGACATTTTTGTTTTTATTTTAAAAAGTAGGGAATCCGACGATCTTTCTGTGAAGGCTAGGTCAAGATTTGTCATTTATCTTCGCAGTCTGTCACAACCAATGTCGCTAGGAGAAATGGTAAAGACATGGGATGCATGTGCTCAAAGGGTGATTACTGAGTATGCTCAACAGACTGGGGGAGGGACTTTTAGTTCAAGACATGGTGCCTGGGAAAACTGCGTAGGTGCTTGATCCACAATGTTTAATGTTGCAGTGTAGAGGATATTGATTTAATATATTATTAGAATTAGCTTCAAGCCTTTAGTTGAAAGTGTACCCCATCTAGCTGTGTGAAAAACTTGGATAGTCATACAGAAAGTTTTGGATAATTTTATCTGGTAATCCATATTTATCACTAGAAGGAAGGTTGCAACAATTATATATTTTGTGACTATACCTGCAACCCCTCTATTAGAGGAAGTTTAATATGTTGATGCTTGCCCGATGTAATGAGTTCGACTGCTCTGTCTGGAAAAACTGCCACATGCTGTTTAGATTTCCATATGGGCACATTTCTCAGCTTGTGCTTCTTCTCAAGGTTGCAGTCATTGCTGAAGCAGGTTAATCATTAAGCTATGTCTGGCATCGTGTTTGTTTTTTTTTATCAAAGTTGCAGGAACTGTTTTTTTTTTTTCACTCTGATTTGGTGTTGCACCGGGCTAGAACGAGCCTGTTCTGAGTTGAACTGGTTTTTCGTTTTGAAATCCTCTCCCTTTCCTCACGTTGCTCCTCCCTCTCTGTTTTTTTAGTTGATATTGGTATCTAGTTCTTAGAATTGATTAATTTTGAGATGATATCAATATAAAAAATTTTTATTGACCATCAGCATCAATTACGAAGTATTTATAACGATTTATTCAGACTGCTAATATTTACGGACAGCATTTTAAGTACGAGGAAAAATCTTTTAGTGTATCACATTAAATATTACATCTCTTGATTATTCATTGTATTGTTGTCCTGACTAGAGATCTTCTGATCCATTTTTAGCGGATCAGATCTTGATTATTGTACTGATTGAAAGGGTTCAATGATCCAACTGATCAAGACAGACAAGACCAGGATCCCACCTGTATTGTCCTGGCCCTCTTTCCCGTTTGTTGCTTATAAAGTTAGGAGGCCCTTCACAGTCTTTATAAATTCCTTTTTCTAATTAATTTTAATATAATTTTTTAAGGGTAAATTATCCCTAAACTTTTTAATAGTAAATTTAACTTCCTTCTTAGTTCCTATATAAAAAAAATTATTCTCATTTCCCACTTATAAACTTTATTTATTTATCTAATTTTCCTTATTCTTTTAAATAAAAAGTTTAAAATCAGATATATTTAATTAGAATCAAAGTATATTTTCTATCCAATTGAACATATTTAATTAGAAATCATACCAATAGACATTAACCCCAGGTAGGATCGACTTCTGGACCTTTCAGTCACAGAACCATGTACTTCCTATCTGTGCTTCCTGGGGACAATAATAATAATAATAATAATAATAGGAAAAGGAGTTATGTTTTTTCATAATAAATTTTTTTGATTGTTGATCAATTTCTAATCTATAGGTGCTGTCCATTGATAAAAAAATATACTAAATTAAATTAGGTTGGATTTAGGAGAATTTGTATTTTATTTTATTTTATTAAAAAATAAGAATAATTATATATATATATATATATATATATATATATATATATATATATATATATATATATATAAAAGGATTTGTTATCCTGCGCGACGCCACAGTGCGCGACTGTACGTGCCGCGCAGGATATCAATTGTTTTTATTTTTTTTAATTTATGAATTAAAAAATAATTGAAAAAAAATAAAAAATAAAATATTTTTTTAAGAGTTTATTTCTAGGGTTCAGGTTTTGGTTATAGTGTTAAAGTTATTTTTTCTTTTAGATTTTACCTCTGGGGTTTAGGCTTCCCAATTAGGTTATAGTGTTTGATTTTAAAAAAAATTAAAATTAATTTAATTTAAGTATTTATTGAGTATTGTAATATGTTAAGGGGATATATTAAGGGAATATAAATTTATATAGGGAAATGTTAAATTTTTTAATTGATTTTTTAAATTTAAAATATTAAAAAAATAAAAAAACCGAGCGATCTCTTAAGAAAATATTTTATTTTTTATTTTTTAATTCATAAATTAAAAAAAAATAAAAACAGTTGTTATCTTGCGCGATATGTACAGTTGTGCACTGTAGCATCGCGCAGGATAAAAAAAAAAATATATATATATATATATATATATATATATATATATAGGAAATTGAATGGGAGCCGAAGGTCACGATTAAAAATTTGAAAAAAAAAATAAGAATAATTATATATATATATAATTAAAAATTTGAAATCTTACTAATTAATTTTTTAAAACACATTTTATTATTTTCTTTTAAAAAAATAAGATTGTCGAAGTAACGACCCGGCTGCCCCCACCCGTCACGTCACGAGTCGGGGCTTTTCCGGTCTCTCTTCCCCTTTTGCAATTGCATTTCTCCTCTCTCCTCCCCCGCGTCGATCCCATCGCCGTTTCTTCCTCCTCCGTTGCCGAGGAATTCCTAAACCCCTCAATGGTTCATAGAAGCCCTTAACCTCGCCGCCTCTACCGATTCGGGCTTCTCCATGGAGTCCGGCTACAAATTATGTGGCTTCCTCCAGGCCGTCCTCTCCGCCCCATCGCCTCTTGAATCCTTGCGTCCCGGCACTTCCTGCTCCCTCTTCGCCGATGGCCCAAATGTCGGGTTCCGTACCCAGGAAGATGGAACCCTTTTGCTTCCCCTCCCCTCTCTGACAGCTGCTGAGGCCTCCGCTGCGTCGACTCCGGAAAAGGCCATGGCTGGATCTCGCGGCGGGGCCGTGACCCCATTTTTGAAGAAAAAAAAGCGGAGGATGTTCGGGTTGGTGAATGGGAGCATGAGCGTGGTTCACCAGTTGCAAGCGCTCACCGCCCGCAAGTGCTTGACGATTGGTGCCAGGGTTGTAAGTGTTTCTGCAAAAGAGGATGGGGAGGTGAGGGCAGTAGTGCTGGTTGATTTATACCTGCCGATTGCAATTTGGACTGGCTGGCAGTTTCCCAAATCTGGAGCCCTAGCTGCGTGCCTGTTCAAGCATGCAAGGTATTTGAGCGCAATTTATTTTCTTTAGCTCTTCTATGCTAGTTTCTCGCTAGAAAAGCGTTTTTTTTTTTTACATTTATTTTATTACACTGAATTTGATTTCACATTTTCATTTGCTTCGAAGTCGTGCTATCAAAGTCTTCGAACTCTTTTTTCATCTCCAAGGAAACTCTTTTTGCAAGTTCATGTGAAATTAATGTTATTTACTTTGTCTAGGATGTATTATTATTGAGGTACCTTCTGTTTATTTTTGAAAAATGGAATACAGGTAGGATGCATCATCAGCTCAAAACTGCTAGATTTATCAAAACATTTCAAAATTGAAAAGTAAGAACAATTTTGAATTCCTCACATTTCTAGAAACACAAATATAGTCTTATTTTTATCTCACATTGTTTTAATCCATATACCAATTTTTGTCAAAATTGTTAGGTGGATTGAAATATTTCAAGATTGGAAAAGTAAGACCTTATAGGAATTCATATTTGAATTCTCATACTTCAGGGAACACAAATATTTTCTTATTTTTTCATTTGGAGTTCATTTGGTTATTTAAGAAAATTAAATCAATACACTACTTAATAGGCGTATTTAGGGAAGAAAAAGAAAGAGATGCGAAGGGGTGCACCCTTTGGTCAAAAGCAAAGTGCTCTGAGAAAAAACTGAAATCCAAGTATACCCTTTGGGAAATCTCCCTTTCTTTGGTAAGAGACAGAACCGTAATGGTGATTTTGTACTTCCCATGTGTTAGTTCACGTACAGTTCTGTTGCTTATTTCTTTTTTATTTAATAAATGAATTTATTTAATAAAATTTATTTTAGATGATATCACTCATACAAAGACTCAACAGCTTGATCTTTCTAACAATAACTAGTAATGTTCTCTTATAGTGATAATTGGGAGGCCAGAAATTCTTTAATTGCTTTCAGTTGTAATGTGGGCAATGGTTGCACTTCAAATGATCAGTCCATTTGGAACTGTTATGATTGTGGTATCTTGGGCTGCAAAATGCATTGTACTCTATCTGATTCTGACAATAGTAATCTATTTGATCTTCATGAAATTTTCAAGAGCTTACCTAGCATTGGAAAGGAAAGGAAGACACAATCTTGTAGGATAATACCTAATGACAAATGTGCAAGCCCAGGTATATGGGATATCACTGATGATGTTTTGGCAAATGTGTTGAATAAGCTTGGGCCAAAGGATCTTGTAGTTGTTGCATCCACTTGTCACCATCTGAGATCATTGGCAACACCTATCATACCTTCTATGAAACTAAAGCTTTTCCCTCACCAGGAGGCAGCAGTTGAATGGATGTTAAAACGAGAGCAGAATGCTGTTGTTTTGCAACACCCTTTGTACATGGAATTTTTGACAGAGGATGGGTTTTCTCTGTACATGAATTCTGTTACCGGTGAAATATCTTCAGGAATAGCTCCTGCTGTATGTGATTTTCGCGGTGGAATGTTTTGTGATGAACCTGGTTTAGGGAAGACCGTAACTGCATTATCTCTTATCCTTAAAACTCATGGAACAGTTCCTGATGCTCCTCATGGTGTAGAAGTGGTTTGGTGCATGCATAATATGGACCAAAAATGTGGTTATTATGAACTTTATGCCAATGGTTCTAATTCAGCTAATTTTCTGTCAGCGAGAACAAGATCCGTGTCACAAAGGGATGAGGCCCACTGTCTTCAGTCACAAGAGAAACATGGTTCCATTGACAACTCAAGTTGCTCACTGCGTGATGGAAGTAGATCTGTGGATTTTGAATTTTCAGTACAACGTGCAGTTTCCTCTTTCTCAAAGTTGGATGAGTTATCTGGTAGCTCTAGTCTAACCCCTCATAGATTCATGCCTAGGAGAGCTAGGAGCTTGAGTCAAGTTAAGAGAAATCTTTTGAACACATATGGAAAGGGAATAACATGTGACAGAAGCAAAATTTGTACAGGAAATGCTGTTGGCTGCAAAAGTACTTCAGATACTGTAAAAAGAAAACTTGCTAATGACAAAGAATCCGTCTTTCCTGCTATTAGCAATTCTTACAAAAAGCCTAGGAAGGAGATTGCTAATTCTGATTCTAGTGAGATATGGGTGCAGTGTGATGCTTGCAGAAAGTGGCGAAAGATATCTGAGAGAAGTATACTTGATTCTACAGCAGCTTGGTTTTGCAGTATGAACACTGATCCTATGCATCGCAGTTGTATTGCTGCAGAAGAGTCTTGGGACTCTAAAAGAAGAATAACATGTTTGCCTGGATTTTATGCAAAAGGAACGACACATGGGAAAGAGCAAAATATCTCATTTTTCATAAGTGTGCTAAAAGAGCATTTCACATTGATTAATTCTGAAACAAGTAAGGCTTTGAAATGGCTGGCCAATCTCTCACAAAGAAAGTTAGAAGAGATGGAAAAAAATGGTTTGACACGGCCAATTATAATTGCACCCTGGGAAGAATGTACAAGAGAGGCTCATGGGTACCAGAAAATATTTCAAGCATTTGGTCTTGTTAGAAAGCTTGAACATGGCACAATAAAGTGGTATTATCCATTAGCACTTGATAACTTGGCCTTTGATTCTGCAGCACTTAGGATTTCTCTGACTGAACCATTCGGCCAAAATAGGTTGTATTTGTCTAAAGCTACTTTAATTGTTGTCCCAGCAAATCTAGTGGACCACTGGATATCTCAAATTCAGAAGCATGTTTGCCCTGGTCAGCTGCGTGTCTTTGTGTGGATTGACAACAAAAAACCTTCTCCTCACAATCTTGCTTGGGATTATGACATTGTACTAACCACCTTCAACAAGTTAAGTGCAGAATGGGGCCCTCGCAAGAGGAGTGCCCTAATGCAAATTCACTGGCTTAGGATAATGTTAGACGAAGGACATACACTGGGTTCAAGTCTCAGCTTGACAAACAAATTACAGATGGCTGTTTCTTTGACAGCATCAAGTCGATGGATTTTGACTGGTACACCAACCCCAAATACTCCTAATAGTCAAGTATCTCATCTTCAACCTATGCTCAGATTTCTTCATGATGAGGTTTATGGCCAAAATCAGGAATCATGGGAGGCAGGTATACTTAGACCCTTTGAAGTGAAGATAGAAGAAGCAAGGTTACGTCTTCTTGATTTACTTAAGAGGGTTATGATTAGTTCAAGGAAAATAGATATAAAAAATATTCCTCCTTGCATCAGAAAGATAACTTTTTTAAATTTTACTGAAGAGCACGCAGCAAGCTACAATGAATTAGTTC
Source organism: Zingiber officinale (assembly GCF_018446385.1). Lineage (NCBI taxonomy): Eukaryota > Viridiplantae > Streptophyta > Magnoliopsida > Zingiberales > Zingiberaceae > Zingiber > Zingiber officinale. The sequence continues at coordinate 3,774,797 of NC_056001.1, forward strand.
TCACAGTTCGTCGAAATATATTAATGGCTGACTGGAATGATCCTTCTCATATTGAGTCACTTTTGAACCCGAAACAATGGAAATTTCGCAGTAGAACCATTAGGAATCTCAGACTATCTTGCTGTGTTGCTGGACATATCAAGGTGACAAATGCCGGTCAAGATATACAGGAAACAATGGATATGCTGGTACAAAAAGGTCTTGATCCTCTTTCAGAAGAATATGTTTTCATAAAGAGTTCTCTTTTGAATGGTTGTAGTTGCTACAGGTAATTGAAGCATATTAAATTTCCCAATGGATGGTGTCTATCAATGTTAAGATTTCTTAATCTGTTTCTCCTTTTAGGTGCAAAGAGTCATGTAGATTACCTGTTATCACACCATGCCAGCATCTGTTATGCCTTGACTGTGTTGCACTGGACAGTTGTAGATGCACCCTACCTGGCTGTGATAATGCTTATGAAATGCAATCTCCAGAAACATTAGCGCGACCAGAAAATCCAAATCCAAAGTGGCCTGTTCCCAAGGATCTTATTGAGCTACAGCCATCGTATAAACAGGCATGCCATTCTTTGTTATTATCAATGCATTATTTTTTATTTTGAGAATTATCAATATATTGTATCTACCACTTTTGCTGGAGATTTTAGTATCATGTTGTTTCCCACAGGATAACTGGGATCCAGATTGGCAATCAACATGTAGCAGCAAAGTTGCATACTTAGTAGAGCGGTTAAAGGTTCTACAAGAAACAAACAGGAAAATTGGTTCCTCTGTGGAAGAAATAGATAATAGCAAGATAGAAATTTATTATTCGAAGACAAACTATAGGTTTTTAGATCTCCAGGAAGCTTGGTCCCTGCAGAATAGCAACTCTTGTAAGATATTGACTGAGAAAGTGATTGTTTTTTCTCAATTTCTTGAGCACATAAATGTTATTGAACAGCAGGTACCTATGATAATAAGATTTGTTTATCTGCCTAACCTGCAGTAAAGGGTTATTGATCTCTTCTACGTTTTAGTTGACAGTTGCAGGGGTTTCTTTTGCTAGAATGTACAGTCCAATGCATTCCAGCAACAAGGTCTGAAACGGTTAACAAATTACAAAGCCAAATTCTTCCTGTGGGGTTCTCATTGAACTTATTTTTTTTCTTTTAGATGAAGTCATTGATGACTTTTCAGCTTGACCCCAATTGCATGGTTTTGCTAATGGATGGAAGTGCAGCCTTGGGTCTAGATTTGAGCTTCGTGACAAATGTATTTCTGATGGAACCTATATGGGATAGAAGGTATATTCTATTTTGCTGTGTACATTTTTTTTCTTACTAGTGATATAGCCTTGCATAAGCTCAATGGAGGAGCAAGATTCATGTAGCTCAATGGATGAGGATGGTGATGGTTCAATTGATAAAATTTTCAGTTGTACCATTAAGGACCAAACCATGATTCAAATAGCTCCTGGTACTGGCCCCAGGGCAATTCCATGGACCATGATTCACAACCATTTATGATTCAAACTTAGTTACTTCACGCCAAATTGCATCTGGTTGTGTCAACTTTTGCCATCCCAATTAGATTGCAGCGTAGACCAGGATATTTAACTATGCTACTCTTATTAAATCATATAAATTTTCTCAATACTTTAATAGTTTTAATTAATCTCTCAAATTTATAAAATATTTTCCCTCTAGGCTCTATCCTAAAATTCTTTGGACTCAAATTAAATAGAATTAATAGGATACTCATTTCTAGAAATATTTACATGCAGAATGATTAAAAACATAGAGTATTTTTACTATATTCAAGTTTTAGGAATAATTTACTTTAAAAAAATCAGAATAATATTCTCTACAATGTACATTTTAATAATGAAAATAATTAACTTATCTGGAATATATTTAACAAAATAGTTAAACAATCATAACTATATGTGCGATTAAATCAAAATAAATAAATATAAAAATAATTTTGTCAAAATAAGATAAAGAGGAAATCAAACGGGTGGTGAAAACATTAATACATAGTAATAAATGAGCATTCAGAAAAATTCATAAGAAGAGAGTTATATGAATATGAGAATAAGAATAACAATGTTGCTAGAAGGTTTCATAGTTTGCAATCATGCTGACGCACAACAGCCATTAATTGGACCATAAAGACATGTTTCTAAGTGGCCATTGATTTTTAGGCTAAATACCAAATTGTTCAGATTGTTTAATATATATAATAGATGAGTGCTTACCACTGATCATATAAGTATAACTAACTTGTAATTATCCTTTGTTGATCATGCTATAAGTTTGGATCTTCATTGGGATTCAGTTATGCACTTTTGTTTTTTATTATTTATTATTTATTATTTTTGTTTTCTCTCGGTAAGATAGCATTTCAGGCCTTAAAAAAAATGGTAATCCATCTTAATCCTCTCTTTTCTTTTTATTTCCCTTTTCATTACCTTACTATTGCATGTATTTCCCTTTTGTCGTTTCTAAAGAAAAATTGGGTGTGGCTTATGCAATACTTTTTGCAACATATAACAGCATGGAAGAACAAGTGATTAGTCGTGCCCATCGCATGGGTGCTACTCGTCCAATTAGTGTAGAAACATTGGCAATGCATGGCACCATTGAAGAACAAATGGTCAAATTTTTGCAGGTATTTATATTCTCCTTTCTGCGGTCTGTTTAGTCCATTCAATTGGTTATTTTAAAAATCATGTTCGATGTAGTGCTTCATTCAAACTGTGGTTATTACTGATCATTAAGCTACTCATGTTCTCAAAAAATGAAGAGTAGTATATACCAATTTCAATACTAAAGCTAAGAAGTTTGATTTGTGAAACACATAATGCAAACCAATATACTATATATCATCCTTAAAAGGCATATCCTAGGGCTTGTAATGCTAGTTCTGTTTTAAAAACTGCCATATTTAGGAAAACTTAAGTAGAATTTCAGTCACTATTTTGTTAGATCTTTGGCCTTGTTCTCTGAATCTCTTTTAATATGATTGAATAAATTTACCTTGCTATATTCACGTGCATCCATCACCATTTATGATATGATGAGAAGATAATCCTTATAAAAACGTCAATATAGTTAGGTTGTTGTTTGTAATGATAAATCTTCCTTCAATGATTAGATTGAATTCATTCATCTTCTTAGGTGATTCTTTGTCGATAATTAGTTGGATCATTTTTGGGTGGTCAGGTCATTGAGGATTTGTTCCTTTAGAAGCATGCATTCACATAATCTACAGCTGTATCAATAAATAATGGATGTGAAATTGTAGTATAGTACATGCTGGTCCAATTTGTTTCGTTTGCATGATTTGTGATACCTGTTCAATCAGTTAAAAACCTACATTTCCATATACTAATATCTTCTTTGCTACTCTCTCTCTTTCTATCTCTCCCATAGTCTGTCTCGTTTATCCATCCGTCTTGTTGTTCTCTTTATTTTCATCTTTTTGTATTTTTCTTCTCGTCCTTTCTTTTCTTCCTAGATTATCCTCCTTTTCTTTGGTGCACCTAGTACCACCTTACCAACACAAGGTGTCCTAAAGAGCCTTCATCTGTTACACCATGACCAAGTATAATTAATTAATTTAGTTATTCTCTGATAATATGGTGCAAGTTTTCATTGGAATGCTGGACCCTGACCAATTGGATGATTTATGGATGTGGAATAAAGTGGTCTTCCATTTTTGAAGGCACTAGGTAGTTGTAGCAATTGACATCATAGTTGATCCCACCATGGTGTTTTTATTAACTTTGTAGTGACTATCTATTAGGTACCGAAAAGATTTATCCTCATTCATCCACATCATTATTTTAAATAATAAAATAATCTTTTACCTCGTCTAAGTCAAAAAGTTGCTTCAAATGACCTTTAGTAGGCCTAGATGTCAAGTGAATTATTATTTATTTAATGAATCATAACTGCATTTCTCCTGCTTGAAAGTTTAAAATGTTTTATGAGTTTAATATTTTAGATTAAATCTGATGTACCAGTAAGCACTAACTTCACCTGTTTTTACAGGATTTCAGTGCTTGTGAAAGAACACTAAAGCAAGAAGTTGGAAAAGATGAATATGAAGGGACTAGAGCCCATCGTACGGTCCATGATTTTGCAGAAAGCAATTATTTGGCCCAATTAAGCTTTGTGCATACAAATGTAAAGGCATAAAGGTATTGTATCCATCACTTGTTAACTTCTGAATTATCAATTAGTATTTGTAAGGTCTTGCATGGCATATGACATTGTCTTCTTTTTTTTACTATGCTAACAAATATCCTGGATTGATTATGGGATGTGGCATATGTTTGTTACACATCAACACATGATCCTCCAGAGAAATTGCAAGACCCTGTTGAGGGAAGAGGGGGAAAAGGAGGAGAGAGAAAATAGCAAGAACATTTAGAAGGAAATAATAGTAACAGTTCGCACATAATATAGATTTAATATATATGCCTATGTGTAGACTTGAGACAAGAAAAAAACATTGGAGACATGGGGATGATAATGATCATGGTATCCCTTGCAAGAAATAATGTGCCCTAACCAGATTAAATAAAATAAAAATGACAATGACCTTTGCATCCTTTTATTTGGCAATTGAGATTAAATATAGAATGTGAGTCTTATTGATGTTCCATGATTTAGGGCGTGAATTGTGATTATGAAATCATATAAAGAAAAGTAGCAACAGGTTAAGTGGTAATCGACTATATATATACAAACAAGAATCATTGATCTTTGGATGATTTCAAATTTTCATTTGCAACTCTCAAGTTATTCTTCCAACTGATCTTGTATGGCCCCTCTGATTTCATGTTGCTAAACAATTCCTAGTAGTGAAAGATGTGGAAATATTTACATTATTTAACTAAATGCCATTACAAATGTGTTTTGGCCAATATATTTCAACTCCACCTAAGTAGATTATATAATCACATATATGAAACAAGGTGCTGATTCTAAGCACATTTTAGTTTTGTTTAACAGAATCTCCTTCCAATTTTATACTCTTCCAAGATGAAAACAAAATTAGAAACCATGAACATTATGACTGCAAGATGATTGGACATGAAGTACAGTGAGAAAGAAGAAACTCAAGCTACCCTTTTGTTGAAAGATTTCCTTTTAATCATCTCCAAATGGATGCAACTCCTAAAATGGAGATTGTGTTTCTTGTTTTTGCAACCTGAGTATCAAATTACTAGCTACTAAGGTCTCGGAATTGTACATGTCAAATGATCATTGCATAGCATGTGATGCTGTGAGAGGTTAACATGATGAAATCACGCAGCTACTACATGTTATACTAGGTTCTTTCATAGATAAACTGTATCATCAGTATCCACAAAACAAGGATGTGTTTGTGTCATTGATTTGATCTTAATCAACAGTATCCACCTGACTAAAAGTTGCTAACTAGCTTAGTAGGTGAGAAACTGAAAGCTGTAAATGCTTAAGTTTGAAATGTTATTATCATCTAATTATTTATATATAATAAGTTGCAATAACTGCACCTGAAAAGTTTGGTAGCCACTAATACTAAAATTTTTTGATATTGTATCTGAGACCTCCAAAGGTTTCTAAATTGCACTGGACAGACCTAAATTAATATTAGTTGGTCGTGAGAATTCTTTTTTTTTTTCTTCTGATATGCTGTTTTAGATCTGTATTTTTTTTTCTTGTGAATTGAACTGGAATAATGTGAGCCATTCCCCACTAGAACTCTAACTATGATGTGTAATGTTTTATCTATGTTGAACCACAAATGTGGACTGGATGGATAATAATACATTAATATGTTATTCACTGAGGGTTCTAATGATTATTATTATTGACTGTTACTAAGTGGTGCTGTTGAACTGTCACTAAGTGGTGCTGAGTAAAATTTTGAAATCATTCCTGGTGTAGCATCACAACTTTTAGTATGTGATTAGCACACTTACCTTATTCATAGCACAAGCATCATAAGAGCATTCATAGTCGTGAGACCTCTTCGAGAGCTCTCTTGTTGTCACATCTGCACGTAAAAGTAAAAAACCTCACATATCTCTCCACTATAAAAAAAACCTCTCAAAAACTCCTATATGGGTCCTGCATTTTTTAAACCCCCACGCCACATCTCTCCCCTAATTAAAACCACCTCCACTATCACATTTAAATTAAAAAATTTATTTTAATAATAATAATAAAAAACAACGTGAAGGAGCAGCTCCGTACCCCCGTAGGGGAGGGAGCCCCTCGCACTTTGGGAGGGAGCTCCCTCCGTGCCAACAGGAGCTTCCACTGTAGATATCCTAAGTCTCCTTGAAATACAAATAGATAAATTGAGCAAGAATTTCCAGGTCTACTTTTCTGGTTTATGAAGTTTCTGCAGAAAATATCAAGGACATTTATTTTTCTCAACTCAACCATATATGCATATGCAAGTTCTCAGTAAATCCGATTTCAGAAAACAGTGTTCTATGAAACTTTTATTTGATAATTTCTGATCTGACTTCTGATTTAAAGAAAAATTGCAACTGCTAAACTACTAACATTTTCTCTACAGGAAATTATAAAAGATCGTACGCTGACAAGATTTTGCCCCTAATGGTGCTCATATACTTTCAAATGCAGGGTTGGAAGTGGTCACTACGTGCCTCATTTTCATGATCGTCTGACATTTTTAACATCTACGGGAGATGAATCGTTCCAAGTTGTGTTGGCTGACCACTGGCTCCCTCTGTTTTGTAGATTTCTGCATTTTGCAATGCTCTAATATATGATCAGCTGATTTTGCAGGAAGTTCCATCTAAATATTTATATGCATGGAAAAGCATGTCTAGATGTAGCTTTCATTGGAACTGACAAGGCATCTGATTATGTGAAGAAAAACTCCCATTCTTTATATTGCCATTAAGTGCAACTAAAGGTAAACAAAATGGGAAAATTTTCTTTTAAGAAACGCGATTATAAGCCAGCAAATCATCGAGAAATAAAGCCTCAAATTTAAATTAAATGTCTTCCGGTGGTAAAAGGTGAAGTCGTGTCTTTTTAAAGAAAGTCTCGTACATTCTGAAAGGGAGTTTATTCAGTTTTGCCGAGCGAAAAAGAGAAAGGATAAGAGATAATTTAAAATAGTATTTGTACATTTTGGGAATCAAAACATGTCTCTTTAGCGGCAAACCCTGTCTGAGTAGTCGATAGAGAAGGAACAAGTAGCGACTCACCTTGGTTGTTTTTCTAGCACAAGAAAATGATGCTATTCACTCCATTGTGTCCTTCAGATCCACAAACGACATTCTTGATACCCCTCCCCAGCCAACAGAAAACTGGACCAGCCTAGTCTTGTTGGCTAGTCACGGGAAAATGAAAGGATAGTGATACCAAGAATTAAATTTATACACATCCACCTCCCCCCAACTTAATTGTTCAATCAGCAAAACAGTATCCCCGAGGAATTAATTTACACCGACCGACCGGAATTAATCCAACCAAACCTCACGAGTCATGAGGAATATTTAAGTCTTTAACAACTCTCACTGTGAATGTCGGTAGACAGGGTGGTGGTGCTTATGATTTATTTAACCATTTTTAGAATATATATATCTATATATCTAAAAAAATAATTGTCCGATTAGTCTGCCAAGCGAGAGGGATAAAGAAGTAGATTGGAAAAGATACTTGGAGACAGGAGGAAGAGGGGTCGAGGAGGCAAATCTAGAAGGGATCACATGGAATTGCCTTGCGGGGTAGGAGAGGATACAGCAAAGACCACAAGAACTCTGCAAATATAGGCCAAGGATGACGTCACCGAATCTTGTTGGAGGATTGGGTGGTCCCCCACCAGCGCCTGCCTTCCTCCTTCGCACGCATCTTGAAGCAGTCGGGTGGAGGAGATGGGCTCACGTTGGTGTGGCTGAGTTGTTCCGGAGGGACAAGCGAGGAGATGGCTTATAAATAAAACAAGAGATCAAAGGAAGCCATGAAGAGAGGAGGTGGTGGTGGCTTTGCTTGGTATCCAATTCAAAGATTGAGTGAAGATTTGGGGGGTGAAATCTGATGGCTATAGTTCATAGCATTTGATTTCCTCGCTGGATGTTGATAAACAAACAAAAAACAAAACAAAACAAGGCTAGGCAAGGTGGAGAAGGACAAGGAGAGGGAGAGGGAGAAGGAGAAGGAGAAGGAGAAGGAGAACCTTCATCGCCTCTTCCTCATCTTCTCTGCCATTTGATTCCTCTCTTCGGCATCACTTGATTACAGAAAGAAAGAAAGCAAGCAAGATAAGAAAATATGGGTGTTGATAGACAGGCACAGTTTCATGTGTTGGCTGTAGATGACAGTCTCATTGACAGGAAGCTCATTGAGAGGCTCCTCACGACCTCATCCTACCAAGGTACTTCCATTGATAAGGACAATTGTCACTTATTTGGTTTAATTTCTTTTTTTTTTTCCCCTCTCTCTCTTTCTCTCTTTAACAAGCAGTTTCTTTGATGCTTCAGTTACCACAGTGGATTCCGTGAGCAAGGCTCTTGAATTGTTGGGACTGAGAGAGGAACCGGGTGTCTTATCACCTGATTCATCAGATAAGAATGTAATCATCAACTGATCAATTAATTTTGCAACATGGCTTCCTGAAGATATGAGTTTCTGATGAAACATTTGATGGTAATTTTGATTCATAGGAGATTGAGGTGAACTTGATCATAACAGATTACTGCATGCCCGGAATGACAGGGTATGATCTTCTCAAGAGAATTAAGGTACTTTTGGCTCTTGTTTCCTTACCTTCACTCTAATTTGTTACAAGATTTCATGTCTGTTTGTGTTACTCGTCTCAGGGTTCATCGTCTTTGAAGGACATTCCAGTTGTGATCATGTCCTCTGAGAACGTGCCTTCAAGGATCAATAGGTGAGAAAGATTAATATCAAACAGTCATCAGAGAAATAGTTAGCAAAGTGAATTGCTTTTTTAATTATATTCTATTTTGACAACTTTACGATTGTGAGGGAACTTTAATAAAAGGTAAAGTAGGAAAAAGGATGAGCCGTAGTTCTAGATCTTCTTTAAGGTTTGGTGGGAAGTAATATGCTGATCTAGGAATTCTTTTCTCAAAAGATACTTTCTTAGAAATGGAAATGGAATTCTTTAAAAAAAATAAATTATAATCAATTTGTCTCGTGGCAATAGGTGGAATTATTATTATTTTATTTTTTTTTGAGGGAAAAGGATTCAGTCTATCGACTATCAAGTGGTCCTTCACATACATAAATGTGTCCTTGGAGTCATCTATCATGGGGTCATACCTTGTTAGGAATCAAGAATAAAGTGAATTCCAGTGAAGTACCCAAACGTCCTACAACCCTTTGCCTTATTTTTATTAGATTTGCTCAATATTCTCCTTTAGATTTGATATCGCATTGGACATGGAAATTAATGATGCACTGATGGCAGATGCCTTGAAGGTGGAGCAGAAGAGTTCTTTCTCAAGCCCATGCAGCTTTCAGACATGACAAAGCTCAGACCTTATATGCAAAAAGGAAAACTGAAAGAAGAGCAACAACAGCAATCACAACAACAAGAGGAAAAAAACAGCAACGACGGAAATGTCAGTCATAAAAGAAAAGCCGCCATGGATGATGATGATGAAGTTAAGCCTGAGAAAACAAGGCCAAGATTGTCCTGTAGCAGCTCGGCATATACATGAAATGAAGAGAGCTAGTTTCTCAATTACCATTTTTTACTTCTTAATTTCTTCTCCTGCAACTAATTCAAACACATACACCTATTACTTTCCGGATATTCTAGTTTTCCTCACAAAACCATTGATGTTCGACGCATACACTTCTTTCTTTAGGGAATTAGGAAGGAAAGAAGATGTGTAGACATGTGTCATTATTGTGTTCCTCGAGCTTCCAGAGAATCAATTTATTGTCGTGCATTGTGGGAAGCTTTTCAGTGACTCACTGAACCCTTGTTCTTAGTTTTTCACGAGTCAGGGACCACAGCTAGCTAGCTAGCTAGCATCCAGGGTTTGACCAGGAAGAATAGACCATACGTATTATCTTAAACGTGCTCATAATCAATTCATTGAATCTTAGGCGATCAGACAACGAATCTAGCTAGTTTTGAAAATGAGTATATATCACGAAAATCCAGAAATCCATAGGATTTCTCAGTTCTTCATGTTCTTCACATTTGTGAAAAAGAAATGCTAACTAGATCTAATTAACTAGTTTACATATGTGTGCAATGACGTGTCTGCTCGTCAACTCGTAGCAAGATAATGAAAGCATCTTAAACGTGTTAAACATGTGCAACTCCAACGTGTGTACGTCACCAAGCCACGCATGCACAACACTCTACTCTATGGCAATTTTTCATACTATGATTTTTGAAGTTTTGAATTAGCCCTCAGATTTATATGTATCTCCATCTCATCCAAAAGAACTCAAATCCATTAAAACTAAAAACAATTGAATTCTCACTTGAAGTCCAAATGGCGGCCGGGCAAACTCCGGGGGCCAAAATGTCAACCGCTTTTATGGATGAAGCAAAATCGAACAAGCAATCAAAGGATCTACAAATTGGAAAGTCTCACTGTATCAATGAATATTTCGCCTTACTATCTTCTTTCCCTTTCTTGCAGATTTTCATAATATTTTTTCAAGCATACAATTTCTGCATGTTTGACTTCTGGGTCATCTTTTGCTGCTCACCACTAATTAAATAGCAATCGAAATAACTTTAATTTGCTGCCGTGGCCATCCGCAATCCACATTCTAACTTGTCTAGGGACATTATTAATTAAGGTAGAAAGTTAGTCGACAACTTTTACATCCATTGTATATCTCAAAAGTTTGATTTAAACTTTAATCATTATATATTTTTTAAAAAAAATTACTACGTGCACACGTGATTATTTTTGAAAATCTAAATTATTTGAATCATCTTTATGATTTCCTTATGTAAAAAAATTTAATTTAATTTAATATTATACTTATCTTAATAAAAAAAAATTAAGAAAAATATATTTTTTTAACATTGTCGACCTAAAATATTTATAAAAATATTTTTGATATAGTGTTGTCAATTCTAAGACGTGGGACTAAAGAGAACTATATTTTTTTTATATAAAACAATCAGAAAAAATTAATGATGAGAAAAATTCATAATAACATGCCACAACTGAATCTCGAACTTTAGATCATTGATTGTTTCGCTTGTGGAATTAGTAAATTCATTTTAAAATTCATCAAAATTAATTAATAAAAAAACTAAGATTTTTAATAAAATAATAAGATATCTATATGACTATATCATATAGATATGTATCTTGTAACTCGTTGACTAACTGCTCACTTTGATCATGTCTCTCACATTAAAAGTTGGTCAGAGTCAAACCATAACCAACCCATATAATTATATTGTTGCCCTTTTATCCAATCGTACTCATCTTTCCCCTTTCTTCTTCTCTTTGTGAACTTGTTGATCATCATGGGAAACGCCTTCTGGCCATGCCTCAAGGCTGCCGCTCCTGCCGTCGAGCTCATCTTCTGGGGCGGCGCCACTGAGCGGATCACGCTTTCCCGCGGCGGCGCGAAGCCACTCCTCGCCGGCGAGATCATGTTCCGCTTCCACGACCACGTCGTCTGCCACGCCGACTCCTTCTTCATCGGGCGCCCCGTGCCCGCTCTCTCCGTCGGTGACCAGCTCCTCCCCGGCCACACCTACTTCATCCTCCCCGTCGACCGGCTCCCGGACTTGCACGACCCCCTCACGGCCGCGTCGCTGACGTCTCTCTCCGCCTCCCGAAATTCCCCTCAGGTCGCCGGCGGGAGGCAATCTCCGTTCGAGTATGTGAGGGGAGCCGACGGGAGGGCGTCCATCAAGGTACATCCGGAGTTCGTGACCAAGCTGATATCCGTCTGCGATGCGGAGGAGAGCGGCGCTTTGTGCAGTACGCCGGAGCTGAAGAAGCACTACGAGCAGCTGGTGGGGTCGAAGGATCGCCGGCCGTGGTCGCCAAAGTTGGAAAGCATAGAGGAGAAGGAGAAGGAGAAGGAGAAGAAGAGGAGGATGCTGCACTCAACAAGCAAGTTATTAATGTCGCCAGCTAAGTTAGCGTTGGAGAAGATTACGTAGAAAAAACAACATAATTAGTTAGTTGGATTTAGATTAACTATTAAATTAATATTCTCAACTCCAAATAATTAATTCCTCAGATCACGGATATATTTTCCGAATGGTATACGTGCATTGATGAAAAAACACCAATCGCATCGATCTAATAAACTCTTTGTTAATTATTGTATTATTAATTAATTTTCGTTGTACTTGAAATTCATTTCAGTGTGATTTAATTGGAAAAAAAAAATAAGAATTATACTTTTTAATGTTTAGGATCATACAACATTGTTACCGTACTTAGTGATCAATGAGTTATCGTTTTGTATCTTCCCTCAAGTTTATGATTTTAGATGGATGCGTTTAGAAAGCTCTCTTGGTGTTGGAGTTCATCTTCTAATTAGAGGATTTTTTAAAAGGAAATCTCCTTTCTCAGAATATTTTTTCTATTATTTTGAGGAGTTCATCTTCCATGAGAGGGTATTATTCAGTTGAGGTTTTGTTAGTGAATAATTTTTGTATTATTAGCTCTCGATTTTTTTTTCCCTTCGTACCTCTCCATTACTTATATATATATATATATATATATATATATATATATATATATATATATATATATATATATATATTCCTCCATTTTTATTTCCATAGTCAATGTTGAGTTCAATTAGTGACACTTCAATTACAAAATCAAATGTGTCTTGGTTTGTGAAATTAGAGCAACACTACTGAATTTGATAAGCAAGGAGTGTAGAAATTAGAGTGGAGGTTATGATCATGAATTAAAAATTTTCATTCCCATCTAAAGTTTCATATAATTTTTTCACAATCTCCACTTTATCTCCATGATCAATGTTCAATTCAATTTGATACGGATATATATATCTTCCACGCGCAGGCAACCCCCTCTCCTCCTCTCATTGACAACTCCTTTCGCCGACAGCCCCTGCAGTAGCCTAGTATCAACACCGTCTCTAGCATTGAGGTCGTCACCGCTGCCTCCCTAGCGCGGCAGCCCTTTCTCTGTCTCCACGCCAACACCACCTCTCGCCCACTCTATAGCCCCTGTGAACAACCACTAGCTGTTGACGCCACTGTCAGCATCACTACCGGCGCCCCCGCTATTGAATCAGACTAACCGGCACCCCTATCAACGGATCTGATGGTTCAGCATTCCACTTCGCCCTGATCTAGCTTGTTTCCGACCATTGAGCCATTATGTTTCGCTCTTCAAACCACTATTATGATTGTGAGTTGTTGGTATTATTCGGCTTGTGAGTCATTATTACGATTCGACCTTCGTGCCATTGTAGCATTTGAGCATGCGATCTATTATTATATTCTGGCCTGCGTGTCGTGTGTTGTGTTCCGGCCTTCGAGCAGCTAGGGTATTCTGGCCTGCATACTATCTTTCGGATCCATGACGCGTCTAGCTCCGAACCGTCACCCCCAGATCTAGCTCCTCGGCCAACTCACATTCATCTACTCTTCCGGGTCACGGTGACTCAATCAGCATCACGACTAGCTCACTGATCTACCAGAGAGCGCCCCCTAAGTCAAGGTATGTCATCGTACTCACTCTTCATTCATTTCCTTGTTTAACTATTTTCCTGTTCCTTATATATCTGTAAGATCTGCCTCGAGCATCGGGGTGTCAGGACTGAGAAAACTAGGACCCTACAGGTAGCGTTGATTAGAGACCTTCTGACGTCTTGGTCAACATAGAAAACAACTCATCATACCCTCCACGTCCGGGACATAATAATTTGGTCAACATTTCAGCCACATCACATCGGTAGGTTCCGTCTTCTCAGCTTCCTGACATGATCATATTTGGATCAGCTGTTGGAACCCCAAGGTTGTTTTGATGTGATCAATAAGTTAAGTTATGTCATGTGGTATTTTAACCTTGTGTCTAAGTGTGCAGGAGCTTAGGAGCACAGGGAGTCGAGCAAAAGACGCAGCTAGCGAGAAGGACGACACGGGAGAGAGCCGACGAGCTCGGTGCGTCTGAGGTACGAGGTGTTGCGGAAGAGTACGCGGACGGACGAGAAGGAGGTGCCCGGCGTTTCCGAGGGACGAGAAGCCGGAGCGAAAGGTTGCTCGAGAAGGCTGAAATTGGGTTCAGGTGAGCCTTATTTCGGTTGGCTGAAATCACCCAAGCGAGCGGAGCCGGAGCAGAAGACCCGGACCGAGACGAGCAGCACTAGAGCAGAGGCCCGGAACCATTCCGGACGCTCAAAATTGAATCTTGATCGGATCACGGTCAGACGTGATCTGTTGTGAAAGGGATAAAATTTTATCCTCTCTTAGGCGCCTGAACCCTTTCAGGCGCCTCGACCAAGGCTATAAATACAGCCTTGGTCCATAAGCTTTTAAATTCATTCAAGAAATTATAACAACACTTATGCACTTCTATTATTTTGTTTAACTTCCTTCTTTTTGTGCTTACACTGCTGTAAATGAGGCTTCTCCCCCTGAAGGAGAATTTAGTGTGATCATCTTTCTTGGATTAACAACCTCCTCGGTTATAACCAAGTCAAATCTGGTGCCTCTTCTTTTTATTATTTTCTGTTTATTTAATTTATGCAAGTATTACTTTGAAAGTCCATGAATGGTAGTTTGTTTTTATTTGTGCAAGCTATTCAACCCCCTTTTAGCCGGCCAACGATCTCCAACAAGTGGCATCAGAGTCAGGACACTTCAGGAGGATTAACCGTCGATCGAAGCACCGAACAAATGGTCGGACCAAGCATATATCCATCGAAATTCGAGGGGGAGTTCACCGGCTGGAAAAAGAGAATGCAGGTATTTTTCAAAATGGATTTTGAGTTACTTTTGATTATGGAATTTGGTTTTGTAGTACCGGAGGGCAAAGAAAAATACCAGTGGACGAAAAAGGAGCAGACCGACTACGTGGCAAACGGCAAAGTAGAATTTCATCTGCTGAGTGTTCTTCCGCCACAAGAAGTCAACCGGATCGGCAACTACGACTCAGTAAAGGAACTGTGGGAAAAGTTCCTTGAGCTGCACGAAGGGGCATCCGAGGCCAAGCTCGCAAGACAGGATTTACTTCGCAATCAGCTCACCAACCTGCGACTTGAAGAAGACGAAACAATTGCACATCTGCACTCGAGAGTTAAGGAGCTCATCACCAAACTTTCGAATCTTGGAGATAAGGTAAGTAACCAAGATTCGCTAAGGTACGCACTCAATCCATTTCCTAGAAATATGAAATGGGCATCACTAGTAGATGTCTTTTATATTTCTAAGGACTTAGAAAAGATTACCTTAGAAGAATTGTTTTCGATGTTTAAAGTGCATGAATCAAGATGTGCAGGTACGAAGGAGCTCAAGCACAACATCGCCCTCAAAGCATCGAGAGACGAACCTGAGTCAGAGTCTTCTCTCGATGACGAGGAAATGACTATGATGGTAAGACGTTTTAAGAAACTTTGTAAATCAAGAAAAACTAAATATCCGCAGGGTAGAAAGAGAAGGACTATCAGATGCTATCACTGCAATGAAAAAGGGCACGTCGAGGATAACTGCCCCAAGCTAAGGAACAAGGACAGAGACAAAGGAAAGAAGTCTGCCCAAAAACACAAGACTCTGAAGGCGACATGGGATGATTCGTTGTCCGAATCGAAAGTCGAGGCCTTCTCCGAACTTGCATTAATGGCAAGTCATCAAAACGAGGACTACGATTCAAGCTCGTCTGAAATGAGCATCGAGAGCATCGATGAAGGAGGAGCTATGTCGGAAGAAAGCAGCAGTTCAGGGGAGCTACAGATAACGAGATCAACAAGGTAAGTCAGGTACAATCTCTCCCACCTGATAAATTATTCAAGTTTGTTAAATTATTAACTAAGGATTGCTGAAAGTTAGAAAAAGAAATTAAAAATTTTAAAGTAATTCTTGCTAAATCTTGCTCATTAAAAGAATTAGACAAATTAAAATTAGAAAATAATAATTTAAAAATACAAGTAAATAACTTAAAAAATCATGCATGTTCATACAATACAAATTTTAGAAAATACAACAATCTAAATTGGTATTATAGATTTCACAAGGGACAAATTAGGAATATTTTAAAGAAGTATGTCCCTAAGAAATTCTTAGTTAATCTAGTTGGCTGGAACCTATGGATTTCAAAATCTTGTTTAACCTAAACTCTAAATTAGATTAGCGCTTTCAGCGAGAAAATTAAACGTTAAATTTCTTTATGAGGTTTTGTCTAAGAAAGTGGCTGTTGCTCCAATAACCAAGAAAGCCTAGTGTCTCGCCACTGTCTGGAAACCAAATATTGAAATAAAATGTTTAATTAACTTTATGATAAAGCATTAAAATTAAAATTAGATAATACTTTAAAAAAAATTTAAACATTGTGGAAATTTCTTAAAAATATTTTTTAAAATTGACTAAGGTTAGAATTTTTTTAGAAATTTTTATTGCTTAAATTTTTCACTTGTTTTCAAAAATAAATCACTTGCAAAATTCTCTAACTCGGAATTCTCTTTTACTTAAAGAATTCTTACTTAGAATTTTTTTTAATAATATCGAAATAATTTTTCAAAGTTTTCCAAATTATTCCCTTAGAGTTTAGGGTTTTCTTAGCACCCCAATTTTTTTTATGTGATCAAAGGGGGAGAAGGAAAAGTATAAGTCTAGGGAGAGGTAGACTACAATTTTCTATCTTTATTATACTTTATTGCAATAATATCTGTTTTACTTTTATGTTTATTTACCCTACCTTAACTTGGGTTGCTCACATCAAAAAGGGGGAGATTGTTGAAGCCCCAAGGTTGTTCTGATGTGATCAACAAGTTAAGTTAGGTCCTGTGGTATTTTAACCTTGTGTCTAAGTATGCAGGAGCTTACAAGCACAGGGAGTCGAGTAAAAGACGCAACTAGCGAGAAGGACGACACGGGATAGAGTCGACGGGCTTGGTGCGTCTGAGATACAAAGTGTTGCGGAAGAGTATGCGGACGGACGAGAAGAAGGCGCACGACATTTCTGAGGGACGAGAAGTCGGAGTGGAAGGTTGCTCGAGAAGGCCGAAATTGGATTCGGGTGAGCCTTATTTCGGTTGGCTGAAATAACCCAAGCGAGCGGAGCCGGAGCTGAAGACCTAGACTGAGACTGTTAGGACCAAAAGTAGCTAGAGGGGGGGGTGAATAGCTCGTCGCGTTCTCTCGGTGCGCTTCGTTGCTTGGCGTTGCTTGTTTCTTCTTGGATGTGCAGCGGAAAATACAGAAACAAACACAAAACGCTAACACTAGGATTTTACTTGGTATCCACCTCACAAGAGGTGACTAATCCAAGGATCCACACCAACGCACACACCCTCCACTATGAATAACACTCCTTTATGGTAACTACCAAAGGCGGAGAAGCCCTACAACACTCTCAATACAAGAAGAAGAAAGGGAAATACAAGTTAAGCAAAAGCTTACAAGATGTGCAGTAAAAACCCTAACCCTAACTTCTTCCTGTCACGCCCCCAAAGGAGACCCTGTCCGAGAAAATTTCGGCAGCATCTGCCCTGTACGACGGACAATCAAAAATTTTCTACAAGCACTAAATACTCAGCCACATGCGGCTGGAATCATAACAATAATAAAAATCAATCACCACGCAGTTTATATATATATTCAGCCTCTGGCTGACACAACCACGCAGTAATAATACTCTGACTCAAAAACCACCCTACTCAACTACACTCGTAAAGCTCAAAACCGACGAACTCACCTCTTCTGCCATCCAGGCAGGCATGTAGTAGAATAAAAACCAAATCCAAATCCATCAATATAATAAAATTTATATCATGTCCATAAGCAAATAAATCCAGAACATAACGAGTTCAAACAGTCTAGAACAGAAAGAAACCAAAGAAAACCAAACATATCCTGAAGGTCTGCAGGACCAGCACTACGTGCAGTGAGGACTAGCGACTGGAAACTCCCTCCTGACAGCATCAACCTGAAAATATCAACAATGGAGGCGGGGTGAGTCCAACACTCAGCAGGTACAGTTGATATGCAAAATAAAGAAACAACACCTAGCACTAATCATGCGTACAGTCTCCTGATAAGAATGCATCTGAAATAAACAGGAGAATACTGTACTAACCAGGTCCTGAGTATAAGGTCAAACAGTCCGAGGGATAAGGAAATCCTGTATGCATGTCAAACATAGGTATCCAAATAATATGCAGCATATAAATGCAGCAAACACAAACACAAGCAATAAATGCATCATGCATATGATGTCAATGATGCGTCCTGGTCACCCCTGACGCCAGTCGATCATCTCATACAAAAGTGAGGCCGAGTGGGTAGGGCTGTGACAACCGTGCACTCTGTCGTCACTACTCCTGATGAGTGACCGAGTGGACGGGATGCTGTCGGAGTACACCTATCCTCCTACCCCAAATCATAGATGGGGGAGCGCAATGCTCTCAACTCCCGGTACTCAAAGAGGAATCCCTGCCGGATAACACGTTGTGTCACACTACCCATGAGCGGACCAACGGTGCCTAACAGAGTCCCTGCTGCAACACACTCTGCCTGAATCGACCACTAACCCATGAGTGGTGGTGTGTGCAGATCCATGTAACTGGCGATGTGCTCAGCAATAATGGAGCAGACTATCGCACAGCATGCAATCATGCAAATGATGCATGGCAATAACCATATAAACATCCTGACCTAATCCATATATATAGAAATGTGCACCCTAGGTCAAAGAATCATATCAAATCAAGGTACACAGAAGGTATAAAAACCTAGGTCCTGAACATGGTCAAGCATGGCATATCACTACCCCTATAAGGATGTATAAACAGGTAAAAATATACCTGAGAGGCAAAACCAATCAATCAATCAAGCATGTAAGATTTGGGTAGTGATTAACCGAAACAGATAAGAAACACAATTAATGCAACATGTTAATTTAATTACTAAGCATATCAAATGACATAAGTCAAAAGTACCCGCCTCCGAAAATAGAAAGGTCCAATCTGACTCCGAGATACTCGTCTCGCGTCAAAGTCCTGTAATACCAAACATATACGAATTATTTAGCTAAATTCCTATAAATAGCTAAATAAATTCTTTAACCCTAAATTAGGGCAAAAACCCTAATTCCAAAAACACATAAACCTATTTCAGATTCATCATCATAATAATCCAATTCCAACCTAATTCAATGTATTTACCAAATCTAACAATCATCTACATCATGCATCAAATCCCTACTCCTTACCTCAATTCGTATGTATCACTGTTGATCCAAAATCAAAGACGTTGGCTGCTGAAACAAGATCAGAGCCGTTGCTGGGGATCATAAAGTTACTGCCCAAACAACACATGTTATGATAATACACTGCATCAACATCTCAAGATTGCAAGATGAATCAAATTGAAGCCCAACATTTCATACCTAAATCTCAACTCTGTATCAGCAGTCCCTTCCCAACCAAACCACACCAATCCGTGACCTCCAAAATCACACAGAACTCGGCTGATCCTGATGGCCGGCGGCAGTGTGGTACCAAGACAACGACACCAGGAAAACTAGGGCAGAGGAGAAGAGATGAAAGTGAGGCTCGGCAGATTCAGGGCAAGGAGCTTGGTCGGCTGTGGCCCAAATCTAGGGCAGAGGGCGTCCGAGAAGAACCGGCTGGAAAAATCTCGGAATGGAGGAAGAGGAGAGATGGCCGGCACTGCTCGGCGTCGGTGGAGACACTAGGGCACAGACGCACCTGCGGTGGATCGGCAGTGGCGTCGACGTCGCAGGAAGGGAAGGAGAATTGGTTTCGGCGTCGGCAGAGAAGAGGAAATCTTCTGTGGGTGTCGGCGCCGTCGACAAGGAGACTAGGGCACAGCCGACGGCTTGACCAGCAGTGGCTCGCGCTCGCCGGCGCTTGGGCAGACTCCGGGGAGGAAGAAACCGCCGGACCGACGGTTAGGGCACGACGTCGGGAAGAAGAAGGGAAGAGTTGCGGGGATGGCTTGGGTTCGGCGAGGTGAGGAATAAGAAGAGGAAATAAGGAAATAAAAAGAAACAAAAGAAAAGGAAATGTAAATATAAACATTTCCTCGCTTAAACGAGGTAGACTAAACAGGCTTTTCCGGGCCCCGTTTTTATCCCCGTTAACTCGTCCGTACGAACTCCGAAAAATCCCCGAAAAATGTCCAAAAATTCCGGAAAATTCCCTTATTCATATTTGCCTATTTCTGGTATTTTACATTCTCCCCCACTTATAAAAATTTGGTCCCCAAATTTAGTTATCTACCATCAGCAAGTACTAACAACAGACATAGAGTATAAATGCTGAACGGTAAATAAATCACATACCTCAAGTGAAAAGATGGGGATATCAAACTCGGATCGTATCCTCGAGCTCCCAAGTAGCCTCCTCGTCCGAATGATGCTGCCATCCGACTTTAACCAGCCGGATAGTCTTGTCCCGCAACTGACGCTCTTTCCGGTCGAGAATCCGTACCGGAACCTCCTCATATGTAATGTCAGGCTGAACTGGAACTGAGATTATCTATCAACACATGTATCAGATCGGGTACGTATCTCCTCAGCGTAAATACGTGGAATACGGCGTGAACGCCTGCCAAGGACGGCAATAGTGCCAACCGATAAGCTACTGCTCCAATCCTTTCCGAAATCTCGAAAGGGCCAATGTACCGCGGAGCTAGCTTACCTCTGAGGCCAAATCTCTTCACCCCTTTCGTGGGTGAAACTCGCAGAAATACCTGGTCGCAAATGGAGAACCCTAAGGGTCTCCGACTCCGGTCAGCATAACACTTCTGGCAGTCTTATGCGTCTGACATCCTCTGTCTGATAATATGGACCACTTTGCCTCACGTTGAGCTCTATGAGGTCTCAACAACTGGGTCTCTCGGATTCTCGTCCTGATCGACGACTGAGCAACTATGGTAACAAGAATGCCCTGCTCTGTATGTCCCTGCTCCTCAATGTCTAACTCAGAGAAACCCTGAATCAAATCTGTGACCACAACTCGGTGGCAAGCTAAAGTCCCTCTGGACCTCTAGCTAAGTGCATCGGTAACCACATTAGCTTTTCCCAGGTGATAGCTAATGGTACAATCATAATATTTCAGGAACTCCATCTATCTCCTCTCAAGATTAAGTTCCTTCCGAGTGAACAGATATTTGAGACTCATGGTCGGTGAGAATCTCAATGTAATATCATACAGGAGCCAAAAAAAATAACAATAACGGCCAACTCCGGATCATGAACCGAGTATTTTCTTCTCGGGCCCCTCAACTATCGAGAAGCATATAAGAATACTCCACCGTGCTGCAACATAACAACACACGCGTCGGTATAGAGGACAAATTCGTCCTCTCTAAGGTAAAACCAAAATCAAAGCGGACACTAGTCTCCGCTTGACTCCTAGAAGCTGGTCTTGAAATCCTCAAGTAAACTTCACGCCTTTCATGGTCACGTGAAAGTAGCATAGCTATGCGGAAGCAACCCTCTACGAAAGGTCTGTAATATCCTGCGAGTCACAAAAGACTGCGGATCTCCTACACTGATTTCAGCTGCTCCCAACGGTAACAACCTCTATCTCCTGTGGAACCACGGTACACTCCTACTGGTGACCGTGTGTCCCAAACATCATAACAAAAGACAATCCAAACCAGCACTACTAATAATCACATATAGATGTTCTTGTCGAATCATCTCTAGATCTATGCAAAGGTAGTGTACGTGACTCACCTAGGATCCGTAATAGATCACATCATCGTCCACAAAGATAATGGACACCTATCCAAACATCCTCGACATACTAGGATCATCGAGTCCCTGAAAACATCTAAGGCACTGTAAGCCTATATGACAAAAACCAAGACACATAATGTCCGTATCACAGACATTCCTATCCATAAGATCTCCAATAATAAATCGAAAAAAAAAATATGATCATCAATAACATAAATCACCAAAGAATAAATCCTCCAGGGTGAGAGCAGCGCTCCATCACAGGAAACACCACATATGTGGGAGCAACGCTCTACCACAAGAAATCCTCAATATGTGGGAGCAACACTCCACCACAAATAATCTGAAATATGTATCTGCAATAAATATAGGAGCAATGCTCCGCTACCAGCAATCCGTGATATGTGGGAGCAACGCTCCACCACAAAACAATATCCAAGTACCCCAAGGCACCTAACTATCCAGCTAGAGACTGTACAAGATCTCTCTACCATAATTCGCTGTGGTTAGCCTAGGATATAACAACCTAGTAACTAATCAAATCCATCATCAACTCTATCAGCATCCTAGTGGGTCATCCACTGATAGAAAAATTAGTTGATGAGTTAATTCAACAAATGACATAATGCAGTTACTCCACATTCTGCATTCAGTATAAGTAAAATCATCATACTGCTACCAATGTATACACCTAGCACACATGCTCACACAACATATGTATGATCAACAAAATCCTCCAATTATTATACACCAAACATACTCACAACTCAGGTATATTCAGTATGATACATCCAACAATACATACCGAACACGTGTGCAAAATCAACATAGGTAAAATCAACAATACACCTCAAACAATACTCACAGGACATATCTTTACCTATGCCAAGAGTATAACCAACATATACTTCCAATAAAACATACTAAACCCAGGTGCACTCACATATCAAACATAATCAAAAAGATACCTCAGATACCACACCAAACACATATGTACATATCACAACTCAGATTAAATCGACAAAATACCTCCATCAAAACACCACCGATGTACTTATACTACATCTCGGATTTAATCAACAAGATATCTTCAATAATACATCCAGATACATACACCGAACTACATAGCTATGATTCACAAGGAAACTTCAAACCATATCAGAACATGGATACATATACTACTTGCAAATGGCCAGTCTACCACATGACTCCTACAACACATAACAATCATAATATACATGTAACATAGACATGCAAAATCAGCACACCAGCTCAATCAAAGAGACCAACCTTATGCTACCAACACTCATGGGTTACCGGTATATCTAAACAAAATTCATGCATATATATCAAGCATGAATACATCAATCAAAAGCAACCCAAAATAAAGCAGCCTAATCATCCAGTAACAACCCTGCTCTAGGTTCAAAGGAAACTGGTATCGGACAAGAAAAATATACACACCGTGGTATAACATTGCCAGTCAATGTCATACACTACCAAGACTATATCCAATGGGAAAAAATTTTATCATCATAAATTCAAATGTACTCTTCCAGTTTACACTAGTAACGATTGTATCCCATAAGTGTTAAGCAATTAGCTCTACACTTCCTTACATCAGCGGGGTCGCATATTCCAATGCACCCTCTAAGTTATCCCACCAGGTATATACAGTTCACGGTCAAAGTCTTCATGGAATAGGATACATCGATCCTTTATAAACTATCAAAGCTGAAAATGATTTCTGACTAAATCAGTCCTTCCCACGTCAGTACAAAACATGTACTCAAAGGTGCTCTAGATACATAACTAAGCACAAATAAGCTAAAGGTTCGAACCTCTAAAAATAGATCATGGCAATCCTCTACTGATCAACCAACAAAACTAAATCATTCATCTACTAACTAATCAAGAATACCTTAATCCTCCACAAGCAACTAAGGTATATCCAACCACATAATATCATATGTATAAATGTGTACGACCCAAAAAAAATCAGAATTTAAGAACATCAAGACACTCTCATCTTCATCCTCAAAAACATCAGCCCACACTATATCAGATGAATAAATCTCTACTCCCCATGAGGGCAAGTTAGCATTCAAAACATCAATCATTATTTATCCACATATTCCCATATCAGAGGAAGCATATATCAATTTTTTTTTTTTTTCATCCAGTTAACTATCCATAACCAACCAGATTTATTAAAATCTCATAGGCACATTCAACCGTAAACTCTCCAGCACCCAATTTATAATCTGATCACCAACCATAATCATCAAACCTGTGAATATCATAAATGACACTCACTATGTCACCATCAATGACAACCCAAATATAAATCATCAAAATAGTTATCCACTAATAGATCATCAAAACAAATATCTAGTAATTGATCATCAGACAACCACATAACATTTACTCTCATAAATCATTAGAAATCAACATATCATAATATCTGATCTCACAATATCCCTCAACCTCAAATCATTCTCAACAATGATCAAACATGGTAACTCCCAATGACCAATTTCCATCGTACCTGGTACCCTAATATCCAAAAGATATGAGTATAAAACTCTCCTGGCTAAGTCAACAGGAATATGTAGGTATCATCCACTACCCAGCTAACAATAGCAGAGGCTGGTATGTGCCTCCACCTCCTAGTAGTAGTAACAGAAGCTAAAACTACTGTTGGTATGATATGAAAAATCACCAGAGACTATAATCCTTGATCTCTATGAGGGTCGACACAGATCAGTGGCTAACCCATCACATGTAATATGGCTACAACAACCAGACAGGTACTAAAGATAAAGTGCTAATACATGTCATAACTATCATAAAATAAACATCATACCTATTTGCTGTCTGGAGATGTTCCGTCGCTGTCCTGTCCCCAACCTTGGACCTCAAACTCCGAACGAGAAACATCGCCGGAAATCCAAATAAATACGAAACGGAAATCCGAAACATAACCATATCGAAAATCCGAAAATGCCCAGTTTGACTCGCAAACCTGGCTAACCCAAATATCCAGAATACCAATAACAGGTATCTGATAAATCTCCAAACACCAAAAGCAGGTATTATAACCCGCTCTGATACCAAATAAATTGGTATCAGACAAATCTCGGAAATCCAACAAACTGAAATAGATATCCAAAAATCCAGAACACCAAAAGCAGGTATCGTAACCTGCTCTGATACCAATAAATTGGTATCAGATAAATCTCGAAAATCCAAAATATAAAAATCCATCAAGTATCGCCCAACTTGGCGCTCTGATACCAAGTAAATAAATTGGTATCAGGTTATCCCAAACATCCAAAATACGAAAACAAAAGATCGTATACCTGTGCTCTGATACCACTAAATTGTCACGCCCCCAAAGGAGACCCTGTCCGAGAAAATTTCGGCAGCATCTGCCCTGTACGACGGACAATCAAAAATTTTCTACAAGCACTAAATACTCAGCCACATGCGGCTGGAATCATAACAATAATAAAAATCAATCACCACGCAGTTTATATATATATTCAGCCTCTGGCTGACACAACCACGCAGTAATAATACTCTGACTCAAAAACCACCCTACTCAACTACACTCGTAAAGCTCAAAACCGACGAACTCACCTCTTCTGCCATCCAGGCAGGCATGTAGTAGAATAAAAACCAAATCCAAATCCATCAATATAATAAAATTTATATCATGTCCATAAGCAAATAAATCCAGAACATAACGAGTTCAAACAGTCTAGAACAGAAAGAAACCAAAGAAAACCAAACATATCCTGAAGGTCTGCAGGACCAACTACGTGAAGTGAGGACTAGCGACTGGAACCTCCTGACAGGATCAACCTGAAAATATCAACAATGGAGGCGGGTGAGTCCAACACTCAGCAGTTGATATGCAAAATAAAGAAACAACACCTAGCACTAATCATGCATACGGTCTCCGATAAAAGATAAGAATGCATCTGAAATAAACAGAGAATATCAGACTAACCAGTCCCGAGTATAAGGTCAACAAATCGAGGGATAAGGAAATCAGATGCATGTCAAACATAGGTATCCAATAATATCAGCATATAAATGCAGAAACACAAACACAAGCAATAAATGCATCATGCATATGATGTCAATGATGCGTCCGGTCACCCCGACGCCATCGATCATCTCATACAAAAGTGAGGCCGAGTGGGTAGGGTGACAACTGCACTGTCGTCACTACTCCCGATGAGTGACCGAGTGGACGGGATCTTGTCGAGTACACCTATCCTCCTACCCCAAATCATAGATGGGGAGCGCAATGCTCAACTCCCAGTACTCAAAGACGGGAGGAATCCCTGCCGGATAACACGTTGTGTCACACTACCCATGAGCGGACCAACGGTGCCTAACAGAGTCCCTGCTGCAACACACACAGCCTGAATCGACCACTAACCCATGAGTGGTGGTGTGTGCAGATCCATGTAATTGGCGATGTGCTCGACAATAATGGAGCGGACTATCGCACAGATGCAATCATGCAAATGATGCATGGCAATAACCATATAAACATCCTGACCTAATCCATATATATAGAAATGTGCACCCTAGGTCAAAGAATCATATCAAATCAAGGTACACAGAAGGTATAAAAACCTAGGTCCTGAACATGGTCAAGCATGGCATATCACTACCCCTATAAGGATGTATAAACAGGTAAAAATATACCTGAGAGGCAAAACCAATCAATCAATCAAGCATGTAAGATTTGGGTAGTGATTAACCGAAACAGATAAGAAACACAATTAATGCAACATGTTAATTTAATTACTAAGCATATCAAATGACATAAGTCAAAAGTACCCGCCTCCGAAAATAGAAAGGTCCAATCTGACTCCGAGATACTCGTCTCGCGTCAAAGTCCTGTAATACCAAACATATACGAATTATTTAGCTAAATTCCTATAAATAGCTAAATAAATTCTTTAACCCTAAATTAGGGCAAAAACCCTAATTCCAAAAACACATAAACCTATTTCAGATTCATCATCATAATAATCCAATTCCAACCTAATTCAATGTATTTACCAAATCTAACAATCATCTACATCATGCATCAAATCCCTACTCCTTACCTCAATTCGTATGTATCACTGTTGATCCAAAATCAAAGACGTTGGCTGCTGAAACAAGATCAGAGCCGTTGCTGGGGATCATAAAGTTACTGCCCAAACAACACATGTTATGATAATACACTGCATCAACATCTCAAGATTGCAAGATGAATCAAATTGAAGCCCAACATTTCATACCTAAATCTCAACTCTGTATCAGCAGTCCCTTCCCAACCAAACCACACCAATCCGTGACCTCCAAAATCACACAGAACTCGGCTGATCCTGATGGCCGGCGGCAGTGTGGTACCAAGACAACGACACCAGGAAAACTAGGGCAGAGGAGAAGAGATGAAAGTGAGGCTCGGCAGATTCAGGGCAAGGAGCTTGGTCGGCTGTGGCCCAAATCTAGGGCAGAGGGCGTCCGAGAAGAACCGGCTGGAAAAATCTCGGAATGGAGGAAGAGGAGAGATGGCCGGCACTGCTCGGCGTCGGTGGAGACACTAGGGCACAGACGCACCTGCGGTGGATCGGCAGTGGCGTCGACGTCGCAGGAAGGGAAGGAGAATTGGTTTCGGCGTCGGCAGAGAAGAGGAAATCTTCTGTGGGTGTCGGCGCCGTCGACAAGGAGACTAGGGCACAGCCGACGGCTTGACCAGCAGTGGCTCGCGCTCGCCGGCGCTTGGGCAGACTCCGGGGAGGAAGAAACCGCCGGCCTGACGGTTAGGGGACGGCGTCGGGAAGAAGAAGGGAAGAGTTGCGGGGATGGCTTGGGTTCGGCGAGGTGAGGAATAAGAAGAGGAAATAAGGAAATAAAAAGAAACAAAAGAAAAGGAAATGTAAATATAAACATTTCCTCGCTTAAACGAGGTAGACTAAACAGGCTTTTCCGGGCCCCGTTTTTATCCCCGTTAACTCGTCCGTACGAACTCCGAAAAATCCCCGAAAAATGTCCAAAAATTCTGGAAAATTCCCTTATTCATATTCGCCTATTTCCGGTATTTTACACTTCCTCTTGCAATAGATCCGCCTCTTGACTTGGAAAGCCTCCAAGAACCTTCAAGAACTGGCGATTACGTGCTTGTAGAGAGCTGTGGAGGAGCTGGAATGAATCTGAGAAGAGCTCGTGAAGAGATTCCGAAGACCACGCTCGCCTGCGGCTTTAAACCCGACGCAACGGTCGGATCCCGATCGATTCGAATGTTCCGAATCGATCGGGGAGGCTTTGGATCGATCCATGGATCGATCCAGAGCTTATCGCGCGAAGCAGCGATCGATCCACGGATCGATCCAGCGCTTATTGCGCGAAGCAGCATCGTCCCAATCGATCGGCTGATCGATCGGGACCTCTGGATCGATCAGTGGATCGATCCAGAGGCTTTCTGTTCGCTGGGAAGAATCTGGATCGATCCACTGATCGATCCACATACTGGATCGATCCACGGATCGATCCAGCACTTGGTTTTTGCCCAAAACCAAGTCCCAAACCTCCCTAACCAACATCCGGTCAACCTTGACCTGTTGGTACATCATGCCTCGCATCTGGTCACTCCCTTGACCTGCCAGGACTCCCCACCAAGTGTCCGGTCAATCCCTTTGACCCACTTGGACTTTTACTCGTCGTGCGACCTACTTGGACTTCCCCCAGATGTCTGGCCAACCTTGACCCATCTGGACTTCCTTCCTTGCCAAGTATCCAGTCAATCCCTTTGACCTACTTGGACTTCCCAACACCAGATGTCCGATCATCCTTGATCCATCTGGATTTCCTTCCTTGCCTGGCTTCACTCACCAGGACTTTCACCTAGCTTCACTCACTAGGGTTTTCCATCTGCTTAGCTTCACTCACTAGGACTTTCACCTGGCTTCACTCACCAGGATTTCCTTCTGCCTAGCTTCACTCACTAGGACTTTCACCTGGCTTCACTCACCAGGATTTCCTTCTGCCTAGCTTCACTCACTAGGACTTTCACCTGGCTTCACTCACCAGGATTTCCTTCTGCCTAGCTTGCCAGTTAGGACTTCCCAGTCAAGTATCCAGTCAACCTTGACCTACTTGACTCTTCTTCAATCAATATCTTATTGTCAAACATCTAAACCCTAACCAAGACTCAGCTTGGTTAACCAGGTCACCCTTGACCTGAGGGATATTGCACCAACAATCTCCTCCTTTTTGATGTTTGACAATACCACAATAACACTTACAATCCCACATGTAAGTTAGGCTAATCCTATAGCCTCCTTCTTCATGCCACTAGGTAATGAACCCATAAATTAAGCTTTTCATTCTCCCCCTAAGAGGGCAAACTCCCTCTAGGTAATGAAAACCTAACTTACTTCCTTTCATTCTCCCCCTATTGGCACACATCAACCCCCTTCAAAAAAAAAAAACATCAACCCGTCTTTGGACACACATCAACCTATGCTCCAATTTTGGGCACACTTCAACAACTCCATTTGTTGAAGACTCTCCCCCTGAAGAGTTGCTCATCGTGATCACAATTTCACTCATTGTGATCAACTCAATATTGAAGGTCCCATACCCTTCATTATCTTTAACTTCTCCCTCAATGTTGACATATACCCAACCTTGAGCATTTTCAACCACTTGAGTTGCCACTTGAAATGATGAGGATATCCACTCCCCATTTATCCCCATTTCAAGTTGAAATGCTCAACCTTGAGCAAGTTCACAACGGAAGGTTAACCACCTTCCAAGGTTCATGAAAAATAATTTTCATGTCTTTAAAGAGTCCCTCCCCCTAAAGACATGGTGGTAACTTCTGTCATTGCACCAACAATGACTTGGAATCCCTAAACCTTTAGGAAACCCAGATTTAGAAGTTTTGAGGTTCAAATGTTCAAAGTTTGAAACAAACCTCAACCTAAACTTCAATGAAGTCTTCCTTAACCATTCCATCCTTGTTTTCAACACGAAAACACCCTTTTTATGTATACAAATATATTTTAAGGGTTTGGAATGGTTACCTAGACTAAAATAGGTTCAAAGTGCTAAAATCAGGCTTTCCCAGCCAAAATCAGCAACTTGGATCGATTGGAGTTGGGTTCCAATCGATTGAACCTTTCTGAATCGATCTACTGAGGGCTGGATCGATCCAGCGAGCTACTGCTCGCGAGATTTTGCCTTCTGAATCGATCCATGGATCGATTCAGGCACTCCAATCGATCCATGGATCGATCGGAGCTCTGATAGTTGCTGAAATTCCATTTTAGTCAACTTCAGAAACCCCTAGAAAATTCTACAAAAATCAAAAAATTATGAAATTTCGTGTAGACATTGTTTAGGGCATATATTATCAAGGAAAAATAGTTTTCTATGAAAATACATCATATTTTCAAAGATTGACACAAACTTGAAAACTTGCAAAAACTTTAGTGTTTTCTTCAAGTTTGTGTCTAACTATTCAATGATGATTACTATCAAAAGATAGCCTTCACCAAGGTTTTCCAAAATCATTTTGAAAACTTTTTCAAAACCAATATCCCACCATATTCCTTGGGCTTAATGCACATGACTTGTACATTAACTTTCCCAATGATGGGAAAACACATAACTATGTGTTTTGATGAACTTAAAAACTCAAATGAATGCACTAAATCAACATCTTGAGCTTTGTTCATCATCCTAACATCTCACTTGTATCTAATGTGCACTAAAGCACATACAAGTCACCTTATAGTCTTTGTGAGATATAGATTTTGGTTTTGCCCTAATCTAGGGATCATGCATATCTATCTAGGCATTTCAAAGATATTAGACATCCACCTAGGATGTCACTTGTTAATAAGTGTTGTTAAATGCCATTTATCCTTAATTACAAGGAATTAAACTAATGCATGATAATGTTATGGCATACATCAAAAGGAAATAATTTTCAAAAGAAAATATCCTATAACTACATGATGTATGAATGTCATGACATGGTATTTTTGTATTTTTCATGATAAGTCATGAATGCAAAAGTAGACATGATGTCATGGCATATGATGGGCAAACAATCATGGCAAGATTTAGCATAAATAAAATATACCTAGATTAACTATCTAAGTATCCTTAAAACCTTAGCTAAACTTACAACTTAAACCTAGATTGCCCAAAAGTGCTTCAGGAAAATGCCAAAACCTAAATTGACATTTCTAATTCCCTTGATTAATTTATGCCAATTGAAATTAAGCATATTCCTCAAATGTTGGCATATTTCATTTTTCCACAAGAGTAGCACTTTAAAGTTAAGGCCCGGATTGCCTTAAATTTCCTAAGAACATACCAAAATCCCAACTTGGTAGCTCTTATGAATTTCCCAATATGTGCCTTTTAAGATTAAAATCAAATTTTCACCACTAGGCACATTTTACTCTTTCAAGGAGTAAATAATAGTTCCATTTCATTTTCAAAGGTTAACAAAAACCTTGAAAATGCTCCTTGAGTGTCAATTTCCTCAAAGTTGGGTTAACTACCCTTCTAATTGGAGTTGACACTCTCTAACCCATTTATGGGGTAGAGAAGATGCTCCTAGGAACCCAACACCTATTGGTGCTCCTTGGATGCTCTAGGTACTCACTAGGATAACTTCCTAGATACCTTCCTAGTGACCTTGTTGGGCTTCTTAGAAGCCTTGGTCACATTTTCTAAGTCAACTCTAGGGATACCTTGTGACCTTGTTGGTGACTTTCTTAGACTTCTTAGAAGTCTTAGTCACTTTGGTTGCAAAAATACTCTTAGGGATGACTTCCCTAGTATTCTTGACTTGACCACTAAACCTAGGGTTTGTTCCATAACTGTATGGAACCCTATGATAACTAGGCACAT
Organism: Zingiber officinale; assembly: GCF_018446385.1. Lineage (NCBI taxonomy): Eukaryota > Viridiplantae > Streptophyta > Magnoliopsida > Zingiberales > Zingiberaceae > Zingiber > Zingiber officinale. Next base: position 3,806,633 of record NC_056001.1, read on the forward strand.
CCTTCTTAGCCTTTGGTTTGTATCCCAAACCTCTATGGCTATTTGATGGCTTTGACTTTCCTAGCCCTAGGTTTTGCTCATTTTGCCCTTTTAGGATATTTTCCATCCTTTTTAGGGTCTTTTCCATTTTATCAAGTCTTGATCTCAAGACTTGATTTTCTATCATTAAATCCTTAGAATTTGGTTTTTCATTAAGTCCATGAGCATTTTGGTTTCTAGGCTTGTATCTAAGATCCTTAGAGTTATTGCCTAGACTTTTACCTACATTCCTAACCCTAGGAGTGATAGTCTTAGCATGTAGGGCCACATGCTTTTCCTTAAAGCCCTCATGCTTTCTATTCTTATGATAAATTGCATTAAAATGATAAAAATTAGAACTATCATGCTTTCTACCATTTTGCAAAGGAATAGGCTCAATGAATGTTACCTTCTTCTTTACCTTGGAGGCTCCCCCTTGACTAGTGCCTCCTTGAGCCTTGACCTTCTTCTTCCCCTTGGGGCATTGACTACGATAATGCCCCTTTTGATTGCAAGAGAAGCATATAATATGCTCCTTGCTCTTCTTTGTGTTGGGGATGGCCTCCTTGAGCTTCACCTTGCCCTTTTGTGCCACTTGGCCCTTCTTCTTGGCTAATTTAGGGCACTTGCTCTTGTAGTGCCCATGTTCCCTACATTCAAAGCATATAATATGATTTTTATTATTAATTGAAATATTTATACCTTTGCTTGTAGGGGTGGCATCTTTTTCTTTGGATCCGGAGGTAGAGACTTCCTCTTGATCGGACCTTGATTCTCCTCCATTTGATTTTTCTTGACTTGTGGAGGTAGAATCTTCTTCCTCCTCTTCATCTCTTGACCCGGATGTAGAAGCTTCTCCTTCTTCTTGATCCGGCGTCACCAAGGATTGCTCCCCCTCAATCCTAGAGGTGGAGGCTTCATCATCTTGAATATGAAACAAGGAGTATGCTCTCTCCTTGTTCCCTTCGTTGCATTCCCTTGAGGATGAAGCTTCTTGGATTTCCTCTTCTTCGGAGGTTGAGCATTTTTCAACCTCGGAATCCTCCTCTTGGTCTTGCTCCAAAGAGTCACCCTCTCTGGATTCTTCTTGATCTTGTACAGTGGAGGGGATCTCTTCATGAAGCTTGGCCAATTTACTCCAAAGCTCCTTGGCATCTTCGAATTCTCCAACTTGAGCCAAGATGTGGCTAGGCAATAAGTTGACCAAAAGCTTGGTCACTTTGTCATTTGCCTCGCCCCTTTGAATTTGCTCCGAGCTCCATCTGCTTTTCTTTAGAAGCTTGCCCTTGGAGTTCGTTGGAGCTTTGAAGCCTTCCATTAGAGCAAACCATTGCTCTATCTCCATCATAAGAAAGTTTTCGATTCTTGATCTCCAAGAATCAAAACTCGTAGAAGTGTATGGTGGAGCTACCCTTGTGTCAAATCCAAGTCCATCTTGGAATTGCATCTTGAAGTTGAGCTTGATAAAATCTTGAACTTGAAGAATTTGCTCCAACTTCTTCACCCTCTAGCTTTTCTTGATATGCTTGACCCTTCCGGCGATGATTCCGGTGAAGAGCGGCCTCGCTCTGATACCACTTGTTAGGACCAAAAGTAGCTAGAGGGGGGGGTGAATAGCTCGTCGCGTGCTCGTCGCTTGGCGTTGCTTGTTTCTTCTTGGATGTGCAGCGGAAAATACAGAAACAAACACAAAACGCTAACACTAGGATTTTACTTGGTATCCACCTCACAAGAGGTGACTAATCCAAGGATCCACACCAACGCACACACCCTCCACTATGAATAACACTCCTTTATGGTAACTACCAAAGGCGGAGAAGCCCTACAACACTCTCAATACAAGAAGAAGAAAGGGAAATACAAGTTAAGCAAAAGCTTACAAGATGTGCAGTAAAAACCCTAACCCTAACTTCTTCCTCTTGCAATAGATCCGCCTCTTGACTTGGAAAGCCTCCAAGAACCTTCAAGAACTGGCGATCACGTGCTTGTAGAGAGCTGTGGAGGAGCTGGAATGAATCTGAGAAGAGCTCGTGAAGAGATTCCGAAGACCACGCTCGCCTGCGGCTTTAAACGACCGGATCCCGATCGATTCGAATGTTCCGAATCGAGGCTTGATCGATCCACGGATCGATCCGAGCGCCTGCTCAGGAAACGCGCCTGGATCGATCCACGGATCGATCCAGCGCTTATCGCGCGAAGCAGCATCGTCCCGATCGATCGGCTGATCGATCGGGACCTCTGGATCGATCCACGGATCGATCCAGAAGCTTTCTGTTCGCTGGGAAGAATCTGGATCGATCCACTGATCGATCCACAGACTGGATCGATCCACGGATCGATCCAGCACTTGGTTTTTGCCCAAAACCAAGTCCCAAACCTCCCTAACCAACATCCGGTCAACCTTGACCTGTTGGTACATCATGCCTCGCATCTGGTCACTCCCTTGACCTGCCAGGACTCCCCACCAAGTGTCCGGTCAATCCCTTTGACCCACTTGGACTTTTACTCGTCGTGCGACCTACTTGGACTTCCCCCAGATGTCTGGCCAACCTTGACCCATCTGGACTTCCTTCCTTGCCAAGTATCCAGTCAATCCCTTTGACCTACTTGGACTTCCCAACACCAGATGTCCGATCATCCTTGATCCATCTGGATTTCCTTCCTTGCCTGGCTTCACTCACCAGGACTTTCACCTAGCTTCACTCACTAGGGTTTTCCATCTGCCTAGCTTCACTCACTAGGACTTTCACCTGGCTTCACTCACCAGGATTTCCTTCTGCCTAGCTTCACTCACTAGGACTTTCACCTGGCTTCACTCACCAGGATTTCCTTCTGCCTAGCTTCACTCACTAGGACTTTCACCTGGCTTCACTCACCAGGATTTCCTTCTGCCTAGCTTGCCAGTTAGGACTTCCCAGTCAAGTATCCAGTCAACCTTGACCTACTTGACTCTTCTTCAATCAATATCTTATTGTCAAATATCTAAACCCTAACCAAGACTCAGCTTGGTTAACCAGGTCACCCTTGACCTGAGGGATATTGCACCAACAGAGACGAGCAGCACTGGAACAGAGGGCCCGAACTTTGTTGACTTTAGTGGTCCTGGCGCCCGGAGCCATTCCGGGCGCCTAAAATTGAATCTTGATTAGATCGCGGTTAAACGCGATCCGTTACGAAGGGGATAAAATTTTATCCCCTCCTAGGTGTCTGGAACCCTTTCAGGCGCCCCGACCAAGGCTATAAATACAACCTTGGTCCAGAAGCTTTTAAATTCATTCAAGAAATTGTAACAAGACTTGTGCGCTTCTATTGTTTTGTTTAGCTTCCTTCTTTCTGTGCTTACACTGCTGTAAACGAGGCTTCTCCGCCTGAAGGAGAATTTAGTGCGATCATCTTCCTTGGATTAGCAACCTCCCTGGTTGTAATCAAGTTAAATCCGGTGCCTCTTCTTTTTGTTATTTTCTATTTATTTAATTTATGCAAGTGTTACTTTAAAAGTCCGTGAAGGGTAGTTTGTTTTTATTTGTGCAGGCTATTCAACCCCCTTTTAGCCGGCCAACGGTCTCCAACACCAATGACCTTCTGACGACTTAGTCAACATAGAAGACAGGTCATCATACTCTCCCCCTCTAGGACATGGTGACTTAATCATTATTCCAGCCACATCACACCAGTAGGTTCCTCCTTCTTAGCTTCCTGACAGGATCATATTTGGTGTCGTCTATGAAAATCTCTGCCTAATCTGGAACGTGAAGATGGATGATACTAGAAAACTCTACGTTCATCATGATTCCAAGGGATTTCGACGAACACATTATATTCTCCCCTTACTCCACAGGTATTCGGGAGTCAAGGAACCGAGTTGGATCCTCAATCGGTCAGCAGGTTAGATTTTTATTATACTATGTTTTTCCTTCTGGCCAGAGGATCCACTACATCTCTCCGATCGAGGATTAGGGGCTCAACTCCCTGGTACGGTATGCTACGGGCTTTGATCCCTTATATTGCTATGAGCTTCGCTCCCTTTGACGATCAGAGCTCAGATTATTTCCTCCTTGACTCTACGGACATTAGGGAGTCAAGGGATTGATATTATTTATCTCCCCGACTCCACGGGCATTCAAGAGTTGAGGTATTAAGTCAGATCTTTAGCTGGTTGGCACCATTCCTTGATCATGCATGATAAGTGCCCTGCTCCCTTATATTACTACGAGCTCCATTTCCACTGACATCAGGGCCCAACCTCCACCCGTTCGGGATCGAGCTATCTCCACTAGTCTCGGATCAGCTTATCGAAGCCTCCATCTCCCCCGTTCGGGGTCAAACTATCTCCACTGGTCTTGGGCCAGCTTATCAAAGCCTCCATCTCCTTCGTTCGAAGTCGAGCAGTCTCCACTGGTCTCGGACCAAAATACATCAACAATTGAACGATGACTATAAACCATTGAGTCAGAAAACATCAACAGTCGAACGATAACTATAAATCCTTGAGTTAGAGAACAACAACAGTCGAACAATGACTATAAACCTTTGAGTCAGAGAACATCAACAGTCGAACGACGATTATAAACCCTTAACTCAAAGAACATTAATAGTCGAGTGACGACTATAAACTTTTGAGTCAGAGAACATCAATAGTCAAACGACAACGATAAACCCTTGAGTCAGAGAACATCAACAGTCGAGCAGCGACTATAAACCCTTAAGCTAGAGAACATCACAGCCGAGCGGTGGCTATTAACCCTCGAGCAGTCTCCACTAGTCTTGGACCAGCTTTTTGAAACCTCAATCTCCCCTGTTTAGGGTCGAGTAGTCTCTACTAGTCTTGATCCAGCTTATTGAAGACTCCATCTACCTCGTTCGGGGTCGAGTAATCTCTATTGATATAGGACCAGCTTATTGAAGACTCTATCTCCCCTGTTCAGGGTCGAGTAGTATCCATTGGTCTTGTACCAGCTTATTGATGCATCCATCCCCCTATCTCGGACCAGCTTATTGATGCCTCCATCCCCCCCCCCCCCAAAAAAATTGGGGGCGAGCAGTCTCCACTGATCTCGGACCAGCTTATTGATATCTCCATCTCCGTCATTCGGGGTCGAGCAATCTCCACTGGTCTCGGACCAACTTATTGAAGCCTCCATATCTCCCGTTCGAGGTCGAGCAGTCTCCACTGGTCTGGGACCAACTTATTGATGCCTTCATCTCCCCCGTTCAGGGTCTAGCTGTTAGGATCGATGATCGCAGCTAGAGAGGGGGGGTGTGAATAGCCGACCCCAAATCTTCGCGTTTCTTCCTACGAATTAGGTTAGCACAGCGAAAATAAACACAAGAAACGAAAACAAGAAGATCAAACCTCAACGCGTCGATGTAACGAGGTTCGGAGATGATACTCCTACTCCTCGGCGTGTCCGTAAGGTGGACGATGCCTTTCTTGTTGACTAGAGTGATGAAGCAGCAACCTCACACCAGCAGCAGCTGACGAGAATCCAGTCGAGAAGCTCACGCGAAGCTTCAGCAGCGAGGAGCTCAGCAAAGCTCTGATAGCAGGTAAGAGCAGAAGCTCTAGAGCACCAGAACAGAAGTTCTAAGAAAAGAAGCAGCACGCAGCAGCAGCCCTTCACCTAGATTTATACCTGCGAAGAACCTGCAACGAAGACAGAAGACGCAGAACCTAGCCGTTGTCACTCACAACGGCTAGATCCAGACCGATCAGGCTTCACCCTGATCGGTCTGGGGCTTGCCTGATCGGTCGTGGGGACCGATCAGGCCCTGTGCTGATCGGTCCCCAGACCGATCAGAAGGCTTCACAGAGAGTTGTCCAACTCTCTGTGTGGAATCTGATCGGTCCCCGGACCGATCCCACCTCAGGTGGAAGGCCCCGATCGGTCCCGGGACCGATCAGCTCCATGCCGATCGGTCCCGGATCGATTAGTAAGCCCACGTAACCATGATCGCCTTCGTTGTTATCCGATCGGTCACCGCACCGATCGGATACACAACGACATCGATCGGTCTGCATCGATCCGCAGCTTGGTTTTGCCCAAACCAAGTCCCAAACCTTCCAAACCAATATCCGTCAACCTTGACCTATTGGTACATCATGCTTAGCATCCGATCACCCTTGACCGCTAAGATTCCCCACCAGTGTCCGGTCAACCTTTGACCCACTTGGACTTTCCTTCGTGCAAGCATCCGATCACCCTTGATCTACTTGGACTTCCCAACACCGATGTCCGATCACCCTTGATCCATCTGGATTTTCCTTGCCGGCTTAACTCAACGGGACTTTCACCTAGCTTCACTCACTAGGGTTTTCACCGGCTTCACTCACCAGATTTCCATCTGCTGACTTCACTCACCAGACTTAACCGCCCGGCTTCACTCACCAGGACTTTCCCTTGCCTGGCTTCACTCACCAGGACTTTCTCGAATGCCTGGCTTCACTCACCAGGACTTTCACCTTCACCTAGCTTCACTCACTAGGATTTTCACCTGGCTTCACTCACCAGGATTTCCCGACTGCCTGGCTTCACTCACCAGGACTTCTCCGACTGCCTGGCTTCACTCACCAGGACTTTTCCCCGTGCCAAACTCCCTGTTTGGACTTTCCCCGTGCCAAGTCTCCATACTTGGACTTTCCGCGTGCCAAGCTACCTGCTTGGACTTTTCCCGAATCAGGTCAACCAGGTCAACCTTGACCTAAGGTTGCACCTACAATCTCCCAAACACCTATTCTTGTCAAACATCAAGAATACAACTCTCTTCTCGTCAAACATCGTCAAACATCAAAACACAACTCGAGTCAGGTCAACTCGAGTCAGGTCAACCAGGTCAACCTTGACCTAAGGTTGCACCAACACTAGCAGTCTCCACTGGTCTCGAACCAACATATTGAAGACTTAATCTCCCTTGTTCGGGGTCAAGTAGTCTCCATTGGTCTTGGATCAGCCTATTGATGCCTCCATCTCCCTTATTCGAGGTTAAGCAGTCTCCACTGGTCTCTGACTAGCTTATTGAAGCCTCCATCTCCCTTGTTCGGGGTCAAACAATATCCACTGGTCTTGGGCCATCTTATTGAAGACTCTATCTCCCCCATTCGGGGTCGAGCAGTCTCCACTGGTCTTGGATCAGCTTATTGAAGACTCCATCTCCCTCGTTCAGAGTCGTGCAGTCTCCACTGGTCTCGAACCAACTTATTGATGCATCCATCTCCCCCGTTCGAAGTCGAGCAGTCTCCATTGGTCTCGGACCAACTTATTGAAGCCTCCATCTCCTCCGTTCGGGGTTGATCAGTCTCCATTGGTCTTGGACTAGCTTATTGATGCCTCCATCTCTCCCGTTTAAGGTCGAGCAGTCTCCACTAGTCTCAGACCAACTTATTAAAGACTCTATCTCTCTCGTTCGGGGTTGACCAATCTCCACTGTCTCAAACCAACTTATTAAAGACTCTATCTCTCTCGTTCGGGGTTGACCAATCTCCACTGTCTCAAACCAACTTATTGATACCTCCATCTCCCTCGTTCGGGATCGAGAAGTCTCCACTGGTCTCAGACCAGCTTATTAATGGCTCCATCTCATCCGTTTAGGGTCGAACAGTCTCCACTAGTCTAGGACCAACTTATTGAAGCCTCTATCTCAGTTGTTCGGGGTCGAGTAGTTTCCACTAGTCTCAAACCAGCTTATTGAAACATCAACCTCCTTCGTTTGGGGTCGAGGTATCTCCACTGGTCTCTGACCAGAGTATCTCACGAGCTCTGCGCCCGCTCGACTCACGAGTTTTGTTCTAGTTCGCCTTTGATTTCACTGTCTATGCTCCCACTCAATTCTCAGGTTCTGCATCCATTCAGTCACTTGCTTTGCATTCCCCCCGTAGCATCGCTCGACATTCGCTCGATCGTCTGCTTGACATCTGCTCGACACTATTTTTTGTCGCTTACTCGGCATTGCTATTGTCGTTAGATCGACACCGCTACTATCCCTTATGAGACACCACTACTATCGTGACTAATTGCGTGGCATTATACGACGGGTTCAACAATTTGACTCTATAGATGGGAGCAATTCAGCCTTTGTGACAGACTATCTAGTCAGTCAGATTCGCGCCTCCCTCAATTATACTTGAAGGGGATGTTTGTGATGTGGATATATATATCTTAGGCACATGAGAGAAATTAGGAAAGGAGAGAAGGGTATTTTGAGGAATTCACTGTTAGGGCTTTTTAGAGGAGGAGGTACTATTCACAGAGAAGGGGCGTCTTCTTCGCTTCTTCCACCGTTGCCAATAGAGCCACGCACGCCTCCGCTCCTCTTCCTCTTCCTCTGGCCATCTGCTGAGATAGCAGTCGGAGTCGTACACGTCGAGGAGCATCACGCCATTATCTCCCTCAAGTTAGCTCTGTTTGACTTCGTCGTCGCCACCCCCTCTCAAGCTCACGGACGAGGCGACGTCAGCACCGCCTCTATCTCTCCGCAGAGCACACCGCCTCACATTGGGGGACGACGCCGCTGTTGGTCCAGCGGGCCGGCTGGAGAGGGTTGAGTTGCCTGAAATAATAAAACGCCTTTCTTGATCTTCCAACTTAGGTTAGCGGCAATAGCAAATAAAATAAAACAGAAATAACAACTTAAATAAAATCAATAAAAGGCACCAGAATTTACTTGGTTACTACCTAGCTGGTTGTTAATCCAAGCCAAATGGAAGCTCTTAAAAAGTCTCCTTCACTGAAGGCGGAGAAGCCTTTTACACTTGTTAATAGCTCAGACTATTGCTAGGAAATCAATACAGTAGTTGTTGTTTCTTTCCTAGGTCCAGGGGTCTTTTTATAGCCTCTAGAAAACCTTATCCATAGGCTGAAGGTGCCTTCCATAGGGCTGGAAGGCGCCTCCAGCGAGGCGCTCGTGGATAAAACTTTATTCACGGTCAATGGCTCATTTGAGCCTGGTCGAAGGCGCCTTTCATAGCTTTGGAAGCCGCCTTCCATCCATGGAAGGAGCCTTCCACAGAAGGCGCGGAGGTGCCTTCAACAGCCTTTGAAGGCGCCTCCAGCATCACTTGCAGCCCCATTTCACTCCTTTGTTGTTGCGATCTCCTGGGTTATTTCGACCACCGTAATAGATCTCACCCGAATCTAATTTTCAGTGTTTTCCTCGAGTAGCCTTCCTCCCCAGCTTCTCGTCCCTCGGACCGCCACGCACGTCTTTCTCGTCCGCTGGTGTATTCTTCCGCAGCACCTCGTCCCTTAGATGCAACGAGCCCGTCGACTCTCTCCCGTGCCGTCCTTCTCGCTAGCCGCGTCTTCCGCTCGACTTCCTGTGCTCCTAAGCTCCTGCACACTTAGACACAGGGATCAGAAAATAACATGACCTAACCTAATTTGGTCATCGCCACCTCCTCGGTCCCTTGCTGGCTGCTTCTCATGCCTCCACCATTCCCCTCCTTCTTCTCCACGTGGAAGCTGTTGGTTCGTAAAGAATCGATAGAGGAGGGGGGATATCGAAAACAAAAAATCTTCGTAAAGAGTTAAGCAGCGGAAAAAGAGTAGGGAAAGGAAGAGCAAGGCTAACATAAGTTCTTTTACTTGGTTCGGAGCCTGTGTCGACTCCTACTCCAAGGCCCGCACACAAGGGTCTTTTGGTGGGCAATTACTAATAATTCGAAATCAGAGTTACAATGAAATTACAGGAATTATTAGTAAATAAAATACCGACAATTATGAAAACTAAGACAGGAAGAAATAAAACTTGTCGGTGAGCTTTTGGCAGCGTCGCAGGAGTACTGAAGATCTGATCGTGAGTTGTGTTTTGAGCTTCAGCCTTGACCCTCTTATATAGGAGGTTCGGGGCGCCTAGAACCTTCAGGGCGCCCTGGTGGTGACGTAGCCGAGCCAACCAGTGAGCTCCACATGTCTTAGTGACGTTGGGGATAAAAGTTAGGCTTCGAGCATCTGGGTACCTCCCGGGCGCCCGGACCATGTTTTTCAGCAGACTCCTTCCTGCAAGAAAAACGTTAGTCCGAGACACTCATATATCCTGCAAAACAGATTATTAGCACAGTTTATAATTCAATAAAAAGAGTATGACTTAGATTCCGTCTTTCCGAGACCGGAATCTAGTCACGATCTCGACTTAGAGTTCCGAAATGGTTCTAAGTCGGATCGGCGCCTAAGTTCCCTTCCCAGGAACGCGTCCTCATAATGACTCCCCTCCAGTGACTTACCTTTACTTACCTGCCAGACGTCCGGTCAGTCCTTCGACTCGTCTGGACTTTGCGCTAGCTATCCGGTCAGCCCGTTGACCTAACTGGACTTCGTGCCAAACGTCCGGTCAGCCCGTCGACCCGTTTGGACTTCATGCCAGCTATCCGGTCGGCCCGTCGACCTAGTTGGGTTTCGTGCCAGACATCCGGTCAGCCTGTCAACTTGTCTGGGCTTCTCCTGCACACTCGGTCAGAGTGTTAGATCAACAACAAAACTAACTTAACCTATTTTGTCATTCATCAAAACCTGGGTTAGACCGTTAGTGCTAACTGCACCAACAGAAGCCACAGTCATCTTCCTCTCGCCGCCTACTCCTTCTGCCGTCTCACGCATGTCGTGACGCCTAGGTAGCCCCCTCTCCTCCTCTCGTCGACAACTCCTCTCGTCGGCAGCCCCTGCGAGTAGCCCAGTGCCAACGCCGTCTCTAGCATTGAGGCCGTCACTGCCGCCTCCCTAGCGTCGCCAGCCCTTTCTCCCTCTCCACGCTAACACCACAGCGCCACCTCTCGCCCACTCCATAGCCCTTGTGAGAAGCCACCAGTTGTCGACGCCGCTATCGGCGTCACTATCAGTGCCTCCGTTGTTGAATTCGACTGACCAACACCCCTGCCAGTGGATCTGATGATTTAGCATTCCGCTCAGCCCTGATCTAGCTTGTTTTCGGCCATTGAGCCATTGTGTTTCGCTCTTCATACTACTATTATGATTGTGAGCTGTTGGTATTATCCGACTTGTGAGTCATTATTACAATCCGACCTTCGTGCCGCTGTAGTATTCGAGCCTGCGATCTATTGTTTTATTCTAGCTTGTGTGTCGTGTGCTGTGTTCTGGCCTTCTGGCCTTTGAGTTGCTAGGGTATTCCGGCCTGCATACTGCCTTTCGGATCCATGTCGCATCCAACTCCGAGCCGTCACCCCTAGATCCAGCTCCTCAGCCGATTCACATTAAGCTACTCTTTCAGGTCACGACGACTCCATCAGCATCATGACTAGCTCATCGGTTTATCAGTGAGCGCCCCTGGGTCAGGGTACGTCACCGTACTCACTCTTCATTCATTTCCTTGTTTAACTATATATTATCCTGCTCCTTATATATCCGTGGGATCTGCCTCGAGCATCCAGATGTCAGGGATCGGGGAAACTCGGGTCATGCCTGTAGTTAGCGTTGACCAAGTCTCGATTTGGTCAACATAGAAGACAACTCATCATACCCTCCCCCTCCAGGGTATGACGATTTGGTCAGCATTTCAGCCACATCACATCAGCAGGTTTCGTCTTAGTTTCTCAACAGAATCATATTTAGACCAGAGACCTTTTGACGACTTGGTTAATATAGAAGATAGTTTATCATATCCTCCCCCTCCGAGGTATGACAACTTGGTCAATATTATTCTAGCCATATCACATTGATAGATTCAATCTTCTCAGCTTCATGACAGTATCAATATGGATCCCTTCTTTCGTTTGTGAAATAATATGCATTTTGTTTATAAATAATGCTAATGGTCTCATAGATTGAACTGCCAACGTATCAATTTGAGGAGGGATTATATAAACCAAAGTAAAATGTATGATAATTAATAAAGATAAATTTATCTATATTTTAGACACGCCTCTTTTATCTCCATAGTCTAGCTATGCCTTGGCCTTTTATGACAAATTGAGGCGAGTATTGATTTTAGCTAGAGATGAAAGTGAAGTGTTAAGGTGTCAAGTTTTCGATCGCGTAGTAAAGTTTCTCACACCTGTATTTTTTTATAACCTTAAATAAAAATATCCCATCTATCAATCATCTTAGTCGTACAAACTTAATGATATTAAAGAATAAAAGAGGCCTTTAACATCCATGGTTCTAGGTGTGCTCCACCTATTTAAGTTAGTAATTTTCCAAGGCCATGTTCTATACTTGAAAGCACTCATCTGGATGTCTTTGCTCATAAGCAATTGAGGGTGACTAATTTGGACAGTGTTTATCTTCTTACACCTAATGATACAATATATAATGATGGGGTTCAATAAAATCATGACAGTCAGAGGTCAAGGGGACGTAATAATCAGAAGTTAAGAGAACGTGACAGTCAGAAATCAAGGGAACGTGGCAACCAGAAGTCAAGAGGACGTAACAGTCAGAAATCAAGGGAACGTAGCAGTCAGAAGTCAAGAGGGCATGGCGGTCAGAAGTCAAAGGGACGTGACAGTCAGAAGTCAAGGGAACGTGGCGATCAACAGAGAGGAAGTATAAGACCGCGTGACGACGTCAGCAACACGGTCCCCAATTAGGTTCTCACATACCAGGACCCCAGATCTAATGCGCCTTGGTCTAAGACATTGGGGGGGGGGGGGGGTAGACAGGGTAATACACGGCCAGGATCTGACTGGTCGGGTTCTCACAGCCCGATTACATCCAGTCCTGGTTCTCTCAGCAAGTTAATTCCGGATCGACTCTTGGATGATCTCACCACAGCTCCTAGTCCCGCAAGGTTTAGGCCAGATATTATACCCGACAGATCATCCTGAGCTGCCCCATTCATACCTAATCGTGACAGAAGGTCAGGATGAAAGGTGCTACACGATAACAAGGTCAAGGAATCGTAACCACCAATCAGAGGATAACTGTTGAGTGTTAGGGAATATTCCAACAATCGACAATCATCTGCGAATGAAACCTTCCTTCAGTGCACAGGAGGATGTCACGTGTCCTCCATCACCCAACAAGTTCTGACATCCGACATTCTTTTACATCGGTCAGCCTCCAGAGGTACGCACTGTCATATAAAAAGGGAGGTCCTCTTCCTTGCGCAGGTACGCTCTCTTGCACATTCGTATTTGTCTTCTACTTTCTTTCTCTTTCGTACATTGTTCTTCTGGGGGAAAAGTACCCGACTTGAGCGTCGGAGGGTCTGTTTCGGGATCTTTTTCCTTGATTTATGGCCTCTAACGTCCTGTGTGTTTGTCTGAGCATGCGCAGAGTTTAAGAACCACCAGTGCAGTCATCGTTATCCGTCAGTACCACGTGGGGGTCCATTCTTGTAGGCGCATACAAGAATAGTATCCTAGTCGCCCCTCCGTCAACATCGACAACATGTCATCCGACTTTCGTTTGACTCAGATTCTGAACAGGATCATCTAACAAACCTTAACGATAATTCCTTCTTCTTAAACAAGTCCAAGACATTGCAATTACCTTAACGATAATTCCTTGCTTCTTAAACAAGTCCAAGACATGCAAATTGAAAGGGCAAAGGGTTGGTTATTAACTCGGAACATGAGGAGGCCACTCTACTTATCTTTTCTATATATAGCTACTAAATTCTACAACCATTGGAAGAATAATAGTATCGATTAGAGAAGAATAAGAACAATAGAAACACTACAATCAGAATAATTTAGGAATCACATGAAGCCCACCACATTTACTCACTCAAGCCCCCAAACAAGATCCATGGATATGAACTTCCAACAAGAAGACAAAAATCCATTCATGTAGTACCTGCTGAGTCCATGACTTGCTCAGCGGATCATGACAACAGTCCTGCCAATGCTAGCTCACGAGACTCACCTTAACCAAATCCCTTCAATAATGCTCTGAACGATCTCATCCTCCTCCGATTTAAATCCATATCTACAGCTCGCTTTCCTCCCACCCAACAAGTAGCTCTATAGGAAACGAAGCCGACAGGAATGGCTTGCCTGCTTCTTCTTCTACTACTAAGCCTCACTCACGTCGCAATGGCAGCGGCCGCAGGCGCCGGCGCCTCCCGCTGCCACATTCCGAAGGACGATGGCTCCACGCTCCACGTTCTCCACGCCTTCGGCCCGTGCTCGCCGCTCGGCCAATACGCCTCGTGGGAGGACAGAGTGGAGGACCTCATGGGTCGCGACGAGTCACGCCTTGCCTACCTGTCCTCCCTGGCCGTCGCCGCCACCGGAAGCGCTTCCGTGCCCGTCGCGTCAGGCCGGCAGTTCCTTCAGATTCCCAACTACGTCATCCGCGCAGCCTTGGGCTCCCCGGCTCAGTCGTTGCTCGTTGCACTCGACACCAGCAGCGACGCAGCCTGGGTCCCCTGCATCGGTTGCGTGGGATGCACCTCCGCGACTCCAGCCTTCGACCCAGCTCGCTCCGCCACTTACCTCCCGGTCCGCTGCGGCTCCCCTCGGTGCACTCAGGTGCCCAACCCCACCTGCCCCGCAGGCGCGGCCGCCTGCTCCTTTAATCTCACCTACGGTGGCTCCTCTGTTCAGGCGGCGCTCGCGCAGGACGTGCTCACTCTAGCATCCAACGTCGTGCCGGTGTATACATTCGGGTGCATGCAGAAGGTCACCGGAAGTTCCTTGCCACCGCAGGGCTTGCTTGGCCTCGGACGCGGCCCGCTCTCCTTCCTCTCCCAAACCAGGGATCTCTATGGCTCTACCTTCTCCTACTGCCTCCCAAGTTTCAAATCACTCAACTTCACCGGCTCGCTGAAGCTCGGAACAACTGGTCAGCCGCGGGTTCTCAAGACTACGCCGCTACTCTCCAACCCCCGTCGCTCGTCCCTCTACTACGTCAACATGACCGGGATCATGGTGGGGCGCAAAGTGCTCGACGTACCGAGTGCGGCGCTCGCATTCGACCCCGCCACCGGGGCGGGCACTGTGGTCGACTCCGGAACCATGTTCACGCGGCTGGTGGCGCCGGCGTACATGGTCTTGCGGGAGGAGTTCCGACGCCGGATGCGGGCAGTGGGACCGGCGACGTCTCTAGGGGGATTCGACACGTGCTACAGCGGCAGTGCGGTGACGCCCCCGTCCGTGACGTTCATGTTCACGGGGATGAACGTGACGCTGCCGCCTGAGAACGTGATGATCCACAGCACCGCCGGATCGACCGCGTGCCTGGCGATGGCGGCGGCGCCAGACAACGTGAACTCGGTGCTCAACGTGTTCGCTAACATGCAGCAGCAGAACCACCGAGTGCTCTTCGATGTGCCGAATTCTAGGATTGGATTCGCCCGTGAGCCCTGCACGTCTGCCTGAGTCACCTCTTGTGCGAGCATTAATTGAGCTGTGTTCTTTTGGGTCGTTTCGTTTAATTTGGGTCCAAATTCCATTGTTGCAGGGCAGTTGTGTTGGATTGTAGTTCTCAAGTAGTTGAGCCAGATTTGGAAGTGAACCGGGCCTTCCTGATCCTATTTTGTTGAACCATTCAAAATTTCTAATAACCGCAGTTTTTTTTTTTCCTTGCAATGATCAAATCTGACAGAACATTGAATTAAATCCATTTTTTTTTTCAAGAGTTTTGGTGTAATTATAAAATTATTATTTTGTGATTCAAAGATTAAGAATTCGAATTCTAAATATAACCTATAGGGTAAAGTAGGGTAAGACCGTGTAATGAATCCTTTTCTGAAACCCATATGACCGGACTATAATTTTTTTCTTTTTTATCAGATACGTAAACATCTAGCAGCGGCAGGAAGGACCTCTTTATCCTTCCCAGGCATCTTATTTAAATCAGCATGCAGTAAGAAGGGCCTTATTTATAAATCCAACAGTCTTCAAGGAATCACATTCCTCGACGTCAGTGATGGTCTCATTTGCACTATTTGCTCATCATCAACTCCCATCTTCTTTGCGGACATTCCGGCTTCAAAGAAGCGATTCACGGCAGTGTCCATGTAGGCTATCCCTTCCCTGACATTCATATTCTTCAGTTTATCTCGGAAGTTGATTAGGAGATGATCGCCATTTAGAACTGATGCGAGTTGCATAAGCTCTTGCTGGAACTCACTCAGCTTGGCATCCTCATTAGCTTCAGTCCTCCTAATCCTCACAGGAGTCGGTAGCTGAGCTGCATTTACAGTCAAAACCATATCAGAAACTTTATCACAGAGAATATATGATATGACTTTTGACTACCTAATTACTACTGGTACGTACGTACACAAATTTTAAGCAAAAGTTTAGAAACACTCGTATATAAATTATGACGGGTTTCTCGGCTGAGTAGGTTATTGAAATAACGACACTATTTTAATGGACATGTATTTATCAAAAAAAAAAAAATCTCCTAAGTTTTCATTTTGACCACTAGGGAAATTTTAAACCATTTAATTTGTATGCCAAATATTCATGCAACTAAATTCTTCATGAACATATATCACACACTTTGAGTCCTGATTAATCTAAATTTCAATAAAGCTAGCATCAAACGATGAGCAAACATATCACCTGGGCAATCAGTTCGGGGTTTTGTCCTAGTTTGCACAATGCCTTCGAAAGTTCCAGCCCACGCATCTCTTTTTGTCAGGAAAGGTGAAGGGAGATCAAAAATTTTCTTCACAGTGGCTGGTATGGATGAGTGTTCATATTCTGAAGTTGAAGTGGGTCCACTGGGACCGTGAACAACTGCAAATATCCATCAACATATATAGTTCTTACTTCTTAATGAAGCAATCACACAATTAGGTTAATGACCATATAAATAGAAAATTTTATGAAAGTTACCGGTGCCCTTCTTGATCCACGGAGAGACCATGATGGCAGGCACCCTAACTCCCAACCGATCAAACTTAAAGAAGAAAGGGTCAGGCCCAACGATGTCATCAGGACTGGGGACACCCCTCACAGGTGTTGGAACATGATCGAAGAAGCCACCATGCTCATCATAAGTGATAATTAAGAGGGTCTCATTCCACTGGGGACTGGCGCGAAGGGTTTCATAGACCTCCTTGATAAACATTTGGCCCTGGTAGACATCATGGGAAGGATGATCATCAGTGGCCGGGTTGTCTTTGGAGTCCATATAACGCTGCTCGATGACAACATAGTTCTCGAGGTTGCCTTTTCTAGCACGATCCTTGAACGACTTCTCGTATGAATGAAACTTGGAAATGTATTTGAGCTTCCTAAGGTTGCGATAGAACAGAACGGCTGGTACATTCTGGTAGTATATTCCAAAAGAAAGTCCTGCATCTTCAATGTTCTCGAATATTGTTCTCTGTGGCATCCCCAGTGCCAGAGATCTGCATGAGTTGTATCAAGTTCTTGAGATAGTTAGCAAGTCAAATACAGTGTAGGAAAAGGATATTGTAGTCAAAATTTTGCAATTTAATCAATTCTGGATAATTTTTCTAGGCAATGACAACTTACAATAAATTAATCAAAGATATGAAAACTTCCTTTTCTTTTTTTGGAAAGAAGGGATATTGTGTTCAGATCTCAGATCCAAAGTTATCACTGGAAATAGTACGCAACAGAATGCCTCTTGGGCATCCGTCATTCATTACAAGAGCCAAGAAATCTTGCGGGGGCCTCATCAAATCTAGCAATCAACAAAAGCTCTTTTTGACAAACAGGTATTTAAGGGAAAACTTCTTTTTGCCCTTCAATTTAGTTTCTTTTCTCCATGGAATTCAGAAATCTTAACAATGTAGAATGTCTCACCTAGTCTACAACTCCCTCACTTAAACCTGTTTGCCATGGTGAGAAGTCACCAGTGTGATAATCGAGGAGATTCATTGATGAGTTTATAAGATCTGGGAGCAATATAATTTGATGATTTTGAAATTTTGAGAGCATTTTGAAATCTAGATGTGAAATTATGTTCACATAAACAATCTAAATTGTCCTTTTCACGAGCTCGAACATATAAGCAAACCTGCAAATCTTGAAATTATTTAATCTGATCTTTCAACTTGAATAAGAATTAAGAATCATGACTTATCATAAAGAATCAACAGGAATCTATAAACCTGTTTATTCTTAATTTAAATTACGTAAAAAACCCAAAAAGATTCTAACTACTTAAAAAAAACCTTTTTAAAATGAGAGGCATTCTTCATTGAGATTCTATAAAAAATAATAATTTTAATTTTACCTATATATTATAGTCAAACTATTATTTATCTAATAGCCATTTTTTATAAAAAAAAAAATACAACACATCAAGGTCCACAAATGATTTTGAAGATAAAATTGGATAAAGGGCAGTCCAGTGCAGACACCTCCACCGACACAAAAAATAAATAAATAAATAATAATAATAATAAAGCATCATGGTTCATCAGAGTAGAATTGCGGCTGTAAGATTTTCAGGTAGAATTATATAATATATGCGTCCTATAATGAAGACATGAGGATACACGCATTGAAACAATAAAGTCATCGTTAGGATACATGAGGTATTTCTTATTATAATTGTTATTATTATAATTATAAGATTACATATTATAAATTTTATAATTAATTTTATATAGACATATAAAGACCGGCCCATAATGAGCTTTTACTCTTTTGTAGAGTAATCAGTATGGTTGGACTCCAAGACTTCTTTCGGAGCATGGTGTCCAATTAAGGGTCCAGACAGCGATCCAGAGGCGTCCAATTCGATTTCCTAACAACTACTACCAGCAACCTTTTCGATCAAAAGCGAAAAAAAACAAACAAACAAGCTAGCTATCAGCTATGATGCCCAAATCGAATTACCCATCTGAAATTCTCAAGCTCTCAGCGACGTTAAAAATACAAGGAACCCGCGGCGATCGATCCATGAGAAGAAAAAACAGAGGAAGCTAATTAAGCAGGCAGGGGGCAGTCGATGCGTACCTCTGGTCGTTGCCGATGAGGCCGTGCGAAGTGCCGGAGTGGACGTAAAGCCGATTGGGCTGCGTCGAGGCCGGCATCGACGCGAACCATCGATCGCACACAGCGAACTCCTGGACCAGCGTTTGGTATACCACCACCATCTCCGGACGGAACCCATTCATGACGCTCTCCGTCATATTATCCGACATGGATCGCGCCTGCTGCACGAATCCGTTCATGGGCGCCGGATCCGCCGACGAATCGTTCGACCCGAAGATCTGCTCGCGTATGGCCTGGAACGAGTGCCCCGGGTCAGGATCCACGTAGTGTGCGCCGTCGCGGAAGTAGACTCGCCCCGAAGCAGGGTCCGACGCCGAGATCGGGTTCCATTCCTGCCCCGTCACGCCATTGATCTCCGGATTGAGACGCTTCATCCACCCTAGCATGTGGTCGAAGGAGCGGTTCTCCATTACCAGGACTACTATCGTCTTTATTGGCCCGGAGGCGGCGCCACCTCCGCCTCCGGCGAGAAGGAGAAGGATAAGGAGGAGGGGAGATTGGAAAGAGGAGGGTCGGAAGCGGTCCCCCATGACCAAATGGGGATGTCTTCTCGCTTCTGGTTCACCAAGTGGAGCGGGATCGAGTGGGACATGGGATTCCGTTTAGGCAGTACCACGCTCGAGCTATATAAAGCGGAAGACGGTGGGCCGTGTGAAATGATTCCTCTCTCGTGTCTCGTGTCGTGTCTCTCTGGCGCGGCCACGTCATCCAAAGATTTGTTTTAGTTTTGTGGGATGTAAAAATTATTAATTATGAATTTGAATTTATATTTATATTTTTCTAATTTGTTGGATGTGTTAAATATACTTTCAGTTTTAATTACCAGGTAATAAAGCTACTCATTAAATATTTGCCAACACTATAAACCGGATAAATACATGTGCGACGTATCATTGATGTGAAATATAACGATATTTATCGTTTGATTAATTTTTCCATTATTTATTGCTTTGTAGAGGGAGATTGCGTACGTATCGTTTGTAGGAGATAGCACAAACGATCAATTACGTCGATTGAACCAGCTCATTTATAATATCTATATAGCATATAATATTATAAGAAGTAAATTGAATGACGTACGTCCAATTTTTCAGTTTGTTTTTTTGCTAAAATTTAAAAAAAAATGAATTTTTAATAAGCACCGGTATAGTTGTATGTATACAATTAATATTGTACGAGATCCATTAACTACATAGAAAAAAAAATACAATTCCACTTTCGGTTCAATTAAATTGTTTTTTTCCATAGTGCATGGACTTTCGTAAAGAAGGAGAGGAAAAGTGATATCGAATGTGGATATATAGTTTAGTTGTTTTAATTCTTCCACTGTCAAATCTGGATAGTTAATTGCTTTAATTAATTCTCTTCATATTTGGGTCTGTTGAAATGCATTTTGTAGGTATATTTTTTCTTTTGTAAAAGCGTTGCAACTCCACAAATTTTCCGAGATGTAAAACTAAAAATAATCTAATTTATACACAATTTTTCAAAAAAAAAAAAACTTTAACTTGATTTAATATAATTTCCTTAAGAGAAAAAAATGGGTTGCAGTTTATTTTCCTCAATTGTTTTGGTGGCCGCCATCTTCTTGTGAGAGGGAAATGAAATTAGTGACGTAAGATTTAGCTGATGCGTAATGGAAAAAGGTTTCTTCGAAGGTTGTGCCAGACTAAGATGTAACTGAGAGTTGAGTGCAAGCATAACCTAAAAGAAGATCAGAAACATTAGTTCTCTTTACAGATTATTGGTCCACAGATCAAGAATTAGCTGGAAACTTCAGAAAAATGCAGATTGAATTTTGAATTCATTAAAGAAAGGGGACGGTGGAAGTTCATGGTATAGCTGACAAAAGCTGCGATAATGTTCGTTGGCATGTTGTTGAAGTCAAGGTCTTGGGGGCATAGTAATGGCTGGAGATAATATATCTACACACTCACATGATATATAGATCATTTCTATAGCAGATCATTGTCTTTGCAAATTGCAACACCATTTTTAAAACGATGGGAAAAATACTTGAATCAAGAATCAAGATAGCGCAACAAAAACGAAATCAGGGCCTAGTGCCAAATCAAAATGGTCCAAATTAAAGATGCAGTTCAGGAACTCAAATAAAAGATCGGGAACCTCAGACCTAATCATTAATAAGATTTTATCGAAATTGATTGCTACCAGGATGCGACAAGTGTTGTCTAAAATTATTTCTCCCTCGCGGAGTGGTTTTATAGCATGGAGATTATATTGATCTCTGATAATATTCTTAATTTTGGCTCAAGAACTCACTCATAAGTTGAATTTTCATGTAAGGGGCGGAAATGTGATTATGAAGTTCAATATGGAGAAGGCGTCTGATAGGCTTCAGTGGGGTTTTCTTTTCAAGGTGATGTTTAATTTTGGCTTCCATACAGCATTTATTGATATTATTAGGAGGTGCATTGAGAATTGTTGGTTCTCGGTCCGCAATAATGATCGTCTTACGGGCTTCTTTCCATCGAAGTGAGTACTTCGGCAAGGTGATCCTGTCTCTCCTCTCTTATTTATTATTGCTGTGGAGTTTTTGTCGTGGGGTTTAAACTTTAGATGACTTATGTAGCAATTGGAGCCTTCGATTGCATTTTGTTGCCCATGGTGGGGTTCGGTTATCAAATCTAGCATATGTGGATGATGTTACGATCTTCATGAATGGCTCCATTAATTGCGTAAAACGAATCAAGGGCTTTTTGGAGAGGTATGAGGCTATATCGGGACAAGCTATTAATGCTTCCAAGAGTCGATTTTTTCCGGCCAAAGGTATTTCTACTACAAGAAGGAATTTGATTGCTACAGTATCAGATTTTGAGGAAGGCTCCCTCCCCATGAATTATCTTGGAGTGTCATTATTTTCAACCATTATTATTGGAGAAAGCGAAAAAGAAACTCTTTGGTTGGAATATATCACGGCTATCATGGGGGCCAATTGTTGCTCATTCAAAGAGTTTTGTGCTCATTCCCTTTCTATCTGTTGTAGGTTATTCCACCTCCTTGTTCTATTCTCTACTAATTAGAAATGATGTTTGCACGGTTCTTTTGGGGGTCTTCGGAGGTCAACAAAAAGTCGCACTAGATTTCTTGGTCCAAAATCTGTAGGCCGAAGCTGGAAGGTGGTTTGGGCGTGCGGTGTTTGGCGGATATGGGTGAAAGAGTAAAATTAGAAAGAGGACAACAAAAATACGAACGCAATAATAAAATTTATTGTTCATTGATATTTTAAGAAATACTTGATCAATTAATAAATAATAAAATTATTCTAATAATTATAATAATATTATTTTAATAATTCTAATATTAATTTGATTTGATTTGATGATTTAATTCGGTCAATACTGATGATTCTTTTATACCCCCGACAAATTTAATAGGAAATCTTTGACGTTGAGTTTGCTTGCTAACTTGTTAAAACGTTGTCTGGATAATGACTTAGTAAAGATATCAGCGATTTGATTTTCAACAGAAATATAAGAGACAGATAACTATTGAGTTGTCACACGTTCATGAACAAAATGAAAATCAATTTCCACATGTTTTATACGAGCATGAAAGATAAGATTAGCTGTAAGATATGTCGCCCGCGTCGAACCGAGTCTCCATGGTAGCATACCAGAGACCGAGAGCGAGGTCAGACGGCTGCGAAGAGCTCGCCATTGCCGGAAAACGAACAGACAGAAGGTTTGACGGGAAAGATGGCCGGAAAATGGAAAGGCAGAAGGTTCGATGGGAAAGATGGCCGGAAAACATAGAAAATTAAAAAATACAGAGGCAGAAAGAACAGTGAGAGATCAGGCAGAGACGGAGAAGCTTACAGGAAGGGTGAAAGTAGCCGCTGCTGAAGGAATCCGACGATCGACGGAGCACGAATTACTCGAGAGATCGCCGACGACTAGCAAGGAGAAAATGGCAAAGTGAGCGAGGAGGAAGTAGCAGCGGCTTTATAAAGAATGGCTCAACCGACCGAAGCCGTCCGATCTAGGGCGCGGGGATCGGAACACACATCCGGCCGATGAATTCAAACCACCAAACGTCACATCAGCAGCTGTCACCTCGGACGTGCAGCGACTGCGATGGTGACACATGGCGCCCTCCCATAGGACAACATTTAATGGGCGTCAGCGCGTGCTCGGCCTTAATGGGATGATTTGCGTGTATCCCGAGGAGATTTGAGTGGCGTTAGCATTGACTGTCCGGCTCGCGCCCTCCTGGGAATGCTGAGGAAAAAATATCCAAGTACAAAGGCTCAAAGCGCCAACCGACATAGAAAGATCAGTCCTACATGGGCCGATCGGGATTCAACCCACCCATTGGTCGATCAGCCAATGGGTCACCAGACTACTTGTCCAGTCAGTCGGACTTGCAGCCTCCTTCGACTAGATTTGAGGGGGAGGCACGTGATCCGGTGGTGAGGTGGGGCCCACTCGGCAGGAGGTCAAAGTGGTCAACATCCTAGGCAGACGTTCGATCGGGCGGGCGAACTACCTTCCCGATCAATAGGAAGAGTAGTCGGCTCGACACTTCGACGGCTCGAACGGACACCGAGCTTCCGACGCTCACAAAGCTCAGCAGGGAGGGGTGAAGGCCGAGCAGCCATCCCACTCGGCTATACAGTAGGCGCAGCCTCGACCCAGCAGACAGGGCTCCCTCGCCCAATAGGGTGGAGTCGGATAGCTGAGCATGGGCCGAGCGGACGCTCGGCCCAACCATTGTATCACCCGGACGGCAGACCGACCGAGCGACTCTCCCGCTCGGCCCAACAAAACACAAAGGGGGCAGTTGGCGATATTTTCCTAAGAATCAGTGTCATCGACATGTGGCATGGTCGACGACATGTTCAGACAGAGAATCGTACGGTGGAAGCTTCCACTGTCACGTCAGGGATATGCTCGGGCTATTAAGGTATGACATCAAACACGCTTTTCTGATACGTCATTTCCAGGTATGCTTTGGGAAGCGTGTGCACCTTGGGAAGCGTGCGCGCCTTGGGAAGCGTTCGTGCGTCTCCCGGGAGCCTTATATAAGGATCCATAGGCTTCGACAGAGGTAGGTTCATTACTGTAGTTATAGTTACGCTGCTGCTCCTTTTTCTCTACTTCATTATTCATTCGTTTGTCACCGGTGACTGACTTGAGCGTCAGAGGACTATCGCCGGGGAACTTCTCCCTGGCTCAGCACTAAGGACTTGTGGTTACAGGCTTAGCTTATCTGAGATCCACGTCATCTTCAGTCGACATCCAGTCAACGTGAGTGTCACCTTCCCAACGTCCGTCGACTCACTCTCGAACAGGATCATTTAAAAATTATGTTCCATTATTTTAGAATATCATTTTTCTAAAAAAATAAAAGTTGATTATATTGATTAATTTCTATTTTAAAATCTCTTATTCAATTAAACAAAATAAATTAAAATAAAACTAATTGGTAAATTATTAAGTTAATCTATAAATTTCTAATTAATCGATAAATTTTTCATGATAAATTTCTAAATTAAAAAATTTGATTAATTTAATTAATTTGATTTTCGATCAACTTAACTGATATTTTCTTAATTCGGTTTGTTTAATTTTATTAAAAAAAAATAGTAGATTCAGTTAGTTAAAAAAAATAATTTGTTCGATTTTGATTAATTTGGTTTAATTCAATCCATAAATCTTACATTGAAAATTTCTCTTTCAATGAACAAAGTTACAATAGATTTGTCGTCTTATGAGATATTATGGTATAATTAAATTATATTTTAGCCTCGAAGTACCAAAACCAAAATAAAATATTTAAATAAGTAGAATAAAAATGAACATATAAATTAAAAATTCAATAACAAAAAATTGATGGATGGGATAATGAAATTATAATTAATTAGATAAATAATGAAATTTAACACTATAACTATTTTTCTAATAAATAAAAAAATTATAAAACATAGTAAGATACACTGAATTTTATACAATATAGTTTTATTTTAGTGATGGGATTGTTAAAAATAACATACAAAAAGTTAATATATACAGTAGATAAGGAAACATTAAAGTAAATGCATGATTATTGATATAGGATCTTAATAAAAGTATAAAATTAATTATCTAATTGTCAAATATACAGTTAGACCAAATGTGATTATACATGGCCTGACTTGCCTTCCAAGATATTGTCATGTAGGAAAATCATGATTCTGCAAGTAGGGGCTATAGTCGAGTCCAGATTTTTTTCCTACGGTGTTGTGCATTATTGGCAACAGAATCACAATTTCATGAGCAAATTGATTGTCACATATTTTCTTCTTTATTTTATTCCTTTCGTTCACTTCATACCTCAAAATGAAGTCAGCTTCTCACTGTACAATCCAATAAGAAGACCATCTAACTATTATCATAAAAAGAAATTTATCCAAGTCGAATTAACAATTTTATTTGCAAGATCTTTTAGTTCATCTTATTTCTGCATTTATTTTTTTTAATATAATTTAGGTGTTCGAACTTCACCTCCACTAATTCACCTATTGATAAATCTAAAACATAACTTATACCCACTCATAAGGTAGAATATTCATTTTTATTGAGATTTATTTTTTTTATTTAGCCCACTAAAATTCACCTCCTTCCATCCAAAGTCTAGCCCAATCTAATTCCTTATCCGTACTTCCTACCCTCTAATACAGCCATCCAAAGTCTAGCCCAATCTAATTCCTAATCCATACTTCCTACCCTCTAATATAGCCTGTGTGATGTGATTATGACAAATTAATCATCGATCACAATTTTTTTTTTTTTTGTTTTGTCTACTTGTGATGGCAAAAGTGCCCTAGCACCTCCACCAATCAATTTCTCAATAAGAAATATTTATCTCGATTTTTGTCGAGATTTGAATCGATGATAACATTTCCCAAAGGGACCCCAGACAGTGATGCTCTCGAACTATTAAATTTTGGCATGAGTATTACCCCGGATAGTGATGCTCTCGAACTATTAAGTTTATCCATGTGCCTAGAATTTGTATATATCGAACCAGCATGATTAGATCGGTGCGATTGGGAAGTTAAATCACGATAAATTATTGAGCCAAGGCATTGCCCCATTTTGTTCATCGTACACATGACCATGTTATTAACTTATACTACAAGATACGATCGATCGCACTGGCCTTGAGCCTTATTTAAAAGCTGATCGATCTCGTGCTGATTCGAAGGCTGTAAAAAATTATTTAAATTTGTTACATTTTAAATAACAAAGAGCCAGCCGTGAGCCGCCCATGAATTTCATGAAGGTGCATGGCCTTCAGGTTTGCTGATGACCTGCAAGTCCCAGCCGGCGGAGGAAGTGGTGGGTGTCTTGGGGATGGTCTTCCAACTCGTGGTCGTCGCGGTCCGGCAGTAACCAGCGGCCATCAGCTTGAGTCATGCCCTTGTTCTCGTCTTGCCTCCAGTAAGGCGGCACCAGGACTTGTTCCTTGAGGAAGTCGCTCGACTTGTTTACCAACGCCGGATCTCTCCCGCTCGCCGACGCAAAGCTACGCCCCTTCCCATGGTACCTGCAACAACAATCGAGTTATATAAATATATTAATTAATGAATTGAATGATGAATATAATCTAATTAAAATTGCTTCTATACCCATCGAGGAGATGGAGGTGCGCCTCGAGGTTGTGGAAGCAGGAGATGTCCCTGGTGTTCTTGAGGAAGGGCGAGAGTTTGTGGTCGAGTCCCAGTTCCACCCCCACGTGGCTGTAGCTCCACGGCATCTTCTCCAGAATCCGCCACAAGAGCGCCGGCACCTGCTCGTTCAACACTAGCCCCGGCACCTTGGGCACCGAGTCGTGCACGTTGACCACCCGGATCGCCTTGATCCCCAGCTCCTTGTCGAACCGCTCCTTGAACCGCGCGTTTCCCACCCTCGGGCCGGCGAACGAGAAGACCGTCAGCGGGACCACCGCCTTCTCCCCCACCTTCGTTAACCCCATCTCCGCGATGTCGTACGCGTTCAGGACCGCCAGCGCGCTCCCCAAGCTGTGACCCATCACCGACACGCTCACCTCTTCCCCTTTCTCGCCGGCGTAAAGTTCGACCAGTTTCCGCACCTCCGACAGCACCTGCTCCCGGGCCGAGTACTTGCAGAACCGGCACGTCGCGTCCTTGTTCACGTACAGATCGGCGAAGCCTGACTCCACCTTGACGGACTCGTCCGGACAGGGGATCCCTCTCGCCTTCACCGGGTGTTGGGAGGTCTTCAGGTCCTCGATCCACTCCAACACCGTCACCGTTCCCCGCCACACCACGATGATGTCGCGCCGGCCGAGCCGTGCCGTGGCCTCGTCGCCGGACACCGCGATGTAGCCGATCCAGTTGGCCTTCTGGCTCCAGGTCTTTTGGTGGAGCTTCGAGGAGCGGAAGAAATTGGGGAGCTCGATGTTGGAGGTCGCGTAGAGGTAGCGCGTCACGGAGTAGCCGTGGTCGGCCATGCCGAGGTTGGCGAAGAAGCTTGCCGGGGTGTACCTGCAGTTGCCGCAGAAACGGGAGTAGGGATCGTAGTTGAAAGAGTCGTAGCAGGCCTGGACGAACTCTCCGTAGCGGATCAGCTCCGATCGCAGGAGAGGGTCCACCGGGTCGAGCAGGCCGGCCCAGTCGCCGGAGCCGTGGATCTCACGCCACCGATCGGCGAGTTGCCCATCGACGTTGACCACCGGAGCTTTCTCATAGAGCCCCTGTTCCTTCTCGATGATCGAGGACCTGGACTCTCCCTTCATCGCCGCCGATATTGCGAATCGTGCCGTGGAAGCCCTCGACGTAGGTGCCGGCGAGGGTCGGGCCCGGACGAGGGGCTGGTTTAGGATGGGCCTGAGAGGCCAGGCGGCGGGCATGAGGAAGCATGGAGGAAGATTGGTTTGTGCGGTCGCCGCCATGGATTGAAAAGTGGCTGATGACCATGGGTGGAAGAGCATTCATGGGCTTTTATAAAGGGGAGTGTGGTTAGCTTAGCTAGCTAGAGACAGAGTTGCGACTGTCAACAACATTATTATTGCATGTGGGAAGCATGGTAGTTGAATTACGAGGGCACTCGCAATTTCCATGGCGAACGACACACAAAAACTTACAAATTATATAAATCATAAAAAAAAACATGTCTTTTTAAAATAAATAAATACAAGAAATCCGGTTTCTAAAATATTTCTTATTCCAGGAAAAAATTGTGAAGAGTAGAAGATTTTTATGTTGCATATTAAAAATTATTAAAAAATATATATTTAGAATTTTAAAAAATATTTTAATATAATAATATTAAATTTAAAATTTTATAGATATAAGATTTATTCCCAAGATATATAAAAACTATTTGATAATTGTTGTAAAATATAAAAGATATTAGTTAGTTGTTACAATATTACTTGATATCCATATCTTACAAATGGAGGTGCTTCGAAGAAAGAGGATGTTGATGGCGAAGTAGATATTTTATGAGTTGGGGAAGGAATGAGTTTTTTTATTTTTTTTTATTTTATTTTGTCTGATTCGATTCGAAAATGGAGATGATGGTAAATTAGGAAGGTGGCTGGAAAGGTGATAAAACGAAGATTCCATGCAAGCTTGTAACACAAAATCGTTAGTGCCGGGTTGAGAAAAGATTCCTGGCGATAACTCTCCGACACTCAAGTCAGTTTCTGACGGGTAGGGAAAATAGAGAACTGTAACAAGAGCGTGTGGAAAATGAAGTTGGTCATACTTCCGTCTGCAGATGAGAACCCTCTTTCAGGGGCGGATCTGGTGGGGGGAGGGGGGGCATCGGCGGTCGCCCCCCTGCCGGCGATGGAACCCCTAGTATTACGGGGTTCTAACGGTGGAGATAGAGGATACCACCCCTTGTTCCGATAAAAATCGCCCCTCCATGCTTGAATTTTTGGATCCGTCACTGTCCTCTTTTATAGTGTCACTGTAGTATTTGTACACGCATCTTAAGACATAGGCACGTTTTCCTAATATCCTAGAAAAAAATAAGTCCAAAAGTTTACCTGACACAATTCCTTAAGCAATTATGTAACTCTTCGATATGACAGCCTGGAAGCTTCTAAAGTATGATTTGCTTGCTGAACATATTCTGTCGTCAGTGGCACAAACTCCCAAAAGGTTATGATAAGATAGTCAGCAGGTTTATACGCGATCGACCAGCCACTGCTCGGCCGGATAGTCCTCGTCCAGGCGTACTGCCATGAGCTATTGTTCCGCTTTTCGTTCGATTGTATTGTTGTCGGAGGGCTGCTCTTTGTCCAACAGGCAACGCCTCCCTTTCGAGGGTATCAGTCTAGTAGAGTTGCTGCTCGGCTATGGGCCCTAATCGTGAGTTTTCCCCGAGCTGTCATTCGGACACGGTTTAGGCTGATCGAGTGGTCACGCCTGGCCGGCCAAACGACGTGCCACTCGGCTCAATTGGTTTGCTTCCTCGGGTTGGGGCCTTTGACTGCTTTGACTTTGAGCTTCACGTCCGTTGCTTTTCTTCTACTTCGACCCCCCTTTTTATCATCACATCACAAGTCTTCCCCTCGAGTCTAGTCGAACAAGGTTGCAAGTTCGATTGACTCGATGATTAGTATATTCAGGAGCTTTTTTCTTCCCCTTTTTTCTTCCCGACACGATGTTCTAGGGTTTTAGCCGTCGTTCGGCTGTCGATGAAGCCAAACAGTTTTATAGCTGCCGTTCGACTGTCGATGAAGCCTGCAAATAGTTTTATAGCCGTCGTTCGACTGTCGATGAAAACCATAAATGGTTTTATAGTCGTCGTTCGGTTGGGTTGTGTACCATACTTAGCCAATTTTCTGACTCTCTGCTGATCTCTGCCTTGACCGTAACTCCTGCTGATGTCACCCTAATTTCTTAAAAATAGTTCAGATCTTCGTCCATTAATGCAAAGTACAAAGCCGAGGTAAATGTCTCCCTTATGTGCTAGTCACTATTCCAAAGGCTAGTAGCCGCCCGTGATTTACCTCCTCCATGTTGGTCCTGGGACGGGTTGGCGGGAACGCTGGGGGCGAGCGTATTCACCTTTTGCCATTATTAAGTCATGTCATGTAATCATGCTTTCTACCTCATCATTAATGCCACCTATAAACGAATGCCACGTGTCACCTCTACATGCAACCGCATGAGTGATATGATAGATGGTTGTTTGAGTTTGATGTGATGGCTATCTTTTTAAATTCAACGACTGTGATGAATCTCCGTTTTCCAAAGCCCTCGATCGAACGGCTTAGAATAATCGCTCTCCAGGTTTCTAAGCTCTCATGCTTTTCTTTTGCCCTATCGTCTTCCTTGCGCTCACTGTTATCTTCTCTTCTTCTCCACCAGCGATTTTCTTTTGTAATAAGCTCTCTCTTCTGATTGAATCCTTGCCTTCCCCTTTCTTTGCTTTATGGCTAAATCTCCTCATCCTCCCATGACCGTCCTCGGGCTCTGGTATACCTGCACTGAATCTAAGTTCAATGGTGACTAGGTCGACCAGATGTAGCTAACATATTGTTTCCCCGAGGGTTATAAGATTGTCATCCCATCTACCTACGACCGCCCACATACACCTCCCGATGATTTTCTGTCCTTTTTTAAGGATCAATTTCTAGCCGACCAACGATTTCCCATTCACCCCTTTTTCTCCAAAGTTTGTAAATAGTTTCATATTTCTCAATTAGTGTCCAACTCCTTTTGGCTGTTATGCGGGGTAGTCATATTGTTTCTCCTACACGATATTCCTTTGATACCCCATGTGTTTCATTATTTCTACTACCCCAAACTATTCGAGATGGACACCTTTCTATTTCAAGCCTGAGTGGGCGCAGTCTACTCAGATAAAATGTCTTCCTCAAATAAGCACTGGAGGGAGCATTACTTCTACGTCTGTCTCCCTGTTCGGCCTAAATTCCCAACCGATTGACAGATAGAGCTGGCGAAATCTCCTCTGGTCGGCCAATATCGAGGCCGTTCGAACTACCTTCAAGTAGTCGTAAGTGTGGGCGATCAGAAATACCACATATACCGGTTGTTATTGGAGGGGGTCTTGTATGTGTTTGGGTTAAGCCCTATTTGGACGCGACCGCCCTTCCCTTATATATGTCCTTTTTCTTCTTGTCATCCTTGAATCTAACTGATTTTTCATCCTTTTTTGCAGCCCAAATCATGTTGAGGGTACGGCTGAGCGACAAGAGCAAGCTTGCTATGGCGGACATCAATGCCAAAGGCGTCGTTGAGCTGGAGAGTCGAGGTTTGCTGCCGATTGAGCACTTGGAAGAGGTGACCGACGAAGCAGGCGGGAGTCATGTGGAGGCTAGCGACGCTGCAGCCACCACTGGTGAGCTACCACTCGAGCGGCAATCTATGGCACTGATCACGGTGCCCTCGGAGTCGGCCACTTCCTGTGAGCTGCTAATTCAATGCTGCAAGAGGCACCCAATGGAGGCTTCTACCCGCTCAGAAACTTCGGCCCTACATCCCTCTTCTCCTTCAACTTTTCGCATTCCATCCGAATGGAGTGAAGCTTCATCCTCAGCAGTTCCTGAGAGAGAGGCTTCCCTTCCTACGCCTCCATTCTTCGATCGGACACCTATGTTGTCTGCGCTGTCGGCTGGGATGATATGTGCATCGCCGGTCGCCTTCCTACCGCCTACGTCCACAACCTAGTCGGCCAGATATCCATAATTTGCTCCTCCCCCATATCCAAGTCCAAAGGCCCACCCACTTTAGAGCCATCAGCCCCGAGCGGTCGGCGAAGCATCAAGGTCATCCTTCGCTTGCCCACTGACGAGTGGCATCACTCGAAGGATGTCGAACCGTGCTCCCTTGCCACCAAATTAAATAGCCATTCAAGGTCCCCTTGCCCAAACATGGGCAGATGCCCGGGCAAGAGCGGCAACCTCTTAGCCCAAGAAGTTAGTTGACGCCTTACTTAGAAATCTACTAAGGTAAATTTCAACTAAGTTTTTTCTCTGCGTTCCCGGATCGAAAATTATTACCTGTTCTTTCTTGTAGTTATGGGTTGAGAGCTTGGCATTCTGCCAGTGGCTGATGTTTTTGGAGCATGAGAACCAACATCTTTGAGCCCCGTCCAGCCAAGCCTACACCTTGCGGACTCTGGTTGAGAAGATCACTACGGAGGTTGCCCAAATGAAGAAAGACTTGGAGCGGAGCTCCGAGCAGCTGTTGGGCTCCGAACGGGCACTCAACATGGAGAAGAACAAGAATCATGAGTACACCCTCCAACTCGATCAGCTAACCAAGCAAGCTCATAACTTTGAGTCAAAGATAAACTCTTCCAATGCCAGGAAACTCCGAGCCATCGAAGACCTCGACATCAAAAACAAAGAGGCTCGAGTTTTGTCTCAAAATCTTAAGGAGGCGGAAACTGCTTTAGCGGTCGAGAAGGTTAGCCGAACGGCTGAGCAGGTGAAGAGCAAGGTCCATCTTGATGAGAAAGATGCTGAGCAGCTGGCTACTCTAAGAGCTAAATTGGAGGCGTCCTGGGCGGCTTTCAACAGGTACCAAGAAGAGGAACCAGGCCGGTTGGAATCTTTTAGAGTAAATTATCTCCACTCTGGCGCTTTCAATGAAATGCTTACCAATTGGACTCTCCGCCTTTTCAACTACGACATCGATGACACTCTTCGATAGCTGAAGGACGACGGCTACCTCTCCCCTGATTTGTCTAACAAAATTATAAAGAGAGAGCATATCACCGGGTTACTTTCGGATAACATGCTTGATTATCTTGCTTAGCTTTCTTTTCCACCCTCTCGTCAACTTTTTGTATGCTCCAAAAGCAGTTTGTAAAAAATTTTAAGTAGCAATCAATATGCCCATTTGGCACTTTAGAATTCTTTTTCCTCTACCATGTATGCTGAGCTGAACGACTCAAGAGTGATGAGATGTGAAAATTAAGTTCACTTATAACACTGTCGAGCGCCTAATGAGTTTTTAACACTTAGGTAAGAGAGCTTGCTTACTTATAACACGGGCGAGCAGCTCGTGAGTCTGAGACACGTCCGGTCTGAACTCCGTGGCTAAAAATCTTGAGGCGCGAGAGCATGCTCTCTTATAACTCACCTGATCAGGTTGAGAGTCTTTGACACTTATGCGCGAGGGCATGATTGCTGATAACATGTCCGAGCAACTCGTGAGTCTTTGACACGCCTGATTTGAACCACGTGACAAATATTCTTGAGGTGTGAGAGCATGCTCGCTTATAACTCGCTCGATTATGTTGAAAGTCTTTAACACTTGGCGTGAGGACTACGCTTGCTTATAACACAGCCGAACCACTCATGAATCTTTGACACGCCCGATCTAAACCCTGTGACAAATATTCTTGAGGCGTAAGAGCATGCTCGCTTATAACTCACTCTATCTGGTCAAGAGTCTTTGATACTTGGCTTGAGGGTTGGGCTCGCTTATAACATGTTGAGCGGCACGTGACTCTTTGACACGTCCGATCTAAACCCCATGGTAAATATTCTTAAGGTGTGAGCGCATACTCACTTATAATTTGGTTGGATGACTCATGAGTCTTTGACACTTGGCGCGAGAGCTACGCTCACTTATAACACGGTCGAACGGTTCATGAGTTTTTGACATGCCCGATCTGAACCCGTGACAAATATTCTTGAGGCGCAAGAGCATGCTCGCTTATAACACAGCCGAGCGGCTCGTGAGTCTAGAACACGCCTGGTCTAAATCCTTTGGCTAATAACCTTGATGCGCGAGAGCGTGCTTGCTTATAACTCATCCAATCGGGTCGAGAGTCTGGGACACACCCAGTTTGAACCCCATGGTTAATAATCTTGAGGCGCGAGAGCATGCTCGCTTATAATTCGACCAATCAGGTCGAGAGTCTTTGACACTTGGTGTGAGGGCTACGCTAGCTTATAACACGGCGGAGTGGCTCATGAGTCTTTGATGCATTCGGTCTGAATCCCGTGGCAAATATTCTTGAGGCGCGAGAGCATGCTCGCTTATAACTCGTTGGATTGAGTCGAGAGTATTTGACACTTAGAAAATCTTTATTTGAACCTTCCTGCATTTATAGAATAAATGGTTTTACAATTTACATCAATTCTTCCACGTGCTTACTATTCCACTAGATAGGGTTGTGATGGTTCGCATTCTATAGTTGGTCAAGCTTTCTTCCATCTTCATCCTGTATATAGTATGACCTCGAGCAAAGCTTTTGTATCACTTTATAGGGCCCCCCATTGTGCTTCCATCTTAGTCACATCATCGACTGACTTCACTATCCTCTAACGATACGCAATCAACCGGATAATAGCTTTATCTCTTATTTCATCTATCAGATCTAACTCCATAAGTTGTCGATCAAGATTATCTTCATCGTACAGTTGTCGCCGATCAAATTCTATGCCAACCTCGACGGGCACCACTGCTTCTCTCCATACACCAAGTGGAATGGACTAATGTCAATGGTAAGACTGACATCCAGTAGCACTCCGCCCCTGTAGGACTTATGATATAAGTTGCGATTTCACGACATATGATAATGTGAATTTTGGCCATGAATTGATCCTACGGGTGAGTGAGTTTAGGAGTGTGCTATAATATGAAATCTTTAGTTTCTGGGAGGCTATAGGAATCCCCAAGTATTTGAAGGGCAATTCTCCTATCTAAAAGTCTGTGATAGTGAGCAACTAATCCCGTGGGGGGAGGGGGGGGGTCTATCCCTGCCATGTAAATGATGGACTTAGCTAAGTTGGTTGTGAGACTGACCATCTGGGCAAACTATGATAAGCTCTCAACGAACTGCGTCACTAATGGAGTATCCCCTTGGGAGGGTAGTAATAGGTTATCTGTATATACCAAATGTGCTATCCTCAAAGGTTCATTTTTGGGGTGGAAATGAAAATGAGACCTGATAGTGCATCGTACTAGTGACCTTGATAGATACTCCATGCACAGTCCAAATAGGTAAGGGGAGAGGGGATCCCCCTATCCGAGTCCTCTACCACCTCTGAAGAACCTATACATGACGTTATTAATCACTATAGAGAAGGAGGTGGTAGTGATACATTCTCTGATCTATGCGATATAGATGGTTGGGAACTGTAATGCTACTAATACATCCTACAGGAAACTCCAATACACCGAGTAAAAGACCTTCTGGAGATCCACTTTCAATGTACATATGGTGATATGTGTTTTTTGGTGTAGTTCCTTAGGAGCTCCTATGCCAAGTGGATATTATTTGTGATAATACGACCTTTGACAAAGATGGTCTGCGTAGGATGTAGGAAATGATCTGAAACCTTTGTCAGTCTACTAGCCAGGAGCTTGGAGATCACTTTATAAAACACCGTGCAGTAGGAAATGAGCCTGTAATCTTGCACCTTACATGCATGAGCTATTTTTGGGACTAGGGTAATCAGAGTGTGATTTCATGATTTTAGAAGTTGCCCATGTTAAATTTTGAGGGATGGCCTAAGGCAATCACCATACGATTTTTACTAAATATAAATTTACTATTTGAGTACATATTATAAGTTTGATTATCTTAAACTTATTTATTGAATATCTGTAATACAATTTATAGCATGAGAGAAATTGTGATTAAATCATAACTAGTGATTATCTCTACATGTATAATTATGAACGTATTAGAATTTCTCTAGTTGTTGACTTGATGCATTCAGATATCATCAATTCTGTAAGACTAGCACGAGTTATACTTCTTGGTTCACCAAATAGCTGTTTTCTCACTGGCTGAAGACATTGGGATATCGAGAGTCAAACGTGGATGATAGTTATGGTAACTAGTTCAATGGAGTAACTCGCTGTAAGACTTCATATGGTTATCTATATATATGGATATATATGTGAAGCTTTTACTGTAGCTCGAGTGCAAGTTTCCTTCGACTTAAGGTATACAAGTCATCTTGGTCATTGAGACTTATACTTTGACATCTTAAACAAGCACCTCATTGAGATATGAACCCGGGATGATTGAGTATAAATCGAAATGCCTGAAGATGTTTAGATAGCCCACAGAGGATTTATCACTCCTTGCGAGGAGACGTATACCCTATGGTCACTCGTTAGGATTACTCAAAGTCTTTGGCCAAAGTATCACATGTTAAGAGTGCGAGACTCTTAGACACATGTACGAGTAATTTGAATCTATAGAATGAGGAAGTATTACTTGGGCTAGGTGTGACGTAGTCAGTCTAGTGGGGAAAGACATATATACCATGTCTTGAACCAAGTGAGTATAAGACGAGTGAAAGGAACAAAGCATGACTCACTATAGCTGCTGAAGGGTTTAGAATTAGTTATAAGATCAACTGTAATTTTTTAGCTAATTGGGGATCATGATATACTACTGGATGTCACTCATGATCGTTCTATAATTAAGTAGTTAATTATGGATGACCAAGATAAACCAGGAACCTATTGGATCACGCGCACTAACGAGTCTCTAAAAGACGTAAAATAAGTTAAAGAATAGAATTTTTAAATCAAGAGATAAATGTTTGGTTGGACCATATATAACACAAATACGAAAACATTTGTCATAATGAAAGTGCAGATGGGTTATATGTCTTATGGTAGGGTTGAACCATATTTGGTTTAATTATGAATTATTCATAAACCAACTTGGTTTAGTTGTAAGCCAAACCAAGGGGTCAATGAACTAATTTTTGGTTAAAAGATAATGGATTGGATTTGGGCTTTCTAATCCAACTCATTAAAGAGGATTTATATACAGATGCAATTAGGAGAGAATTCGACACAAGTTTCATTATTTGGTTGATTGACTTTTGGAAACTCAATCCTCCTCTCCCTCTCCTCTCTCTCCCACAGCCAACAAGAGGGTGCTCCCTCCCTCTTGTTGCCGTGACCACCACAAGGGAGAAAAACTCTCCTTTGTGTGCTTCTCTTCTTCTTCCTCTTGATCCCTCTTCTTTGCTCGTGGCTACTAACTTCCGAAGGAAAGACTTGTACTCAAGGAGTTGTCTTGAGTAGCTCAGCGTGGATACGTATAGAGGTGAGATTCGACAACATCGCTATGGTTGATGCCTTCTCATTACAGGCTATCCGTAAGATATACCTAGCGTAAATTTATTTTTTGTAAAATTTTAAGTATGCGATCATGTTTGACATGTTGTATCCTTATATGCGTGTGGTGTATGTGATGCAATAATTAGAAGTTATTGTTATTTTATTTTTCGTTACGCATGTTTACGAAATGTGTTCTAGCACGCACCCGCATTGGGCATATCCCAACAGCTAAGTAGTAAAGAACTCCAGCATAGCTGAGGTGAAATCATCCTTGACTGTATCCCATGTCTGCTTAAAAAATTTAGAGCTATATCCATCTGGACCGGTGCTTTAAGGTCTCCTATACTGAAAAGAGCACACCTGAGCTCCTCTACAGTTAGGATCCTTGCTAATTGGGTTTGATGGTTAGCCGTCAAAACTCTCCCAAATTGCATACACTTGGCCTAGAAAGTGGCATGCACTACCTAGGTCCCTAGCTGCTCCTGATAGTATCTAACAAAAGCCTGAGCAACTTCCTGAGGACTGATGGTAGAC
This sequence comes from Zingiber officinale, assembly GCF_018446385.1. NCBI lineage: Eukaryota > Viridiplantae > Streptophyta > Magnoliopsida > Zingiberales > Zingiberaceae > Zingiber > Zingiber officinale. The sequence goes on from NC_056001.1 coordinate 3,844,120, forward strand.
ACCCCATCATCCTTTTCAATAGCCATTATTTCTCTTCTTTTGTTATTTTTTTTACTAATGAGCAGAAGAAGGGGGTGCTTCTATCAACTTGTTTGAAATATGTATGTTTTACCCTTTGTTGATAGAAGAGGTACTCAGCCTGTGCTAGAAGATTAGCGATTTTCTTGACTTCTTTATATTCCTCATCCACGAATCCTTGGGTTAAAACCCTCTCCTGTACTTCCTCTAGATGTATTTGTGCCTACTTTGTTCTTTCTTGTATGTGTTGGCAGCTTTTCATATTGAGTTGTCATAGTGGCTCCTTAAGGAATAAGAGCTTCTGCTTTAGTTTGAACTATCCAATTCTCTTGTACTAGCTGGCCAAAATCATGATGCGTGGTCCACATATTGTAAAATTTGAAAGGCATGACATGTGGTCTATGAGGTTCTAAGATGGATACAATACATGTGCATTCAATCTGCACGTGGTGATATCAAAAGTATGCTCATGTCGTTGTCCTGCCTAGTGGATGATCCACCCACATAGATTTTCTAGGTTGCCTCCGGTTCGACATTCTATATCTTTGTCACAAAATCGGCCAAGGCTTGTGCCTTGATTGCCAATCTGCCCTGGTACTGTATGTCAAATTCATTTAGCTCCGTAGTTCACTTGATCAGCCGACATGATGCTTTAGGGTTAAGAAGAAACCGCCCTAAAGTGTTGTTAGTCAGTACAATTATAGGATGCAAAAAGTATGGACGTAACCTCCGAGTAGCTAAAATCAGCCCGTACACCAACTTTTCGAGACTGGTGTAGCGACATTCATCATTTTTCAATATATGGCTCAAAAACTACACTAGCTATTGTCAGTGCCATTATGTTGCACCAACGCTGAGCCAACTGGCCACTCTGTGGATGATAGGTACATCCAAAGCGGTTCAACAGCGATGGGTTTTACCAATACAGGTAAGAAGTTTAGATAACTCTTAAACTCCTCCAGCGCTTTATCGCACTTGGCGTCCCATTAAAATTTTATAGCTCGACGCAGAACCTTGAAGAACGGGTGGCTTCGTTTGGATAATTTGGAGATGAACCTTGATAATGTTGTGATCCGCCTAGTCAGCCACTGAGCCTCCTTGAGGTTGCGAGGAGAGGGCATGTCTTGTAGCGCCTTCACTTACATGGATTCGCCTTGATCCCCCACTCAGTCATGATGTAACCGAGGAAGCGTCCGCTCCTCGTCCTGAACAGACACTTGTTTAGATTGAACTTGATTCCATACCTCCTCAGCGTACAATAAGTCTCCTTGATATCTGCACAAAGATTAGTGGCTCAGAGGGATTTTATCATAATGTCGTCGATGTATACCTTCATGTTTTGGCCGATTTACCCTCGGAATATCTTATTCATCAGCCTTTGGTAGGTGGTCCCCGCGTTCTTTAATCCGAACGACATCACATTGTAGCAAAAGGTCCCATCAGTCGTGATAAAACTGACCTTCTCTAGCGAGCGGGACCTAGTGGTAGCCCTGATATGCATCCAACATGCAGATCAGTTCGTAGCCCATCGTCGAGTCCACCATCTGATCAATGCACGGTAGTGGGTAATAGTCCTTCGGGCAGGTCTTGTTCAAGTCTTGAAAATTAATGCAAACCCATAATTTATTACCTAGCTTAGAGACTAGCACCACATTAGCCAGCCAACTCAGAAATTGTATTTCGCATATGTGGCCAGCATCCAACATCTTTTCTACTTCCACTCGGATTATCTGATTTTGCTCTGAGCTGAAGTCTTTTTTCTTTTGTTTCACCGGCCTTGGCCGGACATGCAGCTCATGTTGGACGATGGTTAGTAAGATGCCTGGGAGCTCATGCGTCGCCCATGCGAACACATCATGATTCTACCTTAGACAAGCAACGAGCTCTTTCTTCTGTTCCACACTCAGGTCGACTGCAATGAAAGTCGTGGCTTCCAGCCGACTGGGGTGCACCTGGACTTCTTCTTTCTCGTCATAGACTAGGGCGATAGGCTCTTCCAGAATTGCGTTTACCTCGAGCTAAGGAGCCTTCCGTGTGACCTATGACTCGACTTTTACTATCTCGACGTAGCACCACCGAGCTGCCAATTGGTCGCCCTTGACTTCCTCGACCAAGTTATTCACAAGGAGCTTGATCTTCTAGCAAAACGTGAACACAACCGTTCAGAACTTGTTCTGTTGGTTAGTCCTAGGAAAATGTATCGGTTCCACTGTACAAAAATTTTTGTACAAGTGTCGAACCTTTCCTTAAATAATCTATTGTGTTATTTAGAAGTTAAATTAGGAATCGTAGACGAAACTTAACATCATTGATTCTAAATTTAACTTATCTGTTCTTAATGGTTTAGATTTGAATCGCAAGCGAAACTTAACATTATTGATTCAAATCCACCTATGTTATTAATTTCATTAAATATTAATTTCTAAAATTGACTTCCAGGACTGTATGGCGAGGCACATGGCCTTCTTGGATATGGGAGCAACCACCACCGCCTAAACAAAGCCTTTTAAGGAAAGCTAATATTTAATTTCCTTAAATAACTCTAGGTTAACCAAAAAGAACAATCGAATCACAAATTCGAAAAAGAAGAAAATACAAACTCGAAAAACTAATTCGAAAAACTAGATCTAATGCATCTTATGTTTGGAATTCATACAAGGAAAAATAAACTAGCATGATGCAAAAAATAAATACTAGTAATACCTTTCTTTGTAAACTTTAATGACCTCTTGATCTTCTACCGCATTCCTCTTCTAACCTCGGATGTTGTGTGGGCAACGATCTTCCGAGATGAGAACCACCAACCACCTTTTTCTTCCTTCTTGGTTTCGGCCACCAAGATATCTCCATGAAAAGATGAGGTTCGGCCACCACCAAGCTCCAAGGGATGCTAGGAAACAAAGTCTCCTTCTTCTTCTTCTTCCTCAAGTAAAATCTGGCCACAAACCATGCTCCTAGAGAAGTTGCCGCCGGCCACAAGAAGAAGAGAAGAGGGAGAAGCTAGGGTCGGCCACCAAAGAAGAAAAGAGAGGAAGAATAGAATAGAGTCATTCACCATTAAGGCACCTCTTTTATAATCCTTGGTCTTGGCAAATAAGAAAATTTTAATAAAAACTTCCTTAATTTCTTTGCCATGAAAAAGAAAAATTATTTTAATTAAAAAAATAATTTTCTTCTCTTAATAATAATGGTCGGCCACCACAAGCTATAAACAAGGAGATTTTTAATTAATTAAAACTTCCTAATTTGTCTCCAGAAATTTATAAAAATTTCTCCAATAATTTTAATCCCTTCATGGTTAGTAAAAAGGAAATTTTATAAATTAAAATATTTCTTTTAAATATGTGGATAATTTCTAAAAAGGAAAGTTATCTCTAAAAATTAAAATCTCTTTTCAATCTACAAATAAGGAAAGATATCAAATCTTTTCTTAATCTTTTGTAGAAACTAATAAAAGAGAATATTTAATTTTTAAACTCTCTTTTAAAACATGAACATGGTTTAAAAAGGAAAGTTTTCTCAAAATTAAAATCTCCTTTCAATCTACAAATAAGGAATATTTCAAATCTTTTCTTAATATTTTGTAGAAAGCTATAAAAGGAAAGATTTAAAATTACATAAGAAATAATTTTAATAAAAATTCCTTTTAATTTTCTAGTGGTCGACCACCTAAACTTGGGACCCAAGCTTTGGCCGGCCACCAACTTGGCTCATCCTTTGGGTCTTGGCCGGCCCTAGCTTGGGTTCCAAGCTAGCTTGGCCGACCACCAAAAGTGGGTAAGAAGGTGGGTATGTGATGGGTATAAATCTCTATATATAAGAGGCTACGATAGGGACCGAGAGGAGGAATTGGTTTTGGTCTCCCGATGGAATTAAGCTTCCCGTGTTCGCCCCGAACACACAACTTAACTTCATCAATAATAATTCATATCACTAAAGAATTATTATTGAACTACCGCACCAATCCCAAATTACATTTTTAGGCTCCTTCTTATTATGAGTGTGTTGGTCTCCCTGTGTTTAAGATGTCGAATGTCCATTAATTAAGTGAGTTACTGACAACTCATTTAATTAATATCTTAGTCCAAGAGTAGTACCACTCAACCTTATCGTCATGTCGGACTAAGTCCACCTGCAGGGTTTAACATGACAATCTTTATGAGCTCCTCTTGGGGACATTATCAACCTAGATTACTAGGACACAGTTTCCTTCTATAATCAACAAGTCACACTATAAGTAACATCATTTCTCAACTTATCGGGCTTATTGATTTATCGAACTAAATCTCACCCATTGATAAATTAAAGAAATAAATATTAAATATATGTGTTTGTTATTATATTAGGATTAAGAGCACACACTTCCATAATAACTAAGGTCTAGTTCTTTTATTAAATCAGTATAAAAAGAACTTACCTTAAATGGTCCTGCTCAATACACTTAAAGTGTACTAGTGTAATTTTTAGTCAAGATAAACTAATGCCTAATTACATTACGACTATTCCAATGGTTTGTTCTTTTCCATCTTAGTCGTGAGCTACTCTTTATAATTTATAAAGAACCGATAACACAATCTTCTGTGTGTGACACCACACACTATGTTATCTACAATATAAATTAATTGAACATCTACATTTGGTATATATAAATATAGACACTTGACCAATGTGATTCTTATAAATGTTTATATAAAAGCTAAGCTTTTAGTATACACTCCAACATGTTCAATGTCGGTTGACCCAAAATAACATTGTAGCCGGATGGGGCGCCCACCATTATGAAGTTCGTCATCCTCGTCCTTTTGAGCGGCTCCTCTTTGAGGGATATGGCCAGTCGAGCTTGGTCGATCGACAATAATTCATAGCCCGTGAACCCGTATAAGGGAGCCGACATGGGCTGCAACTCGTTCCGATTAATTTACAGTTGATCAAAAGCTTTTTTGAAAATGATATTCACTAAATTGCTTGTATGTACAAAAGTACGGTGAATATTGTAATTAGCAATTACCCTTTGATGATTAGGGTGCCCTCATGCAGGATACCTACTCCCTCCAAGTCTTGAGTACCGAAATTGATCTCTGGTCCTTCTGTCGTTGCTTTGCTGCATCCGACGGTGTGAATTTCTAACCGCTGAGCATCCGATTTTCGAGCCCGGTTAGAGTCACTGCCAGTCGATTTTCTTGCAATCATCCCAATGTTGCCCCAAGCGGCATTGTTACGGTTTTCTTCCTCCCGAGCTGACGAGCGTTCCCGTTCAGCAGACACCCGGGCAGTCCTTTGATAGTCTCCATGCTGATGCAACTGTCAATGCTCTTCACACCACCCTTCCACTCATCGGTGACAGTGTCTATCAGGTGAGGGGGATTTGCAGCGGAATCTCGAGGAAACCTCTCGGCGGAGCTTCATCTAGAAACTATAGCAGTCTTTGGTATTATGCGTTGTTGTCCGATGATACGAGTAAAAGAGTAGGGTCCACGACTAGGGCTTGGTGGGCCTCCCTCGCTTGGCCTCCACATATCGCATGGGCCCGAGGCTCCTGGTGTTGAGACGTTGTTCCCACTTGGGGCCCCTTTGGTGGTTGATGTACATGGGTCGATCAGTTGTCCGAGACGGGGGCTAGTTCGGGATCACTTCCTTACTCAAAGCTTCCTGGGCTTCTTAGATATTGATGTACTCGGTAGCTCGCCCGAGCAGGTGATCGAAGTCTCTAGAAGGCCTCCAGATGAGTGACCGAAAGAACTCACACTCTACAAGTCCTTGGGAGAAAGAGCTTATGAAGATCTCAAGTGTGGCTGATGTAATTTCCATGGTCACTTAATTAAACCTTTTGATATAGGTCCACAGTGTTTCCTTGAGCCCTTGTTTGACCACAAATAGGTTGACATTTATCTTCTGATGGCAGGGATTGTTGGCAAAGTATTGTAAGAACACCAATCGAAAATTTTTGAAGCTATAGATAGATTCGATCGGCAACCTCTTGAACCACCTCTATGCTGACTCGGAGAGTGTGGTGAGGAATACCTGACATTTAACCCCATCTGTATATTAGTGGATCATGACAACATTATCAAATTTAATCAAATGAGTCGGTTGCCCCCATGTATTCCTCTATCGTCAAAGGCCTATAATGGCGCGGTAGCTAGTCATCGAGGATCTCCTGGGAGAATTATTGGTTAATCTACTCGTCAGAGGTATCGAGCTGAGGTGCTTTACCCTTTCGCCCATCTCGAACAAGCATGTCATCTAATGAGGAGCTGGGTGTTTGCTCCGGTTGGTGGTAAGGGATGGGCATGTTCGCCGAGTCTTGGGAGACACCAGTTGGCCTATTGCTTTGCTTCCGGCCAATTTGATCTTTCGCTCGAGCTCTAGGTTTAGCATGCTGATTCATTCCTGACGTGGTGGGGTGGTCCACTCGGCGGTCGGTAGCTATATGCTGCTGCTTCATCATCTTCTCCGCTCGGGCTTGTACAAGTAACTCCAAGTCTTCTTGTGTTAGTGTTTCTGTAGTAAGTCGTCCAGCGTCCTCCATCTTCACGCTTCGGATTTAGGTAAAACTTCTCATAGACGACGCTAAATGCGATCCTATCTGAAAATGGAGATGGCGACAAATTGGGGAGGTGGCTTGAAAGCTGACGAAATGAAAACTCCATGCAAGCCTGCAACACAAAGTCATTAGTGCCGAGCCGGGAAGGGGTTCCCGACGATAACCCTCCGACGCTCAAGTCAACTTCCGACAGGTAGGAAAAATGGAGAATTGTAGTAAAAGTGTGTAGAAAATGAAGTTGGGCATATCTCTGCCTATAGATAGGAACCCCTTTTTATAGTGTCACTATAGTATTTATGCACGCATCTTAAGGTATAGGCACGTTTTCCTAGGTGTCTTAGGAAAAGATAAGTCTAAAAGTGACCCTGACACTATTCCTTAAGCAGTCATACAACTCTTTGATGTGACATCTTAGAAGCTTCTAAAATACGATTTGTCTACTAGACATGCTCTATTGTCAATAGCGCAAACTCCCAAAAGGATATGATAAGATAGTCAGCAGGTTCATATGTGACCGACCGGCCACTGCTCGGCTAGATAGTCCTTGTTTGGGTGTATTGCCATAAGCTATTGTCCCGCTTTCTGTTCGGCTGAGATGTTGTTGGAGGGCTGCTCTTCGTCTGACTGGCCACGCCTCCCTTTCGAGGATATTGGTCCGGTAGAGTTGATGCTCGGCTATCAGGGTTTTCAATAGTGGTGAATAGCGCAGTACATAGCGCGCTATCGCGCGCTATGATCAGCGAACGCTCTGCAGCGTTCGCTGATTAGCGATTGTCCCGAATAGCCCACGCTATTTGGGACAAAAGCGTCGATAGCGCACATAGCGTGCGCTATCATGACCTAGCGGCCCATATCGGGCGCTGTAATTGTAAATTGCTTACACAATAACTAGGGCAAAGGCGAGTTGAATCGTGACCGTCGAGGTAGGGCAGAGGCGACAGGCGGCGATCAGCGAGTAACAACTTGTGAGAGGCGAGTGGCGAGCAGTGACCTGTGAGCGGCGGCGAGGGACAGCGATTGGAGGTAAGCTTTTCTCCTTCCTTTCGTTTTCTTCGTTTAGTTTTTCATTTTCGTTTTTTTCTCAAAGGAGCAAAAGTGATTTCGCGATTTCCAGAAGTTAGGCATCTGGATCGATTGAGTGATCGATTGAGATCTTTTCTGTTCGAACAGAAAGGATCTGGATCGATCACTCGATCAATCTAGGGCATCTGGATCGATCCAGTGATCGATCCAGACCCTTTCTGTTCGAACAAAAAGGATCTCGATCAATCACAGGATCGATCCAATTCCTTGGATCGATCCAATGATCGATCCTGATGCCCTGGACTGATTCTCTTTTTTTTTTTTGCTGATTTGTTTCTAATTAATTAGTTATTTGTTCTGATTTTTTCCTTTTATTTTTTCTAGGATTTTGATTGTCTAGTTAGAATTTGCAATGTCTATGAATTTGTCAAAAAAAAGATAAAAAGGATATTGGTTGGAAGTATTGTTATCAAAATGAAGGGAAAAAATCTGTTCGATGGAAATTTTGTCATCATATATCGAATGGAGGGATTACTCGCTTGAAGGAACATTTAGCTCAAACTCATAAAGGGGTTGCACCTTGTATTAGTGGTCCAGATGATATTAAGAAAGAAATTAGAGAATTACTTGACAAAATTAGAGCATCTAAAAGCAAACAAACTGAATTATTACGAGAGATTGGTGAAGGACCCCAGAGTATGAGTACACAATCATCAAAAGTTGGAAGTGTAGGGGGAAATTCAATTGGATGTTCTGGTAGTGGTGAATCAAAAGGTAAAGGTATCCTTCATGGGTTTGTTAGTTCCGAACCTCAACAAACAACCCTAAATTCGACATACAAAAAAGATTTGCTGGTTGATGTGAAGTGTAGAGTTGATCGTTTTATTTACTCAGTCGCACTTCCGTTTAATGTTGTGAATGATCCTTATTGGTTGCCTATGGTTGAAGGCATTGCGGAATATGGAAGAGGGTTCAAGCCTCCTTCAATGCATGAGTTAAGAACTTGGATACTTAAAGCTGAGGTTGATGGCATCAACCTAATATATGAGGAGCATAAATAGGCATGGAAAAAATATGGATGCACTATTATGTCCGATGGTTGGACGGATGGAAAGAATAGAAGTTTGATCAATTTTTTGGTAAATAGTCCCACCGGCACTTTCTTTTTGAAATCTATTGATGCGTCAACTTCTATTAAAAATGGGGAATTGATCTTTAAATATCTTGATGATGTTGTTGATGAGGTGCGAGAGGAAAATATAATTCAAATTGTCACGGATAATGCTTCGAATTACATTAAGGCGGGGGAAAAATTATGGAGACTAGACATAGAATTTGGTGGACACCTTGTGCAGCGCATTGCATTGATCTAATGTTGGAGGATATTGCAAAGTTGAAGATTTTTTCTGACACAATTGAGCATGCTAAGATGGTTGTGAAGTTCCTTTATGGTCATGGGACTATACTTTCTTTGATGAGAAAGTATACAAACGGTAAAGAAATTCTCTGTCCCGCTGTTACTTGCTTTGCTATTTCATTTCTCATTCTTCAGAGTATGTATAAGGTTAAAAGGCCACTTGAACAAATGTTTGCTTCCGAAGATTGAGTTAGTTCACCACTATCTCAAACAACTCAGGGGAAGGTCATGAAGAGAATTGTTATTAATGATCTCAACTTTTGGCCACATGTTGCATTTTGTGTTAAGAGTGTTGTTCCTCTTGTAAGTGTGTTAAGGGAAGTTGATTTGGAGGAGAGATCGACCATGGGATATATTTATGAACTTATGGATAAGGCAAAAGAGATAATAAAATTTAATTGTGGGGGAGTTGTCAGAAAATACAAGCCCATTTGGAAAAAAAATTGATTCACGATGGACTCCACAACTTCATCATCCTCTACACGCGGCTAGGTACCCTTTAAACCTGCAATTGCGTTATGAAGAAAAATTTTCTGATTATGATGAAGTTAAAGATGAATTGTATACTTACATGGATAGGATGTTGTTTTCTGATGATCGTCTTAAAGCAGACATCCAATTGGACTTGTATAATAAAGCCGAAGGAGAATTTGGAACTCCAATAGCAAAACGAACAATAATGTTGCGAATTCCGGGTCAAATTTTCTTCTTGTAACCGTTCTTGTAAAATTATAGTAGCATTCATATTTTAAAATTATATACATTCTTGTAATTTTTTTTTAATGTTATTACTTATTAGTCTCATGGTGGGAACGTTTTGGAAGTAAGGCACTCGAGCTTACTACATTTACAATTCGAGTGCTTGGTCTCACTTGTAGTGCTTCGGGATGTGAAAGAAATTGGAGCACTTTTGAATCGATGAATATTCTATGTTTCTAACTCTACTTGAATTTTAATTGTTTTATAATTTTCATATCATTATTTATTTTTAATTTTTATATATATATATATATATATATATATATATATATATATATATATATATATATATATATATATATATATATATATATGTTTTCTTCTTTGTAATATTAGATTCATACAAAAAAAAGAGAAATAGGCTTGAACATGCAAAGTTGAATGCGTTGGTGTTTGTGAAATATAACTTCAAGCTTAGGGAGAGAAACATCAGGAAGAGAGACAAGATTGATCCCATTGTAGTTGATGAAATTAATTCAGATGATGAATGGATAACTGAGAAAGAAGGTCCAATTCTCCCCGTAACTACTAAATGGCTTGAAGATGATGAATTATTTGAAAGTGATCCTATTGTGAGTGTATCGTCGGCTACCTTTGAAAGTCTTTTCGACTCAGATAAGCGAGTCGAAGATGTTGAGGATATAGTTGAAGTTCCTCCTACGAATTCAAAAAAAAGAGTCGTTGAAAATTCAATTAAGCACTAAGCATATGCAAATTATTTATTTATATCTACTTCACCTATAATTGATTCTTAAATGCTGTATCTCTTATATAATAGGTGGAAGCAAAGACAAACAAGTAAAGTTGAGTCTTGTTGATATGGAAAATAATCATCTTGATGCTAAAAATTATGGAGTAATTCCAACAACTTTTGATAGTGAAAATTTTTCAACCATAGGCTCTATTGATGATGATAGTGATATAGAGTTCGATAATACTGATTATTTTTAGGTTATGTTATTTTAATTATAAGTTTTTAAATTATTGTTATGGGATATTTTGATATATAATAAATTATTATGATTAATTTTAGGTTATGTTATTTTTATCTATTTTTTTCTCAAATAGATAAAAAAAATTCCAGAAATTAAATTGATAATCCATATGTTGAATAATTTTGTATTTAATAACCTAAAAAATATATATCTAAAAAATTATAAGATTCGCTCATTTAATAATTACGTAATAATCCGTAAGAGGTGGATCGTTGCATGTCAAATGCATGTTTGTTGGTTGTATTCGGTACAAGTGGTCTGTCGATTGAAAGGTTGGCTTGGCGGTGATGGCATTCACTGTATTTGGGAAGACTGTTGGAGAATTATTGCACGGATCCATCCAAGACTGGCATTCTCACCTATGAATATCTATAAATATGACAAATTGATTGCGGGACAAAAAATCTATTTGTATTGTGCAGGGCGAAAATGAAATAATTAAATTTAAATTTAAATTTCTATTATCCCCCACACACATTTCTCCTTCGAATTAAATTTTAATAAAAATTAATTTACGAATGAATTAATAATTTATGTCTTGATAATGCTACACGTGATAAATGTTGAATAATGCACTTCTGCACTATTTCAACTGGCTATCGTTACGCTTCCATGAGGGGACAGATCACGACAGTGCTCTAGAAGTGGGCTGTACCTGCCTGACAAGTGCCATCGGACGGAAAACGTGGACCTTCCTCCCCCCGAAGGCCCGAATAATCTCTGAAATGAAAATCGATGCTATACCTCGAATCTTGGCAGCCAACATATTTCTCATTTTAAATATTTTAAAATAACTGAGGCACGCAGGCTTGCCTTACACGTAATCAATGAGCACCGTCATTTGATTAAAAGATGGCTCCAAATCGTTTTTCACGCATCATCTGACTTCAGTCGCCCAATGAGCTGGCAATGGATAAGGAAATAAATATTAACTGAGAAAACACAATTCAGAAATAATTTAGTTCTAAATCTCTTTCCTGCGAGGTCTACGAGATGTAGGGATACAATAAACCTAGTCAAATATTTCCTTGTTATTTAAACATGGACAGAAATTGGGTAGAAATACATGATTAAATTATACAATGTACACGATAAATGGGAATACAATCAGCTACAAAGTACCCTCCTTCGCCATATGCAGAAACTGAGCGAGCGTGATGTTGGGCAGTGTTTCAGAACCACCTGGTTTCTTCGTTATCCTTGTCATCTTCGACAACTTAGCCTCCATCATCTTTGAAACAGTGATGGAGGTTAAGTTATAAAACTGTAGAAAGTTGACATTAATCATTTAGGAAGAGGGCCAACACTGCTGCAGGCTAACTTTCTAGTTGGGCATAATCCATTTCTTTTATGTTCTTGGAAATATCTTTTCAGCTTCAATTCTTCTGAAGGGTTATATTGTACATTTTTTAATCCAGCAATGCTATTCAACATTATGAGGAAGAGTGAAGCGACCCCGGTAGTTTTATTGATCTATAATTGCAGAGTAAAGACATTTTACCTCACATACACCATGCAACAACAATCTGTGGAAGGGATCCTGAACATGCAACACAAGCAAACCTTCTCCACTGTCACTGATAAATGCTCTTATGTGTTCCTATCCATGGGACAAGAGACATCATGAGATAAAGTTCAACTCAATTGGCACGAGCAGGTAAAAGTAAGTCGTCGGACTGAGAGAAGCAGGATATATTTCTAAGATACAGAACAACATGTTTTCTGATAGTGTTTTATATAGGTTCCATTTCTATTTAATATTAAATATAAGTGATCTAAACTAGTGGGTGATGCAATAAGATAGACGTTCCATGGTGTGGAGCGTTTTATGCGCTGAATAGCGAGCGAAATAGTAGCTTGCTTGTGTTGATTGTCATGGAACAGAATTTTAAACCGCAATTACATGGCCTACATTTACATATATTTCTCAATCTCTACCATTAATAGTAGTTTACTTTTAAGAGTGATGATTCTCTTCTCCCACTGTACCTTTCTCTCAAGCTTTTTTACGTCTTCACAGAAAAATGATATTAGCAAAACCAATATATATATAGAAACACCTTCAACTTAAAATGTCACCTCAAATCCTTGAATGAGTTGTGGGAGGAACTTATGGCGCATAGCTTGCCTTGTTCTGCGATCCACTCGACGCCATGCATTTAATACAACTACCTTATCAGAGTTCACATAAACGCTTCCATCTATTGAAGACTTCGTGGATTTTGTAATGCTAGCCTGAACATGCATGTGCATAATATCATTGATCTGCTTAGTCTCTTTGATTCTATTAAAATACATAAGAATATATCAAACATATAGTTAGACATGTAAACAATGAAGGATAAGACAGCGTAATATAGACTCTTTCCGAACACCACATTGGCGTCGGGTTGCCCTTTTATAGTTAGACATGCAAGCAATCACAATGTTGTTTTCATTATTGATCAAAATTCATTCATTTTCAAATGCACTAAGAAACTGAAAATATAAATACTTTCTAATCAAAAGCTAAAAATGCTGGTTATCCAAAGGATCTCAATGTTCAATTATCGATCTGCTTAATGCAAAGGTTGATAAGTTACCACGGATGGTAAGGTGATTACAAGGTATTATATGTAGTGCAAACTGAACCACCAGGGAACTCTAAGTTGCTCGATCTTGTAAACTTGACCTACTAATTTGCTATAAGGACATGATCGTGAGAATAAACTAGATGACCTAGGTATTTACTAGTAGCATAATCATAAATAGAGCAAATGGTGGAATAAAATCCTTCTCACCAACAAAATCAATTGCGTCACACGGTTTGTTTTTGTATGATTTTACAAGCCAGAATGATGATCTAGCTGTAATTATTAAGCTAATACGTACATGAGACTAGATTATTATAAAATAATCACTGTATATGAAAAATATTTTATTTCAAGGATCATGGAAAGGTTTGGTCACTCTTTCAAATTATTTTCATTGATAACTTTTCTCATGAGCACTACCTATAACTATTTCTAACCAAGCAAACAAAAATTGGTAAAATTGTCCTCGCCAACTACAAAATAAGCATACAAATCAACACTAAGCTTTCATCCCACTAAGTGGGGTGAGCTATGGATCCTAAAATAAGCATACAAATCGGAAGGAAAAAAAAAGATGTTCACTGATGCAGGATTTACTTGGAGGAGAGAAAATAAAAGGAAAATGAATGTGAAGTGAAAGAAAAGAAAAGAGAAAATAAAAGGAAAATGAATGTGAAGTGAAAGAAAAGAAAAGGATTGTATTATCCAATTTCCACTTGGATGGAGTAGAAAGATGCAAATAAAGATACTTATTAGTGTCTTTTAGTTGCTTAAATGCCGTTTGCCTCAGTTCTTGTCTGGTTTTGTTAGAAATACAATTCCTTCCAAGCAAATAAGAGAATTTAATGATTTTATTTCTTTCTTTTTCCTCTTATTTCCATTCAAGTAAGCACAACATGAGAGACAAGTGAATCACCCGCTATTTGGATTTAGGGATTTGTTTCTCAATTCATTATTCAAATGCTACAGCTTTATCAGAAATAAGATTGCTAAGAATCTTATATACCCTACTCTATCACAGCAAATAAAATTTCAGATACTAAGGCTCCATTTGCTTGCAGGAAAATAATTTATTTAGAAAAAAATAATTTTTAATTTGTTTTTAGAAAAATAAATTATTTACTACTGATAATCCATCACCAAATATACTGGAAAATATTTTTCTGTGCCTTGTCTAATGACTGGAAAATTTCACTTCTCAAGTTTAGACCAATCAAGCAATTTGGATCAACCAGGCCTATTCAATCGGACAAACTGACACTACTGAACAGTGAACAGTCCGGACCACTCAGCCCGCAGATACAACCAACCCAACTAGATTAATTGATTTGTGTGCAATTAGACCACCAATACCAACCTACCCAATCAGACTGTTTAGACCAACTTGACTAGATCAATTGGCTCGCTCAACATGCTAGGCACCATTGACGCACTAACATACTGACACAATTAGACCAACTAGCTCTCCTGACATGCCCGTACCAACTGGTCCACCTATTTTCCCAGAGCGACTAACTTGTCTAGCCTGCTTAGACTGACCAGCCCATCCGACACACACGGATCAACTGATCCACGTGGCCCACTTGACCTGATTAGCCTGCATGAATGTAAGAAAGACTAGAGGATAAAGAGGTCTTATTGATAGAGTTAAAAGCTTGTGAATAAGTGAAAAAGATGACTTTCACTCTTTTATAAAGAGTCTTTTTTTTAAAACAAAAAAAAGCCTCTTAGTAAAAGAATTTTTCATTTACTAAAAAAATTCTATTAACTATGATTTCCTGTTGCAGTAAAGAATAAAAAATTAAGAATTATTTTTTTTGAAAGAAAAAAAATCCTTAAAAGAAATGGAGCTTAAGAAGTATTAGTCATAATTACAAAACTATCACTCAAAAAATTAAATAAACAAGTACATAAATGCTGTGAATGACAAAGAAAAATGTGAACGAATCTTATATGAGTGTGTGGGAAAACCTCTACATCCATGTCGATATTCCTGAAAATGTCCCATTCTTTAACATTTGTCATGGAAAATGCTGATAACGGTTTCTTATCACCTATGAAAAAGGAGAAACAGTAGTAACAGATAAAAGAAATCATGCATACAGAAGTCTCTATGAAACAAATTGGAATGCTTTCTTAAAATATAAATTAGTATAAATGTTGAACTTTATAAATTGAAGTTGTAGCAAGTATTTGAACCTTTTCTTCATAAGACACATGAAACTGTAACCAATGAAAAAGAGACATGA
Source organism: Zingiber officinale (assembly GCF_018446385.1). Lineage (NCBI taxonomy): Eukaryota > Viridiplantae > Streptophyta > Magnoliopsida > Zingiberales > Zingiberaceae > Zingiber > Zingiber officinale. Next base: position 3,859,698 of record NC_056001.1, read on the forward strand.
GAGTATAAAGTTCAGGTTGGCTTAATTTTAAGAATCAAATATCACTAAATAGGAAGCAAGGAATGAGATTTTACAAAATAAAGAAATTTGTTAAGTGTACAGTCTTACCCCATGGAGGCGGAGCAAAGAGTCCTCTAATTTCCTCCACATCTAATCTAGGAACAAGCTCAATCAGTAGGCAGTCATTTAACCATCTGCGAGACCGCCTGTTACTAACCTACAAAATTGTTGTTTAAGGAAGATTAAGGTAGGAGAAAGAAATGTTAAAAAAAACATATGAGCCAAAGACCTATTGTGAGATAAAGTTAGTTTTCATAATTGTGAGATAAGCCTGACGAATAACGTCACACTTATTCTTGCATGGTTATCATAATCGAATGTTCATGGTTAAAATTAGGAGGCACTTCGTTTCAAACCACATGGTTGAATTTAAATCGATCAAAACCTAGTCCAATATGATTCAAATTGGACCGATTCAGTTCGAATTTGTGATTCTGATTCCTATAATTGGGTTAATTCCACTTACTCAAATTAAAAATATTATGTAAATTTAGGGTTAAAATTGGACCAATTCTTCGGTGGACATTTTCTATGGCAGCATTCCTTCCTCCGTTCGTGTCTTCTTCGACAACATCTTCTTTGTCGGCATATTCTTCATGTTCGGGCATTGCCCTCAATAGATGTCGTGGACCAGCATACCACTTCAGCAGAGGACATAGGCAGACAGAGACTACTGCTTCATCAGCTTCTTCTTGGAGTGTCTTCGATCAGATGAGGCCTCCACACCTCATCCTTCAGCAATCGAGGTTGACCAACTGGCATCTTCAAAAGTCAACTACTCAGTGGATGTTGCTGCTTTGACAGTTTCTTCATGTCTTCAACTGGACACCTTCTCCCAATCCTTAACACCTCTCAGAGGATGTCAATCAGGAGCAAGTCGAATTATTTTTTAATTTTTTTGCATCCACTCCCTCGCTAAACAAATTGCAATCCATAATACTCTTATCAAAGTCAAGATAGTCTCTATGGTAGCTTATGATATTTGACCATCTATTTAATCTATTTTATTTGTGAAACTAATGGCATCATCTGAGATCAGTAACTATAATGTTTATCAACTGACAGAACTATGATTGCGAAGCTTCACCAAGATGAACAATCGCAATTTTGAGGAAAAATAACATTATGGAGTGGATATTTAATAAGCTTCTAAAAAAACGATACCTTGCCAGTCAAGCTTTCAAGAATGTCAATTTTTTTTTCGATTAACTGGCCTCTTGACATGTGCGCATCGCCTTCAACCAAATGAATCCAAAAAAAAAAAAAAAAAGGTTAACAAACTAATTATGGGCATGAACACGAAAGATTCAATCGGAATCAACTGAGGATATATAATAAACAATCCAAATCAAGAGACAAATACCTGAAAAAGCGACAGGAACGATTAGGGGTGAAAGGAAAGGGTCGAACCTTTTCGTGAATCGAAGATGGAATAGTGGAGTCTGTCGTCGACTACCCCTGCCATGATCGGAGCTTCTTCGAGAAAAACCAGAGATCGCCGGCCACGAGAAACGCAGATCAAACGCGGAATTACGTTACGACCTAATCCAGACCAAGAGAAGCGCAAGGCGCAAGGGGGCAAACTTCTCAACTATACGGTAGTAGATCTAGCCAAGGAATATTCCGTGTCCGGTTCGATGAAGAACCGGGTCCGGTCGAGTCTAGCGAACCGGAGTGTTTTCCTTCGTATCAATCTTGAGCAATTTACGGGCACTCTTGGTCGAATTTGTCGCGGACAAATCAATCTTTTTTCTGAGTTTTTTTATTTTGATTTATTATAATTATACGTGGAAAATTTTTATGGACTGAATCGATTATTTTAAAAATAATTAATAATATTAACTGAAATTATATTTTTTTAATATAAAATGATTTTTATTAACAAATAAAATTTATTATCCTAAAATTGTATTTTATGTTGGACCCAGTTTTGCTGCTGCATGGCTGCGTGCTCTGATCTCTGCGCTGTAACAACACTGAGTGAGTGTGAGCTGTGGAACTATTTCTCCATCACTGTACTGCACTCCCACCACATCCCTTGCACTGCAGCTGCCTGTTTTCACTCCACGAGCTACTTAATGCATGCCTCAAATCTATTGAAACGCCCGAGGTTGTCAGAAGGTGATCATCTTTGAGATTCTGAACCGAAAGAGTCCAAATGACAAACTATACTGATCGACCTTCACATTTAATGTTAAATGAGCATGTATCTAATTTGTATTTAATTAGCAAATTAAGGCCTAAAAGATGGTGACTAATCTGGAAATGGTCTGGACTTTATCCGGCCTGTTAAGAGCCCGATTGGGATATGTTCTTGTCCACTGGCCCCATTGGGCCCTTTTTTATAAAAAAAACATTTTTAAAACTTTAAACTGGCTTTAGTATTTTAAAATTATAAAATACTAAAATAAATACCATTTAAAATAAAAAAAAATAGTGCACTGAAAAAAAAGCCTATTAATCTTCACTTTTCCCTAGAGTAGGCAAAGAATCGTGCTCTACAAAGTGGAGTGCTGCCAAATTCCGATGTTCCAAAATGCTACTTAAATAGTCTCACTATGCCCTTACAATGTGCCCATTCATTCAATAAATTATTCATGGGCTATGTTTCTTCAAGGCAGTGCGATAGATGGTGCCTCGAGCTATTCTATTTCATATTTTACCATCTACGATCAAAAGACCATTTTTAGGATGATGACTATCAACACCTTTATATAAAATCTAACATTTATTTGGATGGATCTCAGCATTTTCTGATTTAATTTGATGATTGATGTTAAATTTTTAAGGAGTCGAATCGGTTATCTTCGAGATTATTTGGTTAGCCAGATATTTAGATTAGGAAAAAAAAAATCAAACATTAGATTCGCTGGAGTTAGATTGGTCAAGTAGATTCATAGAGTGAAGGTGATAGTTGATACCTGATAAATGACGGTTAAGTATTTATCTATTTTATTTTTGCCTGTTTAAATTATAGCATTAAAATATTAAAACAACTTAAAAGGATTTCAGAATTCTATCAAATTTTTTCTAAACTGAGAAGACGACTAACTGAAAACGTGATTCTACGATTAACTGGATGAACACTTCGTGTTATCCTATAAAACTAGGAGCATTAGTGTTGAAATAGGAAAAGAGTCTTCGGCGTTGGTTCTTCAACACTCAAGTTAGCGATCTGTGTATGAGGAGAAGTATACGATATACCAGTAAAAAGACTATAATAATGAGCATGTAGAATATGAAGGATCGCATATCTCCACTTGTAAATTGAGACTTCTTTTTATATTACACTGTAGTGTATGTGCATGCATCATAAAATATATACACATTTTTCAAAGTATTATAGGAAAAGACAAGTTGAAAATTGTTTATGATATATTTCCTTAAACAAGCATGCAAATCTATGAAGCGACAGACTATAAATTTTTAAAGTACGATTTACCTGAAAGTCATTCTCTGTTGTTGACGGTACAAACTTCCAAAAGCGTACAATAAGACGTCTATGTGAGTCTTGCTGTAAGTCGATCAGAAGCCACTCAGCCAAGACATGACCACTCAGCCATACAGAATAAAGAGGTTGATATGTTCTTCACTCGGCTCTACTTTTGTCGGAGAGGCATATTATGCCCAATCGAACCTAAGGTCCGATCGGCTAAGACGGTGGACTGGGTAACTTAATATTTAATTCTCGACCTCGATTGTAAGTTATGGAAGGTGACTGTTCGGTTGATCTGATCGGTCTTTCACGTCCCACTATGCTAGGCCCGCTCGGTCATCCGCAATTCATGATTTTGTAGTCCAACTGATCCTACGACTTTGACTGTTTGACCGTGATCTCCATGCCAGTCGATCTTCATTACTTTGATCCACTTTTAGAGGGGTCCATCTTTATCATTTATCACGGAATCACTGTTATAAAACTTATGCCCACATTATCTAAATTATTCATGAATATAATATAATATTTCAGTTAATAGAAACGCTGAAAATAGTTGGATCGGCATGATTAGAAACAAATCGTTCTCATTTGGTTTCAAAATCTACCAAATATAGGCTTAAGTTAGGCAGAACATTGTAGGACAAATGCCTTCGTTTACGCCCATAATGGAACTTTAGTGTGAGTTTTTTTTTTACCAGCAGCATTTTGCCGCAGTTGACAATGTGCTTGGAATCAATTCTACAAGGTACTTTAATCTTAATTAATCTATTAAGGAAAAAAAAGTCAACGATGGCAATATTGGGGTTTAGGGATAACTTGTGTTTTTTCTTCCATCATTTCTCCGATATTTTCCTTCCAAACATTCCATTTTTTTCTGTGAGTGTGTTATTGCCTGATCATTTATTGTTCTTGTATATTCAATTTTCCTAATCTTTAAATATGTATTTTTATATTATTTAAAGATACATCAAAATTCTCCTAAAAGTAACGTATGAGTGTAGAACTGTAGATTATGTCTATGAAATATATAATCTTATTTTAATACACCTGACCACCTTCAACAGTATGTGAATTCTGAAGCGAAGGCCTGAGTAAAAAAAAAAAAAAAAAACTCCAGAGAGCACAGAAGAAAGCAGTTGAGTGGCGTACGTAGTCAAGCTGCAGAAGAATCCTGGGAGGAGGGGGAAGACCAAATGAGAAAGAAGAGAATCTCTCAGGGGGCTCATCACCGGCAGCTGTTGCAGTTCTTGTCCGTCGACTCCGCTCCCAATGCATTCGTCCATCAGAGCTTGTTCTTTTTTATTATTTTTTCCTTGTCTGCCATTGAATGCCACCGTAAACCTGGTTCATGATGGTCGTCGACAGGTCTAGCAATTAAGTACCTCCTCTGTTCTCTTCTCTCTATGCTCTGTTCCCCGCCGTAACACCTACTTCCCTCCCTACGCCTCCCTACCTCTATTTGTTTTTGTATATTTCTGTCCCACCTCACCTGCTTAGTTCCTTTTAGCTCTGTGTGAGCTCAACATCTGCGTCGAGCACGCTCCATCATTCCGTCGAACGAACACCTTGCACACTGTTGCAGAAAGCTAGCTTCTTTTGCTTCTGCATGAGCTCTGGTCATCATTTCATCCAACAAACTTTACTTTTTTCTATGAAAAAAGTAGACAGCAAAAATAACTGGCCTAGTGCTTGCAGAAAGAGATCGCTTCTTGGAGTTCTTCTCGCCTTCTCCGTGAGCAATCCGCATTCGACTCTGCTTTGAGCAAAACAGAGGAAGAGGAGATGATATCGGCGGTGGACCTTTACCACGTGCTAACGGCGGTGGTGCCGCTGTACGTGGCGATGATCCTGGCGTACGGGTCGGTGAAGTGGTGGCGCATCTTTACTCCGGACCAGTGCTCGGGAATCAACCGCTTCGTGGCGCTCTTCGCGGTGCCGCTGCTCTCCTTCCATTTCATCTCGACCAACGACCCCTACGCCATGAACTACCGTTTCATTGCGGCAGACACGCTGCAGAAGCTGATCGTGCTGGCGGTGCTCGCGGCGTGGGCGAAGTTGAGCGCCCGCGGCTGCCTCGAGTGGACCATCACCCTCTTCTCCCTTGCTACGCTTCCGAATACGCTGGTGATGGGCATCCCCCTGCTCAAGGGCATGTACGGGGCCGAATCCGGTAGCCTCATGGTCCAGATTGTGGTGCTTCAGTGCATCATCTGGTACACCCTCATGCTCTTCCTCTTCGAGTACAGAGGCGCCAAGCTCCTCATCATGGAGCAGTTCCCGGACACCGCCGGCTCCATCATCTCCTTCCATGTCGACTCCGACATCATCTCCCTCGACGGTAAGGAGCCGTTGCAGGCCCAGGCGGAGCTTGGCGACGATGGGAAGCTCCACGTGACGGTGCGCAAGTCGACAAGCTCGCGCTCCGAGGCCTACTCGCGGCGCTCTCTCGGTGGGCTCAACTCCGGCGGCATCTCCGTCACGCCACGCCCCTCCAACCTTTCCAACGCCGAGATTTACTCGCTGCAGTCATCGCGGAACCCGACGCCGAGGGGCTCCAGCTTCAACCACGCCGACTTCTACTCTATGGTCAGGAACGGCAACAGCGGCACGGCGAGCAGCTTGAGCCCGCGGCACTCTAACTTCGGTGGCGCAACATTCGACGTGGAGACAGGGCCCAGGGGTAACGGCGCGGCTGCAGCCTACCCTGCTCCACCTACCACCGGAATGTTCTCGCCGGTGAAGAAGGCTAATGGGGCAGAAGGAGGGAGGGATTTGCACATGTTCGTGTGGAGTTCGAGCGCGTCACCTGTTTCGGAAGGAGGGATGCATGTGTTCGGAGGGACAGAGTTCAGGAACGAACATGGAGTTGCGCAGCAAGATGATAACCGCCACAAAGGTGAGATTTTTCAATTCTTATTTCCTACTTTTTCTCTTCTTTGGAAATGGAATGAATTATAAATTTTAAATTGTGTTGGTTCTTGTCATCCGAGATGGTAAGTCATGGTTACTTTGGTAGTTGAGAATGTGAGGTCAAATCATAGGGATGTTGAGGCGTAAATCTTGGATCCTTTGTATTTCCCCTCATCCATCACTTACCCACTCGGATATCATGATTTTGAGGGAGCGATTTCGTTTTTTTTTTCAGTTGTTCATGGAAAAATGGAATCGGTTACCATTGAGGGTGCAATTTCTACTGTTCATAACTTGATATCGTGCTGTTTAGCTTGTGGACCATTTGTCCCTTTAAAGAGGGAAAGACGACAACAACCAAGTATTGTTGGCAACTTAGGCTCTCTTTGTAAAACTATCTAGCACTGGAAAAATAAAAGGATCAATAATTCAACAACTTGCTGCTTAAATTTTGTACTTGTTTTTCAAACTCAGCATTATTGAAACGTGTTCTTCTTGCTCACTAAAACTTTACAGTCCTAGAAGCCAATCGCGACGCCTATGATTTGTGCCGACGGGATGACTTCAGCTTCGGCAATAAACCCATTGGCCAGGGAATGGATCAAATGAAGAAGGTTGGCCAGAGCCTTGCCAATGTCGGCACAAATTCAACAGAGCTCCACTCTAAAACGGGGGCTGATGAAGTCGCAAAGACCTCGATGCCGCCTGCGAGTGTGATGACCAGACTTATATTGATCATGGTGTGGCGAAAACTAATCCGGAATCCTAACACCTACTCGAGCCTTATTGGTGTTATCTGGTCTCTCGTCTCCTTCAGGTATTGCAGGCTTCCTGTTACACCTTTTGAGTATCTGCATTGTGTAATGTATATAGCAACTAACCATTCCTTCAGGTACAATATTGAAATGCCTGCTATTATTGCAAAATCAATCTCAATACTTTCTGATGCGGGACTTGGGATGGCCATGTTCAGTCTCGGTTAGTAAGATTTTGCATCATGTTTCCTCAGGAGGCTATGCAATAGAGTATCAAAGAGTTTGGATCTTTCTACAGGTTTATTTATGGCATTACAGCCGAGAATTATAGCTTGTGGCAATTCCCTTGCTGCATTTGCTATGGCTGTAAGATTTGTCACTGGTCCTGCTGTCATGGCTGCTGCTTCTATTGCAGTTGGGTTGCGAGGAGTTCTCTTACACGTTGCGATAGTACAGGTTTTGTAAACTAAACTTAGCTGCTAATATCAAAACAATATGCAGCAGGAAAGAACACAAACAAACTGAAAAGTAAGGTTTTCTTTTTCCTGCAGGCAGCTCTTCCCCAAGGGATTGTGCCTTTTGTGTTTGCAAAAGAGTACAATGTGCATCCTGATATTTTAAGCACAGGGTATGCCCTTCAATTTCTCTTTTGTTTTTTTGCTTGATAGGGTGATTTTGTTTAAAACGTGTTTTGAATTTACTGCAGGGTTATATTTGGGATGCTGATTGCTCTTCCTATCACTTTAGTTTACTACATATTACTGGGACTTTGAAGCTGAAGAGTTTCATGGAACGCGAACATTGACAGATGGAGTTAGGAAGATAGAATGATTTCCTGACCAACTATTTAGTGTGACAGAGAGAGAGTTTAAATCTTTGAACTTTGCAGTAATATAATGACAAATAGAGTAGTCATGTAAAACTAGTTTTAAGTCACTAAACACACTAGTCTTCAAAAACCCTTGTATTTCTTTTATTCTAGTTGAAGAAATGCATCTGAAGAAGTGGTTTATTAACATCAATGTTTTGCACAATTCGAAGTCTATATTTGACCTTAATTTACTTACTTTATCTTATTTGATTTTTTCTTCATTTATAGAATTCTTTAAAATTTTCAACTTGTGCACAGCTTCAGTTCGTGATTACATAGATATAGCTTATGATAGCTATCAAGAAAAAACACAATTCTTCACTTGATCATCGATGTTCAAATGCCCTGAGATGGTCTTCTGTGGCATGGAGAGTAGGAACCTTCACTTTTAAAGGCTCATATGAGCTCTGCTCCGGGACAAAGGAGAAAGTTATGTAGGCAGCTCCCTGTTGATCTAAACTCAATTTGTACAACTGCTGACCGGCAGCAAAGCTACCGAGTAACTGATAAGATCTCTCTGAGCCATCCATGGGTAAGCAAATTTCACTAGTGCCTGCCAGAATGTTGAAGAAAATTGAAATATATTTATTGGAAATTTCATTATTGCGCACAAACAAGCATTAATATATTTATTGGAAACTGAATTGATTGGTGTAAATGAGATCCACTGAAACATTATTAACTTTGGGGAGAAATGCTAAAATAAATAAGCATGGAAATAAGAGAAAAGAACCGCTTCAAGAAAAACCAAATGCTGGTCTGAAGCAAGAAACTAAAATTTACTTGATGATACACCAGGTAATTAACTAGTTCTTGAGTGCATACCGCAATTTGGTATTTGGCTCCTAAAATTCCTTTTGTTTATCTCTGATAACTGAATAATAGCAATCAACATCGCTTGGTGGATGATATCAGGCAAACAAGTTCATGGCAAGACTAATAAAATGACCATGAGACATGTAGCATTGACACCATAATCAGGTTATGCTAGAAATCCTAGAAAACCCTATGCAAACTAAATGATATCTAGAAGTTCATATATGCAGGAGTAAAATAAGTTCCGCTAACTCAGAAAAAAACCAAATAAATAAATAGCTCCTTTTGTTTTCTGTTGCAATGTTAAATGAAATAAGTGAGCTGAATTGTTTCTTGATTAGCGAGAAGTAGCATACACGAACAGACACGCGGGTCCAAAATACACAACTAAACACATTACTTTATTTCTTGGTTAAGTTTAACATTTTATTTCTTATCCAAGCTCCCCTAGCTGCATAAGTACCAACATAAACACACTAAATCTTGAATTTCTAAACAAAATATCCACAACAATACAAGGATTAATGTTCAGAGAATCTTGATATGGTCATCCTTCCCTGCCAATTTCTTTAAGATGCTATTGGGTTGCTTCAGCCATCACAAATTCTAGCTGCTCTAAAGATCTAATATTCAAAAAAGATTCTGTGATCGCTAAAACCTTTAAATCAATGCTGATATATAATAGATCCAAGTTTGTTTAACTTGTCCTAGACAACAAACGAATAGCCATCTAAAAGATCTACACTTTGGTGCAACAAGACACACATCCAGCAAATGAGTAGCTTCCAATAGTTTGTAAGCTTCCCATTTGAAAGACAATTATTTTGAATGAATCACTAAGTTAATTTATGCAAGAAAATAAATCACAAGCACCTAACCTCATTCATTATGCAAGACAAATTGTTTCTCTCATTTCATATTTAAATAACAAATGATTCTATAGTAATCTCAGATAGATCAGTTAGAAAAACACAAGTAACAGACGATAAGTACTCACAGACATGAAAACCTACAAGCAGCGAGTTCTTTCTGAGTTTGGTATAGGAACTCCAAGGTTGCTGAGACTTCCTCTTCGAATTGAAAGAACGGCCCATTCTCGAGATCCATTTTCCGAAGCTTGCAAAGCCCCTCACCCAATTCCATCATCGCTCCCCGGTGGTTCTGCATACTCACTTCCAACCCTAAAAATACCCTCTTTACCTGTTCAGAGACAAATTTCGAAACCTAGGGGTATTAGGTTACCTTACCTGGTTGAATAGATGATGCAGACCCACAGCACACTGCAGGATGCCATGAAGGAGCGTGCGGATGGGCTCCTCCGCGTCGTACCAGAGCTCCTCCAGGAAGTCATGGCACCGGTAGTACTCTCTTCCATTGAATAGTTCAACCGCCCGTCCAAATCCGGTTCCTTCCCCATCCGATGGCTGCTCATCTTCATCGTCCAGAGAGTATTCGAGGCGGCCACCCGAAAGCCGGCGGCGAGCTCGGAGGCTGTCGGAACGAGGACGCACACTGAGGAGTCGATGACGTCGGATGAAGAAGGATTCCGCGGGCAGAAAAGGGGGGAGAGAGCGTGGCAGAAGGAAAGACACAGAGGACGGCGCGAACCTAGAGACCGATGCCATGACTTCAACCTTCGAGAGTTCGAGGGTCGCGACTCCGACCAAATCTAGCGTGTAAATATTTAACACAGGAAATAGTGAACCAGGTCGCACCGACCATGGTGACCATCAGGATACGGGTGTTACCCACGTGACGAGATCTCTTTGTGGCATCGTGGTAAAAGATGAATATATTCACCCCTAGCGTCCTCATCAATCCGTCCCAAGGTCAATACAGAAGAGGTAAATCATGGACGGCCACTAGTCTTTGGAATAGTGACTAACATATAAAAGAGGTATTTATCTCGGCTTTGCCGAGATTCGAACGCCAGACCTCATTATGGCAATACCTCATGCGCTAACCAGTAGACCCATCCGAGGGGACGAGACCTCTTGATCCATATTTGTATGGACTAAGAGATTGATCATATAAAATTATAGTTGAATCATAATGAAGATTCGATCGTAATGGATTACTATCTTTTTTTAATTCATCGTCTCTTCAAATTATAGTTTGGGTCAGGACGGATGGTCGGAGGTCGTCCGAAGACCACCGGTGGTGAGCAAGTGACCAAGTTGCTGGTCCCCGAGCAGTAGGTGGCCTTCGGACGACCTTTGACCACCCGCCCCTGACCCAAATTATAACATGTGGATGGTGAACCTAGGGAGAGATCATAATTAATTGTGGATGGATCGCCACTACGATCCGGCCGTAATTCCATATGATCTATTCCCTGGTCCATAAAAATGTGGACAAGGAGATCTGCCTCCATTAATCACACACACTTTGGGACGGTTTGGTGGTTAAAATATAAAGTATTATCATATGAGATCTTAGAGTTAAAATTTAACATATTTGAGTATATCTTATTTTATATCTTGGTTATGTGTACTAATGATTAGTAGTCACCCATGATTTATCTTATCTGTGTTAGCTTGGGGACTAGTTGGTGGAGGCGTTGAGGGTGAACGAATTATCTTTTGTCATATGGGTGACCGTCAGGATAAATTAGAAAGTACTCATGACGGATGATCTAGAAGCTTAGTATTTCATTCTTGCGCATCCCATTTAGAAGATAAATCCATATAAAAAAGTGGTAATTAGGGATCTTTAACACAGAAGGAATAAAGATAGACAGAGTTGTTAAGCTATGGACAAAACAGTACATATTGTCCTCCTGGTGGATCTGCATGATATTTTATTTCTTTTAATTTTGTTGAATACAACTTTTTGTCATTCCCGTTATCCTTTTTATCCTTTTATTTTCATAAAATCAACTTTTCTTCTCGTCATTCTCCTCTCACCACCCCCTCCCTCGTCGTGATTAGCCCTCTCTCGTCGTGCCCTCCCGTGAATCTAGTTTTTTCAACCTTCTCTCGTTGCGACGAAGCTCCGCGCGACATCCTCCCTCTCCTCACCCTCCCTCACTCGCCGCAACAAAGCTAGGGTTTCCTTGTGTCTCGCCCCTAGCGACGATAAAACTCCCTTGCCAATAAAACATTTCCTTCCTTATGCAGGAAGATATCATGGACCACCAAACTATTCGTATGACTATTTGATTTGATTTTATTTGGTCATCATTTTTTTGAAAGTATGATACTGGTACTAATTAGATATTCTTATCGAAGTAGCTAAAAATATGGCAAATTATTAAGGGGTAACAGGTGAAATTTAGACTTGAAAACCAGTTGAGTAATGTTTTGGACGAAGGATGTCAGATTTCTAGTCAATTGATTAATTTTTCAAGAGAAAGGAACTAAAATTTTATTTTATTATTATTATTTTTAAGCAAATAAAAAATCTGGGTCATTTTCTAACTCTTATTGGTAAATGGTAATGTAGACAGATAGAAGTCATGCCTAAAGGTCCATCAAATATTATCATCACTGATCAAGATCCTGCTATGACGAAAGTTATTACATATATAAGTTTTCCCTCAAATAGTATATCGATATTGTCCGTGTTATAAACTAAATAAATTTTTAAATAAATTACACTTTTTGATTTTTCAAAACCACTATCAAAACATAAAGAATGTTATTGTAAATTCTACGACACTTAATGATTTTGAAAAGTCATGGAAAGAGATTATTTACTGTGTTAACTTGGAGAAAAATGATTGGTTGTCATTGACATATGAATTGTGACACAAATGAGTGCCAGTATATTTTAGTCATATATTTTGTATTGGAATGCCAAGTAGTTAAAGATCTGAAAGCTCACATTCATTTTTCAAAAAGATATATCTAAAATAAGAACTCATTCATGAATTATATCAACCGTTTCAACAAGGCACTGAGATACCAAAGATACAATGAGTTAGTTGCAAACTATATTGATACGAATGGACACCCCAAGATTAAGATAAACAAGTCAATGAAAACTCAAATGGTTACGTTATATAAAAACAAAAGAAATGACTAAAGTTTCAAAACGAAATGAGTTAGAGTCATGATTATTATGTGCAATAAGTATTTACAGGATTTGACTAAGTGGTTTACCATATGATAAAATTTAAAAGTTGTTCTTCCTTAAAACTAAGGATGCTCATGACCCAAATTTCCAACTTGCTTCAAAAATTTTAAAAAATAATAATAAAATTTTAGTTCCTTTTTTTTGAAAAAAAAAACAATCAATTGACCAAATGTATGAGATCCTAGCTAAGCCCAAAACATTGGCTTAGCTATTTTTTAAGCTTTTCAATTAGGTTAACTTCAGTTACTAGATTAAGTGAAGTTTTAATTTAAATTCGATCTGAACTGATGTAAATTTCACCTGTTACCATTGGATAATTTGTCAGAGTTTTAACTATTTCAATCAAAAATATCTAACCAGTACTAGTATCAAACTTTAGAAACATAATAATCAAATTAAATCAAATCAAATAGTCATAGCAATAGCTTGGTGGTCTATGATATCTTCTTGCATCAAGAAGGAAATGTTCTACCTGCAAAGGAGCTTCGTCATAGCAAGGGAGAGAGGCACGGGGACTTGCTTCATCACGACAAGTGAGGGAGGGCACTGCGAGGCTCGACATCCTAGGGAGCTTTGTCGCAAGGAGCTTCGTTGCGATGAGGATGGGCACGACAAGAGAGGGCTGGAAAACTTAGATTTGCGGGAGGGCGTGACAAGAGAGGGCTCGTCATGGCGAGGGAGAGCATAGAGAGAGAGGGCTCGTCGAGCGAGGGAGGGGAAACCCTTGTTTCATCACAACAAGTGAGGGTGGGTACTGCGAGGGTCGACGTCGCAAGGAGCTTCGTTGCAACGAGGGTGGGCATGACGAGAGAGGGCTCGTCATGGCGAGGGAGAGCATAGAGAGAGAGGGCTCGTCGCAGTAAAGGAGGGGATGCCGAAAGGAGAATGACGAGAGGAAAAGTTATTTTATGAAAATATATATAGAAATAAAAAGACTCAGCATGATTAAGTTGTGAATTTGAGCTCGGCTCAGCCATCTAGTCACAGGCTCGAGCTCGGTTTGAAGAATTAAAATCAAGCTTTCGAGCTCAAGCTAGAACCAAAATAGAAGTAATTTTATCATAATTTTTTTTATATTATAAATCAAACCATAATAACGATTTAATTCTTTTGAAAATAAACTTTCAAAATGGTAAGAGTTTATCTAATACTTCCCATTGATTACTTGATGGTACTAAATTATTCAATAATTATATAAATAAATAAAAATAATATATTACATATAGTCTACTCCATAGGGTTAGACAAACCCTCGAAACCAATATTAAGTGAGTTTAAGATTGACTCGAATATTAAATGAGTTAGCTCAAGTTTGATTAACTTCGAGTTCAAGTCAAACTTGGACAGAGCCGCTCGCCTATTTGCACATCCCTAAATCAGATAGCCATGGACCTTTGTTTAGACCTGTGTTGTTTTATTTTTATTTGTTTTTTAGTTTATGGGTATGTCATTCAATGTTTTGCTTTTAAAAAACAAAATCAAATCAAAATTTTTTTTAGATGTTGATAGAGTGTGCGGCATAATAGGTGGGCTATCTTCCCTATCCTGTTAATCTTCTTCTGAATAAGCTTTAAATTTAGAGTTTTTTTTTTCCATCGTTGTACGTCTTATCATCCACCAGGATCCCCAAACTTCGTACTTGCTTTCGGAATTAGATCTCTTTCTTGTGTCTTTCCGGCTAACGTTTGGTATTTGTGCTGAGTGGATATACTTTTCCTTTCTCAGGCAGCTGAACTTCTCGATGCCTCTATTTAAGTTGGGGCTTGTTTTCGTTCCTGTCACAAGCAACTACGACCTGTTTGCTGCTACGTGACGATCTTCAACTAAGCGCCTTGCTCTTTCAAGTTCAAACTAGAAAACTTCATTGAAGCGTTCTTTTCATGCTGCAGGGGCTGCTTCCTTGCACGCGGTAAGGCATGGCACGCATTTTGCTCCATGGAACTCTGCAAGCGTCGATCTTAGAAGCAGATTCTTTGCTGAACACACGTGAAAACCAGAGCAGCCGAAAGTCTTTTCTGAAGGTATATATATTATCACAAAGCAGCTAGCTGCCGTTGCCTATTTCAATTCCTCTGTTCTGCATTTTCCTCCTCTTTCTTTTTTTTTATTATTAAGCAACTCTCGATTCAAGAGTATAATAAGTGGTATGCTTTGCATGGTGTGCTGCTGAAACTGGAGACCTGCACTCTAACTCGAGTAAAGGGAACCCTTTTCAAAAGATTGTCATGGATCAGGAGAGCTTCTTTCTGCCGTCCCAAGGTTTTACTTGTTAGCTTCGACTTCAACTTATTGATCGATTAATTGAATGCTGCTTTTGAATGCCTTTTTCCGTTGCAAATTCGATATCAGGAACTCGTCCAACAAATAGAAAGTTCTGATAAATTCGGCCCTGTGAGCGTCTACGCCACCATCGACCTGGAGAAGGCCAGGGTCGGTCGCACCAGAGTGATAACCGCCGACTCCGTCTTCGCCTGGAACGAGGCATTCCATCTCTACTGCGCGCACCTCGCCGCCGACATTATTTTCACAGTCAAGACCGACAAAGCCATTGGGGCGTCCGTGATTGGCCGGGCTTACCTACCTGTGAAGGAAGTGATGCATGGAGCGCCGGTGGACCGGTGGCTGTTGATCTACGACGATGACCGAAATCCGGTGAAACAAGGAGCCAAACTGCACGTGAGAGTGCGGTACGTGGCCGTCGACAGAGATCCGGTGCAAAACTGGGGAAGGGGGATCGCCAACCTGTACCACCCAGGTGTGCCGCGCACCTTCTTCCCGCAGCGGCAGGGCTGTCGGATGACGCTCTACCAGGACGCCCATGTCCTAGACGGCTTCCTTCCTCGGAACTACGAGCCTCAGCGGTGCTGGGAGGATATCTTCGACGCCATCGCCGGCGCACGACACTTCATTTACATCGCTGGTTGGTCGGTCTTCACCGAGATCACTCTGGTGCGCGACCCCCAGCGGCCCAAGCCCGGTGGAGACGCCACCCTCGGCGACCTTCTGAAGGGGAAGGCCCGAGATGGCGTGCGGGTGCTGATGCTTGTGTGGAACGACCGGACCTCGGTGGGGCTCGGCCGGCTGAGGAAGGACGGCGTGATGGCCACCCACGACCTGGACACCGCGAGCTACTTCCGGGACACGGGCGTGCAATGCGTCCTCTGTCCTCGGAATCCCGACGACGCCGCGAGCTATGTTCAGGACTTCCAGACTGCCACCATGTTTACGCATCACCAGAAGACCCTGGTGGTGGACGCCGACAGCGGGCGGGATGGGAAGCGGACGATCCGCAGTTTCGTCGGAGGAATCGACCTCTGCGACGGCAGGTACGACACGCAGCAGCACTCTTTGTTCCGGACTCTTGCCACGGCGCACCGCCTGGACTTCCACCAGCCGAACTTCCCGGGCGCGTCCAGGTCCAAGGGCGGCCCGAGAGAGCCCTGGCACGACATCCATTGTAGGCTCGAAGGCCCCGTGACCGTTGATGTCTTGCACAACTTCGAGCAGAGATGGAGAAAGCAGGGCGGGGCAGAGCATCTGCTACTGCCGGACGTCGAACGCTTGGCGCCCGTTCGTGCTGTGGTCGACGACAAAGCTTGGAGCGTGCAACTTTTTCGCTCCATCGACAGCAGCTCGGTCGACGGATTCCCTTACACGCCAGTGGAAGCCGCCGCAGCAGGGCTCATCACTGGCAAGGACCATGTCATAGAGCGTAGTATCCAGGACGCATACATTCATGCGATTCGGCGAGCCAAAGACTTCATCTACATCGAGAACCAGTATTTCCTCGGAAGCTCATACGACTGGAGCGCCGCCGATGGCATCAAGGTCGAGGACATCGGTGCGTTGCATCTCATCCCCAAGGAGATCTCTCTCAAAGTGGTAAGCATGATCGAGGCTGGAAGACCGTTCGCGGCCTATGTGGTGATTCCGATGTGGCCGGAAGGCGTCCCCGAGAGCGAGTCCGTGCAGGCTATCTTGGATTGGCAGCGACGGACGATGGAGATGATGTACAAGGACATCTCGCAGGCTCTCAGAGCCAAGGGTCTTGGAGCGAATCCTGATGATCATTTGGCCTTCTTCTGCTTGGGCAATCGAGAAGTGAGGAGAAGGGATGAGTACATGCCGCCGGAGCAACCGGAGCCGAACTCTGATTACAGCAGAGCACAGCAAGCAAGGCGATTCATGATCTATGTCCATGCCAAGATGATGATAGGTAATTGCATGCGTAAATCTTCAGCTTGATACATTTATTACTTGGAGAAAAGTAAAAAATGAATTCTTCGCAGTCGATGACGAGTACATCATCGTCGGATCCGCTAACATCAACCAGAGATCAATGGACGGGGCCAGAGACTCGGAGATCGCGGTTGGCGCATTCCAACCTGAACATCTCGCAAATGAGTGGCGCCCGGCCATGGGGCAAGTCTACAGCTTTCGTAGGGCACTGTGGCACGAGCACCTGGGAGTGCAATCTTTGCAGGATGATGTCTTCCAACGTCCTGGGAGCGTGGAGTGCGTGAGGAAGCTGAACACGGTCGCCAAACGAAACTGGGATTTGTACGCGAGCGAGGAGCTATCCGACGACCTCCCGGGCCATCTTCTCAGATACCCCGTCGGCGTCACCAGCTTCGGGAAGGTCACGGAGTTGCCGGGGTTGAAGTTCTTCCCGGATACCAGAGCTCCTATTCTCGGGAGAAGGTCGGATTACCTTCCTTCCATTCTCACCACTTGACAACTTCTATGCATCCGTGTCTGATAGAAGTAGTCTAATTTGATTTAATTTAAACATGAACTGATAGATTAGCAATGATGGATTAAGAAAACTTAGGAGAGAAAACTGGAGAAAAAACAACGTTAGATGTGAATTTGATTTAAGAGAGGTCGCAGATGCCACTCAAACTAAATTAACCTTATCAATCTTTCATTATATCAGTCAATTAGTAGCAGCCAATACGAAACAAATACAACGTGTAGGTGTACTATAATATACCATAAGAAACTTGTGAAATTAAAAATTTTATAATGATGTAGCAATATCACCTATACGTCTAGGTAAATAAAAATTACTCTATTGATTATACATTGGCACTGAAAGTGTCTACACCAATTCTTACATTAATTGGAAAGTTGGACATAGGGAATTATATTCTAAAACGTAATTCCTAGTGCCAACTTCTACGTGTGACATGCATCATCAAACTCTCAGTGAGCACTTGTTGAACCCATAGATATCACCTTCTAGGATCCACCCAAACTATTAGTGCTAACATTCACTAGATCCATCAACATAGAGTACAATGCTTCAAGCGATAGATGCCCGAGAAACCTTCGGTTCTTGTACTCGCCAGAGTTTGTAGAGAATTTCCCATCATCTGCCATGCCATCCTCCATGATCATCCACCATGAGATGCAGCCATTGACGTCGTCTGGGTCCACACGTGCCACAAGACCAAGCATGTCACCTTGGTCAAGTTCAAGATACAGGCACAAAAAGTCTCTGCTCACCTTCATCCCCACTATCAATGCTTCATCATGAAGCCAACGAATGATCTGTCCTGCAATCTGCAGAATGGAACTAAGTTGAGGTAATCTTATTTGGCAATTTACCAAAAGAACGCACCTAATTTACTGAATATATCCAAAAGGAACCTCCTCCTTTGAAATTTACCAACTAACACTCTTGTTCCCCAAAATGTCTCTCTACTCAACCCACTTACCGGTAAAACATTTTTTGCAAAAGTGCTTTACGGTCCTATAGGAGTTAAAATCAAGAAAAATGAATATGAATAAATTAAGAATACTAGTCATTTACTGGCACTTCTTGTCGGTTCCAGACTCACCAATTAGATTTTACTTAATCTATTCAAGGGCTAGCTATTTTGATAGGAAACGAAGGTCTCAGTAAGCAGTATGAGCTGAGTATCCTTCAAAACAATAATCTTAGTTTAGAACAAACAAAGCAGTATATGCAATAGATAAAGATACCTGCTGAAGAAGAATTAGTGGAAGATCATCCAAGTCACACCCATAGCTATCCATTGAAGAACCATCAGCAGAAATTCCGAATGAACAGAGAGTACCGAGTGCACCTTCTCCACTCACTGTAACTTGGTCATCCTTGACCACTATCTTGGTATGAATTTGTGGCCTAATTAAACCCTTCACATCATAATTATTTGAAGACTCAGACAGACAAGCTGTATGAAAAACTGACTCAGGAAATTTTAAGAAGAGAGACCATGATGATGTTCTGGAATGCCAAGGAGGGTGAGACAACAGCTGAACATACGGAATCCTGCTGACCTGCATACAAAGGAAGATGACATCAAAACTTTAGATGGTTTACTACTTTTTAATTCACTGTCAAACTATAGAGGGAAAGGGTCACTTCTTACAAGACGTTCTATTTCAGCCAGAACTTTAGTGGAAAAGATCCTATGAGCAACTGTCTTACAGAAATGAGTGAGACCACAAGATTCAGTAGCAGCATGACCAGTAACAGCTACTCTTGAGGCAGAAAAATTTTTCTCCTTCAATCGTACTAAGGAATTTTTGTGGAAAATATGTACCAAATAAATTTCTAAGCCAACAGGGCTAGGAACTTCCAAGTTATTTTGATTAAATTCATCTTTCTCGTTATTCACTACTAGTGCTGATGAGTCAGAATGAGTAAACCCATTATTGCCTTTCTGAGAAAGTCCCCTGGAGTCAAGAAAGTCATCTTCTTTCTTAACGGATACAAGGGACATACAAATAGATGTATCTTGACCAACAGCTAACTGTAAAAGGTCTTCTAGCATCCCAGTGACATGAATTCCTGGTGAAGTGCAGTAACTTTCATGATTCACCCTATCAAAAACCTGCAATTAACAAAACAAAAAAAAAAATCAGCAGCTATGAATAATGTAATGCTGAAGAAAACAATAGAGAAGTACCTGCTCCAGAAAAATTGATTGATGAATTTCACGAAGAACTGAATGTGTATCTTTGACCCATGAATTGACATCTTCATCAGTTAAAGCTTCTTTCTTGTTTGCTTGAGGATTCTCAACTGAGTTATATATATTCCCTTTAAGGGGCTTCTTACTTCTAGAACTAAAATTAGTCCCAGTATAACTTATCGATATGCATCGAAATGATTTTGGAGGTCTTTGTATGGCCAAAAGGCCTGCATTCTCACGAACAATGCGAACTAGAGCATTGGGCAATGGACGAGATAGCATAGTAGTATCTGATGATGTATTGTCTAACAGATCGAATGAGAACCCATCACTACCTGGACCTGCTAACACACGTTGTCGTTTAAGTTTCCAGTGTTGCTGCAATCTGTCAGTCAATGGAACATAAATTAGATAATATTTCCCAGATTTTGGAGCACTTTATTATTAAATGTGGAGCAAGTACCTGATCAGTGATCCATAGAATCTTGCCTCTCTTGAGACTTTCAGTTCTAATGCTTTCGAAGATTGTTTGAAGTACCTACCAAGATTCTGTATGAAATTCAATAAGAGATAGAAACAACTGTGTATCCTGTTACATATTTGGAAATAACCACAAGATGTGGATCGTTTACTCGGAGAAAAGCAATTAGAATCATAATTTAATCTGTCAAAACAAAGTAGTAATCAGTGTCAAAAGAAAGCATTGCTGCCTTTTCTTTGACATAAAAAAACAAAACATAAATACTTTGACACTTGCATAAGCTAGGGTAAATTATATGCACTTCTATTGGTGTTTGAGGAAATTTCATGCTGCCTCTCAGATACTAAAAGGGCCACCGTATTCAATCTATAAAGCCCATGCTGCAAATTTAAAAGTATACAAGAAAAAAACAAAGCTGTTATCATTTTTTTTTAATAAAATATAATACCCGGAGACGTTGAAGCTTAGTTGCTGCAGATACTGCAAGGTCTGACAGAGTTTCATTTGGCAGCTGCTTAGGTCTCTGCATTCCAGACACTGCTACTGCATCATTGGCTTCAACCTACATTTTTTGCCCAGAAGCAAGTCATACTCTAATTTCTAATTACACAAAAAAAAAATAAAGTTCTATTATTTTTATGATGGAAGAGATCGTAAAATTTTTCATATTTCTCAACAAAACTCTACAGATTCAGAAATGAAAAGGATGAAAAGATAACATTTTTAATTCTTGACTGGAGATACATATATCATGTAGTACAGGATGTACCATACTGTGTGTACCTGCAAATGACAATCCATCATGTGTCCCAAAGAGGGAAAAAAGATTGGGCAGGGGAGAGATGAATCTATAACAACCTCATACACATTGACCAATGGGAGCATAACATGTGTCGATAGTTGGCATTACAAGATGGCAAATAACCATGAACCATAAATAGGAGTTAGGTGCCATAATAAGGGGATTTTTCCAGGAGAGAGATTCTTAATCCTTTATTCTATCTTGACTGCTAAGATCCCAAAACTCCTGATCCTCGAACCATCTCATCTGAAAAATTCACTTTGGCTATGCGCATCTCCACCTTTTCACCTCAAAAGGTAAACCTCTTCACCTCATATAGGAAACCTCTTTAACTCATAATGGAAACTTCACCTCACAAGGGAAAACCTATTCACCTTATAATGGAAGCTTCTTCACCCCATTAAGTTAAACTTCTTTAATTAGTTATCTAGTTAGAGAACTGTCTTCACCTACAAATTGTCACTTCATGCAAACTGCTTATGTTTCATCCAAACTGTTCCACTCAATCCACTTCATCTTAACTGCTACAATTTCATCCCAACTACAACCAGTTCATACTGGTACATTGGAGAATTAGCCTAAGTAAGAGCAAATAGCCTAAGCTCTGTTGCAAGCCACATAATTTTATTGTAGGTTTCCCATATCAACGTGCATAAAGTTTCAAACATCTAAACAAATAGGTGGGAGATCATACTCTACATATATAAGTATTCATTAGTTAACAAATTTAAATAATTTTCATTGCTATCAATTCAGCACCCAAAGTCCAAAGGCTATAATGTTGATTAACAATCAGTTGAAATTTTTTAAAGAAAAATCTTGGTTGTATGAAGAAAATAAGTCCAGCAAAGATGGCCAGATACTGCAATGAGATACTAGATTTTTTTTATTACTTAGCTAAAATGTCTAACAAAGATGATCAAACACTGCAATTAGATACTAGATTTATTAGAATGTCCATATGAATAAAATAAGAGGTAACTAAAAGCACGAACCATTTTATTTTCCATGTAGTTCACAGTTACTATACCTCAATTCTGTTGTAGATAACTCGTACACAGGGAAATAGTCTAAAACCTCCAACCGTATTTCACATTCACTGCTACACAGTTTGACTCGTTTCCTTTGCAAACATAAGGTTAAACCAATCCAACACCATTTATTGTCGCCCCACAATCAGAGGTAACTCCATAAAATCCGTCTCTTCAAAAAAATTTATTTAAAATAAAGCAAATTTTGATTTCTGTATGACAAGAGTTTTTCAAGATCCTGGAAGCAAATGGAAAGTGTTGTTAATATGACTGCGAGAAGTAAACGACAAAATTTCTCACCAAAGAATAAGATTTCGACCACCATTTAGTGAATATTACAGCTAATTAAACCATTAAGTGAACCCTAAAATCAAGCGCATATCTAAAGAACTCTAAAATAAAACCCTAAACGCATAATCTCAAAGGAATCTCTACAACTTTAATGCACGAGGCTACCACTTTCACTTTATCCTAGGTCAATATTGTAACCGCTACTCCTAAGTTCATGATTGTTAATGAGATGAAGGGGTGAAAATCAGATTCTCCTCTAAATTAGAAAGCAACTTCCAGAGAGGCGAGAACGAACCGTGTTGATCAGATCGATGATGACTGATAACTCCTGGTGGGCAAGCTGCAGATTTTCCACAAAGCCCTGCCAGGGCCAGGCCTGCTGTGGTGCGGGAGCGGCCTCCTTAGGGGTCGTCTTCTGCTTTTTCCTCGTGCCAACGCTATCCGCCACGATGGAGGAGAAGTCGATTCTCCGAATCATACCGAGGCGCTTCTCCTCGTGGCTAACATCTCTGCAAGGAGGAAGAAGCTCAGGGCGCGGCGCGCCAGCTACATCAGTCAAAAGACAAATGAGGGGAAAAGATGCGCACGGAGGGAATTGCTCGTTGCCGATCTCATCGATGGCGTCCAAGCGCTTGATCGGGAGCCTGTCGAGATCGATCGATATCCTCCTTCTGCCGCCCTCCTCCATGGCCTTCGAACGGGAAGCCGGACTTGATTCGCCAGGTCGATGCGTTCTGCGCTTGATGAGGGTTTTTAAAATACCGTGAAATAAGAGTTTTTAAAATAAAAAATACGATAAAATATTTTTGATATTTTTTTTAAAAAAAATAGGAGGCCTTTTTTATTTTCACCCCAAAAAATTAAGCAAGACTATTTAAATTAAAAAAAAAATTTGTTACGCGGGAAAACTTAATTTGCCTTCGCAATCTAACTTTTTTTTTTACATTTTATCCCTTACAATTTAGAATACTATATTTTACCCTATATAGTTTTTTAAAAAAAATCTTTCCTCCTATGTTATGCATTCGAAAGAATTTCCTAACCTCATTTTTTAAAAATCTTTCTTCTTATTTTGTCTAATAATTTTATTAAAAAATATTATAATTAAAAAATCTCATTTTTGAATCATATGATTTAACTTTAATTAGATGTTAGATAAATGATTTTATATCCTAATTAATCATATGATTTTAGATGTTATTAAGGCCAATGATATTTTTACTTATAATATATGAAGAGTAAAATATAATATTATAAACTAAAGAATAAAAATACAAAATTAAATAAATTATAAGCAATTTTTTTTAAAAAAAAAATAGATAGACTACGAAGCCAATAAAGATGGCAAAACAGAACCACATATGAAATGAGCTCAACAAGCAATATAAAAAATTAGATTAATTAAATATTAATTAACGTTTGCATTCTCAATACATTAATATTTTCTTGGTCGCATGATATTTCCATGCAAATTAAATCAATTAGCTCCCATGCCGTATATAATCCATGACACCACAGTCGCAGAATCTGTCGATAGAATTAAACCACCAGAGGCATGCAGAGAAAGCTACATTGCTCAAAGCAGAATGAATTGACACCACACTGACAGAATTTGTTGACAATACAATTAAATTAATTAAGCATATACTCTTTAAAAGATAGTCTTAAATTCAGTAACAGTGTAGACTTTAATTAGCTGATAACAGCTTACAGTCTCGATTATATATACACACACACCAGCTGAAACAAAAAGGGACACAACATATATTTATTGACTTGTTTGAAAAAGTCTCTTCATGTGCTTGCCTATATATTAGTATTCTGAACCTGCAACCAAAATATATATAATTGGCACTTTCGTATAATTTAGAAAATAGGAGCCTTGAATTAAGCTATTTAATTAATAAAAAAAATGATGATTAATTACCACAGTCTGATCTCGGTGCATTGCATCGGAAACATTCCATCCTTCTCGCATAGTTGTGCTCATTGCAACCTAATCTGAATACATTAAAGCATATAACAGACCATTAGGATTAGTTCAATTACAGAGATTGGCTGAAAAGCTATCGATAAAGACGTTCCATCATCTCATTCATTCATGTATATAAAAGTCGATCGTGTTATACTCAACACTTGGCATCTCCTCGATGCACAGCATCTATTGAGCTAGATAGTACGCGACTTGATGAACAATGTGGTACTGGTGCATGAATATTATTAAAGTAACTTCACTGCGACTGTGCGTGGTGTTAGAGAATAAGATATATGCATGTGATACCTGGAGCAAATCCAGTCGCCGGACTTCCAGGAGGAGGAGCAGTTAGCGGCGCCGGAGGCGGTGTCGCAGCGGAAGCCCCAGGAGCTGGCGATGGCGGAGGCGGAGTCGTCCTTGGAAGCGCCGCACTTGAAGCAGGAAGGGCGGTTGGCGTAGTTGTGGACCCGGCAGGCGGAACAATACCAGTCGCCGGGCTTGACGTCCCAGCTGCCACCAATGCTGGTGTAGTCCAGCCGCTCCACCCCAAGCTTATGCTCGCCGCACCGCTGGCACGAGTCCCGCCGACAAAAGTTCACGTACTCGCACGACCTGCACACCCAATCCCCAGGCTTCCTCGACATCCCCCCGCTCATTTTGATATCGTTTAGCTTATTAATTAAACCAACAATTGGTCAGTGATCTCGATTGAATTAAGTCTTGGAGGGGTAGGATTTATATATGAAGGGAAGAGATACATAGAGGCATGTGGGATTATAACGAGGTACGTAATAGTTCAGGTTCCAACCTAGCCAGCGTCTTAATATTCTTTATGCGATATTCTTTTGTAAAGTTGTAAAACAAAAAGGAAAAAAAAAAAAAAACCACCAAGGAAGGTTGTATGTGGGGAGTTCATGTTCGATATATATATATATATAAATATATATATATAAAGGAAGGCACATATCGAAGATATATAATCACATTTTAATTAATTTCACAATTCATTCATGTGTGATCGTGGCGGCAAAATGGAACCTTCCTAGCCACTTTTTCTTGGTGTGTTCAATGTGAGGTGGTCATGCACAACAAAATGTAGACTGTTGCGATATGTTAGCGACTAGCTTCTTATCCGCTACGTTTTAGATTCTTGCTCAGGACTAAGTGGAAAAAGATAGACGTGGGCTAACTAGCAATTGCATCTTCCACTTGAGTAGCCATAGTATATATTCCTTTTGCCTAAAGGCATGATGACTAATCACACTTATTTGGACCAGTACATGTACTATACCTCCTATAGAACATTAGACGGTTCCTTTTTGTCTCTCAGATGTCGACATTTATAGTTGATGTGGCGAATTCTTGCCGCCACGTAGCCCCCACATGCTGCGTGCAGTTAAAAGTCATTTTTAATTGTCGGTCAAAATCTAACTGAGTCAAATATGACAAAAAAAAAAAAAAAAAAATTAGATGTAGCCCAGATGAAACTCAAATTTGATCGAACAAGTCAGCTAACATATCTCGATCTCAGCTATCAACATCTTCTCAATCTCAGATTCTAACACCCTCCCAATTTCAACAATCCACCCCGTATCAATCTCAGTCATAATTGTTGACACCTTTAGTATCAGTCTAATCCTAGCATCACCTGAATCTCAGTTCCAGTCTTAGATCTTGGCCTTATGCATGCATCTCTGCAGTAGTTGTTGACATGTTCAGTATCAGTCTCAGATCCCGTCATTATCCAGATCCCAATATCAGTCTTGGATCTCGACCTCACTCGTATCTCGATCACAATTGTCGATACCTTTAGTATAAGTTTCAGATCACGACATTACCTGGGTCCCAATCTCATATATAGGCCTCACCTGTGTCTCGCCCGCAATTGCTGATACCTTCAGTCTCATATCTTGACATTATCTACATCTCAATCTCATATCCTGGCCTCATCCATGTCTCAAACACAATTGTCAATACCTTCGATATTAATCTCAGATCTCGACATCGCCCAGATCCTAGTCTCAGTCTCAGATCCAAGCCTCACTAGTGTCTCGGTCATAGTTGTCGATGCCCTCAACATCAATCTTAAATCCCAACATCACCCAGGTCTCAGTCTCATATTCCAGCATCATGCATGTCTCAAACTCAATTGCCAACTTCATCTATCCTCAAGGCCACTCAACATTGATGTCATTTCCTCAATCTTGGATCGAACCCACACTAACCCCTCGTTCATGAGGCCAATTTTCTCAAAAGGTGTCGATAACAATAACGAATATTCCAGAATACGTGACACTAGATAAATGAAGAGACAACTAAGGGGTATCAGATTTGGTCCCCTAAATGCCCACTTTATGGCTCATACGAGGATGATGGAGGAGTATGCATCGTAGCATCTAACTAGTAGATGCTCTTCTTGTAAGGACCCCGAATTAGTTTTGATGTGATTAGTCGAGTTAAGTTAGGTTCTGTGTGTTTGATGCCTTGTGTATGAGTGTGCAACGACTTAGAAACACAGAAGTTGAGCAAAAGACGTAGCGAACGAGAAGGATACACGGAAAGGGAGTTGACTGGCTAGGTACATTCGAGGGACGAGGAGCTGCGGAAGAATACACCTGTTGAGTGAGAAGGATGCGCGTGGCCCATCTGAGGGACGAGAAGCGGAGAGGAAGTCTACTTGAGAAGAAAGTCGGAGTTAGGTTCAGTGACCTCAACTCCGGGCTACTGAAGCATCACCTAAGCGAGCGGAGTCCAAAAATGGTCAACTCGAAAGTTGACCTTGAAGACTTGAAAACTTGAGACGCCTTAGTTGGATTGAGGCACATTGGATTTCCAGAGAAGTCACTGCTACGAATGGGACTTGAGGTGCCTCCGATGGACTGAATGTGCCTTAGATAAATAGAAACCAAGGCGTCTCAGATCAGCTAGAGGCACCTCTAATGATCATAACCATTGCGGAGCGGATAAGCAACAGATTCCAACTTAGCCTAACAAAACGCCTCCGATGAACCGAAGTGCCTCACATCCACCAGTTCAGCTGAACATTAGCAACGATAAGGATAAAGTTTATCCATTTGGAGGTGCCTCCTAGCATTTGAGGTGACTCGGATGTGTCACATCAGCAAATGGTAACTTCGACCAATGACCTATAAATAGCACCCTAAAGCTAGTTGTCAAAAAAATATACTTGTTCTTATATTTTCATTCTTATTCTTAAAAGTTTGTACTCTCAACTGTTGTAAGGGGCTTTTCCACCTTCAACCTCTATCAAAGGAGCTTTGTTAGTGAGTTTTCCATAGTTTTGGATCGACAATCACCCAAGTTGTAACCAAGTAAAAACCCATGCCTTTTATTATTTTTTGTTATTTTGTCTAATTAATTAGTGTTTATTTGCTAGTTCAATAACAAGAGAAGTTCTAATTTTTATTATAGACTATTTATCCCCTTTAGTCGGTCCACCTGGTTCAACGCTTATGACAACTATATAAGCCCTAAGAGGATAAGGGAAAAGGATTCTGGACTATTTACAACTTCACCATGTTTTCTTTTTCTTCTCCATCTTTTTTTGTACCGCATGCTACCTCAAGTAAATCTTAACGTGAGAATTGGAGTGGTCTGTCGAGACTCCTCGATGCCAGTCTAACCCTCTTTTGGAGTACCTTTCAGTTCCCTTCATCCTCCTCACTAACAAGCTCTGGAGAGCACGTGCGTCAGCCCCGTTCCTTGACTGAAGGCTTGACTATCCACGGTATTCTAGTGTCGTCTATGGAAACTCTGAGCCAAGACACAATAATAGTTCATAATAGAAGGACTACCAACAACTACAACTCCGTCTGAGAGAGAGGCCATAGGGAAGCAACAACCATGGGCCCATGACTTAAGAAGACATTAGCCAACTGGTGGTCAGGAGTATAATATGCTCTGTGACAAAATCAGCGCTAGCGGGAGGCCCTCCTCCTTGACAGGCGTGCCTCCTCCATAGGTTAATATATCATCACCCTTCGTAGGGGTCTTGCCGGTCATGGTGTTAATCCACAAGGGTGCAAACCTTTTAGGAAAAGACTCACATAAATCGTAAGCAGGGGAGACATCCCCTCACGACTGCAAAAGAAAGATGCAAGCCTCCAACGATGGAAGCATTCGAGGGACCAGGGTGTTAAATGCTGAGTACTTATAGAGAAGTCCTCGAGCAGGAACTGCCTCTCCCTTTTCGACGGTTGTAACTAGGTGAGTACATGGGATTGTCATACCCAAAATATCATTTATGCAGTTTTGAAAATACCTCCCTACTGCACCAATATATCGATGGTGTTAAGTGCTGAGTCTTCTTGACTACTTTATCAGGTTCAACCTAATGGTGGTTCAGTCGGCATCCAACCTCTTCTATCAACTCCTTCAACGACTTCAAAGATGCTTTCCTACACCAATTTGTCAACTGTAAAAGGCATTAGAAGACACCTCACAATTTATTCACAATGAAGTAGAAGCCATGAGAATCCCTCCGAGAGTACCTCCAGTGGTGCAACTGAGTCGTTTGGGATTCCCCATCCGCTCCTTTAGAGATCTTGACTAGCATCTTCTTCCAAGGGCTTGTAGATGTGATTTCTTTAGATCTCTAAAGAAAAAGCCTTTGGTAAACTACGAAAGGCTACTGAAACTAGCTGAGAAGTACATACATTTGGAAGAGACTCAGCTTGCATGCAAGAGTGATGCCATTCTAGCCCCTCAGTTAGACAAGAAGCCTCTCTATCCTCTACCAAGGAACTAGATCTCTCATCAACTCTTCAACTATTTCTCAATTCGTAAAGAGGAATCAGTGGTGCAAGTTGTGGACTTGGCTCCTTCATTTGCAAAAGGACCAACCTAGCCATCCCAGGAGAAGTTGGGCCGTTTCTACACTTATCATTAGTCAAACACTCATGACACTCAAGAGCGTCGGCAGCTTGCCGAAGAAGTCAACCAAGTCATAAAATAACAGCACCAAAGCGGGAGAACTTTGTCCATTGATATCAAACATACACCCGTCAGGTACATTCGGCGCAACGACTCGGGAGATCAATCGAAGCAATGTAGAATCAATTCAATCTTGAGATGATCAGACAGACATTAGAACCTCCTCGATGCCACTTCCTTGATCACCATAACGACCACCAAGACGATCGTTGAGATGATCACTGTGATCAATAGGCCCGATAAGTTGGGAAATGATATTACTTATAGTGTGTGTTGTTGATTATAGAAGGAAACTATGTCCTAGTAATTTAGGTTGATAATGTCCCCAAGAGAAGCTCATAAGGATTGTCATGTTAAACCCTGCAGGTGGACTTAGTCCGACATGACGATAAGGTTGAGTGGTATTACTCTTGGACTAAGATATTAATTAAAGTAAGTTGTCAGTAACTCATTTAATTAGTGGACATTCGACATCTTAAACACAGGGAGACTAACACACTCATAATAAGAAGGAGCCCAAAATGTAATTTGGGATTGGTGCGGTAGTTCAATAATAATTCTTTAATTGAATGAATTATTATTGATAAATTAAGTTGGGTGTTCGGGGCGAACACGAGAAGCTTAATTTTATCGGAAGACCAAAACCAATTCCTCCTCTCGGTCCCTATCGTAGCCTCTTGTATATAGAGAATTATACCCACCTTCCTACCTATCCTAATGGGGCCGGCCAAGCTAGATTGTAGCTCAAGCTAGGGTCGGCCAAGACCAATAGGATAAGCCAAGTATATGGTCAGCCAATGCTTGGAGCCCAAGCATAAGTGGCCGACCCTAATCAATTTAAAAGGATTTTAAATTTTAAAATTTTCGGAAACGAATAAGGAAGTTTTAATTTTGTGTTTAAAAGTTTCCTTATTTGGAGCATTGGTGTGTGACCGGCCATAGCATGGTTAAAAGGAAATTTTAATTAATTTTTCCTTAACAACCAAAGGCAAGGAATATAAGGGAATTTTAATAACAATTAAATTTCCTTATTTGCCAAGACCAAGGAATATAAAAGAGGGGGTAGAGGTGCCTTCACCTTACAACATCTCTTCTATTGTTCCTCCTCTTTTCCTTGGTGTGTGGCCGACCCTATTCCCTCCTCTTCTCTTCTTCTTTAGTGGCAAGATCATCTGTCTCTTGGAGTTCTTGTCGGTGGCCGGTTCTATCTAGGAGAAGAATGAGAGAAAGGAGGCCTTACTCTTGCATCCCTTGGAGCTTGGTGGTGGTGGCCGAACCTCTACATCTCTTGGAGACTTGGTGGTGGCCGAAACTAGCTTGGAGAAGAAAGAGCATGGGTGGTTCTCGTCTCGGTAGATCATCGCCCACACAACGTCCGAGATTAGAAGAGGAATACGGTAGAAGATCAAGAGGTTATTGCTTACAAAGAAAGGTATAACTAGTAATTATTTTCGACATCATACTAGTTTTTCTTTGTATGAATTCCAAACATAAGAGGCATATGATTCTAGATTTTCGGATTAGAAATTCGAGTTTGTGTTTTTTTTTTTTTTTTCAAATTTGTGATTCAATTGTTTCTTTTAGTTAAACCTAATGTTATTTTAGGAAATTAAATATTTAATTTCGTTAAGAGGTTTTGTCGAGGCAGTAGTGGATGCTCCCATACCCAAGAAGGCCATGTGCCTCGCCATGTTTGTCCTGGGAACCAATTTTCAAAATAGATATTTAATTGTATTTGTAACATACGTTGATTTAGATCAATAGTGTTAAGTTCTGCTTGCGATCCAAATCTAAACCATTAAGAACAGATAAGTTAAATTTGGAATCAATAATGTTAATTTCCGTTTGTGATTCCTAATTTAATTTCTAAAGAACACAATAGGTTGTTTAGGAAAGGTTCGCCATTTGTATAAAATTTTTGTACAGTGGAACATGTACGATCTTCCTAGGACCAACCAACAATTGATATCAGAGCTAGGGTTTGCCTCTGTGTGTTTGGTTTTCAGTTAGATTATGCACATGTCATACATAATTTAGGCAGGATAATAGTAGGATGTGCTAACTCTGTGGTTACATTTATATGCTAAGTGTAGTTTTTCAATTAATTTATATTGTAAATAATATGGTGTGTGGTGTCACACACAGAATATCATGTTATCAGTTCTTTATAAATTATAAATAGTTGCTCACGACTAAGATGGAAAGGAACAAACTGTTGGAATAGTCATAGTGTAATTAAGTATTAGTTTATCTTAACTAATAAATTATACTAGTACACTCTGAGTGTATTGACTAGGATCATTTAAGGTAAGTTCTTTTTATACTGACTTAATAAAAGAACAAGACCTTAGTTATTATGGAAGTGTGTGCTCTTAATCCTAATATAATAACAAGCACATATATTTAATATTTATTTCTTTAACTTATCAAAGAGTGAGATTTAGCTCGATAAATCAATAGGCCCGATAAGTTGCGAAATGATATTACTTATAGTGTATGTTGTTGATTATAAAAGGAAACTGTGTCCTAGTAATCTATGTTGATAATGTCCCCAAGAGAAGCTCATAAGGATTGTCATGTTAAACCCTACAGGTGAACTTAGTCCGACATGATGATAAGGTTGAGTGGTACTACTCTTGGACTAAGATATTAATTAAAGTAAGTTGTCAGTAACTCATTTAATTAGTGGACATTCGACATCTTAAACACAGGGAGACTAACACACTCATAATAAGAAGGAGCCCAAAATGTAATTTGGGATTGGTGCGGTAGTTCAATAATAATTCTTTAGTTGAATGCATTATTATTGATAAATTAAGTTGGGTGTTCGGGGCGAACACGAGAAGCTTAATTTTATCGGGAGACCAAAATCAATTCCTCCTCTCGGTCTCTATCGTAGCCTCTTGTATATAGAGAATTATGCCCACCTTCCTACCTATCCTAATGGGGCCGGCCAAGCTAGCTTGGAGCTCAAGCTAGGGCCGGCCAAGACCAATAGGATAAGCCAAGTATATGGTCGGCCAATGCTTGGAGCCCAAGCATAAGTGGCCGGCCCTAATCAATTTAAAAGGATTTTAAATTTTAAAATTTTTCTTATGTGGATTCCATGGTTTTAAAAGAGAGTTTAAAATTTAAATCTTTCCTTTTATAGCTTTCTACAAAAGATTAAGAAAAGATATGATATCTTTCCTTATTTGTAGATTGGAAGGAAGATTTTAATTTTGAGAAAACTTTTCTTTTTTTGTAACTATGTTCATGATTTAAAAAGAGAGTTTTAAAATTAAATATTTGCTTTTATAAGTTTGTACAAAAGATTAAGAAAAGATAAGATATCTTTCCTTATTTATAAATTGAAAGGAGATTTTAATTTTAGAGAAAACTTTCCTTTTAGAAATCATCCACATGTTTTAATAAGAGAGATTTTAATTTATAAAATTTCCTTTTATAACCAACCATGAAGGGATAAATTATTAGAGAAATTTTAATTTTAAAATTTTCGGAAACGAATAAGGAAGTTTTAATTTTGTGTTTAAAACTTTCCTTACACTACAACAAAAAAGCTAATAGACAACGCTTTTAAAGCGTTGTCTTTATGCTTGAAAAAGCGTTGTTAAAGGCACTGTTGTTAAAAGTCTGCTCAACGACAACGCTTTTAAAGCGTTGTCGTTTGTACCAAAGACAACGCTTTTGCAACGCTTTAAAAGCGTTGTCGTTTTATGCAAAGGCAACGTTTTGCAACGCTTTTAAAGCGTTGTTTTTGGTAGAAAAGACAACGCTTTAAAAGCGTAGTCATATTTGCAAAGACAACACTATTACAACGCTTTAAAAGCGTTGTTGTTGCATTAGGGGGGCCGCTAAGGTAGCGGATCTACCTTTTTTAAAAGCGTTGTTATTTTTTACAAAGACAACACTTTTTGCAACGCTTTAAAAGTGTTGTCATTTTAAAGAAAAATAATAATAATAAAATATTTAAAAATCATTATTTTTATATTTACGAAACTATTATTTTTCTTTTACCATGTCTAGATTCGAATTTTACATATAATCAACTCAGTTAATGATTTCAAACTCATCAAAATAATAGAAATCTGACGTTGAAGTAATATTAGTATTTAATTACATGAGAAGCTAGTAAATATCAAAATTAACACTACTTCTGTTTCAAAGTATATAGTGATATTCACATATAAAACAAAAGAGCACAAAAAATCTGTTTTGAACAGCTACAATCTGTTTAGCCAACAATCTGTTTACTGAATACTGAATACTGAAGTAGCCAACAATCTGTTTACTCAAAATAGTACAGTAGTTACTGAATCCAGACGCTTAGTGTACTGATCAATTACTGAATCCAGACGCTCCTTAGTGTACTGATCTCGACTGTCCTGTATCCACCTACAAAAGTAACAATAATATGTTTCAAGTCCATATATGAGCATTACTGATGGCTCTCAAAAGAAACAAAATAATCATCATGACTTTCTACCTACCAAACACACACAATATCTTAATGAAGATTTTCTGTAGCTATTTTGTGCAGTTATTGTTTCCCATTTAATTATTCAAGTATAATATGGTTTCATGGAAATTCTATTCCATCAAAAGAATCCCCTCTAAGAGGTTCTGATTCTAATGAAAATCCCTCTCTTCCTAATGTTTCTGTTAGTCTAAATGCCCATAGAACCATCGAAGAAAATATGCAAAGCAACATTAGGAAACAATAGACACGTAAAGTACATAGAAAGAGTGCTAAAATAAACATGTAGATTGTTAAAAAGATAAAACAAAAATGCTACTATTCAGAATAAACTAATAAATGATATAATAAGAGAAACTATGTTCAGTAGAATAGCAGTGCTAATAGATAACAAACACATTTTGTGATTAGACAAGTTGAAATATCAGAGTTGAAGGGGTGAGGGATAGCACAAGATAAAAGAAACTCCAGTTAACATAGTAAAAAATGAATTACGATACATTGACATGACGAAGAGTCATGAAAACACATTAACAATCAGACAATTCCTTCCAAAACAACTAGTTAGGAATCAAACAATCAAGACAGTGAAAACAAGGTAATTTCAGCCTTTATGATGCGATTGTAATCAGTAATTGAATGGAAAAAAAGAGTTAATTTTGATTAAGGGAAGACTAACAATGAAATAATCAGAATAAACAAAATTGTTCAGGATTCAGAATCAATCGGATTCCAACGTCAGTTAAGAACAGTCAAAACTTATCAGAAACTGAATAAACATTCCAGTGAGCGGTGTGTTATAACAAGAATTGCCACTTAACAACAGGCAAAGAATCTAACAATATCTACATTGAGGCATGCAACAAATGTGCCTCCTAACTACCTCATGCATACTTGCATTAGCATCCATTAATCCAGAATTCAAGCAAAACAGAGTGGAGCTATCAAATATCACAGCAAAGCAGTCAACTTAAAACTATAATCAATTATAGGAAAACAGAAAATATAGTACTTTTCATATAATACAGGAAATTGAACTTATACAGTACTTAACATTTTTTGCAGTGCATATATTAACGTGTGAAAGGTAGGATGTTCAGATTAAAAAGTATTTATAATCAAAACCTGAATGAATGCAGCTATCTGCAATAAAGACTTTTTATTTCCCAAATTGTGTGCACAAATGATTTCATTTGTAACAATCAAACCATCAATTAGTCCACTTAAAAGATTCTCCATAATTTAACAGAATGAAGTGTTTACATTTTTAATACTGCCACAATAGAGAATAGACATATATATCGTAGCTAAGAACATATGCATTATATCCCTTCATGTATACCATATTATTATTGTTGACGTGACAATATGATTCATCTAAACTCTCCAGGTTATTGAAATAACAGAAGAATTGATCAAGTGGACTATCATATGGCTACAACTGATATAAAAAATTAAGCAAACAATTGTCAAAATTAGAAGCTCAGGGAGCACATCTCAGTATTTCTCCATTCTAAAATGCATTCAGTTTATATAATTCAGTTAATGACCAAGAAGACTCTTTATCACAGATTAAACTGAGAATAACAAACAAGGGTAGATTGCATCTCATAGCTGAAAATGGATTCTAAAGAAGCAAAAAGTTGCTTCTTGCTAAAGATAATGAACTTAATTACATAAACCTTAGCTAAAACAAGGTAATGAACTTACATAAACTTGAACGCACCTACTCATAAATATGATCTTGTATACATTCTGTCAACTCCGATCGCACCTCATCAATTTCTTCTCGAGAATACTCTGCTTGTGTGAACTGTGAACATTAATGAGGAAAAAAAATCAACATTGACTTTGCATATTTTAAATAGTTTATTTCAAATAATTTGAGACATAAGCAAGTAAACATTACTATAGATCGTAGTGAATCTCTTTCGATAATTTCAACTTCTTCAACAATTTGTCTCATAAATCGCATCACATAGTAACCACATTATTTGGCATCTTGTTGTCGAGGAGCCTATGGAAATTAGAGACATATTATTAATGATAAACATACACATTAAAATATATGTTATATGTAATTACACATACCTTTACTATTACCCACATAGCCTTTTTTCTACCTTTCCTTCCCTTGTTTGAATTAAACAATCTTAAGGCCCTTCATACGTTAATGATTTTTTTATATATGAGTTTTGTATTAACATAAATGCTTAATAAAAAAGAAATATGAACTCACATTTCCACTATATATTTCCAATCCTCATCATGAATGCGGTGCCTTAGAGAATCCAACAAATAAATAACTTCATTGTAAGAGTCAATAACAATGAGAATCCAATGGAAACTATGCAACAAACACATAATTAGTGCATATAATTCAATAAATTATCAAAAGACAACAATTGAAAGTGATGTTTTAATTCTTACTTACCCGATATTACATGGCACCAATACAAGTTGATCTACAGATGCACCACTTAGCCTGCCTGCCAAATGACTTGCCCTTTGGTTTAGCCTTTCAAGCTTACCTTTTTTGTCATGTGCACTGGTTGCCATATATGGGATTTTATGTGGATTCACAAATCTGAATTTCTCTTTCTTGTTATCTTTCAGCAGTTTTTTATAAAGATGTTTGCCATTGCAAACATAATAAAACGAAGAGGTAGATTGAAAAATGAAAGTTATTCACAAAATGGATGATTATCATAGATTACAGTAAACCTGTTAAAATTATATTTAAATTGCTAAATCTAAACACTTACCATATGTAGCCAACTACACAATTGCCTGAAAGGGGCTCCAAATGATACAAAGGAATGATGTCCTCAAGGTGTAGAACAAGTTCATAATCATCATCAAACACGTCATAATCAAAACTCACTGATATATATCTGCCATCATCTAAAGCACGCTTACTATAACAATATAACATATGTAATGCTCTTGGGGCACTTGTTGACAAAGTATGTTTCTTTTTTGGTTGTTCAAGCTTCTTCCTTCGAGGCTTCTAATAATTTCAAATCATGACAGTTA
Organism: Zingiber officinale; assembly: GCF_018446385.1. Taxonomy (NCBI): domain Eukaryota; kingdom Viridiplantae; phylum Streptophyta; class Magnoliopsida; order Zingiberales; family Zingiberaceae; genus Zingiber; species Zingiber officinale. Next base: position 3,896,616 of record NC_056001.1, read on the forward strand.
GATAGGATGATTAATAAAACAAGTGACAATTTAATTTGAAATAAAATCTAACAAATACCTCATCTTGGTTCACTATCAAGTGTTTTGGCCAAGCCACATGGGTTCCTACAGCATCACCAATTACTTCAAATTCACTTGGAATTGGATATGGCAAAGGTGATGATTTTTCTACTACTTCATCAATGGAGACTCGCATGCAATTATTGGGAAATGGAACACGATGAAGCATTTTATCAGATTCATTGCCACAAACAATTGTACCATGTGCAACAATATTTGTGCTAAATTCCAATGTCAATGCAACTGGTTTTCCCTAAAATGTAAAAGTTGCAGGTCACAAATAGCAGCAGGTCATAATTAATGCAACTAGTGTTATACCTGCAAAACATCAGCTTGACACAAAATTTGTAGGTCATCATCATCGTTCTTCATGTCATCTTCAATCATGGGTTGCAACTTTACTGAGCAACTGCCTTTGTCATCAATCGAATTATCGCACATGGTACCCTTTTTATACACCATTACTTCAAGGTTTTGTATACGTGCATCTTGCTCTAAAATTTTCTTCCTTGCCTCCATCAGCTCCCTTTTATGCTCAGTGATTACATCAGCATGCTTCCATCTTCTACCAGAATTGAAATATATTGTTGGAGTGATATGGCCTCCAATACCCCCTCACACGGCCATTATATTCTTCAGTGTCAAGTGCTTTGGTAAGTATATCCTCTTTGGTTCCTTCAATTATCAACTTACCCTCCCTCTTTTGTTGAATGTAACCATCCTGTCAGGCATATTAAAAAAGCATTATTACTAAAAGAGTTATCAGTTCAATAAAAATGGTACTTTTACTTATTGTTATTTTGCTTACAATCTGTTGGATTTTTTTTTATCAAATCCACTCCTTCAAAGCCACCTTCTTTGGTGACTCATCCTTTCTTCCACATAATAGCTCTATTAATGTCTTCATCATCACATAATTCAGTCGCCTACAACAAGAAAATTCCAATAACAGTTAAATGAATAAAATTAGTCATTAAATGAAACAAATTCGTAGAAATTGGTCATCAAATTGCAGCACTAGAACAATCAGGATTGTGATCAGGATTAGAGCCAACTGAAGCAGCACATCTCGCAGAGGCACAATCATTAAATGAAATGGGAAATCAGGGAAAAGCTTTAAGGCATGGGGTACCAAATGTATCACTAACTGCCAACAACTTGCAGCAACAAGCCAACCCCCCGCATACTCAGTTTCAGACTCAGGTGTTGAGTATGCGGTACCAAAGGTGGTTTGCTCCTGCATACAACTTGCGTCTACTACATAGAACTTGCGTCTCAGCAACCACATTGACAGTGAAATGCCACCAAATAGTAGGGAATATGGGAAAACAGCAAGACACAATCAGTGATCCCACTGGCACAGTGAAAATTCAAATAATTTTATGTGAATAAATTGGAGGGTTCATAAGAAAATATGCTAAAAAAATACTTACTATTTCCTCCACAAATCGTGCATATCCTTTACATGAAAGCCGATGAGGATACATGTGTTGTTTTCTTCTTTCTTTTTGTTGATCACTTAGTTTCTAGTTAGTGAGGATACATGAGGATACATGTGTTGTTAAACTTGAATATAAATAAACTAGTTTAAAAAGATTAAATTACAAATCTTACCATGAAGTCTTCAGACATGCGACTAATCACAAACGACCTCCAAGTATCTGTTGTAATACCATAGCCAATAGGTGACTCATCCAACTCCTCGGGTTTATCAAGCTTACTTAAAATGAACGTCTTAGTGAGATAACTTTTGTATTGACGCCACTTATTGTTTGCTGATTTCAAACAACCATTCTTCCACTTTAGGTCAACATTGTACATCAACTGTAAATCACAAAAATGGAAATATGTTAAAAAAAAAATTAAGACAAACAGTAAATATATTATAATAATTGATAAAACATGCTAATTTACTTACATTAACTGATTCCCATATCAGTTCTTTAACATCACTTGGAACATATTTCCAAGTCTTGTAACTAATTTGAACCTTTTCTCGAGCCAGCACACCAATATAACTTTGCATTGCAATAGCTGCTTCTCCTATTGGCTGTCCAAGTTTATTGAATGCAACATCCTTTCTAACTCCTTGAATCCTTTGCTTAGCTAGCTTATCTAGGTGTGTACGACCTCTAGACATTCTTGTGGTTTGGGTGTTTGTAGAATCCAACTCTGTGTTACCATCCCAACTCTCGGTAGTGGCTGGAGTTTCAATTTTTTCCTTACCCTTAGCTTTTTTTGCATGCTTTCTAGAGGCTTCCATGGAGTCCACACCTTCTGCTGATCACAACAACATGATAAAAATAATCATAGAAAAAAAAGTAAATAGACAACAGATACAAGAAAAGAACTTCCTAGATGTTTTGTGTGGTGTTGTTCACAAAACTAGGCTATTGTGAAACTAAGACTGGTTGCCATAGTGATGTTTCCACTGCCAGACTTGTATCTCTTTTCAATTCCAGTGGATGAGCATGATCAAAACCTAATGTAGCATGTTCTTAAAGAACTTCCTAGATGGCTTCTTAATAAAGATTAGAACTTGAATCATGAATTTATAGATGGATCTCTTTTCTAACAATTCACACTGCAGGAACAAGTGATTCGCCATTCATTTATAAATACCACTATACCCATCCATTTGAGATAACTTTGAGAACCGAGAATTGATAAAATAATCATAGAAAAAAGTAAATAGACAAAGTGATAAAAACTAACCACAACATGAGAAACAAAACATATCAATATTGTCCACAACATATCATTCTTCAACGGTAAATAACATATCAATTTAAATTGTTTACAAACTCATCTTGAAAAGTAAAAAGTTCAACAGTTAAATATTGTCGACCCAATTCCCATCACAGTCATCCCGAATGCATGGTGGTTCATTATCATCTTCTCCGTCAACATCCATTGCTGGTAACCCTCTGCTAAAACATTGATAGTGGATTGCAGTTTCTTCAAACTCTATACCATTTATGTATTCAAAGTACTCTCTGCTTGGAGTTGCAAGTACAACACTCCATAAAGGATGTTCAGGATCTTCGATGTAAAATACTTGCTTTGCTTGACTAGCCAAGATAAAAGAGTCAGATTTGAATCCAATTCGATTGAGGTTTACCAATGTGAAACCAAGATCATCAACTTTAATACCATTATTATTCTCCACCCAATTACATTTGAACATTGAAATTTGAAATTTGGTGTAATCAACTACCCATATTTCTTCTATAACTCCATAAAAAACCATATCTGACACAATAGGTTTTTTATCCTTTGCACTAGCAATTTGCATTGTCTTTGCGACTAAGTTGACTCCGGAGTTTTGTACAACTCGTATACCATCATGCTCTTTTGTAGCATAAGTAACCCCATCAATCAAATAACTAGAGTACTTTAAGATTTGCTTGTTAGGTCCGCGCGCTATCCATTTCAATCTTTCTGATACTTGATGAGTGGAAGGGTCTACACGTGCAACCTATATTTTTTATGTGATAAATTTTTAATTATGCGTAAATATGATAATAAATGTAGAAGATGGATTTAATCCAAATATAGTACACAATAGAATATCATGGAACATGAAACTGGAAGGCCTATAGCATTGACAACAATAAAGAAGCCCAAAAGTTTGATAATGGGAAGCAGTGAGAGGATGGGCTCACAAGTTTGTTGTTCCTGAGTATCTAGTAATTTAAGTTCAAAAGTCATAAACATATATTAGCCAAATATCCTCACCACAAAATTTAGTAGTAACTTTAATGTGGGTGATCTCTCCAACTTATTAACCAAGGATTACTCCTACATTTGTCAATGGAACTAAAAGGTGTACTTGCATATCCTGATGTGCACTTGGCATGCAATCATCTCAATATATTCTCTCCAATTAATGCTAACCCGTCCATGAATTCACTATACTATGCACACTACATCACTTTTTACAAGAAAAGGAAATCATCATATCAAAACAACTAAGCACTTATATGGAGTGTTCCTTTCACCCAACTAATCATCAGTTATCACGGCTCTCCATGTGCATAGATATGGAACCAAAGAGAAGTCGTTTCACCTTGTGAAAATAAGGTAAAATTTCAATCCATTTAATTGTTGGGAGTGTAATGCTCAGGTCACGGAAAAATTCCATGCATAACATCTGATACTCTCATATGAACTTCTAGAGCCTCTATTTATGACCCGTAAGAGGCATCACATGGTTCATATCTTGTTAGTTCAAACAAAAATATCATTTGCTAGATACAATTTTTTTATGAAATATAACAAGAAATCAGCAAAACGAAATAATGAACAACCCAAACAAACTGCAGTTTCATGCTTACAGGTGCATAAGTATTACGCGGATACCACACTTGCACATGAAAATTGTCATGGATACAGAGAAAACTAAAACCCAGAACTATGACCTAAATCCCAAATAAAATAATAAAATCACGAACACTGGAAGCCTCCTCCAAATAAAATTTTGTGACGTGGCAATCCCTCGGACACAAGAAACCCAAAATCCAGCCAAAAAAGCTCGAAAAAGTGTTCCCTTTGACGACGAACAGCGCGAAGGGGAGTGGAGAAAAGCGAAGACGCGAGGAATTGGGCATAAAGCAAACTATACCATTGCGCAAGCCTATGCTGGATTCCTCGGTGTTGATGCTATAGAGGATGCCCTCGTATCTGATCTCGCTCTTGGAGGTCAAGCTTATGAGGCTCCCGATGTAGGAGTCCGCCGACGCCCCGGATCTGGAGGTCGGAGAGGAGTTTGCCGGAGAGGAGTTGGATAGAGAAGGCTGCGTGAGATGAGGAGTTGGGAGAAGGGTTCGGGATCAAAAATGATCGGAAGATAGAAGTTAATTGGGAGAAGGGTTGGGTTTTCTACTCCTTACCTAGATCCAACGGTTTGTATTAATCAAGATTTAGATCCAACGATTTGTATTAATCAAGATTTAGATGAGATTTTAAACATAGACAACACTTTTTATAAAACGTTGTTGTAGACACTAAAAATCAGTCTAATAGACAACGCTTTTTACGAAGCGTTGTCTTTGACCCGTAAAAATAACTAATAGACAACGATTTTTAGAAAAGCGATGTCTATTAATAAGAAAATAATGAAATAGACAACGCTTTTCACTAAAAGCGTTGTTAAAAAAAAAATAGACAACGCTTTTTATAAAAAGCGTTGTCGTTTAAGTGTTGTAGAATTCCAATTTTCTTGTAGTGTTATTTGGAGCATTGGTGTGTGGCCGGCCATAGCATAGTTAAAAGGAAAATTTAATTAATTTTTCCTTAACAACCAAAGGCAAAGGAATATAAGGGAATTTTAATAACAATTAAATTTCCTTATTTGCCAAGACCAAGGAATATAAAAGAGGGGGTAAAGATGCCTTCACCTTACAACATCTCTTCTATTGTTCCTCCTCTTTTCCTTGGTGTGTGGCCGGCCCTATTCCCTCCTCTTCTCTTCTTCTTTAGTGGTCGGATCATCTGTCTCTTGGAGCTCTTATTGGTGGCCGGTTCTAGCTAGGAGAAGAAGGAGAGAAAGGAGGCTTTGCTCTTGCATCCCTTGGAGCTTGGTGGTGGTGGCCGAACCTCTACATCTCTTGGAGACTTGTATTGGAGTGTATACTAAAAGCCTAGCTTTTGTAAGCATTTATTTTGAAATAAAAGAATCACATTGGTCAATATCTACATTTATTTGTTAAATGTAATTGTTCAATTAATTTATATAGTAGACAACATGGTGTGTGGTGTCACACACAGAAGATCATGTTAATGGTTCTTTATAAATTATAAACAGTTGCTCACAACTAAGATGGAAAGGAACAAACCATTGGAATAGTCGTAGTGTAATTAAGTATTAGTTTATCTTGATTAATAAATTACACTGGTACACTCTAAGTGTATTGAGTAAGACCATTTTAGGTAAGTTCTTTTTGTACTGACTTAATAAAAGAACTAGACCTTAGTTATTATGGAAGTGTGTGCTCTTAATCCTAATATAATAACAAGCACATATATTTAATATTTATTTCTTTGACTTATCAAAGGATGAGGTTTAGCTCGATAAATCAATATGTCCGATAAGTTGGGAAATGATATTACTTATAGTGTATGTTGTTGATTATAGAAAGAATCTGTGTCCTAGTTATCTAGGTTGAGAATGTCCCCAAGAGGAGCTCATAAGGATTGCCATGTTAAACTCTGCAGGTGGACTTAGTCCGACATGACAATGAAGTTGAGTGGTACTACTCTTGGAGCTAGATATTAATTAAGTGAGTTGTCAGTAACTTACTTAATTAGTGGGCATTTGTTATCTTAAACATAGGGAGACTAACACACTCATGATAAGAAGGAGCCCATAATGTAATTTGGGATTGGTGCGGTAGTGCGGTAATAACTCTCTAGTGGAATGAGTTATTATCGATGAACTTGAGTTGTGTGTTCGGGGCGAACATAGGATACTCAAGCTCATCGGAAGACCAAAACCAATTTCTCCTCTAGGTCCCTGTCGTAGCCTCATTAAAGCCTCAAGTCCATCCAAAGAAAGGCCCATCTTGGTGTCCAAGAAGGGGGCCGACCCAATGCTTGGTGACCAAGCAAGGGCCGGCCACATCCTCTTTTATTGGGGCCGGCCCTATTGCTTGGTGGCCAAGGATGTAGGGGCCGGCCAAGATTAATTCAAATAGGAGGGGTGTATTGAATTTTTAAATCTTCTCTTTGAAGAAAACTACATGTTTTAAAAGAGAGTTTTTAAATTTAAAAACTTTCCTTATTTGAATTAGGCCACATGTTTTAATAGAAAATTTAAAAGTTTTAAAAACTTTCCTTTTTTAATCATCTTCATGGTTGAGAAAAAAAAAAGGAAGAAAAGTTTTAAAATTTAAATTTTCTATAACCATGATAAAAAAGGAAATTTTTTAAGAGATGTTTTAAATTTTAAAACATGGTTTTAATTTTTAGAAACTTTCCTTTTTTAACTCCCACTTTAGGAAATTAGGAGAGAGCTTGTAAAATTTTATAATGACTTAAAAAATTTTATTAAAATTTATTTTTCCTTTTTTCTCTTGATGAGGTGGCCGGCCACCTTGCTTGGTGCCCAAGCAAGGGGCCGACCATAATTAAAATAAAAAAAATCATCATAAAATTAATGTTGGTGATTGATTCAATCAAGAGGAAAGAAAAGGAAAAATAAAAAGGGAAAAGGAAAAACTAGAGGATGATTTTATTTTTTGTAAAAAGTTTTTCCTTATTTGCCTTGGGCAAGTAATATAAAAGAAGGGGTGAGGAGGCCTCATGAGACATAACTCTTATTCTCTTGCTTGGAGAACCTCAAGTGGTCGGTCCTCTCTCTCCCTTCTCTTTTCCCTTTTGCTCTCTTCTCCTTGGGGGTGGTGGTGGCCGGATTTTAGAAGAAGAGGAAGAAGTTTTTGGGTGGTGTTCATCTTGGAGGATCGTCGCCCACACGACGTCCAAGGCGAGGCGAGGAATAAGGCAGAAGATCTTGAGGTCGTCAGCATACAAAGAGAAGGTATAACTAGTAGTTTTCTTCCGCATCATACTAGTTATTTTCTTTGTAAGAATTCCAAACACAAGAGGCAATTAGATTTAGTTTTTCGAGTTTGTGTTTTCTTCTTTTTCGAATTTGTGATTCGATTGTTCTTTTTGGTTAACCTAGAGTTATTTAAGGAAATTAAATATTAGCTTTCCTTAAAAGGCTTTGTCTAGGCGGTGGTGGTTGCTCTCATATCCAAGAAGGTCATGTGCCTCGCCATGCAGTCCTGGAAGCCGAGTTTGAAAATTAATATTTAATGGAATTAATAACATAGGTGGATTTGAATCAATAGTGTTAAGTTCCGCTTGTGATTCAAATCTAAACCATTAAGAACAGATAAGTTAAATTTAGAATCAATGATGTTAAGTTCCGTCTGCGATTCCTAATTAAACTTCTAAAGAACACAATAGGTTATTTAAGGAAAGGTTCGACACTTGTACAAAATTTTTGTACAGTAGAACCGATACGATTTTCCTAGGACTAACCAACAACTTGGTGGTGGCCGAAACTAGCTTGGAGAAGAAGGAGCATGGGTGGTTCTCGTCTCGGTAGATCATCGCCCACACGACGTCCGAGATTAGAAGAGGAATACGGTAGAAGATCAAGAGGTTATTACTTACAAAGAAAGGTATAACTAGTAATTATTTTCGGCATCATACTAGTTTTTCTTTGTATGAATTCCAAACACAAGAGGCATATGATTCTGGATTTTCGGATTAGAAATTGGAGTTTATGTTTTTTTTTGTTTTTCGAATTTGTGATTCGATTGTTTTTTTGTTAAACCTAATGTTATTTTAGGAAATTAAATATTTAATTTCGTTAAGAGGTTTTGTCGAGGCAGTGGTGGATGCTTCCATACCCAAGAAGGTCATGTGCCTCGCCATGTTTGTCCTGGGAATCGATTTCTGAAATAGATATTTAATTGAATTTGTAACATAGGTTGATTTGGATCAATAGTGTTAAGTTCTGCTTGCGATCCAAATCTAAACCATTAAGAATAGATAAGTTAAATTTGGAATCAATAATGTTAATTTCCGTTTGTGATTCCTAATTTAATTTCTAAAGAACACAATAGATTGTTTAGGAAAGGTTCGACACTTGTACAAAAATTTTATACAGTGGAACCAGTACGATCTTCTTAGGACCAACCAACAAAATCAACGTGTTATAGGTTTACTTTCTCTTGTTAGTATTTGTTTTTGTATTTCCGTTGTGAACTAACATTATAGGAAACGATCGATTTGGGTGAGACGCTATTTACCTCCCCCCCCCCTCTAGTGGACGTCAAGGTCCCAACAAGTGGTATCAGAACTAGGTGAGCTCTTGTTGGACTAATCACAAACAGAGAAGCTAGAGGAAGAAGATGGAGTTGAAGGGACCTCTTGGATGGGACATCTGAATCCCACCTCCATACGAGCGCGAGGACTTCGACTATTGGAGGAAGCGCATGGAGATGTGGTTCCAAATGAATTGGAACCAATGGATTGCGTTGGAGGAACCATTTAAAGCTTCAACGGACAAGAAGGGAAAGCATCTCCGACGTCAATATTGGACCGAGGAGCAAAGAGAGCAATCGGAGACGGACAAGGAGGTAACTAGAATTTTGATTTATTTATTACCTCCTAATGCAGTATTGAATGTAGGTGAGTACGAGAATGCAAGTGACCTTTGGAAAAAGGTAATTGCACTTCATGAGAGTCCAACACAAATCCAAGAAGAGGAGGAACCCAAGGAGGACTTATTGGTCCAAGAAGAGAAGGACCAATCGAATATTGACACGAGCTCAACATCCAAGGAGAAGAAGGAAGATGAGGAGGTATCATCCACATCTTCAAGTGAAGAGGAAGAAGAGAAATCCAAGGAAGAGGAGATCTTGGAAGCTCAACCCTCCACCTCAACTACCAAGAAGAGCACAAAGGACCACATCAAATGTTTTGAGTGTGGTAAGATGGGGCACTTCAAGAGTAGGTATCCTTCGTTCAAGAAGGTAAAGGAGATAAACCCTAAACTCACTAAAGTTAATTTAGAAACTAATGTGAGTTGTAGGAAGAAGAAGAAGGAGAAGAATCACATTAGGTGCTTTACATGTGGTGAGTGGGGTCACTACCACACAAAGTGCCCAAGGAGAGGAGAGCTCAAAAAATTGGCGTACTTGAAGAAATGGGAGAAGAAGAGAGCTTCAAGGGTAAGAGAGGTAAATCCTAATTTGAATTCAAGTTCAAATTTAAATTCTTCCATGCATTTTAGAAATAATTTTTATGATTTACCCAAGCATAATCATGGATTTAGATATAATGATAGGAATAGGGTTAATATAGGTGATAACCCTAGGAAATCATTTTCAAATGATAAACCTAAAAGGAAACAACCTATCTTGCCTAAGGAGAAGAAGATGGTTGAAAACCTAGGCATTGATCCCAAGAAGGGGAGACACATGCCTAGGAATGGTAGCTCTAAGAATGTCCATGATGGACATGTTGATTCTAGGGTTAGAATCCTAGAATTGGAAAATCAAGCCTTGAAGGCAAAGTTTGAGGAAATGGAGAAAGTGCTAGAGAGGTTCATTATTGGACCTAAAGGACTTGACATGTATTTGAGTGGTCAAAGATCCAAAAATGTCAAATTGGGTCCCTCCAAGACTAAAAGGGGGGGTCAAGTGCTAAGGTGACACATAACATTGGTAAGGGAGGAGTGACCAAGGCCAAGGGAAAGTCATCCAAGGCTAATAAGAAGGAATATGCTAGGGTGACATATAATTATGGCAAGGATAAGGTGTCCAAGGTTAAGGACAAGAAGAAATTAACCAAAGACAATGTGTCCAAGGTTAAGAAGGTGAGTTTTGTAGGACAAGTGTCACTCAAGGTGCACCGAAGTGGCCTAGCCATAGTGGATGAGTCACCAAGCGAAGTGACTAAGGTTAAGATTCCTAAGATAAGGAAGAGCCTTTAGGACTCATGGTAGATGGGTTATCAAATGTGTCAAGTGGTTAGGAGACAGACTTAAGTCTCTAATCTAGTGGGTTGACACAATTGGGATGGTATCATGCATGAAAATATGACATTGGGGGTCATATTGCATAAAAATTAGTTTTTGATGTATAGATGTCATATAAACCCATGCTAGGGAAGTATTGTGGTTTAGTATGGGTAGATACATCAAGAGGAAGCCAAAACTAGGACTTTAGGTCAATGTCTAATTGAACTATTTAGCTAGTTTTGAATTTTATGTCAATCTTGGGATCTGTGATAAATATATATATATATATATATATTCCAAGTAGACATAGATAAAATAGACCTCTCCACAAAATTTGAGATTTTTTAGAGGTCTGTAGAATTTCTAGTGTATTTATGAAGTTAGTCAGGAAAGATTGATTTTTGCAGAAATAAGGTAACAATGTTTTTAAGCACAGAATGTCTCTATAATCTCATTTTGATCAGGACAGTCGACTGGTTCCGATACCAGTAGACTGGTAACAGTGTATTTCAAACACAGAAAGTTCTGTGAGTGGAAATCGAAGGGGTCAGTCGACTGGTACCTAGTGCAGTTGACTGATATCAGCCTAAAAGTATTTTTCAACGCTGTTCTTGACCCTGTCAACTCGTTTAGATGTATGAGATCTATGGGGGATCAATACATAAGTTTAGAGTCAATTTGGATGACAAGTTTTCAACAATTGGGATATTGTTGGAGCTCTTTTTGATGTATGACAAAGGGGGAGAAATTTAGGTTTAAGTGGGAAACCTACACACCTTTGCAAGAAATCCTAGCTAAGGGGAGCTTAGGTGAAGGGGGAGCGATTGTTCAGGCAAAGGGGGAGAAGTTTACCTTTGCGAGAAATCCTAGCTCAAGGGGGAGCTTAGGTGAAGGGGGAGCCTAGGGTTAGGTTCCATGACTTATGCATGTGTAGATTTTATGTTTATTCACATTGTTATTGCATTTATGTTTCCCTAACTTAAACAGGTTGTCAAACATCAAAAAGGGGGAGATTGTTGGAGCAATCTAGGTGCCCTAGGTTTTGATGTTTGGGCAAAGGTTTAAGTTAAGTTTATTGTTGTATTTGATATGCATTGTGAGTGTGCAGGATACATGTACAACAAGGAAAGTTCAAGTGTGACTTGACAATGGATGAAGTCCCGGAGGTGAGAAAAGTCCAAGGATGAGTCTCGACGGTGTAAGTCCAAGTGTGTAGCCTTGGCAACGTAAGTTCATTCGGCGGTGTAAGTCCAAGTGTGTAGCCTTGGCATCGACTGCAGGATACACATGTGACTCAGGTTGATGACTTCGGGTCCGGTGAAGGATGGAGCATCCGAGGGACCGTGGACAAGGCAGCAAGGACAAGGGCCGAGGGAAGCGACTTCGAGGCATACGCGAAGGATGATATTGGGGATGAGCCGCGGGCTTGAATGCATCCGAGGGACGAGAGCCAAAGGAAGTAGGCTTGAAGGCAAGAGGCCAAAGTTGCGAAGAATAGTTAAGTGAGTCGTGAGGGTCCGAGTGCGAGAGAAATGTACTCGGGATGGAAAACCCTAGGTTTAGGGTTGTACCAATCGACTGGTACTGGGACCAGTCGACTGGTGGTAAGCACAGAGAGCTTCTGTGCCTGAACGACTAGGCACCAGTCGACTGGTGCAAGGACCAGTCGACTGGTAGAGAGCCGTTGGAGTACCGTTGGGTTGGCACCAGTCGACTGGTGCAAGGACCAATCGACTGGTAACGGTAAAATCAGCCTTGCTAATTTCTCAAGCTCTATATAATAGAGCTTGGGATGGTCGGCCATGGTTGACAAAATAGACTTGGTTAAAGCATATTAGAGTCTCTCAAGCCTTCGTGTGATCGGTGTGCTTGTATTTAAGTGTTTGTGGTGAGGTTTCTCCACCGAAAAGGAGCTTGAGCTAGCCGAAGGTTTTTCGAGGAGTCATCCACCGACGGATCGGGATCGTCCACCTTACAGACAGCGGTGGAGTAGGAGCTTTATCTCCGAACCAAGTTAAATCAACGTGTTAGGTTTGCTTTCTCTTGTTAGTATTTGTTTTTGTATTTCCACTGTGAACTAACATTATAGGAAGCGATCGATTTGGGTGAGACGCTATTCCCCCCCCCCCCCCCCCCCCCCTCTAGCGGACGTCAAGGTCCCAACAGTTGAGACTCAGCCTTCCCTCTTAGCCCCACTCATTAACAGCTCCATCTTATGAAAAGCCAAGAAAATATAGCATCACTCTAGCAACTGAAACTCAGTCTACCCTCTTAGACCTACTCGCTAACTGCTCTATCTTACAAAAGACTAGGAAAACCTAGCATCGTACTAGCGACCAAGACTTAACCTGCCCTCTTATGCTAACAGCTCCACCGAGACACATGGCTCTCCTATCCCTTGCTAGTGGCTCCACCTTATGACAGGCATGACGTTGCTAGCCCCACACTAGCAACAGTCCCTAACCTCCTAGCCCTTGCTAGTGGCTCTACCTTATGATAGGCCCGAAACTCTTAGCCCTATACTAATGACTTGGCATTTTGATAGTCGCATCCCCAGCCACCTGCATCCATGTCTCAACTTCAATCGCCAAGAGGATATTGCTGGCTCGAAAGATTTTACTAGCCTGACATTTTTTGCCAACTCTCCAAGAGGATACCGCTCGGAAAGTAGCCACCTGTCTGTCCTGCCAAAGGTATCACAACATCCTGCATCGACCAACCAAAGAGATGAAGACATCCACGGTGTCTTACTCGTTAGACCAATAGGGCATGGACATCGTGGGACCATTTCCCATAGTGACTGGTCAGCAGAGGTTCTTGCTCGTCGTGGTGGACTACTTCTCAAAGTGGGTTAAAGTCGAACACTAGCAAGGATAGGTGAGCAAATGGTCATAAAATTCATTTGGCAAAACATCTTGTGTCAATTCGACATCCCCCACCGGCTCATCTTGGATAACGAGAGGTAATTCAAGGATCAGAGGCTCAGGGAGTGGTGCGATGACTATGACATTCAGCAGACCTTCACCTCAATAGCCTACCCCCAGAGCAACAGCCAAGCGAAAGTCACAAATCGAGAGATCCTTAGAGGCTTACAAGCTCGGCTCGACCATGCAGGAGGCAGCTGGGTCGACAAGCTCCCAAGTGTCTTATGGGCACTTCACATGACTCCAAAAGAAGCGACCAACGTAACACCATTCCAGCTGGTGTATGGAGGAGAAGCAGTGGTCCCCATGGTGGTTGGAGTAGAATCCGACCGGGTACAACTCTATGATGAGAGAAATACTTAGCGAAGGTTAATGGAGCTCGACTTGGTAGGTGAATCGTGGGACAAAGCCGCCATCTGGCTAATGGCATACTGAAAGCAGATGAGGCAGAACTATAATCGAAGGGTGATCCCAAGGTCTTTCCAGGTCGGAGATATGGTGTGGAAGAAAATCAAGCCGGTTGGCGATGTCACCAAACTCGAGGCACCATGGGGAGGACCTTAAGGTCATACAGAAGCTACGCTCGGGACCTACAACTTGGAGGATGAAGACGGAAGGCGCTCAAACGGCCATGGAGCGCGAATCATCTCCAACCCTATAGGGTCAGATAAGAGGTGTGTAAGTAAATATAGATGTATTTGTGCATATGCCTTTTGGATGCAGGATAGACATGAATAAAAAATAAGTTTTCCAGACTCTTGAGTTGATCGGCTAAGATAAAAGTCGAGCGGCGATTATAAACTCTTGTCTCCGTCAAAGGTCGAGCGACAACCTTAAACCCTTATTCCTATCAACGGTCGAGCGGCGACTTTAAACTCTTATCTCCGTCAACGGTCGAGCGGCGACCTTAAACTCTTGTCACCGTCAATGGTTGAGCGACGACCTTAAACCCTTGTCTCCGTCAACGGTCGAGCGGCGACCTTAAACCCTTGTCTCCATTAACAGTCGAGCGGCAACCTTAAACCTTTGTTTCCATCAATGGTCGAGCGACGACCTTAAATCCTTGTCGCCATCAACGGTCGAGCGGCGATCTTAAACATTTGTCTCTGTCAACAGTCGAGTGGCGACCTTAAACGCTTGTCTCCGTCAACGATCGAGCGGTGACCTTAAACCCTTGTCACCATCAACGGTCAAGCGGTGACCTTAAACCCTTGTCTCCGTCAACGGTCGAGCGGCGACCTTAAACCCTTGTTACCATCAACGGTCGAGTGGCGACTTTAAACCTTTATCGCCATCAACGGTCGAGCGGTGACCTTAAACCCTTGTTGCCATCAGCGGTCGAGCGGTAACCTTAAACCCCTGGCTATGTCATTCAATGGTCGAGTGGCGACCTTAAACTTTACGTCTACATTAAAACCCGAGTAACAGCTATAAACCCGAGACCAATGAAAAACGACCCGTCTAGACAATTAATATGACGTTGATCGGTGGGCTACAGAGCCACACTAATGAAATATTTCGCTTCATGGTAAGTGGTTCGTAGATCGAACCCTGAGCAGTAGTGCAATGAAACATCTAAAAAATATGAAGGAAAAGCCGAACGACACAGAACAAAGGATTGACATTAAATAAAAAGGTCTGCCGAACGGGCAACCATCTTACAAGCACATCAAAGGACAATACAGAATAACTCAGCATTCGCTCAACCAAGATCACTTCAAAAAAATCCAAAACATCATCAAGCAGTGACTTAGTCAGCTTGTCTCGACTGATGACCTTGCTTATCAGAGCAGAGGGGAGGTAGCCGCCTTCCTTCAATTGATCAAGCGTCCCGTTGATAGCAAGGTTGAATATACGGAGTACCCGATAGTTGACCTTGTCGTTAAAAGCATCCGAGCCGATGCAACCTGCTTTATGAGATCAAACCTTCTCGACTCAGCTCCTTGATAAGTCTTTAAAGCCACTCGGAAGGCCTTCAGCTCTTCCTTCAATTTGGTCAGTTGTTCATCTTTGGCGTCGAGCTGGGTCTTTGTGGTAGAGCGTTCAGCTAACCTACTCTCCCTCTTGACATTTAGTGAGGCCTCCACATCCTTCAGATTTTGAGACAGCACTCGAAACTCCTTATTTTTTATCTCCAAGTCCTCGATGGCCCGGAGCTTCCTGGTGTTGGCCAAGTTAAGCTTTGACTCGAAGGAGCTGGCCTGTTTATCAAGCCGATCCAATTGAGCAACCTGCTCGGCACCTTTGCTCTTCTCAGCCTCTAGCTGCTCGGAGCTTTTACTCAGATCGACTCTTAGTTGAGCCATTTCAGCACTCATCTGCTCTAGCTGCGCTTGGGAAGCAGACAATTGGCCGCTCAGTGGATGCAGCTGCTTGACTTCCTGCTCTAAAAATGCAAGCCTTTGGCACATGGTCAAGCTCTCTACCCAATACTGCAAGGAACCCAGGAAAGTACTATTAGAGCCAAGCGGAAACAAATCAAAACATACAAGTAAAATGCTCACCCCAGTGGACATCTGGGTATGACTATCGGCGAGTGCCCCCAGAGGCATGACCGCCGCGCCAGCCCTAACGTCGGCCTATATCTGGGTGAGCGATCCTTGGATAATTATTTGGTGCTTAGGGGCTCAGGATTCAACGTTGTCTGAGGCACGCCACTCGTCCGTAGGCAGATGAATGTCTGCCGTTATGTGGCACCGGTCGCTTGGAGTGGACGGGGCTGACGTTGCTCTGCTATCTGAATGAGGCGATAACGTCAGTCGAACGCGGGACACATGTGCTGTCGGCAAAGGGGTGGCAGCAAGGCGAACAGCGGTGCGACTATTAATCCTTCAGGCAGATCGGACAATGACGGTGTCCGATCGGAAGATATAGAGCACAGCGACTACCTGATCGGGAGTAGGCGCGGAGGTTTCGCCCAGCTCGGAAGGGGGAAGGGGGAAGGGGGACGGGAGACGATCAGTGCTAGAGTCTACAAGGAGGAAGTTGTAGATCGAGAGGAGCCCCCTTTCGCTCGGCGCCTCTTGCGGTGTCGCATGGGCTTGGAGACATGAGGATGAGAAGAGCTTGTCATTAGAAATAAACATCGACAAGAAACAACGAAGAAGTTCAATTGAAAGAAAGGACTCTATGAACAATGAACAAATCCGGTTGAAAGGTACAGAAAGCTTACTAGAGAGATAGCTACGATCGCTGGAAAGGAAGAAGAACGCAATGTCATTGGAAAGTTCGAAGACGAAGGCGCAAAGTGAGGAAGATGACGACGCACGCGAAATTTATAAACCTCGAGGCCGATCGACCTCAGTTGTCCGATCCTAAGCTACGAAAACCTAGAAGCAGATCCCATTGTTGATTTTGAAAAGGCGCACGCCTCGTTGCCAGAGAATATCCGCCTGTCACATCGAGCGTGCGGCGGTAGTAAGGGGCACGTGTCCTTCGGTCATCAGATAGTATTCAATGAGCTTAATTAAAAAGAAATGATCGCGTGTTCAGTCATAACTATTAGGGATTTGCACAATCTTCAAGAAATTTGGATGACGTCAGCCAAGACCGAGCTCGCCCAAGGACACGTAAGGAAAAGGAAAACATGTGCCAGTGTTGATAATCATCGTCCCGATCAACGTAGAGAATGGGTCACGGTTGAACCCGACAACGACAAAATGAAACTAAGCAGCATTGGCTTGTAGGCCGATCAGCGATTAAAGACCAAGCACAGTCCGATCGGCCACTGAGACATATGGGTCGAACGAACCTTAAAGTCATCGAAGACACATCTTCTTGTCCAGTCAGTCAAACTTGCAGCCTCCTTCGACTAGACTTAAAGGAGAGGCTTGTGATGCGGCGGTAAGGAGGAGCCCACCTAACACAGGTCAACGACCACGGTGGAGGTCAAAGCCAAAATGGTGAACGTCAGGGCTCAGAAACTCAACCGCATCACCCGAGCGACAAGGGGCTACATAGGCTGATCGGAAGAGGGGGCTACATAGGCCGATCGGAAGAACCGCTATTCGGTCGGCCTTCTGGATGAAACATCGTCTGGTCAACCTGATCGGCAGGAGAGCGGGTCGAGCGGGCCACCCGTCCGGCATAGGGTATGTCATTGACAATGCTTGAACCGATATAATAAAAGAGGAAAAGACGGATATTTAATAAGAGGAAGAGAAAATAAAAGAAAACACTCCATCTATCATTGAATGCGGAGAAGCCAAGACAAAATGTCTTCTGTCTGCAATTAATATCATTAAACATGGGGTTCACTAAAATAGGTATAAAAGAGTATGATAGGTAGGAAGAAAGGCAAGATTGATCTCGGTTCCTAGTGCTTTCACTTTCTCTTCTTCTGTTTCTAACTTGAGCGTTATAGGGCCAACGCTAGGGATCCCTTCCTTGGTTTGATTTTGTTTTGCAAAAAGGAGCGAGGTCTTCATCCAGTCAATAGAACCGCCGTCTCCCTGGCTCTCCAACTTCATGCTTTCAGACAGGAACAAGGATGATGAAAAAGTGTGTATCGTAGCGTTTGCTGAGAAGATATTCTTCTGATTACTATATAAACATTAGAGAGAAAATGGGCAAAGGATATATTCTGGATTCTCTACAACTTCGTCGGATTTTTTTCATTTTTCTCCATGTTTTTCCTCCCCGTATATATATTAACTCAAAGAAATTCTAATTTAAGTATCACAGTAATCTGTCGAGACTCCTTGGTACCAATCTAATTCTGTGTTGAAGTGTCTTCCATATTCCTTTATCTTTGTCACCAATAATCTAGAAGAATATGGGTATCAATTCATTCAATGATTGATGACTTAATCATCCCTGATATCTAACCGATGATATTTAACAGAAGGAATGCTTCCATCTCTTTCATAATAACCACATGAATCTGATGAGATGGGGAATGGACGAATGCAATCATTAACGTTGGTGCATAAGATTCCGGTAACTTTTGTCTTTTGGTGCGTGGCAACGATAAGAATTGACGCATCAAGATGGATGAAGGAAATGGTCGTGCACAGATGCACCTCACCGAATAGTTCCCTCATGCAAGATGCTGCACGCGTCCCACGTGCTTACTTCTGCAGGCAGGTTCGCTATGCCTACATCAGGTGCATGAACTAATGGACAGTCATTTGGTCCAGCCAAGTTCGCAGAACATTAACAGACAACACCACTCTTAATCGTCTTTTAATTACCTCTGTTATGGTAATTAGGAGCAGATAAACATATCCCAGCTGATGTCACTTTCATAGTTGAGGCTCCCCAAAAATCAAATCTGTGGAGACATTAATAGTGTTCCCAAATAGATGATTATTGTTGCTTGCATTGTGGTACAATGGGATAGTGCCTTTTTGCAGTGGGTTTAGTAAAAGTTTAGTGAGTAAATTTTATTGTTTTTTGTTCAATGCCATTGCAACGCTCGTGACAGACATTGCTGACATCACTTTCGTCTATCTTTTTCGATATTCTAATTATTATTTGAAAGTTAGATCGGGTGGGAAGATTGCAACTCAGTAAATCTTTGACGTCTGGGAAGATTTAAAGAATAATAATAATAAAACCTTTAAAATAATGCATACGCAGCCAATAAAGACCGATGCCAAACCACTGAATTTGACTGTCTCATTTTAAAGTTTTACGTGTCGGGGTTTGGCTATAGATATGTAAGCTAGCTACACTGTCTGGTCGCATTTTTATAATTAACTATATCGATCGACTTCTTTTCGGCTTGTTTTTTTTGGTTATTAACACATTCTTTAATCTCTTTGTAGAAAAACGTAAAGTAACAAATTAGCTCCGCCTTGAGAATTGACAAGCAAAAGGAGGAACGTGGTGGAGGACGAATATAGAGCTCACCGTCGGAAATGGCGGCGGCGGCGAATTGAAGAGACGAGAACAGCAGCAAGATTGCGACGGCGGTGGTGCTGCGCGATCGCATCTTCTTAACCATCGTGGCTAGCTTTCTTCGGTAGAATAAGAAGTGAGATAAGAAGCGGTGTCGAGGACGGGTTGGGCGGTGGTGGTCTTTTATGGTTGGCAAGGCTGGAAAAGACCCTGCGATGGGGCAGGAATATCGGGAGTGCCACTGGCCTGTTGTTTCGCTGCGGCATCGCGTTGAGCCGGGCACATGGAGGAGGCCCGCGCTTTTGAATGCCGGTGTTCGGCGAGGGAAGACGACGGGCAACTCCATCTAATCTCCGAAGAGCCGAGGACGTCGACCTGGCTCCAGATTCTGCCACCTTGGATGGAGCGAGACATCGGCTGCCTCCCATCACGTGGTCGGCCACTCTGGTCGCCGTCTTACAGCGCACCGATCGATCAAGCGGAAGGTCGTGTCAATTGAAGGGCAGTTTCATCATTTGCATTTTTTTTGGGTTCTTATAATTGTTGTTGTAGTTGTTGTTGGAAAATTAATTGTTTTAGCAAAAATGTTGTCAAACATAAAACAAACAGCTACGTCTAGTAACTTCAATTAAGATACTAGTCGGTGTTATTTTAACCTTCAACCAAGTGCCACACATAATATGTTGCTGGTGATGTGGTCGAATTCAATCAACAATCTTATCTTAATTAATGGGATAACATGACCAGTTCATTAAATAGCTGATAGGAACTGCATGCACAACTCTCCAAATCAGTCACACCGTGGCCGTTTGAGAAGTTTTCCCGGTTGGTGGTTTGAAGCAGGTGATTCGATCACCCGCGATCCTCGCGGCGACATGTGCAAGCATGACATGACATGCTGTCCTGATTTATCTGTGATACGATGTATGTTTATGGGTCAGTAAAATGATATGATTAGGAGTCAAGATCATAGAATGATCAGAAGTCAAGCCTCTATAATTGGTCAGAAGTCAGGTTTACATGGAGATCAGAAGGTCAGTCTCCGCGGTTGGTCAGAAGTCAGGCTTACGTGTAGATCAGAAATCCAGCCTACGTGGCTGGTCAGAAGTCAAGCTTACATGGTCAGGGTCCAAATCTCAGCTGATGGGGTGGTCAAAAGAGGGGAGTATAAGTCGGACAAGGACCAGCCCTTATAACGGTCAAGGACAGTGCCCACGGGACAGGTACAGTTGAGGACTGGGCCCACAAGCCAAGTAAAGGTAAAGGAAAGAAGGTCCTGGGCGTAAAATAAACAGACCTAGCGTACAGGTCGAGACATACAAGCCAAGGATAACAGTAAACAGAAGCATGTCAGGAAACAGACCTATCGTACAGGTCGGGACATACAAGCCAAGAATAACAGTAGACGAAAGTAGGTCGGGAAACAGACCGGTCGGACAGGTCGGAACGTACAAACCATCGATAACAGTGGACGAAAGCAGGTCGGGAAACAGACCGGTTAGGCAGGTCCGAACGTGCAAGTCATGGATTATAGTAGATAAATACAGGTCAGGAAACAGACCGGTCGAGCAGGTCGGAACATACAAGCCATGAATAACAGTAAACGAAAACAGGTCAGGAAATAGACCGGTCGGGCAGGTCGGAACGTGTAAGCCATGGATTACAGTAGAAAAATGCAGGTCGGGAAACAGACCAGTCGGACAGGTCGGAACGTATAAGCCATGGATAGCAGTGGATCAAAGCAAGTCAGGATGCAGACTTAGAGTCCAGGCACTATCAGACAAAAAAGCCAAGGAATCGCAACTGCTCGTCAGAAAATGTCAGAGAATGTCAAAGAATCATCAGTATGTCAGGGAATATGCTAACAGTCGGTGCTCATTCCCACTTTGGTTCTGTCGTCAGCCTATCAGGAGAAGCCACGTGTCATTCACCGCTAGACAAAGTCTGACAGCCGACATTCCCTGACATCTGCCAGGTCCCAGAAGCATCAGTTGCAGTATAAAAAGGAATGTTTTGTCCCTAAACCCTAATGCAGGTACACTCACTCGTCATTTCTCACCGGTCTTTACTTTTCATCCTTTCTCTGTGTTTTCTGGGGAAAAAGTACTTGATTTGAGCGTCGGAGGGTCTGACCCGGGGACTTTTTCCTTGGTTTCTAGTCTCTAACGACTTGTGGGCTCGTCTGAGTGTGCGCAGAGCCGCAGTGTCATCATCCTGACCACCTTCTTTAGTCAGCCACTCGTACGAACTTTTCGGGAGGGTGTCAGATAGATCCGACGCCGCAGCGACTTTCCGTGAACTTCCAGTACATCAAGACCCACCTCCATTCGACTCAGCTTCCGGACGGGATCAATCTACATATATAAAAATGATTCAGACATCTCCGCGTCTGATGTTAGGACACATCTGTCGACTGATCTCTTCCCTCTTTATGTGCATTGCGAATGCTATATACGTCCTTGGATTATGGTACATGGATGTTTATCATCCAAATATACATAGTTTAAATTTTTTTCTCTAAATAAAACGTACAATCAAATGATCGGATCGATCATCCTCTGCACTACCTGAGTTTATCATATTACATGTATACACAAGCCCAGGCAGCCCCCAGCCCTCACCAGGAAACTGTTTAGATGTTGCATGGACCGAGTGTCTGTTTTAATTCTTTATTTATTGACGATGTGGAAATCAAACTCCCTGCCCCTGTGTGATACGAATTCCCAAGCGGAAAGTTTCTATGCAACATCTTATCCGGTTGTATGTATTATAATGCGAGGTCCATTACAGTTAATGCTCATCCTATCCCTCTTTAATCAAAATTTTATTAATAAACATGATTGATAAATATTATTTACAAATGAATTATATATATATATATATATATATAATTTACTCGTTTAGTTTAGTTATTTGTCAACATTATTTATTTAATTAATTGGATGTATATTAAATGAATATAAATAAATTTTACCAAACCAAATACATTCTATTCATTTTATAACTTCACTTTGTTTAAGGTCTATTATTAGACACAAATAATATGTTGCCAGAGATATATAGGGTATTAGTCAAATTTAAATACTCAAATTAAATTCAACTTACAGCTGAGATGACCTGAGTTAATAATCTCAGACTGACTTTATCAAACCAAATACATTCGATTCATTTTATAACCTCACTTTGTTTAAGGCCTATTGTTGGACACAAACAATCTGTTGTCGAAGATATACAGATATTAGTCGAATTTAAATACTCGAATTAAATTCAACTTACAGCTGAGATAACCTGAGTTGATAATCTCAGGCTGCCAGCAGGGGTTGGTTTCTACCAAATGATGAAGACAGTCTGCACAGTGTTGACAGATTGAGTTGATCGGTCGAACAGCACAAGCGGGCGCAGCAGATCAGAAAGGCCGACCGAGCGGACAGACAAGCTTGATGAGAGGCAGGCGGGGCGATCTGATGTCAAGCGGACAGACAGGTCTGGCGAAAGACAAACCGACTGAGCAGACAGGTCTGGCGAAGCAACCCGACCAAGCAGACAGGTCGGACGAAGTAGACCGGCCGAGCAGACAGGTCGATTTGTCCCGTCTTTGACTGGCCGATTGGGGGAGCTGACAGGTCGGGTGAAGATCTCAAGCGGGCAGAGAAGTCTGTCGGTCGGACAAAGAGACCGACCGGGCGAGCTGACCGAGGCCTGCGAGTTGCAATTTCCTTGAAATAGATTCGCCCACCTCCGACTGTGCTTCGAGTCTTACAAGGGTCGTCTGTTCTCAGGATACAACGGGCGACCGTGAATCCAACCAAGAAAAATAAATAAGAGCTCGGATCAATAGCTAAAGTTAGTTGGTTGTTCCACTTGGGTAAATTTTTGTCATTCATGTGCGCAGGTTATGATTTACACCCCCTGCGCACCCACACGTGAGAGAGAGCCTCTCCCCATAAATTTATTCACATCCTCAATGTATGTGAATCAATATAAACCAACAAAAATACCTTGAAACTTCTAAGATGAGACTAAAGTTCCATTCACAATGGAATCTCTTTCCTCTTTCATTTCTTCTCCATCCACTTATTCAACACCTATATTACAAATCTGATCACATATCTTTAATATCTTTGATTTTTAATTTAGTTTATAATTTTCATTTAATATTGTAATTATTTATGATCTTTAATTTAATTTAATTTATTTATAGTATATTTCTTTTATTTATTGAATGCATTTATTTTTAAAATAATAATTTATTAACAATTTTATTGAAAAAATATATTTAGAGAGGAGAAGTTGATTATTACTTATACTTTTATTAAAAACAATTCATTTTTAAGTGACTGTGAAACAGTCAAATATTTACCATTAATTATGAACTTCATATTAATAAAAAAATCATTACTCTTAAACTAGTTAAAACCTTTTTATTCAGTTTTTTTTTTATTTTATAAACATTAGAGAGATGCCCTTATATGTTGCATGTCAACCGCCATTGCCAAACGCCCTGTCCGGTGGGCTTCTTCCTCGAGAGAGGATCCTGTCCAATTTTCATAGAACAGATGGTGGTTTGTAATATAATTGTAGTTGGATTAAGGGCTTAATTAGATCGTAATTAATTATAATTTCTTAATAAGTTTATCGTTTCATCCAGATTATAGTTTGGATAGAAATGGACGGCCGAAGGTCGTTTGGAGGTTTAACCATGACTTTCGGCCGTCCATTCCGACTCAAACTATAATCTAAATAAAAAGATGAATTTAAAAAAAAATCACAATCAATTACGATCAAATTAAATTATAACCATGATCCAACTATGATTATACATTAAATCATCTCCTGATCCATAATAATCGTCTAAAGAATAACTTTTCTGGGCACTGGGCAACGTATCCAGTTGCATGTAGTTTTATGCGAGGCCCATTACAGTTGATGCTCGTCCAGACTTTATAAATTCTAAGCTAATCATAAGTACGGTGAAATTGACAGTTCGAAACTCTGGGAAATTAACTAATAACACCTCTTGATGATACTTTGCACGGTCCGACGTGGCTATGGAGATTTTTATTTCTACAATTAAATATCGTCATAATTATTAGTTAATGGGTTAATTTAATTTAGATTTATGATTAGCTGTCAAGTCAAAAAATCTTGTTTTTTTCTCTGTGCAGACATTATCCAGTTCAATATGTAATTTAATTCGACTTTCTCAAGAAAAAAAGGGGAAATTGTTTTTAATGGATTTTTTAGACGTGATTAATTTTAAATCTTTTTTTTAAATGAGTACTTTACTGATCCATTAGTTAGATTTCTCAAAATAAACATAAATATTTTGTCAACAAGAGTGTAATATTTTTGTCCAACTGTGTTATAGAATGAACCAGTCTTATTATTGAGCCCACTCACTCAGATGCCTAGTTGATTTTAGCTTTTACACAGGCCCGGCCCAAGTACATAGCGTCTATCTTTGATTGACGCCACGCGACAAAATGCACATAGGCTTTTGAACACGGGAGACAAATTTTCTAGTCCGCAAAGACTGGATCATGAATTGATTCAGCTTTTATATTGGTGGGGGGTCATTGCCCCCCATCTGTTAAAAGGTAGGGGTCATTGCCTCCCACCACTTCCTTTGTCCCGGTCCAAAAATGAACTAGGATAAGAGGATCAGAGAATCCGGTTCCTTCAAACACACTGTACCTGTATGCGAGTACACTCAAGTCGAAGAGCAAATTCTTTAAAGTTTGTTGCAGCATCTTTTGGATAAGTCTGCACATCATCGTCTTCATTAATCCTTGCTGTTAATGTGGAGCATTAAAACGATCATTTTGTTTCTTCTTCCCCTTCTTTTGGGTAGAAAAAGTGGCCGGTATTATTCATGTGCTCCATCATCATCTCTATTTTATTTCTTTAAAAAATTAATAAATTATAGTCGTCGATCACCAGTAGGCTAATCACCAGCACCACAGAAAATTTATCTGCAGCTAGCCATCGCATCACGTCTGGGGTTCCTTGAATTGCAAGCATACCCCTCGCTGAACTAGACTCCTGATACGGGATGTTAAGTATGGAATCCGGTGGACGTTGAAGTTAAAATAAAATAGTAGTCAAAGTTAAAAGGAGTGGTAATTAAAGGGTCTCCTTTATCGGACTTGACTCCTCGTCCGACTTTTCGCCTAGCTCTAAGGCTCCTAGGACAAGGACGATCGGCTCTAAAGCTCATCGAGATTAAGGGATCTAATGTGTCGCTTTTATGGCAAGACAATTAGTATATAACTAGACCACTTAGTTTGGAGAAAGGACTGGCCTTTTATAAAACCGTCTGATTATATATTCGTCCGAGTTTCAATGATCCAACCTTTCACCCTTAAAATACAATTCAATATACATCCGGTCAAACATATGGACTTTCTTTGTTCATTCCCCGTATTACATATGGGCGGTCGGGTACAAAGTTGGTTGATTAGGGCTCAATATTCGTATTTCCGAAGAGTAGACATATAAGATAAATCTAATAAGAAATTCGACCAAATTTCTAGAGCTTAATTTGTCACTTCATGGACAAGCCCTTAAGTACAAGGACGATTGATTGATAGCACCGATCAAACCTTTCAGGGCTCAGTTTCCTATTTTTTAAGAACAAGTATCCTTACAAATGATCGATTGATCATAGAACCGTCTGAACCTAGGAGACTTTATTTTCCATTAGTGCATCATCAGATCTCTAGCGTTATATAATATATATCAAGGGAGTCTTAAGTGCTGAACATCCTTACCGAACTCAGTGTTCCATTCATATATTAGTTAGCCACTATAATATGCACCCGATCAACCAATATTCGGCCGGGATATACTTAGTGAACAACATTGTTAGAGAATCACAAGAGCCTATCAGAGAATAATAACCGTTTGTCAGAGAATATTCTTCTATTGTTATATAAGAATTTAATGGAATATTCTCCGAAGATAATTACACTTTTCATCAGTCGACACATTATGACAACATACTCTAATGACGTCAGTTACAAAATGGGTGTGCATGGGTAACGGAAGATTCATCGGACAGGAACTGTACAACTCCCAGATTATACATATTTTTTTACTCGACAACTTTTTACACCTGACATTCTCTATCATCTCATAATTACAGAGGTTATAGAGGTGATATATAAAGAGGACCCTCTCTGATAATAAGGTACATGTTTTACTATATTTTTCACTATGCGCTCACTTTGCTCCTCGTCTACTATTCTTCTTCTCGCTTGGACACCAAACTTACTTGAGATCGGAGGATCTTCGTCAGAAACTCCTTCCCTGATTTTTGACACTATCATTTGTTTGCTGCAGAGAGGATTTCTCACTTAGAAGGTCATCTTTCCCAATTAAAGGTCTTCACCTAGTCAATGTTCGAGTCATTTGTCCAATGCGTTATTTGATTGATCTTCACCCGTGAATGTTTGAGCCATTTATCCAATGTGTTATTTTATTGGTCTTCACCCAGTCAATATTCGAGTCATTTGTCCAGTACTTATCTCCAGCTTTCAGACGGAAGCAACTACAAATTCACAGCACTGATTGGCAATTTGACTGGCTGTTACGCGTTGTGTCTTCCTAATTAAGTAAGAGCCGAGCAGGCCAATTAGTCTGGAATGGTTCTTTTTGCAAATCAATCGACAAGCCAAAGGAAACCATGCATTTTGTCTCCGTAAGAAATTGAAAGAAGTCGACTAATATTTGTCTGGAACAGCGCCAGTTCAACGAACCAACAACTAAGACTGTAGTAATCCTCCGCTACGACGTGTCGTCCAATCAATGCTGCCCCGTTTCATTTGTTTTAACGTTCGCTCTCTCGATCGTCAGGACGCCAACTTTGCCCAGCGCGGTTGGGCCCGCCGTCGCCAAACTTTTCATCCCAGTTTATTTGAGTGGGCACTAATCGTGGAGTGATTGGGTCGGTTTTATAGAAATTTTCTATTTAAATCGGGAAATATCTTAACGAACAGTCATCCATTATGTCGCTGCATATTGTCCTTGGAACTTCTTATCCCCGTTTGATCAACCACAGCTTGGATTCATGAACATGAAGGAAGGCCTTCATTTTTTTTATTGATTAACCTGCAATTATTGCCGATTTTAAAATCCGCCAGGATTCTGTTTGTATATGCAAAATCTTCCCCAGTGATTTTAAATTCGAAACGCTTACCGAATCGGGTGGTTGGAGAATATTTTAAAGATCGCTCGCTCTATGTTCGTTATTATTCATATTCTCCAGTAAAGTTTTAGAGAGAATTGATCGATCTTTTGGTTTTTTATTCGATAGGCTATATAGAATGCTGGGATGATAAATGCCTAGTATTTTTAATTAAAAATACGAACTTCAGAAATTTAAATCGTGTTAAATAAACTTCGCTGAAGGTTTTGATGATAAAACTTGTAACTCCCATAATACAAACCTAAATATTCATTACTAAAAGATTCTCCCCAAATCTATAGTTTTCTGAATCTGTTAAGTGGAACACTGGAACCTCTGTATCCTGCTTAAATCATCTCCTAGATTTTTTTAAACCTTCAAGCCGTTATTAAATGACATTGAAAAGTACTCATCAAAAAATAAACTAAAGTTTGTTTAATATTTGGATCGCGACTAAATTTGTAGAATCCAAAACGAAATTTTGAACAACCAACTCGGTAGGTTTGGTGAATAGGCAGGAAAAATTTTCCTCAGCGAAAACAAATTTTTTATTAGCATATGTGTCATGGAGTGAAATTTTAGATATATTATTATGAACTGTGATCGGTTGTTTGATCTTAATTTTTAACTGACACCATTTTTTTTCAATGATCTCTTATAAAATTACTGTGATGATTAGTGTTAGCCCTAGTATCAATTATGAGATAATTATAAAGAGCTCATTTTATATCATATATTATTATTAATAAAAGATAAAATTGGTTATTTTATTTATTTCAGTTCAGTATCAATTGAATAAGTATAATAATGTCCTTGGGTAGTAGGTTCTTATTTACAGTATATTAATTGGTTGAATTGATAGTGAGATATTATAAAGAACACTACTTTTAACTATTCCTAGTCGAGTATTAATATACAAGGTTAATATTAATGCGTTGAGACTAGCATGTAGGTCAACGGATGACTTGATCTCACAAGTCATGTATATGAGATATCAGGTTGACACATGGGTATATATTAGAGAATATATACTGAATGACCCGCCATGAGAATGTTTCATGGATCGTTATATGAGTGTCATAAACATTCTCATGTGACTATTGGTATGAATAGTCCTTAGACCTGAAGTCACTACGGTTCCCTACATAAGGAGCTGTGTACTTTGGTATCGGCAAACGTCACCTGTAACAAGGTGGACAATAAAGTCGATCACTGGGTATGCAATGAATTATGTGGAAGGATGTAAGTGATGTAGATGGGATCTATCCCTTTCATAGGATGGAAGTGATATTTGTCGGCCCTTTGATTATTAGGACACAAAGAAAGCATGACCATGCTCAAATGAGTCAATATGAGATATTGAGCTTATTTGATTGAGTGTGTCTACTTAGAGATCAAGAAACACAAAGGTTGATAAGAGGATGATACGGTCTATGCCTCATTGATCAATCTAGATATTAAGGATAGAGGGACCAAGTCATACAAGATAATAGCTACGGACAGGTTAGGTCGAATCTTGACTTCTCGTCACTTGGGTAAAAATGATGTCTTGCTAGATGCCACTCATTGCTTATGTATCTAAATGTTGATTTAGGTACATTGCCAACGTTACAAGAACCTATTAGATCACACACAAAGAACAAGTAGATTTGGAGATGAGTTCATATGATGAATCATTGGATTAAGTCTTATCCGAATTGGACTTATTGAGTTAGACTCAATTGGATCTAATTGTTGGATTAAGTCCAATTCAAACTAGACTCAAGGAGTCAATTCAAATTAATGAAATGCGATTCATTGAATTTGAATTGTATGAGATTAATTGAGTAAAACTCGATTGAATTGGACTTGCGTTAGACTTAAATGAATTAGACTTGAGTTAGACTCAAGTGAAGAGACTTGAGTTAGACTCAAGTGAGGATTAATGAGATATTCATTGAATTTCAAAATTTAATGATTCATTTGATTCAATTTTTGAAATTGAATTTGAAATGAGGAGTTACAAATGTGTGGTCCTTAATGGAGTGTAAATGTTCATTAAGGCTATTAATGCTAATTAAGTGTTTTCATTGGATGAAAATACTTAAGTGTTTTTCTCTTCATTTTGCCTTAGATCTTCATTCTCCTTGCTCTTCTCCTCTCTTGGCCGAAAATCCATTCTCAAGGTTGCTAGCACAACCTATCTCCATTTGTGAGTTTGTGAGACAAATGAATGCATGTTCGTGTGGATACCGTAGAGGCGCAAACGTGAGATCGTGCAGTGATCCGAGCTGTCGGGAGTCCGTGAGCACGCTACAAAGGTATAATCTCTCATGTTTCTATGTAAACTTAGTATATTTTTCTTCTCCCTTCGCATGGATCTTCTGGAGGAAATAGGTTTTTCCGCTGCGCGTTTGTGTGTTTAGCAACCTATTTCCTTACAATGGTATCAGAGCCACTTGCGAAGGGATATACTAAGTTTTAGAGTTTTATATGTGATATAGAAAAGCATGATAGGTTTATTATGGTCTGCAAAATTATGAGTTTCGGCAAAAAATTAGTGTTTTGTTGAGAACGAAACATAGTTGGTATGTGACCAACAAGGTCTCGACCAAAGGTGTTTTGTTCGAAACGAAACATAGTCGGTCTTAAGGGTAGTAGGCTCTCAAGCATGGCAGCAACTCATAAACGAGTATGCAAAATTAATTTTGTTTCGGGGGCGCAGCCCCCTAACTCCGCAAGGGGTGCTGCCCCTGTTGGTTGCTACTCGGAAAACCTATCGGTTCCACTATACAAAAATTTTGTACAAAGGTCTGAACCTTTTCCTAGCTACCATGTGTTCTTTTAAATTAAACTTGGATCGCCTGCGGAACTTAACACGTTTGATCCTAAGTTTAATTTATTTGTTCTTTTAGGTTTAGACTTGGATCTCCTGTGGAACTTAACACGTTCGATCCAAATCACCTAGGTCACAAAGTTGATTAAATATTAATTTCCAAATTTGGCTTCCAGGACTGCAAGGCGAGGCACATGACCTTCTTGGATATGGGAGCAACCACCACCGCCTTGACAAAGCCTCTTAAGGAAAGTTAATATTTAATTTCCTTAAATAACTCTAGGTTAACCAAAAAAAACAATCAAAGCACAAGTTCGAAAAGAAAACAAAAGAACACAACATCGAAAACTAATTCGAAACCTAGAATCACATGCCTCTTGTATTTGGTATTTTTACAAAGAAATAAAACTAGTATGATGCGGAAAATAATTACTAGTTATACCTTTCTTTGTGAATTTTTAATGACCTCTTGATTTTCTACCGTATTCCTCTTCTAACCTCGGACATTGTGTGGGCAATGATCTTCCGAGATGAGAACCACCAAGGCACCTTCTTCTTCCTTCCTTCAAGTTTCGGCCAAGCAAAAACTTCCAAAGGATGAAGAACTTTTTCCACCAACCAAGCTCCAAGGGATGCAAGAAACAAGCCTCCTTTCTCTCCTTTTCTCCAAGCTAGATTTGGCCACTTCTATGTCTCCAAGAGGTGATGAAGTCTCGGCCACAAGAAGGAGAAAAGAGAAGGGGAAGGGGAACCTCTAGGGGCCGGCCACACCTAGGAAGAAAAGAGAGGAAGAAAAAGAATAGAGTCGTTCACCATGAAGGCACCTCTACCCCCTCTTTTATAATCCTTGGTTTTGGCAAATAAGGAAATTTAAATAAAAATTTCCTTAATTCTTTTGCCATGAAAAAGAAAAATTATTTTAATTAAAATAATTTTCTTTTTTCAATTACAATGGCCGGCCACCTCTTTCCCCAAAACAAGGAGAGTTTTAATTAAAACAAGAATTAAAACTTCCTAATTTATTTCTGGAAATTTATAAAAATTTCTCCAATAATTTTTATCCCTTCATGATTGGTTAATAAAAAGGAAATTTTATAAATTAAAATCTTTCTCTTAAACATGTGGATAATTTCCAAAAAGGAAAGTTATCTCTAAAAATTAAAATCTCCTTTCAATCTACAAATAAGGAAAGATATTAAATCTTTTCTTAATCTTTTGTAGAAACTAATAAAAGAGAATTTTTAATTTTTAAACTTTCTTTTAAATCATGAACATGATTAAAAAGAAAGTTTTTACCAAAATTAAAATCAACCTTTTAATCTATAAATAAGGAAAGAGATTTAGCTATTCTCTTAATCTTTTGTAGAATCTTATAAAAGGAAAGATTTAAATTTTTAAACTCTCTTTTAAATCATGTTATCCACATAAGAAAAAATTTTAAAATTAAAATTCCTTTTTATTTTAATAGGGCCGGCCACCTAAGCTTGAGTTCAAGCTAGGGCCGGCCACATGAATTCACCCATGAACCAAGCCATGGCCGACCCTAGCTTGGTCTCCAAGCTAGCTTGGCCGGCCCCTATAGGATGGGTAAGAAGGTGGGTATAGGTGGGTATAGTACTCTATAATTAAGAGGCTACGATAGGGACTGAGAGGAGGAATTGGTTTTGTTCTCCCGATAAAATTAAGCATCCCGTGTTCGCCCCGAACACACAACTTAATTTTATCAATAATAATTCATTCCACTAGAGAACTATTATTGAACTACCGCACCAATCCCAAATTACATTTTTGGGCTCCTTTCTTATTATGAGTGTGTTAGTATCCCTGTGTTTAAGATGTCGAATGTCCACTAATTAAGTGAGTTACTGACAACTCATTTAATTAATATCTTAGTCCAAGAGTAGTACTACTCAACCTTATCGTCATGTCAGACTAAGTCCACCTGCAGGGTTTAACATGACAATCCTTATGAGCTCCTCTTGGGGGCATTCTCAACCTAGATTACTAGGACACAGTTTCCTTCTATAATCAACAACACACACTATAAGTGATATCATTTTCCAACTTATCGGACTTATTGATTTATCGAACTAAATCTCACCCATTGATAAATTAAAGAAATAAATATCAAATATATGTGCTTGTTATTATATTAGGATTAAGAGCACACACTTCCATAATAACTGAGGTCTTTGTTCCTTTATAAAGTCAGTATAAAAGAAACGACCTCTAATGGTCCTACTCAATACACTCTAAGTGTACTAGTGTAATTATATAGTTAAGATAAACTAATACCTAATTACACTACGACCTTCCAATGGTTTGTTCCTTTCCATCTTGGTCGTGAGCTACTGTTTATAATTTATAAGGTACTGATAACATGATCCTCTGTGTGTGACACCACACACCATGTTATCTAAAATATAAATTAATTGAACAACTACATTTATCATAAATGTAGACATTTGACCAATGTGATTCTTATTTCTAGATAAATGTTTATACCAAAAGCTAGGCTTTTAGTATACATCCTAACAGCCCCTTGACCCCGCCCGTTAACCGGCTAGCGGGACCGCCGTGGCGTTATGGCTCATAATTTGTTATTGCAATCATAGTAAATTTATGTAGTAAATATATTGTGAATATATGTGACATGGTGCATGGTTATGGCCTTTGATCCCCCTATATGATTGTGTGTGTTGTTGTAATTCATAATACGGCCTGCATATCGTGCCTTCATCCCTTTTATTCTTATTGTAATTTAGACTATACTCGAATGTAACTCGAGTTTCTTTAGTTGTTGTAATATACAAATTAGAAAAAAAATTAGTCTACTGGAGGATGGGTGAAAAGGAAGGAAGGAAGAATAACAACACACGGCGACAAAGGGAGCGCTTAGAGAAGCTGCTTTGACCTAGGTGGACTCATCACTCTTCTTATTGGCTTGAGAAGATCGTAGTTTATAGGGGACATAATCGTGTCTCGTTTTGATTTATGCATATATGTGTGATGTGTGCTTTGTGATGTATTAGATACATGTTTAATATATATAATTAGGTCCTTTTATAATATGCCTACCAAAAGTTTAATACTCACATCTAGCTCGATCAATTGTAGTCAGGTTTTGCCAAAGTAAAGTGACTCAATTTATCTTGCTAGAGTGCGACAGGACAATTGTGATGTTTGACTATTAAATTTGGGTGTGAATTAACTAAGTTGTCTCATTTAGAATGAGAGCTTAGAAGCATATCCCATAAGATGGAATTCAAATTGTACTAGTCTTGGGTGATTAGCCAAAGCTAACTCAAGATGAGCTATAATATGAATTTCATAAGATAGACAAATGAACAAATAATATTGTTCATCTAGCTATACAAGAGTTGCATTTGATGCAATTGGTATAAGATGCCTACCTACATTATACAAGTCTTGGGTGATTAGCCAAAGCTAACCCAAGATGAGATATAATATGGATCTTGTCCCACATGAATATTATCACGATTGGAATTGGAGCTAGTAGTGTGGGTAAAACCACAACCATGACTCGCACCTACCAAGCTTTATAATTCTGTGGAAGAATCATTTAATTAAAGGCCTAATTAAATGATCGATATATGATACTAAGTTCTGCATTATGTTGTTGTAGATAATCATGTCATCAAATACGTCAAACACTCTCTCTCTCTCTCTACGATCTGTCCTTGATAAGGACAAGCTCAATGGAGCTAACTTCTTGGACTGGTACAGAAACTTGAGAATAGTTCTCAAGCAAGAACGAAAATTGTACGTCCTAGAACAACCCATTCTTGAGGCACCCCCCGCTACTGCCACTAGAGCTGATAGGGATGCTTACAAGAAGCATCAAGATGATGCATTAGATGTGTCATGCCTTATGCTCGCCGCCATGAACTCTGAGCTTCAGAAGCAACATGAGAACATGGATGCTTATGATATGGTTGAACACCTTAGACAACTATATCAAGGACAAGCAAGGCATGAGAGATTTGAGATCTCTAAAGCGTTGTTTCAATGCAGAATGCAAGAAGGAAGTCTCGTAGGACCATATGTACTCAAAATGATTGGGTATGTAGAAAACCTACAGCGATTGGGATTTTCACTAGGCCAAGAATTGGCCACTGATCTTATCTTGCAGTCTTTGCCTGATAGCTATAGTCAATTTGTCATGAACTATAATATGAATGAAATTGACAAACCACTGCTTGAGATGTTGAGCATGTTAAGAACTGCTGAACTAAATCTTAAGAAGGCAAAGCCTAGTTCCATTTTAATGGTGTCTAAGGGCAAAGGCAAGTGGAAGCCTAAAGGTAAGGGTAAGACTCAAGCCAAAGGCAAGGGCAAGACTCATGCACTGAAACTCAAAGGTGGGGTTGCTAAGGAAGGAACCTGCTTCCACTGTGGTGAGACCGGACACTGGAAGCGAAACTGCAAAGTATACATAGAGGAACTAAAATAGAAGAGAAGTGAAACTTCTGTCTTAGGTATATATGTTATAGAAGTCAATCTATCTATTTCTTCATCATGAGTATTAGATACCGGATGTGCATCTCACATTTGTACTAATGTGCAGGAGCTGAGAAATAGTAGAACATTGACGACTATCATTCCTTATCTAAGGGTTAACCTATACATGTCCGTAGCATGGTGAGCCCCTAGATATAAGAGCATGTCTCTGACATAAAGTGGACCCCACGGGTTATCCGAAATGATAAGTGGTGGCATGCTTGCCACATGAGGTCGCAGGGTCAAACCGCAGGGTTGTCAGGACGTAAATCCCTGGACCCTGTGCAACTCACCCCACCACCACTTGCCCTCCCGGCTGCCGTGATTTACCTCCCTCGTGATGGCCTGAGGTCGGGTGCGACGGGGGCGCTGGGGGCGAGCGATTTCACCTTTTTCCACATGTCTCTGACATAAAGTAACAACTACAGCATACCTCTTGTATGAAGTGACAACTGTAACCTTTATAGACTCTGAAGTGACAATCATCATTCCTTACCTAAGGAATGGTGAATTAACATGGGTGGCTACACATATAAAACCAAACTTCAATTTTATAGAAGGCGGATGAAGTTCATTGAAGAGGATTCCTCTCTTCTTCTCCCTTAGCCACTTTACCAAACAATTCACTATGATTTAACCAGGTCAAACACAGTTCTTCTTCTTCCATTTTTTCTATTACTACTCCTACAAAAGCCCTTCCTCCAACGAAGGCATTATGCTTCATAATTATGCAAAATCCAATAGGCGTCACTCTATTCCACAACTATACAGACTCCAGTGGGAGACGCTTTGCTCCATAGACTACAAAATCCCTTCCTCTAGCGGAGCTGCTCCACAACTCTACGGATACTAGTGGAAGACACTCTTCTCCGCAGTCTACAAAAGCCCTTCTTGAAGGCACATTGGCTCTCAAAAGGCCTTCCCCCAACGGAAGGCACTCTACTTCATAGCTTGTTAAAGCTCTTCCCTAGTGGATGCTAACTCAACAGACAACTTGTCAAAGCCCTTCCCCTACAGAAGACCTCTCTTTTATAGTTCAAACTCTCTCCCTGAGAGAATCACCTTCTTATTCAACACTTTGTTGACTTAAGCATCGGAGAGGCTAAACCGGTGATGTCAGCCCTCTCTCACCAGTGTTTGTTGATACAGAAGATACCATAATCGAACATGAGTTTTGATATTATCAAAGGTTCAAGTTAAGTCTAGTTGTAATGTGATGATTTAACTAAGTGTGAAGGCTATTTACTTAACCAAAAAAGTCCTAGTCGTAACTAAGCAGGGAAGTGTTAACATAACATGGAAGCCAGGCAGGAAGTCTAGGTAAGTTGGGGACCTAACACCTGATAGTTGGATTTGATAAGTCTGGAGAATCTGATATTGAGAGGAAGTCCTGATGAGCTGATCCGATGTTAAGTTGAAATCCAAACAGGTTTGGAGGACCTATATTTGGTAGATAGATTGAGGTAAGTAACTGGAGTGGAGCGACAAGGAAGTTGTGTCTCGGGAAAGGACAAACCCTAGGTCGCTGATCCAACTGAAGAAACTAAGAGGTTTCTAAGTTGAGATCAAGACAGATCTTTATACTATGCTAACTTTGTTTTACAAGAGCATTTTTTATACTTGTGGAACTAACTCTATTTTATAGAAGCTAGAAGGATTGGTCGACTAAACCTAGAGATTAGTCGACCGAACCAGGATGACGTGGCATAGAGTTTAGATCGAGCAAAATAGGCTTGGTAGGAAGGCTGATCGGTCGACCGAACCTATGGATCGGTTGATCAAACTAGATATGATAAACACAGTGGCAAATTCGATCTCAGCAGAAGTTAGAAACTACAGGGATCTGTCGACCTATCAAGGTGATTAGTCGACCGATCAATTAATGCTCTTAATTACGTGAAGATCGAATCTTGTCACTAAAGAAAAACACAGTATTCAGTCGACCGATAGGATCAGTTGACTGAAAGGTTTTTTAGTATATCACCACTTATAAAAGCAAGCCTCGAGCACCAAGTCGAGGTAACCAATTCTATATTCCATTGTTCTATCGCGCTGCTGCTTATGTTGCTTCTGATCTTCTACTCAACATACAAGCTACATCACTAAGAAACTTCAACATTTTTCATTGCTGTATTGTTGGTATTTCTATTTAGCTTACATTTTATTATATTAACTTCTCTGTACGCATTACCTCTTTTCCAAAGTTTTTGGAAAGAGGAATATTAATGAATTGTCTAACGGTGTGATCAATGATCGTGAATCTTTGAGTAGGAGTCGCTACAGGCTTCGAACCAAGTAACCAAATGAGTCTGTTTATTTTTGTTTTCATTCCGTTGCTACTTTGATATTTCGAATGGAAAAGAAAAGTTTTTTTTAACGAGCGATATTCATCCTCTCTTCTAGCATTTTTTGATCCTTCGGTGTTAACTTTGTAGACCAAGTCTGTAGCTTAGAGGCATTACAAGTTGCAGGCGAAGCTGTAGGGAGACACTAGTATACAGAAGATTGGAGGCTCTTAGAGAGATGAACCAGTGGTTGTAGACTGGGAGTCCCTCAGATGACTACCTGGCTATGGAAGATGGGAGTTTCTACCAATGTTAATGTTGGTGCAGGAAGCATCCGACGATCGAACCTTAGTTTTGATAATGGCAAAAGATTCAAAGTTAAGTTAGTGTGTGATCTAACATGTTTGAATGAGTGTTTCAGGAAAGTCCTAGCTGCGGTTAGGCAGGTGAAAAATCCTAAGGGGTGGTAACCTTAGGTCCTAGGGGGCGGTAACCCTAGGTGGAGGAAAACCCTAAGGGGCGGTAACCTTAGGTCCTAGGGGGCGGTAACCCTAGGTGGAGAGAAACCCTAGGGGGCGGTAACCCTAGGTCCTAGGGGGTGGTAACCCTAGGCGAAAAGTCCAGTCGGTCTGGAACCGGACTGGCATCAGGTAATCTCTTCTGAGGGGAGTAGGTGAGGACGCGTTCCCCGTAGAGGGAACAGTAGGCGTCGGGTCGACCTAGGGTTTCCGGTAGGAAATCCGAAGTCAGACCCGGACAGTCCGAAGACTGTCGTTTATTCTTTACTATGTTTTATCATATTCTAACGCTGTCTTGCAGGGTATTTTGCTCGGACTAACCTTTGTTTGCAGGTGAGGAACCTGCTGGAAAAAGGTGGTCCGGGCGCCCGGGACCAAGTTTTATCCCCTGCACGACTTCGCCACGTGGAGCATCCTGGTTGGTTGGCCACGTCACACTCCAGGCGCCCGGAAGGGATCCAGGCGCCCAGAATGTCATATAAAAAGAGGGTCAGGGGTGCAGCCAAAGAACAAGACATTCTAAGCTTTCTTCTGTGAAGTGTTGCCATCTAGACAACCTTGAAGTGCTACGACTCGACGCCGACGACCCGAAGCTCAGACTCTTCGATCTTTCGTTGTCGGTATTAGTTTTAGCTTTACATTATTGCAATCTCTACTGTATTCCAGTTGGAATATTTTACGAGCTTATAGTTGTTGCCCACGGAAAGCGATCAAGGATCGCGGGCCTTCGAGTAGGAGTCGTCCTAGGCTCCGAACGAAGTAAACTCCCTGTGTCTCTGTGTTTGACTGTCTTTATTCCGCTGCTTATTACTCTATTAGTTTCACGTACGATTTACGATTTCGAAAAACGAAATAGCCACGAGCGCTATTCACCCCCCTCTAGCGCTTTCGATCCATCAATTGGTATCAGAGCGGGGTCATTTTGAATCGGTGCAACCACCATTCAAAATATTTTTTTTCGTGGTATTTATTTTTTTTCGGAGTCGATTAGAATTTAGCCTCATAGCTATATTCTAATTCTTTTTCGCTCGAATCGGTTTTTCTCGGAATTGGTGCAACACCACCCGAGTTCGTGGTCCATTTTTTTCCCTACCGCACTACTAAGCCAGGACCAAGTCCTGAGACATTTTTTTGTGTTATTTTTTCGCTCTAGGTAAAACTGAAATGACCCTTCAAGAAGGCTACAGTACTGCCCGCCCTCCGCTATTCACCGGAGACGACTTCGGGTACTGGAAAGGTCGGATGGAGACATATCTCCAGACTCACTTTGAAGTCTGGATGATTGTCAAAACCGGATTCAAATTGCCAACTGACACCACCGGCAAACCACTACCGTACGAGGACTGGGATGCATCCTTGATCAAGAAAGTAGAAGCTAATGCCAAAGCAACCTGTACCCTCCAGTGTGGCCTATCAAAAGAAGAACTCAACCGCGTCGGCCCCTTCAACAACGCCAAAGAATTGTGGGAGAAGCTAATTGAACTTCACGAAGGGACATCTGACACCAAAGTAAGTAAAAGAGACTTAATTTTTAATAAATTATTTAACATCAAATTGCAGGAAGGTGAAACAGCTGCACAACTCCATGCCCGAATTCAAGATCTGCTCAATGGTCTTCATGCGATTGGACAGAAGGTAGACAACCGCGACATCATAAGGTATTCTCTAAACGCCTTTCCAAGGAACACCTTGTGGGCATCCATGGTAGATGCCTACAAGGTCTCCAAGGACTTGTCTACCATTAAATTAGATGAACTGTTTACAGAATTCGAACTTCACGAACAGACTAATGCACGCCCGACCGAGAAAGGGTTGGCTTTGGTTGCAGGAACAGGTAGATCGCGCGAATCAAGAATCAAGCGGAGAACCGAACCTGAGTCAGAAGAAGAACCAGATTCAGAAGAAGAACCAGATTCAGAAGACGACGATGAACTTACCACCAAGATAGTCAACTTAGTTAAGAAGCTCTGCAAAAAGAAGGGCTTCAACAAGAAGGATCTCAGAAAGGCCATCCAGTCTAAAGAAGTCTAGCCAAGCTCGAAGGTTAAATTCGAAGTGACCTGCTACGGGTGCAATCAGAAGGGTCACATAAAGGCAAATTGCCTGAACCAAAAGGATCCAAAGAAACTCAAAAGAAAGAAGGCATTGAAGGCAACATGGGACGAGTCTTCTTCCGAAGAATCCGACGACGAAGAACAAGAACAGACGAACTTTCTTGCCTTGACAGCCCGAGACTTCAACAACGGATCCGGAAGTGAGGACGAATCGGAAGCCGAGTCCGAGAGAAGCCACGGATCCGCATCCGTTTCCGAAGGGCCGAACCCCTCTGTAAGTAAAAGTCGTTTATACAGTTTAATTAATTATTTAATGCATAAAGTAGCAAAGTCCAAGATTCGAATTAAAGCGCTTCTGAAGGAGGTAACACTTCTTAAAGAAACGCCCAACAACGAATCCTTAACTGATCAAGTTCAGCCTGGAACCTCAACTCAAGTTCAAAAACTTGAGGAAGAGAATTCCAATCTGAAAAGTCAAGTCAAGGATTTGAAAACAACTCTAGAGCGTTTTTCCTTGGGTTCCAAGAATCTTGACTTGATTCTTGGAACACAAAGGGCAATCTACAATCAAACTGGACTAGGATATAAAAAGAAATATAAATCTTACATATCCTTAATAAACAAACCAAATAGAAAAATGGTCCAAGCATGGGTTGCCAAGTCCAACCTGATCAATCAAGTTGGACTTGGACAATATTGGGTCCCTAAAGATCAAATACATTACCTCAATAGACCTTATCGAGACTATGATCCAGGGGGAGCTAAAATAATTAAAATTCAATATTAAACTCAAAATTAAAATTCAAAATTAATATTAAACTCAAAATTCAAAATTCAAAAACTCAACAATAAAAATTCCAAATTAAATTCAAAATTCAAAATTCAAAATTCGAAATTAAATTCAAAATTCAAAATTCAAAATTCTTAAATTCAAAATTCAAAAACTCAACAATAAAAATTCCAAATTAAATTCAAAATTCAAAATTCGAAATTAAATTCAAAATTCTTAAATTCAAAATTCAAAATTCAA
This sequence comes from Zingiber officinale, assembly GCF_018446385.1. Lineage (NCBI taxonomy): Eukaryota > Viridiplantae > Streptophyta > Magnoliopsida > Zingiberales > Zingiberaceae > Zingiber > Zingiber officinale. The sequence continues at coordinate 3,937,386 of NC_056001.1, forward strand.
AAACTCAACAATAAAAATTCGAAATTAAATTCAAAATTCAAAATTCAAAATTCAAAAATTCAAATAGAAGGAGGGTCCAGAATATCTGGCAACTCCGAAATCTATTTACCCGACAGGGTAACCGAACTTAATCTACCCGAAATAGGTAAACAAGAGTAGATCACCCGGATGGGTAAATAGGGATAGATTAAAAAGGGTTAAAGTTTAACTTGAAGCACAGTACTGGTGAAATTTTTTGGATGATAGTACGTTGGGAAAACTTGGGCATCGCATGTCTAGGAAGATATGGCTTCGACCTGGTGCATTTGGCCAAGTGGAACTAACCGAAGCTACCCTTAAATGGATCCTAACTAGTTAGACCAAGGTTTAGTATTAAGCTCAATGGGTAGGACTACTTGGGAAACCTCGAAGGCATGGTTACTTTAATGAGCTCCTTGTGACTCACCATAGCCCAGAAGTTTATCCAAAGAACGCTTACTTGTTGAATCCAAAGCTAAACCCGAATCTAACATAAAGTTAAACAAAACCCTATAAATTGAACTAATTCATCTCACAAAAAAATAGGATCCCCTGATTGAAAACATACATCGGGTGATATGACTAAGTAAAATTAAAATTTTAAAAAAAAAATTCCTCCAAAATTACTTAAACTAAATTTCAAATCAAATTAACTTAAACAAATTCAAATTGAATTAATAATTCTCAATTAAACATGTTTAAAATCAAGTTTACTTAAGCATCTTTAAGTTAATTAAAACATTAAAAAAAAAAATTTAATAAAATATACAAAGGTCAAAAACCGGGGGCGAGCGCCCGGAACAAGTCCGGGCGCCCGGACTCCCTTATATATAGGGGGCAGGAGGCGCCCCCTACCCTTGCACCCAAGTCTTCCTTAAGCTTCTTCTTAGCTTCCCTGCGAAGACTTTCAAAATTAAAATTTTCCGCGGTTGATACAAAGTTGTAACTCAACCGAGGTCGTCAGTTCTAAAATTTCTAACAATGGCTCCTCGGTAAAAATTCTATCCCCTCCTAAACTTTATTTCTTATAATTTTTTTCTTTTCTTAGTATAATATTAGTTTCAAATTTAGGAAGCGTACTAAATCTGGTGCTAGACCCTCTACACCTAGCATTGACCCTAGGTTTCCCACCGACGAGCTTAGGATTAAGTTTATGTCAACCAATTACATGGCCATTAGAACCAAATGTATAGATATATCGTTCTTTCTACGCTCTTGTATTCCAGTCTCCGAGGCCATAAACCACTATAGGTTGCGAAACCTTGTTGAGTGCACCAGCCCAGTAAACATAAGTTTATGTGCCGAATTTTACAACAACCTAGTGAAAGTAGACGACTACTCCTATACCACTAGGGCAGCTGTCACGGATATCACATTATCTCCCACTACCATTCGTGAGTTTCTAGGGTTACGAGAGTCACCCTGTACCTTTTTATGCTATCCTCCTAGGGAGCTACCTTTTGGAGATCCCTACTCACATATTACCCTTGATACGATCCATTCGTATTTCTTTGAGGACCAGCGTAATCCCACTGAGACTCAGTTTAGGTCACTTAACCTTAGAATTCAGGACTATGCCCTTTATAGGGTTCTAGTGTTTTATATTCTACCGCTGACCACTCACGACATTGCGGTGATGCGTCCATTTCACTCCTTTCTTCTCTATGCCCTGTGTCATAGGTTAGACATAGACATCAGCCTCCACATCTTTTCCACTATTATTTACGCAGCTGGATACGTGACCAGCAGACGAGTACATATGCCTTACTGTCACATTTTGACAGCTTACATGTCCTCATTGCACATTGATGTCACCGGAGGTGACATCCGCCACATGACCGAGTTTGACATCATAGGAGTTATGTTATCTCGCTCCTTGCCTAAGTTAAAAGGTTTTCTGCTAAATTCTGTCTTGAAAAATAGCTCATTTTTGATATATGGCAAAGGGGGAGAATAGAGAAATTCAAAGAAAGAAATAATAGAAATTCAAATTCAAAGAAAATATTTTAAAGGGAGCTTGTATTAAGGGGGAGCTATGTTTATGCTTATTTTGCTATCACGCCTATCTTGTTCTTATATATAACTGCATATTTTTTACTTAACATTGAATTTCGGTTGTCATTATCAAAAAGGGGGAGATTGTTGGTGCAGGAAGCATCCGACGATCGAACCTTAGTTTTGATAATGGCAAAGGATTCAAAGTTAAGTTAGTGTGTGATCTAACATGTTTGAATAAGTGTTTTAGGAAAGTCCTAGCTGCGGTTAGGCAGGTGAAAAACCCTAAGGGGTGGTAACCTTATGTCCTAAGGGGCGGTAACCCTAGGTGGAGGAAAACCCTAAGGGGCGGTAACCCTAGGTGGAGGAAAACCCTAAGGGGCGGTAACCTTAGGTCCTAGGGGGCGGTAACCCTAGGTGGAGAAAAACCCTAGGAGGCGGTAACCCTAGGTCCTAGGGGGTGGTAACCCTAGGCGAAAAGTCCAGTCGGTCTGGAAGACCGGACTGACATCAGGTAATCTCTCCTGAGGGGAGTAGGTGAGGACGCGTTCCCCGTAGAGGGAACAGTAGGCGTCGGGTCGACCTAGGGTTTCCGGTAGGAAATCCGAAGTCAGACCCGGACAGTCCGAAGACTGTCGTTTATTCTTTACTATGTTTTATCATATTCTAACGCTGTCTTGCAGGGTATTTTGCTCGGACTAACCTTTGTTTGCAGGTGAGGAACCTGCTGGAAAAAGGTGGTCCGGGCGCCCGGGACCAAGTTTTATCCCCTGCACGACTTCGCCACGTGGAGCATCCTGGTTGGTTGGCCACGTCACACTCCAGGCGCCCGGAAGGGATCCAGGCGCCCGGAATGTCATATAAAAAGAGGGTCAGGGGTGCAGCCAAAGAACAAGACATTCTAAGCTTTCTTCTGTGAAGTGCTGCCATCTAGACGACCTTGAAGTGCTACGACTCGACGCCGACGACCCGAAGCTCAGACTCTTCGATCTTTCGTTGTCGGTATTAGTTTTAGCTTTACATTATTGCAATCTCTACTGTATTCCAGTTGTAATATTTTACGAGCTTATAGTTGTTGCCCACGGAAAGCGATCAAGGATCGCGGGCCTTTGAGTAGGAGTCGTCCCAGGCTCCGAATGAAGTAAACTCCCTGTGTCTCTATGTTTGACTGTCTTTATTCCGCTGCTTATTACTCTATTAGTTTCACGTACGATTTACGATTTCGAAAAATGAAATAGCCACGAGCGCTATTCACCGCCCCCCCCTCTAGCGCTTTCGATCCATCAGTTAACCCTAAACTAAGTGGTACGGATGATCCAAGTGGACCGGGAGCAGCAGAAGGCATATTTGAACCTCATCATTTTGGCATATATGTGGAAACATGAGTGAAAGATGTTGAAGAATTCAAAAGGATGAAGATTTCATAGTGAAGATATCAGCTAGTTCTAATGGCCTCTACATTGCACCTTCAAATGATCGAGCTTGGAGATATTACATTTATCAAAGAGCAAGGGTAGCTTGGTAGCACGGGTTAACCATCTCTTCAGGTCAATCAACTTATAAATGGTAACATCTTCTCCCAACCTCTCGGTTGTGTCAAATTATTTCATTTAATGGTGTCGAAGATACTTTGTTATTCGTCCATGAAACCACATAACTATCCTCTCCTAGCTCCCTATCTCCATAGGCTTCAGTTCTGTTGGATCGAAAGAGCTAGAGGGGGGGTGAATAGCGCTCGTGGCTAATTCGTTCGTTTCGGAATCGTAACACAATCGAGTAAATTAACGCAGCGGAAAAATAAAAGAGCACACGCTAACACAAGTTGGTTACTTGGTTCGGAGCCTGTGACGACTCCTACTCCAAGGCCCGCGATCATTGATCACTTCCGGTAGACAACAACTATAAGCTCGAAAGTTGTTATTACAAATTAAGTACAATGTAAAAGCAGTAAACAAACTTTATACCGACAACGAAATACTGAAAGCTGAAGCTCCGGGTCGTCGGGATCTCGTTGCAGCACTTCGGGATCGTCTCGTAAGCAGCTTGTAGCAGAAAGATCGCTTGGAAGAACTTGTACTGAGATGTTGTTCGAAGTCCTCTTATAAACAGTGCTGGAGGCGCCTCCAAGGCTGTCCGAGGCTCCTCCAACGAGTCGATTCAACCGCGTAGATTAGCGCAGACTCCTTCTGTGCTTATCCTCCTCAAGGCGCCTTAAAGGCCAGTCCAAGGCGCCTTGAACCCCAGCTCCAAGGTGCCTTCAAGTCCATATAGGGCGCCTCCAGTGTTTCTGGACAGCTGGCTTCGGCTAGCACCTGAGGCACCTCCAAGCCCCATGGAGGCGCCTCAGAAACTGTTCATCCGAGGTCTAAGTTGTTTCTTTGTTCCTACAAATTGTGTTAGTTCAAAACACAAACCCTGCAAAACAAAGTTAGCACAGAAATAGATATAATGGATATAGTTGACAGTCGTCGGACTGCCCAGGTCTGACTTTGGATTTTCAACTGGAAACCCTAGGTCGACCTGACGTCTACTGTTCCTTCTACAGGGAACACGTCCTCACTTACTCCACTCAGGAGATTTACCTGTTGCCAATGCGATCCTCCAGATCGACTGGACTTTTGCTCAGCGTTCGAAGCTTCCGGACTTTTTGCTGGACTTCCGTTTCCCGACTGGTCTAGTCTTTCATCTGATTCGCGACACCAGGACTTTCCACCTGGGGTTACTCCCCCCCAGGACTTTTGCCTGAAGCTCTCGACCCGCCAAGACTTTCCGTATAGGGTTACCACCCCCTATGACCTAGGGTTACCACCCCCTAGGGTTTTCCACCTGCCTAACCGAAGCTAGGACTTTCCTGAAACACTCAATTAAGTACGTCAGATCACAAAACAACTTAACTTTGAATTCCTTTGCCATTATCAAAACAATGGTCGATCGTCGGATGCTTCCCGCACCAACAAGTTCCTTTCCCAGGATGGGTAAAACATGGTTTCGGTTCCCTGCATCCCTGCTAATTCCGCGGGATTGAGTCCCTCCCCCGGATAGATGGGATCTGGATTTCAATATTTCCACGTTCATTTTTTAATTTTCAAATTCTCTGCAATCTTTCAAGGGATCTAGTCCCTTTCCCTAGACGGTCAGATTTGGATGTTCATATTCTATTCTATGATCCTAGGTGGGTGAAGATTACTATTCTTGGACTTCTACTCTAGCATTGTGATAATCGGATATCAAATGGAGGAGGATTACTATTCCGGGACTTCTATTACAGCCTTATGACAGTCGGATATTGGGGGGAATGTCTTAGTGTACAACTATTATTGCTATTATCTTTAACTTCGCAGGATTAAGTTTTCCTCCCCAATCTGGTCAAGATCTGGTTTCTTGGACTCTGACGTTCTATTATACTCGGATGAGTGGAGATTACTATTTGGGGACTTCTATTCAAGTGTTATAATAATCTTATATGAGGGGGAGTGTTAAGGATTAACTTTCTACGGTTTTGAAATTTTCAATATCCTTGGCTTTGAAATTTTTAACATTCTTATTCGGGATTAGCCTTCTATGACTTTAAAATTCTCAACATCCCTGACTTTGAAATTCTTAACATTCTTATTCGGGATTAGCCTTCTACAACTTTAGAATTCTCAAACTCCTCAACTTTGGAATTCTTAATACCCTTGTTTGAAATTACCCTTCTGCTGTTCTCAATCAAGCCCTTCTCCCAAAGAAGGCACACACTGACTCTCAAGCCTTTCTCCTGAAGAAGGCACATGTGCACAAAAGCCCTTCTCACACAAATCTTTCTCCCAAGGTAACGAACAACTCTTTGGGTACATCCTCAGAAAGACCAAGTATCCATGATCTTGGAAAGATAACGGATTGGCAACAACTCCCTTTGGGTACATTCCCATAGATTGGGAATAATCTTTTGGATATATCCCAGAAAAGGTCATGTCTTCATGAACTTCGAAGGTAAGGATTAGGAATAATCCCTCATGTTACATCCTAGGAAAGGTCAAGTTCTCATAGACTCCAAAGGTAGCAAGATTGTAAACAACCTATTTACGTATATCCCTAGACATACTAAGTCCTCATGGACTATGAAATGTGACAAGATTAGGAACATCCATTTGGGTACATCTCCGAAAATATTAAGTCCTCATGAACTTGAAAAGATGGTAGGATTGAGAACAACTTCATTGGGTATATTCTCGAACAACCTCCATGAGTTGTAAAGTTCATAATTTGAAAACATCTCTGAGTACATCTCTAAAATAATCAAGTCTCCACGACTGGAGAATAACTCATTTGGGTACCTCTATACCCAACATCCTTCATGGTTGGGGAAGTCCACAACCTAGGATGCGGGAAAGTAGTCCATCTTTTCTCTCATGATGATGAATTCAGAGGCCATTATGGCAGGCCACGTCAGATCAAGAATCAGTCAGTTCTTAATTTTCACTTGGTCTAATTGTTTGAGGGTGGGGAGAGGCAAGTGATGCACATCGCAATCCATGCCTTGACAGTCCCTGTAAACTTACTAGTGTGAATCCATGCTAGACTACAACAAACATGTCCTGAAGATGAAATATCCTCTTCGACTCAAATAAAGTCCTCATGGATTCAGAAGTTCATGAACTCTTAAGTACATAGACTCTAAAGTGACAGCCATCATTCCTTACATAAGAGTTGACTTATACTTGATGGACTTTGAAGTACATGGACTTAGATGTGATTTCTGGTTTGTCCAAAATCATTACAATTTATTGTGATAATAGTGGTGTAGTAGCAAACTTGAATGAACCACGAGCCTATAAGGCGAGCAAACACATTGAGCGCAAGTACCACCTGATACGAGACATTGTAAAGCGAGGAGAAGTTGTTGTCGCCAAGATTGCATCAACAGATAACCTGGCAGATCATTTCACTAAGGCCCTTCCGGCGAAAGCTTTTGATCGACATGTTGAGGGGATGAGAATAAGATGTATGGCAGTATAGTATTTTAGTATAAGTGGAGATTGTTAGAATGTATACTAAAAGTCTAGTTTTTTGTATAAACATTTATTTTGAAATAAGAATCACATTGGTCAAATGTCTACATTTATATGCTAAATGTAGTTGTTCATTTAATTTATATTGAAAATAATATAATGTGTGGTGTCACACAGAAGATTATGTTATCAGTTCCTTATAAATTATAAAAGTTGCTCACAACCAAGATGGAATGAAACAAACTATTGTATGGTTGTAGTGTAATTTGGTATTATTTTATCTTAACTATAAAATTACACTAATACACTTTGAGTGTATTGAGCATGACCATTTAAGGTTGTTCCTTTTATACTGACTGTAAAAAAGAACAGAACCTCTGTTATTATGGAAGTGTGTACTCTTAATCATGATATAATAACAAGCACGCATACTTAATATTTATTTCTTTAATTTATCAAAGGGTGAGATTTAGTTCGTTAAATCAATAGGCCCGATAAGTTGGAAAATGATATTATTTATATGGTGTGTTGTTGATTATAGAATGAAACTGTGTCCTAATGATCTAGGTTGGTGATGTCCCCTTGAGGAGTTCATAAGGATTGTCATGTAAACTCTGTAGGTGGACTTAGTCTGACATAACAATAAGGTTGAGTGGTACTACTCTTGGAGCTAGATATTAATTAAGTGAGTTGTCAATAACTCATTTAATTAGTAGACATTCGATATCTTAAACACAGGGAAACTAACACATTCATGATAAGAATGAGCTCATATTGTAATATGGGATTGGTGTGGTAGTGTAATAATAATTCTTTAGTGGTATGAGGTATTATTGATGAACTTGAGTTGGGTATTCGAGGCGAACACGGGAAGCTCAAGCTCATCTAGAGACCAAACTAATTCTTCATCTCGGTCCTTGTTGTAGCCTCTTATTTATAAAGTCATATATCCACCTAAAGTCCAACTTCTTACCTATCTTGATGTGGCTGGCCAAGCTAAGCTTGGAGCCCAAGCTAGGGTCGATCAAGCCAAAGGATGGAGCTAAGTTGTGGCCGGCCAAGCTTGGAGCCCAAGCTAGGTGGCCGGCCACATAAAATTAAAAGGATATTTTAAATTTTAAAATCTTTCCTTTTGTGGAAACCATGTTTTTAAAAGAGAGTTTTTTTAATTTTAAAATCTTTTCTTTTATAACTTTCTACAAAGGATTAAGAGAGAGGTTTGAAATCTTTCTTTATTTGTAGTTATCTATAATGTTTAAGAGAAAGATTTTAATTTTTGATAAAACTTTCTTTTTTTTGTAACGATCCACATGTTTTTAAAAAGAGATATTTTAATTTATAAAATTTTCCTTTTATAACCAACAAGGGATTTAAAAGAGAAATTTTTTATTAAAATTTTTTACCAGAAACAAATAAGGAAGTTTTAATTTTATGTTTAAAACTTTCCTTATTTGGAACACTTGGGTAGGGCCGGCCATGACAACCATTAAAAGGAAGTTTTAATTTTTTGTTTTAAAACTTTTCTTTTTAGTCATTGGCAAAGAAAATAAGGAAGTTTTAATTATGTTTAAAACTTTCTTTTTTTTGCCAAAACGAAGGATTATAAAATAGAAGGAGGGGGTGCCTCATGAGATAACATCTTCTATTCCTCTCTTCCAATCCATTGGTGGCCGGCCCTCTTCCTTTTCTCTTCTCCTTTTGTTTTCTTTCTTGGAGGCCGGTGGCATCAAGCTTGGTTTTCTCTTGGTGGCCGGTTGCTTGAAGGAGAAGAAGAAGAGAAGGAAGCTCTCTTGTCTAGCATCCCTTAGAGGTTAGTTGGTGGTCAAAACTTGGAAGCAAAGGAAGAAGCTTGGGCGGGTGAGCCCTATTCCGGATGGCCGAGATCACCTAAGCTAGTGGAGCCGGAACAGAAAACCCGGACCGAGACGAGCTGAACCGAAGCGGAGCGACCCGACGGAAAAAGTCAACCAGAGTTGACTTTTGGGGTCCGGGGCGCCCGGACCGAAGTTTTTGACTAGATCGAGTTAAACTCGATCTGAACGTTGGGGGATAAAGTTTTATCCCCCCAGGGCGCCCGGAACCCCTTCGGGGCGCCCCGACCAGTGCTATAAATATAGCACTGGTTTGCACAGATCATTTAACTCACTTGTAATCAATTCCTTCTGTGCTTTCAATTCTGTTCTTTTCATTTGTGCTGTCAACGTTGTAAAGAGGCTACTCCGCCCAAAGGAGAATCAGATAGTGCGCTTACATTCCTTGGATTAGCAATCCCCTGATTGCAAACCAAGTAAAACTCTGGTGTCTGCTTTTCTTTACTTAGTCTCTTTTATTTATTTATTACAAGTGTTCATTATATAGTTGAAATCCGAGAAAGATTCGAGTTTTATTTTGTAGGACAATTCACCCCTCCCCTCTTGTCGCCCTCCAAAGGGACCAACAAAACCTAGTTTATTGTAAGAAGTTAAATATCCGATTTCTTTGAAAGGCTTTGTCTAAAAAGTTGTGGATGATCTCATACCCAAGAAGGCCTAGTGCCTCGCCATGTTTAACCTGGAAGCCGATTTTTGAAATAGATATTTAATTAACTTCTGTAATATGGTTTAACTTATGAAGGACACATCAGTTAAACTTGGAGTAAAAATATTAAGTATCATTTCTAATCCAAGTTTAACTTCTGAAGGACAATTTGGATTAATAATGTTAAGCATCGTTTGCAATCCAAATTTATTAGTAGAGCACATGGGTAGCTATGATAGTTCTATGCTTATGTAAATTTTTGTACAGGGGAACTAGAACGGTATTCCGAGTAGCAATCAACAGTTACGTCTTCCACTCCTTAGACACAAGACATCAAATCAACATAACCTAACTTAATTCAGTTGATCACAACAAAACTAATCTAGGGCACTTATAATAGCCGCTGCCAGTTTAGAATTTGTAGAAAGTATTACAATACTTACATTTTGCAAGCAATTCTCCTGACGGAAGAGTGACTTTCTCAAAATGTTTAGTGAAAATTGAAGATTTTAGAGGAGAAATTTCTTGAACTTTATAATTAATTGCATCGGTACTTCCTTGTGTTTCGGGTATCAGAAGATACTTGGTTTCATCATCGGTGGATTGAATGTTGGGGGTCCTCTTGTGATTCACTATTTTCTTTTCTCTCTGAGATCGAGATGATGAACCTCCTCGGCCTCTTTCCATTGTAATTGAAAGTTGGAAACAAAATGTGTAGAAATAGAGACTTGAAGTAAAAAACGTATAGATAATGTGAAATTAAGAATAAGAGTAGAGAAGATGTGTGTACAAATGATGAAATAAACTCTCTATTTATAGAGTTTGGATATTAATAAACACTAAATTATAGTCATTATCCACCAAAGGGCGCCCGCCCTAGGTCAGGGTACGTTGTTCGTTCATATTCTATACGCATTTCATTATTTTATGTTTTAGTCTGTTACTTATATATTCGTTGTATCTGCCTCGAGCATCGGGGAACCAGGGACCGGGGCAACTCGGTCGCTGGCTGCAGGTAGCTTTGACTAGATGACTTCTGATGACTTGGTCAACATAGAAGTCATCTCAGCATATCCCCCCACCTCCAGGACATCTCAGTTCAGTTAACATTTCATCCCACCTCACTCGGTGTCTGACTCAGATTTTGCGGAGGGGGAGGGGGGGGCCTCGAACCATAACCAACCCGACATCCTGCCGGGATAATTATGGTTTGGCCCGATGACCTGAGTCAACGGGCAACCGTTTCATTGACCTAAATTACGGGCTCAGGTCGGGTCTGGGCTGGACCCAGCCCGAGATCAGGTCTAGATTAGAGGCTCTTACAAATGTGAACATGAGCTCGTGGACTAGAAGTCCCCTGGAGTACTGCTTGACCACAAAAAATAGAAGTCTCTACCAATATAAACCCTAAACTAAATAGTATAATCGAGCCAAGAGGATCGGAGCACCACATCATATTGCATGTCTAATAATTGTATATTGGACGTCAATATTAGGAGGCCAGATCTTCTAGTCTACAAAAAGAGTTGATTAGGGGATGACCATTTGTAATTACTATCGGATCGTGGCCACGATTCGACCATAATTGGTTGTGATCGCTCTCTGAGTTTACTACCGTCTCCCATGTTATAGTTTGGGTCGGGACGGATAACTGGAAGCCACCCTCACTCGACGACTGATAGTCTGGTCACTTACCCACTATTGGTGACCTTCGGACAATCTTTATCTATTCATCCTGACTGAAATTATAATATAGGAAGAGACAGTAAACTCAAAGAAGGATTATAATTAATTATGATATCATCACGCTCCAATGACAATTATAAATGGTATGTCCCTTATTTAGTTTTTCTACTAGAGGATCTAGTCTCTCATATCAGATCATAGATATTTCCAATTGTCTCGATAACGATCTAGTTAATTATATTAAACAGAGAAAAAGACAAAATGTTAAATGGCTCGATTGATAATTAAAGTGTTGTCTCCACTATCACTGTTGTATATTCCTAAAGAACAAGCTAACAAAAATTGTCGGGTCGTTGTGTGTCTAGATGAGATTGAAAAGTTATTTTCACTCCATTTTATATTATATCAAATTAAAAATCTATAAAATTAAATTCACATTATTTTTCTCTTCCTAAAATACAAAATTTACTTGCACCGTAACATGAAATTTTTTGCCTAGCTTTATATGATAATGATAATATTAAAAAAAATAACTAACACATTATATAATAATGACATTATTAAAAAAATAATATCACATATCTTTAAGTAAAATTAAAACCATATTAATTCAAAAATATTAAAATACAGGATTCTGATCTCTACTTGACCCTAAGTTTTTTTTCTGCACATGCATTAATTTAATAACTAATTGATTAATCAATTAATTATGTTGCGCATTATTTCATCCAATAATCTTTTAATCAATCAAATAATATCTGTATTCAAATTTTCTATAACTTTTTATTAATCATGTACTGAAGTTTATAAAATATCCATTCAAATTACATATCTATTTTTAATTTTATCTTTATTAATCAACTGATATTTAAAACAGTCGAATCGATGTAGTTCAATATCAAAACGTTCGAAATCAGTCAAACTTAGTTCTTAAATCAGTCAAATTGATTTACTTTAATTTTTTAAAATCAAAATCATTTTTAGATTAAATTAGTTGATAGATTAAACGATCTTAAATTTATATGAAACTAATTACTATGTGTTCATCTATCTTTCTTGATTATATTTATATCCTTAAATATCAATTTGACGTTTGATACATCATCCATTTTTATCCAAAATTGACTGATGGATCAAACGACTTCGAATTGACATAAAACAAGTTCTTATATATTTGTCTATCTCTTCTGATTATATACATGCTCTCAAACATCAATTTAACTTAATATATGGAGAGCAATGATTTTTTGAACATGAATTAAATTTTTCAAACATATTATGTTTAAAAATCATTGTTCTCAATATATTGGGTCAAATTAAAATTTAAGGGCATGGATATAATCAGGAGAGGTAGATGAACACATAGGAACTAATTTCATGTCAATTCGATGTCATTTGGTCTATCAATTAATTTTAGACAAAAACAGCTAATGAATTAAACGATTTCAGATTGACATGAAACTGGTTTCTATATGTTTGACTAGTTATCCTGATTATATTCATGCTCTCAAACATCAATTTAACATAATATATTGAGAGTAATAATTTTTTGAACATGAATTAAATTTTAATCTAAGGCCATCGCTGACTGCCTTTGGCCACCCATCGTCCATCGCCGCAGCCTCCGGCTATCCACTCCGATTCAAATTATAGCATGGGGATAATGAACTTAGAGAGATAACACAATCAATTATGACAAGATTATCATCACAATCCTACTATAATTATAAATAATCCATCATCTATTTATTTTTTATTTTTTTTACTAGAGGATCTGGTCTCCCATATCAGAACAGTGATACTTGCAATACTCTCGATAACGATCTAGTTAATGAATGAATCAGGACAAAAAAAAGACAAAATGTTAAATGGCTCGATTGATAAGTGTTGTCTCCACTAGCACTGTTGTAATTCGTAAAGAACAAGCTAACAAAATTGTTGGGTAGTTGAGTGTGATTGAAAAGTTACTTTCACTCCATTTTATATTATATCAAATTAAAAATCTCTAAAATTAAATTCACATTATTTTTTTCTCCTTAAAATACAAAATTTACTTGCACGGTAAGAGCATCCACATCAGTTTCTCTATTACTATATCTAAAATTTAGGGTAAATGACTCACTTTATTAAATTTAGATAATCACTTTTTACTACACACTACATCAAATACCTTAAAATTTCCATGATCCTTATTTTTTTATTATTTTATTCTCTTTCTTCTATTTTTTATTATTATATTTATGGAATGAGTAGAAGGAGAGAGATTGAGTGGAAGGAGAGAGATTAAAAAGAAATATTATTTTATTTTTAGGGTAAAGGTTTCATTCCTAAATTTAGAGAATCACTATTCATCAAATCTAAATTTAGGGAATGAATAGGGTAACTGATGAGAGAAATTTTAGTTATCCTATCTTAAAATTTAAGGTAAAATATTTAGATAGGGTAACTGATGTAGATGCTCTAACATGCATTTTTTTTTGTCTAGCTTTATATAATAATGATAACATAAAAAAAAACTAGCACATTATATAATAATGACATTATTAAAAAAAATAATATAACATATCTTTAAGTAAAATTAAAAATTATATTAATTCAAAAATATTAAAATACAGGATTCTGATCTCTACTCGACCCTAATTTCATCAATTAATTTTTTAATCAATTAAATAATATCGAGAAAATTATATTTTCAATCCTGTAACATACATCATTTTCAATTTTAGTCCTATAATGAGTTAATTTACGTTTTTAGTTCTGTAACTTGTAATATTTTTCAATTTTAATCTTTTTTCTTTCAAAATTAAAATTTTTCAACGAAAAATATCTAATTTGTGATTGAAATATAAAAGGTACATGGGTCATAAAAAATCAAAATCTCCAAATTAAATTTACAACTCATCATTTTCCGTTAAAAATTTTTAATTTTAGAAGAAAAATGACTGAAATTTAAAAATATTACAAGTTACAGGACTAAAAATATAAATTAACTCATAATAGGACTAAAATTGAAAAAAAAATTAAGCTACAAGACTAAAAACATAATTTTCTCAATAATATCTGTATTCAAATTTTCTAACATTTATGAATATGTCATGGGAATTTATCTCCTCATGACGAGGTGTGATCAAATATAACTATGAATCTTTCATAAAAAATCTTTCATATTAATCTCAGAATCAACAACACATCATGAATCAAATAAAACTATGAAAAGTTTTTGTACATATTATAAGTTTTAGTGCTCCTCGATCGATTTTCGAGACACAAGGCAACGCACGCACCACCAAAAGGAGATGAAAACGAGAGAAGAAGAGAAGCAATTATCAAAAAGCAGGCAAAGGATAATATTCGTCGGACCCACGAAACAAACGAAAAGGAAATTGTTAAGGAAATAACGAACGAATTCATACATATGAGCTAGCTAGACCATATACCACCTACTCATTCGACTTTAATTCAAACATGAGCATTAGTTGTGGTAGATGAAACCCGGGAACAGTTAAACCGCCCGCGATTTAAATGTCAAGGAACGGCATCCAGAAGAGTGGACATGTTGACGTGCAAATCGACTACTTCTCAAAGAAAGAAAGAAGAAAGACAGCTTCCAGAAAGACAGCGCTTCCAATTGTTTCGCGGAAGGACTCAAATGTTGACCGCCGCCGGAGCCACACAGAGCCAAAGACACGTGGATTATTGAAGAAAGAAAGCAAAGAAAGAATACGTTCCCAGTTGTTTCGCTCCAGAGCTCAAATTTCGACCGCCGCGGGACCCATCGAGAGCTACGACTTGACGGATTATTGACCCTTTCGGTGCGTCACACTGTACGTCACGTAAAATGCTTATTCATTAATATCAATAAATAAAATAAAAAAAATTGTCAAGGGGAAATGACATACGGCTCCTGCCGGCTAATTAACTTCTCGCGTTCAATCCTGATCAGCTTCTAGACGCCGAGGAAATAATTTTAGAATTTTTCTAAGTAAAGCGTGGTCTCACTTTAAGAGCGAAACATTAGAGCACAAATGCATTTGCAAGGGTACTTGAGTAATTTGGTTTTGGAAATTATTCAAAGTCAAGTATAATAATAATAAAAAAAATAGCAGCCTCCACCTTGTCTCTTTCTCTTTCGTCACGTGACAAGGAGCATCTTGTTCTATTTAAGCGCTCTTTCGCCTTCCTCACTCCGAGCACACAGATTTTACTGCCGGTAGAATTGGCTGCTTACTGGATCGATCTGGTTCCCCTCTCTTCGCCAATCCAACGACGAGCTTTTCCGTTGTTCAAGGGCAAGATAGAGATAGAGAGAGAGAGGGTCTTTTCCGTTGCTCGCGGGCTTGAGATAGAGAGAGAGAGAGAGAGGGTGGAGAACCATGGAGACGTCGGAGCTGCCCCGGATCGGGAGCATGAGGCGGAACGGGTCCCTGTGGCGTGGGGACGACGGCATCTTCTCATCGTCGTCGCGGGAGGGGTTGGACGATGAGGAGGCGCTCAAGTGGGCGGCGCTCGAGAAGCTGCCCACCTACGACCGCGTCCGCCGCGGCATCCTCGCGCTTAAGGAGGGTAGCCGCCGCCTCGAGGAGGTTGACGTCCAGAACCTCGGCTTCCACGAGCGGAAGGCCCTTCTCGAGAGACTCGTCCACGTCGCCGACGAGGATAACGAGCGATTTCTCATGAAGCTACGGGACCGCATGGATCGGTGAGAGCAAACGCAAACTCAGAATATCCTTCTTTCCTGGTCCCTCCTCTTGCTGTTCTAGATCACTGTTTCGGATTTCTGTTGCCGAGCTTCAATTAAAGCCTTCCTCGTTTTTTTCGATTCACGCAGAGTTGGAATTGATCTCCCTACCATTGAGGTGAGGTACGAGCACCTCAGCGTGGAAGCAGAGGCACATGTCGGCGGCAGAGGAATGCCTACTTTAATCAATGCTAGCCTTAACGTGCTCGAGGTAGTGATATAGTTAATTGCTCGAAGCTTTATGTAAAATCATTATAGAAGTTCACTAATCTTTCTCTTGCTTTTTGAATTACAAAAGGGCTTCGCCAATTTCTTGCGTATTCTACCAAGTAACAAGAGATCTTTGTCCATCCTTCATGATGTCAGTGGAATCGTCAAACCCTGCAGGTAGGTTTGGAGTTTTACTCGTTTATAACAGCTAATTTTGCGTTCCATATAATATAATGATCCTCTCCAGTCTAAGCAAATACCCATTACTTCGACTTGTTCTTCAGGATGACTTTGCTTCTAGGTCCTCCAGGATCAGGAAAGACTACTCTTTTGTTAGCGTTGGCTGGGAAACTAGAATCTGATCTAAAGGTATTTCTAAATTAATTTCATCGCTATCCTTTGAGTGCTATAATCTGATTGTCGGGAGTGAAAATAACCACAGGTTAAAGGGAAAGTTACTTACAACGGCCATGAAATGAATGAGTTTGTCCCTGAGCGCACTGCAGCTTATATTAGCCAACACGACCTTCATATCGGGGAGATGACTGTTCGGGAAACATTGGCTTTCTCAGCAAGGTGCCAAGGCGTCGGTAGTCGTTATGGCAAGCATCGTCCAATTCATTATGGAAACAATTGCTTTATTCGTGTTTCTGGAAAACTTTCTACTTACTCAGTTGAACTGGTTTTATGGTTGAAAACAGAGATGCTAACCGAGTTAGCTAGGAGGGAGAAGGAAGCAAACATCAAGCCAGATCCTGACTTAGATATATTTATGAAGGTGGAATTCTACCACCTTGATGACTCAGCCTTAAGTTTTGTGCATGATCATTTTGTTATTAATAAGTGAATGTGACACTTCGTTGGAGTTTTGATTTATTTCCTGTGTTATGATTACTCTTTGCAGGCAGCTTCCGTGGAAGGACAAGAATCCAATGTGATCACTGATTATATACTAAAGGTATTTTATTATATCTTACATCATATGCACCAGATGTTGCAAAAACAGTCAAGCCTTTAGTTTGTGGAAAATTGGCTCGGATATAAATTAAATTTCTACTTTTGTTTCATTCAAACTGGCAGATCCTAGGGTTGGAAGTCTGTGCAGACACCATGGTAGGAGATGAAATGTTAAGAGGTATCTCCGGTGGACAAAGAAAACGTGTTACAACAGGTACATATATGAATTACTTTAGCAGTTCCTCTAACATGATTCTGCATGTGACCTGCAATTTCATTCTCAGTCTCTTGGCTAACGTAGGGTTGGATTTTGGCTTGATTTAGGTGAAATGCTTGTTGGACCTGCAAGAGCTCTATTCATGGATGAGATATCAACTGGTCTGGATAGCTCAACAACTTTCCAGATAGTAAAGTCACTTAGGCAGTCCATTCACATTCTTGGTGGAACGGCTGTTATTTCCCTCTTGCAACCTGCGCCTGAGACTTATGACCTTTTCGACGACATAATCCTTCTCTCTGATGGTCAGGTCGTCTATCAAGGACCTCGTGAAAATGTGCTTGAGTTTTTTGAATCTATGGGTTTCAAATGTCCTGAGAGAAAGGGTGTTGCAGATTTCCTGCAAGAAGTAGGTTTTTTGCAAAAAAAAAAAAATGTTTGTATTTCAATTAACTTAGATTTCATGTGCATGAACATTGAGTTTTGATCGGATTCACAGGTAACATCAAGGAAGGATCAACAACAGTACTGGGCGCGTCATGAGGATCCCTATAGATATGTGCCTGTCAGAGAATTTGCTGAATCTTTCCAGTCATTCCATGTTGGTCGAGCTATGGCAAATGAACTCTCCATTCCATTTGATAAGACCAAGGGCCACCCTGCTGCTCTTACAACAACAAAATATGGTGTTAGCAATAAGGAACTCTTAAAAGCTAACATTGACAGAGAACTATTGCTAATGAAGAGGAACTCATTCTTCTATGTATTCAAGGCTTGTCAAGTAAGTCTGCTGAACATTTATTAAATGGTTTTATGCTATAAACATAAATTTATTGTTTTCTATTGTTCCTCTACAGCTTACTTTCATGGCATTCATTGCAATGACAGTCTTCTTGCGGACAAATATGCACCGGGATGATGTAGGTGATGGGGGTATATATGTGGGTGCACTTTTCTTTGGAGTGGTCATGATCATGTTCAATGGGTTTACTGAAACTGCTATGGTTATTTTAAAGATTCCTGTTTTCTTCAAGCAAAGGGACCTCCTTTTCTTCCCTGCATGGTCATATGCAATTCCATCATGGATTCTTAAGATTCCAATTACATTTATTGAAGTTGCAGTGTGGGTTTTCACAACTTATTATGTCATTGGATTTGATCCAAATGTTGGAAGGTAAGGTCGTGGTATTAATTTCACAATCATTCTACCTTAATGCTTACAATTGAACCATAACAATACTTGATTCGATAACAGGCTGTTTAAGCAGTACTTGCTGCTACTAGTGGTCAATCAGATGGCATCTGCACTCTTTCGTTTAAATGGGGCAGTGGGTAGAAACATGATAGTTGCAAATACCTTTGGGTCTTTTGCTCTACTAATTTGCATGCTGCTAGGTGGCTTTATTATTGCACGAAGTAAGTCACTATTACTTGCCTATACCAACTTGCTCTGCAAGTAGAATAGTATGATTGATCTGCAGAACAAAACATTGACGTCTTATTTACCCTCACATTCTGATACAAAACTCCTTTGCAGATGATGTGAAGAAATGGTGGATATGGGGTTATTGGATCTCACCTCTTATGTACGCACAAAATTCAATTTCAGTGAATGAATTATTGGGTCACAGTTGGAGTCATGTAAGAGCATTTCTTTTGTGGAATCGAGCGGCTGTAAATTTTATATGATAGTAAAATTTAAGAGTTTTGATCATTTTCCCTCGCAGAACCAAACAGATCCTCTAGGAGTACGCGTTTTGAGGGCACGAGGTATTTTCCCTGAAGCAAAATGGTATTGGATCGGTTTGGGGGCCTTGGTTGGTTATGTATTTCTGTTCAATGCTCTTTTCACAATGGCTCTTACATATCTCAAACGTGAGTGCATTTTTTTTTTTACTTTTAATTTATTAGGAAATGCATCATCTAGAAGTTTTTGACTTCATGTTGTAAATTTGATTGCTATTCAGCTCATATCTCTCCTTTTGCAGCATTTGGCAAATCTCATCCACCCATATCTGAGGAGACTTTAAAGGAAAAGCATACCAATCTAACTGGTGAAGTGTTGGACCAATCATCTAGAGGGAAGAAATCTGATCAACCCTCTTCATCCAAGGGTATATTATATTTTTTAAATATAAACTTATTTCTCATTTTGACAATTTTATTGACTGGAAACTTGATTTACAGCTGATGGAATTATTAGGAAAGATAGCACAAATGCATCTAGTGATATAAATAAGAAGGGCATGATCCTTCCCTTCACTCCACTTTCCATTACCTTTGACAACATACAATACTCTGTGGACATGCCGCAGGTAATAATATCCTTATGTATGATACAAATACATATACCTTATTTAGCACATGTTGCATTTGTATCTTACCGTTGTGCCTTGTACAGGAAATGAAAAGTCAAGGTGTGGAAGAAAATCGTTTGATGCTCCTCAAGGGTATAAGTGGTTGTTTTAGGCCAGGAGTACTTACAGCACTAATGGGCGTCAGTGGTGCTGGAAAGACAACATTGATGGATGTCTTGGCTGGGAGAAAAACAGGTGGCTACATAGAAGGAAATATCACCATCTCTGGTTACCCCAAGCAGCAGGAAACTTTTGCTCGTGTATCTGGATATTGTGAACAAAATGACATACACTCTCCGCAAGTGACTGTATATGAATCACTTATTTATTCTGCATGGCTTCGATTATCTGCCGATGTTGATTCTGCAACAAGGAAGGTTTGTCAGATAAAAAGAATGGTCCCAAGCTTACATTATTTTAAGTTGATTCACCTAAAGATTGACCTTAAGCTATTTCTTGCAGATGTTTGTTGAAGAGGTCATGGAGCTTGTAGAGTTGGCTTCATTAAGAGATGCACTTGTTGGTTTGCCAGGAGTAAATGGGTTATCGACTGAACAGCGAAAGAGACTGACTATTGCTGTGGAACTTGTTGCCAACCCATCTATCATATTCATGGATGAACCGACATCTGGGCTTGATGCAAGGGCCGCGGCTATAGTAATGAGAACTGTGAGGAACACTGTAGACACTGGACGGACTGTTGTGTGCACTATTCACCAGCCTAGTATCGACATATTTGAAGCTTTTGATGAGGTGAGAAAAAAATTAAGTCGCCTAGTTTGTATGATTATGGTACTCAATATTGACAAATCATTATGGCATTTGTTTATCTGTTTTGTGCTAGCTCTTCCTTATGAAACGAGGTGGAGAAGAGATTTATGTAGGTCCACTTGGTCGTCATTCTTGTCATTTGATCAACTACTTTGAGGTGAGACAACAAAGCAACTGAAGAATTTTTTGTCCTTGTATGATTCTGTTGATCTAATGATTGATTATGGTTATTTAACTATTTGTCTTAGGGAATTGATGGTGTCAGTAAGATAAATGATGGATACAACCCAGCAACATGGATGTTGGAAGTGACTGCACAGGCACAAGAAGATCAACTAGGGGTTGATTTTAGTCAGATCTACAAGAATTCAGAACTTTATCAGTGAGTATCATCCTTGCTCCTCTTAGTCTTCTTCAAGTCTCGTATATCAATCAGTACATCTCAAAAAAGAGCATTTGGTATTTCAGGAGAAACCAAAATTTGATAAAGGAACTAAGCACGCCGCCTCCTGACTCGAGTGATCTTTACTTCCCAACCCAGTATTCTCAATCTTTTCTCGTGCAATGCATGGCTTGCCTATGGAAACAACACTTATCATACTGGCGGAACCCTCCATACACTGCAGTGAGGTTCTACTTCACCATAATGATAGCCTTGTTGTTTGGAACTGTGTTTTGGGACCTTGGTACCAAAAGGTAAATATCCATCCTGAAATTCCTCAAGTGCCATAAATACCACACTTATATTGTATGATCGAGATATTTCCAGAGTTTTAAGGAAACTTCAAATTGCAGGAAAACACAGCAAGATTTATTCAATGCAATGGGTTCTATGTATGCTGCTGTTTTGTTTCTCGGGGTCCAGAACGCTTCCTCTGTTCAACCAGTTGTTGCTATTGAAAGAACGGTCTTTTACAGAGAGCGAGCAGCTGGAATGTACTCAGCCTTGCCTTATGCATTTGGACAAGTAATCGATCCCAAACGAACTTCACTAAATTCTTGGATAATTGAATAATGTTCTTTTAAATCACATCACAGTTCCCTAATTACTGTGGCGCTCCATTTTGCAGGTTGTAATTGAACTTCCATATGTCTTGGTCCAATCATTAGTATATGGTGTCATAGTCTATGCCATGATTGGGTTTGAATGGACCGCTGTTAAGTTCTTCTGGTACTTGTTCTTCATGTACTTCACGCTTCTCTACTTCACATTCTATGGAATGATGGCGGTGGGTTTGACCCCCAACTACAATATTGCGGCAATCGTCTCGTCTGCATTCTATGGAATATGGAACATTTTTTCTGGATTCATTGTCCCCCGACCTGTAAGTGAAAACGTCATTTGCTTGATCATATATATCTCTCCCCTCAATTGAAGAATATCCAAGTAATTATTGTAACCTTTTCTTCTACTACAGAGGATCCCAGTGTGGTGGAGATGGTACTACTGGGCATGCCCTGTGGCTTGGACCTTGTATGGATTGGTTGTTTCACAGTTCGGAGATATAACAGATGAGACACTCGACGATTCAAATACTACGGTGTCTGAATTCATTAGGAATTACTTTGGATTCAGACATAACTTCTTGGGCGTGGTAGCGGCTGTGGTGCTCATCTTTCCCGTGCTTTTTGCCTTCCTCTTTGCATTCTCGATAAAGACTATCAACTTCCAGAGAAGGTGAGCGTTGTTGTGCTTAGGATCGCAGAGTCCGGGAAGATAAAATAAAGACCTGCAATGCAGATAATGCTTCTGCATTCTGGCTCGTGCAAACCAATGCCTGTGCATTCTTGTTATAATATTTGCTAATATAGATTATGGTCCTTTTTGCGTGTATGTTTGAGTTCGGTATGGTGTATATTAATTTCAATTCATTTTTTTTTACTTGTCAACTTAAATATTTAATACGAGATACTACTATACATCTGTGTTTGACAATTAATCCATGACAAATTATATTAGCAGGTCGATTGATTGAAAATTTTCAAAATAATAAAAAAATTGTAGCAATTGTTGCAATTCATGGTTTCACGAGCTTTTACGAGAGTAATTTTGCTTTTATAATCACCGAAGCGGAACCCAGTAATAAATAAGCTCTTTTGTTCCCCCATCCTGTTTGTTTCTGTTCTAGTAGGCGAGGTACGAGAACCAAAGGGGTCAAGTCCACTTCCTTCGAGGCAGAGTGTCTTAGCTAACTTTACCAAAGGGGTGTTACTGCCCATGAAACCGAGGGCTTTGTTGCGCATTTGAATATTCATTGTAACAGTTAGCAAACTCTCAAAATGTTTAATCTCCGGCGGCTGATTGGTTCCATTTTGTCCAATCAAAATTAAAATAAAACAACGAGCGAAAGGAAGAGACGAACAATTACACCTAAATAATAACTAAATAAGTTGTTAATGCAGACCACACGGAGAACTCGAAGGCACCAGGATTGCCTGATTCCAAATAATCAAGACATCGTTTTCTAAACCCCACTGAACACTTTTGATAAATTACCACACCAACGAGAAAATCGGATTAGACGCAGCAATACAATATTGGACTGATGAACATTTAGTCCAATATATTTCCAAATTGCCCTGGGACCTTCACCTCATAAAGCATGAACAAACTGAGATCTCGACAAACTCGGATCAAAAGCCAGAATGAGGAAACAAGAACAAGGCAATCTGTCTATGCCCCTAATATATCACATTACATACAATGGATGCCATTCATCCAGCACACATTCGCATTGGCCCTGCAACAATTTTGATCATATTGACCGGGGGACGATGGAACGATAAACACCCCGCATAATCTAGGTTGCTCTGTAATTTTCTCCCGTGCCATAGCTAGTGCTTCAAGAAAGAGCAGCAACAACTGGGGGAACGATTGCAGGTGTAACCAGGGCAGGCATGCTTATAGTTAATGGCTGGAAGACAGCGGTGGTCTCCAACCGCTCCCAGGTCCTCCTCCGCTGCTCCTCCGCCGTCTTTTGCTCCAGTTCCTCTTGTTCATAGTTATTTTCACACGCTAAATATAGTTCTCCGTCCATCTCACATAACATCTTCTTCACATTTCTCGTCAAGTTCAAAACAGGTAGATTCCAGTGACTGCGAATGTTCCTTTCCAGAGCAGGCAAAAGTAGCGGCATTATTGTTTGCCGATTTCTCGACGCCAGACTAATCACGTGATCATTGTTCAGCAAGAATAAGGCCCTCTCTGCCACCTGGAAGCCATTTGTACCGTTTTTGTTAATAAAGTCCATGCGAAGAAAAAGGAAATTACAGGTAGATTCAAAAATAGAAAAAAAAAAAAACCTTGACGACAAGGAAAATTTTGTTATCTTCGTTATCACCAAATATGCTCTAACAATGAACAAAAAAGAAAGATTTACAACATTAACATGATTCAGAAAGTAATAAACACATTCTAATATTCTATTCACTATTTATCATTTTCTCAGCACTACAACATAGATAAATGAATTTTCAGTATATTTTACTCATAAATTAATTGTCAAACAAAAGAATCCAATGTGCGCATGGTTACTGGGCTATCATTTTTGCTCTTCACAGATACCACATACTATCGGGTTGCTGAATTTATTTCCAGACTAAGTTGTGCGTTCTTTATGGA
Source organism: Zingiber officinale (assembly GCF_018446385.1). Classification (NCBI taxonomy): domain Eukaryota; kingdom Viridiplantae; phylum Streptophyta; class Magnoliopsida; order Zingiberales; family Zingiberaceae; genus Zingiber; species Zingiber officinale. The sequence continues at coordinate 3,961,465 of NC_056001.1, forward strand.
TCATACAAATGCAAACTAAAAGAAACACAGCCCTACTTTATGCTAAGCAGTAACTGATGGCATGTACAAATAATAGCACTCCAGTTGTCTATTTTATGCTAAATAATAAATACCAAACCTATATAACCTTATTTTGTAATGATCAACTCATTAAAAGAGCTTGAGATCATTCATAACTAGAATAATCCAAGTCCCACTATAGAGGTGGCATATGCATAATTTATTGCATACGCATCATTCATCATTTTCATTTTGCAACTATTTATTGCATATTCAGCACAGGAGTCCACTTAGTCCATTTTCATTCAAATTAGAACCCTGTAGATTGCTATACAATGAGAAAGTTGTAAAATATACAATGTCTGAAGGTGCCAATTAGCAATTATGGGACTTGGTTCTCTTGCACAAGGTCTTGCACAAGGTCTTGAATAAATCTTGCTGGCCAGAATCTGGCCAGCTAGAAATCTCTATCTCCCAATTAAAATATATGCATGGACATGCATATAATTAATGTGACCATATGAAATTACTAAAATACCCATGCATATGCATGCATGCATATATTCTAGCTGGCCAGATTCTGGCCATTTAGCAATACCCATTTTCATATTGTTCTCCTGAAGAAAAAGCTATAAATGCTAGAGAATATTCTGTGATATTATTTTTAAAATTGTTGTGGTCATTACTTGGAGAGAAATTATGGAACATGCAAAACAAAGAAAAAGCTCTCACAGTGCTTGTTGTCTTTTTGAAATAAAGGATAAAGTATGAAGGTACACCAATTAGAGTAAAAGCCTAAAATAACCGCATAACCAGGAGCAATTAATAATATTATGAAAACCAGTTATCTGAGAATGATCCTTGAGATATTCAACATAGTTTCATGCCCAATTCAGTTGGCAATGTTACATTAACCCTCACAACATAGTCATCACTGACCGTAAAAAGATCAGAAAAATTTACCTTTAAGCATGTGAAATAAAAATGCAGGCATGCAACTCCCATTTCAGACCAAAAAAAAAGTTCACATAAGTGAGGTAATTAGGTAATTGACACAAAAATTAGATCACCTGGAAATGAAAGCTCTTGATGCAGTATGCAATCCGTTGAAATAATGGAAGCAGACACTTCTGGGTCTCCACTTCGTTAGTAATTTCCAAGATCTCTTCCATCTCACTTAAAAACATAATTTCCTTTTGACTGTTAGTTACAGGCCAATATCTCAGCAACCCACTGATAACTGAAGTTGCTAGCTGAGGCTCTTTCTCTATATATTGCGTCAGACAGTAAGTCAGCTGTTGATGATACACACCAAGTGTCTTTGGTCTGTGCAGAGGTATTAGGACCCTCCACAAGAACATTTTATGCTCCTCTTTTAGAGGCAATGCAAACCCACTGATGACACTACCAAAAACTTCTAACAATTCAGCAATCCCATTATGTCGCTCTGTCTCAAACACAAACTGGTAAAATATGTTGCTCACCACTTTCCGGATGAAAGGACGATGCACCATGAATTTTCCATAGATCCTGTGCAAAATTGCTTTCAGGCATTCCCTTTCCCTAGGATCCTCAGAATCAAAGAGGTGAAGCAGTCTCAAAATGAATGAATGATCTACATACTTCTTCCCGATTTTAACAGCAAGTGAAGAGGATTCTATGAACTTAAGCAGCAAATCATAGACAAGTTGCAGGTGCGACCAAGCTGGTTCGAACAGGGGTTCTTCCTCTTCAGTTTCACCGCCAGCAATACCAGATCGGGTATTCGATGGGAAGGCCCTAAACAAGTTACTAGAAAACATTTTACAGCTAGCGGAAATCATGGACTCAGTGAAACGAGAACTCCCAGCATCAATATATTCAATGAGATCTATTAGTGCCTGCCGTTTCATATCCTTCTCCGCTGGATTCTTGTTGGGATCAGAGAAATCAAAGATGACACAACAGAGATTCAACTTACAGATGAAAAGATTCTTCTTTTCCGCATTAGACACATCTTTGAATAATAGTAGAGGTTCAATGCTTGTGACGACACTTGACGGGAATATGGCGGACGCAGTTCGCTTGACGGTGGTGAATCGGGAGGGAACAACATTGCCACTGCTGATCCGATTTCCGTTTAAAGACGTCGCCGCATTTCCGCCGGAATGGGCATGGGCGGAAACAGGAGAAGGATCGGATTTAGAAGACTTGCGAGGTAATTTACCTAGAAATTGCTTCCACATGGTGCTCACTGCTCAACTCGGGGACGATCAGATCAAGCTCATGCTTCCAAAGTTTGGCAACAAGACTGGCATGTACCGAACCTGCAGCAAATCGCATTACAATTTATAACAAGATGTCGGGAAAAATGCCACTTCTTAGCACAAAGAAAAAGAAATCAAAGTAATCAATTACGGTCAGGAGAATAAGGTTAAAAAAAAACTCGAATAACCTAACCGATGATCAGATAGAAAATCGTTAGGGTAAAAAAGCGACATAAAACTACACCACTTGGCGACAAAGCCGAGTAACCGAAAGCAAAGCCAATCAAGATCTCGCACGGAAAAGGAAAACTCAAGAAGGAAACCTAAGGGGAAGAAAGACCTTAAAGTTTCCAGAAAAAACGACCGAGAGGCTTCCCAGCTCCACGATCACGGATCCTGCGCGAAAAGCTTGATCCGAAGCTTGACTCCGACAGTCGGCTACCAATTCCAGCAAACACCCAAGAAATCAGACCCTCCCCTCCTCATGGACGCGCTCGTATCGGTATGTCCTGGACCAGAATTCAGATCAGCAGAGGCTGAGGCGGAAGCGATGTGACAAAGCGAGGAAGAAGAGCAAGCACTACTGTAGTAGCTTCGCGAAAAGAAAAAAAAAGGTCAAATAAAATGAGCAGCGGCGTCGCCCATACTCGAAAGGGATGGTTCCGATTTCTACTCACGGACCGGAACAAATAAACGGTATCCGTCGGATTGAACAAGCACGCGATCTGATGTTGCAATTAGAGGGAGCCAGCCGTCGATTTCACGAGACGGCTTATAAACTTCTCATAATAAACGAAGTTCCAGTGATGTGATTGTGATGCGATAGGCGAGGGCTTTGGAGACCCAACTCCAGAACGGACTTGTAGGTCGTTGATTCTATCAGATTGTTTTATTTTTCAAAAATAAAAAACGAGGAAACAAAATAGGCATGAAAGAGACACGTCTTTCTTCAATTTGTATGAGAAAGGGACATCCCTCTCAAATTGGGAGCAAGGGCGTCAACCCAACGTTGGGGGTGAACCGTTGCCGTCTTGCCGAGATCACGGCCAGTCCAATCACCTGTCACCGCATATTTACTAATGGCTGGTAAAATCATACCATGCCATCCATTAACTATCTCCACAGAATCTCAAAGAGATAGAGTCTTATGATGCATCAGACAGGCTATTATCATACTTGCCGTATAAGATATGCAGAGAACATGAGTGGTGCAGATATTTGGCTGAGCAGAGCAGTGGTAAAAACAAAGGATATCATGGCACGGATCCTGCATGATCACTAACTCCCTGCTCTCCACTTAAATGGTAGCGCTGCTGTGTATTATTTGTATGCTTCCACTTTTGGCCAACACAAATCCAATCAATCTGCTCAAAGATTGAACTTCAAGCGAAACATCAGACCAGACGCATTAAAGGCAGATCTCAGCACAGAGCCCGTGAGAGGAAAAGAGGAATCCTGCGTACGTCTTCCTTTGCGTCATTAAATCACACTCCAGCAGGGCTTTAGATCAAACCTCAACTTGGGTTCCAATAATGACCGGGTACGGTCATCGAGCAACTAATAGAGGAGTCTTGGCTTGAAACAGAAGATTAGTCAAGGATTGTTACGTCTACCATGCAGGGAAGGGGAGGCTCTAAAAGGCTTTTACGTGCATGATGAAGACTGCGGAAGCATACAAATTGGAGGTCATTTCGACAAAAACTTTAGGTACGGACATTGCAAAGGAGATTAGATCATGTGATGTTATTTGCTGTATATCCAGCCATTAACCTTTGAATTTGCAATTAAATAATTATGTCCACCGATGCTGAAGTACAACCTAATTGTATATGATCTAGGTGGTCATTCAAAAAGCCCAAACGTTATCGTTGGTACTCAAATGATAGATTTATTTCCCTTCCAAAGATTTTGGGATGAGCATAGAGGAAATGAGTGCAATATCTTTTGCTACAAGATGATCATTCAAAACACAAAAAATATTATAATAGTTCTCCTTATGTGACACCATAACTTAACGACCTAACCATTTAAATCAACTCCCATCCATGAAAAAACAGATGGTCCAAATGTTTTTTTTTTAAATACCTTGCCCCGGTAGATTTTCCGTCAATGAAAACATCGATCGATCAGTTGTCAAAATTTTCATTGCGAATCCATTTTTCGATGGAATTTTGAATTTTGTCGCTAATTTTAGTAAAACTTTTGACATTAAACTCCTTAAAATGGATTCAAATCCTATAATATATTATAAATCCAACGACACATTCAACATTTATCCCAAAACAAAATTCATTCAACATTTAAAAACAATATTCAACAAAATAACATTCAACATAGACAACATTCATTCAGCATTCAAAAACAACATTCAACATTCACAATATTCATTCAACATTTAAAAACAACATTCAAATTCAATTAAACAAAAAGAATATGATAGCTTTAACACTATATTGTCTATTTTGAAGTAATCACATATGCGAATCTAAAGTTAAACTACATATTAGTTGGATAATATGGATTACATAAGGGCAAATCTACTTATCAAAAAATTACACAAATTGATAAACACAAGTTTAATATGTTTTTAAAAAAATATATGTGATAGAATATAGTCTCAAATCTAAGTTTTCAAATGCTGACCTTTTATCTATATTGTTCCTAAAAATATATAATACAATTAGAAATGCACATAGTATCAAAACTAACTGAACCATTTTGCATATTTTATGAGTGATAAATAAAAAAAATTAAGTTGAAGATCAACACGCCTCAAAAGAATTGTTGTTATTATAAGCTATTTATCAGTAACGTTCAAATCTTGAGTCTCTTGTAAGTCAAAATCATGCGGTATTAAAAAAGTAGAAGGACTCATTAATGAAAAGCGAGACATGATTTCTTCTTACATTTCCCGCTTTATTGTTGTCTTGACCCGATTTTCCATTCTAATATAGTGACCCGATCCCTCAATTTTTTATTTTTTATTTTATTATTATTATTATTATTATCTAATATACAATTAATAAAACTAGTCATTATTAAATGTAAGTGGTAATAAAGTTTATATTCTTACATTTATGGCCTTTAATTGAGAGCATTGACAAAAGTGTCATCTAATATATTTTGCTGCCTATTGTGAAATATCTCTCAATAAATGGAAGGTCTCTATAAAGTATCTACTCTCATACATAAATTTTTTTATAAATTAAAATAAGTTCATTAATAATTAAAAAATTCTTAAATAATTTATTGCATGCTCTACAATATATTGTGATCTAGTTGTATGCTTTGTGGATCCCTTGTTTACGCTAGTGAACTCAATATTTCTATTATTTCGAACAATCGATGAATTTTATATATTGTCATTTTTTTTGTATTGTTCTTTCATGCATCTCAAATCTCAACTAGTATATAGAATGACTTTGTTCATTTCTTTCTCCACTTGTATAACAAGTCCTTGTATAGTTTTTAATAATAATTGTTCCATTTTTTTTTTAATTCTACCTCGTGTCTGGGCTCCTAAATATATTTTTTCTATAACAATATCGAGAAAATTAGTATAAAATAATATTATATTATACAATATCAATAATATTGAAATTATTTACTAAAAATTTTTGTTAATAAAAATCTTTAAGATTTGATCTACATGCCTCCATATAGAATCAGAAGCTCTTTAAATTTTTTAGTTTATGTATGCAGATACATTATAACCATCTAGAGTACAACGACATGAAAAATAGCAATATAAATATACACATTCTAAAATAATCAAATCAAAACAATAATATCTTATATGATATAAATAGTGAGATTTACATATAAAAAATAATTATATCCATAACTGACGACATAGTTTTCAATACTAAAATATAATCATCATTACAAATTGAATCATTAGCATTAATAATTTCGAAGTCTTTATCACTAGACTCTATTAATATATCAAGCTTCTCAATGTTAGACATCCCTCCATCATCAATTTCCTCGTAAGTGACATTTACATGTACGAATAATTGGATATGGATTGAATTTGTAATTGACTGAATGCATCTCTAATTTCTCATTATATTTTAAAATGCATCATGGTTTAGATCGTGATGAAATTTAATATTTCTATAATTGAACAAGGCTTCATTCAACAAATTAACCATTCACTCGATTTTCTTCTTTTCGTTGAGTATTCAATATAGAAAACTTGACCAACTTGTACTATGAAAATAAAAAGTTCAAACTTGTTGAATCTTTGTTTGCATTAACTACAATAAAATTATAGTTTAAATATATTCTAATACTTGTTCTTGGAGCCAGATCATACCATGAATATTTGAATAACACACATCTTTTTATGACTAAAATAGGATATTCAATCTCAATGATTTCATCAAGTCTACCATAATAATCAAATTCAGTATTAATGTTGTTGATAGATCCTTTTATGCAAACACCTAAATTATAAGTTAGTGTGTGTGAATCACATTGTGCCATATGAAATTTGAAGTTATTAACATAATAACTAGAGATTCTTATGTTACAGAGAGATCTTGATGCAAGATTCATTATCCTTTTATCTTGCATATTTGATCTATGGTATTTTACCCAGAAAAATAGTTATGATATAAATTTAAAGTCCTTCACCTAGAAAAATAGTTATGATAAAAATTATCAATTATTTAATACACTTGAAGAAAATAATTTAGTATCTAACTTACATAGATTTTAAACCATAAAACAAATTACGTCTATGTTTTCTCTATCTTACTTATACTTAATAATGGATTTTGTAGTTGTAGTTGTTGTTATTGCAAGATGTCAAGGAAGATAATTTTAAGACATATGGTACAACAAACAAACAAAAAGAAATAAATGTTTGAATATAGAAGTTAAATTTATATAGAATTTGACCTCATTACAATTTAGGAGTATATATATTCTTATTGCATGGTATTGTTTTTGATTGAACAATCTACAAACAGATATATCCATTGACTTTATCATAATTTCAAGGACACTTGCGTTATTTGAGTTTTACATTATCAACAAAATAATATGAGCAGAAAAAATATGCTTCTTCAACCAAATAAATATTATATATCAACCCCTCAACTCTTAATCTATTACGAACATTATTCTTTAATCTCCTAAAAAATTATTCAAATAAATACATCTATCTGTACTGCATAGAATCAGCTAGTCTTGCCTCGTAAGGTTAATAAATTGGTAGATATTCTATTGAATAAAAAAAAAGTAGATTAATTTCAAATAATCTGGCTGTCAAAATAACTCTCAATTTCAAATTTTAAAAAAATAGAATTAATTTTGTAAGTACTTGCCAAACATTATTAGAAACTAGATTATGTAAAGCTATTAGAATATGTCTTTGAATGGACATGTAACAATCATGACTTTTCATTCAAATAATTTTAATTTGTTTAAAATCCTGCATCAATCCATATTTGAGGCATACCTATCAGGGAATTTGATTTCTTTCAACCAATTACATAATGTATATTTACTTTCTTTTTTCCAATGTATAACAAGTTTTTAAAAATTTATTGGTTGTTCATTCTGATACAACTCAAGTCTATTAACAAATTCTTTCAATTGCTTATGCGATTTTGTTTTATCTTTAGTTTTTCCCGAAACATTCATCATAGGATTGAAAATATTATCGATTTTTTTCTTAATATGCATCTTATCTAAATTATGTTAAATGAGTAGATACTTCTAATTTGACAACTTTCAAAATATGTTTCATTTCTTCCAACCACACTTGCACACCTTAATAATGTATTTATTTAAATTATTAGAATTTGTCTAAGTTACCGGGACAAATCCTTAGTGTAAATACCCTATGGTACCAAATCAAAGAACTTATCACCGGACTCATGAATCTTAGAGAAAAGGTAACCAACCGAGATTCGCTAAGGTATGCGCTTAACGCATTTCCTAGGACTCCTGAATGGACAACCCTAGTAGATGCATATTTCATCTCTAGAACTTAGAGGTAAGTAATTTAGAAGAACTGTTCTCTACTTTTAAAATTCATGAGTATATGCAGATTTAAAGAAGGAGTCAAAGCACAATATTGTCTTAAAGGTAAAAATGGATGAACTAGAATCCGAAACTTCTGTTGATGATAACGAAACGACATTCATGGTAAGTTCAAAAGTTTTTTATAACTAATAAGTATAATCAAGTGCAAGCCAAAAGAAGAAAAAGGAAATAAGGTGCATATTGCAATGAAGAAGGATACGTCAAAGATAACTGTACAAAACTGAAGAACAATGACAAGGACAATAAAAAGGATGAAAGAGTAACCCAGAAGAAGCACAAGAATCTAAAGGCGATATGGGACGAAACATTGTCATCAGATTTGGACGTCATAGCCTATGCCGGACTTGCATTGATGACAAATCACCAAGAAGATTACAAAGCAAGTTCATCGGAGATGAGTATCGAGAGTATTGATGAAGGAGGAGAAACGTCAAAAAAAAGTAGTTCTACAAGGGGAGTATCAGATAATGAGATCGACAAGATAAGTAAGGTACGATCTCTACCTCCTGATAAGTTATTTAAGTTTATAAAAATATTATCGAAAAAGTCTTGTAAATTAGCAATTGAAAATGGAAAATTTAAAAAGGAAAATGAGGAATTAAAACTAACTTTAGCAACATCTTGTCGATTAGAAGATTTCGACAAGATAAAAATTGAAAATAAAAAATTGAAAGTAAAAATAGAAAATTTGAAGAATTATGTATGCACACATGTTCAACAAATTAGAAATCATTCAGGGCTTAATTGATATTTTAGATATCATAAGGGCTAAATTAAAATTTTTTACCAAAATATATCCCTAGAAAATTTTGATTAAATTGGTTGGAAGAAATCTATTTTGGGTTCTAAAATCGTGCTTAAATTAAATTTTTATGCATGTCATACTTTTAAACTGATTTAATTTTTTATTTGCTTAGAATTATTTAAATAATTTTTTTTATATAATTTCTATTAAAAACTAATTTTTATTTAATTTTTTTGAGAAAGAATATTTCATCACTAATCTATGGGAAAATTTTTAAAAAATTTTAACTGTTAAATTATTTTTTATGTTTTTTTTAATAAAAATTATATTTTTAATTTAAAATATTATGTAGAGTAATTTTTATAAAATTTATTTTTCTATAAATATTTATCATGTTCTCTGATTAAGAAAATATTTTTATTATTATTATTGTGTTTTAATCCATGGATTTTGATCTCAATCAATGCACAAACTTCCATAAATCCAAAAGTATAAATGATACATCCTCAGGTAATATTAGAAGGGGGTAATTTGCATTTTTTTTATAATAATGTGTAAAATATTTTCTCAATTTTTTAGGCATCCAAAAATTAAATATTAATAATAGTGATAAATCATCCCTAAGATTAATAAATTAGATACATTGTTTAACTAAAAAAAATATATTACACATAATTTGAGCAACAACATTTTACAGACGAGCTGGTGTAATATGTTACCGAATTTGGGTTAATTTTTATGAAAAGTACAATAATTCATAATAATTATATCCTACAATAGCTATTAACCAAACATGAAAGAGAACACTAGATATTTAATAAAGTTCGGCATATTACGCCTAACTAAATCCTTAAACACTACCAAATAATATTTCACTGATTTAGAAAATATTATAAAATAAGAGAGATTTAATTACCTCAACATAGGAAGAGAGGATGCAATTCCGATTATGACGGAACATTTGGTTTTAAATCGAATTGACCGATTGATGATGGAATTAATCAAATTGACTAAAATTGAATAAATTGAATTTTTTTTTATATTAACCGAATCAGATCGATTTTTTTTAAAAATCAAATAAACTAAACTAATAAAATATCGATTAATTTAAATTTCAACTAAATTAACCGAACTTCAGAAGCTTGAATCCAAATGTTTCAAAATATTTTTTAGCATACAGATCAAATAAAATTCTCATACCAAAATAAAAAAATAGTTTTGATCAAAGCAACAATCCATAATAAAATAAATGAATCAGAACAAACAAACACAGTAATAAATTGATGTACAAATAACATTATTACTTCACTTCAGAGGAGAGATCTCCAGCAGCCTTTGCCATGAGACCTGAGGTTGGAAATGCGTCACTGTTCCTCCTCAGTTGATGCTGCCTTATTGGTGTGTGTCTTCTCGCAACAAGGAAGTCTGCCCATGATTGATGTACCTAGAAGGAAGAGAGGTGGAAGTCGTGCTACCCTATGGTCAATCTGCAAGGGAGAGGAGGGCAGGGACTTAGAATTCGATCAAGACTGCCAATGAGAACGACTGAGATGAGGGGAGGCCGACGAGAGAGGGAGTCACAAATGGGTCACGGGAGTCGTGATGGCATTAAGGAAATAGAAAATTAGAGATTTTAAAGCTTTCAGTTCAGTCTATAAACCTAAATGGAATAACTCAAAATATCTATTTTTTAAAAAAAATTGAAATAACTGAACTAAATTTTTAAATTTGAATGTTCGATCGATTTATTCGGTTTAATTAAATTTTTACCCACCTCAAATTCTAATATCAAAATCAAAAAGGATAGGAGACTTTTACCGCCTTACTCCTTATTTTTCTAAATTCCCGAGGTGGGATTACTTAATTTTTCCAAAAAAAATAATGGACCAAATAAATAGTTGGCCTAATAAAAAAAATAAATTTTCATTTTGGTAAAATTTCATTTTGTCAACAGGATTTTCAATGGTTCGAATCAGATTCGGGATTATGATTCCACCTTCTTTAGATCTCATGTATAAAATGATATCAAACATATTAATGTGCTCCGTCCTTGTAGGATAAGTATGGTTCTTTGCTAAATGAATAACATTTTGACTATCACAATATACTTTGATGTGCTTGTGCTCCATTCAGTTCACCACGCAATCCTTGAAGCCAAATTGCCTCCTTCACAACCTCTGTAAGTATGATATACTCCATCTCTGTCGTAGATAAAGTAATCGTTGACTGTAAGGCAGACATCCAAATGACTAATGCCTTTGCAAAAGAAAACATATTACTAGTAGTTGATCGACAATTGCCAAAATTAGCAGCATAATTATAATCAGAATACCCAACTATATATTAACCATATTGTTTGTTGTGCTGAAATACCAAACCAATATCTACGTGTTCAAAATATATATCATAGAATCCATTTTAGAGCTTGCGAATGTTTCTTTCCAGGATCATGCATACACCTGTTCACAACCCCAACTGCTTATGAAATATCAAGTCTTATACATACCATTGCATACATCAAATGCCAACAAAATTTGTATACAGTGATTTTGACATGTATTCCCATTCTGCATCATTCTTTGATAATATGGATGCACTAAACTTGAAATGAGAAGTAAGTGGGGGTACTAACTGGTTTTTATTTCTCAATCATGCTAAAATGTTTTAGTACCTTCTCCAAATATTATTTCTGAGATAAACAAAGATAACTACACAAAACTGAAGAACAAGGACAAGGACAAGAAAAAGGATGAAAGAGCGACCCAGAAGAAGCACAAAAATCTAAAGTAACATGGGACGAAACATCGTCATCAGATTCGAACGTCATAGCCTATGTCGGACTTGCATTGATGACAAGTCACCAAGAAGACGACAAAGCAAGTTCATCGGAAATAAGTATCAAGAGCATCGATGAATGGGGAGAAACGTTAAAAGAAAGTAGCTCTACAGGGGAGCATCAAATAATAAGATTAAGTAAAAAGGAAAATGAGGAATTAAAACTAACCTTAGCACCATCTCGTCGATTAGAAGATTTCGACAAGATAAAAATTGAAAATGAAAAATTAAAAGTAGAAATAGAAATTTGAAAAATTATGCATGTTCAACAAATTAGAAATCATTTAGGACTTAATTGGTATTTTAGATATCATAAGGGTCAAATTAGAAAATTTTCATCAAAATATGGTACTTAAATTAAATTTTTATGCATGTCATACTTTTAAATTGATTTAATTTTTTATTTATTTAGAATTATTAAAATAAATTACTTCATATAATTTCTATTAAAAATTAATTTTTATCTATTTTTTTGTTAGAAAGAAGATTTCATCACTAATATGTAGGAAATTTTTTAAAATTTTATGACTATTAAATTTTTTAAAATTTTATGACTATTAAATTTTTTAATGAATTTTTTAATAAAAATTATATTTTGCAATTTAAATAATCTGCAGAGTAATTTTTATAAAATTTATCATGTTCTCTATTAAGAAAACATTTTAATTTTTTTTCACTATTATTAAATTTTATATGAATTATTTATCTAAATATTACCTTTTAATATTAAATAACAGGATTACATGGTCAACAATCAAATAACAGAATTGCATGGTCAACAATTACATACTAGCTTTTAATATTAATATTTTTACAATATTATGAATTCAACAATCAAATAAAAAGATGTACAAACAATAATCAAATAACAGGATTGCATGGTCGCTTGACCCCTCGGCCAAGGTTGCACAAGCGCTTGACCAAGGTTGAGGTCGTGACCAGACTAGCGATCTCACTAGTGCTGTGAACTGGGCTAACCTATGATGAGGCGGGTTAGCCTATGATGTTTCAGTCATTGGATTGGACGGGGCGAGTCAACCCTTCATCTTGGCTGATTAGGAAATCTCTAATGCTACCCAATCTAAGGTGAGTTGTGAGTTAGACTGGTGAATCCATGAGCTCATAAAAAATATTTAAAAAAATAAAAAAATTTCATATATCAAAGAGTTACTTTAAAAATGTTTACTTACAAAAGAAATAGGTATTTTAAACTCGTGTTTAATGAAAATGCTACTTTTATTTCAAGATTGTAAAAAACAAGTAATAATAAACTAACATAAAATTTGATTTACATGTATTTTTCAATCTACAGGTCAACCCTAGCATTCCACGAACCGACTCGCATGGGTCGCGAGCCCAAGTGAGTCGGCCTGTCTAGATCCATCATAAAATAGGTTGATAAAATTTCAACCTAACATACTTAAATTATTTGATATTATGGGTTAACTCGATAGACTCAACCCAAATTTATAGTTCTAGATCTCACTTCGAGCCTGAGGTTGTGATTGCGACCAGGGCTAAGGTTGCAGTCGAGCTCGCGACCAAGCTGGGGACTAGTTGAGCTTGCAATAGAGCTCACGGTCGACCATGCTCCCCCTGGCTGAGTTCGTGACCTCGCGACCTTGGTGTGAGGTTGTAGCCAAAGCATGATCAAATCGACTGTGGGATGAGAGGAGAGTGGAGGGAAGAGGAGTATACTGTCAGGATGTGTGCCTGAAGATCGAAGAGGAGAGGAGAGGAGATACATGTCGGAAATCGGTGAGGAGGTTGGTCGAAGAGGAAGATTTCTAAGTCGGGAAGAAAAAATCGAGAATGAAAATCCTAATTAGAAAGTCAATTAACGACGAGACTTAATTTGAACGCTATTTTAGTGACGTAAACTTAATTCTATCCTAATTTAACACGGGAATTAATTTCGTTGCTATTTTAATGATGAAATTTATTTTTTTTTATCACTAATTAAATAGGTTATATAAGAATAATGCTCGAAATAAAAAAAATGCTAATATTTCTTTTTAAAAATTAGAAGCCAAAAGTATTTTTATCGGTAACTTAATAAAAATTATAAGTCAAGCATATATCTATATTTATCAAAAAAAAATTTAAAATTTAAGGTCAAACATATATTTTATCCATAATTTTTTAAAAATATTACTAGCTAAGTATATATTTGATTGATATTTTTAAAAAACACATCCTTATTTTTTAAAAATATTAGTTATTTATATTTAAAAATTACCTATCAATATTATATATTTTTTAAAAAAAAGCTTAACCTTTATTTATTTAATCAATAATTAAAAAAAAATATATATTGATCATTATTTGGGTCTGAAAAAATAATATTCATAGATTATATTAAGCATAAAAAATTTGACCAATAATTTATATTATCATAGAAATAAAAAATTAATACAGCCCTGCGTTTGCTACGTTGAAGGAGGTAGGACACGTGGCCTGTGCTAATACAATGGAACTGCAACGTGTCCTCTCGGCTTCCAATGCATTAATTATCAATACATATGCGTTTATCGATCACTATATAATTAAACAGTATGTTGCTCGGAATCAATTCAATCGTTCAACCATGGCGCACAGTAAAAAGGAGATCAAGTACGGGACGGCTCAGGCGAAGGTATCGGAGGACGAGGCGGTTCGGGTGGCCTACAAGCACGGCACTCCCTTGGAGACTGGTAAGATCGCCGACTCCTGCCCAGTCGACCTCTTCGTCCAGGCTCCCCGCATGGCCGCCGCCGCCCGCGACAACACCGATTCCTCTAAGCCTCCCGCCACGGATAGGGATGTTGATTCCAAACCAGAACAAGCTGGTCAAGAGTAATTCCAAACCACTAGCCATTTCTCCCTCCCTCCTCTTCTTCTGCTCAGTACTTTTTGGTGAAATAAAGAGCGATGGCTAAGTAGGACAGGAATGTGTTATTTGCCAACAGCCGTTTGGTTCGTAATAATAATTATTTTATGTTTTATAAATTACAGCCTAATACTATATTTTTAGCGTCTAAGTTTATATTAAATAGTTATTAGTTCTTCTTATGTATTTCATCTTTCATATAATACATTTCATTTATTTAAATAAATTAAGGCAAATGAAATTGATGACCAGTTTTGATGGGCCAAATTAATGGTTCAGACAAGCCGAATAAGTCAACAAGTTAATTAGATGAGTTTGATAATCCAGTTGATCCAAATGAGTTATTTAGATTGGTCAAGTCAAACAATTTAAATAGACTATTCAGTTTGGACAATCAATGGACTGATTTCCCTAATTGTTTGGCTTAAGTCAACTGGACAAGACACTTAGATTAAACACAAACACACTAATTTAATTAAATGAGTTAATTATATTAGATAGGTTTGGTAACGCCAATATAAGTAAATCATCCAAGTAAAATTAGTTAAAAAGTTATTTATATAAAAAAATTTATTTTTTAAATCAAGTATAAATAATAATTATTTTTATTTAATTCATTCAAAAAATTAAATAAAGAAATACTTATTAATCCTTATAATTTTTAATTATCATATTTTTATCTCCTGATCTCCTTATTCAAGAGCGGTTTATTTAATTCATATTTTTTTTTTGAAAAAAATCTAAGCATTTTTTATAATAGTGTGTAAAATATTTTCTCAATTTTCTAGACATCCAAAAATTAAATGTTAATTATAGTGCTGATATATAAAATTTTCATAAGGTCGTCCCTAAAATTAATAAATTAAATACTAGTTTAATTAAAAAAATAGATTGCACATAATTTGAGCAACAATATTTTACACACACGCTAGTGTAATATGTTACCGGTTAATTGTTATGAAAAGTACAATAATTCATAATAATTATATCCTACAATAGCTATTAACCAGGAAAGAGAACACTAGATATTTAATAAAGTTCGGCGTATTATGCTTAACTAAATCCTTAAACACTATCAAATAATATTTCACTAACTTAGAAAATATTATAAAATAAGAGAGATTTAATTACCTCAACATAGGAGAGGATGCAATTGGTTCTAAATCGAATTGACCGACTGAATTGATCGAATCAAATTAACTAATTAAAATTGAATAAATTGAAAATTTTCTAAACTAATCGAACCGATCAATTTTTTTAAAAAATCAAATAAACTAAACTAATAAAATATCGATTAATTTAATTTTCAACTAAATTAACCAAACTTCCGAAACTTAAATCCAAATCAGTTTTCAGAATATTTTTTTAGCATACAGATCAAATAAAATTCTCATACCAAAATAAAAAAAATAGTTTTGATCAAAACAATCATCCATAATAAAATAAATGAATCAGAACAAACAAACACCATAATAAAATGATGTACTAATAACATGATTACTTCAGCTTCATGGGAGAGATCTCTAGCAGCCTTTGCCATGAGATTTGATGTTGGAAATGAGTAACTGGTCCTCCTAATTTACGTTGCCTTATTGGTGTGCGTCTTCTCGCAACAAGGAGACCTGCCCATGATTGATGCACCTAGAAGGAAGAGAGGTGGAAGTCGAGCTTGGGGCGACCACTACCCTATGGTCAATCTGCAAGGGAGAGGAGGGCAGGGACTTAGAATTCGACCAGGACTGCCAATGAGAACAACAGAGAAGGGGAGGGCTGCGAGAGGGGGAGTCACTAATGGGTCATAGGAGTCGCGATGGGATTAAAGAAATAGAAAATTAGAGATTTTAAAGCTTTCAGTTCGGCCTATAAACCTAAACGGAATAAATTAAAATATCTTTTTTTTTTTAGTTTTTTTTGAAATAACCGAACTGAATTTTTAAATTCGAATGTTCGATCTATTTATTTAGTTTAATTAAATTGCTACCCACCTCTAATTCTAATATCAAAACCAAAAAGGATAGGAGACTTTTACCGCCGTAAGACTCATTATTTTTCTAAATTCCTGACGTGGGATTATTTAATTTTTCCAAAAAAATTAATGGACCAAATAAGTATTTGGCCAATAAAAAAATAAATCTCATTTTGGTAAAATTTCATTATGTCAACAGGATTTTCAGTGGTTCGAATCTTCAGGATTGGATTATGATTCCACCTTCTTTAGATCTCATGTATAAAATGATATCAAACATTAATGTGTTCTGTCCTTGCAGGATAAGCATGGTTCTTTGCTAAATGAATAACACTTTGACTATCACAATACACTTTAATATGCTTGTGCTCGATTCTCAGTTCACCAAGCAATCCTTGAAGCCAAATTGCCTCCTTCACAACCTTTGTAAGTATGATATACTCTGCCTTTGTCGTAAATAAAGCAATTGTTGATCGTAAGGCAGACTTCCAAATTAAATGATCGGTGCCTTTGCAAAAGAAAACACATTATCAGTAGTTGATCGACAATTGTCAAAATCATCAGTATAATCAGAATCACAATACCAAACTACATATTAACCATATTGTTTGTTGCACTGAAATACCAAACTAACATCTATGTGTTCAAAATATATCGTAGAATCCATTTTACAGCTTGTCAATGTTCCTTTCCAGGATCATGCATATACCTACTCACAACCCCAACTGTCTATGAAATATCAAGTCTAATACACACCATTGCATACATCAAACTGCTAACAACATGTATACATTACTTTTGACATGCATTCCCATTCTGCATCATTCTTTGATAACATGGATGCACTAAACTTGAAATGAGAAGCAAGTGGGGGTACTAACTGGTTTTGATTTCTCATTCATGTTAAAATGTTTTAGTACCTTCCCTAAATATTCTTTCTGAGATAAACAAAGCCTCCCCACTTTTCTATCTGTTGATATTTTCATGTCGAGAATCCTCTTTGCTTCATCAAGATCCTTCATCTCATACTCCTTGTTTAATTGATCTTTAATTTCTCTATTTCTGTCTCTTGGTAGCTATTAACATATCGTCAAAAAAAGAAGAAGATATATATATGATCCGTCTTGTAGCTTGTGTAAATACACACAATGATCATATTTGCTTCTCATGTACTTTTACCCTATCATAAACTTATCAAATCACTTGTACCACTACCTCAAAGATTGCTTCATCCCATACAATGATTTTTTTCAATTTGCATGTCATCTTTTCCTCTCCAGCAACTTTAAATCCATCTGACTGAGTCATGTAGATTTCTTCATCCAAATCTCCATGTAAAAAAGAAGTTATTATATTCACTGAACTAGTTCCAAATCTAACTGTGCTACCAAAGCCAATAAAATTTTGATGGAGGAATGCTTTACAATGGGACAAAGTACTTCATTATAATCAATTTTCTCAGTCTGAGTGTAACCTTTAGCCACCAATCTTTGTAGTGAACATTATCCTTGTCAAGAAATCCAACTTTCTTTGCATATATCCATTTGCAAGCAATTGCTTTCTATTCCTTAGGAGACTTGTTAATTTCCATGTCTGATTCTTATGAAGGGACTGGATTTCTTCATCCATGACATTCCTCCATTTTTTCTATTCTGAACTTTAGACTTATTCACTATAAGTAGCAGGAACATCATCAATTAGAATTGCAGAAGCGACCATATTGACATAGAGAGCAGGTTATCTTATTGTCCTTTTTCCTTAGTGCAATTGATTCATGTTGCTGTGGGGGTTCTTGGGTCTGAACCTCTTCTTCATCTAGTTGTAAAGGTTCTTGAATTTAAAACTCTTCATCTACTATAGGAGAGTCATCATCATTTTCTTTATTAGCGGTGGCAATTCTATTACCTTCAAACTCTAATTATTTGGTAGTACCATCTGACTACAATATTTGTTTAGAAATCATCTTCCTAAATATGACAGATTCATCAAGTGGCATCCCTGTTGAAAATTATCTTCTTTGTTTTTGGACACCAAAGACGATAGCTTTTAACACCTAGGTGATCCGTGATTCCCATGAAGATTGTCTTCTTTCTTAGATCCAGCTTTGACTCCTTAACATGATAGTATAAGATGGTTTTTACCATTAATAGTAGTCGGTGGTAAATGATTATCAAGGTAACAAACATATACCAAAACCTCAATCCAAAATTCTTTGTCTAGCCCAGCATTATAGACAACAATTCTAGAACCTGTTGTAAAAGGATATCTTAAACTCACTTTGTCACATACTGAAATGACGGGTGCCATAAAAAATCTCCATTTCAAATCTAGTTAGACTGCATTTCTAGCCAAGATTGAAGATGAAGAAATTGTTGTTGTTGATGTAATGAAATTGTTGTTGTTGATGCCATTTCTACTATAAATTCCAGTTAATAGCAGAAACGGAATGCCAATTAGCCCAAAAAATTTCTTAAGGAACAACCATAATGCATACTCCAAATAAACTTGGCTATACAAATTTGTTATTTAATTTCCACCATACATGAAAGAGAACCCACCCCTCAGATATTTTATGAAGTTCAGCAAATTAATACCAAAATAATATTTCACTAACTTATAAAATATTATAAAGTAAAAGAGAAAAATTCAATTGCCTGATTATGGGGGAGGAGACATTTCTACTATCAAAACCAAAAGGGATAGGAGTCTTTTATAGCCTTAAGACTCTTTATTTTCGACATTTCCAATGTGAAATTATTTAATTTTATCAAAAAAAAAAATCAATGGACCAAATAAATATTAGGCCCCAAAAACAACACAATAGATCTCCTCGCAATCTCTCGATCAAGCCACCGCGAGTTCATAGTCACAAGCTCGCAATCTCCTCATGAGCTTGCAGCGGTTGCACTTGCAGCTCTTTTATCCATTCTTTCTAGCAATGATCAATCCTCACCTAAACAGAAATGATTTTTTTTTTAAAAAAAAATAAACAGACAGATATTTGTTCAAATGTCCCTCCAGTTTCACTGAGAGTTTGAAAACTAAACCGGTTGAAATCTACCTCGAATGGCACATTTGAGTGGACCCGCTAAAATTAGTCTTTTTCCAGCAACTCCGCTGAAAACATGACCCAGATTGTCCCCTGAGTACCCTGCACCAGAGCTATTGCTGCTAGGAATCCTTCATTTCCTGCTCTCTTCAGTCCGTATCAATAATAATTTACACACCACCCAATAATATCATAATTTATAACCTTGTCAGCAAACTTATGGGCTTCTAGAAAAACAAAGAATAATAGAAGAGATCAAATCTTAAAATGGCTTCGTCTTCATCACCAAAGGGTACAATCAAAATACAACCTGAGGATTAAGCGAACAGGCAACACTGATATATCGGGAGAATGTTGAATTCCAACTAAATTTGATACAAGTTCCTGTTGGACTATCCAATGGTTTGCATGAATTGGTGTTTCTCTGTTCACAGATCCAGCTCAGAATGCATGTGGAGGGGGGCTCAACCACAGCTCTGCAAACTTGACCTTGGACACACTCTCCAGGACCTCAAATGGCGTGATGTCGCCCACAACCACCACTTTCTTGCTCTCCAAGTCCATCTCGATCGACGAAACTCCTACAAACATTGTCGCGAACGAACATATATACATCACCACCTTAGCTTGCTGAATGCTGATGATCTATCTATTTAAAGAGATAGTCACTGGTAGTCTTATTACATGCTTGTACTATCTATTGTGTTATTCCAGTCAAATAATATATATTATAGAGCATTACTTCTCTGAGAACATGAAAATTGCTTGTTGCCAGTCCTGTATGGCTGAAGTGAAGGATCATCGAGAAGTCTTAGATAGAGGCAAAATTGAATATTAGGTGTTTACTTATAATCTTGTGACTCTTCTCAAGTAAAGAAAGGTCCTGAAAATTATATCTCTGGAACAGACTCAATATGTAGCCCTGTCGATTGTAAGATGGATACACCAGAAGAGAAGGTAAATAGAGATTCGTTTACCTTCCATCTTTGAAATGTGCCTATGGACTTTTCTTGCACAGCCACTGCAGTGCATGGATACTCTCAGTACTACTGTCTGCAATCCCACGAGACATCATGAGAGAAGCTGGACTGTTTATGCTAAAAATTTAAATTCAAGTTTAAGAATATTCAAAAGAAAGAAAATTTTTCATCTAGAGGATTACCTTGGGTTCCAAGTGGAAAGCAAGTGTCTTCGCACCATCAAAAGCATCCTTAAACTTTAGGACCTCGCTCTGGAGTAGAGCTCTCCTCTCTGCTTCTTCCTCTTCCTCCAAAGTGTTCGAGCAAATGCAAGTGTTTGCAGAGATCATAAGCGAGAAACAATTGAATACCTTCACCAGACTAGATCTCCCCATTTTCTACAATCCTTGTTAGAAAATTATATGGGAATTTGAAGGAGCTAGAAGAAACTTAGAAGCAACAACCGAATTGTGGTTTCACTATCATCCAGTAAACCTTTGGCTCCCAACTTATAAGCAAGCTGGCCAGGCGTTGTCTCATTGGGTAAACTCTAATCCATTAATGTCGATCATTACATCTTATTAATATTAGTACGTCTACTTGTTTCTCATGAATGCCGATGATTCAATGAACCGTATATTGGTTCCTTGTTTAATGATTATAAAAATTAACCCCAGCGTGTTTCTGGCTCATTCCAAAATAATGCTTCTGATTGGTCATTGTGAGTTGACCAATCAGTAAAACAGAGCCAACTGAAGTCAAATCTAAGTCGACAGAAGTCAAGTGGGACTGCAGCCCCCTCCATGTGAGTAGGTCCTTAAGTAGAGAACCAATAATATGATATTATAAAAATGGAAGAAAAGAGGATGTAAACAATTCCTTAAACACCTAAATATTGGTACAACTCATATAATCATAAGATCTAATGCTGATTAGAGAAAAAGTAGAACAAGCTTGTGGATGAATGACCTAATGTTGGGGAATCTAATTGCTGGAGGGCACGTGGAGACTGTTTAAGTTGTCCATAGCAACAGCGGCTCCAATGTGAATAACTTTGCATATCAATGACACGACATCTTAGTAAAAATAGTGGTTGATGATTATCACTAGAAAATTTTGTTTGGGTGTGCTGTCTAATCCAACATCGACATCGAAATGTTATATGAGCATGGGCATGTCACTGAGCAAAGCCACCACAAGATAACGATGGACCATCCATTAAAGAGGTATCTTCTCTTACAGTGCACAGTTGGCCTTTGATGTATGAAAACTTTGTCCATCCTCGGTTCTAGCTAATCATCTCAAGTATTGTCACCTGCATCACAAAAGTCTGTAACTGAGCTAAGCATCCAAGGTGAATTTAAAATGATCTAGCAGTTATTGTGCCTGGTTTCACCTGGAAAGAACAATAAGCAAACAATTCAAGAATGTGTCTGCACGCACTAGAGGACTGTGAACGGCAGAGAGAACTTGCAGTTCATGCTCTGTGGGACGTTAATTGCATCATTTCCAGTGGAAAGAGAAGTATGCCGAACTAAATTATTTGGCCAGAATGCGCTCCTGTTCCCCTTTTCTTTTTCTTCTTGCAAGGATATGTTTTTAGAGGACGTGTAGAGAGAGAAAAAAAAAAGAGTAAGGGGTGCCAACTCAAACAGCACTTTCCCCCCGACAAGGCAGTAATCGAAATAGAACTCTACTGGTGTTGATGAGGATTTGTTCTTCAAAACAACTAATCGTTGAAATAGCATCTGGATAAATGTTGAAATGGCTTAGTGCTCTGGCCCATAAACCCTCTCTGGTTATGATGAGTTTGTTTGTAAATCTCAAAATTTGTGCGTGCAGATTGACAAGATATGGAACCTATACAACTAGCACTCCTGGATTACTAATGCATCAAACCTCGGAAATTTCTGCATCTGGTCAAGCATCGAGCAATGAGAGAACTTCTTGCTAACACAATTAATCCTATCCGGAAGCTGAGTCGGACAGAGACGGGCTCACTGTCGTTGGTGTTGACGGAAAGTTGTCACGGAACTCGATCTGGCACCCACCGGAAGGGCTCCCACGAGCAGATGACTGAGGGGGTGTGGTGACGGAGATGATGAAGCAAGAACCCTGCGCACACTCAGACGAGTCGCCTTACGTTAGAGATCAAGAACCAGGGAAAAAGTCTCCGGGTCAAGCCCTCCGACGCTCAAATCAGGTACTTTTCCCCAGAAGCACAGAGAAAGGACGAAAAGTAAAAGACGAGTGTGAAAAAACGAGTGAGCGTACCTGCGTAAGGGACAAAGCTTCCCTTGTTATACTGCAAGCACTGGCGGAGGCAGGGGGGCGCGAGGGGGTGCGGAAGCACCCCCTTGCTTTTGAAAATAATAATAATAAATATATAATCATGATTAAAAATTAAAGGGCATAATTATAATTTTTTGAATTTATTAGACTTTTTCACAAAAGTGTCATAAAAACACCTTTTCCCTTCCTTTCTCATTGCCGATCCTTTTCCAAGCAGCTTTCGTTTTGTTTCTTTCTCGTTCTCGATCCTTTTCCAGCAGCTTTTCAACAGCCGAATCTTCTTTTTCTAAACCAACCCTTTCTTCTTCAAACCAAAAACCCTAATCGCACTAAGAGATCTCATTGTTTCCCCCTCTCCGGTCTCCTCAAATCATTGCACTCATCTTTATCGCCTCTTCACTTCGTCGACGCCTCACGTAAGTGACGCCATTACTGTTTGCGGTTCGCTTGTTCCATCGACGCCGCTGCCACTGTTGACGCCATTGTCACTCATCTTTGAGCACCCTTCTAAATATTTGTCTGGATCCGCCACTGACTGCAAGGGATGCTTCTGGAGTCTGACGGGTGTTAGGGAATGTCGGATGTCAGGCTTTGTCTGGCGGTGAATGACACGTGGTGTCCTCCTATAGGTCTAGGAAGAAATCCGCGGGTGGTGAGCACCAGACCGTTAGCATATTCTCCGACAGGTAATGATTATTCCCTGACAGGTTGTTACGATTCTCTGGCTTACTTGTCGTGTAGTGTATGCTTGCCCCGATCTGTTAACCCTGAACTGGGTCCCTACGCTTGTCGACCTCGCTCTGTGAGGTGTAGACCTATATTTCCTAACCTGCGTTTGCCGCTTCACAAATCCAGATCTGTACACCCAGCCTTGTCCTGCGCGTCCTGTCTTATGAACTCCTGACCTGCCTTACCTTGTGTCGCAACCCGTATGTCTTGGTTTGGTTCCGTTTATCCTGCGTCCTGACTTGTATGCTTCCGTCCGATTCCGTATGTTCCGACTTGTACCCCTTAGTCCGATTCCGTCTGTCCCGCCCTGTATCCTTAGCTTGCACATCCTGACCTGCACGTTTTGGTCCCTATGTTCTGTCAAAAGTCCTGACGTGTATCCTTAGCTTGCACCTCCCGACCTGCACGTTTTGGTCCTGGTGTTCTGTACCGTAAGGCTATAAGTCCTGACCTGTATCCTTGGTTTGCACATCCCGACCTGTACGCTTTGGTCCAGATATCCTGTGTCACAAGGCTATAAGTTCTGACCTGTATCCTTGGTTTGCACATCCCGACCTGTATGCTTTGATTCCTGTGTTCTGTACCGTAAGACTATAAGTCCTGACATATATCCTTGGCTCCGAGTCCCTACTCGACGCGTAGGTCTAACCTCGGACTGCCACTTGTGCCTGACCAGGACCATCTTGTAATCTGACCCTTTGATCTCCACATAGGTTGGATTCTTGACCTTCATGTAGGTCAGACTCTTGATCACCACGTAAGCCTAACTTTTGACCGTCACGTGAGCTTGACTTCTGACCACCACGCGAGCTTGACTTCTGACCACCCCAAAGGCTTGACTTCCGACCACATCCGTTGTCCGACCCCATTATCATGCACCGTATCAACAATAACAACAGAAAGTACACTTATTTTTTGCTCTGCTTTACAACTAGATTGCCCTCTTCAGCCCCTGGTGACTTCTTCATTGAATCCCTGCAGCTCTCGACTTGTGCGGCAGCATAAGCCGCTTCAACTTTAGAGCACATACAGGTTCATAAGAAATCTTTCGACTTGATCATAGGATCTAATTCCATAGAGCACTGAAATCTTTCATAAGGTCTTCTCCAATGCAAGATTATGAAATGTTTATAAAAAAAACTAAAAAAAAACAAGCCTTAAATCACTCTAGAGATGATGTTTGAAATCTATAATTGAAAGGTAGTAGTAAAAATTTAAATATGTTCTTTTGTCTGAAAATTGATATAATATATGATGTAGTGATAAAGAGGAACCCACTAAATGTAAGTTAAAGGATAGAGATAGCAATCGACGTGGAGGTCAAAGTTAAGGAGATCAATATCAGAGGACCAACAGACTCATCAAAAGGGGGGGCCAAGCGGAGCTCTATTGCAGTGGTCGATTGAGCGTAAAGCTTTCGACCGATAAAGGGTTGGTTCAAGCAGAACGCTCATACATCTAAGATCATGAGACGCTCGCCACGGAGCAGAGGACCGTTGGGACAACCGGAGTGTTGATCCTGTCGGACGATAACAAGCTACTATACCCAGACAACGCAAGAAAGAACTGCAGAGGTTGATCGATCGATGAAGTCCCAATTGATCTGTCACCCCGCTCGACCAAACGGCGGGATTATTATCGTATCTCTCAATATCCTTTTGAGAGATAGTGTCGTTGACACACGACATGGTCGACAGACGGATAGTACAACGGAAGCTTCCACTGTCTTGTCAGGAATATGCATGCTCTGTTAAGATATGGTGTCAGAGATACTTTTTTAACAGGTCATTTCATATGATAAATTGGAGAACGTGCCAATGATTAATTAGAGAATGTATTCATGTCTCCAGGAGCGTGCACGTCGCTCACCAGGACACTATATAAATGGGGGTCTTACACCGATGGAGGTACACATTATTCATTATTCATGTCTGTGTCTACTGTTACTCCATTTTTTTTCTCTTTCCGGTGACTAATTTGAATATCGGAGGGTTAACATAGACAACCCCCTTCCGTGACTCGATACTGACATTTTTTATATTACAGAACAGAGGAGAATCTACATCCAATCAATATAACAATTATATTCTTAACTTATTATCTTTATAATTATCAGACAGGAAAAAAAACTCATTTTGAATTCCAATCATTGAAACTATTAGAGAGATATTATTATTGATATTATATATTAGGATCACACGAAAAAATCATTTAAAATTGTAACTAAAGATGTCCTAAAAAAAATCATCTACCAGAAACAAGATTGAACTCAGTCTTAGCATGCAAAAAGTCAAGTCGCAATCCACCGTTGCCTTTCTTTTACAATTCCAAAAAAAACCGCACCTCTCTATTAAAAATCCGAAACTCGAAATCTATCTGTAATTAGAAACACAAATACACAATTACAATTTACAATACAAATTTCGGCGGGTGAGTAACAAACTCGGCTCTTCCCATTATTTAAACCCTTCTTTATCTCCCCTCTCTCTCTCTGGCTCTCGCTCTCTCCGGCGTTTGGGTTTGAAACGGATCGAGATTTGCTTGGAGGTGGCGACGATAGGGTTTTGCCGTCCTGATCGTTCTTGCTATCGCTCTGGATTCTTCTGGTTTGAATCCATGGCCAAGAAGCGGAAATCGGAGGCGACGGGGCTCGACGAGGTGGATCGCACGCTTTATTTCACCTTCTGTGGTGCCGCCAATTCGCTGTCGCAGCTCTACACGCAGGCCATGAATCAGCAGAAGGTCTCCTTCCAAGCCAGCGAGCGTCATGCTCTGGTTAGTTCCTTTCCGTCCTAACCCTTTTTCACATTTGCCTACGATTGAAACTGAGCTCGGGAATCTCGTAAAAAGAAGTCCATCAGGGATGATTTCTTAAAGATTACATTATTGCCTTTTGCTTTCTTGTTAACCTTGACTACCTGTGACGGTTTCGGTAGCACTTTATTCAGCACTACTATGGAGGAATAGAGATGACATCAGACGACGACGAATTTCATAAACTCGATATCAGAGTCAATGAGAATCGAGATTCTTTTTCTTCAAAAAAGGGTTTTATATGGGAAACCCTCAAGCTGAAGTGGTTAAGCGGCAGCAATATTGTTTGATTATTGATTGGTTCCATCCTGCTTGGTGGATGATAGGTTGCATCCCTAAGGGTTTTGAGAAGGTGACTTTGCAAAATTGAGCTTTGCTACAGTATAATCTATCTTGGGATAATGATTCAATGCTTCAATTTTCACCTCACAAGTCTCTTGTGTTTCAAAGGCGCAATTTAGTTGAGAGTCGATTGTGTTCTTGTTATTCAATTTAATTTGACTTTATTCCTGGCCAATCTATTAATCCTTACTTGCTCACTACTCTCACAAGTTCAAACGACTGGGAGTAATGGTCATAAACATGTTTGCTATTTAGTAAGGTTGGAAATTTGTGTGTTGACTTAAAGGTTCAAACTCATGAGTTCGTTGATGTAGTACTTGCATAAAGAGAGAGACTCCCATGGTTTTTTCTTCCTCAAAAGACATCTTGAAGTACATTGATCCTGTCCGGAAGCTGAGTCGAATGGAGGTGGACCTTGGTGTACTGGAGGTTGACGAAAAGTCGCTGTGGCGTCGAATCTATCTGGCACCCCCTTGAAAGGTTCGCACGGGCGGCTGACTAAGGAAGATGACCAGGACGATGACACTGCTGCTCTGCGCACACTCAGACGAGCCCATGAGTCATTAGAGACCATAAACCAGGGAAAAAGTCCCTGGGTCAGGCCCTCCGACGCTCAAATCAGGTACTTTTTCCCCAGAAAACACAGAGAAAAGACAAAAAGTAAAGACTAGTGAGAAATGACGAGTGAGCGTACCTGCATAAGGGACAAAGTATCCCTTTTTATATTGCAACGGATGTTTCTGGGACCTGGCAAGTGTCAGGGAATGTCGGCTGTCAGACTTTGTTTGGCGGTGATTGACACGTGGCTCTTCCTAATAGGCCAGCGGCAAAACCAAAGGTATAGTGAGCCCCGATTATTAGCATATTCTCTGACACATTGATTATTCTCTGACACTCTCTGACAAGCGGTTACGATTCGTTGGTCTGTTTGTCCTGTAGTGCTTGGACGCTGGGTCTATATTCCGAGATCTGTACCCCGACTTGCTTCTGTATGTTGTTATCCGTGATTCGTATGTCTCGATCTGTGCGTTAGGCTTGTATCCCGACCTGCCTTTGTCAGCTGTTATCCATCGCCTGTACATCCCGACCTGTAAGCTAGAGCTATGTCCCGACCTACTTCTGTCTACTATTATCCATGGCTTGTACGTCTCGACTTGTACGCTAGAGCTGTGTCCAAACTTGCTTCTGTTTACTGTTATCCATGGCTTTTACGTCTCGACCTGTACGCTAGAGCTGTGTCCAGACCTGCTTCTGTTTACTGTTATCCATGGCTTGTACGTCCTGACCTGTACGCTAGGTCTGTGTCCCGACCTGCTTCTATTTACTGTTATCCATAGCTTGTACGTCCCGACCTGTATGCCCAATCTGTATCCCGACCTACGTCTGTTTACTATTATCCATGGCTTGTACGTCCCGACCTGTATGCCCGATCTGTTTCCCGACCTGCATTCTCCTACTGTTATCCATGGCTTGTACATCCCGACCTGTACGCCAGGTCTGTATCCCGACCTGCGCTCACCTATTGTTATCCATGGCTTGTACATCCCGACCTGTATGCCCGATCTGTATCTCGACCTGCGTCTGTTTACTGTTATCCATGGTTTGTACGTCCCGACCTATATGCCCGATCTGTATCCCGACCTACGTTCTCCTACTGTTATCCATGGCTTGTACGTCCCGACCTGTACGCCAGGTCTGTTTCCCGACCTGCGTTCATCTATTGTTATCTATGGCTTGTACGCCCCAACCTGTACATCAGGTCTGTTTCTCGACCTACATCTATCCGCTATTATCCACGGCCTATACGTTCCGGCTTGTGCACCCAGTTTATTCTGCGCTAAGGGCCTTCTTTCCTTTACCTGTACTTGGCTTGTGGGCTCAGTCCTCAGTTGTACCTGGCCCATGGGCCCTGTCCTTAACCGCTATCAGGGTTGGCCCTTGTCGTACTTATACTCCCATCCTTTGACCGCCTCATCAGCTGAGACTTGGACCCTGGCCATGTAAGCTGGACTTCTGACCAGCCACAGAGGCTGGACTTCTGACCAGCCACGAAGGCTGGCCTTCTGACCTCCACGTAAGTCTGACTTCTGACCTCCACGTAAGCTTGACTTCTGACCAGCCATGGAGGCTTGACTTCTGACCATCCTGTGGTCTTGACTCCTAACCACATCATCTTACTGACTCACGAACATGCACCGTATCATACATGTAACCTGTTGAGGCTTTCAAACAATAGCTTATGTGGTCTAAATTTGTTTTATAACTGCTAAAGGGCAGTCAAGTGCCTACATTGCTCCCACTTCATACCATCTAACATGGTAAGATTGTATTGTTTTGCCCTTTTTTGAAAGAGTGTGTTTCGAAGGATGGTGACCTCCTTGACCCTTGGAATTTGTGAGACATTGAGGTATTTCCAAACCTAGCCAATGTCATTTAGATTTGCCTTATGATTCATGATGTTGTAATATGTGGTTTCTTTTCCATTTGCAAGTAGTCGAGCAATGGAGTTGTTATGGGTGATTTTGTGTTCCATTTGCTCTTAGTCTAAGCATTGAGAGTACAAGTTTAGGAAATTAGTTGGCTTTGATGGTTTTGATTGTGCAAATGAGATTCATGCTGATGGTTCTGGATACCATCAGATGAATTGTAGGTTGTGAATGGTTTTGAGACTGATTGTTGTCTTCCCATGTGCTTAATCTTGTCTTGTTGTGGGTAAAAAATATTAACTGTGTGAGATTAATATCTTTAACCAGAGTCACAATTAATCTATCTATGCACAAACATTTTGCCAAGATGTTTTACCTTTCTCTTTTCTCTTTTCCCAATCTCTTCTATATGTTTTTTTTTGTCTCACATTGTTCTGCTCTTGCGATATTTAGTTAGTGTGTGCCCTTTACGGAAAACCAGTACTGATATAAAGATCGCTCCTGTAAATACACGGTTTAGGAGAGTTATAATTTTATTCTGCATAGCAAAGAGGATCTCTAACTGTAATCCCCATCTATGATGAAGTGGACCAACATAACCATTGCACCGTCCTTGCCTACTTTTTGTGAGATCAGAATTATCTATTTGTATACAGTTTATAGCCAACTACTTACTAATAAACATTTTTACCATATAGTCAGTTATAGTCTGACTCTTAGCCAATTTCAACAATATTTTCATTCAACTTTTAAATCTCTCTCCTCTGCCTAATTTCCATATTTAGGAATATTGGCTACTCAAATTGTAGTATTTTTAGAAGCTTATTATGTTGGATCAAGACGCACTTGAGAGGGGGGTGAATTACGTGGACTATGCCAGCATATTATGCATATGTGTGTTTTTTACAGGATAAGCTGTATCAATGGATCATCAGAAAGCACGAGGAAGGGTCAAGGGCTACAATAGCTGATATAGTTTCCCACATCCAGGTGGTATTATAATTATGGTATTACTCATTGAATTGATATTTCAGCCACACACTATACAAATCCAGAATTCAAGTTTTCTTATTGTTGTCTCTAAAAATTGCAATACCCTATATGTTCCTGCTCTTTGGTCTGTAGATTGTTATAGTATATTTGTCCTAGCCAAACCCTAGGCTCCAACACTTGAATTACTCACAATACTCCTGTTAGTGGTATCTTTCTTGAGAACATGATGGCCCATGTTTGCTATCCTTTTTATTAACAGAATAACTGACGGCTGCCCCATTTTGAATTTGTCGCCAGTGTGATAGCTAACACATATGTTTGTTATATATGCGCCATTTTGCTTTATTTGAACTCATCTGTTATTACTTCAAGATCAAATGTTTATCTTTCCAAAAGGCTTCCTAAATTTTCATATGCTACCAATTCAGAGTGACAAAATTTTAACGTTTATGCCGTCAACTAATGTTTTGCTATCTCATTATTGCTGATGTAGTTGCCATCTTTTGTCATGGTCTATTGTGAATAGTTTTGGAGTATTCATCGCTGATCATAAAAAAGCTTTCAATCTTTCAAGCATATGTAGCCAACTCATTGCACAATGCATATTCGATATCTGGCAGCTTATCTAGTCCTAGTAGAGAAAATTATATTGATAAAAATGACAAATAGTCTATTATACGAGTATATTTAGTATATTTATTAACACATCAGTGTTAGTTAACCATCTAAAAAATGATTCACATTGTTAGAACTGAAACATTTTGATTTGGTAGTTGAGACTGTGGTTCATTGACATTGGATCTGCTTCCAACCATCAAAAAACTAAGAATTTATGTAAAACTGAAAACTTTGAAGTGGCCTTTCAGTTCAGTAATGTTATGTGTAATCATCACTAATAAGTTAGCTTGCATATTCTCTCAAAATGATTATTCCCTTTGTTATCTGAAATTATTCAATGACGTTGATTTCCACAAACAAAAAACTTTTGTTGTGGTGTCAAAGACTGCTAAGAACTGATAAGATGAACAGAAGAGGCTAAACCACTGCTGGATCAATATCTTATATCTTGGTATTTTATAAAATTTTGGTTAAGATTTTTTTTTCCTCTGCCAAATTTGTGGAAATTGAAGGGATGGCTCGGTAATTTTATTGTCTTGTACGAATGACTTTGACATGATCATTCAGATGTATTACTTTGTATTCTTGTATTTTTATTATGGACTGTCAATGGCAGATATACTATTGTCTCGTAGACTTTAGAGGATTTCTCTTTTTATTCCTTAATCAGTACATGTAACCATTTATTATTATTATTATTTTTATTTTCAATAATAGAAGTTGTAGTACTAATATGATATCTGTTTACGGGCACATCCTTCTACAGACTGAGATGGACTGTTATGCAGGGGAAGATGGATTAGCCCCTCCAAGAGCACCACTGCAAAATCAACACCAACAGACAACAATGCGTCCAATTAATTCAGGCTCCCGAACTTCTTCCGGTCTGTTTGCGCAACAGTCTGTCGGACTTCTCCCTCGAAGTTGTCACACTGATCAAGTTAAAAATTCTGTTTTCAACTGCGCTTTCCAGTCCCGTACGAAGGAGCCTTCAGCCATGTCAGATTGCTAATGGAAGTGATTCGTATGCAAATGGTGCCCCATCAACTGGAAATGCAGGAATTAAGAATCATGATTCAGATCAAAATCAGAATACTAATTCACTCAGCTCCAACGATACATGCATGGATATTCATACGGATAGGCCGCCTTCTCCATCCTATTGACAGCTCATCTAGTCAGTATCTAATTCGAGAGAGAGAGCCGTATCCCATGCAGTTTTATACCAATTGAACCATGTTAAGAACGAGTCTGGTGATCAGCATAGGCATCTTTTCCCTACCTGTCTGGCTGTCTCTCTTGATATGCGACTGCATTAGTCTTTTAGTGGCGGGCTTACTTTCTTTGCCTGGTAATTGTTTTGTAGATGATAAAGAACATCATGGTCCCTACTGCATGTTCTAATTTATGCATGTAGGAACCGATCTATTCAACTTTACAAAACAAAGTTCTGTAATTCTATCCACAAACTTAAATGAAACAAAATGCACAAAAGTGACAAGACAAATATATTTAAGGAGAATGTGGCATCGGTGCCACGCCAAAATTAATTAAGTTTTAAATTAAAATGTCCTTTATCTATTTATATGTATACACTATATGAAAATATTATTTATATATAATAAGAGAGTAATAAAAGGTTTTGTCTCAAATGTTGAATTAAAATCTCGTAATTTATTGGACGATGAATAAGTGCAACAAATTTGGAATAAAGTTTGGATTTGGGCGTAGAATATCATCTTCTTATTGTATGTTTCTATATCTTACTCTCTCTCTCTCTTTTCTTTTGTTTGATTGTTCTCAGAAGCTGATTTAGATTTCTCAAGTTAATTAAATTACATATTATACATGTGATTATGAAAACAACAGATATTTGCTATGTTCTATTATTAACTATTTTGTAATTTTATAAATCATTTAATTTGTGCATTCAATTTAGTTTGGTTGTTAAACAGATTTACTCCTTTATAATATAGATTGTTGTTTTTAATACTCATGTTTGCAATAAAATTATTTATTTTTCAAGTTAAACGGTCAACTGTATAAAATAATTTTTAAAGTAGTAGTAAATAATTACTAAATTGACAATATCATCTTTTAAGATATAATTAAATAATTTTATTATTTTAAATTGCATAGTAGATAAGATCTTATTTTATTTAATTAATTTTTAACAGCATACATTATTGAAACTTTTTTATTTTAAAGATGTTGCCTTATCTTTTATAATTTCATGTGGCGCTATACAATTCTACGTGTCCCATAGCATAGAAAGTCCTGCTAAGCTGTAGTTAAAGTTAAAAAACGGAAGATGCTACTTATACTTATAGAAGGTCAAAGTTCATCGCAGAAGGAATTCAAGATGAGTCTAGGTGTCTAGCGAACCAATACATTCATTCCGAAGAGGCAAGGCTATTCAAGAGTGGGACAATTTTCATGACCCCAATCTCAGTCTCAGTTTTAGTAATTGATTCACCTAGTGACTCAGGCTCGAACTCCCTACCTTCTATCAGACTTAGTCTTAGTATCAGCAACTGACTCACATGTTAACTCAATCTCTGGCCCCCCTGTACCTTCTATCAATCTCAGTCTTAATTTCAGCAACTAACTCACCTACTGACTCAATCTCAAGCCTTCGCACCCTTTATTAGTCTCAGTCTCAGTAACTGATTCACCTACTATACCTTAGTCTCAGGCCCTTGCACCCTCTATTAGTTTCAGCGGTTGACTCACCTTCTAGCCCAATCTCTACCAGTCTCAACCACTGACTCACCTTCTGGTTCAATCTCAATACCCTGCACTCTCTATCGATCTCAGTCTCAATGATTGACTCACCTTTTGGTTCAATCTAGAGCCCCTGCACCCTCTATCAGTCTTAGTCTCAGTGACTCACTCACACTATGGCTCAGTTTCAAGCCCCCATCCTCTCTTAGTCTTAGTAACCGGCCTACCTTCTCTCACAGTCTCAGTCTCAGCGACTGACTCATCTTCTGACTCAATCTCAGGCCCCTCACCCTCTTCCAACATCGAATGTTGACCTTTTTCCAATCTATGTCTTAGTCTCAAATCCTGACTCTGTCTATTTTCAAGGTTACTCCATATCGACTTCACATATTTTCACGTTTAAGGCGGGCTTCTGCCCTACATGGGCTCGTTGGCAAGGACTACGAATATTCCACGATACATGATATGTTAAGAATGGAAGATATCAGATTTAATCTTCTAGATGCCCCCTATTGACTCGTGATGCTAGATGAGTGGGGAGACAACTAACGACTGTCAGATCTAGTCCCCCCATCGGCTCTTACAAGGATGGTATTTTGGGCGACGTGAAGGTGTTTTTCTAGCAACTATATAACCTCTCAGAAAGATAATTGATGTGGATGTAGCATAAGAGAAAGATAATTGATGTGGATGTAGCATTTTAGTCATTTCACCTTTTGAGGGTTTTTGTATGAAAAAGGGAAAAAAAAAAAGGGGGGGGGGGGGGCTTCGATTTTTTAGCTTCCACCACCGGCTCCTCCCTCGGGAGACCATAGCCGCTGCCACGAACAAGGAGGGGGTTTCTTGGGTTCAGCCGCCGCCGCCTCTCTCCCTCACGCTGAACGCATGCCGTCTTTCTCCCTCATGCCAGCCGCAGACCGTTTCTCCTCTCCCCCTCCCTCTCTGGCCATTCGCTGAGGTAGCCGCCGGGGTCATACACACGGAAGGGTGTCGCGCCTCCCTCTCTTGCAAGAAGCCGCAACCCTCTCCATGCTAGTGCCGCCACCAGGAAGAGGAGGTGGGGTTTTCTGCCGCTGCCCTCGCAACGACGAAAGCTGGGGCCACCTTGCCACATCCCCTCTCGGCGGCAGCACACGGGCCACCTCTCCTCTCGCCGAAAGCCTCCTCCGGTGTTGGCTTCCTCGCGCCTGGCCATCACGGCAAAGGCACACGTGGATGTTATTTTCGTCGCCTCCGACGTCGTTCACGCTCACTGCCGGTAGTGCCTCGCCCTCACGCACGAGGGCTCTCCGTCGCCGAGTCCAGCAGCCGTCGCCGCCACCTCTAGTGGATGTCGCCGAGTCCAGCGACCGTCGCTGCCACCCACCTCCAGTGGTCGCTGCCACCCTCTGATGCCACCTCTGTTAAATATCAACTCTAACCCAAATAAAGGATAAAACTTATCCAATAAAAGATAAGAGTTATAGATAAGATTTGCTATTTAATTATTTATTTTTCTAATAGATAAAGATGACGACTTGGTAAAAGATAAAATTAAATATGTGGTCAAGAGTGTTTTTCTCATTTCATGGATAAGAATTAGAATTTTAATGGCTAGGATTTAATTTAATTGAACGGTCCAGATTGTATGAAGAGTACTATAAATACTCTACCTTGTATTTAGTTTCATTGATCAATCAAGTATCAATTTGTGAGTCAAAGTTTTTTATTTTTTCTTCTTTGTCTTAGAATTGTGAGTGATCCACAAAAAGGGTGTTGTAATGTTGTTATTGTTAGTGTAAGACAAGTAATTTATTTACTTGTTTGTTGGTCCAATTTTCAGCAATTGGTATCAGAACCAGGTTAATCAGGGATTATTCTTGGTGGAGCTATCTTAGATTGTGAGGAGTTTTATGCTTTACAAGTTTTTTAATCAAACTTGTTTGGTATAATCAAAGCTTTTCGACGTGATGGGGGACCTTCAAGTAGTAGGAGGTATCAAGAAGCTCAACAACAAAAACTACAACACGTGGGCAACATGCATGGAGTCTTACCTACAAGGTCAAGATCTTTGGGAGGTTGTTGGTGGTAGTGAAGCTACACAACCGGCAGAAGACGCCAATGACATTTTGCGAAAATGGAAGATTAAGGCAGGTAAAGCAATGTTTGCCTTAAAGATCACAATTGAAGAAGAAATGTTAGAGCACATCCGAGATGCCAAAACACCAAAGGAAGTGTGGGATATCTTTGCTACACTTTTTTCAAAGAAGAATGATACAAGATTGCAACTTCTGGAGAACGAGCTATTGTCAATAACGCAATGTGACAAGACGATTGCCCAATACTTCCACAAGGTGAAGTTGATATGTCGCGAAATTTCAGAGCTAGATCCATCAGCTCCTATTGGGGAAGCAAGGATAAAAAGAATAATTATTCATGGTTTGAGGCCAGAATATCGAGGATTTATTGCTGCTATACAAGGATGGCCAACACAGTCATCGCTTCTTGAATTTGAAAATTTACTTGCAGGTCAAGAAGCTATGGCTAAGCAAATGGGAGGACTCTCACTAAAAGATGAAGAAGAAGCGCTCTACACCAAAAAAAATAAAGGCAACTTCAAACGACACACTGGTGGATCTAAAAAGGATGGTGACAAAGGAAAAAACTATCATGGGAATGGAGGCTCTCGTCCAGGGGGAGCCTCGAAGAATTATGGTGATCGTAAAAAATTTTCTGGCGAGTGCTACAATTGTGGGAAGGTGGGCCACATGGCAAAAGATTGTTGGTCCAAGAAAAGGTTCGTTCAAAGCAACACGGCTACTTCCAATTCTAAAGAGAATAGCGAAGATGATTGGGATGCTGAAGCTTTGATGGCTACGGAGGAAAAAGACTTGGCTCTCACAACAACGCCAGAACAGATTGACTACAAAAATGATTGGATCGTGGATTCAGGCTGCTCAAATCATATGACGGGTGATAAAGAAAAATTGCAAAACTTATCTCAATACAAAGGAGCTCGTATGGTGGTTACAGCCGACAACTCAAGGTTACCAATAGCACATGTTGGTAAGACGGTAATTACGCCTCGATATAATTCTAACCAAGTGCCTCTTCAAGATGTCTATCATGTCCCAGGAATGAAGAAGAATTTACTGTCTGTGGCCCAATTAACGTCTTCAGGTCATTATGTTCTATTTGGTCCTGAAAATGTAAAGGTATATCGAAACCTCAAAATTTCAGAAACACCAACAATGGAGGGTCAACGATTAGAGTCGCTCTACGTGATGTTAGCAGAGTCTGCATATATAGACAAGACAAGAAAAAATGAGACAGCAGTTATATGGCACATGCGGCTAGGTCATGTTAACTATTCCAAATTAAACATGATGATGCAGAAATCAATGCTTAAGGGACTTCCTCAACTAGACATACGAACAGACACAATATGTGCAGGATGTCAGTATGGTAAAGCACACCAATTACCATATCAGGAGTCAAACTTCAAAGCAAAGGAACCATTGGAGTTAGTTCACTCTGATGTATTCGGGCCTGTTAAGCAGTCGTCAATTGGTGGTATGCGGTATATGGTGACATTCATTGATGATTTCTCAAGGTATGTGTGGATTTTATTTATGAAAGAAAAATCTGATACCTTCTCAATGTTCAAAGAGTTCAAACAGTCAGTCGAAGGAGAATTGGGAAAAAGGATGTGTTGCTTGCGCACAGACAATGGAGGAGAATATAGCTCAAGAGAGTTCTCTCAATACTTGAGAGAAAGTCGAGTATATCATCAATACACTTGTGCCAACACACCACAGCAGAATGGTGTAGCAGAAAGAAAGAACCGACATCTTGCAGAAATTTATCGGAGTATGCTGCATGAGAAGAATGTACCTGGACGTTTTTGGGCTGAAGCAATGAGGACTGCAGTTTTTATCATCAATAAACTTCCTCAACCAAGCAAGTTTGACAAGAAAGCTATTAGATGCATCTTTGTGGGATACGATAGCTAGAGAAAGGGGTGGAAATGTTGCGATCCAACAAGCGAAAGATGTTACACTTCACGAAATGTAGTGTTCGATGAAGCATCTTCTTGGTGGACCACAGAGAAGGAGGTCTTGCCAGAATCTAAAGACCTTGAAGATAAAGTACAACAAAAGATGAGGGAGCATATAGTTCAACTTCAATCAGATTCAGATGAATCAGGAGGTCCAAATGATAATGATGCAAAGCAAAGAGTGGCTCAGAGTTCTTGGCAAACCGGCATATATCAACATCTAAATGAAGAAGAAAGGCCTAATGAAGTGGAAGAATTAACTCCACAATCTCAACTCCGAAGGTCAACAAGAACACGAAGGCCAAATCCAAAATATGCAAATGCAGCCATAGTTGAAGAAGCAGTAGAGCCTGAGACGTTTGAAAAAGTATCACAAAGTTCTGAGTGGATGACAACCATGAAACAAGAGATTGATGCACTGCAACAAAATCAGACTTGGGATCTCATACCAAAACCAAGAGATGTGAAACCCATTTCGTGCAAATAGGTTTACAAAATAAAGCATCGTCCAGATGGGTCAATTCAAAAGGTTTCGTGATCAACTCGGCATAGTACAAAGGGTTGGTGTTGAGTGGGAGTGTTAAATATCAACTCCAACTCAAATAAAGGATAAACTTATCCAATAAAAGATAAGAGTTATAGATAAGATTTGCTATTTAATTATTTATTTTTCTAATAGATAAAGATGACGACTTGGTAAAAGATAAAATTAAATATGTGGTCAAGAGTGTTTTTCTCATTTCATGGATAAGAATTAGAATTTTAATGGCTAGGATTTAATTTAATTGAACGGTCCAGATTGTATGAAGAGTACTATAAATACTCTACCTTGTATTTAGTTTCATTGATCAATCAAGTATCAATTTGTGAGTCAAAGTTTTTTATTTTTTCTTCTTTGTCTTAGAATTGTGAGTGATCCACACAAAGGGTGTTGTAGTGTTGTTATTGTTAGTGTAAGACAAGTAATTTATTTACTTGTTTGTTGGTCCAATTTTCAACAACCTCCAGTGACAACCACCAGTCGACCCACGACCTTTGTCGGTGGCACAGTGCCAGCGAGGTTGTTGGCACCCCTATAGCCAAATATGACCATTCAGTGCCGCTGCCATATTCATGGTGCCTGTTCGGCCCTCGATCCGCACTATCATACAGTTCAGACGTCGATCCGCGTGGTCGCTGCCACCCTCTGATGCCACCTCCAGTGACAACAACCAGTCGACCCATGACCTTCGTCGGTGGCACAGTGCCAGCGCGGTTGTTGGCACCCCTATAGCCAAATCCGACCGTTCAGTGTCGCTGCCATATTTGTGGTGCATGTTCGGCCCTCGATCCGCACTATCATACAGTTCGGACGTCGATCCGATATTCGATCCATATCAGCGTACGATTTCGACGTTGATCTGGCGCTCGAGTCACCGCTGATCCGACCTTCGGGCTACTGCTATTGCACTCTGCCTCCGTGATCTGTGTTTTGCCTTGTGTGTCGTGTTCTGGCCATCGAGTCGATGTATTTCGCTCTTCGTACCGCTATTATGATTGTGAGTCATTGGCATTAATCGGCCTGTGAGCCGCTATGGTATCCGGCTTAGGTGCCGTTGTCATGTCTCGGCCTACATGCCGCCTTTGGGACCCATGCTGCACTTGATTCTGTGTCGTCGCCCCCAGGTCCGGCTCCTCAGCTGACTCATGTTCATCTACCTTTCCGAATCACGACGACTCGATCAGCATCGTGACCAACTCACCGATCCATCTGAGGGCTCCCCCCGGGGGTTTGGGTATGTCACTGTACTCATTTTGCATTTATTTCGTGATTTTTCTATCATTCGGCTGGTTATATATTCGTGGGACTCATCTTGAGCATCAGGGTACCAAGGACCGGGGCAACCCGGTCATTTACTGTAAGTACTGTTGACCAGAGGACTTCTAATGACTTGGTCAATGCAGAAGACAACTCACAATCCAGGTTATAAAGATACGGTCAACATTTCAATCATGTCATCCTGACAATTCCGTCTTATCAAATTCCCAACAGAATCAATAATGAAGAGGGATTCCGGATTCTCTTCAATTCTAACAGATTCTACCTTTCTTCTCTATCTTCATTTTTCAACGTATCATCTCAAGTAAAGCCAAAATTTATATAAAATATTTAATTCTTCTTTACCGTATATTCCTTTGTGATCGTATAATTAAATCCATCGACTGATGGATTAAAAATTTCAGAAACAAAGAAACTCTCGGCGCATTAATGCCTGAGTCGTCGACAAAGTGAGAACAAAAAGCAAAGATATTCGCATGCGTCAGGTAGCTTTCCATTCTATAGAAAACTCTTCCCTCGTGATCCACATCTGAATTAAACTAACTGTCCGTTATTTCTTTTATCATGGTGTGGAATGAATCCACTCTTCTTTGTTAAACCTTAAAAAAGTCTGAATACTCGCCAGCCACGACATTCATCCAATTGGATGACCCTAAAGAAATCCAGTTGCTATATATAGCATCTATATGCTCGTGGAGAATAACTTGATCTTTGTAGAAATTCTTATCACGACAATTCTTCTCTATTCTTAAAGAAGTATTGAGAGTAGGTAAGCCAATGCATGGCTAAAAGTTTATCATGTTCTTGTGACAGAGCCATTCCATCTACTGCCTTTGTCCTTCGCTCCCATTTCAAGTCTTTTATTAATTTTGTGGATGACTTTTCTTCATAAACACTCAATAAAACTACTGCAGTTCATTGCTCCGCGGAAACAAACAAAAATAATGTTCCACAGACAGAAAAGGAAGGCTCTCGGTATCCGCAGCTTTGCTCCTGGGACACAGAACACTTATGGGTGAAATGTAGCCTGGTACAATCGGAGTCGTTCATGATGCATACGCGATCGCACATGGTCGTTGATCTGTCTGTAGCGGTTCAAGGAAGGCTGCCTTCGTATGCGGGGTCCGCATCGTATGTTCGCTGCTGGACCCAAAACCCTAGACAACCAAAGTGAGAACGAGGCGAAGCGTGAGCTATAAAAAAAAAAAAATCAAGGTTGGAATTCTAAGCCTCGTGCGCTTATAAATAGGAGAGAGTCTTTGGGGGATTGTGGATGGTTGAAAGCTTCCAAGAGGTGCGTTTGCCCTTTCGGTATAGAGCTCCAGGCGGACGATGGAGGTAGGCCAAGGTTTGGAGTTGGTGGCGGAGGCCACGATGGCGGAGAAAGGTTCTAGGTTCCGGAGGATTTGCGTATTCTGCGGGAGCCAATGCGGGAAGAAGTCTAGCTACCAGGAGGCGGCGGTTGAGCTCGGAAAGGAACTGGTACATTCACACTGCGTAAATCAAGTTGCTTCCTTTGTCGGATAATTTTATTCTTTTTTCCTGATGGATTCGAAGGGTTTCGAGGTTTCTCTAGAACAACCACGAGGAATCCCGCATTCGATCATCTGGGATCTGTCGAAGAGCAAATGAACTTCTGTCGTTTTTTGTTAAATTTTGGTCGAATGACTTTTCGGGATCCTTTTGTTTCAAAAGGAGAACTTTTTGTGATTTGTTTTTTAGTGGATCATTCCATGGGTTGCACTGGTTTAATTAAGATTCCATCTTCTTCTTGGATTTTTTATAAATCTTTTTTCGAACGTTTGATCTGATTGTTGTGTTAGCGAAAGGTTGGATGGGGTTTCTTGGGAGTGCTTGCGCAGTGGGAGTAATTCGGGAGTTTGGCATGATGGATTGCTAGCTGTAATCTGGTTGTCTGTCGATCAGCCTTCTTGCGTGGGCTCTGTCAAGTGCCAAACAAACGAAAAGAAGGAAGCAATATTCTATTGCTTTAACCAATCTAAATAGAGGCTATCGATTTACCTTACATGGGATACTGATGTATGCGACGAGCTGACCTCTGCAAGTTGGCATCATGACATTACTATGCTACCTTCGACCTTCCAAACTAATCTGGACTCCGTTCCATCTATGATTTGTCTTCTTTGATTTCGTTAACTGGTCCTCAAGCTTAGGAACTTAATTGGCAATTCAAAAATACTAGCTCTTGGTTTCCCCGCATATGCATGTCATTTTATTCTTATTGGCATGTTCCTGAACAGGTGGACAGTGGCATCGATCTGGTGTATGGAGGAGGAAGCATTGGGTTAATGGGCCTTGTTTCTCAAGCAGTCCATGATGGAGGGCGCCATGTCTTGGGGTCAGTCTCTCTCTCCCTTCCTCTTTTACCGACTCTGGTTTCCCATTGTTTGGTCATATGCTTAAGAACTAGCGACGCGTTTTCCATCTCCTTTCACCAGGTACATATTTTACTAGTGGAACCTAGTAATGGTATTTGCGTTACATAAAAAGTGGAGCAATCTGGAGATTTAAACTATATGTGAACAAAAGGCACTTTTTTTTTTTGGCACAAGCAAATCTGTTGCATGCAAAACTGCATTATAATTCTTCAACACGTAATCTGTTTTGTCTATTTGGATTACCAGGAAAGCTCCAAGGGTATTATTATTTGTCAGTCTTAACTCTTACAAATATATGTCTTGTAATTTCATTTGATATTTAATTAATATCATATTGTTATTGCATAGAAAGATCTTGCTCTATTTCTATCTCATGTACTTAATGCATTTATTTATTTATTTATTTTATGTTTTTCAGGATTATTCCGAAGTCTTTGATGCTAAAGGAGGTGAGTAAATTTCAGATCCATTCTTTTTTCGATGCACAGAAGAAGCTTATGGATTTGTTCTCAAGTACTTTACTATCAGTGCTCATTAGACCTTTGGGATCGAAAGTGTTTGTATTTCTTTTTCATAATTATATTTTGGAAGTTGCCTACATTTAGGATGTGGTATTAATGTGAATTTGAAGAGCATAAATAAATTTGTTCTACCAGCTTTCCTTTACTTCCCTCTTTGTTTAAGTAGATTAAAGTTGAAAGTGCTCCTTTTTGTTCACCTTAGTAATCATCGTAATGTATTGTGCTGTTTTTTTGCAGTTAACTGGTGGGACAATAGGAGAAGTTAGGGCAGTATTAGACATGCATGAACGAAAAGCTGAGATGTCTCGACAGGCAGATGCCTTTATAGCTTTGCCTGGTATACTTCTGAAACACTTTATAACTAGTTCTACTTTTTCTTAATCCGTGGTCTTCCTAACATGCGTCTTGTAATGCCAATCACACAACAGGTGGCTATGGGACACTCGAAGAACTACTAGAGGTCATTACGTGGGCTCAGCTTGGAATCCACAAGAAGCCGGTAAGTTATATAGTTTAAGCTTAGCTGCAATATTGACCTACCTTTTGATTTATCAACGTTCCATACCCGACGTGCCTGCCTTTCACATGTATATTTCTATTTTATCTTCATATAAGTGGGATCATGTTATTTAAAGAAATGTCGACGTGATTGACTCATCAGGTTGGACTATTGAATGTTGATGGCTTTTACAATTCATTGTTGTCATTCATTGATATGGCTGTCGAAGAAGGTTTCATTTCCCAAGCTGCTCGGCACATAATTATATCTGCCCATTCCGCCAAGGAGCTAATGAGAAAACTTGAGGTACGCATCAATAATATATTGTAAGCTTATGATTCACGCATGCAATTTTATAGCCCTCCAACTTGCCCTTGCGTGCATGTCTCAATTATCTCGGCAATGGCCTCATCCGATAGTAATTAATTATTTAATTAGTTTGACTGGGCAAATTTAATTTATAAAAAACCATTCACTCTGTTTCAGCTTGACGTTTCATTTTCTTGTTATAAGTCACATTCTTTTAAAGTTAACGGTTTTGATTATGTAGTGAAGGTTAAGATTCCTTTAAACGGACCCTAAATAATTTAAACTCGTGACATCTTAATCATAAGAATTTACCAAACAAACCAGGAATGCTTAGAAATATAGCCTGAAGAGATTGTGCTTTGTATTTTGTAGGAATACATACCGGAGTATGAATCCACTTTGGTGTGGGAGACTGAACAGCAGCCTCTCAGCTTTGTGCTGGAACCAGAATCCGGCATTGCTTCCTAACTTCTCCGGCCAACTGATTTCCTAACGAAACTTACTATATACTCTTCAAA
Organism: Zingiber officinale; assembly: GCF_018446385.1. Lineage (NCBI taxonomy): Eukaryota > Viridiplantae > Streptophyta > Magnoliopsida > Zingiberales > Zingiberaceae > Zingiber > Zingiber officinale. The sequence continues at coordinate 4,005,230 of NC_056001.1, forward strand.
CACCAGGATAAATAGAAACAAAGTACAGTTTGAAAGTAAATAGCGGTCAGGACCTATATCTTCTCCATAGACTTGCATTAGACTGCACTTCCCATTAGTAGATTAAATATTTGATGACTCGTATGACATATCCCATTCCTCATGAATCAATTTAAATCACAAGTTGTGTACTTCGTTCTGTGTGTCACTTCCAGTGGAAGGATAGATAGATTTTGAATTCTGTATCTATTTATCGTGCATAAACTCAATGATTGGATTGGACCCTTGTTGCCGTCTTGTAGTCTCCTTTTGAATTCATGATTTAGCGAAGCAAACGTTACGTACGAGGTCCTGTGCTGGTGATAAAGGTTAAAAAATGGGTTTTCTGTTTGAAAGTAACTAAGAGAAGTAAAAGAAAAAAAAAAAAACTAAGAATGCTTGACTAGAACTAGTGTTTGAAGTCATTAAGTAGTCCATTTTGATTAATAAAGTTATTTTAATTTTTAAATTGTCGCTTCAAATTCTGATTTGGCCGGCTTGGAGCTTTGATAGAGCTTCATGGATGGAAGCACAGCGTTTTTGCTCTCATGGGTCAACTGCAAAGGATGTTCCTTTTTCTCAGTGGAAAATATCAATTGGTCCTCTCAAGAGGAGATTCTTAGATGTGTGTTTTATTGATAATTAACTAATGCAAACACAGAAACACTGGGAAGATGAATCAATGATAGTCGAGTTGGATTCTAAGAAAGTGTTCGATAAAGATAAGTGGTAAGCCATGAAAATTTGGAAGACGGAAATAGCAGTGAGAGAACTATCTAATGTTAAATATGAGGCAGAAAAGGAGGGAGAAGAAGATAGAAACAGGAGCGAGACTTATAGATAGCGGAAGTGGTGACGAGGAAGTCCATGAAATCGTAGAGTAAGTTGTGAGGTGAAAGAAATTTGAAATATCACAAGATAAATAGTCGGAAGGAATAAAAAGTACATTGATATCACAAGATTCCAGGCATTCATGCTTCATTATTTATGTTGACTCCTTACAAAGTGATGCCTTTCTTCTTTCTGAAAAATTAACCTTACTTTCAACAGATGTTGAAATCCATGAATCACAGGGATTCTGTAATGATAATTTATAAACAGCGAGTGGATTTCCAAATCAGGTTGCAGTGGACAAGTACAATGGTGGCATATGCCACTCGTCGCCGTCGAATCACCTTAAAGATTGAGGTTGAGCAGTTCTTGAGCTTTGGGGTGAGATATGAGTTACGTATGATTTTTGGCTTTAATTTCTGTATACAAAATTAATACTCTCTTGTTAGGAGTGCCGTTAGTTTGAAGCCGTAAAAGGATCAGAAATTCTTTAACTAACCTTTTTGTAAAGCGCGAATTCGATACGCGAAAGCGCGCGAAGCAACCGACCCATCAGCAATGCAGCGCGCGAAAAAGCAGAGTGGGCTGCTAGAGAAGAATCAAAGCGAAATTGGCCGCCTCAGCTGGATCCAAAGCGAAATTGGCCTCAAGATTTACTACTACGACGAACCGCTCCTTCTGGAGGAGGCCAAGCCAGAGGGAGCGGATCCAAACCATCCCACTCCCGCACCGCTTCCCAAGCCTGAATAACCTAAGGACCTGCTGCCGGATGCCCCTGCTCCTGTTCCTACGGAGGCCGCTATCGAGACGCAGTCCCCGCCGCTGGTCTCCATTGTGGTTGTGGAGGAATCTCCGCCTCCTTCCGTGAACATGAACGCTGAAGCGGTGGCACCACCGTCCCCGGAGCCCACATCGATAGAGGCGTACCCGCCGGAGGTGCGGAAGAAGCAAACTTCCGCGAGCAAGGAAAGGGATGGACGGGTTTCGTCGAAGAGCTTCGTTTCTGGCAGCGAGTCCGTCGACCGAGCACCGCCGGCGGTCTACGACTTGGTTGAGCCGATGTACTACCTTTTTGCCCGCGTTGGGAAGGCATGGGGGCTTCGCCCGACCGAGTCCTTCGCATGTGAGGATCCGAGAGGGGTCACATGCCCGCCGTTCCTTGCCGGGGCGCAACTGCGGTGGCGGTAGCGGAAACCCGGAGTGGAACCAAGTGTTCGCTCTGAACCATGGCAGGCCAGAGTCTAGGCTAGAGATTTCTGTTTGGGACAGCTGGCCACCAGAAATTTTCATAGGTGGCGCGTGCTTGGATCTGACAGACGTCCCCGTCCGAGAAGTGCCGGACGGGCCGCTGGCTCTTAGAGGGTGGCGGCGGCAACGATGCATCAATAACAACAGGGGACATCATGGTGGCGGTGTGGACGGGGACGCAGGCAGACGAATCGTTCCCGAGGCGTGAAGTTCGGGAAGGCTGGATGCCCGGATCCTCTGTTCACATTTTATTGATCAAGAAATCATCTATTTATATAGATTGGGGAACATCAATTTCCACTAATACGTACGAAAGAATCATCCTCCGGTCCGCAGACCAGAGGATCTCAGCTGGGAGCTCGGACGAGCCGTATGTGAGTTAGGTCTACACCTGATCAAAAGTGTACCACTCGCCTACGATGTGGTACCTTCGGGCCTCCATCATCGAGGCCCAGGATCTGCGCCTTGCAGCGCCGGCGTCAGTGCACGACGTGCGCATCAAGATTCGGCCGGGGTTTCAATCGTCAAGGACGTGGCGGCCCAACTCGATGAATCGCAGTTCGTGTTCCTTTACATGGATGGAGGATCTCATGTTTGTCGTGTCCGAGCCCCTCACAAACAAGGAGATGCTCGTGATGATGGAGGACCGAACAACCAAGGAGGCGGCGCTGCTCGGATACACAGTAATAATTTGTCCTCGGTGGAGCAAAGATTAGATGAGTGTCAGGGGGTGGCGTCGCAGTAGTTGAACCTCGAGGCGGCAATCGAAGGGGAGGGAGGAGGGGGAGTAGGAGGGCCGTTGAGTGGCGGCACTATTGAGGCCGCATCAACCTCCGGCTGTGCCTGGAGGGAGGATATTACGTGCTGGACGAGGCGGCGCATGCATGTGTGCAACGACTTCCGGTAGACGGCGAAGCAGTTCTGGAAGTCAGCAGTAGGCGTGCTGGAATTAGGCATTATAGGGGTCCATGGTCTACTCCCGATGGCGACGGCGGAGGCAAGGGCTCCACCGACGTCTACTGCGTCGCTAAGTACGGCAAGAAGTGGATGCGGACGTGGACTGTTCTCGATAGCTTCGACCCTAGATGGAACGAGCAGTACACGTAGCAGGTGTATGACGCTTGCACGGTGCTCAACGTTGTCGTGTTCGACAACTGGCGGATGTTCGAGCCGACGAGCGATCGGCAGGACTACCGGATCGGCAAGGTCCAGGTCTCCACTTTGGAGAGCAACAAGGTGTACACGAACTCCTACCCGCTGCTGCAATTGCTACGGCCCGGTGTCAAGAAGATGGGAGAGGTGCAGCTGGCGGTCCGCTTCGCGTGCACGACGCTGTTGCGCGACACCTGCGCCATGTACGCCCAGCCAATGCTTCCCCGAATGCACTACTTGAAAGCCATTGGGGTGGTGCACCAAGAGGTGTTGCTGGTGTCGGCAATTAGGATGATGGCGTAGTGGCTGGAGCTACGCTTGACCATGATTTGGAACCGACGGCTCGGAATCGTCGGTTCGACGGTTCCAGGCAGGTCAGACCCTTAACCTTAATCGTCTAAGATGATTACGGTTCACGGTTCAGAACCGCCGGTTCACAGTTCGTCACGGTTCGCCACGGTTCAAGATTAATATGTTAAAAAAAATTAAAAATTAAACATTAAAAATTAGAAATTTAAATTTATTAAAAAATGGCTTGCACTTATTTAAGTTGTCTACGTATCCCTTTAGGGGAATCAAAGCCCACATAGTTCTTTTACATTTTTATCCTTTTACATTTTCATTCACTTTCATTTCCTGTTCCTGTCGTATTTGTTCCTTCAGTATCAAAATCTTCCTTCAGTATCAAAATCTTCAACTTCGTCATCTGAAAGTTGCATTCCTTGAATTCTTTTCTCCGCTCTAGTCCAATCGTCCAGTAATGCTTGGGCTTCCAATGAGTCGGGAGACAAAGTTGATCGTCGTTCATCTAATATGTTGTCGTCCGCACTGAACATCTGCTCCACAGCAACAGTTGACACTAGAAAAGCTAAAATTTCTTTTGCGATCATGGAGAGAACGGGAAAGCTTTGAACCTTCTGTGACCACCACTTTAAGATATCAAAGTTTTCACTATCTGCTTCATTAAAATCAAAAGAAGTCATAAAATAATTCTCAAGTTCCTGTGTGGAACTTGAGGATCCTCATGGACGTTTTGTCCGTTCTTTTAATAAGAGTTGTGCTTTTGTAAGTTTTAAATTACTACTAGTAGTTTGTTGAATTTCAGAAATATTAATTTATATTCCATATTTTGCATAATATTGATTATAAATATCATATAAATAAATTCTAACATTATATATAATATTAACTGGATTAAGGGGAAGAAGAATCTTTAATTGGAATTAAAGCGTCATAATATAAAGTTAACATTTCTGGTAAAACTTCTAATTTAAATCTAGGATCTAAAGCAAATGCAATTAAATAAATTTCAGGAATTAAATAAAAATATTTTTCCCATTTAGTTTTCATAGCTAAGATGCAAGGAGATAAAGATTCATTATTAATATGTTCATTTAAAACTAATACTATATTAGAAAAATTTTCTAAAACTAATTGAGCAGCGGGATAATAAACCTCGGAAAGTTGTTCGGTTGCATCATTAAATACTTTTAAAATTTCACAAATACTACTACAAATATTCCATTGTTGTGAAAATAAATATATATTAATATTAGTGTTTTGTGAAAAAAATGAACATAATAATTCTTTATATTGAAATAATCTTGTAATAATTGGTATGTTTAATTCCAACGTGTTGGTACATCATGTGGAAATTTTTTTGGTCTCATTCCATTAATTTTACAAAACCTACCCCATTGTTTCATTATAGATGGATGAGACCATAAATAAGAAATTGCAATTCTAATTGGTTTAATATAACTTTCTAAAATTTTTAAACCATCTTGGACACATAAATTTAAAACATGGTATACACAACGAATATGCAAAAAATAAACCTCCAATAATAGGTTGACAAACAAATTTTAGATCATCTATACAAGCGGTATTAGAACTAGAATTATCTAATGATATTGAAAATATTTTATGAGTTAAACCATATTCTTCTAAAATTAAACATAATAATTGTGTGATATTATGAGCATTATGTGATTCATCAAAAACTCTATAAGCTAATAATCTTTTTTGGAGGTTCCAAGAGTTATCGATCCAATGGCAAGTCACACCGATATACGAATGTGTTTGCCAATGATCACTCCAAATATCGGAACATAAAGAAATTTTATTATCTAATTTACTAAATTCATCAATTAAATTCTTTTTCCCTTGTGTTACTAATTTTTTAATTTTATGAGTAAGTGTAGTCCTAGGAACACGTTTAGTACATGGATTAAGAGATTCTTTACAAAAATCTTCAAATGTGCATTTAGATCGAAAACTAAAAGAAAGATGTTATACGGAAACAAATTTAGCTAATGATTCTCTTAATTTATTATCCGAATATAAAAATAAACCGGAATCGGTACTACCGCTAGTTGAAGAAAATCTTGATAATTGTATTTGAGAACAGTCGAGTCCATATTCCGTCGGGTGCTTCATTTCTACATGTCGTTTCAACGACCCATAGCCGTCGCCGGCTTGGAATTTGTAGGAAGCATTGCAGTGCTTACATTTTGCACGCATTTCTCCCGACGAAAGAGTGATCTTCTCAAAATGTTTAGTGAAAATATAAGACTTTAGAGGAGGAAGTTCTCGAACCTTAGAAGTAATTGCATCGGTACTTCCTTGTGTTTCGGGTGTCGGATTCGGAAGATGCTCGATCTTATCATCGGTGGATTGAATGTTGGGGTCCTCCTCTCGCGGATTCATTATTTGCTTTCCCTTCCGAGCTCGAGATGATGCACCTCCGCGGCCTCCTTCCATTGTAATTGAAAATTGAAAACGAAAACGTGTACAGATTAGAGAATATGAAAATGAGATTAAGAGTAGAGAAGATGTGTGTGAAAAATGATGAAATGAGCTCTCTATTTATAGAGTTTTGATAGTAACGGACACTAAATCATAGTCATTGATCAAAAAATGGTCAAATGATCCTAACCGTTGAAAAAAAATACCCAAAAAACCCTTCCAACGGCTACGAACCGCCGGTTAACTGGTGGTTCCAACGGCTGAACCGCCGTTTAAAAAAAAAAATTGCGACTGAACCGCCGGTTTTACAACCAATGAACCGGAACCGGAACCGGCCTGGCAACTTGCCGGGCCGGTTCCGGTTCGACCCGGCGAACCGGGTCAACGGGCAACCGGCCCGTTGACCCGGTTACGGGCCCGGGCTGGGTCCGGGCCAGACGCGGCCCGGGGTCGGGTCTAGCTGGAGCGGTCGGAACCGCCACTGGGGCGGTGGATGCTTGACGCCGACACTCACTCGTGGAGCATTCGTTGGAATACATAATGCGGAAATACACTGACAAAAAAAAAATAGAGAGATAAGCAAAAAAAAAAAAAGATAATTATTTCTTTATTATTGATTAATAATTATTATATGTTAATTCATTATTTATACATATTATCAAGATAATATAGAAAAATATAATGATAAATATGAAGACATATTATTATAAATATGGTAATAATAAATATAGAAATATGGTTTGAAATACAATCCGAATGTGGTAAATCATCAATAATTAAAATCAATTTTTGAATATCTTGAATTGCTATCTTTGTCGTCATTACCTCTCGACAAATTCAACGGGAGATATTTGAATGTCGTTGACTTTGGTGTTAACCAATCATATCTTCTAGAGCAAAATCCATCAATGCGATCAATGAAACGACAGATTTGTTGAACTTTGCCTTTGATGAAAGAAGACAACAACTAGAAGGAGACGAAGAGTTGTTGTTTGATGGTTGGAATCTGATCTGTCTCCGGAATAAAAGCAACAGAGAAATAAGGCTGCATTTTGATGGTTGCATATGCTAGAGCAGAGGAAGAAAATCTGCTATTGTGTGCTTAGCAAAAACTTGTTATTTGACCGTCTAAAAAAGAAACAATAGTTATGGAGAAAAGATAGTAATAATGAACCTGCTATTGTAAAAGAGGAGATAGAAGGAGAAGAAAGAGAGAAAGAGATAAAAAGGGATGAAATTTGATGTCCTTGAAATTATGAAGAACAAAAATATTGCTCTTACAACAAGAAAATTAAGAAGAAAAAGAGAAAAGAGGAGGAATTGCCTCACTAAAAAGAAGATAGGAAAGCGAAGAAAAGATGACAATAAATAAGAGAGAGGAGTTTTAGAATAACTTGTTGATTTTGAAAAAGAAAGATTAAGAGGAAGAAATTTGTTAGTAGAAGATTTCTTATCGAAATTTGAAAGAAGAAGAAGGGGAACATTAATGAGGAAAGATAAGAAAAATAATTTCAGACTATTTTTTAGAAGGAAACAACAATAGAATGAAATAAAAAATAGGGGCTAAAAGTCGAAACAACGAGGGAAGGGAAAGAGAGGAGAAAGGCTCAGAAGGTAGAGGACGTGTTAGAGGACGTCAGCTTCTTGGAAAAAGAGGACTTGATAAAGTAAAGTGGGTTTCGATTCTTGAAGAGAGAGAAATAGAAGTCGTGGAAGAGAAGAATATATATATATATATATATATTTATTTATTTATTGTGGGAAAGCATGTCAGAAAAAGAAATTTGGACTGTTACGGAATTTAAAAACAAGAAAAGAAGCGGGTCAAAATAAGGAAAGAAACGAAAAGTAGAATTTTATTTTAAAAAAAAAAAAATTAGAAGACCAGCAATTTAGAAATATGCTCATGAAGAAATGACTACATATGATAAGGAGGTGGGGGTGTTGAAGAGATTTAAGGAGAAACAATAAGTATAAATAGAAATACGACTTTGGTGATTTGTTTTTTTTAAAACAAAGAAGGGTGAAGGGGTGGGAATGGGATCCTCTGGACCGCTTTTTGCGGTCCAGGGGATGGTCCCTCCACATGCATTGGTGAGGATGAATGATCCCCACCTATTTTATGAATGAGGGGCTTCTATTCCACCAATGAATATGGAGGGACCACCCCCTGGACCGCAAAAAGCAATTCAGAGGATCTGCTCTCGAAGTAGTGAATGCAGGTTTGAGATAACTCAATCAAGAATAGAAGAAAAACAGTTGTAGAGGAATGCGATGGTGAGATTTCCCATACCAATAAGGACCCGTACCAGTAAGGAAGCCGCTAGAATCTAGTTGCTATAAAGAAAGACAAAAGACTGCTAGCTGCTAGAACTCGTTGCTAGGAAGGAAAAAAAAAGTTGCCACTAAATTTCTATTTGTACCTTGATCATGTCCGAATCAAGAGTCAGCGGATGCTGGGCACGTGGCGCTCTCTACTGGATCCTCGAGTGCTCCGGCGAACCTGCAACAAAACCGAGCCGGGAGGGGTGTCCCGGCGACGGTCCTCGGACGCTCAAGTCAGGTAAGTGTTGGAGAAAGTGGCTGCCCAATTTGTATTCTACGTACCTTTGGCGAAGTAATAGCCTCTTTATATAAGACGGAGAAGGAACCGATGCACGCCCACCGAGGTGCGTACGTGTCAGCAACTCATACCACGGTATGCACTTGTCAGAGAGCTTACCTGACACCATGCTGCCACAGTCCGAGCATGTTCTTTGATGGGATGGCAGGACCACCCGTTGTCAGACTAGAAGTATGGCACAGCCATACGACTTGACGGCTGTCAGAAGATGTCCCCGTCTTTTACCCACCGTCTGACTAGGGTGCCCGGCCCGCCGAGCGGGCGATGAACGTCGTCCGGGCGGCCTTGATTCTTTGCGCCGTCCGGGCGGCACCTCCTTCCGCTCGGTCATTACGCACTGCTTTATTTGAGCGTCGGACCCCTGGTCCCTACCAGGGTGCCTTTTACTATCAGATTTTCCTTTCTTCTGAGTCCGGTCGGCTCGCCCTTTTCCGGCGAGCCATTGGACCTTGTGACCTCCCCTCAGCGTTGACTCCTTATGGGGTTTCGGATTTTTACCGCCGGATCACTTGCCTTCCTCTCGAGTCTAGTCGAAGGAGGCAAAGTCCGACTGACTGGACTGCCGATCTGTCGAACAATGATCATTGCCTTAGGCCGCTCGGCCAGGCATAAAGATGCTTATCCGTGCGGCGATATCTGTCTGTCCGGCGATACTTTGTCCATGCCTTGTATTTTTTGGGAATCGATGTCCGTTGTTCTCCCATACTACCCATCACGTGCTCTGCGCGAGGTAAGGGGAGCTCATTAAATGCGGCTAGTACCCGGCTGACACGTGGCGACCGTACATTTGTCAGAGTATGGCGGTTACGTCACTTCCGATGGGACAGCCGCCGTTTGAAACGGACGATCCGATGACAACCTCGATATCGACGACCTGGATCGGACGGTGGAGGTTGCTTCCGGGCGGCCATATAAAGCTTGCGGCTCCGCTTCCGCTGCCGCCTCGCTGCTTCATTCTTCTCCAGCTCTTCTCTGCTCGTATTCTCTTCCGGCAACCTCGCCCCTCAACTCTTCGGCAAATCTCGGCCCTTCGTCGATCATCTTCTTTGTTTGTAAGGCCTTTTCTCTTGTTCCCAGCGCTTTCTTCTTTTTGTTACCCGTTTCCTTCAATTGGCTTCTTCTCCCTTCTTTGCTCACCCCTCCCCTCGGCATCCTATATTCTCGTCCCTTGACCATGACTAGCACTTCACAGTCGACTGGCGGAGCTCCAAGTCTATGGTACACGACCATGGAGAGCCGTTTTGATGAGGAAGACGCCTTGCGTCTCGTCCGGACTTATGACCTGCCGACCGACCACCAAATAGTGTTAGCCACACCGGCCGATCGGCCTCATGCACCGCCGTCCGGCACAGTGCTTTTCTTCCGAGACCAATTTCTGGCCGGACTGCGTTTTCCACCTCACAAATTTTTCTTAGAAGTCTGCAACTATTTCCGCATTCCGCTCGGCCAGGTAGTTCCCAACTCTATTAGGCTGCTGAGCGGAGTGATAGTTTTGTTCAAGCTGAACAACATCCCCTTGGACCCAAAAATATTCCATTACTTTTACTATCCCAAGCAAGCCGAGTGGGGTACCTTTGTTTTCCAGTCTAGGATAGGCTTCGTGCTTTTTGATCATATGCCGAGCTCCAACAAACATTGGAAGGAGCATTTTTTCTATATACGTTTTCCCGAGCGGCCGACTTTCCGCACCAAGTGGCAGACGGCTATGCCCGCGCAACCGGAGCTCGGCAAGTTTAGAGGTGACGCGGACTATCTCCATGCAGCCGAGCGGCTAGTCGGTCAGCGCTATCATATTGACGAGATGCTCCTTCCGGGAGTAATGCATATATTCGGCTTGTCTTCTATCCCCGCCGATCTGCCCTACAGCATGAGTAAGTTTCCTTATCTTCCCATTTGTTTTGTTCTAACTGATTTATTTTTTGCTTCTGCAACTGAAGTCATGTGGCGTGCCAAGGCTACCGAGAAGCTCAAACTGAAAGCTGCTCAGATTGAGGAGGTGACGAACAAGGAGGCCGCCGAGCGGGGCCTTGCTCCATCCGATCCGACCGGTGGAGAAAGTGAGGGGGCACCAACTGTCCCCGAAGCCTCAGATGTCCCTGCCTTTCACAATGAGGCCGCGGGTGACCTGGAACCTCCTACCGAGGCTGAGGTAGGGGGCCGTTCGGCCGATGATGTGCCGCTACGCACTCGGAAGCGTCGAAAACCAGAATCTGCCCCTGCCTTTGCCCCTGCCTTTGCCCCTGCCTCTAATCTTGATGAGCCACTGCCCGAGCGGAGCGCGGGGGCACCGGCGCTATCCGGGACGGTTTCCCTCGAGAGTACCCCAACTCCTCAGGGCTCTCCGAGGGCCAGCTCGGAGGTGCCGCCGTCCAGCCCTTCCAGAACTTTGCGCCGTATCAGGCGTATAGGTGAGCTTCCCTCCTCTTCTGCCGGTGGGCCGTCCGATAAGGCCACTGATTCTCAGAGCGAGCCGAGCGGCCAAAACTTGATAAAGACCGTTCTGCGCCTCCCCTCAGAGGCGTACATGGCTGCTGCCGACCGGCCAGTGGTCCCCGAGCAGCAGATTACTCTGACGGGCCCTCTTGCCCAAGCTTGGCTAGATGCTCGGCGTCGCATAGCCAAGATGACTCCCGGGCAGCTCGGCGATAGCAACCTTCAACAGGCCACCGGGGTATGCTCTCCTTTTCTTTATTTGCATATTCGAATTAGGTTTCTAACCTGTGGACATTTGTTGGTAGAACTGGGTGGAGCAGATCGCTATTAGCAATCGATTGGCCGAGCTGGAGGACGAGTTGAAAAAACAAAAAACCGTTGGGGGTAACGGGCAGTCGGCTGCCGCTCTGGCGAAGGCCAAAAAATCGCTAGATGCCGAACGGAAAAGGGCTAACGATTCGGCGAGCAAAGTCGTTCGGCTCGAAACGATGATCAAGCAACGAGAGAAGGAGCTCACAACGGCGACCACTCGGAAGCAACAGGCCATCAATGATATGGACTATATGAAGGTGGAGATCAGGGGGTTGGAACAACGCATCAAAGACTTGGACGCCCTGTTGGCCGCCGAAAAGGAGGGCCGATCGGCGGATCTCCAAAGATTCGACGGAGATCTGGCCGAGCTCCAAGCCGCCAGCGATGCCGCCCATGCCGCGCTCAAGGAATACCAGGAGGGGGAGTCGGCCCGCTCTGACGAGGTGAGGAAAGCGTTCCTTTGTTCGGAGGACTTCGGAGAGAAGTTCACTGACAAGATATCCCTCACGTTCGAGGAGGCGATCAAGGCGGCGGTGGGATATCTAAAGACCAAAGGTCACTTGTCTGCCGAGTTGACCATCCCCCCCGAAGATATAGCGAGCGTGATGGACACCATCCCCAACGCTCTCTTTGATTTTGATGTCTGAGGAGCGTTTTTATAAACTTTTTTGTATTCCAGCCGTTCGGCCCGAACTATCTCTGTAATGACTTTTTTAGCTTGCGTAATAGATGATCTTCTGTTCCTTTCACCTTTTATTGTGGCAAGAACTTACTAAGTATTCTTTATAACCATTCCGCTCGGCACCTCGCTATGCCAGACAAGCTTACGCGCCTGATCAACCGCTCAGCGCGCAAACTTGTTTGCCTCTTTAATTCCGATTAACCATCCTTTGCTCGTCTCTTGATATTTATCGTCGGGGGTCGACGGCGCGGTTATTTATAGCCGATCGGCGCGGCTCTCGATCTTTAACGACGGTGCTCGTCGGCCTGGAGGTTTATAGCCGATCGGCGTGGCTCTCGATCTTTAACGACGGTGCTCGTCGGCCTGGAGGTTTATAGCCGATCAGCGCGGCTCTCGATCTTTAACGACGGTGCTCGTCGGCCTTCCGCTCGGAGGGTTTATAGACGCCGGCTCCCGGCTCGGATATAAACCTCCCGGCCGATTGGCTCGGGGGCCTTCTGTTTCGAGCTCCCGTCTCGGATATAAACCTCCCGGCCGATCGGCTCGGGGGCCTTCTGTTTACGATGATAATGCCTTATATTCGCTCTTTTGACTTTTCATCTCTGCATTTCAAGTATTTAGTCGAAAATGAAATACGGGGTGATCTCGATGATACACCTTTCACCCCGTAAGGTGGAGGTGGTTCGCGCCCACGGCCTATCTAGTGCCGTCCGTCCTCGTCCTCCGGATAATACGCGCCCGCGTAGCTTTTCGATGATTTTGAAAGGGCCTGCCCATGGAGCTTCAAGCGTGTTGACGTCGCCGACCGGCTTGACTTTCTTCCGGACAAGATCGCCGACTTGGAACGATCTGGGAATTACGCGCGGTTGTAGTTTTGCTTCATCCACTGCCAACGGACGTCTTTGCCCTCTCCTCTTCTACCAAGTCCGACTCCATGTTTCTTCGTTCGGCGTTGTCATCATCATAGCTCGGATCCGGCTCGACGCCGACCTCGACCGGTATGACAACCTCACCGCCATATACCAAATGGAACGGTGTGACTCCCGTCCCTCTTTTGGCGTCGTTCGGATGGCCCACAAGACGCTCGGCACTTCATCCGCCAACCTCCTCCCAAATGGTCGAGCCGAGTGCGCAGACTGAAGAATTTCCGGTTGGTGACTTCAGCCTGTTGCTCTGAGGATAGGCCACGGACGTGAAATGTTGCTCAATGCCGTAGCTTTTGCACCAATCCTCTAACATCTTCCCTGTGAACTGCCGCCCGTTGTCGGACACTAGTCGGCGAGGGATGCCGAACCGACAAATGATGTGTTGCCAGATGAATTTTTTAACCATTTGTTCAGTGATCTTTGCCAGCGGCTCGGCCTCCACCCACTTGGAGAAATAGTCTACCGCCACTAGTAAAAATTTCCTCTGCCCGGTCGCCATCGGAAATGGACCCACAATATCCATTCCCCATTGATCGAACGGACATGAGATGGTTGATGCCTTCATCTCCTTTGCCGGTCGGTGGGAGAAGTTGTGATACTTCTGGCATGAGAGGCATGTAGATACTGTCCGAGCGGCATCTGTTTGTAAAGTTGGCCAAAAGTATCCGGCCAAGAGGATCTTCTTGGCCAATGAGCGTCCGCCCGGATGACCCCCGCATGATCCTTGATGTACTTCCTGGAGGATGTAAGTTGAGTCCTCCGAGCTTACACATTTCAACAAAGGGCACGAGAAAGCTTTCTTGTAAAGCTGCTCTCCGATGAGTGTAAACCGACCGGCTCTTCTTCTGAGGAGCCGGGCTGCATATTCATTGGATGGTGTGGTGCCCGAACGGAGGAATTCTATAATAGGTGTCCTCCAGTTCTGAAACGCGAGGCCTTGCATCCGGTCGACATGCGCCACCAGCAGCGTTTTTCAATTGGTTGTTGAATGGCGACCGCGTTATTGAGCTCGCGAGTTTGGCTAACTCATCGTTCTTCGTTCGAGGGATCTTCTGAATAAGCACCTCTCGGAAAGTAGCTTTGAGTTTTTCAAAGGCCTCAGCGTAGAGTTTGAGCCGAACACAGTTGATTTCAAAGGTGCCGGAAAGTTGCTAAGCGGCCAACTGCGAATCGGAATAGAGTGTCACCCGACCTGCTCCCACATGCCGTGCCGCCTGTAATCCGGCTATGAGGGCCTCATACTCTGCTTCATTGTTAGTAGCTTTGTAATCTAGCCGGACGGATAGGTGTATCTTTTCTTCCTGAGGTGAGAGTAGTAATATTCCGATCCCACTTCCAAGCCGACTGGAGGATCCATCCATATATATTCTCCACATAGCTTCCGGCTCTGGCCTTTGCACTTCGGTCACAAAATCAGCCAAGGATTGAGCTTTAATCGCCGAGCGGGGCTGATATTGGATGTCAAATTCACTTAATTCTGTCGTCCACTTGATAAGCCGTCCGGACGCTTCTGGATTCAACAGCACTCTTCCAAGTGGACTGTTCGTCCGGACAATAATGGTATGAGCCAAGAAATACGGTCGCAGGCGCCGAGCGGCTAGAACTAAAGCAAAGGCCAACTTCTCGAGCCCAGTGTAACGAGATTCAGCATCTTTTAAAATGTGGCTTAGAAAATACACCGGCTGTTCTTCGCCGTTCGCCCTCACAAGTGCTGAGCCTACAGCATGCTCAGTTGACGACATATAAGTGACTCACCCCCGACCGGCTTGGCTAACACTGGTAGAGAATTAAGATATGTCTTCAACTCTTCAAATGCTCGGTCACATTCTTCATCCCACTGGAATTTAGTAGCCTTGCGCAGGATCTTGAAGAATGGCAGGCTCCGGTCGGCGGTTCTGGAGATGAATCTCGATAGAGCAGTTATCCGACCGGTCAACCTTTGCACTTCTCTTGTATTTCTTGGGGGCGGTATGTCTTGCAGTGCTTTAATCTTGCTGGGATTTGCTTCAATTCCCCGCTCGGTCACTATTAACCCCAAGAAGCGCCCTCCTTTGGCTCCGAACAGGCACTTTTGGGGATTTAGTTTGACTCCATATTTGCGCAGCGTTCGGAAGGTTTCTTCCATATCCTTGAAAAGATCGGCCGCTCGGACGGATTTGATAAGAATGTCGTCCACATAAACTTCCAGATTCCTCCCGATCTGCTCCTTGAACACCTTGTTCATCAAGCGTTGATAGGTGGCTCCGGCATTCTTCAATCCGAACGGCATCACATTGTAACAATACCTGCAGTTATGAAGCTTACTTTTCTTGATCTTCCGGTGCCATGTGATAATATCCTTGGTAAGCGTCAAGCATGCAAATTAGTTCGCAGTGCGTAGAGTCCACCACTGATCTATCCAGGCAGAGGATAAAAATCCTTGGGGCATGCCTTGTTCAAATCTCGAAAGTCGATGCAGACCCACCGCCCGGCTTGGAGACCAAGACTACGTTGGCTAGCCAGCTCACCTCGCGTATGTGGCCGGCCTTCAGAAGTTTTTCCACCTCCGCCCGGATAATGGCACTCTGCTCGGCGCTAAAGTTCCTTTTTCTCTGCTTCACTGGCCTAGCGTCCGGTCGGACATGCAATTCATGCTGCGCTAGGCTTGGGGAAATTCCAGGTAATTCATGTGTCGACCAGACGAAGACATCATGATTTTGTTGGAGGCATTGAATCAGCTTCTCCTTCTGTTCTTTCTCCAGATCAGAGGCGATAAAAGTCGTGGCCTCCGATCGGGTCGGATGGATCTGGACTTCCTCCTTTTCATCATAAATTAAAGCAGGAGGTTTCTCGGTTATGGCGTGTACCTCGATTCGGGGCGCCTTCCGAGCGGAACAAGCTTCTGCTAGCACCGCCGAGCTGCTAGCTGATCTCCCCGCACTTCCCTACTTTGTCCTCCACAGGGAACTTTATCTTCTGGTGGAAGGTTGAGACAACCGCCGGCCGTCCCAAAATGACGTTGTAGGATGAGGAGAGTCGACCACCACGAAGTTTATTGTCCTTGTCCTCCTGAGCTCTCCCAGCGAGGTGGCTAGCCGGATTTGTCCGACCTGAACTTCGTTGCCTGTAAACCCGTAGAGCGGGTCGTCATGGGCAGCGGCTCGATCTATTTGCAGGTGATCGAACGCCTTCTTGAATATGATGTTGACCGAGCTCCGTGTCAACAAATATACGGTGAATGGTGTAATTTGATATTATCGCTTTAATGAGCGTCGTCGTGGAGCACTTCTACTCCTTCTAAGTCCCCGGTCCGAAAGTGATTTCGGTCCACTTGCCCGCTCTTGGTTGCAACCGACCGCGTGGATCTGGCGGAACGCCCGCCTTTCTCGCCTTGTGAATCTCCTCGGTCGGCCCACCAGAATAACGTTGATCTCGCCTCGGAAGTATTGTTCTTATTTTCCTCCTCCCGAGCGGACGGTCGTGACTGTTCTCTGGACGTCCGGCGATTCTCCCGCCTTGGGATCGGTGCCGATCGGGTGTCTGCTGATGTCGCCCCTCGGTGCGGGTCCGGTCAGCTTCATGAGTCCTACGTCTCCTGCCGATGGGAGGCGACCGTCGTTCGGCTTTCGGAACAGGATTGGACACAAAGGGAAAGCTTCGGCAATCCCTCGTGTTGTGCGTATCCGTCTGGTGGAATTTGCAAAACATAGGGGTCCACCTCTTCGGATTGCTTCAGTTTTTGGTCCTCTGGGTGGCTGCTGAGCGGCGTGCTGTCTCCGCTCGGCATGAACAGGTGCCCGCTCGGTGGGAGTTTCCTTTTTCCGAGCGGCTTGCGCTTCTTCCACATTTATATATTCGTTGGCCCGATGTAACATGTGATCATAATCTCGGGCGGCTTTCGGATGAGCGACCGGAAGAAGTCCCCATCCACAAGGCCTTGCGTGAAGGCATTCATCATCGTCTCCGATGTGGCAGGGGATATCCATTGCCACTTGGTTGAATCGAATATAGCCTCGTAGCGATTCTCTTGGCTCTTGCTTGATGGCGAATAGTTGACACTTGTCTTTTGATAACGCCGACTACGCGAAGTGGTGGAGGAAGGCCGTTCAGAATTCCTTGAAGCTCGTGATGGATCCGTCCGGCAACCTCCGAAACCACCGTTGAGCCGATCCCGAGAGGGTGGTAAGGAAGACTCTACACTTTACTCCATCTGTGTACTGATGGAGCGTGGCTGTATTGTCGAACTTACCCAGATGATCATCCGGGTCTGTTGTTCCATTGTATTCGCCGATCGTCGGAGGCACGTAGTGCTTGGGCAGAGGGTCTCGTAGGATAGCCTCCGAAAATTGGCGATTGATCCGCTCGGGGGAGGAGTCCGCTCGGGGAGCTTTCCCCTTCCTGTCATCCCGTCTTGGCATTTCATCTGAGGAAGATCCTCTATCTCTTCGGGCTGGTATGGCTTCAGGGGTGCGAAATAAGGCCCGATGGAATGCGACGGTGGCTGGAGGTGCTTCCGCTCGGCCACCAGACGCAGATGTTGCTTGTTGCTCCGCCCGCTCGGCGGATGCTTTTTGTTTTTGCTCCATGAGTTTGGCGGCCTTCATCTCGACCAGAGCATCGAGTTCTTCTGCTGAAAGCGTCACCGTGTGTTGTCGTCCAGCCTCATCCATTGTCTCCGATCGGATGTAGGAGCGTTCCCACTGACGGCGCCAATTTGATCCTGTCCGAATCAAGAGTCAGCGGATGCTGGGCACGTGGCGCTCTCTACTGGATCCTCGAGTGCTCCGGCGAACCTGCAACAAAACCGAGCCGGGAGGGGTGTCCCGGCGACAGTCCTCCGACGCTCAAGTCAGGTAAGTGTTGGAGAAAGTGGCTGCCCAATTTGTATTCTACGTACCTTTGGCGAAGTAATAGCCTCTTTATATAAGACGGAGAAGGAACCGATGCACGCCCACCGAGGTGCGTACGTGTCAGCAACTCATACCACGGTATGCACTTGTCAGAGAGCTTACCTGACACCATGCTGCCACAGTCCGAGCATGTTCTTTGATGGGACGGCAGGACCACCCGTTGTCAGACTAGAAGTATGGCACAGCCATACGACTTGACGGCTGTCAGAAGATGTCCCCGTCTTTTACCCACCGTCTGACTAGGGTGCCCGGCCCGCCGAGCGGGCGATGAACGTCGTCCGGGCGGCCTTGATTCTTTGCGCCGTCCGGGCGGCACCTCCTTCCGCTCGGTCATTACGCACTGCTTTATTTGAGCGTCGGACCCCTGGTCCCTACCAGGGTGCCTTTTACTATCAGATTTTCCTTTCTTCTGAGTCCGGTCGGCTCGCCTTTTTCCGGCGAGCCATTGGACCTTGTGACCTCCCCTCAGCGTTGACTCCTTATGGGGTTCCGGATTTTTACCGCCGGATCATACCTGTTGGTTGGAAAAGGACAACGAAAACCAGAGGTCTACTGGTTGCTACTGTCAAGAAGAGAAAGAAGAGAGAAAATGATGGGAAGAAAAATTAGGAAAAAAGAAAATTGGTTGCGTCGAGCAGAGAAAAAGAGAGAAATTGATGGAAAGAAATTAAATATGATGGTTCTGATACCATCCATGTTGGAATACATAATGCGGAAACATAGACAAAAACTAGAGAGATAAGGAAAGAAAAGATAATTGTTTCTTTATTATTGATTGATAATTGTCATAAGCTAACTCACTTATTTTCTATATATTATCAAGATAATATATAGAAAATATAATGATAAATATGGAAATATATTATTATAAATATAGTAATAATAAATATAGAAATATGGTTTAGATTACAATCCAAATATGGTAAATCATCAATATTTAAAATTAATCTCTAAATCTCCTGAATTACTATCTTTGTTGTCATTAGAAGCAAGGCCAACCTGGTTCCGGGTCATGGGCGTCATCAGGCGGTTGAGGAACCCCACCACCACGGTGCTAGTCCATGTGATGCACCTGCTGCTGGTGTGGTACCCAGAGTTGGTGGTGCCCATGATGGCGCTCTACTTGTTCCTGATTAGGGCTTGGTACCATCGTTTCAGGCCTCGAGCGCCATCCCTTCAAGGATGGATACTCGGTTATCACAGGAGGACACAGTGGAGGCAAACGAATTAGAGGAGTTCGATCCGGTGCTTAGCATGAAGCCGCCAGAGGTGGTGAGGGCGCAGGACGACCGGCTTAGGACGGTGCCAGGGCGTGTACTGAGGGTGATGGGGGACTTCGCGACGCAGGGGGAGCGCGTGCAGGCGTTGGTGAGTTGGAGAGACCCAGGGCAACGAGGTTCTTCATCTTTGTCTGCCTTGTGGTGGCGATGGTGCTCTTCGTAGTGCCGCCCAAGGTGGTGGTTATGGCGCTCGGCTTCTACTTCCTCCGTCGCCCCATATTCTGGGACCCAATGCCACGGGCTAGCCTGAACTTTTTCCGGCGGCTGCCCAGTTTGTCGGACCAGCTGTTGTAATTACTTATGAACCAAATGTTTTTCATCGACTTTTCATAGTCATATTTTACTTGGAAATGTGTAGCTAAATAGGTAGAACAGCGTGGGTAAGTTGTAACCCTCCTACAGTACACTGAATAAAGCATCTTAGTATTCTGTTTAAATTAATTTTTAATTTTATTTTAATAAGAGGATTTGTTTGGAGAGCCTTGATAGAATACTATTATTTTATTGTTATCAAATATTTTGTAATGTCAAAATAATTTTAAGTTATTTACAGAATTAATACAGGAATATGTTAAATTTCCTGTCTGAAAACGTGAAGTTGGAAAGTTAAGAGATGACGACTTCATTAATCGGACGTGGACTCCACTCTGCTCTGTAAAATAAATTGCGATAGTACCGGGTCAGGGAAGGGGTCCCAACGTTGACCATCCGTTCAAGTCAATCACTAAAATGTGAAGAAAAATGGAGCAACAGTAGCAATAGTATAACTCAAGAATAACGCGTACCTCTGCTGGTAATAGATCCTCCTTTATATAGAACCCTAATGGGCAACGTGCGTGTTTCTCGAGGTATGGACATGCTCTCTGATGTGTCCCATTAAAGGATATTGTCAGGAAAGTACCTTGACATCATACCTTAACAGGACATGCATATCCCTGACGTGACAGTAGAAGTTTCTGTTATACGATCCGCCTGTCGACTATGTCTCGTGTCAGCGGTACTATCTCCCAAAAGGATGTTGAGAGATACTACAATGGTCCCGTTGTTTGATCGAGTGGGGTAGCCGCTCGACCAGGACTCCACTTAGTCTATGGCCAGGTCTCATTGTTGGGGCGAACGAGGCAGCCGCTCGGGCAGGACTCCTCCACTCTGTCGACCTCCGTAGTTCTTCTATGCGGTGACTGTATAGTAACATATCTTTCCCCTTCAAACTAGCTATGTAGTCTCCCTTAACGTCCTGCTATTCAGTATTGGTTGCTATGCGGAATATCATATTAGTTCCCCTATACAAAAATTTTGTACAAGTCCTGAACCTATACTAACAACATATTGTGTTCTTTAGAAATTAAATTAGGAATCGCAAACGGAACTTAACATTATTGATTTCAAATTTAACTTATCCGTTCTTAGTAGTTTAGAATTGGATCACAAACGATGCTTAACATTATTGATCCAAATCCACCCATGTTATAAATTCAATTAAATATTAATTTCTAAAATTGGCTTCCAGGACTGCATGGTGAGGACTAGGCCTTCTTGAGTATGGGATCATCCAGCACCGCCTAAACAAAGCCTTTTAAAGAAATTTAATATTTAATTTCCTTATATAACCCTAGGTTTAACCAAAAGGAACAATCGAATCACAAATTCGAAAAACAAAAAAAAACACAAACTCGAATCACAAATTCGAAACCTATAATCATATGCCTCTTATGTTTGGTATTTCAAAAATTATACAAAGAAAATTAGTATGATGCGGAATAAAAATTATTAGTTATACCTTTCTTTGTAAATAACAATCTCTTGATCTTCTACCGTATTCCCTTTTTATCTCGTACGTCGTGTGGGCGACGATCTACTGAGACGAGAACCACCCAAGCTTCCTTATTCTTCTTGTGAGTTTCGGCCACCACAAGAATTCCAAGAATAGATGAGCTTCGGCCACACCACCAAGCTCCAAGGGATGTTAGAAACAAAACCTCTTTTCTCTCCTTCTCCAAGAAAAATCGGGTCATCAACAAGCGCCTAGAGAGTTGATGCCACCGGCCACCAGTGAAGAAGAAAAGGAGGAGAGGAAGAGGATGAGAAGGGTCGGCCACCAACCAAAGAAATAGAAGAGAGGAAAACTAGAACATAAGTTATGAGGTGAGGCACATCTGCCCTCTCTTTTATATTCCTTGGTCTTGGTAAATAAGGAAAATTTTATAAAAACTTCCTTATTCTCTTAGCCAATGAAAGGAAAGATTAATAAAAAATTTCGCTTTCAAACTTAATTTGGCCTGCCACCTCTAAATCATCCAAGTAAGGAAAGTTTTTTTTAAAAAATTAAAACTTCCTTATTTATTTCCGGAAATTTTAAAATTAAAATTTCTCTATTAATTTTTCTCTTCATGGTGGGTTATAAAAGGAAATTTTATAAATTAAAATCTCTCTATTAAAATATGTGGATGATTTTGTAGAAACTATAATAGGAAATATTTAATTTTAAAACTCTCTTTTAAATCATAAGGATGGTTAAAAAAGGAAAGTTTTATCAAAAAAATTAAAATATTCCTTTCACCTACTGATCTGGATGCAGGTTAGAATATATGAGGGAGGGGGCATTTGGGTCATTTCTCAGATAAGGGTTTGAGTACTTTTAAGGAGCACCGTGCATAGGGAAAGGAAGAAGAAGGGGGGCTGGGCTGGTTCGTGAGAGGGGCTCTCGCCGCCGCACACAGGAAGGACTTTTCTTCCTCATCCTCTCCAGTGCTTCCCACCGCTGGATTTGCACTGCCACCGGCGACAGGCACTCACAGCTGGCTCCTTCTCTCCGCTGCCATCGAGCTCGAGGGCTTCGTGTGTGATCTTTCCGCCGCTGCTAGGAGAAGGAGAAGATGGACTTCTCCTTAGTCCTTCACCGCTGCGGCCGGACATATCTACCGGCGACGACTGCCCTTAGAGCCACCTCCTCCCTTTTCCTTCGACTCCGACGCCACCCGCCATGGCTGCCAGCGTCTCACGCCGTCACCGCCGCCTCCAGCGTCCGCTACAGTGACTCCCAGTGACCACCACAGCCCCCTCTAGCGGCTGTCGTCACCTCTTCCGACACACGCCGCCACCTACAGCGGCTACCATAGCTTCTCGCGGCTACTGCCGTCTTCGGCGGCTTCGGGGGTCGTCGCCGATACTTTCGGGCAGCCGCCGTCCAAGTGCTCAGGTATCATACTATTTGTATACTGCGGCCTGCGAGCCGAGATTGTGTTCGGCCTTCGTGCCGTGGTTCTATTCCGGCCTGCGTGCCGCTGTTGTATGCCGGCTTGCGAGCCGAGGTTGTAGTCGGACCGTGCTTCGCCTTGTGGATCCATATCACGCCCGGCTTCGAGCCACCGAAGCCGGCTACTCTCCTGGTGGATATTTATCTACTATTCAGAGCCGCGACGACTCAGTCAGTATCCCGATCAGCTCATCTACCTATCCGAGGGCGCCCCCCGGGGCCAGGGTACGTTACCGTACCCCTCCTGCATTTATTTTACTATCCTGTTATTAGTATTCAGCTACTTATATACTTGTGGAATTCGCCTCGAGCACCGAGGTACCAGAGATCGGGGTGACCCGGTCACTGGATGCAGGGATTGTTGACTGGAGGACTTTTTGACGACTCGGTCAACACAGAAGACAGATCATCAACCGGGTCATGGGGATGCGGTCAACGTTCCAAACACGTCACACCGGCAGGTTCATCTTCTCAGCTTCCCGACAGGATCAAATTGGCGTCGTCTGTGGGAACGCACCTGATCTGGAACGTGAAGATGGACAACGCCGGAAAATTCTACCATCCTCATGATCTCGGTCAGTTTTTACATTAGCTTTCCCTTGCAGTTATATGAGTTGCCCTAGTTCCTAGATCGAGGAACCCCTTGCCGATCGGCCGGGCGTATATTATCCGAGCCATCGGCTCGATGTCAAAGACCCCGCGCCGATCGGCCGGGCGTATATTATCCGAGCCACCAGCTCGATGTCGAAGACCCCGCGCCGATCGGTCGGGCGTATATTATCCGAGCCACCTGCTCGATGTCGAAGACCCCGCGCCGATCGGCCGAGCGTATATTATCCGAGCCACCGGCTCGATGTTGAAGACCCCGCGCCGATCGGCCGAGCGTATATTATTCGAGCCACCGGCTCGATGTCGAAGACCCCGCCTCGATCGGCCGGGCGTATATTATCCGAGCCACCGACTTGATGTCGAAGACCCCGCGCCGATCGGTCGGGCGTATATTATCCGAGCCACCGGCTCGATGTCGAAGACCCCGCGCCGATCGGCCGAGCGTATATTATCCGAGCCATTGGCTCGATGTCGAAGACCCTGTGCCGATCGGCAAGGCGTATTTTATCCGAGCCACCGGCTCGATGTCGAAGACCCCGCGCCGATCGGCCGGGTGTATATTATCTGAGTTGCAAGCTCATTGTCGAAGATCATCGAGCTCCGACGTTAAATATCGAGAGTCGAACCGGCGACTATAAACCCTCCGGACGGAAGACCGTCGAGCTTCGACGTTAAATATCGAGAGTCGAACCGGCGACTATAAACCCTCCGGGCGGAAGACCGTCGAGCTCTGACGTTAAATATCGAGAGTCGAACCGACAACTATAAACCCTCCGAACAGAAGAGCTCGAAAATATCGAGAGTCGAACCGACGACTATAAACCCTCCGGCCGGAAGACCGTCGAGCTCCAATGTTAAACTCTAGAGTCGAATCGGCGACTATAAAACCCCGGCTTGAAGACTACTTCATGGACCAACTCATCGGATATCCTTTCTCCCCCGTTCGGGGTCGAGCGTATCAGAGCGTGTATCTCCCCCGTTCGGGGTTGAATGACCGGCTTATCAGATATTTTATCTCCCCCATTCGGGGTCGAGTGATTATCATTGATATCATACCAGTTTCAGATATTCTATCTCCTCCGTTCGGGGTCGAGTGGTCTTCACTGGTCTCAGACCAGCTTATCATATATTTTATCTCCCCCGTTCGGGGTCGAACATTCTTGGTGAGCATTTATCTCCCCTGTTCGGGGTCGAGCATTCTTAGCGAGCATCTATCTCCCCCGTTCGGGGTCAAGTGGTCTTCACTGGTCTCGGACCAGCTTCGGTTATTACATCTCTCCCGTTCGGAGTCGAGCAGTCTTCACTGGTTTCGGACCAGGATATCTCACGGGCTCTATGCACGCTCGGCTAAAGACTTTCGCTTCCGTGCGTCTTTGATTCACGATCTACACTTTCGATCAGCTCACGGGTGATGCGGCCACTCGGCATCGTCCCATTCAGTACCACTCGATTGCCAGGTCGACATTTCACGATCGCCCGTTCAATATCTTCTGGGCTGCTCGGTCAGCACCCTCGCGGTCATCCGACCGATATCGCTTGACCGTCCGTTCGGCCACACGCTTGAGCTAGGTCGCACGCTCGGCATCGTCTGCCCAACATCTATCCAACCGATCGACATCCTGCTGATCACCCGTGCGGCATCTTCGCGGTCGCAGGCTAGGCATAGCTCGTCCGCTTGGTCTACTCGTTGTCCAACATGTCGCTTGGTATACTATCCTTGCACTCGTCGCTCGCCTGTTGTTTTGCCGCTCGTTTGATGTTTATCGTTCGCTCGGCATCGGGCCGGTTGTCGACTTGATCCACTCGGCATCGTTGCTATCTCATGCGACACCGTTATTATAGTGACCGCTCGCGTGACAGTGTACATTGTGTTCAGCAATTTGACTTTGGTATCGTGGGAGGTTCAGCCCTTTGCGATGGACTATCCAGTCAGTCGGACTTGCGCCTCCTTCGACTAGACTTGAGGGGGAGGCTAGTGATCCGGATGCAGGTTAGAATATATGAGGGAGGGGGCATTTGGGTCATTTCTCAGATAAGGGTTTGAGTGCTTTTAAGGAGCACCGTGCATAGGGAAAGGAAGAAGAAGGTGGGGGCTGGGCTGGTTCGTGAGAGGGGCTCTCGTCGCCGCACACAGGAAGGACTTTTCTTCCTAATCCTCTCCAGTGCTTCCCACCGCTGGACTTGCACTGCCACCGGCGACAGGCACTCACAGCTGCCTCCTTCTCTCCGCTGCCATCGAGCTCGAGGGCTTCGTGTGTGATCTTTCCGCCGCTGCTAGGAGAAGGAGAAGATGGACTTCTCCTTAGTCCTTCACCGCTGCGGCTGGACATATATACCGGCGACGACCGCCCTTAGAGCCACCTCCTCCCTTTTCCTTCGACTCCGACGCCTCCCGCCATGGCTGCCAGCGTCTCACGCCGTCACCGCCGCCTCCAGCGTCCGCTACAGTGACTCCCAGTGACCACCACAGCCCCCTCTAGCGGCTGTCGTCACCTCTTCCGACACACGCCGCCACCTACAGCGGCTACCATAGCTTCTCGCGGCTACTGCCGTCCTCGGCGGCTTTGGGGGTCGCCGCCGATACTTCCGGGCAGCCGCCGTCCAAGTGCTCAGGTATCATACTATTTGTATACTGCGACCTGCGAGCCGAGATTGTGTTCGGCCTTCGTGTCGTGGTTATATTCCGGCCTACGTGCCGCTGTTGTATGCCGGCTTGCGAGCCGAGGTTGTAGTCGGACCGTGCTTTGCCTTGTGGATCCATATCACGCCTGGCTTCGAGCCACCGAAGCCGGCTACTCTCCTGGTGGATATTTATCTACTATTCAGAGCCGCGACGACTCAGTCAGTATCCCGATCAGCTCATCTACCTATCCGAGGGCGCCCCCGGGGCCAGGGTACGTTACCGTACCCCTCCTGCATTTATTTTAGTATTCAGCTGCTTATATACTTGTGGAATTCGCCTCGAGCACCGAGGCACCAGAGATCGGGGTGACCCAGTCACTGGATGCAGGGATTGTTGACTGGAGGACTTTTTGACGACTCGGTCAACACAGAAGACAGATCATCAACCGGGTCATGGGGATGCGGTCAACGTTCCAGACACGTCACACTGGCAGGTTCGTCTTCTCAGCTTCCCGACAGGATCACCTATAAATAAGGAAAGATTTCAAACCTTTCTTTTAATCTTTTGTAGAAAACTATAAAAGGAAATATTTAAATTTAAACTCTGTTTTAAAACCATGATATCCACATAAGAAAAATTTTAAAAAATAAAATCTTTTTAATTTTATTGTGGGCGACCACCTAAGCTTGGACTCAAGCTAGGGATGGCCACACTTCATCCCATCCAAGCAATGTCTTGGTCGGCCCTTGCTTGGGCTCCAAGCTTTAGCTTGGCCAGCCACATAAGAATGGGTAAGAAGGTGGGTATGAGTGAGTATAATACTTTATAAATAAGAGGTTACGATAGGGACCGAAAGGAGAAATTGATTTTGGTCTCCCGATGAAAATAAGCTTCTCGTGTTCGCCCCTAACACTCAACTTAATTTCGTCAATAATAATTCATACCACTAAAGAATTATTATTGAACTACCGCACCAATCCCAAATTATATTTTGGGTTCCTTTTTATCATAAGATATAGAATGTCTAATAATTAAATGAGTTACTGACAACTCACTTAATTAATATCTAGCTCCAAGAGTAGTATCACTCAACCTTATCGTCATGTCGGACTAAATCCACCTGCAGAGTTTACATGACAATCCTTATGAACTCCTCTTGGGGGCATCATCAACCTAGATTAATAGGACACAGTTTCTTTCTATAATCAATAACATACACGGTATAAATAATATCATTTCCCAACTTATCGGGCCTATTGATTTATCAAACTAAATCGCACCCTTTGATAAGTCAAAGAAATAAATACTAGATATATGTGCTTGTTATTATATCAGGATTAAGAGCACACATTTCCATAATAATAAAGGTTTTGTTCTTTTATGTAGTCAGTACAAAAAGAACTTACCTTAATTGGTCCTGCTCAATACACTCAGAGTGTACTAATGTAATTTTATAATTAAGATGAACTAATATCAAACTACACTACGATTATTTTAATGGTTTGTTCCTTTCCATCTTAATCGTGAGCTACTGTTTATAATTTATAAGGAATTGATAACATGATCTTCTGTGTGCGACACTATACACCATGTTATCTACAATATAAATTAATTGAATAACTACACTTAACTTATAAATGTAGACATTTGACCAATGTAATTCTTATTTCTAAATAAATGTTTATACAAAAGTTAGGTTTTTAATATACACTCTAATAATAGCCGCTCGACCGGGACTCCACTTGGTCCATGGCCAGGTCTCATTGTTGGGCCGAACCAGGCAGCCGCTCGGTCAGGACTCCTCCACTCTATCGACCTCCATAGTTCTTCTATGCGGTGACTGTATAGTAACATATCTTCCCCCTTCAAACCAGTTATGTGATCTCCCTTGATGTCATATTATTCTGTATTGAGCATCGACTGATTTACATATCAAGATCTGATCATCCGATCGATCATTGTAATTATCCTTCGTTCAATTTTTTGATATTCCATCATTGATCACTTTGATTTTGAAGCCTGACAGTTGTTAACTTGTGCCAGGGATGAACCACATTATCCATGTATTAAGGATCATATCATAAAAGGGTGACCAGCCTTGCCCTCTCTCATTCAGTTTGTCACGATTCCAAAACACTTCCTTTTCTCCGAAATGGAGCCGAAACACGTGAGATCGACGGCCGAAAAGACTAGCCTCCACCGTTTCGTCATCGAGGCCGACGAGGCGGCCGCCATCGCCCGGGAATGGGGCGTCTCCACTGTGGCAGAGCTCCTCCCTTTGCTGGTTCCTGCGGCCCAGCGGCTGGCCCGGCCGCCCATCTCCAATTATCGTGTGGGGGCTGTCGGATTGGGATCGAGCGGACGGATCTACCTCGGCGTGAACCTGGAGTTCCCGGGCCTTCCGCTCCACCATTCCGTCCACGCTGAGCAGTTCCTGGTGGCTAACGCGGCCTCATGCGGCGAGGCCGCCATCCGCTTCATCGCCGTCTCCGCCGCCCCATGCGGCCACTGCCGCCAATTCCTACAGGAGATCCGCGGCGCGTCGGAGATCCATATCCTCGTCACCTCCGACGCTGACGCCGCAGCTTTCCGCCCGCTTTCCCATTTCCTACCCTGCCCCTTCGGTCCCCTCGACCTCCTCCACAAGGATTTCCCCCTCCTCCTCGAGCCGCACGACAACCACACCCGACTCCTCCACCCGTTGGCTTCCAGGGAAGCGTCCAAAGGGGTCGGGAGATCGGTGGAGGACCGACTGAGGGAGGCCGCGGAGGGGGCGGCGAGGGCCTCCCACGCGCCGTACAGCCGGTGCCTCTCCGGGTTCGCCGTGGCGGACGGCGAGGGGAAGGTGTACGCCGGGTCGTACGCGGAGTCCGCGGCGTACAACCCGAGTCTAGGGCCAGTGCAGGCGGCAATCGTTGCATACGTGGCGGCGAGGGGAGGCACGGGGGAGGAAGGGTGGGATATCGTGGCGGCGGCGCTGGTGGAGAATGAGGCGGCGGCGGTGGCGCACGAAGGGACGGCGAGGGTCTTTCTGGCTGCGGTGGCGCCTCGAGCCCATCTCAGAGTGTACCGTCTCCGGTCTTGATGAACGATGGTGATCAAATCGGACGATCAGATTTCGCGATCAAATTGAGCAGCATTTGCATTCTTCTTCTCTGCTGGTTTTCACCACAAAGGTATTTATCCACCACAGCTGTATAGAATCGTATATACGGCTAAGAAATAACTGCTCATTAACTTAGGCCGAAAATACTTGTACCCATGATCTTTCCTTCCATATTAATGAATTATTCCTGCCAGAAATCTAGCATTTTATCCTTTTTTAATCTCTGAAATAAACGTAATTTCAATAAATAAATCTTGAAGTATTGTTCTTTAGAAGCAGAACCAAGTTAGTAAAAACTTAGGATTGTTTTGTAATTTGGACGGAATAATTGGTTGTTTTTGTTCTTGGCTCAACCGGAACAAAGTGGCATCCAGGTTGTCTTTTAGAACATTGTCTGGAAGGGTGGCAAGAATTCAGAGGTCTGTTGGACTTCAACAAGCTTCCGTTATTTTCTCTAATTGTTCCATGTGAAATTTGAGATTTGATGAAGTTTCTTTGTTTCAGTCACCTGGAAGGTATCATATGCTACTCCTATTCATGCTGATTCTAATTATACTGAAAGAAAATAGCTGGAAATTGCATGATTTTGCTGTCAAAAAGAAACTAACAGTAGTTGTATATGAATTCTTTTTGGGTAGAGCTGTTGATGCTTTGCCTTTGTTAGTTTGTTGTACCCGACCTTAGCAAAATCACAATGATAGGAAAGCTTTATTTCTTTATGTTGAAAACACTCACAATCAATCATGTCTTTTTTTTCCCAAAAGGAAAAGGACAATGGACTATGTCTTAACCAACATTCTTTTGTTTATGCATTTTAGTCAAGTTTGGAACTCTTGCTTCCTAGATTAACAGGATTTTTTTTAAAATTAATATTAATTTTACTTTTGTCATTATGCTAAGTCACTTGGGTAACCAAGAGTCCACATTCATCTTTTCCATGTAGCATAGGCCAGTTTCACGTCATCATTCCATTTAAATCAGATTAGTGAAAATTATAATATTTTGTTGTTAGTATCTTTGGTTGAATTATTTATTGCTAACAAAAAAAGAGAGTCAAATTGAGAGTGTCTAACATGTGGAATGATATCATTATCAACCTGGTCCAATTGCTAAGTCTAAAATACATTAGAATAATTATGTTAAGGCTAAGAGAAGTGGTTTAAAAGAAAGACATTTTTTGCTAGCAAAACAAAGAATTTGTAGTTGATTGTTTATTCAAGCTCTCTTCCTATAAAAGAGTGTTACAATTTGTTATTTGAGTATTTTTTTTTTTAAATTGAAACTGCTCTCTTAAGTATTGAGAGAGCCAAGAAGCCATATTGACCCTTGAGTATTCTAATGTATTGGCATTCCTATTATTCCTAAAAATCGATAAGAGAAAGAAGAGCTTAATTTTCAATGAAAAGCTAGAAAAGGGGGGAGATACCCATCCCTTAAGGGTGTTTCCATTTCCTAAACAATTATCTGGATGACAAAAGAGTTCACCAAAACATGTTTGAGAATATTGATTAAGAGTTGACAGAACATGAACCAGTATTAGATGAGAGAGTTCTTCAAACTGTCACTAGCTCATTGTTTTCGTTTTGAAGTACAAGGTGTGTTTACATATTTGAAAATTAGTTGCAAAGAGAAGTCAATGATTCTTGAAGACCGATGTGAAGACTTGACAATATAATGAGTTTTAATGTACTGAATTTGTTAATATGAAGACTGACAAGCCTCCTGATGATTATTAAAGGTTTGGACAACTAGATTAATTTCATGACTTGAGAACGGTACAAAAATTTGTTAAATGTGGTTCTGGATTTATTTTTTTTCCAAATTTTTTATTGCTAGATTACATGGATGGTTTGTTTTCTGGAATAGTGTGATGATACTGCAAAATATGTTTAGATCAAAAATAATGCGGGTATTGAAATTTTAATCTTAATACATGGCAATATTTCACGGATAGTTTCTGGTTTGTTCATGTTCGCGAATTTAAATTTGTTAAGCAATAAATTTTTTAATCGTCTGATGAAATAACACGTAATACTTACTCCTCTCTCCTGAGGCCTGCGTGCAGCCCTGATACGCTCAATCTGACTTTCATAGGACATCAATCTGATTTTTCTTTTACATTTGTTTTCTTGCAACTCTCAAAATCACGCTTTCTGTGAGGATATTAGAGGATAGTGAAATGCTATTGTAATAAGACACCACAAGAGCCATCATCAATGTTACTATAATTACAATTCGTTACGGGCCGGCTGTGTTAAATTCCGGAGATACCACGTTTTACCCAGGTCAATATTTACCGTTGATTTACCTCCTCCTAGGATCCCTGTAGGACCAGGCCTAGGGGCTGTTGGGCGGCGGGACCCACCTTTTTGCACAATAATTACAATTCGTTACGTTTAAAAGTCTGGATAAGACACCACAAGCTCCAACGCCAGTGTGATAGCAAGACGCTAACAATTTTTGCACTAAATTATATCGCGCGGGGTTAATACTTTTTAAAAAGACCTTTTAAAATTTTATTGCAGTCAAAATACTCCTTTAACATTTCAAGTTTATTTTTAAACTGCCTCCTTTTCAAACAACTTAATGGTAAATTTAGAAGGGTGAGAAGATAATTCGACAGTGAAATAAGGGGCATTTTCATATTAATAAAATTTTGAGAGCATAGTTAAACGGACAATGTAATAATTTCCTTACTTTTTAAGCTTGGCAATCTGATTGACTTGGGCACGTATTCCATTGCTTTTTTTTGGAGCCAATGATTAGGCTGGCCACAATCATGTTTATTAGTTCTGTCCCTTCTCGCTTTGGATTTAAAAAATTGGAATTTGACTATTGTTGCCAGATTCTGAAGATTCAGCATTATGATGTATGTGCCTATGCAGTTGCTGCTGCAGCTGCAGCTTCTTCAGCCATTTGCGCCACAGGGAGAAGGGTACAGATGAGATTACGATCGCCATACACATTGTCGACACGTCCTGCGATCGATCACCGTGCACATTACAATCAACACCACCTCTTATTTGTTCAAGCAGCCAAGCAAACTAAAACTTGATGATCAGTGATTCTGAGAAATACCTGTAGAAGGCCAGAATTTGGCGCCTCGGAGCCAAGAAGCCGGGAAAGCAGCATACTCCCTTGAGTATGGTTTGTTCCATGTGTCACTCATTAGCAGAGATGGAGGATGAGGAGCACCCTGAGGCTAAATTCGTTAGTCATCGTATTTATTTATTTAATTATTCTTTTTTTACAATAGCAATTAAAAGAGTCAGCAGGCATCCTAAATCAATCTGCGTGAATTTTGTAAAAGAAGTCTCAGAAATAGATCGAAACAGTTTATGCTACTAGTACCATACCTTAAGAACATTGACGTTAATGTCAGCTTTGCCACTCTCAATCTGCGCAATTTCTTCCCTTATAGAGATAAGAGCATCACAGAATCTATCTAATTCTGCCTGCAAGAAACCAAATTTTCTCAGAATGACGGCTTATGGAGGACAATCTGTGAGCAGTGTCCCGATTGTACCTTGCTTTCACTTTCTGTTGGTTCAATCATGAGTGTCCCTGGCACTGGCCAAGACATTGTAGGAGCATGGAATCCATAATCCATTAGGCGTTTAGCAACATCTTCAGGCTCTATGCCAGCACTAATCTGCAGAAAATAAAAAAATCATAGAAACTATTACTTACAAGAAAGTGCAAAAATACCAATTTTGGTCCTAAGCTAGATAAAAAAGATCAAGGATTGTGTTAGGCATGGTAAAATTTATTTAAACTTATGAAAATGAATCATAACCCTGCATTTATGTAAGTCTGATGATTGTCTTCTATTGCTCAAAACATGGATATATGATGATGTGTGAGATAATATGTACCACGCACCTTGAAAGCCCTCAAATCTACAATGAATTCGTGGGCGACAGTCCCGTTGACTCCACGGAAAAGAATGGGATAATAATTCTGCACAGTAGTAGAATCTTTAGGAATCAACAACAATAGAAGCTGAAATTAACCCGATTTTAGAACCATCAAAAATACTTTCGTTCTTTGTTCTCTGGGGTGACAAGCAAAGTTTCAGGAGTAGTTTGCTAGATACGATAGAATGAATAAAAGACAGTATGATCATTTTTGGCACAAGAAGACCCTTTTGTTAGGCATCAAAAGGCTCCTCCTGCCTACTAAAAGATTGAATTACCTCTAAACGCTTTGCCATGTAGTTTGCATTTAGTATTGCTATTTTTGAAGCATTTGTCAACCCCGTAGAGCCCATCATGGCAATATATGTATATGAAATTGACAGAATAAGTGCAGAACCCCAAGGTGCTGACGAAATTGTACCAAGAGGCTGGGCATTCTCAGGTGGAGGTATCCCACCAGTGGGTACCTGAAAGTTACCAAAAAGAACAAAAAAGTAACAACCAAAAGTAGCCCACGCCATTTAATAGACGAAATTCTCTCAGGACACGATAGAAAGCCCCATGTTTATTATAAATCAAAAAGACAAAAGAAACAATAGTGATAATCATAAAAACCACTCGCACAGTTTTCTATTCATAATTCAATATTTGAGCAGGTTTATATAACAAAATTAAAAAAATTAGGCCTGTGATACTCTAATTAGGTCTCTCAAGTAGCAACTCATACTCTGATATGACACTGAAAATAATAGCTTCCAAAATATAAAGCATAACAGGCACAATTGATCAGATGTATGACAAAGATAGAAAAAAGATAGTACACAAGTGATGAAAGGAACCATAGTGAATCATACTAATGCAGGGAAATAAAATACCAAAATGTAGACTGGAAAAAAGAATGGTCAGCTAGTGAAAGATAATTTGATGTTAAATTATGATAATACCAGATGTTACATGTATTAGATGCTGCCCTAAGTTCTAAACACACAGATTTAGCAAATATGCAGTATCATACCACAGGATGTGATGGCAAGAACGGTGCCAAGTGCTTCTTCACACCAATAGGGCCCATTCCTGGACCACCTCCACCATGTGGAATACAGAATGTCTTGTGCAGGTTAAGGTGACAGACATCTGCTCCAATGAAGCCAGGGCTTGTAAGGCCAACCTGAAAAATATGCAAAAGTCAACTCTCCAAGAGGCAACTTCATCCAATCTTCAATACCTAAAACAACTCCGAACTCCAACTCAACATCCGACTGACCAAAAGCCCAGACAGATCATCTACTTATTAAGGATGTTCAAATTTGTAGCTAAGATAAATTTTCCACTTCAATATAGGCAGAACTGTCAAATTTTGTTTGGAAAAATAGTATCGAATAATCAATTAACCATCAGAAAGTATATCTTAAGCAAAACTTGTGTGGCATTAGCAAACTGGAAAATACTAGGCAGGCTATTTCATCGTCCTCCTAACTGATATCAACAATCCTAACTACTTTACCAGGATTCAGCTAATACAACCACCATTCACTTTGCATAGAACAAAAGCCAACAGTTACATTGTTTCAAATACTTTAACAACATGCAATTACTAACCTGTGCATTCATGTTAGCACCATCCATGTAAACTTGCCCTCCATTTTGATGAATAATATTGCATATCTCATCAATGCCTTCTTCATAGACTCCATGAGTTGATGGGTAGGTAACCTGAGGAGACAGGAAGAAGTATTGAAAGTGATAAATCATTCAATAATTCTCTGTTATACCTATTCTGTTCAACAGGGGATATACAATCCTAGCCTATTTTTTGATTAGGTAATATGTACTTGAAAACATAACCAATCCTTTACATGGTTCATGCTCTAATGTTTATGGCAGTCACCTTGAGGCAAGTTGGTCTTACATCAGTGCTATTGTATGAGATTTGAAAAATAAAATAAAAATGACTACCATATAATTTTACAAACATGTCAATTCAAAGGAAAGCTTGCTCCGGCCACCTTTAAGCAAAAGAAGACATATTGTCATGGAGATAAAATGTTGGAATTAGTGCACCATAATTCTAAGGCAAGAACATCATGCAGTCCAATGATTTCCATCTCACCATAAGAGCAGCCAAATTATCCTTGTGTTCCTCAGCTGCTTTTCTTAATTCCTCAATATTGATGTTGCCTTTGGAATCAGTTCCTACTGCAACAATCTTCATTCCACACATAGCTGCACTGGCAGGATTTGTTCCATGAGCAGAAACAGGAATGATGCAAACATTGCGATGGCTATCTCCTTTTGACTACATTTTTTTTTTTGTCAAAATAGCATCAGGCACACAATTTTCAAATAACAAAAGTTCAATTCCAAAGGCTCATTCTAGATAACTTACTAGATGGTAAGCACGGATAACCATGAGCCCTGCATACTCTCCGGCAGCACCAGCATTTGGTTGCAATGAGAAAGAATCAAAGCCAGTGACTGTGCACAAAAGTTCACCCAAGTCTTTAAACATTTCCTGATATGAGAATCAAAAAGGTTAGTCAAAATTCCTAATTTCCATGGGTAAGTAGTAAAAAATTTCTTACTTGATATCCTCGGGCCTGATCAGCAGGGACAAATGGGTGAAGATTTGCAAAACTGGGCCAAGTCACTGGCATCATCTCCACAGTAGCATTCAGTTTCATTGTGCAAGATCCAAGAGGAATCATGCTGTGACACAAAGATAGATCTTTGGATTGTAACTTGTGCATGTATCGAAGCAGTTCATGCTCTGTATGGTAGCTGGAGAACAAAAAAAAGAAAACAGAAAAAAGAAAAAAGAATGGTAAGTACTTAAGCATGCGGGCATGCTGTTTTTACTAAAAAGAAGCAAAAATCGCATACGAGTTGAAGATTGGGTGTGAAAGGTACGGGCTCTCTCTGACAAGGCCCTTTGGGAGACGACTCTGCACCTCAGGAGCTAGAGACTCTGCAGTGAAGTTGACCTAAGAAAAAAACAATTATATCACTAACAAGAAATTACAACTGCGAGTTTACAGTAGGCCTTACAGGTTTGCCACAAGCAAAAACTTTGAGCAGCTTATCTACATCCTCGAGGGTGGCAGTCTCATCAAAGGCCACAGTTACCTGAAATTCCAGAAAACAATGCATTATAACAGTTCCAGAGCCTGCTGTTTGACTCAACATGTACTACACATTATAAAGTGAAATTTTCATAAATTCACTCACCGTATTAGAGTCAACAACCCGAATGTTCATTTCATTCTTGCAAGCTTCTTCAGCAATTGCTTTTGCATTGGAACAGTTGACTTTCACAGTATCAAAGAACGGAAGATCTTGAACATTCACGGTCCCAAGCTTTTTGAGCCCCAGTGCAAAGTCACAGGCAAGACCATGGACCCTATCAGCGATTTCCTTGAGACCTTCAGGACCATGATACAACGCATACATTGTGGCCATATTTGCAAGCAATGCCTAGAAGTTATAATTTCCAATCCGAATAAGAATTTGAACCTTCACTCCAAAAGAAATAAAAAAGAAAAGAAAAGAGAAGCAAATCAACAAACAAATTGAGTTTAGCAAAATTAACACATTTCCTGCACCTGCGCCGTGCAAATGTTGCTGGTGGCCTTGTCTCTCCTAATGTGCTGTTCCCTAGTCTGCATTGCCATGCGTAACGCAGGCTTACCTGTGGAGTCGACACTGACGCCGATGATTCTACCGGGCATCATTCTCTTGTACTCCTGTGATGTCGCTAGAAAAGCGGCGTGCGGACCACCGTAGCCCATGGGCACCCCGAACCTTTGCGCAGATCCAACGACAATATCGGCCCCGAACTCACCCGGTGGCTTCAGAACCGTCAAAGCTAGGAGGTCAGTTGCCATCACGACCTTCACGCCATGGGCGTGAGCGTGCTTGACGAACTCCCCGTAGTCCAAGATCTCACCCTCGGTGCCAGGGTATTGCACAAGAACTCCGCAGACATCGTTTGAGTTGTAATCAAAATCTTTGAGGTCCGTTACGACGACCTTGATGCCGAACCCATCGGCCCTGGTCTTGCAGACGTCGATTGTTTGGGGATGGCAATTAGAGGCAACCAAGAATGTCTTCCTTTTGCCCCTCTGGATGTTATCGCACATGGCCATGGCCTCGGCAGCAGCGGTGCCCTCGTCAAGGAGGGAGGCGTTCGACATGGGCAAGGCGGTGAGGTCGGTGACCATTGTCTGGAAGTTGAGGAGAGACTCGAGACGGCCTTGGGCGATCTCGGCCTGGTAGGGTGTGTATTGAGTGTACCAAGCCGGGTTCTCCATGATATTACGGAGGATGACGCTGGGGACGAAGGTGCCGTAGTAACCCATCCCGATGAACGACTTGAACACCTTGTTCTTGGCGGCGAGGCGGCTCATGTGAGCGATCATCTCCGATTCGGTGAGGCCAGCGTCGAACTTGTAAAACTTCATGTCTGGAAGGCGTATGGACGCGGGGACAGTTGCGTCGATAAGCTCATCGAGCGACGAGAAGCCGCAGGAAGCAGCCATGGCTGATTGCTCCTGGGGCGTGACGGAGTTGTGACGGCGGGGAAAGGTATCGGAGGGCCGGAGGGCGTCGATCGAGACAAGTCGGATCTGGGCGTTGCGGAGCAGGGAACGGGTGGAAGCGGGTACACGGAAGAGGGAAGTGGTGAAGCAACTGACAGGAAAGAGGGCGGCGGGCGCCAGGTTGCGATTGGCGGCCGCCGTGATCGCCGAGAACGGAAACGTGCGCGATATTACGCGGCGGATGGTGGCCTGGCTCGCCAGTTTACGAGCGCGCTCCATTGTGCGACCTGCGCAAACACCGAAGCAGATCGCTTCTTTGAAACAAACACCAAAAAAATAAAATCCTTCTCCTACGCAGACCACCACAAACCACGCTTTTAAAACAAATC
The DNA here is from genome assembly GCF_018446385.1 of Zingiber officinale. Lineage (NCBI taxonomy): Eukaryota > Viridiplantae > Streptophyta > Magnoliopsida > Zingiberales > Zingiberaceae > Zingiber > Zingiber officinale. The sequence goes on from NC_056001.1 coordinate 4,042,807, forward strand.
TATTCAACTCCGCTCTTACTGTGTCAGAGAGGAGGCGAGGAAAGGGGATCGAAGAGTAATGTAGAGACGACTCTTCCAGCAATCCTCCGGCTCCTCCTCGATCGAGTCGCTGTCGCTCCGCCAAAGTGCTTCAATTACACAGGACACACTACTTTAGGTTGGTGAGAAGCGATAGATTGAGGTTTGGTGATTGGTTATCCAGATCCAGATCTAGGATTCCATTTTCTTCGTCAAGAGTAGGCGAGGGGGTAGGTGGACACCGATCTCTTGGATGGCTACAGGAGAACCAATGGCGATGAAGGTGACGTTGGAATCTGGCGCGGATTGAATCGCGAGCTCGATGCTTGCATTGGCTTCTCTGTTGTTATCTGCCCGATGCGATAGACGAACGTGTGAGAGTGGTCAGATGCGGCGGATCCCGTCCCGTGGCTGTATCGCTTTAACGAGGGTCGCAGGAGGAAGGGGAAGAAGGGTGCGTGTGAGGCAGGAATTAGCCCGGCAAGCGAAGCGGTTCGGGTGGGGATTCGAACCGGAATGCAAGGGCCGTCTACATCGGGTTCGATTGGCCCGGGTGACTCGGGGATAATGCAAGGCCAAGTCTCTCTCTTTTTCTCACCAACCGCCCCGCGCATGGAAAGGAATCTTTGGGAATCTTGGAGTCGCTGCGATGTCTCGTTCCAAGGCATTTAAATTCTTTATTTTACGGCTTGATAAAAAGAGTGCAACTGGTGACTGCTGTAGGTCCATTAGTGGATACCAATTAAACGGTCTTTTAAGTAGGTGGAATATATATATAAAGATTAAAGTTTAAAGATCAAATATAAAAACGAGAAAAATATGGAACATGAGTTAATTCAAAATTAAGTTAAAAAAAGAAAGTCTTCTTTGATGGTTAACTCGCTAAAAGGATATATACACATTAAATTACGATCAGATTTCGACTAAAATTCATCATGATCTTTTCTCAATTTACCTTTCCACTTATGTATAATTTGGGTTGAACCAAGTAATTAGAGGCCGTCAATAGTAAGTAGTAGACGCGTCCACTTGTCAGTGCCATATAATTTATCCAACCATCGATGACCTCTGATTGTTTGGCTTAACTTAAATTATAACCTATATGGTTAGATGAACCTAAGAATATATATATATATATATATATATATATATATATATATATATATATATATATATATATATATATATATATATATAGAGGATTGTTATGATGCGGATTATTTCCTACGGATTGTTACGGACTTGTCATGTCATTTTCTTTTTAATTTTTTAAATGTAACTTTTTCTTCTTTTTTTTTTCCTCTTCGTTCTCGCCGAAACAATTGGTTCTCACTGCTCACTGTGCTCACCGCACCTCCTCGCGCGCCCACCACCCGCCCTGCCACCGACCATCTGCCCACCGCCTAGACCCACCCACACTATAGTCCAAGGGTGAACTCGTTGGGGATCGCGGCCGGGCTCCGGACGCTATCGCGACTGGACACAATCGTGCCAAATTTCGGCGAGATCGCGGCCGGATTCCGACGCGATCGTGGCCGGAATCTGGCGCGATCGCGTCCAGAATCCGGCTGAGATCCCGCCGGATTCCGGCCACGATCGCGCCAGAATCCAGCCGCGATCTCGTCAAAATCTGGCACGATCGCGTCCAGTCCCGAGCATCCAGTCGCGAGCGTCCAGTCGCGATAGCGTCCGGAGTCCGGTCGCGACCGCTCCGAATTCCGGAAGCGATCGTGACCGGAATCCGACGGGATCGCGGCCGGATTCCGACGCGTCAGGAGGCAGTGGTCAAGCGGGTGGCCAGCGGCGACGAGGCGTGGGCTTCGTTACAGCGAGAAGAAGAAAAAAAATTAAGAAAGAGAATATTTAATTAAAAAAATAAAATAATATGACATGGCAGTTGGTCCGTAACAATCCGCAGGATAGAGTCCGTAGTATAAAACTGTATATATATATATATATATATATATATCAATTTTGTTTAATTATTAGTATAAATAATAATCTTATTTAAAAATATTTAACCTAGACCAAAATTAGTACAAGTTTAGTAATTTTGATAAAAAAAATACTATATTAATATTAAACAAATTTGATCTAAGTTAAATAAAATTTTTTATTACACTATGATCATGTTTAAAAACATCGACAAACGAACTACCAGTGAATATGTATAGAAATCATCTTAGTCGTCAATCACTTAGTGAAACGAGAATTGGTGGAGAGATTTGTTGGAACCTGGATAGAAGAAGATGAAAGAAAAAGAGTTATAATGACATTTAGGAGTTTAGGAGTTCCCTGGTGTAACCACTCGGACGCTCAAGTTAGTTGTTAGTGGAGGTGGAAGAAGAAGAACGAAAAGGAGATGTTTAGGATTTTGGATACATGTATTCGCGTACCTAAGCCCATAAGGTCGGGCTACCTTTTATAGAGCGATGATTGTTTCCTATGTTCTCCATGTGTCTTCAGATCCACACGATTATTATTTATTTCCTGAAATAGTCTGAAATCCAAAGATCCGCACAATCATTATCTACTTCTTGTAATAGTCTAAAATTTCGAGATCTGCATGATCATTATCTACTTTGTGAAATAGTCTAAAATCATGAGATCCGCATGGAGGTAGCTCAAAGACTAACGATCCGAGATCGGGAATGCCATGAAGTTGAGATGTCGTCAAGTCAGGGGTAGCTTGGGGATGAACAACCCTAGGTCGGGAGAGCCATAGACTCGAGAGCTACTAGTAATCAAGCTTGTATGGACTCACGGCTTGGCTCTTCCTTGACTTTGTTCGCCACCTCAACAGGACTGTTGGCCTCCTTATCCAAGTGACACTCTATGATTACCTCTCGGATTATAAGTCTCTCCTTCGAGTCTAGCCGAAAGTGTTGGTACGGTTAGCACTGACAGCCTAACTCAGGTTTTAATGAATGACAAAATAAGGTTAAGTTAGTTTCAATGTGATCTAACACTTTGACGAAGTGTGTAGGAGAAGCCTAACTAGGTCGACGGGCTGACCGGATAGCTGGCACAAAGCCCAGACAGGTGGACGGACTGACCGGATGTCTGGCACGAAGCCAGCTAGGTCGACGGGCCGACCAGATAGCTAACACGAAGTCCAAACGGGTCGACGGGCTGACCAGACGTCTGACACGAAGTCTAGCTAGGTCGACGGGCTGACCTGATAACTGGCACGAAGTCCAGACGGGTTGACGGGCTGACCGGACATCTGACAGGTAAGTTAAGGTAAGTCACTGGAGGGGAGTGACTTGGTGAGGACGTGTTTCCCGTTCAAGGGAACAGTAAGCGTCGATCCAACTTAGAACCATTTCGGGAATCTAAGTTGAGATCGTGACTAGATTCCGGTCTCGGTGAGACGGAATCTAATTACTACTCTTTTACTATAGTTGTGCTAACTTCTGTTTTGCAGGGTAGTTTAGCTTTTATTTTGCCTCAGACTAACACCTTCTTGCAAGAAAAGGACTTTCTGGAGAAAGGTGGTCCGGGTGCCCAGAAGGGATCTGGGTGCCCGAAATCGGTCTGGGCACTCGGAAGGCAAAAGTTATCCTGATAGCTAGGAGAGCGCTGATTGGACGGCCGACATCACAGTCCAAGCGCCCGGAAGGGATCCAAGCGCCCGGAAGGGATCCGAGCGCCCGGAGCATGCCTATAAAAGAAGGCCTCCACGGAGCATCAAAAATAAGAACGTCTTCCAACGCCTGCTTTATTGCTCTGTACTGCTGCGACACTACGAAGCCTCTCCGAGAACTTGCGGCTCAAGTCTTCTTTTTCAATTGTTGTCGGTATTTCGTTTTAAGAATTCTTGTACGTACATCTGTAATCACTTTTTCGAACTGCTAGTGAATTGCCCAACGAAATCACTCGACGAGTGCGGATCTTGGAGTAGGAGTCGACGAAGGCTCCGAACCAAGTAAAACTGGTTTTGTATTAGCGTTGTGTTTTGCTTTTATTTTTTTCCGCTGCTTACTCTATCTCGAAGATAAATTTTCGATCGCTATTCACCCCCCCCCCCTAGCGAGCTCTACGATCTAACAGAAAGAGGCCAGAGTCTGACTGATTGGACTGTGTTGGATCGAAAGGGGCAACTCCAACTACCTCGACTACCCTAGCCACGTGATAGATCTCTTGCATATTTTTGAAGAGATATGTAAATGTAAGCACGCCTCCAACATTACATTTTAAATGTAGTGCATGCGTCATCTGTCTTAATCTCTGAGACCATAATACACCAGTATATCTCTGAGATTGCATCACATTAATATGATGTCACCCGTGACAGGGAATATAAAGTGTCATTTGTCTTATAATGATTACTTGGATTTGATTTAATCCATGCACTTGATCCAAGGGTTAAAATTTCATCCTGCTCATGTGTTAACAAAATTCTGACGGTCTTAGTCAAACCCGCTGAGATATATTAGGTTGAAGAATGATGCCCTTGTCCTTAATCGTGCAATCGCTGCTTCTGAGTCCATCGTTCTTCATCTCCCTCATCTTCAAGATTTCTATGTCTTCGCATTCAGCAAGTTGCTTTGTTCCTTCATGTCGTTATTTGTTTCAATCATCTCTCAATTAGGTGTTGGCGCGCGAGCAAGATAGTGATTATCCTGCGGCTGACGAGAAGAGGAAAGATTGAGGAGAAGACAAGAAGAGGAACCTCCAAGAAGAAAACTTTTTATTAAAATTTGAGGGTTAATCCCTAAATATCTAAACATGACTCTTATATATACCACAACCTAGACTCAAATAAGGAAAAAAAATTGTAATTAACATATTTTAATTCCAATCTTATAAAAAAAAGAAATATACTTTTACCCAAAAAGGAAAGTAATTAACTTAACAATCTTAACTCAAATTAAGATGCATATCAAGACAAATCCTCTTTAAAAAATACTAGAAATATGAAAATTGCCCTAAATATCTAAAAAATAAAAATTACTCAAAAAATAGCACAAGGCCCTAAAAAGGGTTTAAACATCAGAATTTGAAGCTAAAAATTTTACGGTTATGATTTCACTATAATAAACATAGGTTTTCAAATTCTGCACCCGTGACGACAAACAGAGCTTGATTCTGAGTCCCGAGTCAAAAGTTATGTCCGTTTTAAGTTTAAAGTCTTATGTTAGACTTCAACATGGGTTGGGCCTGCATCAGTCTCCCTGACTTGAAAAGAACTCACTATCGAGTTCAAATTAACTTCATTAGCAACTGTCGAATAAGGAGTTAGGCGCTTCACATTGAAGACATTAGAAGTCTTCAGATGACTAGGAAGGCTCAACTTGTAGGCATTATCATTAATCTTCTGCAATATCTCGCATGGTTCAATTTTTCAATCCTTTAGCTTACTATATTCTCCAACAGGGAAATGATCACAAGTCAATATAGTCCAGACAAAATCTCTAATCTCAAAAAGTATCCGTCGATGATGATGATCGACCTAAGCCTTATACTTAGTATTGCTTTACATAATTGCCAATTTCACTTGCTCATGAATATCTCGAAGATGCTCTGCCATTTCATCTACTTTAGCACTAATTCACCTTACACATAGAACAGGGGCTAAGTCTAGAACTCCTAATGGATTTTTGCCATAGACAATCTCAAAATGACTTAATCCCATGATCTAGTTTTTCAATCTATTGTAGCCAAACTCTGCTTGAGGTAACACTATGTTCCACTGCTTTGGTTTAGTTCCTATAAGGCATCTCAGAAGATTGCCCAAACTCTGATTTGCCACCTCGGTTTGTTCATCTGTCTGAGGGTGGTAAACACTACTAAAATTTAACTGTGTTCGTAATTTCTCCCATAAGCTCTTCTAGAAGTGACTGATGAATTTGGTATCTCGATCTGAAGTCATGGACCAAGGAATGCAATGTAAACGCATGATCTCCTTTAAGTAAAGATGGACAATCCGTGCAACATCCATAGTCTTCCTGCAAGTTGCGAAATGCACCATCTTTAAGAATCTATTAATGACAACAAGAATTGAGTCTGAGGCTCATTGGGTGCAGGGTAATCCCAATACGAAATTCATGCTAACATCGAGCCAATGAGCTTCGGGAACGGGTAAGGGAGTGTACAAGCATGCATTGGTTAGAACCCCCTTAGACTATTGGCATACAGAACATTGATCAACAAAATGAGCCACATCGCTAGTCAACTTGGGCCAATAGAAATTGACAGAGATGAGGACCAACGTCTTATCACATCCAAAGTGCCTCTCATTATGAAGCTCACTCATAATCTGCTGCCTTAGAGAACAGTCTGGAATACACAATTGCAATCCACGAAATAGATAACCATTATAAAAATAAAATCATGTCGGTAACTATCATGTATCTCCTATAATATGCTTCCGAATGATGGGTCAGTTGCATACATATATATTGAAAACCTCAAAATAAAGTTATCACAACATAACAAAGCATTATTAATTAGATCCTATCTGTCCAAGACCGGGATTTAGTCACGGTCTCAGTTTAGGTATCTAAAATGGACTTAAACTAGACCAGTGCCTAAAGTCCTTAAGGACTCGTCCTCACTGGAACACTCTCCTCCAGTGACTTATCTTACTTACCATGCTAAATCGCTTAACTTACTTTTGACCCACCAGGTCTTCTCGCCAGTTGGTCCATAGACCCAATTAGATTTCGGCCAACTGTCAAATCCCGCGTACCCCGTCGGACTTCCCACTAGATATCAATTCATTCCTTGACATATTTAGACTTTTCATCAGCTATCAGGTCCAACAAACTTAGCTGAATTTCATTTTGGTGTCAAGTCCTATAGACCCTCAAATCATGCCCACTTAGTAACATGGTTATATTCCACCATACCTAACTTTAATCAATTTATCATTCATCAAAACTTAGGTTTGACCATTGATGTTAACTGCACCAACAATAATCCTTTTTTTGATACAATGACAATCTGGGTTAAAGTTAGAAAAAATGCAACAAGAAACAACAATATAGAAAATGATTTAAGAGAAGTTAAGTAATTTAAATTTCTATTTTATTCTCTTAATCATTTTAGGATTAAGATTTTCATATCTTCTTACTTTTTCATACTTAAATCATTACCCTTCCCCTTTGGCATTCATTAAAAAATTCATGCAAATAAATGCACCACAAATATAAAACAAACTAAGGAAACTAATTAAGTACTAAAGACAGTAAAGTCTACTTCCAGGAGAAGTTGTTAAAAATTATTGTTTGAAAAGCCAAGAATGCTCAAAGTAAAATTAAAAATTAAGGTATTTTGTCAATATTTTTTAAGTATTTTCAAAGAAATATTTCAAAGGAAATTTCAAAATACTTGTAAAGTAATTTTTAAAAATACTTTTCAAAATAATTTAAAACTAGTAATATTTTAAAGCATTATTGAAAGTAATTTTTCAGAGTGGTTTTTAAATGAGATGTTTCAAACTAATTTTTCAAAAGTGAGTAAAGTTAATTTTCAAAATGATTTTTGAAGTATTTTCAAAAATATCTTACAAAATATTTTCCAAAGTAATTTTTTAAAGTAATTTTAAAGAAATATCGTCCCCTTAACCTGATATTACTTTGAAATTAATCATCTAAAAAATTTATTCTTAAATGTCTAACTTTTAGTTATTAACTAGTTATTAGAAGATAATAGTGTTCACTTGGTTAGTTAAGTTAAGTGCATGTATCTAGCTTGTTATTTACTAAGAAGGACTACTTAATTTGATCACTATATTTTAATATTTTACACTAAACTTATTTTAATGTACTGATATAAGTATTTGAAGTCCAAGTAATATCCTATACATCTCACACTATTCTAGATTTTTGGAATACACAAGCAACGTAACTCTAATGTCCTTGTGAGATGTTGACTGTCTAGAACTATAAGATCATGCTGTCTAAGGGAAATACCTAGGATAAGTCCGTAACATATTTTGACAAAACTAGAAAAATAGGGATTTTGAGAAAAATGTAAAAATAGGAGTAACCTAGAATTTGAAAAGTATTTGAAGAGAGACACATCCTATCCTTTAATTAGATTATCAAAAGATAACAAATAAGTTTACTAGATAAACAAAAGATAATAAATAGCTACCGGACATATATACTCAATAAGTCAAGTAGACAATATGTACAAAAGCACTCATAAAACAACGTCTAATCGTCATCGGCAAGTGGAGGTGGAGGCTAGACTGTCACATGTAAGGCCCGAAGAATGACCTGCATTTGTTGGTCTATCTACCAAAATCTAGTAATTATCTTGTCATGAAGAGTTGTCATCTCAACATGAAGAGTAGTCACTTCGTCACGAAGAGTGGTGAAACCCTCAGAGGCTGACTGCTCGATCTGGGTGGAAGACTACTCTAATCTAGCAAGACCCTCATCTATAGAAAGTGAGGTTGAAGGCTAGGTCGGGCATGAAGAAGATGCAAATATGTCGTCAAATGTAAACTCTGACATCTCCTCCTTTGTGGCCTCAGCTGGCTCGACTGTCTCGTCAACCCTGGTGGGTATAGCTGGCTGGGATTGTATAACTCCTTTCCAAGCTAGACCCTTCTGAGCAGTGACCTCTATATGTGTTATGGCTAACTGACGCTGTCCAAAACTATCGTACTCATTCAGAGGAGTGAGTATACCCTGGTGACATTAACCCCTATACTCGAAAAGATGGAGGTCAACACATAGCAATAAGGCATGTGTATGTGTCCCCTAGTGACCATACTAGATGTGTGAATGACATTATGAAATATATGCAATGCAATGTCAATGTCTAATCTCTGACACATTGCATAAAGAAAAAATAAGTGGGATGGTCGCATCATCGTAACATCGTGGAATGTGACTGGAAGGATGCAGGTGGTAAGGACTCAATATAATACATAGTCTTGCACCCTCAAAGATAGAGACCTAAAATATGTGATAGTAGGGACCTGGTCCTCCCGACAAAGTATAGATGGATGGTATTTAAGGGAATATTGGAGTAGTATTCGCCAAATGGCAAGTCCCTACTAGGGTAGTAGAAAAATGGACATGCTGACTATCATATGCCTAAGCAGTCAAACAGAAGGGTAGTGGGAAAACTAATATCCCTACCAGCTACTCTGGTAGAGTATGTCAAGTCATTTACCTTAACTAGGTTATTATAAAACTGAGTACATAGATCTTGCTTAACTACCTGGTTACAGTAAACTAGACGACCTAAGTTATAGTACTCGATTATTTCTTTTATGTTTGGACAAGAACAGGAAAAGAAAGTCCTATTCAAAAATTTAGTCTTAAGGGCCACATATGTATGCTCTAAAAAATGCAACCTAAGTTGCTCAGTAGGGAATCTAACATCAATAGAAAGGGTAGTAATAAGCGGATTAAAAACTCATCTTTTCCTAAATAATTAATAGATATACACATAAATTTAAGCAAATACAGTAAATAAATAAGACTATATTGAAGAGTTAGGTTTAGAGGATACTTATGAGGAATATTTGTAGTTTGGGACGTGAAAAAGGGAGAAAAGACGACTAGAGGGTGGTTGGAAGGCGTCTATCAAGCGAACAGAAGTGGCGTCCAACGCTTCTGTTTGCTGCTAACAAACTAGATTGGAGGCGCTTTAAACCTAATGGAAGACATCTTTAATGGTTTATGGAGAACGCCTTCAAGGTCGTTGAAGACGCCTTGATCGTGTTTTAGAGGGGTTTTTGCTGCCTTTGTGTGAGGCGCTCCTGACTTAATGAGAGGCGCCTCGAACCTTTTTTTTAATTAAATTAGATTAAGGTTAAATTAAATAAATTATTAATTAAAGTTTTGCTTAAGCTTGGTTAGTTTTAATCATGTTTAATTAAATGTTTAGTTGGGCTTCCCTAAGGTTGTGGGGAGGCATCATATTCTGGATCGCTTAAATTTTCTTGGGGTTCACCTCGATTCCTCGTTTAATCACTATGTACTGAAGAAATTTACCGCTATTAACCCCAAATAGACATTTATTGGGGTTAAGTTTGAGCCTGTACTGCCTGAACATACGACATTTTTCTTCAATATCCACGATTAGGGTCTCAGATTGAACATACTTTATCAAAATATTGTCCACATACACTTCGATATTCCTCCTAATTTGGTACTGAAATCTCAAATTCATAAGCCTTTAATAAATTTCCCTTGAATTCTTTAAACTAAATAACATGACAATATAACAAGGATCTCATTAGCGGTAACAAAATTGACATTTTCTTGATCTTAAAATGCCAAGGGGATTTGATGATAGGCTTGATAGACATCCAGCATGCATATGAGCTCACAGTCAGAAGTTGAATCTACGAGCTGATCGATGTGAGGGAGAGGGTAGCAATCCTTTGGCCAAGCCTTATTAAGATTGCAAAATTCTATACAGACCCTCCATTAGCCACTCGGCTTGGACACCAATACCACGTTGACGAACCAAGTCAAGAATTGAACCTCTCATACATGCCCGCTTTCATTAACTTGTCAATTTCCACACTAAATTACTTGGTCTTGCTATGGCAAGAAATTTCGCTTCTTCTATCAGACTATCCGAACATCTGGATACGTGTTCAGCAGATAAACCATCACATTCGGGAGATGCTTGTGACATCCTTTGATGACCAAGCAAAAACTTCGTGGTTGCGTAAGAGACACACAACTAACTCCTGTTTGAACCTCGAAGGGAGATCGGTGGTTGCTTCCACCGGAAATCCTTGAACGGATTCCAAAGTAGGAGTCGGGGCTTCTTCCATGTTCTACACCACCTTTTCCCCTCTCCGATTCATGTATCCCAATTTTGCAAAGGCAGGGGAGGGGCTTGTAGTCTAGCTGAGTAGAGGTAAGAGCTAGAGTCAGCACTTCATTTCTCTTTGTTGACTTAACTGTTAGGATCCTTCGTACGGCTAGAGAGGGGGGTGTGAATAGCCGACCCCAATCTTTCTCGTTTCTTCCTACGATTAGGTTAGTGCAGCGGAAATACAACGTAGAAAGAACACAGGAGAAGAAAGACAAACCATATAACGAGGTTCGGAGATGAACTCCTACTCCTCGGCGTGTCCGTAAGGTGGACGAAGCCTACCAATCCGTCGGTGGATGAGTCCCCGGAAACCCGGCTAATAGATACTCCTTGTGGGTGGAGAAACCTCACCACAATCTTTGCAACAGCAATAGGAGTACAAATAGGAACAAGAAAACAAGAACAGAAATGTAAACAACACTTGCTTGCCTTCTTGAAGTCAGCAGGAACCCTGGTGAAGCAGCAGCTAGAAAACCAGCAACAGGAAGAAGCTCACGCGAAGCTTTAGCACCCAACGAGCTCAACAAAGCTCAGCAGGAAGAAGAAGCAGAAGCTTCAGGCAGGAGAGAACTTCCAGAAGGAAGAAGAAGTAGCTTCAGAGAGAGTCTCACCGAAGTCCTGTAGCCCTCTTTTATACCTGCGAAGAAGAAGAGCAGAGAACTAGTCGTTGCTTCAGCCTGGTAGGTCCGATCGTCTCTGATCGGTCCAGATCCTCGATCGGTCTTGGGGACCGATCAGGACTGCTGATCGGTCCCGCCGATCGGCACTCTTCTGAAGAACTCGCCCAAGTTCTTCGATCGTCTCTGATCGGTGCGTGGACCGATCAGGTGTATGGATCGGTCCGCCGATCCCTCCTTTCTCTTTGCCTTCGCTTTCGATCGGTGCGGCCGATCAAGAACCTCGATAAAGCCATCGATCGCTATCGATCGGTCACCGGACCGATCGAGGGAAACTATCGGATCGATCCACCGATCGATCCGAGCTTGGGTTTTGCCCAAACCAAGTTCCAAGTCTTCCAACCAATATCCGGTCAACCTTGACCTATTGGTATCTCATGCTTAGCATCCGATCACTCTCTTGACCTGCTAAGACTCCCTACCAAGTGTCCGGTCAATCCTTTGACCCACTTGGACTTTTCTCTTCGTGTCAAGTATCCGGTCCTCCCTTGACCTACTTGACCTTCTCAACACCGGATGTCCAATCACCCTTGATCCATCTGGATTTTTCTTGCCTCTCACACGGACTTTCACCTAGCTTCACTCACTAGGGTTTTACCGCTTCACTCACCAGATTTCTGCCCGGCTTCACTCACCGGACTTTCCAATGGCTTCACTCATCGGACTTTCCATCCTGGCTTCACTCACTGGACTTTCCAACTGCCTTCACTCACCGGGACTTCCACTTTCACCTAGCTTCACTCACTAGGATTTTCACCGCCTACACCCGGACTTTCCACACCGCCTAACATCCCAGTTAGGACTTTCCCACCGCCTGGCTTCACCAGGACTTTCCACACCGCCTAACATCCCAATTAGGACTTTCCACTTGCCAAGCCTCCGCTGGACTTTTCCGTGCCAAGCTCCTGCTTGGACTTTTCCAGTGCCAAGTCTCCATACTTGGACTTTTTGCGTGCCAAGCTCCCTGCTTGGACTTTCCCAGTGCCAAGTCTCCATACTTGGACTTTTCAGGTCAACCAGGTCAATCCTTGACCTAGGGTTGGACCAATAAACTCCCAACCATCTATTCTTGTCTCACATCAAGAATAGAACTCTCTCACGAGTGTCAAACATCAACATGCAACTCAACTAGGTCAACCTTGACCTAAGGTTGCACCGACAATCTTCCCAAGTCAAACATCAAAATACAACTCGAGTCAAGTCAGCTCGAGTCGGGTCAACCAGGTCAACCTTGACCTTAAGGTTGCACCAACATTAACTTCTTCGACTTGACATATTTGAGTGCATGGGCCTACAATCCGTCGAATTCAACCGGGGGCTTCTTCACCGTATATTTGAAGAAATCTCCATCGATCAAGACTTGCGAGAATGCCCAATAGAGGGTCTTTCCTTTCAGAGTATCTCAATAGGGGTCTCTCCTGAAGATTTCGTGAAAGATTTCCTCGCGATTGATGTACCGATCAGTATGGGAAATGCAGTCTACGACGTTTCTGTTGGCCAAGGCGTCCTCTGATGAGGCACTGGCGTAGCTTCGACAGACTGAAGCGGTGGCCAGTTGGCGGATTGGTTCCCATTGGAGTGGTTGTTGGGGTTGCCCTTACAATACTATCTGCACTATTGTAGCTACCATCTTGTTGAAATCTTTCGTTTCCATGGCGATGACGTTGGGTCTTTTAGTGTCATTTATTATAACGTCTCAGTTCAGATCTTAACTTAATTTTCCCACAGATGATGACAATTTGATCTTATTTGAAAACGTCATGAACGAACCATCGGTGAATAGGCGTAGAAGCCACCTTGGTTGCCAATCATCTAGTGGCAGCAAGGATTGGTAGGGATATCCGTTGGAGCATGAATAGAAGAAGATGAAAGAAAGAGGGTTAAAATGACGGTCAGGGGTTTCATAATGCAGCTACTCCAATGCACAAGTTAGTTGTGCGAAGGTAAATAAAGAATAACGAAAATGAGATGTTTAAGGTTTGAATGCTTGTGTTCATATACCTAAGCTCCTAGGTGTGTAGGACCTTTTATAAAGCAATGATTGTTTTCTACGATCTCCACTTATCCTGAGATATGTGTGATTGTTAATTTGTTATTTATTTTCTAAATAGTCTGTAATCTCGATATCTGTGCAATCGTTATTTATTTTTTGAAATAGTTTAAAATTTTAAGATTCGTGCGTGCATTATTTACTTCCTTACATAAATAAGATTGGAAAGTCATGAAGTCAAGATGTAGTCAAATCGGGAGATAGCTCATGGACGAACAACTCGGAGACAGGAGTGTCATGGAGTCCAAGACTACTAGCATTCGAGGTCGTACAGACTCAAGAAATGACTTGGCTCTTCCTTGACTTTATTTGTCACCTGAATAAGAGTACTGTTAACCTCTTTATCCGTGTGACTATACGATTACCTCCCGAATCACATTATTTTGGTAATAATATTTTTCTAAAATGTTATTTGAATAATTTTTAAAATATTAAGGTAGTTTTTGGAATAATACTGGATTGTTATGGTATGGGATCTTTTGTCAATAACAAAAATAAAGAGCTCCTTTTTAATTTTTACTCACTAAAATTTGATATTTATATATCATTTGAGCTATCAAAAACTCATAGAATTATTTTTATTTAAAAAGTGTAAGTTAGTTTATAGCCAAACCCTAAAAAGTAATAAAAAGTAGTAAAAATAATTCGCAAATCAAATAAAATTATCCTTCCTGATAAATATCTGTTTTCAGAAAAGTTGTTTTCTTGGATGTGCAATTAATACTTTTTGATCGTTCCTTGTGAGTACTTTTTAACTTATTTTGATGGTCATAAAAAATTTTGCGCGACTAAATTGATCATCCAGAACTACTCAGATTTACTAATTTTTCCAGAAAGCTGATTTATTTTATTAGAATGACTTGAACTTATAATAACTAAAACTAAAATTTTCAAAGGTCATTAGTAAATTGGTTTGTGATAAGCAAGTTTATAAAGTACGGTATTTAAAAATTTAACAAATACGACAAATTTTAAATTAATCATTTGCACTTTAGAATGTAATAGAAATTACAAATTAATTATCATTAAATCATTTATTAAAATTATTTTTCGGTAAAAAAAATGACATGCTTTATTTAATCACTAGAGGTTAATAATGCTTAAAATTAATGATTTAAAAGGTCTTGCTTTATAACTAAAAAAATACAAAAAAGAGATAGAGATAGAGATAGAGATAGAGAGTAATAAGTTATTTCAATTTGTCTACTATTATAAATTATTAAAAATTTTATTCCAAAAATTTTGCTTTGATTAAAATTTGTGATAAATGACTTGTAATTAGCTTACATATCTCTTTACTATTTTTTTTTCAATGTTAAGCTAAATTATTTGTTACTCAGTTTACACTCACAATTAAAAATCTTCACCAATATAAAATTTTAAAATATCCTGTCTAGAATAATGTTTTTTATTGAACTTAAAATAATTTTTTAAAATAAAAATATTATAAGCTTATTTTAAACTGCACCCACATCGTCAGCCTCCCAAATTTACATCGCCGTCGTCTGTATCACTTCTGTTTCTTCCCCGCCGTGGTCAGCAGGGTGAGCAGGCAGTAACCGAAGCGACTCGGAGGCGGCGACAACTTGCAAGGAGGAGTGGGAAAGAGAAAGGAGCGGTTACTTCTTTGGGCTACTCCTGTGCGTCAAAAGTGGCAAAAGGCGCTCGTCCCAGGATTAACACAAATTGCAGTGATTGAGGAGGCAAGCATCCCATAGATGCTGATTCTTCCTCTCTCGCCCTCCCTCATCGGGCGACCTGTTCGCTCGAAGGCAAGTTTTATTCACACCCCCAAACCCTTCTCTCATGAGAGACATCATATTAGGCAACATTAGTATTCAGATTCAAGATTGAGTCTTTTTGGAAGATCAAGACAACTTTCTATTCCTTGACAAAGTTAAAATTGCATCCCTATTTATAAGGAGTGTAGGAGGATATTTAGTTCCAAAAGGGGGAATAAAACTAAATGAGCTTTAGTTTATCAAGGAGCAAAAACTTCTCTATTTCCAACAAATTTGATGATTTTCTATGAAATGTTCTTATATCATTTCATTAGAGAGGTCATTGGACTGCGAGTACAGTAGTTGTCGCATGGCAATATTGTTTGATCTTCTTCATGCTAACAATAATGTGTAAAGTTTTGGCTTCTTGATACAACCTTTTTGAGGTTGTACGCAACACTCAAGTTCCCCAATAAAGCTTTATGGCAGTAACAAACAACAAAGATTAAAACACTAAACTGCAAACAACTTTAGACGCGCTAAGCCAAGCAATTTCAAATGCACGATTCCATGTGTTTTAAGTATGAATATAAATATGGCTTTGTTGGGAAACATAATAATTATTGCATTGAAAGAATTAAGAAAGGTACTAAAATGCCAACATTGGATTTAGTTAGCATTCACAGAGTTCAAGTGACGACTCTTGTTTTTGCAGCATTTATGATAATATTTTCTATGACTCCCTGAGTGTGAGGTAGAGTGAAGGAAGTACACAAAACTAATTTGTCTGTAGGCAGAAACTTCTTGATTCTGCTTTTCTGCTTATCTCTTAACCTGTACGGGTTCTATTATCTGCTTAATTCTATTCATTCATTTAGTAATCGTATGCATTTATGAGCATTGAAGAATGCTTCTTATTGTGCATTTGATGGTTCTTATTTTTTGATTAGGGTTTTTTCGGTGGAAATACCTTCCATGGAATTTGAGAGTTTCTTGATTTTTGCATATTGTTTTTACTATGTTATGGTTGTTTATCTCAGGTTCATGCAGTTGTGGCCAAGGATGATGATCCTATGCGGTGAGAGAAAAGTCCAGTACCTAATATGATCGATATCCATTCCATGGATCAGTTTATTCATGCACTTAGTGAAGCTGGTAATGAGCTCGTGATTGTCAAGTTCTATGGCACATGGTGTGCTTCTTGTCAAGCATTATACACTAGGGTAGTTTGCATTATATCTTAGTTATAACTGTTAATTTCCTTTGCATACTATGAGATATTTTTGTTAATTTCCATGTCATCTATGAGAGATTCTTCAAACTCTTCTAATTATAAGAGTATCTTTTTGCTGCTCTGAAACTGTTAATGATCAACAATTTAATTTCTGTGATTCAATTGCTTTGCAGTTAAAGCTCTCTTTTAAGAGCTGACTTATCTCATTACAACAGCATTTTTGTAGAAGCATGTTTGCTTAGTTTGATGATAATTAGTTCATGGATTGTGCTTTGGAGCCATCCAACGATGCAAAAAATGCATGTATACTGGCCATGGTTTATCCACTAGCAAGGAAGTCGTTAAACAGCATTCTGGTAAACCTTTGCACATACGACATCCTATTTGACGAGTCTTATGGACCATGAAAATTAAGCTCAAAAGAAATTTTAATACCTAAACCCATCTCAGACTTATATTTTTTAACATAAGCATGCTTTATTGATAGTGCTTGGAGATAAATAACCTCAACATCGATATCCACAAATTAGAGAACCATGAATCGGTAGTGCCTTATATAATCTTTCTTACTTTCTTAGCACAGAAACAACATGGCTGTATTTGGGAAATCATATGTTCTCATCAGAAGTCTGAAATCTTCTAGCCCACCATACCAAAATATATGCTCAAATGTGACAATTTGATATCTGCCTGTTGCTTCAAATTCTGTTGCCAAATGGGTTTTGATAAAGGAAAAAGCCATTGAACAGAGGTTTATCTTTTGGATTCTGGTCCCATCCACTACTTCCCAATTATTATGTACTATATGCTGTAATAATAGAAACTCTTTTTCTAACTGAAAATGACAAAAGATCTACCTACTAAGCAACAGCAGTGTGGATATCTGTTATATGCACTGTATGGCCAAAGCTTCATCAATAATTTCTTGTGGACATACATGACTCCCTTGTAAATAAAATGTTGGAGATTCCCCTTACAATTCTGAAATATTTGAGAGCCTAATGTTTCATTATTCTTGACCTTCATTTTCCTCATTGACCATGATCGTACATAGATCATTGTTACTGAAGTGACGCTGGCTTAAGTTTATTCACTTGGGAAGTTTATGACTTTTTTTTTTATAACAGCTATCATGTTAAGGTGCATATACTTTTAGATACATAAATTTAACATCTTGCTTATTTTGGTGGAATAAAAGGATCTCTTTCAATGGCATCGCTTTCCTGTTAAATATGCTTCAACTTTGCAAAACAGTGGAAGAACAAGATCCAGAGTTACTAGTCATCAAAGTGAATCATGGCAAGAACAAGTCAATGTGCAAAAGGTTAAATCTTAGAGTACTTCCGTATTTTCATTTCTACCGGAATGCAGTTGGGTTGTTGGAATCTTTTTCATGTTCCTTAGCAAAGGTTGGATATTTTCTTTACCACATATTATTCTTTAATTGTTTTTTTCCTGAGTTTTAGACGTTTGTCAAAAAGGTTGGCTGCTGAAGAATTGTATGAATTTATTTAATACTACGTTTAGTAGCAACAGAGCATGCGGTTGAATTATCATCTCCTTTAAATTTCTTCAGTTTCAGAAAATCAAGGGTGCTATCGCGCGCGTTGCACAACACCGATCATTGTAGCATCGGACCACCTGTAGGCATTGGGGACAATTGACCTCTTTGGAACACCCACAAAAGGAAAGACTGCTGAAGCTGCTTCAAGATGATTGTTCATCAACCAGACTGCTAATGTAAACTGCATGCATATTGTGCATCATTCTTTCAGAAAAAAGTTTCTGTAATCTAGCTTCTTTAGTTATTTGAAATATTGCCTTTAATTTTTGGTATTTTGAATTCATATTGAATTATATATTATTTAATCGTTAGCCATAATGAATGTTTATGCAATTGCACGACAAGCATGTATTATTGCAAGTGAATGGGCTCATTCTCATTTATTAACCATGTTGGACTCGTTAATTACATTACTTGAATAATTAAAGAGCCTCATGATTGCTTGTGGACAAAAATTTTAGAGGCTTTCATGTTTCATCTATAACAGCTCATGTCTCCTTCTGGATCTATCTATTCATTGCTTTTGTTTTGTTGCAGTGTTTTTAAAAGAGACTGGTTATAAAATCGATCGGCGATTAATATATAGGATCAAATATAATTGTACCTTTAGTTCGGTCGTGGAATTTCTCCATCGCTAAATTTAATATATATTTGAAAAATAATTTATCATTATTGTTTAATGGTTAGCTGCTTAGACTATTATGCATTATATATAATAAGCCATCCATATTATAACGCCCCTTAGCTTAATATGCGTGAGCTAATTAATCATAATCATGAAAAATTAACTAATTGGCACGTTGATTGATGGCACATGAACGCACGCACGCATCGCATATGTACATGTTGTAGCTTGATGGAATGGCTACAGTCACAGTGGTCCAAATGAAAGAGACATTGTATCCACCGTGCCATTGGTGTAGAAAAATTTAATGTTAACTACATATAACAATACCTTAATCAATTTGTAATTTAATTAATATCGTCCTGTGCAATATCATCCAAAATAGACAGACGTTAACCCAACGAATACGTAGATTTGATAAATAGCTGCTGTTGCCTTACGCTAATGAGGAGAATTGCAAAAGCAGCAAATTAAATTTAAACGAGAAAAGGCAAATAATAACTATGACAGGCTTAATAAGAAATGATGAAGGGAATAATGGAGAGAAAAACAATGACACACTACAGACAACATGCTGCTGTGTAGCTTACTGATGCCAATATGGTTCTTGTAGTGCAGCCTCGTAGGAAGAGGAATCGTTCATGGACGGGTCCAACTCCAACGTAGCCCTCTTCCCCAGCAAATCTAGAGTCAATTGGTTACTGTCACCTCTTCCTCTTCCTCTTCCTCTTCCCTTCTCACTCTTGCCCTCTGATCCCTGCTGCTTTCTTTCACAGCCCCCAATAATCCTATCTTGCACTATTTCATGCATATGATCAAAAGCACCAGCTCTAGTTCCCAATCCATGCAAATGGCTGTCGCTGCAATTTTCTCCCTGAGCAGAGGAAAACCCGTGGCTAAACCCCTGCGTCTGATCAGCATACTGGTGTGCTTTCCCCATCATGGCACCCATTTGAGCTGCCTTTTGGAGCAGTGCCGTGGCCGACAAATAAGGAGACGAAGCAGGGAACGAAGGATGGATCTTGTGCTGATTTACTAAAGGGAAGAGTTCCGTTTGGATCTTGGATGTCGAAGCGGCAGGTGCCACTTCCTGCATCATGTTGAAATATAGCGCTGAGAACATTTCTGAAGAATTGGCAGCCTCCTGGGGTTTCACGATCATGTCAGTTTGGAAAACCGCTGGGAGTTCACGAGATGACATGACTTGAGAGTTGACCGACTGCTGGTGAGCATCATTCTCAACTGGAGTTATGGCTTTTCCAGTTTGTTCAGCTAGAACATCACAGAATGCTCTGTGGGTGATAAAGCTGTCCCTTCTGCAAAGTACCAAACGTAATTACAGAAATTAATCATGAGTCAATATTGTGAAACAGTGGTAATGGTAATTATTGCCTTGCGAAGAGAGTTCCACAGTCACATCTGTACTCCCTCGTTCCGCAGATCTTGCTGTGTGCTTTCCAATCTGACTGCACGGCATACTTCTTGGAGCACTTGTCGCACTTCCACTTCTTCTCGCCGTGCTTTCTGGAGAAGTGTTTCTTGATGCCTGTGAGGTCTCCGAGCGCCCTGGAAGGATCATGGTGCACGCATGACACTTCAGGACAGATGTACACCTTCTTCCTCACGGCCTGATGATCCTCCCCCGCCCTCTGCTTCAACTTCCATGGCAGGTTATGGCCCCTCCTGTGCAGCTGCAGGTTCTGATCCCTTTGGAACCCTTTGTTGCAGACCTCACACACGAACCTGTTGATCGCCATCAGTGCCTTAGGTGACAAAGCTATCACTTCAGCATCCGGGTCTGAATCGATCGAATCGAATCCAAAGATTAAAGGAAAAGGTAACAAGAACAAACTAAACGCGCGCGGTAGCAACATAATAATTAATATGTGAAGAAATAGTGACACCTGGGTTTCCTGGAAGGCCCCTCTTTTTCTTCGCTCCTTTAGGCGGCGACTGAGAAGCCATGGAAGAGAACCGGGGGCTTGAGGTGACACAGGCTTCGCCGGCGGGAGATGTGAGATTGGACATCTTCTCCTCCCTCCACTCGCTCAGCTGCTTAATTATATATGCTCAGTTTAGTTTTCTCGTTTTTGTTGATTTGGTCGAAGAAAGAACTGATTTCAAGCATATAATTTAGAAAGCAAAACCGGCATAAAGCCAAAAGCTTACTGAATACAACAAGAACAGAGATCTGATAGACCAAGAAGCACAGGAAAAATGAAAAGTGATAAATAATATGCATAGATAGATATAGGGAGCCGATGAGGAGAGCCAAACAAAGAATGCAATACTCTCTATATTATAGTGTTCTGACGTTGCACTTTCTGTCCTTTACTTTGTCTCCTGAAACTTGTCCTTTTCACTGTTCCTCCTCCTCAGTTTAATATGGTTTTATTAAAAGTTAACGATCAAACTGCGTAAGCTTTTGTTTCAATTGCACCAATGAAAACACAAAGCCGGTTCCGACAACATCAGAATGAACTCAGTTGGAACTTATTAAACTGCGTATTCTTTTCTCTATGCTTTTACTGAAACTCCATTTCTCAAGGAAAAGTAAGAATGTAAAACGTTATATTGTTTGGAGGAGGAGGATGATGGGGATGGGCACTTGGTGCTGTGTTCATATAGGGGAGAGCATGGCTGCTGTGGTAAAAATTCATCTTTTCTGTCCCCTTACCTTTTGATATCTTTGGTAGCAATGATGGGCTCATTGATCGAACTTACTTAGGCAGACATTTACATGTGCCTTCTTCCTTTTTCCTTGTCGAATAGTCTATTGTTTTCTTTATACAAGATTTGTTTATCTACTTCACGATTATTATTATTTTATTTTTTTTGCTCTTACTTTTTGTGGAGGGGACAGCAGGCATATGAGTAAGATTTGAGATTAAACCAAATATATTTCGAGACAGTTCTGAACAAATCATTCTCTCTCACATTTAATTGTTCAAAACATCGTACGCGACTTATTGACTTTTGTGGCCTTTGGTTCTCCGTTGCTATTTAAACCAACTATTGAAAGTAGAATAAGTTAATATGAAATTATCAAATTTTACTCTCTTTTTTTTTCGAAATTATCAAAATTCAGCAAATAAATTAACGGTGTCAATGATTAAGTGGTAAAGCATTGAGAATTTAAAGGATTTCTTTTGGTGATTTTAAAGATTTTTAGGATATTTTGAGAAAGAGGATGCATTTTGAGGAGGGAATTGAACTTTTCATATGATTACTATAGCAAAATTTCTCAATA
Organism: Zingiber officinale; assembly: GCF_018446385.1. NCBI lineage: Eukaryota > Viridiplantae > Streptophyta > Magnoliopsida > Zingiberales > Zingiberaceae > Zingiber > Zingiber officinale. The sequence goes on from NC_056001.1 coordinate 4,064,746, forward strand.
TCAATGGGCTCAACAAATTGGATCCAATGGGCTCAAGAATTATTGGATCCAATGGGCTCAACTCCCTCTTTAAACGTGTTGAACCAATGGGCGAAATGGAACGAGGTAATAATCTTCTTCCTCCTCGGTCTATGAGAATTGCAGGTATCGTATCCGATCCAGTGGCCACAAAGCTCGATTTTAGGATGCATTTGACGACCTGCAGCAATGGATTGACTGATACGCGATAAATCCTACCTCGCGAAGGTAGGTTTTTCCTCTGACTATTTGATTATTTTTCCAGAAGAGATCTAATGCTTCGGAAACAGAGCTTCTGCAATGGATTAAGAGCGATGCGAAAGAGCTTTGGAAATGCCGTTTTCTAGGTATTCTTTTGAGGGAGGAAAGAAAGAAGAAGCAGCAGAATTGGTGTAAAGAATAAAGATGGCCGGAGATCGGGGAAAGGGAGATCGACAGATTTGACCGCTCTCTAAGGCCTTGAGGCGGAACGAAGCGTTCCACATGAAAACTGAGAGAACTTGGTTTAGCTTCTCTAGTTCGCCCTTTGTCATCGCTGGCGAGATCAGAAAGAGAAGAAAGGGTGGGCGACGATCCATCGAGTAACTTTAATCAGATTTGTTTCTTCTGCTGCAGCGACTCTAGCAATCGAGCTGCGTATAGAATAAATTTTGGAATTGAATGAATTTTACAGGCGTAGAGAATAAATTTTGGTTTGGGGATGGCAAAATTGGGTTTGATCTCTTGGTCAGTTTATGATGGAGGTTGCTATGTCCTAGGTAAGTTTATTTTCTGGCAGTATATATGAAATATGTTTGGATGTTATTTCTATATTCTATCCTTTATCATTTCATAACCCTGCCAATGTCTTTGTTTATGTTTGAATGAATTTGCTCGTCAATGCATCCGGGATTGTTGTTAAAGCTCTGGTGTTCATTGAGGTGCTTTCTTAACATAAATCCAGGATTGGAGAGATTTGTCTGGTTTCATCTTATGTATTCTAGATGTTCTATGTTTGCTTGTAGTTTGTCACTTCATCTCATATACTCGTATGACTAAAAATTTCTGATATAAATAATAATCGATTGTTTCCATTAGTCCCTTATCATTTTGATCTTTGTTCGTTCAGATTCCACATCACCAAAATTTATGGACATCCTGTTTATGGATTGAAAAAGAGGGATCATTAGTTGTATACCTGATGCCAACTATAAATAAATAAATAAACAAATAAAAAGGGATCATTAATGTGTTAACTTGAAAGCCTATGTGTAAAATCCTAACCTCAATGATAATGTCACATTTCACTATGATTCAGATATTCAAAGACCTACACTTGCTGCCATTCCAATTACTAATTTTGAAAACTTTGAATTCCTTGATTGCAAATTCCTTAAAATCCCTAACATTGAAAACCCTTATTCAATGATAGATTTAACAATCAGAAATGAGTTGTTTCATATTTATCTTACTCTTGCAGTGATGAATTGTAGGTTCCCATTTTATTTTATTTTATTTTATTTCTTTTTTTTCCCCTTAATTTATATAGAATTTTTCTAATCCTCTATATTGTGCAAACATGTCAGGGCCCAACTGGGCACTTTTGTGAGTTGGAGCAGAACTTTCTCTAAGTGTTCGTTAGCATTAGAGTATAATACATCTATATTACTTAGACTCTAGCTATGGATCTAGTTGTCCAATGTCTTATTTTCTAATAGTTTTTAAACAAGATCAATGGAGAAGTGCATACTTCTTGATTGAGGTGTACAGCACATTATTCTCTAAGTTATTAAATGTGATTATGAACCCATTAGGTTTGGATTTTAGTGTCATTGTTTGACTTGGATGTTTGACAAGGTACAGGAGTTAGATTGAGAGGCTGATTATTAAAGTAGTACACTGATTTTAAAAAACCAATGGTTGAAATGTTTGATGGGATTTTGATGAAAAGTGAATTAAAAACCTTAGATTAGGTTCTTCACAAGATATGACTGCCTTCTCGTATTGATTAGGTTCTTCACAAGATATGACTGCCTTCTCGTAGTGATTAGGTCACATAAACCAGAGACCTTATTTTGATTGTGGACCCCCCTACCTCTTCTGCCCCCTTTTCCCTTCCTCTTCTCTAATTCCTCCCAACTTCGTGTAATGTTTATAAATTGTCAACATCTTTGGTCAATATATCACCCATGCTTCTCAATTGCCTCCTGATCTTCTTGCACGCTGTTTGGAAAGAAGAAGATAATTCCACCTAAGTTTGGAAAGTGAAGGACTCCATTCATGATAATTGAAATAAATTCAGAACAACCTGCCTGAGGTGGGGCTAGTGCAAAGAACTCACTGGGAAAGGTGCAAGTAAATCTACTATGCCGTGAAAAGTAATCATATGGTAAGCTGATTTTACTGCTACTATACTGCCATGTAACTGTCTCCAATTTGCAGACTCAGATGAGATTATATATGGCAAATGATGCAAATTTTGAAGCATACTGAATGAGACAGGCTTATCATATAATAGCCGAAGAGAAAGATGGGTGGATTTGAGCTCTTAAATCCTGACAAGCTTATTAGCACATACTAGGTATAGATCTGGAAAGAGGCTTCTCACCACAACCCCCATGTCCATTCCCAGAGCAGAAAGGAAATTCTGATCATCTAGATTCCCCCTCAATGATTCTCAACATGCAAAAATCCCAAACATTCCAGGTATTCTTCTATGAGAAATTTTCTGTTCTCTTTTTCTGCACAAATTTTCTGAGGTTCACTCAGATCAAAGCTGATGAAGATAAAATTTTGAAGAATTTTTGCTATGCTGTATTCACTGAATTAACTTAAAATCAGGTTGTCAAACATTTCTGACCTCAAATTTACTCCCACTTCTCAGGATCTTTAACTTTGGATTTATGTAAAAGTTTCTGAATGATAATTAAAGCTGTTGATATTAATTTCCACCTTCTCCATGTCTTATCATAGAATGACAGGCTGTATGGAGACTCCATATGCCACCTTGGAGTTTCTAGCTCGCTTAATGTTATGTGTCTCTTTGCTACATCAACAATCACCATCGGCTCCATGTCAGCAATGAAGAGGAGTATTGCCAGGGGCGCATTTTTAACAATTGCATTTTATGTTGTCCCAGTTATATTTTTTGTGGTTTTAATTTGAAGAAGTCACCAACCATAATGCAATTGGATTTAGCTATGAGAGTCCATCATGACTAAGGGATTAAGAATAAATTTATTTATTAGGAGCCAGACCAAGTTTATAGAAAGAAATTGTGTATTCTATATATTTGTAATGTTTTTTTTTTTAAAAAAAAACAATATTAAGCATGCTTAATCCAAGTAATACTTTCTTTATCCTCCAAGAAGATTCAGATTACCTCTCTTCCCCTTGACTAATTCAAGGTGATTTTGTGTTCTCTCTATCAATGAACATTATTTATCCTCATCCTTTGCTGTCTAACATTCAAAGCAAGCCCAGTTGCATAAATTAAACGAGTTTGCAGGTTGACCATCACCTCCCCCATCTTATGTCTTTATTGGCAACTCCTAAGATGTACACTTTCTGCTTGTTTTTTAGATTACCTATCAAAAGCCCTTAATCTCTCATTTTCTGATGAAAGCAAAATTTTAATCTAAGACCTTAGCAACAACTTCTAAGGTCCTCACCTACTAAGCTAGTTGACACTTTATTCAGCTGTTTCTCATCTGGACTAATTGCATTTTTCCTGAATATACAGAAGAATAATGCATCTACAAATTGAATGCAATGGAATACAAATTGTATATGTGTAGTGGTGTTGGAAACAGCACCCTAGTTAAGGCAAATATTTTCAGATATATCTCAATAGAAGTCAATTAGAACATTTTGCCTCTGGAAGCAGTTAGTCTATTAATAAACAGATTAACTGTGTTGAGGTTCCTACTTGAAAGCTTAAATTTAATAATTTTTAAGATTTTTTTTTTGTATAATATTGGCTTGTCATCGGATCATTCAATCTGCCCATGTTCTATTGGCAAATGATCATTGTTTCATTGGATGGTGTCATGTATTCTAAGGACACAAGATAGTTTTGTTTATAAATGGCATAAGTTTTGAAAGCGGAATATATATTGTTCTAATTTTGTGCTGTTTCATACTTGTACATCTGTTGTTTTTGTTAATTGTGGTTTTACTAATCCTCACAATGATATGCAGTTTTGTGTTGATATCTTATATGCAAAGGTTCATAATTTTGAATTATTGGACTTGTTAAGTAGCAAATCTGACAGTTTGTAGGAATCTTTGCATACTGGGATCATTATCCTTCTCCAACTTTGCCAATGATTGTGATGTACTCCGTATTTTGTATATGGAATTAGTATCTCTTTTATAAATAATGACCGTCATGTTCCTGCAAGTCAAGTTTTCTTCTCTTCCTCTTTCGTGTAATCTTCAATTTGAATTCTTCACCAACATTTTTAGTGGTAATTTGTATCTTCATGAGCCACTTCTGCGAGTGCAATTGAAAATTTTAAAAAAAATCCAACAAACTCCACCTTATCGTCCATGGGGTATTGAATATTTTCTGTAGTTGACCACTTTTTTGCAGATACGAGGATGAAAATGAATAGTCAGTATTTGGTGATACTTTGGAAATGGCAATCTGTTACTACTTTAAATGCTAGGATCACACTAGATTCAACTAATCTTGTTGCCTGAATCAATCACGGTATATTGAATGGAAGTGGACCATTACCATTGTGCATCTACTTTCATTATAAATATTGGAGACTGGATGCATACCCACAGATCTGTTATTTCAGGAGACACTGTGAATTCGGGTTCTGTTTATATTCTGCTTTGAACTCGTATGTAGTTTGTAACTTACTCTCTTCTTATACAGTAGGATTTTGTTTTTGTCTCCATTGATGTATAACCACATGTATCTTGAACATTCTCGCAGGCAGTATCCTACATTTCCTTTTCAATCTCTGTGGTGAAAAAAAATGAAATTGATAGGTAAGTGGGGGACCGAGACAAGCTGCCGTGAGGCTGCCAGTGGAGATGGGAGGTTGGTGGATCAATTCTGGCTAGATGGAATGAAGCTTGATAGGGATAAAGAGAGAATGAATGGAATGAGTGGCCTGGCAGTCAGGTCGAGCACGATGATGCAGACAGGAAAGCGACAGGTCGGCGATAGCAACAGGACAGCGACTTCCTTGTCAGCTCGACTAGGGAAACTGGTCCACAAGCAAGACACTTCCGGATATATCTCCATGGAACAGTGCAGTTGTCACCGCAGTAGGAGTGCAAGAAAGAAGTGTGACAGAATGACATAAAATATGGAAACGAGTGGCTGTTTCTGAACAATTGAATGAATGAATGAATGGTTGGAATTTTCATGTCCTTTTCTTCACCCATACATATGTTTAACTGAGCAATTTCTCACAACTATTATCTGTAATTACCATAGTTGAAACTGATCTCGATTGATTCATTCTCGCAACAGAAGTTATCATTTCACCCAGCGAACAGATTTAAGAAGGTAGCAAGAAAAATCTGGCTGCGACCATTCCTTTTGTTTTTATTGTCTAGAAAGTGGTCCTGTCAATTAAGTGAATAAAGCTGAGTACCTGGTTTGGTCCCTCTTCTGTAAATTACTTCGTGTCCATCATCTGCAACTCCTCTATAACCAATAGCATGAAGCACTGGAAGTTTTAAAGCAGGGAACATCGCAAGTACAAGTCAAAGATATGCTCTCATAAAGAGGTGAATCTAAATGCCCCAGTACAATTTAACTTGGTGAAGTTTGTATATTAATGATTTATCCAATCAAGGATATATTTTCTCCTGTGTTCTCCCCCAAACTAATGTAATACTGGAAGTTAAATTTAGTTATATACAAACGTATTCATTTTTTTCTTCTTTCAAGTAAAACAAGGAACCTTTTCTATGATGCCAACTATTTTTGTTCTATTTTTTATTTACTTAAAAAATATCATCTCACTGTTGAGGAAAATCCAAAGGGGACGTACTTGTCGTGGCATTTCTATTGCTTTGTTCTTCCATTCGTGGATCATGTCGTTTCTGAAACATTCCAACAGTGTCAACTGAGATGGTTGTCAATCGTCACATCAGATAGATAGATCAACGTCCTCGAAATAAAGGAAAAAATAATACGAGACGAGTGCATCCAAATTTGCAGATAAAATTAATATCAAAGAGGTTGTTTTTTATTCTACTTTCGAAAAATAAAGGAAACTATTTATTTATTTCTAATATAAAGAGAAAAATAATTAATCCATAATTATTTATTTCAAACGAACGAATAGAAAGAACAAGTATTATAAAAGATTAAACGAGCATCTATTTTAAATTTAAAAAACCCTTTCGGATATGAAACTCACAAATAAATATGAAAAAAAAATTTAATTATTTATCCCTTGATATTTTAATTATTTTAAAACTAATTTAATTATTTTTAATTTTATTTTTCAAAAATATTAATAAAGATTATATAAATTTGGGCATTAATTAAAAGTAAACTTTTATTATCATTTTGTTAAAAAGATTTTTTTTCAAAAAAAACAAAATAATGCCCTTGATATATTTTTCATTATGAAAATATCATTATGAAAGCACTATTTTAGAAATTATATCATAGATTCTATAACATGTTAAGAAAAATTATACTAATTTTTAGACTTTTTATATCTAAAAAAAAAATATGAAGGACAATTTTGATAGAAATATATACTGGATTCTAGTTTAAAGTGCTAATTTAAAGAACAATTATGTAACTATATTTGCACGAGGAAATTGAAGCAAATAAAATTTTACAAAAACTTTAGATTTTTTTCTAATTTATCGTTATATTATATTATATTATATTATTTATATATATATATATATATATTATTATACTTCTTAGTTTGTCTTTGGTGAAATTAATTCTTGAAAACATCGTGATAATATCGGCAACTACATTAACGCAACATATTTTGTCGTCGGCTCGATTCAATCCGTTGATTTAACGTCGAGCTCATTTCACAAGAAAATGGAAAATATTATCTCGATTCAAGATTAAATTTATTTATTTAAATTTATATTCAATTCCAATATCAATATTTAGATATTGATTACTATATATATATATATATATAAATATTGATTACTATATATATATATATATATATTAATGGTCGGATATGGTCGAGGGGCCACTTTGCTAGGGTGGTCCATGGAACTTGGTAGGGTCAAATACACTGCATATGGTTATGGTTATGTGGATTGTGGGGTGACTCAGTTTTATTTTATACAACTATTAACTCAATCATGCATTCACAATAATTCAAAGTCCATTCCATTCTTGTGATTTATCTTTTACTAATTTCGATTAAATAAGCAATTCATTTACAAAGAATTTTAGCAGAAACTCAATCGTCCTTTCAAATAGTTTTAGAGATTTGGGGTGAATTGAGAGCAGAATATGATGAGTTTGATTGTTCTATGAATTTTTTATATTTTGACTTATTTTGGTATTTTATTACAGAAGGGTGCTTATCAATTATTGATGCAGAGCTAGTTTTGTATTATTGTATTTGATGCAAAATGATTTTTTATTTGGTATAGAAGTGATCATATTTATTATCTTTTAGATTCTTAAATTTGATTTATAATGCATTACTCTTGCTATTTTAACCAAGCTTATGATCTATGGCAGTCAAAGCATAGTCAACGTTCGAATAGAAACAAAAGAAGGACTTTGTCTAAAATAAAATAGCGACATAACTTTTGAATGGTCCATTAAAAAAAAACAAAACTGCTATCGGAATCAAAACGCTCGCACAAGAAACACATTCTTCCAACATTAAATTAAATTAAATTAAATATAAAATTATCATTTGTTCCATAAAATTTTTAACTTGATAAACAATTTTTTTTAAAAAAAAATGTTTTATAGAAGTAATAATTCCAATTTGTCTTTAAAAAAACAATGGGGATTTACACTTGTGGAGTTGGTGTTCCTCTCACAACGCTAACAACGTGACTGAACAGTAATCAAAGTCCATTTAATGCTAGAGATTAGTTGACCAAATTAATCACGTCAATATTTTGCACTGTGTGTGTTTTTATTTTTTATTTTTGCTCTTTTTTCCCACTGGAAAATGGGCGGCTTGCTCTCATGAATCATGCCAAACACTAGGATCAAAAATTGAATGTTCTTTCACTTTCAGCCTAAACAGGACTCCTCCTTAGAACAAGCTTGATCTGGATGATCAACAGCGGCCATCACTAATTGTGTCCTGACTCCAATTTTGCTTTGTGAGAAAAATCAATGGAAGCTGGAGTGTTCCATCCCAAATCCAATGTTAGATTCCTAGTCCCTATTAATGAAACCACTTGGCCCACTCCATTAATTCTAATTACTCACCATCCCATTCCTCTTCATTTCACACAAACAAAACTTTACTATCCAATCGATGCTTCAAACTCTTAGTCAAAGCAATTAAAAATATACATATATTAAATCAATATCCCTATCACTGCACTCAGTGTTTGGCCTGAGTTGAGTTGCTTCCAGACTTTCTAAACCCAAATTGCAGTGCTGTGCAGACCTTTTTAACAACCGCAACGATCATACCTGCACAAATGTTTTAGTAAGGGAGCATAATACACTTGGATTCTGCAAACACTCGGTTGTTGTCGATTGGAGAAGTACAAACATTAGCACAGTTTGTATGTTTTTCTTCTTCCCGTTTTAGTGACTGAAATTAGATGTTGACAAAAGTTGATGAAACTGCAACAACAAGTCACCGTCGTCATTTTTGAATTTACAGTTCAGTTTTGTGGACCTTGCACTTCACAAGGCAGAAATAAAGTTAAAGTTGGCAGAACGCATGAGACTTTAACTGTAAATCGTAATCACCACTTGGCTGTCTTCCAAAAAGTAATGCATTTCTCCAAATTGCTGAAAAAAAAAATTGGTTCTTAGCTCGCGTTTGTCTGCTTATAAGCGGAGCTTGTATGAACAGCTGCAGGTAGAATGCAGAGCAGATTGGAGGTGATGCGAAATCATAAGGTAAGCTTCTGTTTTTTTTTTTTTTGTTTCTTTTGTTTCCTCTCTTTTACTTTTCTTCGTCGATTCAGTTATTTGGTGAGCCTGGATTGCATTATTGGGAGGTTACAGGAATTGAATGCCTTGTCTGTTTGTATACGGTCAGCTTAAGTTTCGGTTGCAAGCGATGACGATTGGCATAGAGAAGACTGTTTTGCTCGACCAACTATATGAATGAATGCCGCACCCGACCGCAGCTGCATTGTCGTACATCCATTGGAGGAGTTTTCAATTCCATTGAGGTACTAAAGTCCCAGGCCAAGAATTTCTAAGATCTCATCGGGTTCTTGAGATCTTTCTGTCGCTGAATCTGAAGAAGGTAGTCACTTGACGTCTTGACATGATTACTGTGCATGAAGGCATGCAAACTCTTGGATTTGATTTGATGTTAATTACTTTGTCCCAGGATTACAGCTCTAGCTGCTGCTGCTGCTAGCTAGATGGATCAGAAGGTGGGTTGGGGCAATCCAACAGCCTCAAAATCCAATCTTGATGCTTCCTTTCTTAACTACTCTGGCATTGAGCTCCAAGGAATCATCGCGTGCTCGGATTCTGAGCTAATGGAATCAGGCGAAGCGTGGAGTGATGGCCTTCTTTCTCAACCCTGTGCCGCTGCTTTCCCGCTCGTTGGGAGAGGGGACGAGAATTTAATCAACGATGAAGATGTGATCTCTGCTATCTTTTCCGGCGGTGACAACTTCTGTAACTTGAGCTGCAGCGGTGAGTCCGAGATCAACCATGGTTCCTTCGACCACCATAAGTTCGGCAAGGATGAAGCGGCCTCTCAATTCTGCCTCAATCCCCCTCCAAGGTCGAATTTTGACTCCAGGAGGAGGTTCGAGGAGGAAAGTTATCAGATCGTCGGTTCTCGGAGCCGGAAGAGGCCGCGGTCGGAGAAGCACTCGGGGTGCATGACAATAAGCTTCAGCGAGGAGAGCAGCCGGGAGCCGGACGTCGAGGTGATCGCACAGGTGAAGGAGATGATCTACAGGGCGGCGGCACTGCGGCCGGTGAGTCTGGGCGGCGTAGAGGAGACTGCGGAGAGGCCGAAGAGGAAGAACGTGAGGATATCGAGCGACCCGCAGACGGTGGCGGCGAGGCACCGGCGGGAGAGGATCAGCGAGCGGCTTAGGGTGCTGCAGAGGCTCGTCCCCGGCGGGACCAAATTGGACACCGCAACCATGCTCGATGAGGCCGCCAACTACCTCAAGTTCCTCAAGTCGCAGGTCAGGGCCCTAGAAACCCTAGGCAACCCGTCGAACACTAACGGCGCCGCTTCCGCCGCCGCCACCTTGAAGCGCCCCTCCTTTCCACTCGCTCTGAACCAGGCTTTCGCCGTTCAGAGACCTCACCCGACCATCCTAAAACCCTAATTAACACATGATCGTCTTCATCATTAGCTCGGGGATTAGGGCTCAAATCTCGTCCTCAATAAATCTTCCTGATCAAAATTCAATTTTTATTTATATATAAAACTTCAGCTTTTCCAGGAACCACTGCCGCCCCTCTTTTTTTTCTTTCTTTCTTTCTTTCTTTCTTTCTTTCTTTCTCACTTTCTTTCTTTTTTTAATCTTAACTACCTTTCCCTGTCCACAATAAAGCAATCCTGGTCTTTCAGAATTAACGAATCCTTGAAACGCTCCAGCTTTCGGAAAAAGTTCCTATTCAATTCGCAATTCCAAACACACAGTTTGAATATCCCATTTCCTATTTCTTCATCAATCAGAGAAATAAAGCCTGAGAGTCACACATCCCCTCTGCCTTGCGATGAGAAAAAAAACAAAAGAAAAGAGAAGAGCGAATTCTGTAGGAACTAGTTCCAAAGGGAGTTGAAGGCACGAAGTTGAAGATTGGCAGCCATGCCCATGGCATGGCACTCACTCTGTTACTGATTGCATGTAAAGTAAATTACTGCTTATGTCAAGCAAAATAGAAAACTATACAATCTGAGAGAAGGAATGGGGATGGCTAGCTCTAGCTGGGGACAGACAGTTATCTTTCTTAGCTCTTTGCTATCTTATCTGATCCTTTTCTTTATTCAAAAAAAGGCGGTGTTCTGCTGGAATGTGACTTTTGTTATCGGGATTGGCTTCTTCTGCTTTTTTTTTTTTTTTTTTTTTTTTAATGTTCTTGGCTTATTTAGATAGTCTTTTCTCCGTGTAGTCATTGTTATGATTACTATCATTGTTATTGATGCCATTATTATTATTATTATTATGGTGACAATCCAATGTGTCTAATCCCAATAACCCTTCCTGAAGTAAAACTCGTTGTTCAGAGCTTTTCATGGCAGCTGTATATGCATGATCCCAGCCTACCCTTAATATTGAAACTGTGATTCAATGAATGTGGGAGATTTTATCATTTTTGGATGTTATGATCGATCCCTTTTTTTTTTTTTTTTTTTTTTTTTTTTAGTAATTCAGATGTTTAGGTTCGTCCAATTAATCCTAAAATCAGACAGTTTTTTTTACTACTAAATAAATTCAGATTATAATTTATGTACATTCAAAAGCTAACCTTTAATATATTTGTTTCAATTCAGATTCTTTGAGTGTTTTGGTCGATCAAAAATTTGTTAAAGTATTATGTGATGCTTTGGAACTCTCAGAATTGGCATTTAGTTAGTCAGCATCGTCCGTTGTATCTTTTAAAATAATTATAATATCATTTGTAAACTTTTTCTTAGAAGAAACGGTTTGTGCATCATCTTTGAGTTTAAACTCAATTTGTGTGTGATAGACTCAAGTGCGGTTTCATTTATAACATATAATTAGAATTATATTAACATTTAGGTAACTTACTAAAATATGAGAATGATAAAAAACATAAAATTAAATTTTACAAAACATTTTTCTTTCCAGAATACATGTCAAAAATTTTATTTTACAAAAATACTTACTTTAGATTGTTTTTATCAAAAACAAACTCTTTTATATTAAAAAAAGTAAACAAGTATATTGAAATTTATAATGGTTAAAGTCTTTAATTTTGAAGGCATAAACTTAATTATAAATCAATTTACACAATTGTTTAAATTATTCATCAAAATATTTTTTTTTCATAGAAAAAACCTAATGTGTTCTACTCAATGAATATAACTCTTTAGATGGAGTGAGGGGGCATTTGAAGGGTAAGGGAGGGTAGAAGTTCTCCTTCCTCCCCTCTCCTCCTCAAAGTTATATTCCCTTTACTTATGCTTCCCTCTCCTCCTCCTAAACAAACTGTAAAAGTTTATAATTATGGTCAATATTTTTAATTATAAAAGTACAAATTAATTTACAAATTAACATTTATTTTATAAGTTGATAAATATATAAATGGGCAGGCTCTTTAAGTAAAATCAGTTATAGATGCAAATAGTTTGAATTACCATAAGTAGAACTTATCGACTGTGCACACATATATAATCCTCCTAAGTTTTCTTAGGTTCTAAAAATTCAGGACTCAGCTAAGAATCGACAGGCCATATGGATAATTATTGTGTTGTAGCCGGGCAGCAAGCAATTATTGGTACAAATTATACATCAAATCAAATCAAACATTTTTTTTTAGAACTACACTAAACATTGATTGATAAGGAGAATAAGGTGGGGCTCCTAAAGTTGGGGTTGAGATTAAGAAGACTAGCTGATGTGATAGTTAAAGTTAAAAAGGGGTCAACAATCAGGACTAGCATGACCGTAGAACCCAATCGAGCAGCCCGACTGAGTACTTCGACTAATCAGATCTTTTTTCATATTGGATTCTGAGTCCTCTTGGCCCGATGGAATCCTGAGTCCCTTTAGCTCGATTAGAACCCGAGTTCTCTTGGTCCAATCGGATCTTCTATGCATACTACTTGATCGAGCTCTTTGTCCGACCGGATACCGAATCCTCAAGGTACCTAACCTTTAGTAGCAGATCAAACTCATTCAAGAATGATGTCCAATCGGATAGTAAATAGGATTCATCATCTCACCATTGAAGTGTTACAATTAATAGCCTCTCAACCGAAGGGATCGATATTCTTTTTTGACGTTTTACATAACCGCTATCAAATAATCAATAGAATATTACCTGTGTCGTCCGTATGGTGAAAGTTTTTACCCTGTAAACACAGAGGTGATGATTTCAATTTAGAAAAGACTACAGAGTGTCAGAATGATTGATCTTATTTTAGTAATGCATTGATATTAGTGTAGAGATGAATAACAACACTATATAAGGGGTCTCCTCCTGATCAAGGCGTATGTAAGCTCCGCTATTAAAATTCACTGTTAATCGCCGGTGTTCTTCATTCGTTTTCTTCAGCTCCCCGTCTAACTTGAGCGTCAGAGTGCTTGCACCGGAATCTTTTCCTGGCCCAATCATTGACGTTTTGTTCCTCCGTCGTTCTTCTTTGACACTATGGCTCGCTCGTGGCACTAGGTTCCTCCTGCTCGGAGTCTTCCCGCGGTCAACCTCGAAGCCACCTAGTCAGCACATCATCTTCCCCGATTTCAGACAAGACCAAATTCGGAGTGCTTGAGCTGGGGACCCATCTATGACTTGGTGTTAGGGCGCAAGAGTTTGGAATTAAACCTCTGACCGGATGGTCGAAAGGTAAGGGGAAACTCGCTTATAACTCGGCTCGAAAACTCGAGAGTATGGAATTCCGACCAGATGGCCGAAGGGCATGGGAAAATTCGCATATAACTGGACATTAAGGCTCGAGAGTCTGAAATTGAACCCACGATCGGATGGTCAAAGGGCACGAAGAAACCCGCTTATAACTCGACGCTAAGGCTCGAAAGTCTGGAATTAAACTTCCGACCGGATGGTCGAAGGGTATAGGGAAATCCGCTTATAACACGACACTAAGGCTCGAGTGTCTGGAATTGAACCTCCGATCGGATGATCAAAGGGCAGGGGGAAACCCGCTTATAACTCGACGTTAAGGTTTGAGTGTTTGGAATTGAACCTCCAACTGGATGGTTGAAGGGCATAAGGAAACCCACTTATAACTCGACGCTAAGGCTCGAGAGTCTAGAATTGAACTTCTGACCCGATGGTCGAAGGGTACAGGGAAACTCATTTATAACTCAGCGCTAATGCTCGAGAGTCTGGAACTGAACCTCCAACCGGATGGTTAAAGGGTACGAGAAAATCAGCTTATAACTCGGCGCTAAGGCTTGAGAGTATGGAATTGAACCTCCGATTGGATGATCGAAGGGCACGGGGAAATCTACTTATAACTCAGCACTAAATCTCGAAAGTTTGGAATTGAACCTCCTACCAGATGATCGAAGGGCACGGTAAAATCTGCTTATAACTCGGCGCTAAGGCTCGAAAGTCTGAAATTGAACCTCTGACCGGATAGTTGAAGGACACAAGGAAACTAGCTTATAATTCATCACTAAGGCTCGAGAGTTAGAATCTGCATCTTCCGAGCTAAGTTTGTCCACATTTTCATTGAGCACAAATATTTGACAAGATATATATTTATGCAATACGAGTATACCTTTAAACTTGGTAAGGCTGAAGATAGTTGGCGCTCCATGGCCTGTCCAAGTTCCTTCCATTAGCGTCTTGAAGATAATAAGCACTTGAGGCGAGCCTTTTCATCACCTTGTATAGTCCACTCCATTGAGGTTCTAACTTGTTAACATCTTCTACCGGCTTTACTCGTTTTCACACTAAGTCTCCCTCCTGAATGAATTAGGGAATGATCCTCCGGTTGTAGTTTTATCTCATCCGATGTTGGTAGGCTATCAACCGAGCGGTAGCTCTCTCTTTCTGCTCTCACTAACCAGGTCTAGTTCCATTAGACGTCGATCGACATTATCTTCATCGTATAACCTTCTCTGATCGGACTCATAGTCAACTTCAACTGGAACCACTACTTCTCCATTATAGACGAGATGAAAGGGGTTATACTTGTGTTCTCCCGAGGGGTAGTGCGTAAGCCCATAGCACACTGGGCAGTTCATCTATCCAACTTCCTCCGACATGATCTAGCTTGATTTTGAGGCCTTTGAGGATCTCCCTGTTAGTGACTTCCGCTTGACTATTACTCTGAGCATAGGTCACGGACGCAAAAGCTTGTAAGATAGCATAACTTGAGCACCACTCCTGAATTTTTCAATCCTAGAATTGTCTTCCATTATCCAAGATGAGTTTGTAGGGAATTCCGTATCGACATATGATGTTCTGCCATAAGAACTTGATGATCATCTACTCGGTTATCTTTGCTAAAGCTTCGACTTCCACCTACTTGGAGAAATAATCGACGACCACCAATAAGAACCTTTTATGAGCTGATGTCATCGCAAAAGGTCCTACAATATCCATTCCCTACTGTTGAAAAGACATAAAACAATTGAGATTTTCAAAAGCTCTATGGGGGTGGTGTAAAATGGTCTAGTTTCTAGCATGATAAACAAGTGGATACTAACTTGGCCGAGTTGGCTTGTAGAGTGAGCCAGAAATATCCAACTAATAAAATATTTTTGACGAGTGATCGGCCTCCCGCATGGCTTCCACAGGAGCCTTGTTAGACTTCTTATAGAATGTATTGAACTCCCTCCGACCCGATACATTTAAGCAAAGGGCAAGAGAAAGTCCTCTTATACAAGTGATCCCCCAACAATGTGAATCGATCATATCATTCCTTGATCATACGTGCTTGTTCTTGCTAGGATGGTAAACTTTCCTGTTGGAGGAAAGAAATTAACGGTGGTCTCCAGTCACTTTACAATTCCATCGCTCTATGTGGGCTATTAATAATGTTTGTTCCACAAGCTTGTCTAGCACCTAAGGGACTAAGGAGCCAACCAACTTAGCTAACTCATCCACCGATTGGAGGGACTTGTTCAGAATGTTGTTCACATACACCTCCATATACCTTCCAATCTGCTTCCAAAATACTTTATTTATAAGTCGTTGATAAGTATCGTTTACATTCTTTAGTCTGAATGACATAATATTATAACAATAGGTTCCCCTTGTAGTGACGAAACTAACCTTCTTCTAGTCTTATTTGGCCAGCGGAACTTGATGATAGCCCTGATATGCGTCCAACATGTTAGTGCAGTTGGCACCAATAATCAAACCTAAGTCTTGATGAATGACAAATATATTAAAATTAGATATGTTGTGATCTAACATTTCTACCAAGTGTGCAGGACTTGGCTGGTCTGACACTAGGTTAAAATCCAGCTAGGTCTAGAGGACCTGATCGCTAGTGTAGAAGTTCAGATAGGTCAAGGAGTGATCCAATATCTGATGAAAAGTCCAGCTATGTCCGTGGGACATGACAACTGGCTAAAGTCCAATTGAGTCTGCAGACTTGACAATTGGCGGGAAGACTTGGTGGACCAATGTAGAGTCAAGCGACTCTGCATGGTAGATAAGGTAAGTCACTAGAGAAGAGTGTTATAGTGAAGATGAGTCCCAATTAGGAACTTTAGATGCAGGTCTAGTTTAGGTCTATTTTAAATAGCTAAACTGAGACTATGACTAGATCTTGGTCTAAGGAAGACGAGATCTAATTAATAATACTAGTTTATTATTATTGTAACTTTGTTTTACAAGTTACACTTTATTTTTGGATTAACGTGTTTTGTAGAAGCAAAAATGCACAAGACACACTCGGATGAATAATGCTGAGGTACCTCTTGTGTGATTGGAGGTGCCTTAACTGCTTTGGTCGAAGACCCACACGGAAAGGAGTGAAGGCACCTTTCATGTTGCTGGAGGCACCCTGAAGTATGGTGTGGAGGCACCTTGAAGCGTCTAGAAGGCGCCTCGAAGCACTTGAAAGGCGCCTTCAAGTGGATAAAGGTCACAATTTGCATGGCTTATCGATTCTGAGAATAAAGGGATAAATGCTGCCTATGGAGGCACCTTGAACGATGCTAGAGGCACCCTCAATAGCCTATACAAGCCCTGTTCGAGCAACTTTCTAAACACAACTTCAATACACGACCTTTCGAGTTTCCGGCTACTCCGATTTCATCCTCCTACTATGTTGCGACGCTGTTATGCTCTACTACTATTGAGAAGTCATCCAACACCGAGCTCGATCTGATAATCTTCAAGTGTTGGGTAACGAAAGTTTTAATTAAGTTTTTAATTATTGCATAAAAGGAAAGTATAGATTGTTACACTTGTCCTTAGTTTTCTATTGTACTCGATTCTCTCTTTCAATAGTTCTGAAAAAGATTTTTAGTGGATTATGTTGATGCAATCACCTAGATTTGATCGATACGATCATTGTTTTGATGTGTGTATCAAAGAATTTAAGTTAGTTTTTCATATGTATTTGATATGTGTGTTTGAGTCATGCAGGACTTGGTGAAACACACATGAGGAGCTTGGTACAACTAAGCTTGGGAAGCTCATCCTAGGGCTCAGATCTTTGAGTCGGTGAAGGATGGTGTGGAAGGCATCCAAGGGACAGTCGGACGAGGAGCAACGGAGTGGAGCCGAGGGAAGTGGACTTCAAGGCAACGTGAAGGATGACATGGAGAGGAGCCGCGGGCTCGGGTGCATTTGAGGGACGAAGGCCGAGGAAGAGGACTTCAAGGGTGACTCCGGAGAGGATGAGTGTGAGTGTGTAACAAGGTGCAGTCCAGTCGGTTGCAACTTTTAGCAGTCAACTGCACCAGTCGACTGCATGTTTTAGCAGTCGACTGCACCAGTCGACTGCCAGTCGACTGCGCAGTCGACTGGCAGCGAACAGAAGCATTCTGTTCGCTCAGCAAATAGCTACTAGTCAACTGGTAAATGACCGTTGGTGCTGGAAAGTAGCTAACGGTAACACCAGTCGACTGATGGTTTTGTCAGTCGACTGGTGCTGGGATGAGTTGATATGATGATCAACTCTCTTCTCTTATTTAAAGGAAGTTTTGAGGCTTGAAGGAGGTTACTCATGTTTGTTGAATAACTCCTTGTCATTGCCCAAAGCTTCCAAGCCTACTATCTTCCTCCTAAACCTAAGTTCATCATTGTAAAGAGGAAGAGATCCTTTGTGAGAGGTTTGCTCCACCGAAAAGGAGAAAGCTCTAGCCGGAGATTGCCGGGGATTGATCCACCGAAGGATCAAGGGCTCGTGCACCTCAAGGACACGCCGTGGAATAGGAGCAAGCAATCTCCGAGCCACGTTACATCGAGCTTATTAGCGATTTGGTATTCTTTCTTTATTGTTTTCATTAGTTAGTTGTATTTCCGCGTGTGCACTAATCTTTTGTAGAGAAGAAAAGAAGTTGGGGGTGACCTAGCTATTCAGCCCCCCTTCAAGCTGGTCACCGATCCCTCACAGATTATCCTTCGATATGGTCATAGAAATCGTGGGTCTTAGAGGAGGAGTCATTAAAGGCTCCGAACCAAGTAACTCCTCATGCACTTAGCTTTTTCAATTTCTACTTTATTTTATTTCACTGTGTACTCGCGTTTAAAAGTTAAAAAAGATAAATTTTTAAAACCACGTGATTCATCCTCCTCTTACATATATAATGATCCTATAAAACATTTATATCAGCTCACAGCGGAGGTTGAGTCCACCACTTGATCAATACGCGGCAAGGGGTAATAATCTTTTGGGCACGCTTTGTTCAAGTCTCAAAAATCCACGTAGATGCACCATTTGTTCCCTGGTTTGGACATCAGCACTACGTTGGCTAACTAGTTCAAGAACTGTATCTCCCAGATGTGCCCTGCCTCAAGCAGCTTGTCAACCTTCGTTTAGATGATCTTGTTCTACATGACTTCGAAATCTCTCTTCCTTTGCTTAACTGGACGGCATCGGGGTGGATGTGGAGCACATGTTTCATAATGTTTGGCGAGATGCTGGTGATCTCCTCAGGTGTCCAAGTAAAGACGCCACCATTGCCCGTTAAACGTGCAACCAGATTTATCTTGAGCTCTGGGGTCAGGTTAGTCGCTATCTAAGTAGAAGCCTTCAATCAACCTTGATGGATTTGCACTTCTTTTTTCTCTTCATAAATTAACATTGGTGGCGCTTCATGTATTATGTTGACCTCCGTTTGCTAGATCTTAAGAATTGAGCAAGATTCGGTATGGACGAAGTCCACATAGTACTTGTGTGCTACCAGCTAATCTCCTCTTACTTCGCTCACCTAGTCCTCCACTGGGAATTTGTTTTTTTAATAGAAGGTTAAGACAATCACTTAGAACTCGTTCAATATCGGTCGACCTAGAATCATGTTGTAGGTTGAAGGCGTATTCACTACTATGAAGGTTGACCGCCGAGTTCTAATCAAGAGCTCCTCACCCAGAGAGATAGCCAACCTGATTTATCCTATCGACTGCACTTCATTGCAGTGAATCCATACAAGGGAGTCATCATGGGTTGAAGTTCGTTTTTTTCTATCTGCAGTTGCTTGAACACCTTTTTAAAGATAACATTGACCGAGCTTCTTGTATCCATAAAAATCTTATGCACATTATAATTAGCTATAATAACCTTGATAATCAAGGCATCATCGTGGGGTATTTCCACCCCTTCTAATTCTTTGGGATCAAACTTATTGCTAGTCCTTGTGCTTACTCTTGGCTGCAACTGATGGTGTAAATCTCCAGTTAGTGTGAGTGTGACTTCCTAGCTTGGTGGAAATCTTTATCAGTTGAGCTGCCAGTTATCATACCTATGTCTCCCCGAGTGGCATTTCCATGGTTTTCTTCTTGCCGAGTCGGGGGACGCTCAAGATTGACTTGGACGAGGGTCGAGGCCCTATTTTCTTGATGTTGGGGCACTGGCTGGGGTCGATCAGCATCTCGAGGACCTCTTCTCTATGGTCCATTTGGTCATTGATAATGTCGGTTATTAGGAGACGACGATCGCCTTCGTAACTCCCAGTTAGCTGTTTAGTGTATCCCCTGATTGTACCTATAGTAGTCCTGAGTGTTATGCATTTTTTTCCAATGGTAAGTGCAAAAAGGTTGGACCCATTGGTAGGGCTCGATGAACAAGGTCCGAACGACTTCCATATATTGGACCATGTTTAGCCTTTGCTCATAAGGATGTGACTGAGGGCCCAATCTGGGTCCTTTGTGTGGAGGAGGAGGGAGAGGGGCTCGTGGCTCAACCCTCGGAGGTAGAGACAAGAGTAGGTATAACCACCTCCTTCTTTCGAGTGGACTATGCCTCCTCTATGTTAATGTACTTAGTTACCCTTCCTAACAGATGGTCGAAATTCCTAAGAGGCTTCTTGATCAGGGACCGGAAGAAGTCTTCGTCTGTGAGTTCTTGGGAGAAAACACTCACCAGAATCTTTAGAGTAGCTAAAGGGATGTCTATGGCCACTTGGTTGAACCGCGCTTGATGTATACTCTCAATGTCTCCTTGGGCCCCTTACCTAAGGGAAAATAAACTTAATGTAGTTTTGTGATATGGGGGCTAGTCAGAAATCCTTGAAATTGTAGATGGAGTCCGCTAGGAGTCGATTGAACCATCTCTGAGCTGAGCCAGAGAGCGTAGTGAAGAGCATTCGACACCATCCGTGTATTAATGGAGGATTACTATTGATCTTGTCTGAAAGTTGAGAAGACGGAATGATCTGAATGATGTAGCTAGAATGTTGACCGAATTGCCATGACTCGAAGAGGAGAAGGTATGATGAGTTGTCTTCTATGTTGACCAAGTCATCAGAAGACTTCTGGTCAACTCTATCTACAAACAATGATTGGGTTACCCCAGTCCCTTGCACCTCAATGCTCGAGGCAGGTTCCAATAATATATAAGAAGTCAATTAAATAGTAAAATAATAAAATACATGAAGAATAAGAATGGAAAGTGTACCCTAACCCAAGGGAACACCCTCTAATAGACCAACGAGATGGTCGTAACGCTGATCGAGTCATTGTGCCCTAGAAAAGTATATGAATGTGAGTCGTATGATGAGTTGGATCTAGGGAGCCGAGTGCTAGAGGATAATAATGGGTTGTAGGTCAGATCATAATAATGGCTCGTAGACCAAAATATGACAATGGCACGTAGGTCGAAATATAACAATGATGCGAAGGTTGAAATACCACATCGGCACGAAGGCCAGAACACAACAACGATACAGAGCCGAAACAGAGTAGCCGCTCGATGGCTAGAACAGAATAGGCAGCGCAAAACCGAAAAGGAGGTAGCAACAATCGGAATATAACAACAAGTTAGATTGGAGCACATCTGTGGCGAGGGCTCGGAGGCCCGATCAACATGGATGACATACGGAAGAACTACCCTGGAGATAGTCAGATCTACACTTGAGATAGTGGAGGTTGCTAGCAACACTGATAGAAGGTCGGTCGACTTGGCGTATGGAGTGTCGGTCAGTCAGGTCAAGGGTGCTACCCAGTCAGATCCGATGACAAGAGTGTCGGTTAGTCGAATATGACAGCGGGAATGCCGACAGCGGTGGTAAGGGTGTGACTGCAGTGGCCGAGACGCTGGAGGTGGCATCCTAAAGGGCGGCGGCCCAAGGGGAGGCGTCGCCAAAATGCAGAGGTGACATGTGAATGCCACAACGAGTAGGGAGGCGGGGGCATCAGTGACGCCGATGACCGGGGGTTGTTGGAGGCCGCTGGAGGTGGCCAGTGTGCAGAGGGGAAGGGAGAGGCGTGCCCGTCATGAGGCGATGGCGTGTGAGAGGGCCGGCGGTGCTGGAGGTTGCTGGAGGGTGACCATCGGCTAGAGCGGGGAGGTCCGTAGTGACATTCAAGCGTGAGAGGAGATAGTTACTGACGGCGGCAGCAAGATGAGGTGAAGGCAGTAGCGTGGTCATTGGGAGAGGAGAAGAAGCGGCGCCCCCTTGCCTCCATGCGATGCCCAAAAAATAAAATCCACTCTCCTCTCCTCTTTCCCCCTTCCGTGAAAACCCTTAAGGAAAAGGGAAAGTGAAATTCTAAAATTACCCCATTCTTCCACATGTCCTCTCTCCATTTATCACATTACAAGCTTCCCCTTTAAGTTTAGTCGAAGGAGGCACGAGTCCGACTGACTAAATAGTCTATCGCAAAGGCTGAATCGCTCCCGACTATAAAGTCAAATCGTTAAACCCATCGTATAACATCTTGCTAGTAGTTGTGGCAATGCCGAGTGAAAAGTCGAATCGATGTCAAGCGAGCGACGGTAGCGGTGCCGATCGAATGGCGATAGCAATGTCAAGCGAGTAGTGACAAATAGTACTAAGCGGATGCCAAACAGTGTCGAGCGAACGGCCGAAAGAATGCCAAGTGGGTGACCAAGCGATGTCAAGTGGGAGTGGATCCTAAGAGATCGAAGGGCACAGAGTCTGTGTAATCGATGGCAAACGGGAACAAAACTCGTGAGTTGAGTAAGTGTGGAGCCCAAGAACTGAGCAGTTGCGGAGCCTGTGAGACTAGAGGCGAACGAGAGCGAAACCTGTGAGCTGAGCAGGCGTGGAGCCCAAGAACTGAGCAAGAGCAAAGCTTGTGAGATCAGAGGCGAACGAGAGCAAAACCTTTGAGTCAAGCGGGTACGGAGCTCGAGGGATCAAAGGGCACAAAGCTTATGTAATCGAAGGTGAACGGGAGCGAAACTCGTAAGCTGAGCAAGTGTGGATCCCGTGAACTAAGTGGGAGTGGATTCCAAGATATCAAAGGGCACGAAGTTGTGTAATCAAAGGTGAACGAGAGTGAAACCCGTGAGCTAAGCGGGAGCAGATCTCATGAATTGAGTAGGAACGGATCCCGAGAGATCAAAGGGCACGAATCCTGTGTAATCAAAGGTGAACGAGAGCGAAATCTATTAGCTGAGTAGACATGGATCTTGTGAACTGAACGGGAGCGTATCCCAAGAGATCAAAGGGCATGGAGCCTGTGTAATCGAAGGCGAACGAAAGCGAAACCCATGAGCTGAGCGGGAATAGATCCCGTGAACTGAGCAGGAGCAAATCTTGTGAACTGAGCAGGAGCGAATCCAGTGAATTGAGCTAGAACGGATCCTCAGAGATCAAAGGGCACAAAGCCTGTGTAATCAAAGGCGAACGGGAGCGAAGCCCGTGAGCTGAGCAAGAGCAGATCACGTGAACTGAGAGGGAGAAGATCCTAAGAGATCAAAGTGCATAAAGCCTGTGTAATCGAAGGCGAACGGGAGCGAAGCTCGTGAATTGAGCAGGAACGAATCTCGTGAATTGAGCTAGAATAGAACTCATGAAATTAAAGGGCACGGAGCCTGTGGGATACTCTAGTTCGAGACCCATGATGATACTCTGATCTAAGACCGATGGCGATACTCCTGTCTAAAGTAGGCTTGCTTATAAATTGGCTGAACGACTCTGGAATCTGGGAAATGGTGCAAGAGCAAGCTCGCTTATAACCTAGTTAGCTACTTAAGAATTTGGGACATGGCGCGAGAGCATGTTCGCTTATAACCCGGTTCTGCTTTGGAGTTTGGAATATAAGCTCGAGAGCAACTCGCTTATAACTCGGCCGAAAAGTTCGAGAGTCTAAAATATAAGCATGAGAACAAGCTCGCTTATAACCCAGCCGAAAGGCTCAAGAGTCTGAAATATAAGCACGATAGAAAACTCGCTTATAACTCGGTCGAACGGCTTGGGAGTCTGGAGGCACAGTGTATGACCCAAACACCTTGTGGATACTTTGGTTTGAGATCGATGGCGATAACTCGACTCCAAACGGGGGAGGTGAATCCCTGATGTCAATGAAAGCGGAGCCCATAGCAATATGAGGGAGCAGAGCGCGTACCACACCTGATCGGGGAGATAAGTCCCTCGTCCGTGATCAAAGAGTCGTGCCCCTAATTATCTCTGATCAGGAAGCTGTGCCCCCTAGTCTCTGATCGGGAAGTTGTCACCCTAGTGTCTAATTGAGGATCTAGGACCATAGTCTCTGATCATGGAGTTAAATCCTTACTCTCTGATCGAGGAGTTGTATCGGATATCAAAAAGGAAAATATAATAGAAAAACTGACCTGCTAACTGGCTGAGGGTTTGACTCACGAATACTCGTAGAGTGAAAGGAGAATCTAATGTCCACCTAGATCATGATGATGGCAGAGTTTTTTTGGCGTCATCCATCTTCACATTTCAGATCAAGCGAAATTCTCACAGACAGCGCTAAATTTAATCATATCTAACGACCACGCTACCACATCAACTATATTTTCAAACTTGAGTAGGTAGTCCTTCGGATCAAACCGTGACTCTATATTCTCCAATCGCCAAGTGTTGGAAATGACTCGGTAATTTGTCTTCTAAGATTTCTAGGGATAACGCCATACTTACCCGCTCAGGGGAGTTACTAGCAACCAGAGCCTTCCCCTTCCGGGGATCCCGAGGGGGTGTGTCTATTGAAGATGATCCCTGAGGCCTTTTCACTTGGCCTATATCATCGAAAGGCATGCGGAATAATGCCATATGATATGCGAGTGGGAATGAGGGCACGGATAGAAGGTTGATCGGCTATACAGATGCCTAGGTGAAATTGACCGGCGAAGGAGGGACCATGGGGAATCCCATCGACCCTTCTACCTTGGTCCTTCGCTCGGTGTGCATCACCGATAGTGCCGGGTCATTCGACAGAGGACCCCTGACTGCTTGCTATTGCTACGCTAACTTCTGTGCTTTAGCAGCTACTAGTAAATCGAGGTCCTCCTGTAATAGGGTAACTATTGTGAACCTTCTAGCTTCTTCCATCTTCGTGTTTCAAAATTATGCGACGTTCCTATAGATGATGCCAAATTTGGTCCTGTCTAAAATCATGGAAGATGACGTATTGACTAGGTGACTTCAAGGTTGATCACGAGAAGACTCCGAGCAGGAAGAACAGTGTGGCACAAGCGAGCTTGCTTGTCAAACAAGAACGAAGGAACGAAATGTCAGCGACCACACTAGGGAAGGGTCCCTGGTACAAACACTCCGACGCTCAAGTTAGACAAGGAGCTGAAGAACAATGACGATGAACAGTGAATTCTGATAGCGAAGCTTATTTGGTGGTAAAAGGCGAATACACTCACCCCCGGCATCCCCGCCAACCCGTCCCAGGGTCAACACGGAAGAGATAAATCACAAGCAACTACTAGCCTTTGGAATAATGACTAGCACATAAGGGAGACATTTACCTCAGCTATGCCTAGATTTGAACCTCAAACTTCATGGTGTGATAGCGTATCTTACTTGTACCTTGAAAAGGAGTCCCCTTATATAATGTTGTTTTTCATCACTATGCAAATATCAATGCATTACTAAATATAACCATTTTGACATTTTATAGTCTTTCCTAAATTAGATCCATCACATATGCATTTATTGTTGGAGTGTATACTGAAAGCCTAAGCTTTGTAAACATTCATTATGAATAAAGAATCACATTTGGTCTAATTATCTACATTTGTTTGTAGTTGTTCATTTAATTTATATTGTAGATAACATAGTATGTGGTGTCACATACAGAAGATGATGTTATCAGTACCTTATAAATTATAAACAGTAGGTCACGACCAGAATGGAAAGGAACAAACCATTAGAAGGTCGTAGTGTAATTAGGTATTAGTTTATCTTGACTATATAATTACACTAGTACACTCAGAGTGTATTGAGTAGGACCATTTGAGGTCGTTCCTTTTATACTGACTTTATAAAGGAACAAAGACCTCAGTTATTATGGAAGTGTGTGCTCTTAATCCTAATATAATAACAAGCACATATGTTTGATATTTATTTCTTTAATTTATCAATGGGTGAGATTTAGTTCGATGAATCAATAAACCCGATAAATTGGGAAATAGTATCACTTATAGTGTGTGTTGTTGATTATAGAAGGAAACTGTGTCCTAGTGATACTAGGTTGATAATGTCCTCAAGAGGAGCTCATAAAGATTGTCATGTTAAACCTGCAGGTGGACTTAGTCCGGCATGATAATAAGGTTGAGTGGTACTACTCTTGGACTTAGATATTAATTAAATGAGTTGTCAATAACTCACTTAATTAGTGGACATTCGATATCTTAAACACGAGGAGACTAACACACTCATAATAAGAAGGAGCCAAAAATGTAATTTGGGATTGGTGCGGTAGTTCAATGATAGTTCTCTAGTGGAATGAATTATCATTGATAAAATTAAGTTGTGTGTTCGGGCGAACATGGGATGCTTAATTTTATCGGAGACCAAAACCAATTCCTCCTCTCGGTCCCTATCGTAGCCTCTTATTTATAGAGTACTATACCCACATATACCCACCTTCTATACCCACCTAAAGGGGGCCAGCCAAGCTAGCTTGGGAACCAAGCTAGGGCCGGCCTAGGTATTGGTCGGCCCTAGCTTGAACCCAAGCTAGTAGGGCCGACCATAATTAAATAAAAAAAGAAATTTAATTTTAGATTTTATTATTATGTGGAAGATATAATTTAAAGAGAATTAAAATTAAAATATTTCTCTTGTAAAAGATTTACAAAAGATTAAAGAAAGAGATTAGATCTCTTTCCTTATTTGTAGATTGGAGAGTTTTTTATTTTCTCTTTAAAATTATTCACATGTTAATAAAATTAAAATTATAGATATTTCCTTTTATTAACCATGAAGAGATTTTTAAAGAGAAATTTTATTTTTTAAAATTTTCGGAAACAAATAAGGAAAGTTTTAATTGTTGATTAAAACTTGTCCAATTTGCTTCCTCTTGTAGTGGCCGGCCATTAGAGTTTATTTGGGAAATTTTATTTTATTTTTCTCAAATAAATCATGTCAAGGAAATTGAGGAAATTTTATTGTAAATAAATTTCCTAATTTGCCTAGGCCAAGGAATATAAAAGAAGGGGTAGGGGTGCCTTCATGAGACACAACCTCTATTGTTTTCTCTCCCTTTCTCCTTGGTGTTGTGGCCGGCCATTACCCTCTCCCTCTCTTCATCTTGTGGTGGCCGAATACTTCATCTCTCTTGGAGTTCTTGTGGTGGCCGGATACTACTTGGAGAAGAAGAAGAAGAAGGAGAGAAAGCTAGCATCTCTTGGAGCTTGGTTAGTATTTTGATTTTCTTCTTTGGTAAAGTTCTTCCTTTGTGGCCGAACCTTGCTTGGAGAAGAAGAAGGTGGTTGGTGGTTTCTCATCTTGGTAGATCGTTGCCCACACAACGTCCGAGGTTAGAAGAGGAATACGGTAGAAGATCAAGAGGTTTTCTACAAGGTATAACTAGTAATTTCTATTTCCGCATCATGCTAGTTATTTATGGAAATAATACCAAATACAAGAGGCTTACATTCTAGTATTTCGAATATGTTTTTTCGAAGTTGTGTTCTTTTGTTTCTTTCTTTTCCTTGTGATTTGATTGTTCTCTTTGGTTAACCTAAAGTTATTTTAGGAAATTAAATATTAGCTTTCTATTAAAGGTTTTGTCTAGTCGGTGGTGGTTGCTCCCATATCCAAGAAGGCCATGTGCCTCGCCACGTCAGTACTGGGAACCTTTTATGGAAATTAATATTTAATGGAATTAATAACTTAAGGAGACTTGGGTCGAACGTGTTAAGTTCCGCAGGAGATCCAAGTCAAAACCTAAAAGAACAAATAGATTAAGTTTTGGATCAAACGTGTTAAGTTCCGCAGGAGATCCAAAATTTAATTTAAAAGAACACATGGTAGCTAGGAAAAGGTTCAGATCTTTGTACAAAATTTTTGTACAGTGGAACCTATAGGCTTTCCGAGTAGCAACCAACAATTGGTATCAGAGCTAGGGTTTTGCCTCTGTGTATTTGGTATTTAGTTTAATTATGCACATGTCATACATAATTTAGGCAGGTTAATAGTAGGATGTGCTAACTCTATGGATGCAGGATCCAACTATTATGGCTTTTAGTTAATTATGTGTGTGATTGGACCCTTGGACATGTCAAGGGCAATTTATATGTGTGTGCATGATTGTATTAAAATACAGCAGGAGCTGTATTTAGTTTTATTAGGATTTTATTTTTGATCTAGATACATGTACATTCCTTTTATGGAATATAGGATCAAAATGTAAAATTCTATTTATGTCGCGGATCGAATCTTGCAAAGCGTGGAACCTTCTAAGGACCAGAGGCGCAGCGGAACTCGGAGCAAGATGGATGCGACACTTAGACCCGGTGGCGGTGGCCAAATATGGCAGCAGCTTCGGATGACAACACACGGAGGACAATTAAAGATAAAAGCCATAATAATTGAAAATTAGATTTTCTATTTATTGCTTTTAAATTGTGCTGTGTGTGCATGTTAGTTTACAAGTTTAGTAGGCTAGCATAGTTAAAATTCCTCATTTATAAATAACTAAGTGGGAGAGGGATTTTTAAGTAAATCCCATGGTCTCCATTACTGGTTTGTAAGTGATGCAAACAAGCTTGCGCGTTGGCTCTGAGTGCCTTCCTCCATAACGGATGAGCTTGTTTGCGGATCACTAGAACAGACTTCCATTTTGGATAACTATAGGAATTTAAAGGCGTGTGATCTTCCCCAACGGAAGGGGCATAATCTTATTAATGGACTTAGTGTCAAGTAATGGTGTACACTTAGACACATCTAATAGTATCCTCCCAAACTGAGTCACTGCTATTATTTGTGTGACCAAATAATACCAACTATTAATTTTATTTGTCAAAAGTTAGGTTGACAAGATAATAAAATTAATGGGTTAAAACCTCCTTTTACAAATGTTGAATTTGTATCGTCCACACTAACGTGGCATACAAAATTCACGGTGTTTTAAGGTGTTGGTTAATTTAAAATAGTATTGTTTGAGGAATCAATATTATTCTAAATTTAGAGTTCGACCAAAAGTTATTTGTGATTCTTAGGATGACTTTCAACCCATCGTCCATCATACTTCAACAAAATAGACTTACTGGACCAAATTACATAGATTGGAAAAGAAACCTGGATATTGTTCTTACTTGAAAGCTATAAATTTGTACTGAGCATTGCCCTGATGCACCCATCGGTGAATCTACCCAAGAGGAGATTGAATATCATAGGAAATGGGTAAAAGCGGATGAGATGGCGCGTGTTACATTTGGCTTCAATGTCAAAAGTATTGCAACATCAATAAAGATTTACCAACGACTTATGATATTATGAACAATCTCAAGGAACTCTTTGTTATCGGGATAGGGCTTCTAGACAAGAAGCTATGAGAAAGATAATGACCACCATGCAAGAGGGTACTCTGTAAGGGATCATATCCTAAACATGATGGCTTATCCGAACGAAATACTGATCCTTGGAGGAGAAATTGATGGGGAAACCCAGATCGATATAATCCTCCAAACCCTACCTAGAAGTTTTGAGCAGTTCCACTTGAACTATAATATGAATAAAAGGATTTATTCATTAGGGAAACTACTGACAGAACAGAAGGGTTATTTCGTCACAATGCTCAAATTCACTATGTCGAAAATGGTTCTACTTCTAAACCGAAAGGTAAGAAGAAGAAGAAACAAACTGGTTCGAAAGAAAGTGAATAAATCTCGGAGTACAGATTGAAGAAGAAGAAGGGCAAGTGCTTCATCTATAAAGGGACATTGGAAGGCTGATCGTCCTCGTAGGAACCAAAACAAAGGTATATCTCATACTCTAGTTGTTGAAACATGTTTAGCGGTGTTATCTACCAGCACCTGGTGTGTAGATCCGGGTGGTCGCCGTCACATCAGCAATTCCTTGCAGGGGTTCCAGGAAACCCGACGACTATCTGAAGGGGAGATTACTGTCTACATGGGCAATGCTACTAAGGTGGCAGCTGTTGCAGTGGGAGACGTCTACTTATCTTTTAGTAGAAATAGAAATTTGGTTTTAAGAAATTGTCTTTATGTACCCAGTTTTAGAAAGAATTTAATTTCAGTTTCTAAACTGTTTTTAGATGGATATTCAGTTTCTTTCAGTAACGATGTAGTTATTAAAAGAAATAAAGTGATTATCTGTTCTGGTGCATTAGTTGGCAATTTGTATATTTTAAATCCAAATTCTTCCACAAAGCAAAACATGGAAATTTATAATTCATCTTCTAATTCTAATAAGAGAAAAGAACCTTCAGAAATGAACCAAGCATATCTTTGGCATCTAAGGCTTGGTCATATTAACTTAAGTAGGATTCAGAGGCTTATAGCCGATGGACTTTTAAGTTCATTAGAGTTGGAAAATTTTCCAACTTGTGAATCTTGCTTAGAAGGTAAAATGACCAAGAGGCCGTTCAAGGCCAAGGGGTATAGAGCCAAAGAAGTGTTAGAGTTGGTTCACTCGATTTGTGTGGTCCTATGTCCGTCCTGGCAAGAGGAGGTTTTGAATATTTTGTCTCTTTCATGACGATTATTCAAGATATGGATACATTTACCTAATGCGAAGTCCGAGTGCTTTGATAAGTTCAAAGAATACAAGGTCGATGTGGAGAAACGACTAGGTAAAGTATCAAGACACTACTGATCCGATCGTGGTGGCGAATACCTCTTAGGAGAGTTTAGGAATTACTTATCGAGGCCGGGATTCAATCCCAATTGTCCACACCTGGAACACCCAGAATGGTGTAGCAGAGCGAAGGAATAGGACTCTTATGGAGATGGTTAGATCAATGATGAGTTATTCGAATTACCAAATTGTTTTGGGGATATGCTCTGAAAACAGATATCGTTCTAAACTTAGTACCTTCTAAATCAGGTTTCTTCTACTCCCATAGAATTGTGGAATGGGCGAAAACCCGCCTAAGACATATTCGGATATGGGGTAGTCCAAGACATGTGCAAGATCTTGATAAGTTAGAATCTCGTATGAAGTTCGCGTGTTTGTAGGATATCCCAAAGGAACGAAAGGTGGTTTATTTTATAGTCCTAAAGACCGGAAGGTCATTGTTAGCACCAATGCCCGCTTTTAGAAGAAGACTATATAATGGATCACAAGCCCAGAGTAAAGTTGTTTTAGAAGAACTTAGAGGACATGTCTACTTCAGTCAACAAGACAAGATGAAGTACCACAAGAGACGCAACACGTGTCACACATGATACACAACCACGGCCTCGTCGTAGTGGGAGGGTTGTATACACTGAAAGATTCATGTTTTGGGAGAGTCTTGGACTTGATCCGGGTAAACATGAACCCGATCCCATATAATGAAGCACTCCAAGATATAGATGCAAGATCTTGGCAAAAGACAATGAATTCAAATAGAGTTCATGTACTCTAATAAGGTCGGGAGCTTGTAGAACCACCGATGGTGTAAAAGCCGTTGGATGCAAGTGGATCTACAAAGGAAAAGAGGGACAGACGGAAGGTAGAAACCTTCAAAGCTAGGCTTGTTGCGAAGGGTACACTCAGAAAGAGGAATCGATTATGAGGAAACCTTTTCACCAGATGCTTAAGTCTATCCGGATACTCTTATCCATTCTTTATATGGATTATGAGATTTGACAAATGGATGTCAAGACTTTCCTTAATGGAAGTCTTGGAGAGAACATCCATATGAAGCAACCGGAAGGATTTATTGAAAAGGCAAAGAGCATCTAGTATGCAAGCTCAATCGGTCCATTTATGGACTAAAGCAAGCTTCAAGGTCTTGGAACATTAATGAAGTAATCCATCATATGGATTTATTCAAAGTCCGGATGAGTCTTGTGTATATAAGAAGTGTAACGGAAACGTGGTGGTATTTCTTGTACTATACGTAGATGATATTTTGTTAATTGGCAACAATGTCAAGGTATTATCAGACGTAAGGGTATGGTTGTCCAAACAATTTGATATGAAGGACTTAGGAGAATGTGCACACATTCTTGGGATCAAAGTTATAAGGGATCGCAAGAAAAGAATGTTGTGCTTATCCCAAGCTTCATATATCGATACAATCCTAGCTCGTTTTAGCATGCAAGACTCCAAGAAAGGTTTTCTACTCTTTAGGCATGGAGTATCTTTATCTAAAGAGATGTCTCCGAAGACATCAAAAGAGATAGAAGAGATGAAGGCATTTCCTTATGTTTCAGCAGTAGGAAGCCTAATGTATGCTATATTGTGCACGAGACCGGATATTTGTTTTACCGTGGGCATGGTTAACAAATATCAAAGTAGGACATTGGACTCCTGTAAAGTATATATTGAAGTACCTAAGAAGGACTAAAGATTATATGCTGGTTTACCAAGCAGATGATTTGTTTCCTGTGGGTTACACGGATTTTGACTTCCAATCAGATAGGGACAATAGTAAGTCTACATCAGGCTATGTGTTTACTTTAGGGGGTGGAGTCATTGCATGGAGGAGTGTTAAGCAGAAATGTGTTTCAGACTCAACCATGGAAGCTGAGTATGTGGCAGCCTTTGAGGCAGCCAAAGAAGCTGTATGGCTTAGGAACTTCATAATAGACTTAGATGTGATTCTTGGTTTGCCCAAAATCATCATAATTAATTGTGATAATAGCGGTGCAGTAGCAAACTTGAAGGAACCACGAGCCCATAAGGCGAGTAAACACATAGAGCTCAAGTACCACCTGATACGAGACATCGTAAAGCGAGGAGAAGTTGTCATCGCCAAGATTGCATCACGGATAACTGGCGGATCCTTTCACTAAGGCCCTTCCCAAAGCTTTCGATCGGCATGTGGAGGAATGGGAATCGGATGTATGGTAGAAGATATGGCATTAGTCATTAGTATAAGTGGAGATTGTTGGAGTGTATACTGAAAGCCTAAGCTTTGTAAACATTCATTATGAATAAAGAATCACATTTGGTCTAATTATCTACATTTGTTTGTAGTTGTTCATTTAATTTATATTGTAGATAACATAGTATGTGGTGTCACATCCAGAAGATGATGTTATCAGTACCTTATAAATTATAAACAGTAGCTCACGACCAGAATGGAAAGGAACAAACCATTAGAAGGTCGTAGTGTAATTAGGTATTAGTTTATCTTGACTATATAATTACACTAGTACACTCAGAGTGTATTGAGTAGGACCATTTGAGGTCGTTCCTTTTATACCGACTTTATAAAGGAACAAAGACCTCGCTTATTATGGAAGTGTGTGCTCTTAATCCTAATATAATAACAAGCCTATACGTTTGATATTTATTTCTTTAATTTATCAATGGGTGAGATTTAGTTCGATGAATAAATAAACCCGATAAATTGGGAAATAGTATCACTTATAGTGTGTGTTTTTGATTATAGAAGGAAACTGTGTCCTAGTGATACTAGGTTGATAATGTCCTCAAGAGGAGCTCATAAAGATTGTCATGTTAAACCCTGCAGTGGACTTAGTCCGACATGATAATAAGGTTGAGTGGTACTACTCTTGGACTTAGATATTAATTAAATGAGTTGTCGGTAACTCACTTAATTAGTGGACATTCGATATCTTAAACACGGGGAGACTAACACACTCATAATAAGAAGGAGCCCAAAATGTAATTTGGGATTGGTGCGGTAGTTCAATGATAGTTCTCTAGTGGAATGAATTATCATTGATAAAATTAAGTTGTGTGTTCGGGGCAAACATGGGATGCTTAATTTTATCGGGAGACCAAAACCAATTCCTCCTCTCGGTCCCTATCGTAGCCTCTTATTTATAGAGTACTATACCCACATATACCCACCTTCTATACCCACCTAAAGGGGGCCGGCCAAGCTAGCTTGGGAACCAAGCTAGGGCCGGCCTTGGCCGGCCCTAGCTTGAACCCAAGCTAGTAGGGCCGGCCATAATTAAATAAAAAAGAAATTTAATTTTAGATTTTATTATTATGTGGAAGATATAATTTAAAGAGAATTAAAATTAAAATATCTCTCTTGTAAAAGATTTACAAAAGATTAAAGAAAGAGATTAGATCTCTTTCCTTATTTGTAGATTGGAGAGTTTTTATTTTCTCTTTAAAATTATTCACATGTTAATAAAATTAAAATTATAGATATTTCCTTTTATTAACCATGAAGAGATTTTTAAAGAGAAATTTTATTTTTTAAAATTTTCGGAAACAAATAAGGAAAGTTTTAATTGTTGATTAAAACTTGTCCAATTTGCTTCCTCTTGTAGTGGCCGGCCATTAGAGTTTATTTGGGAAATTTTATTTTATTTTTCTCAAATAAATCATGTCAAGGAAATTGAGGAAATTTTATTGTAAATAAATTTCCTAATTTGCCTAGGCCAAGGAATATAAAAGAAGGGGTAGGGGTGCCTTCATGAGACACAACCTCTATTGTTTTCTCTCCCTTTCTCCTTGGTGTTGTGGCCGGCCATTACCCTCTCCCTCTCTTCATCTTGTGGTGGCCGAATACTTCATCTCTCTTGGAGTTCTTGTGGTGGCCGGATACTACTTGGAGAAGAAGAAGAAGAAGGAGAGAAAGCTAGCATCTCTTGGAGCTTGGTTAGTATTTTGATTTTCTTCTTTGGTAAAGTTCTTCCTTTGTGGCCGAACCTTGCTTGGAGAAGAAGAAGGTGGTTGGTGGTTTCTCATCTTGGTAGATCGTTGCCCACACAACGTCCGAGGTTAGAAGAGGAATACGGTAGAAGATCAAGAGGTTTTTCTACAAGGTATAACTAGTAATTTCTATTTCCGCATCATGCTAGTTATTTATGGAAATAATACCAAATACAAGAGGCTTACGTTCTAGTATTTCGAATATGTTTTTTCGAAGTTGTGTTCTTTTGTTTCTTTCTTTTCCTTGTGATTTGATTGTTCTCTTTGGTTAACCTAAAGTTATTTTAGGAAATTAAATATTAGCTTTCTATTAAAGGTTTTGTCTAGTCGGTGGTGGTTGCTCCCATATCCAAGAAGGCCATGTGCCTCGCCACGTCAGTACTGGGAACCTTTTATGGAAATTAATATTTAATGGAATTAATAACTTAAGGAGACTTGGGTCGAACGTGTTAAGTTCCGCAGGAGATCCAAGTCAAAACCTAAAAGAACAAATAGATTAAGTTTTGGATCAAACGTGTTAAGTTCCGCAGGAGATCCAAAATTTAATTTAAAAGAACACATGGTAGCTAGGAAAAGGTTCAGATCTTTGTACAAAATTTTTGTACAGTGTAACCTATAGGCTTTCCGAGTAGCAACCAACATTTATAGGGTAGAAACTTCCACCGTACAGATAACACATGAAATATTCTCTTGATTATCTGACAACGATTACATAAAACACTAAAAAAGAATATTAAGTCATCCGGTTGAGGGGCTATTAATTGTAATACTTTAACGGTGAGCTGACGAGTCCTATCTGCTGTCCGATTGGACATCGCTCTTGAATGAGTCTGATCGACTACCGAAGGTTAGGAACCTTGAGGACTCGGCATCCGGTTGGACAAAGAACTTGGTCGAATAGTATCTCTAGAAGATCCGATTAGACCAAGAGGACTCGGATTCCAATTGAGTTGAGGAAACTCAGGATTCAATTGGGCTAGGAGGACTTGGAATCTAATTGGACAAAAGGTTTGATTGGCCGAAGTGCTCGGTCGGGCTACTCGATTGGGCTCTACAACCGTGCTAACTCTGATTATTGATCCCTCTTTAATTTTAACTGCCATATTAATTAGTTTTCTTGACTTAGGCCCTAATTTCGAGGGCTCATCTTATTCGACCTATCATTGATTATAGGTCAATTTATGAAACTCAAGTTATTTAATTGAATTGACAACCCATTTAGTTTAATGAGTTTGCCATTTTAGCGGATTCATTTAATTTAAATCTGGATCGATTCGATCGCACTCAAGCTGTGCTCAAGTTCCATGAATATGTGCAAATCATGTTTCAATATGAATTCCTGCACTTACTTAATATAATATATTTAATGAATATTGTTAAACTGCAGTTGTTTACAACCTTAATTACTCGGGAATTACTTTTGCAAAACTGCAGATTTTCAGTTGAAGAATGGAAATATTGCACTGTTTTTTATTTTAATTAATTATCTATTTATATATTATTATTTTGGTTTGTAAAAAAAAATTATTGAAGGGGGCAATTACTGATAGCTGTGGATTCAAAGTTTAAGCGACGTTCGATGGATCCAGCAGTTGAAGACGAATCAGAGCACCAAATGTGATCGATCGAGAATATAGACAGGGTACATGGTAGAGAAGAATAGGTGAATCAATAATGAAATAGATTAGAATACACCACAACAACGCCGTATCTACAGTCCCACACCATCACAGACTAAATCCCCATCGCCAAAACCACACCCGTCGAAGCACCGAAAACCCCCATTTCTCAACAACAATGTCACAACGAAGTACCTGACACAAACGAAGAAATACACATGAGCGGACACAGTATACATCTCGATCACCAGATCCCGAGCTATCCGAGGAGCGCTCCGCCCTAGCAGATCCTTCAATGGCGGAGGGAACCGAGCATGAGGCCGACGGTGGCAGCGAGGAGAGCGACGACGAGCGGAGGAGAGGCGGCTCCAGCGGCGGAGGTGGGGGCGGGGGCTGGCGAGTCGGCCGCGTAGGCGCCTCCGGCGAGAAGGGCGACGGCGACGGCGCAGATCGCGAGAGATGTGGATCCGAAGGAAGCCATGTCTCCGCGGCGAGATCTGAAACGAAGGAGGGGGGAGGGCCGGGTTTGGGGATCGATGCGGAGCAGGAGGAGGAGAGCGGTTTATACTTTATAGCGGTCGAGGAGAGGAGACATGCAGCTGGCGGTGGGCCCAAGGACAACTGTCAAAGGTGAAACGTCGCTTTACTTTTGCTTAATCAGATGTTGGTGCCGATGGAACGTGTTAACAGCTCGTATTAATTAATGTTTTGGAGGTAGCCGATTGGAATTTGGCAGCATTCAGCTCCATCAATTATGGAAATTTTTACTTCGTAATTATTTTATTACTTTTTTTTAATTTAATAGACATTAAATATTTAAGTTATACCGATTAATTCTGAAAGTACAGATCCAACGGTCTCCTAAATCAATCGTGGGGATTGAATGGATAAGAGGAGGAGGAGGATGTTCATCATTCTGACACTGATTTATTGAAAGCCAGCTTGGTCGACTATTCGGCACAACTTATTAGGCTGCCTTGATTTTTGAATTTATGTTCGATTGACTTTTTCTTTCGAAGTCATATCTAAGACCGACCATATAGATTAGCTCGAC
Organism: Zingiber officinale; assembly: GCF_018446385.1. Classification (NCBI taxonomy): domain Eukaryota; kingdom Viridiplantae; phylum Streptophyta; class Magnoliopsida; order Zingiberales; family Zingiberaceae; genus Zingiber; species Zingiber officinale. The sequence continues at coordinate 4,101,886 of NC_056001.1, forward strand.
AAAGCAATAATACAAGAAGAAGTAATGTGAAAAAAACTGGTGATGGGAGAAATAATTGCCACGAGAAATTAGCTAAACAAAGATTTCAAAGTACTAGGTCATTGGAGACTTGAGACAGACAAATAATTGCACGCACATCGCGTGCTTGTTGTTGAGCTGGGCCATAACTCGGGGTGGATGATATCTCAATGAAGTACTTGAGCAACCTCGATTGTTTTTTGAGTTCCTCGGGAGAGGTAAGAAAGTATTTCCTCAAATTATTGTGGTTTATGATTTTATGATATTTTGACTATAAATTTTTTTAAAGAGAATACATTGGATTGTCTTTTTCTTTCTTTCCAATGTTTAATATTTTTTTTAAAATAAAACTTTGTTGCGTAACCTCTTCTTGTCGCTTCTTGTCCGATAAAACAGTTTGCATAATCTATCGAGAAAAAAATTGGACTATAAATAAATAAATAAATTACTTGTATTATATTCACACTTTAAAGATATTACAATACTTTTGAGGATCACTCACAATTTTAGAGAGGAAAAGAAAAGGAAGATGAAGAACAACTTTCAACTTGAAGAATCTATATTTTTATTTTTCGTTGGATGATGAAACAAGAATGCAGGGAGAGTATTTATAGTACTCACCATACAAGATACATAGTTGATCAGAAAACTAAATTCTATCTACCAAGAAATTCTATCCCTATCCATTGGATGAGAGAAATACACTCAACCATACATTTTAATTCTTATCAATTAAATTCTATCTATTGAATAAGAGAAATACTCTCAACCACACATTCTAATTTCTATCTATTAAATCTTATTCATTGAATGAGAAAAATACTCCCATCTATATTTTTATTCTTATCCATTAACGGGTTGGTATTGATCTTCAACACTCCCCCTCAACACTAACCCTTTGTACTGTGCTGAGTTGATAACGGAACATCTTAAATTCGTTGGAGTTTAATCCTTTTGTAAACACGTCCACAACTTGATCATCTGTACTGATTTGTCTCATCTCAATTTCTCCTTGCAAAACTTTTTCTCTGATAAAATGATAATGAACTTCAACATGCTTAGTTCTTGCATGAAAGATTGGATTTTCTGCCAAACGAATTGCTGATTGATTGTCACAATATACTGGAACTGCATAATCTACTGGTTGATGTAGACTATTCATTAGTTGTATTATCCATGTGCTCTCTTGAGCTGCCATTGCTGCTGCTCGATACTCAGCATCAGTAGTTGACAATGATACAGTTGGTTGTCTCTTGCTGCACCACGAGATTGTTCCAGAACCAAGCTTGAATACATAACCAATTGTTGATCTTCTTGTGTCACAATCTCCTGCATAGTCAGCATCACAGTAGCCAACTAACTTGCAGTCTTCATTTCTTTTGTACAAAAAGCCATAATCAGTTGTGCTCTTTACATATCTTAATATTCGTCCAGCTGCTTCCAAATGAGGCTTCTTTGGATTTTGCATATACCGACTTATCACACTGACTGCATAAGAAATATCAGGTCGAGTTAAGGTTAAGTAGATGAGACTGCCTACCAATTGTTGATACATAGTTGCATCTTCTAAACTTTTCTCTTCATGTGCACACATTCTGATATTTGGCTCCATGGGTGTCGAGATCGGCTTGCATTCGAGCATTCCAAACTTTTTCAACAAGTCTTTGGAATATTTTTGTTGACAAAGAAATATTCCATCTTGTGTGCGATCAATCTCTAAACCAAGAAAATGCTTAAGTTGCCCAAGTTCTTTCATTTGAAAGCGAACTAATAAATTCTCCTTTGTTTGAAGAATTTTTTCTTTGTCATCGCCTGTTATGACTAGGCCATCCACATATACTAACACGATAGCTAATTTTCCTTTATCTGTTTCCTTTATTTGTTTTGATAAATAAGCTGGAATCTGCAAATGTTACTAAATAACCACTTTGAGTTAGAAATTCAGTAATTTTATTATACCATACCCTGGGTGCTTGTTTCAATCCGTAGAGTGCTTTCCGTAGCTTACACACATATTCAGGATGATGTTGGTTCTGAAAAACTATTGGTTGGATCATATAAATTTCCCGATCCAATTCTCCATGAAGAAAAGCATTCTTCACATCCATCTGCCATAGATTCCAGTCTTTGTTGGCTGCAAGTGCAAGAAGGATTCGTACAGTTGTAAGTTTTGCCACTGGACTAAATGTTTCATCATAGTCTAGTCCATACTGTTGAGAGAAACCACGAGCTACCAATCGTGCCTTGTACCTCTCGATTGACCCATCTGGACGATGCTTTATTTTGAAAACCCACTTGCAAGAAATGGGTTTCACATCTCTTGGTTTTGGTATGAGATCCCAAGTTTGATTTTGCTGCAGTGCATCAATCTCTTCTTTCATAGCTATCACCCACTCAGGGCTTTGCGACGCTTCTTCAAATGTCTCAGGCTCTGTTGCTTCTTCAACTATGGCTGCATTGGCATATTTTGGATTTGGCATTCGTGTTCTGATTGACCTTCGGAGTTGAGATTGTGGAGTTGATTCTTCCATTTCACTAGGTCTCTCTTCTTCATTTGGTTGTTGATATATGCCGGTTTGCCAAGGACTCTGAGCCACTCCTTGTTCAATATCATTGTCATTTGGATCTCCTGATTCATCTGAATTTGGTTGAAGTTGAACAATATGCTCTCTCATCTTTTGTTGCAATTTGCCTTCGAGGTCTTTAGAATCTGACAACACCTCCTTAACGGGATTCCACCAAGAAGATGCTTCATCAAACACTACATTTCGTGAAGTGTAACATCTTCCACTTGTTGGATCACAACATTTCCACCCCTTTCTTTGGCTATCATATCCGACAAAGATACATCTAATAACTTTCTTGTCGAACTTGGTTCGTAAGTGATTAGAAACAAATACATAACATACACAACCAAATACTCGAAAGTAGCTAACTGTAGGTTTTATGTTCCATAATTTCTCAAAAGGTGAAATGAATTCTAACCTTGGTTGAGGAAGTTTGTTAATGACAAAAGTTGTAGTCCTCATTGCTTCAGCCCAAAACCGTCCAGGTACATTCTTGTCGTGCAACATACTCCGACAAACTTCTGAAGATGTCGGTTCTTTCTTTCTGCTACACCATTCTGCTGTGGTGTGTTGGCACATGTGTACTGATGGCATATTCGACTTTCTCTTAAGTATTGGGAGAACTCTCTTGAGCTATATTCTCCCTTATTGTCTGTGCGTAGACAACATATCTTTGTTCTCAATTCTCATTCGACTGATTGTTTGAACTCTTTAAACTTGGAAAATGTATCAGATTTTTCTTTCATAAATAAGATCCAAACATACCTTGAGAAGTCATCAATGAATACCACCATGTACCGCATACCGCCGATTGATGGTTGCTTAACGGGTCCGAATACATCAGAGTGGACTAACTCTAATGGTTCCTTTGCTTTAAACTTTGACTCTTGATATGGTAATTGGTGTGCTTTACCATATTGACATCCCGCACATACCGTGTCTTTTCGTATGTCTAGTTGAGGAAGCCCCTTAAGCATTGACTTCTTCATCATCATGTTTAACTTGGAATAGTTAACATGACCTAATCTCATATGCCATATGTCTGATGTTTCACTTTTCCTTGTCTTGTCTATATATGCAGACTCTGCTGACATCACGTAGACCGACTCTAGTCGTTGCCCCTCCATTATCGATGTTTTTGATATTTTGAGATTTTGATATACCTTTACATCTTCAGGATCAAATAGAACATAGTGACTTGATGATGTTAGTTGAGACACAGATAATAAATTTTTCTTCATTCCTGGGACATGATAGACATCTTGAAGTGACACATGGTTAGAATTATATCGGGGCGTAATTATTGTCTTACCAATGTGAGCTATTGATAACCTTGAGTTGTTGGCTATCACCACCATACGAGCTCCCTCATATTCGGATAAGTTTTGTAATTTTTCTTTATCACCCGTCATGTAATTTGAGCAGCCTGAATCTACGATCCAATCATTTTTGTAGTTAATCTTGTCCGACATTGTTGTAAAAGCTACTTCATTTTCCTCTATAGTGAACAAGGCTTCAACATCCCAGTTATCTTCGCTATTCTCCTTAGGATTGGAGGTAGCAGTATTACTTTGAACAAACTTTTTCTTGGCACAGTAATCTTTTGCCATGTGGCCCACCTTCCCACAGTTGTAACACTTGCCAATAAACTTTCTATTATTGACATGATTCTGTGGGGCTCTTCTTGGATGATGATTCATTGCCTTGATAATTCTTTACTTTGTCACCATCCTTTTTAGATCCATCACCAGCATGTCGTTTGAAGCTGTCCTTACTTTTATTGATGTAGAGCGCTTCCTCCTCACCCTTTAGCGAGATTTCTCCCATTTTCTTAGCCATAGCTTCTTGGTCTGCAAGTAAATTTTCAAACTCAAGAAGTGATGGTTGTGTTGGCCATCATTGTATAACAGCAACAAATCCTCGATATTCTGGTTTCAAACCATGGATAATTATTCTCTTTATCTTGATTTCCCCAATAGGAGCTGCTGGATCTAATTTTGAAATTTCGCGACATATCGACTTTACCTTGTGAAAGTATTGGGCAATCGTTTTGTCACGTTGCCCTATTGTTAGTAGCTCATTCTCCAAGAGTTGTAATCTTGTGTCATTCTTCTTTGAAAAGAGTGTAGCAAAGGTATCTCATACTTCCTTTGGTGTTTTGGCATCTCGGATGTGCTCCAATATTTCTTCTTCAATTGTGATTTTTAAATAAACATTGCTTTATCTGCTTTGATCCTCCATTTTCGCAAGATGCCATTAGCATCTTCTGCTGGTTGCATGACTTCACTACCATTAACAACCTCCCAAAGATCTTGACCTTGTAGGTAGGACTCCATACATGTTGTCCACGTGTTGTAGTTTTTATTGTTGAGTTTCTTGACTCCTCCTACTACTTGAAGGTCGCCCATCGTGTCGAAAAGATTTTGATTATATACCGAACAAGTTTGATTAACAATCTTGTAAACCTCCTCACGATTCAAGATAACTCCACCAAGAACAATCCCTGATCGTTCAGCTCTGATACCAATTATCGAGAAAAAAATTGGACTATAAACAAGTAAATAAATTACTTGTATTATATTCACACTTCAAATACACTATAACACTTTTGAGGATCACTCACAATTTTAGAAAGGAAAAGAAAAGGAAGATGAAGAACAACTTTCAACTTGAAGACTCTATACTTTTATTTTTCGTTTGATGATGAAACAAGAATGCAGGGGGAGTATTTATAGTACTCACCATACAAGATACATAGTTATCAGAAAACTAAATTCTATCTATCAAGAAATTATATCCCTATCCATTGGATGAGAGAAATACTCTCAACCGTAAGTTTTAATTCTTATCAATTAAATTCTATCTATTGAACTACACATTCTAATTTCTATCCGTTAAATCTTATCCATTGAATGAGAAAAAATACTTCCATCTATATTTTTATTCTTATCCATTAACGTATTGATATTGATTTTCAACATAATCAAGTTGATTATTAGTGACAGATTTATAAAATTGAATATGTATCAAATTCTGATAAAATCTGAAAAATTATTTTTTTTTTCATGTGATTGACTTAGATTTTTTTTAAATTTAATTTCTCTCAATTATATGAGAAAAAAGTAATTTATAAAAAAAAATAGATAATTTATAAGAGAATTTACTCTCAGAATTCTTTATTTTGAATACCATTTATATTAATTTTGTGAAAAAGTTAGTCGATTAATAGCGTCGATGGAAATCGACAATCCAAGTGGAGGTGTCTACGAGGCCTGCACACACTACAACACTCAACCAGGTTCCAATTCCCTCACTTTCCCCTTTCTTGGCTACAGAGTAAGCGGATCGGCCATCTCTTGTTGATAGGAGGAGCCCTTCATTCCGGGGATTCCGCCATGAACCCCGAATAGTAAGCATCTTCCTATTTCCTACCCAAGAAGTCGCCTGTTTGGCAAAATTTCCATCTGTTTCAATTAAATTTGGGCATAACCTTTTTAAGATTGTACTTTACACCTTTTTTTTTTTTTCCAGATTGAGAGTTTTCATTGTTGTTTACCTTCTTTCTTGCTGTCCGGAGCGAACATCTCGAGCAAATATTGGAATAGTGAAATCCGTTTAGAAGACACAGAATTTTGCTACCTAAATTTATTGTTAAGGCATCGTGAAAGAGATGAATAAGAGTTAGCCTGTTTAGAAAGAACCACTTAAGCTTGTGTGAAATAATCATATAGAAATTGGGTCCGTTGCTTGTGTGACTTAAGCTTGAGATTTGGCTATGTTTGGAAAGATTTTCTCATTGTTCTGCATGATCTATCAGCTCCAGTAGTCATTACCCTTGAATCAATCTAGCCTCGGTATACAAAGAACTGTGACACATATGTATTTTGCAGTGACTATCTTTTCAAGCTTTTGCTCATTGGTGATTCTGGGGTTGGAAAATCATGCCTTTTGTTGAGATTTGCGGTAAAGATCCATTCAAAATGGCCTTTTCTAGAGCTTTCTATTTGTTATCATTGATATGCTGGCTCTCCCTCCATCTTGTATTTTCAATATTCAGCTTTTGCAGTAAATTTATGAGTCCTTTTGCATGAATAAATCTTGTGCTGGAATTGTTTAGCCATGTATGGCCTTGCTAATTGATGGAATCCTTTGTTTGTATTTGCAAGTCCCAAATGCTACCTGCAAAGCAATACAAAAATCCTGAAGTGACGACGAGTGAACTGGTTTCAGGTCTTATTTATCCAGTTCCTCCACCGAGTATGGCTAAAATATTATTTAGAACATAAAGAACGTAAATAATAAACTAGTTGTCTGATTTTGTTCCCCAGGTTTTAGTCTGTCACCAACCAAATTATCATGTAATAATTACAATATAGCAGAATGCTTTTCTATGTAATAAATATTACCATGTAGCATGTTTGGCTACCAACCAAATTATCATTTTGAATTTCTAGCATTGAGATAGAAATTCAAATCAATCTAAAACTCAGGATATAGTGAAGGAACAAAATAACTCAGTTTGGAATTTAAGTAGACCCAAAGAAAACATAAGAAAATGCATAAGTTGTAGGTAATTTTTTGTGGTGTCAGGGTTATTTCACAAAAACTTATGGAAATATAATTAGAAATAATAAAGTATTTGTAGGTGAGCATCTTGTCCCCGTTCCCCAATATCAGAAAATCAACCAAATTCTATGTCAGTTCAACTTTTTTTAAATAACCCCTTCCGTTCATGTCTCAGATTTTGCACCAGGAAATCTTGAACTGGTGGCAAAGTTAGTTTTTTACTTATTCAATCGCATAAAAGCAACTATGTAGAGGATATCTTGTTTCTTTTAGGTCCATGATTCAGGTCTAAGGGTGTTTTGTCGATTCTCTGTTTGCAAGACTTCGTGTCATTGTAGTAGAATTAATATTGGAAAACATAATGACCTGTTCAAAATAGGGTGAAAACTATTTACTTTGGTTCAATTAGATGTCATAAGCATGATGTGAAAACCTTTTTAACTTTTGAATATAAAACATATAACGACAAGGAGCAATTATGGAGAAGGGAAACAATAGAATAGATATGATATGTACTTTGTACTAGCGGGCTTCAGGCATCCTAACAGCATGTTTCTAGGAGTGAAAGTTAACGGAATTATAGTTCCATGCAAGTGCTGTTTTCTGGCATTTCTAATTCATCAATAGGAAGATTTTTTTAGAAAATACTTTTTAGCTTGTTATATTTTTTTCTCGACTTATTTATACTTCCATTTGGACACTCATCTTTTACTAAATAAGGAATTGCTAACTCTTGATGGTTTAATATAAACTTGTGAAATATTCGTATAAATATATACACTTGAAGCCCATCTTTTATCCTTGATTTATGCTTTCACACGCTTTCAGCTCATGTATGTTTTACCTCCTACTTTGCATAGGATGACTCATATTTGGAGAGTTACATCAGTACAATTGGTGTTGATTTTGTAAGTTTCTATAAAATATCATAAAGTTTTACAGTGATTTCCTCATTGCATGTTTTGCTTATAGATGTTTTTATTTTATCAGAAAATTCGCACAGTTGAGCAAGATGGGAAAACCATAAAGCTTCAAATTGTAAGTCTTGTTGGTGCTTGTCACCGACTAGTTCACTGTCTTACTTGACTACTAATCTTTTATTCTGTAGTGGGATACTGCAGGGCAAGAACGCTTTAGGACAATAACAAGCAGCTATTACCGTGGTGCTCACGGGATTATCGTAACTAACTGCCACTTATTTGGTTTGTTTATAAACTAATTCTTCAGTTTGACATGACTGTCAATGTTGGCAGGTGGTTTATGATATTACTGATCAGGAAAGCTTCAACAATGTCAAACAATGGCTGAATGAGATTAATAGGTATGCTAGTGAAAATGTGAACAAGCTACTTGTTGGAAACAAGTGTGATCTGACTGCAAACAGAGTGATCTCATATGAAACTGGCAAGGTAGAAAGTCCTTGTCCTAATTTAATATTTCCCATTTTGTCAACAAGGTTTCTCATTTTTTCAGCTACATTTACTAATGCTAGTTTATTTGATGCCTGAAGGCATTTGCAGATGAAATTGGGATACCCTTCTTGGAGACAAGTGCAAAAGACTCAAAGAATGTAGAGAAGGCTTTTATGACCATGGCTGCCGAAATCAAGAACAGGTTCGTACATTTCTTCTACTGCTAATGCACTTGTTTGCCACAGTAACCTTGGGATGAGGTTTTAGATGAGATTAAATTTCTTAAACGTGATAAAAGGAACTAATTAGCATTGCTTATGTAGAATGGCGAGTCAACCAACAATGAGCACCAGTAGACCTGCTACAGTGAGAATACAGGGTCAACCAGTAGCTCAGAACAGCAGTTGCTGTTCCTGATTCAACATCAGGATGAATTAAGTCCTCGATCCTGATGAATGCTTTATATAATATGGTTGTGAAAGACATGATGTAAATGATCAGATTATTTCAGGAATTTTCTATGAACTTGGGTGAAGCACACGTTACTTTTTTGTAGTCATATGAAAATTGAAAACTATTGTTCTGCTGTCATGACTCATGAGTATAGCCACTAATACGGGATATCATCAGCCACCCCAATATTTTTTTTTTCCTCGGGTTTTTTTTTAAAAAAAAAAAAAACCATTTTGGTACATGCTTGACTAAGGTTAGCAATTTCTGCCATTTATTCTACTAAGTTGCTGCTTGTCATGCCAGGTATGAGGTTACTGTCGCGTATAGTTCCTTGGTGTTAATGGTGATGAGTTTCCTTGTAGGCAAATCATATTGATTCACCTTCTCTAAATCAGAACCACATTTCTAATATGTAAAAAAGAAAAGGTGGTTTAATTGCTTTTCTCTTTATCGTAAATAAAGTTTTACCACCAAAATCATTTTGGCAAAAAGTAATAGGAACTGGAAAAACCGATTACAAAAGCATTAATTCCTACAAGTGAGGTCCGGTGGTCCACGTGCAAAAACAGCACTACATCTTCCTGTAGCAAATCGATAAATGGTAGCTATTGAGAAAGTTTACATTGCTAATTTCAACACACCTAGAACGGACTCTGAGGGGCCGTCTATAGGGAGAGGAGATTTTCTGGATTGTACTTTATAGTTTAAGGATGGATCATTATATTCATTAGTTGATTTAGATGGATCTCACCTGTTAAATAGGTAGGTCCATCAAAATCAATCAATCTTTATAATCCATCCTTGATCTGTAAAGTGTGGATCAGAATATACTGCCTGGTCTCTAGCATGAACATAATTAACTTTTGTTATAATACAAAAAAATTCTCTCCAAAAAAAGAACACGAAGACTCAATATCACCTACTTATGCACATTTGCTCTGAGTGACTGAAAGTGAGCAGCAATGGAATCATAATCAGGAAGCCTTGGATGAACATGGGACAAATTTTTAGAAGAGATTTCACGTGAAATTGATTTCCCATCTGAACTTGGCATAGTAGATTTCTCATTTTCTTTAACGGAAGGCCGCCTTGACTCATCTTGAGGTAGCTTGGAATGACCGCTAACAACAGATGGTTCAGTTTGTGAATGTTTCATTGATGGTTCTTCGGTTGATGAGTGTGATTGTCGAGGCTTGGAACTATCCCTGTCCTGTAAACCTTTGGAGTGTTTTATTTTGGCAGAAGAAGATTCACCTTCAGAATTCAGTAGCGAGGTCTTTGATTCCTTTACTGGTTCTGAGATGTTTGGGACTTTATCTTCTTTAGCAACTGATGGTATGGGTCTTGTTCTTCGAGAAAGCTTAGCACTCTTATTATTGCCACTCATGGATGCAGTTTGCAGCTCCAGCTCCTCTGCCTCTTTGTTGTCAAAATTGGAATCATTGATTGGCACTCTGGATTTCGAGCCATAAGATGCCCTCGCATGTAGTATCTGGCTGTTAAGCCTCTGATTTGTAATCTCAGAGTCAGTTGATTTCTGTGTGGAAGGAGAAATGTTCGACTTCTGGCTTCCGGAGGTCGAAATACTATCTCTTGACTGTCTAACCCTGGCAGAATAAGTTTGCTCTTCCTCCCTGTCTATGTAGTTTGTCAATGATGATCTTGAATTAGATTCCTTGTACTCCTTTCTTTCTTGTTGCTGGAGATGTGATTCTTGAACTGGATGGACCAAATCTTCAGAACTGCTTCTATACTGAGAATAAATTGATCTTCCTGTTGCTGAAGAACCATCTGATGATCTATTTGCAAACTGCTCTTCACTATCAAGACTAGTGTCCACATTGGCTATTGAAGCTCTAAACTTTGTTCCGGAAGTATTCGTATGCATATGTCCACTTGTTTTTCCTTCACTTGTGGCTTCAATACTCGTTGAAAATTCAGATGGACTGACTGTAATTTCATCATCATTGAGAGATATATCTTCTGAATTCATTGTCGCCCTGGATGATACATCAGCACTGATGTTTCTTACATAAGGTGGACGAGTGTTACCTTTATTCCGGAATCCACCAGATAATCTACCGAAGTTCAGGATCCCACTTTCATATCCTTCATCTGAGACCAAAGTATTTACTGATTCTTCTTCTGTAGATCCTCCCCCTGCATCATTAGAGTGAGATTTTCCAATACTTTGAAATTGGTGGCTATTACGTACATTAAGGCCAGATCTCCGATTCTTATCATTAGAGTCTCTTTCCAATTCAAGGTTTTCCTCATCATGGAAGACAGTTACTCTTTGGTTACTAGAATCAAGTGCAATAGTATCATCCATGAGATGCGCTCCATGACTAGGTCGTGCTGCCAGTGAAACTTTACTGGAGCTGCTGTCAGTGTCTACGAAATTGCTTGATCTCCCATGCCCTATAATATTAGGATTCTCCATCTCATCTTCACTCTCAGAACTTGATTGATTAGAGTCATATTTTGGCACGTTATACTTTGGTGGCAGATTGTCATCAGAATCCGAGTGTAGGTCAGCCTGCTTTGTCTTATCTGAATAATCTGTTTGGTGTGATTGTGAGTTGATTTCATTATTCATAAACCCAGAAACACTCTCCTTCTGGCTCCAAGAATCCACGTTTGACAAGAGATTAGAAGGTCCATTACTTTGTTGTGGCAAAAATGAATCTAACAAGTTGCTCTCTCTGTGCCTCCAGTGATCATCATTATCACTGTTGTAGTCATCATAATGCCCAGCTGGAGAATCAGCTTCAGTTTTATCCTCATGATAGTCCACAGTTTTATATTCATCAAGAGTATCAGAATGAAATGAAGGAAACATGCTAGGTCTATGTTCATAGTTCAGACTGCTGTCATCATCAACAACAGCAACATCATGATCAGTATCAACATTATCGATCTTGGATGCAGGTCCTAGATCTGAAATGCTTTCCTGAGCATAATGATATGGTTTGGCATTATCTTCAGGAAGATTATTCTCTGATGTAGCATTAACAACCGGCAAGCCCGCGAACCGAGTCTTCTCTGATGTCAGATTTTCCCTAGAGGTAGGATTATTATTGAAGGTTTGATCTTTAGCTAATTTGTTTGTTCGTACCAAGTCATCCTTCTGCAGAACTGGTGCCTTTCGGTTCACAAAATGAGAATCCTCCAGGCTAGTATCCTCAGATGCTTTTAAATGTGAAGTGTCATTGCTCCCTACATAAGAGTTTTTCATTGACTGAGGTCCTTCATTTTTGACAACATATGCAGATTGTTCATATGATCCACCAGAAGATGGTCTAGAAACATTCCCGCGGCTTGCTAACTCAGCAGCAGCTCTAGCTGCCATGCTAGCCCTTTCAGCAGATTGGGCAGCTGCCTCAGCAGCAGAAGTTGCATCCTTAAATTCCATGTTCCATGAGCTATGGAAGGAAACACTCTCTTCCTGGGCAAGGGTTGATTTGACCGCTAAGATACAAGAAAAAGATCTCATTTATAATCGATCATGAAGAGAATACCAAGGGCAGTAAACTAATTTAATTGATATATTTCTACACAAATAAGTTTAGGCGTGTGCTGAAAGATGATGGGTTATCTTTACTAAGAATAACTTACAATACCTTGTGGTTGGGTTGCCATATTATTCTGATAAACCTTGGGAATTGATTCATTGCTCTGGCTTCCAGCAAAAGAGGCTTTTGTATCAGACGATTTAATTTCTGTTTTATCCATAGTACTGAAAGAGGATGGACCACTCTGTTCAGATACAGATTCATGAAGCTTAGACTTAATTGCATCTTGAGTCTGACAGAAATTGAATGAAAAAGTGAAGGAACAATGCAATTTACCAGCAGGTCATCCTTAGGTTTCTGAGCTTGCTCTTCAAATGCTTTGGGTTCCCATTTAATTCCATGTTCTTTAGCAATTTCATTCAGGACTTTAATCTTTGTCTGAATATCAGGTGCATTTGCTGATAGTTTCTCGACCATCTGAACCATAGTAATTTAAATGGGAAATATTAAGAAAAAAAATACTTGCAAATTGAATCTATAAGAACTATTAGCTATCCAAAAAAAAATGATGGATGTTGGTTGTCCCTAAATAAAAAAGGAAAAAAAATCAGAAAGAGATGTAGAGGAGATACTCTTCCATTTTGTTGTAATTTCTATTAACAAAGCTAACTTAATGAATTGAACCTTACCATACGACTAACTCCACAATCTGGTCGAATTTCAAGAGCAGCCTTAACAAAATCTTTACCATACTTTGCTGTGAAATGTTTGCTAATATCCATAAGTTCTGGGATATCGGCACATCTCGGGGATGCATATATTACACTTGATACTGCTTCCTTCAGATCTATGGGGCAATTCCTACAAGATGAGCATTTTGCAAGAGTTAAACAATGCCAGGAATGATCCCATTCAAAAAATAATAATAATTACTATTATTTTCAAAAATCTTCTACAGCTTCTTAGCAATTCCAATCAAAAGGCCTTTCAATCATGTCAGCTTGGGTAACCGATGAAGAAAGGCATTGCTATGATGCAATAAAATGACAAAAAAAAAAAAGACTTAAAGAAACAAAAGAAAGCATCAGAGAAAGAGTTACTGAAAAAGAAGCAAAAGGGCTTATGTTATACCGTGAGATTAAATATCCAATAGTTAGAGATATTCCAATATCTAATTAGGTTCTAAAATAAATGATGAAATCTAGAAGCAAACTTTGAGATTTTATATTGATGATATGACCTTAGTTGTTATCCTGTAGTAATCATCATCGTTGTCGTCATTACTAAGTCCTGTAAATTGCAACTATTTGGGGCCGGCTACACTGATCCACATTGAAATTATGCAAGAATGTATCAATTTATTTATCTGTAACAACTAGGGGAAAAGTTAGTTTCTGTTCAAATTCTGCTTCTCTCCGATGAGGTAAGTGATGTAAAATCAATTATTTCTTTGTTAAAAGGCAGGAAGTGAAGTAACAAACTTAATAGGGAAGTATGAAAACCACCGTCATATGAAACAGTTTTAAATTTTAAGGGCAGTCCATAGTTTTGCCCTCCAAGTAGATTAAGAAAGTCAGCAGTCGCTATGGATGTAAAACATTCCAGATTTTGACTTCTAATGTCTTTTATCTAGCAAACACATCACTTATGAGCTTATAAGACAAGCAATAGGAAGAGGAAGACAAAACAAAGGAGCATAATGAGACATCAAAGAAATATAGCTGCTAAGTTACATACTTCTGTGACTCTATTATTGGCAAACGTGAATCAATGATTTCACAATATATCTCAATGAGTTCATATGCTGACGTAGTCTTCTCTTCCCTGATAACATGTTCAACCTGAAAGTTGACACAATGTAGCATGTTAATCGACAAAGTATGAACTTCTAGATAAATCATGTGCATTACTGAATGTTCACAGGATGAACATGATTATACGGATTCTTGAAATAATATATGAACTAAAAAAAACAGTGATAAACCATAGCCGCCATATAATGCAAAACTAAATTTCAAGATGATTATCATGACACTTTGACCTTAATAGCCCTTCGAACACATCATTTTCTTTAGAAGCCAATCCTAGAATAAACATTGACCAGATGAATGATGGTCAAGTAAACAAAGTAATCAATGACCAAATTATCATAGGGAGCTGATAAGTGAGAACCCTCGGGAAATGTTGATTTTGAAGTATACATGAACGCGGACAAAGTTATTAAAACTTAAAAACTACGATTCAAAAACCCAAACTTTTCATCGACTGGTTCATATCTGAAAACGAGTTTAACCATTCTGTAAAAAGGAACTCTTACCCGTAGCCGAGCGGTTTGTTCCTGTCCACTCTCCAGTAGCTGAGCCAAATTCCGTCGCATGAGCTTCACCATCTCCTCCCTCTTGTTCTTTAGCAGCTTTATCCGTGACACCGCTAGCTTCAGAGACGTCTTGCTGCCGCCCAGTTCAATCGCCCGCAAGATAAGTCAAAATAAAAAAAAGGGGGAAAGGAAATCAATCAAACATTCAGATCGAAAAGGCGCTCACCATTTCTGCGGTTTGAAGCTATGGGAAAGCATCCCCGAAATTCTGGACCGGCTCTGCATATCTTTCTGCCGCTGAATTAAGTGCCCGGATAACTGAGAACGACGTAGAAAACACCAAAAACCGCTTCCACAAGATCACACCGGATTAAATACCAACCGGATCGAAGGATTTCTCAATTCGTTGGGCTGCAGATGTGAGGCAATTCGATCAACCTCCCCTGCTTCTCCTCCTCGTTCGCTGGCAACGGAGAAAGAAATAAATAGAAGCAAAATACGAAGGGGGAAGGAAAACGTGACGCCGCATGACTAATTTCCCCCTCGATTCCAAACGGAAAAGGTTATTCAGGCAGGGGTGTTTTGGGTAAATTAAATGCGAGGACCGCTGCTGCCTCCAACGCCCGCGTATTTTTACGGTCCTGTCCAGCTCGATAGTTAGGACCGTGGGAGCGTTGATCAAATGGCGAGTGCAGTAATTGCAACGTTTCAAGCTTTGCTTAAGATCCACAAGTGCGGCGGCCCCACCGAAGAGACGATCCAACAAATATCGAAAGTCAACATCGTCCGATGGGCTAGCGTTGACCAAAACAATTGCCATCGGCTTACTCCATTTCAACTTTCAAGTTCGTGCTCGGTAAGAAAAAGGAAAAAAACAAAAGACAAAAAGGGAATGAAATGGAAGGAAATATCGTATGCTTTTCCTCTCTTGTTCTTCTATTACTGCGGAGAAACGTGTTGAGAAAGAGAGATGACTGAGAGATGAAACCCTTTTGCATACTTGTAATACAAGGTAGCAATAATAAGTGGCGAACGCGGAATATATCAGATTCTAGAACCCTATTTAAAGTCGCATTAGTTAATTTGTTTCATGATTTTAGCACTGTGCAAGTGAAGCTGCTTTTCTTGACCAGATTCAATGAGGACTAGTAATTGGGCTAAAATTTATTTATCCAATGGGCCATGTGGCCCGCGAGTGAATGTCCATTAAGGCTTCTCTTTTGTGTCTTTCCTGGCCCATAAAGTAATTTAAAATGCGTCAACAAGCAAATCGAAGAATTACTTTATTGAGCGCAAAAAGACGTAGAATATTTAAATTTTGTCTCAACATTTTATTAGTTATTTTGATTACATAGTTTTTTAGTTATTTTTAGTCTTGCCATCGATGCCTACATAAATCTGGACGGCGTGATAGAAGCTTTATCGAGATCTGGCCGAACGACTGTTTACGTTGGCGCCTGTTTCGGTTGACAACCAGAAGCAGAGGAGACAGCTGCGCGTGAACTTCGTCAACCAAGACAGCCTCCTTTTTCTGGGATGGGCAGCCAGTGAGACACTGAGACTGATAATTATGGCCCTCAAAGAATATTCTAAGTAAAGAGTCAAGAGGAAGGCATGCATGAACAGTTGCGCTGATGCGTCCGATTGTCCGAAAAATATTCGACGTGACATCATCCTTATCACCATCTAATAATTTCGCCCTCTATTATTATCAGCAAATTCTAGAATATTTGTTTTATTTGGCAACTGTGTTTGAGTTTTGATGAGGAATGCTAAGTTCTAAAAAATAAATGGTACAAGCCTGTGCACTTTGAATGAAGTCTTAATTCGACGTGAGAACATTCTGCATGATGATACTGAATATTTGAGGATTGAAAGGGAGAGCATGTCCCGTAATCTCAAGGATAATAGAAATGAATTCTCTAGGGTTAATGTTGCCGAGGCAAGCAAGAACTTTAACTTCAACGACAATAATGATTAAAAGATTTAAGGTTAGAAAAAGGATATCTATGGGAATGCATGTATAAGTTAAGTGTTAATGATCATAAAGCTATAAATTTTGTTTATCATGTTAACTCCTTTGACTTAAATTTTATATCTTTAAAATATATGTCTAAACATGATTTGATTAATTGTAAAGATACAAAATCTGATAAGCATGAAATTTGTATACAAGCAAAAATGATTAAGAAGTCATTTCCAAAGCCGAACTAAATACACAAATATTAGAAATTATTCATACTAATATTTGTGAATATAATGGTATTTTGACTAGAGAAGGAAAAAGATACTTTATCATTTTCATTGACGATTGTTCTAGATATACCTATGTATATTTGATTAGAACAAACGATGAAGCATTTAAAAAGTTTAAACTTTTCAAGGCAGGTTGAAAATCAAAAGGATAAAAAGATCAAAATGAATCAAAATGATAGAGGTGTGAATATTTTTCGAATTAGTTTGATGTCTTCTGTGAAGAGCATGATATTATTCATCAAAAGTTTGCATCATTTACTGCTCAATGGTTTGGTCGAAAGAAAAAAATTGAATTTATACGGATATGATTAATTCAATATTTCTTAATGCTAAATTGCCAAATAACTTGTAGGGAGAAGATTTACTTATGACCTATCATGTGTTGGATCGATACACACGTGAGGGGAGGGAGGGTGAATCAAATGGTTTTTAAAAACTTATTTTATTATTTAAATAAAAAACACGAGTATGTGCAGCGAAAAAATAGAGAAATCAAATGATAAGTAAGAAAACCAAAACATACATGGTTGGTTTACTTGGTTCAGAGCCTTCGGCGACTTCTACTCCAAGACCCAGGTCCCGCGGACCTATCGATGGACAATCTACTAAAATACCTTTTCTGGTACCTCCGGAAAAGGGAATCAAATACACAGAAAGAGGGAACAAGTGAAACACCCTACACTTGTCCTTTTGCAAATAGTAAAATGTACAAATTACAAATTGTTACCCAACTCCTTGGAAGATTGTTAGCTTAGGCTCAGTGTCATTCGGCTCCTTGGCAGCAGTCGGGCACACAACAACGTTGTACCGGTGCCACAGCAGGAAGCCGGAGCAGTCGGGACCTCAAATGGACGCACAGAAGCTGGTATCGATGTTGTTCCTTGAAGCTTGGTCGAATAACCCTTATAAAGGTTGTGGAAGGCGCCTTCCATAAGCATGAAGGCGCCTCTAACCTGAGAAATCTGATCTCATCTTCGCTGTGCCTTATCTGTGACGGGGTCCAAAAGTTATCCTACGGAAGCCACCTTCAAGCCATTGAAGGCGCCTTCTATGAACAGTGTGAAGGTGCCTTTGGTACTATTTATCTGAAGATTTTTTGCTCCTTTTACCCTACAAGTTGTGTTAGTCTAAAACTAAAACATCTAACCTGCAAAACAAAGTTAGCATGGTGAAAGATAAAAAGTAGTAATTAGCTCCCGTCCTCCCAGGACCAGGAATTAGTTAAAGTCTTATATTAGGGATTCAAAATAGACCTAACCTGGACGATGCCTATTGTCCCTCAATTATGACTCGTCCTCACTTAGTCATTCTCCTCCAGTGACTTACCTCTACTTACCAACTTGCAGTCGGTTGATTGGCCTCTTGACCCACCTGGTCTTCATGCCAACTGTCCGGTCCGCAGATCCAACTAGACTTCTGCCGGTTGTCCAGTCCCGCGGAGTCAACTATCTTCCTGCCAGATATCTGGTCAATCCGTTGACCTACTTAGACTTCGCACCAACTATCCATCCCACGGACCTAGCTGGATTTCAGTCTGGTGTCCAGTCCTTCAAACTTGTCAGTTTCTGCATACTCGGTAAAGCAATTAGATCACAAAACACCTAACTTAACTCCCTTGTTATTCATCAAAACCTTAGTTAGACCATTAGTGCAATCTGCACCAATAATCTCCTCTTTTTTGATGAAATAACAACTAGGGTTAAGTTAGGAAAAATAAGATATGAAAAAAATAAACATAGAACTTGATTTTAAGAGAAGTCTAAAATTAGGCAGCCAGTTTTGTTCTCTTAATCATTTTTAGGATTTTTAGGATTAAGTTTTCTGATTTTCTTTGATTTTCTAACTTGAACCCTAACCACCCTCCCCCTTTGACATTCATCAAAAATAAACATTAATAGATAAGTGAGTCAATCATGTACTCAGGGAAAGTAATAGAATTTTGACAACAAAAGACTTTCAGGATTATTGGGGGAAGAATTTATAAAATTTTTAACCTTTTGAAACACAACCCATTTGCAAAGAAAAATATAGAATTTTGCTAAGAAAAATTATTTTTGAAATAAGATTATGTTTGAAAAAGGCTTGCGAAATTGAAAAGATAAGGGGGCCTTTGGTTTGCGTTTTCCACGCTATTTTCTGTTTTCATTTTATGAGAAAATGGAAAACGCATTTGGTTTGCGTTTTCCACGTTCATTTTTAAGAAAAAGAAAGAGTGTTTTCTAAGAAAATGAAAAATACGGAAAAGTCATTTTTTAAAAAATGAAAAACGCGCATTTTTCAGAAAATGAAAATGAAAATGGGGCAAACCAAACACACCCTAACTTTTGCAAGAATTTTCAAAATTTTGCCAAAGTGTTTTCAAAAGCATGTATGTTTAAAACAGTTTTCAAAATACTTGTAGTTAGTTTTTCAAAACATAGATTTTGAAAAAGTATCAAAATTTTTGCAATGAATGTTTTGAAAACTAACTTTTGCAAAATAAATTGTAAATTTGAACAGAAACTTTTGAAAAGATCTTGTCAGATAGATTTTTAAAATGTTTACAGAGTAATTTGGAAATAAGATAATTTTTCAAAGAATGATTTTTTAAAAAAAATTATTCAAAACATTTTTCAAGAGAGTTTTTAAAGCAAATTTGAAAATGATTTTTTAAAGAATGATTTAAAAAAAAAACTATTCAAAACATTTTTCAAGAGTGTTTTTAAAGCAAATTTGAAAGTAATTTTTCAAAGAATGATGTTCAAAGAAAAAACTATTTAAAACATTTTTCAAGAGTGTTTTTAAGATAAATTTGAAAATAATTTGCAAAATAATTCAAGACAATTAAAAATTTATTTTGGAAATATTCCTTCCTCCCCCGGACCTAGTATGTATTTAAAAATATGCATCTACAAAATCGTTCTTAACTATTTAATCGTTAGTTATTAACTAACTACCAGAGAATAGTAACATTCATTTGGTTAGTGATGTTAGGTAAATGCATCCAGTTAGTGTTTGACTAAACATAGATTACTTAACTTGATCACTGTAATATTTGGTATTTTACATCCAGACTTATTTTGATACACTGATATAAGCATCTTAAGTCTAGATAATGTGTCTATGCATTTCACGCCGTTCTAGGTTTGGAATACACAATGAAGGGAATCCGAGTGTGTTTGTGAGATGCTCAAGTTCTAGTTCTATAGGAACATACTTTCTATGGATTTGATTTAGTTTAAAGCTAAAATCAATTTTGAAATTCTAAGGAAATGTGAAATTTTAGGAAGTAACAAAATTTTCTTAGAATTTGTAAATTATTTGGAAAATGTTTTGAAAACAGCAAGTCTAGTCTATGAAGCACATTCCTAATTGTCGACG
The DNA here is from genome assembly GCF_018446385.1 of Zingiber officinale. Taxonomy (NCBI): domain Eukaryota; kingdom Viridiplantae; phylum Streptophyta; class Magnoliopsida; order Zingiberales; family Zingiberaceae; genus Zingiber; species Zingiber officinale. Next base: position 4,122,350 of record NC_056001.1, read on the forward strand.
TAAATTACTAAATTCACTTTCAAAAAGGGGGTTGGTAAATATGTTAGCTAAGTTTGACTTGGACACAATGTAATTGAGTTCAATGTCACCCTTAGTTACATGATCCTTGATGAAGTGATATTTAATTTCGATATATTTGATTCTTGAATGATGCACTGGATTTTTTATTAAGTTGATCGAACTAATATTGTCAATTAGGACTTTTGTATTTTTAAGGTTTAGATTGAAGACTTTTAGGGTGTACATCATCCATAATAGTTGTGTAACATATTCTCCTATTGCTATATATTCTGTCTCAGTGATAGATAAAGCGATACAGTGTTGCTTTCTGCTAAACCAACTGACAAGTAATGTGCTAAGTAGTTGACAACCACCACTTGTACTTTTTCTGTCTAATTTATAGTCGGCATAATCTAAGTGAGAGAACCCTATGAGTTCAAAGTTGGTCGTTCTAGGGTACCACATACCTATGTTGGATGTTCCTTTTAAGTATCTAAAAATTCTTTTAACATAGGCCAAGTGTGTTTCCTTAGCACATGTTTGGTACTATGCACACATACTAACTGCAAATAGAATGTCAGGTTGACTGACAGTTAGGTATAGTTTGTTTCCTATGACGCTTCTGTAATATTTGAGGTCTATAGGTTTTCCATTTGGGTCACTGTCTAGGGTTAAATTTGTGGCCATTGGAGTTTTAATTTCCTTTGAGTGTTCCATACTAAATTTCTTAAGTAACTTAAGTGTATATTTTTGTTAATAACCGTATCACTTAATGATTCTTCTACTATTTTGGGTTTGATGTTACAGATTAAAGTTATTTGGCTTAGGCTTTTAAAAGCTGATCTGGTTTGGACTCTTAGGTCTGAGTCACTAATTATTTGATCAAGTGGATGGTTTGGGTTAACCTTTATTATTCTAGTTGGTTTATTTTCTTGTGGTTGATGTTCTTCTTCATATTCTTGACTTAGATTTTCACTTGCTCCCCCTTGACTAGTGTTGCCTCTTATAAACTCAATTGGTTGATTCTGAGTTTGTTCTAAGTTAAGAGTAGATTCTTCAAACTTTACATTTGTGGTTTCCTCAATTTTTAATGTATTTTTGTTATATACTTTGTAACCTCTACTGTTTAATAAAATTCTATTTTTTTACTTTTGAGTTAAAATTTTCTAAGTATTCTCTTGTGTTTAGTATGTAAATTGGGCATCCAAACACTTTAAAGTATTTAATATTAGATTTTTTTATTATAATAGAGTTCAAATGAGGTTTTATTATAATTTTTATTTATTGTGGTTCTGTTTTGTACATAGCAGACAACGCTAACTGTTTTTACTCAAAAATATTTTGGAAGTTGATATTCATTTAGCATTGCCCTAGAGGCTTCAAGTAGAGTTCTATTTTTTCTTTCTACTACTTCATTTTGTTGGGGTGTTTTAGGGCATGTAAACTCATGATGATAATCATTTTCAAGGCAAAATACATTAAAGTTATTGTTCTTAATTTCACCTACATTATCACTTCTAATTTGTTTGATTTTTTTGGTCTTTTTTTATTTTTAATTTGTTTGCAAAAAGCTAGTAGTAATTTAAAACTTACAAAAACATAAATTTTATTAAAAGAACCGATGAAACATCTATAACCATTTTCAAGTTCCACACATGAATTTGAAATTTATGACTTCTTTTAATTTTAATGAAGCAAATAGCAAAGCAAATTTCGATGTTCTAAAGTGGTAGTCATAGAAGATTCGAAGTTTTTCCATCCTCTTCATGATCGCCAAAAAAATTTTAGCTTGTCCAGTAGTTGTTATTGAACAGACGTTCAATACCAGCAGTAACATATTAGATGAACGATGATCGACTTTATCTTTCGACTCATTGGAAGCCCAAACATTACTCGACGATTGGACTAGAGCCGAAAAAAGAATTCAAGGAATACAATTTTCATATGATAATGTTGAAGAATTTGATATCGAAGGAACAAATATAAAAGGATAAAAAATTTAAAAAATTACGTGTTTTTTGATTCCATTATACCCTAAGGGAATACATAGACAACTTAAATAAGTGCAAGTCTTTTTTTATTTTATGAATTTATAATTTTTATTTTTTTAATATAATTATCTTGAATCGTGGCAAACCTTGGTGAATAGTAACGAACTACGGTGAATCGTGAATTGACGATTCCGAACCGTAAACTGTAACCGTCGTGAATAATTAAGGTTAAGGGTCAACTCTCCAAGAACCGTCAAATCATTGATTCTGAATTATTATAGTCTCATTTTTGATATTTGATTAGAGACAAAGTTCAATGTTAAGGTACACTATCGTCTTGCAAATGCTTTGAAGTATTTCACTAATTGAAGGTTAAACTCGAAAGATACCTTCTTTTGTATATGAATCTATTATAATCAGTTTGGAAGAAATATTATATATGGATTGTAAGAGATTGCAATACATGGGAGAGTTTGATTTAAACAAATGTGCCTTTTCATTTGAATTTATCTTGAATAATATGTCTCTTGGTTGGATGATTTCATCTGTAACTACTTGATAGTTATTTAAATAAAGAGATATTTTGTGATAGTTGCATCATCTGAAAAGATCCATTAATTCATAAAAAGAGATCAATTTCTGTATAAATATTCAGATTTCTATATATTTCCATATGTTTTGGCAGCTCGATATTTTTTTTGTTAGAAATTATTTGCTTATAAAACTGATCAGCAAACTTGAATAATATAGATAAAGAAAATCTTAAAGGAAAATATTTTCAATCGTCTGATTTCGATACGCTGTGAATCCATTCCACATTGGTAGTTTTTTATTTATCAGTTTCAGTTTGCTTAGTCTATCAGTTATTGTTCGCTTGACAAGCTCATAAACAGCAACGCACAGGCTTTTCCACTGGAAACCCGGATTGGTTAGCGCAGCCTTATGCAATCTTTCATGTCGCCTGAAAATGAGATCAGCCGTACCCTCACTTCTCACGAGTCTAAGGTGACAAAACCCACACTATTAACACCCTGCAAACTCCAATAATTCATGATAGGAGAATAGCGCATCCTGAGGTTGACAACCGCCGAGCAATTGAGTTTTTTGCAATGGAGGCCAAGCTTAGCAGAGCGGAGTCGGAGATCGAAGAGCTAAAGCGGCGGCGAAAAGAGGACGCGCAGGCTAACGAGAAGGTGGTCAGCATCTTCGCCGCCCGAGAGCAGAGCTGGATGGCCGAGAGGCAGAGCCTCCGACGTCAGATCGAGGCCCTGCTCGGCGAGCTCTGCGGCCTCAAATCGAGCGACACAAAGTACGCAGCGAACTTAAAGACCCTGAGCGAGTCTTTGGAGGAGGAGTCGAAGAGGAGAATGGTATTGGAGGAGAAGGCTGAATTCGGCGAGCAAATGGCGGAGGAGATGAGGGAGAGGCTCAAGACGGTGACGCAGGAGCACGCGGCCGAGCTGTGGAAGCACAAGGCGACGCTGGTGGAGCTGCTGTCGAACCAATGCCGAATGGAATCCGAGATGGGACGCGCGCTGGTGCAGGTGGAGGCAGCCAAGGGGAAGCTCGAGATGGCGGTGCGAGAGAAAGATGCAGCGGCGGAGGCAGAGGCGAAGCTGTCGGAGGAGTGCGCCATGATCCGGAAAGACTGCGAGCAGAAGGACAAAATCTTGGGCGCGGTGCTGAGGAAATCTAAGCTCGATGCGACTGAGAAGCAGGTGCTGCTCAACGAAGTGAAGTTGCTGAGAGCGAAGAAGATGCAAGCTGAGGCAGAGATGAGGAGGTGGAGGAAGATGTGGGAGTCGAAGCGCAGAAATGGCAACCCGAAGCATCTGCTGCCGGAATACCTCGAAGCCGAGGGAAAGAGAGGTCGGTGCTCTTCTCCGTCCATGTGCTCGGACCTTCCATTGAGCGATGGAAGTTATGAGCCAGGTACAGCTTCCGTTTTATCTTCTTCGTTTCCAGTTCAAAATCACATTGTGTATTGCTTTGTTGCAGAACTCGATGACTTGCAGGAGCTACAAGACTGGGTTCGAACCGGGAATGAGAAGCATGCGAGCATCATCAAGCAGAGGCATCATGCAGAGGTAGAGGCATTCATAGAGCAGATGAAGCAGAAAGAAGAGACATTGGAAATTTACCAGCGGCAGGTTCTGGGGAAGGCACTGGAAATAAAAATGCTTCAGTCTCACATAGAAGGACTTGATCGGAGTCTGTCTCACTTGAGAGAGGAGAACGTCAAACTGGAGGTCCTGTTGTTGAAAAAGGAGAAGGAAACGGAGCTGCTGAAGGAGCAGCTCAGCTTCCTTTTTCATCGACATCAAAAAAGCAATTCAAGTTGCTCTCTTAATCCTGGGGGTTGCCAACAAAAGCCTCTTTGCTCAGAGGTGAAACTCAAAGAGAGGAAAACAGGAGAGAAGTATAAGGATTCAAAGCCCAAATCTACTGGGAAATTTACAGAGATCAAAGTTGGTAACACAAGACTGAGGCAGATGGGATCCAATGAAGAGAGTGAAATTTACAAGGAAAAGGAAGAAATTGGAACCAATCATTTTCAAGAACATGAGAAACACTGCAGAGAAGATATGTCTCCGGAACCAGAACGAGCAGAAATTTCATTGCAGGAGCAAGCTGAGGATGCTTCAGTGACATTGCACTCTCCTAAAGAAGAAATAAAAGAAGTTAAAGAGGTACGCATTAATCCTCATACTTCTAACGAACAAAATGGCTTGCAAGAGGATGCTGCAATTTCTGGCAAATTCACGTCCCCTGAACCATCATTTATAAGAGAAGAATACTGTTGGAAGACATACGTTCATACTTTTGGTGTCTCCTACAACATCAAGAGGCTGAAACAGCAACAACTTGTTCTCGAGAAGTTGGCTGGATTACTGACTAATAAACAGTTGGCAAACATGGATACAATAAATACTGGTGGAATTGGAGCTGAAGACAGAAAGATTGATGAGGACAAACAAAACATGAAAGGCTTCTTCCTAATGAAATCTTTGCTACACAAACAAGTGAAAAGATACCAGTCACTGGAAGAGAAGACTGATGACTTGTGCAATAGAATGGTGAGAAAAAGAAATAAAGTTCCTTTATATTGCCATTGATGCATTTCTTTCACGAATCTCATTATTCGCCTCATCGTCCAATTTCTTTTCTACTTGGTGTGTCTTAGGAGGGCAACTACCAGTTAGGAAGCAGAAGAGACTCACAACGTGTTAGAACAAAGGAGCAATCTGAGACACTTATGTGCTATCTAGAAGAAACATTTGAACTACAAAAGTGTTGTGGCAACAGGACAGAAGTTCACAGAAATGCAGTCCAAAACTAATTCTATCTTTTCTGGAGCTGATGCACATGATAAATCTATAGGCTTCAACTTGAGGCAGTTTGCTGATATCATTAGAACTATCTTTGAGCAAGTTCAGAAAGGTCTTGAGTTGAAAATAGCTCGGATGATTGGTCAACTAGAGGGGAAGTTAGCCTGTGATAGCATTCCTCATAGGTGAGGAAGAATTCTACTGCTCACTTGCAGGGTCAGTCATATATGTTCATGATCGATACATTAGACATAGATGAATAAGAAGATATACATGCATCTTTCAAAGTTCTCCCTGACAGATTGTTCATTGGAATATTTTAGCTCATAAATATTAACCAAACCAATGCATGCTTTCACAATTTTTATTTAAAAGAAAATATAAGACATTAGAGGTCAATAGTCAGCCACTCAACAGTAAATGGTAGATCAATTGCTCAACTACAGTTTTTAAAGCTCTTCTCACTGGAGGGGTTTATCATCTGTAATTGTAATTAGAATACTGATTCATGTTGATCCAACATAAAGTACAAAATGTAGAAAGTTGAAGCAAATGAAGAAACCCTGAAAAAGAAATCAAATGAAGCTTCAACCCTAAATCTCAAGGAACTAAGTAAAAAAAAAAAAGTATATAAATAAATAAACTTTAGCATGATTGCATAAACTTTCAACAAGAACAAGGGAAAAACTTTTAAAGAGGCATGAGGTACAAGCATTGTTTTCTTGAATGAAAATATTTACAAATCAGACATCGCCCTAACTATGCCAATTCCCATAGACCTGCTTGATGGTCATTGATGTTACACGAGTAAGGAAACACTCAATACCCCATACTTATTGATCGAAGTCTTTCTAGATAAGCCATTGGTTTTCTAAGCTTGCTTGATGCAGCTGCTCAAACATCTAACTAATGAAGCTAGGCATATCTTTTTTAATTCCTAAAAGACTTGGTGTTCTACAATATATAATTTGTATTCTTCATGACTGCTAAACTAGTTAGAAAAATACGGTATGCTATTTGAAGTGCCACACAATGTAGAATCTAAATTTCATTTCGATAAATTAAAACGAAACGAGTATATAGAGGTTTGTGGGCTGACACTGGCCATAAGTTTCACGTCCATTTGGCGTAGAACTTCTCATCACTCCATACCAACATCCTCTGCAAGCGAATCTGGACCCCCCTCTTCTTCAAATGCAAATGTCTCGGCTTTATCTTATTCTCCAAACTAAAGGCGAAATACTGCGGAAACTTCTTCACGTCCTCGATCGGCCTCTCCATCTCGTGCACCAGGTAGTCGATCTTGGGCTTCATGTTGTTCTCCACGCTGTAGCCAAAGATTGCTGGGCAGCGAACGCAAACTCCAACTGCCTCCTCGTGTGACAGCCCCATGGACTCTAAAAACTTGATCTTGGAGACCAGCTTCTCGAGAGGGGTGTTGAGAAGGTGCGCGTTGAGATTGGTCGGCGCTCCGACGTTTCTGAGCCCGAGATTCCGAAGGAAGCAGAGCGTGGGGCGTAGGTGACTTTCGACGTTGGAGACGAGGAGGTCGGGGCATCGGAGAACAAAATCGCGGGCCTGCTCGGGACTGGCGGAGAGGTCATTGGCGAGGAAGGCGAAGACAGGGGCGAGGGTGCGGTGGACGTCGGTGGCGGAGGTGAATATGGCAGGGCATACGGCAGCAAGGCGGGAGAAGTGGTGATCGGAGAAACCCTTGGACTTGAGAAATTCGACGATTGAGAGGGACCAGGCGATGGACTCGGGGGAGGAGGCGATGCCGAGAGAAGTGAGGTACCGGAGGCTCTGACGGCGGGAGGTTCGGAACCTGAGGAGGAGGGGTTTGTGCGGGCGAGGAGTCACCGGAGAAGGTTTATGGTTGGGGATCGTGTGTCTGGATAAAGAGATGATGGGAAGGCGGGAGGAGCCTAGTGCGACAGCCATCCTTCGCGGCTTCACCTGGCCTTTCTGCCGCTTGTTTCGACTCCATTTATTGAGCATTTCTTTTTATATACCTTTTATTTTAAAAATGCAATGATTATTGCATCGTGGTCCCATGGTCTAGTGGTTAGGACATTGGACTCTGAATCCAGTAACCCGAGTTCAAGTCTCGGTGGGACCTGAATATATGGTTTTTTTTATCTATTTCCTCTTCAACTGCATTTTCTTAAATAGTCTGGTTCTTGTATACTTTAATCACTAAAAAAAAACTTTTTGATAAATTAATTTTGCATCCTGTCTCAGGTTCTTCTCTTCCTCTTTCCTCCAGCTTTACTTCTCCTCAAAGTAAACAGACGTAGGGAAAATCAATTCCACGTATATATGTATACAAAACCAAATGCCAAGCCTTTAAAAAGTGATCTGAATTGAGGAAGACGCAAATTTCTTGAATGAAAGAGACTATCAGACCCGGCCCATTTTGGAAAGTTGATATCTATCGCAATATATATATCGATCACTTTTCACAAACAGTGAACAAGCGCAACAGAAAACTTGTAGGTGTTTCAAACGCCAAAAAGCCTGCGGAATACCTCTCTTTCATTATAATGCACACATATCATTCTTTTCCTCTTCCCTCACGCCAAGCATTCTTGCTTCATCACCAAACCACACCTCATATATCCTAACATCCAATCTCAGCCCATCTATAATCAATCAATATCGTCACCAATCGCCATGGCTCATCCATACGACAGAAGCAAGCTTTTCCTTCTTCTCACCTCCTTGTTTGCAAGCATTATTAACTCAGTATTCGCGTCTGTCGTCTCCACTGGGAATTTCAGTTCTGATTTCCACATCACTTGGTCTCCCGGCCATGTAATCACATCCTCTGATGCCCATTCAAGAAGCCTACTGCTAGACAATGAATCAGGTATATCTGCATGCTACTTAAATCGACACAATAATTCTGCGATAACTTGCATATATATATATTTAATTCCTTGCAGGCTCTTCTTTTGCTTCCAACGATAAGTTCTTGTTTGGACAAATTGATATGCAGATCAAACTGGTGCCTGGGGACTCAGCCGGCACTGTTCTTGCCTACTACGTCAGTTGTATAAACTTCCTATCTTAATTCATATGAATTTGTCGTCAGGTTGATCAGTAGTTATCAGAATTATATATATAATTGGACTTCCGTTTAATTAACGATGTAGGCTACTTCTGATCGACCTAATCGCGACGAGATCGATTTTGAATTCCTGGGTAATGTGAGCGGGCAACCATATATTCTGCAAACAAATATTTATGCAAATGGATCCGGAGATAGGGAGGAGAGGATCTACCTCTGGTTTGATCCAACCAAAGACTACCACACTTATTCAATCTTTTGGAACATTTATCAGATTGTGTGAGTAAATTACATCAGCTGGTCCAGAATTAAACTACTAGACAGATTCGTTTCATATAATTAAATATGATTGCTGCAGGTTCATGGTGGATTGGGTGCCAATCAGGGTGTTCAGGAACCATGCCGGTAAGGGGGTAGCTTTTCCCCGGTGGCAGCCGATGTGGATCAAGGCGAGCCTATGGAACGGCGACAGCTGGGCGACACGCGGCGGGTGCGACAAGGTGAACTGGTCGAAGGGGCCTTTTGTGGCCTGGCTGAGGAACTACAAGGTGGATGCTTGTGTTTGGAAGGGGAGGCCTCGGTTTTGCCGGGCCGAGAGCCGCGGCAACTGGTGGAACCAACGCAAATTTGAGAGCTTGACATGGAGGCAGAGGAGGCTGTTCAAGTGGGTGCGAAAATACTACCTCATCTACGACTACTGCCAAGATACAAACAGATTCCTGCAGGATGAGCTACCGAGAGAGTGTTCATTGCCCGAATACTAAACTCGATTGATTTGTCAAAATATTTATATATAGCTAATACGAAAATTAATTACTTCAAAGGCATTAATTACCATGACGGACTCAAGTTTCCAACCGATTTACCTGACCGTGCCGCTTAGCGAGCGACACGCGGGGGACAGAGCACAATCTTGCCCGCCGCCTTGTTCTCAGCACCACGCCTAAATCCTAATCAGGCTCCGGCAAATCGTTGGTTGTCGCCGCGGAAATTTAATATGTGACACAAGAAAATGGCGTGTTCTCGCCGGGACATGCGCTTCACGTGTGTTGTAGTGTCGCTGGTCCACACATCGGCCATGTCCGGTCTAACTCGAGTCCGTCATGGTCTCAATTATGGCATCGTGAGGATTTCAAGGCAACATATGACGTGACGCCTGGATCTGTTTAAAAATAACGCAGTAATTGAATTTTTTTACAATTTTATTTGAATACATTTATTATATATGACGATATTCTTAGAACAATAAAGTGTATAACCATAAGTAATGCTTTATTTGAAGTCCAGCTGGAAAATACAGATTGGACAACACAAGTGCTGCCCGCCCATTTTACAAACAATACTTTTGTCTACGCACGACGGGAAGAGAGAGACATAAACTTCAGCTAAAACTTTGAAGTCAAAAGACTCACACTCTGACGCATCAACCTTGGTCACTTCCAATGTTCAATGAGATCGATGGAAGTGCACCGAGGAAAAAATAATAACCAATAAATAAGAGACAGATTAATTTAATATAAAGAATTTGATAATTACGCATGCAATTGATGATCTGAGCATCTCTGTCTAGCGTTCGGACTTGCGGTCGGAAGCCGGCGATGACCGGAGCACCCACCGAGCCAAAAACTGCCTTCTCGTGCGGCCATCGCCACCGCTGCAGTGTGGGCGGTTGCGGCAGGAGCCCACGAAGGTCTGAAGCCGACTCAAGGCGAGGCTGAGCGTGTCCTCCGACATGTTGGCGAAGCAGAGGCGGAACCACCCGGGCTCGTCGCAGTGGCAGGAGGACCCCGGAGAGATGTTGAGCCCGACTTTGTACACTATCTTCTTCCACAGCTCCATTTCACCCTCGAACGTGACGGCGCTCAACAGGTGGCGCATGTCCACCCAGCAGAACAACCCTGCGCCGCTCTCCAAGCACTCGATCCCGATCCCTCGCAGGCCGCGCACCAGCGCGTCGTGGCGCTCCCGCAGCCTCCTCCGGTTCTCCGCCACGTACTCCGCCGTGAACGCCTCGTCGGAGAGCAGCGCAGCGAGGAGGTACTGCGTTTGGGAGGAGACGAGGCCGAAGCTCGACATCTTGGTGGCGGCCGACACGACCGCCTCGTTGTCGGAGTAGATCCCGCCGACGCGGAAGCCCGGGAGCCCGAGGTCCTTGGAGAGGCTACACACTATGTGGATGCGGCCGCGGCATGCCTCGGCCCTTCCATCGGCGACCACCTCGGCGACGCTCACGAACCCCGGCTCGGCGAAGTTGGTGCCCGCGTAGATCTCGTCGCTGACGAGGTGAATGTCCTTGGCGACAACGAAGTCGACGAGCTCGTCGAGCTCGCGCCGGGTCATGGCGGTGCCCAGTGGATTGGAGGGGTTGGTGACGAGAACTCCTTTCACGGCGAGGCCGCGCTTGTGCGCCCGGTGGTACGCCTCCTCCAGCGCCGCCGCAGTGATGCGGAATCCGTTGGAGCTGGAGCAGTGCACCGGGACGATCTCGGCTCCGGTTCGCCATTTGAGGTCTCTGTCGAATCTGCAAAACACAATCATAAACCAAATTAGTGATTCACAACAAATTTAGCAAATGTTAAACTAATCCATGACGTGAATATATACCCTGGATAATATGGGGTAGGTAGGAGGAATGCTTCGCCAGGATCGGCAAGGCAAAACATGAGGATCTCATTGGCGCAAGTTGAGCCTGCAGTGAGGACCAGGTTGTTGGGATCGAACCTTACTCTGTTTCCTCTTACTTCTCCCATATATTTAACCAATGCCTGTAAATTTAATTTGCATCCAATTAGATACGAAGTTAATTACGGACTAGCTAGCTAGTTATCGTAAAGAAGTTGATCGATCGTTTGTGTGGATTTACATTCTTGAACGCAGGCAGGCCATGATAGTCTTGGAAAAGAGCAAGCTCCCGGAAGATTAGTGCACCATCTTCCTTGAAGCCGGCAGGGCCAGGATTCTTCTCCAGCCATGACTCGATCAGATCAAAGCAGAGCTGCAACCATTGCACGAAGAGTTAATTAGATTAATTTTACGCACTTAGAATTAATTAATTAAGAACTCGCGCGAGTACTTAGAAATCAGAGAGACCAACCTGGTTCTCTGCCAGGCCCATCTGAATAATCCCCGTAGGGTTAGCAATGGGATCATAGGGGTTCTTCTCGTACTCCTGCCATCCCAAGAAGTACGAGGAGTCCTGTCCGTGTGTGTTGCAGGTTCTCGAGAGCAGCTTCTGGATCATTTTCTAAGGTACGGCTTATGGATGTATAGACCAGAAGACGGAGAGAAGACAGAAGAAGGAGAGAGCGAGAGGAGATTTGGTTGTTGATTAGAAGCACAAGAGGCAGCTTTTTATAGATGGCTTTCTGATATTAGCTCGAGTATACTCGGGGTTGAAATTTACCATGCCGACAAAAAGTCTGTTCTGGACCCATGATATTGGAAAAGGATGGGACATGTTCGTCCAGTTTTCCATTTTGAAATCGCTGTTCCACTTTTCTTTGTCACGTAAAAGAATGCTTGTCTTCTCCGTCGACAGACCATCGTCATCTCATTTCAGAGTATAATTATATGATGAACCCGTTGAAACACACGGAGGCGACTCACAGTTGATGTGAAACATAGAGACCCACCCAAGTAACTCCCGTGCCTGTGTGCGCGCCGACAACGGGAGCTCCTCTGTTTCATCATCCTGAACCCCAAGTCCATGATCCGGTCAAAACAGAGATGGTGTCGAGGTCATCTTTGTCGGAGGTGGAGCTGTGTTTAGCCTGGCTAATCATATAATAATCATGGAGATTAGGAAGACTAATATAATCATGCTAACATTGACATCGCTAAGCCTTCGACGTCTCAAGGTCCTTCCCCTGCAGCTTCCTCTAGCTTTGTTTTAGGTTTAGTCCACGGTTTTAAAGGGCATGAGATCAGATGATGAGCAAATTTGGCATTAGACACTTGCTCCCACTTGGAATTTTAATTGGGTTCATGTCTCTTTCTGTATAACTCACGGCCAGGAGGACACACATAGGGACGTACGCCCTCTCGGTCATGTTGGATGCTAAATTTATTCCAAGATGATAGGAAAAAAAACATATGATTAAACAAAGCTAACGGAAACAGGAAGAAGAATAGTGAATTTCTAACACCATAAGACTATAGTAATATGATACGGTGCATGATGGTGGGATCAGTAAAAGAATGTGGTTAGAAGTCATACTTACGTGGAGGTCAGAAGTTAATCTTACGTGGAGGTCAGAAGTCAAGTTTACGTGGAGGTCAGAAGTCAAGCTTGCGTGGCTATGGTCCAAGTCTTAGCTTACGAGGCAGTCAAAGGATATGCTTACAAGTTGGACCAAATCCATCCTCGAATAGCAATCAAGAATGGGGCTTACAGCCCAAGTACAGTTAAGAAGTGGGCCTATAGCCTATAGGCCATGTAAAGGCGTAGAGGGAAAGGCCTCTGGCGTAGTACAGATCTGGCGTGCAGGTCGGTAAGTACATGCAGTGGATAACAACGGATATCAACAGGTCGGGATACAGATCGGACATACAGGTCGGTAAGTACAGGCCGTGGATAACATCGAATATAAGCAGGTCGGGATACAGACCTGACGTACAGGTCGGAACGTACAGGTCGTGGATAACAGCGGATATAAGTAGGTCGGGATACAGACCTGGCGTACAGGTCGGAACGTACAGGCCGTGGATAACAGCGGATATAGGCAGGTCGGGATACAGACCTGATGTACAGGTCGGAACATACAGGCCGTAGATAACAGCGAATATAAGCAGGTTGGGATACAGACCTGGCATACAGGTCGGAACGTACAAGTCGTGGATAACAGCGGATATAAGCAGGTCGGGATACAGACCTGGCGTACAGGTCAGAACGTACAGGCCGCGAATAACAGCGGATATCAGCAGGCCGGGATACAGATCGGGCGTACAGGTCGATACGTACAAGCCAGAGATAACAGCAAATAGAAGCAGGTCGGTATGCAGATTGGGCGTATAGGTCGGAACGTACAGGTCATGGATAGCAGCGGATATAAGCAGGTTGGGATACATACCTGGCGTGCAGGTCGGAACGTACAAGCCATGGATAACAATAAATAGAAGCAAGTCGGAATACAGACTTGGCGTGCAGGTTAGGATTTATAGCCATATGGCTCAGAATACTTGGAGCAAGGAAACGTACAGGTCGGAACAAACGAAGTCAGACGTACAGCTTGAAAGTAGGGATAAACATAACCAAAGTATACAAGGCGCGACACGTAATGCCAATAAGAGACAAGACCGGTCAGGGTTGGCAGCAGGAAACACATAGGACGAGGTTCAAAGGACAGGACTGGAAGTTATGTCCGACCAGGGTTAGTAAGATATCAGAACGAGGTTAGGAAGTGTAAAGGTCTAGCGTAGCAATCACGAGCGGAGGATGCCAGGCACTACTGGACAAGCAAGCAAGGGAATCGTAACTGCCTATCAGAGAATAATCAATGTGTCAGGGAATATGCTAACAGTCGGGGTTCATTATCCCTTTGGTTTTATCGCCGGCCTATGAGGAGGTGTCACGTGTCATTCACCGCCAGACAAAGCCTAACAGTCGACATTCCCTGACACCCGCCAGACCCCATAAACATCCGTTGTAGTATAAAAAGGGATGATTTGTCCCTTATGCAGGTACGCAACCGCCATTATCTTTGCTTCGATTGGCGGTTAGTCCTCCTGAAGCATCTTGGCTCTGATATCACTTGTAGGGCCGTTGGGCCGGCTAGGAGGGGGGTTGAATAGCCCTGCAAAAATCAAAACGCAAACACCCTTCTCGAACTCTTAAACTAACACTTGTAAAATAAGAGAAATAAATAAAAGCAGAAAAGTAAAAGGCACACCGAGATTTACTTGGTTACAACCGGGAAGGTTGTTAATCTAAGAAAGCGTAGCACTAGTATCTCCTTCAGGCGGAGAAGTCTTTTACAGCAATGAAGCGCATAATAGAAGCTTAAAACAGAAAAGCGTACAAGTGTAGAAAGAATGCTTGAGTTCTCAGTTGATTGACAGCTTCTGGACCAAGGCTATATTTATAGTCTTGGTCGGGGCGTCTGGAAGGGTTCCGGGCGCCCTGGGGGGGATAAAACTTTATCCCCCAATGTCCAGAACGCGAAAGACGCGTTCTGGTCAAACTTCACGTTCCGGGCGCCCCGGACTGTTCCGGGCACCCCGGGCTGCTCCGGGCGCCCCGGAGCAAAAAGTCAACTCTGGTTGATTTTTGTGTCCGGGACCTCTACTCCGTTTTAGTCCCGCCTCGGTCCGGGTCTTCCGCTCCGGATCTGCTTACTTGGGTGATCTCTACCATCCGGAAAAGGGCTCACTCGAACCCAACTTCCGGTCTTCTCAAGCGGGCTTCCCTCCGGCTTCTCGTCCCTCGGAATTGCCGCGTGTTTCCTTCTCGTCCGCTAGCGTACTCATCCGCAGTCTTCGTCCCTCGGTCGTCGACCTTCTCGCTAGCTGCGTCTCTTGCTCCCCGAGCAATCTTCCGCTCCGGCTTTCGTCCCTCGGAACCACCGCGCGCTTCCTTCTCGTCCGCCGGTGTACTCTTCCGCAGCACCTCGTCCCTCGGACTGCCGTCCTTCTCGCTAGCTGCGTCTTCCGCTCGACTACCTGTGTTCCTAAGCTCCTGCACACTTAGACACAAGGTTAGAAACAACGCAGGACCTAACTTAACTTGTTGATCACACCAAAATAACCTTGGGGTTCCAACAAAAACTATTCTCCCAACTTTCCATCGGTAAGATTTTCTTTTATTTTTGTTGACTCTTATAAATTTTATTGAAGTTTTTATCTATTTACATTCAAATTTCGTTATTAGTGAGTTGGAGTTGAAGAATAATATTATATCTGGATAAATTTCTCAAAAAAAAATTTACATCGATTGAATCTTCGTACCCATAATCAAAATAGGGTTATTTATTTTGAAAACCTTCCAGCAAACCTTGGACAATGACCAATAATATGGAGTTATGATGGTAATGACAAAGATCAGGTGTGAAGGCACATTTATTAAAGGGACCTTGTCAACTTGATCTTCATGACTTTCCACAAACTGAAATAGGAAATGTCAAAAGAAGGTTTGTTGCAGATTAGTTTAAAAAATATACGGCCTGGTTGGAGGATAACATATCCAAAGATAGTGCATAGTATTTACATTGTTATCTTTTTAGAACTCCAAGTAACCAAGGTGGAGGAGATTCATTTGTTGGCGAGGGATTTAAAAATTGGAGAAAGAAAGAGAAGTTTGATCTACATGTTGGCAAGCATGATAGTTTTCACAGCATAGCAAAATCGAAATGCAATGATCTAACAAATCAAAATCTTAGTGGGAGTGTTTTGCTTTATTTACTGGAAAGCTAAATAAAGACAGAGTTGAATATTGAACTCGGTTAAATGTAGCTGTTGATTATATTTGTTTTCTATTGAGACGGGGATTAGCATTTCGGGGGCATGATGAATCTAATTTATCAATAAATAGAGACAATTACTTGGAACTTTTTCATTGGTATACTAAATACAATGAACTTGTGCAAAAAGTTTCATTTCAAAATACTTTTCATTAGCATTTCGGGGGCATGCTTTGATGGATTTGGTTCAATTTCTTGATGAAAGGGCTATCGGATGGTTTCACTTATCACTCTCACATGTCGGTGTGTTAGAGGTATTGGTAATAAATCCATTGCACTCAAAGAGAATCCTTTTTTCATTGGATGATCTATAAGGACTTGAATAACAATGCAAAATTCCATGTCTTGAGATTAAGGGAAAATGCCCCCCTCCCTCAATTTTTTTTATTAGTATCATTATAGTTTATAATTTGCTCCCCCCCCCTCTCTTATTTATATATTTTGCCCCTCATGAGATAAGTTCAATAGTATTATAAATTTTTGGGAATATTTTAATTTTTAAGTGAAATTAAATTGATTTTTAATATTTAATCAAAGCATTATCATTTTGTGAAAAGGAGAGTCAGCCCATAAAAAAAACTCAATTAAATGAGACGAGACTTGTATGAGAAGTTGTACTTGTGTTCTTTTTGTTTGAAAGATACACACAAGACAAAGAGTTGGGGGGAAGGGAAGCTGATGGGAAATGGGAAAGATTTTTTTTTTGTGTGTGAAACTGTAGGACCATTGGGCCAGCTAGAAGGGGGGTTGAATAGCCCTGCAAAAATCAAAACGCAAACACCCTTCTCGAACTCTTAAACTAACACTTGTAAAATAAGAGAAATAAATAAAAGCAGAAAAGTAAAAGGCACACCGAGATTTACTTGGTTACAACCGGGAAGGTTGTTAATCCAAGAAAGCGTAGCACTAGTATCTCCTTCAGGCGGAGAAGCCTCTTACTGCAATGAAGCGCACAATAGAAGCTTAAAACAGAAAAGCGTACAAGTGTAGAAAGAATGCTTGAGTTCTCAGTTGATTGACAGCTTCTGGATCAAGGCTATATTTATAGTCTTGGTCGGGGCGCCTGGAAGGGTTCCGGCGCCTGGGATAAACTTTATCTCAACGCCCGTAACGCGAAAGACGCTGCTGGTCAAACTCACGTTCGGGCGCCGAGCAAAAAGTCAACTCGGTTGACTTTTGGCTCCGGGACCTCGTCTGGTTTAGTCCCGCCTCGGTCCGGGTCTCCGCTCGAATCCGCTTACTTGGGTGATCTCTACCATCCGGAAAGGGCTCACCCAACCCAACTTCCGGTCTTCTCAAGCGGGCTTCCTCCGGGGACTCGCCGCGTGTTTCCTTCTCGTCCGCCAACATACTCATCCCAGTCTTCGTCCCTCGGCCGACCTTCTCGCTAGCTGTGCTCCCCGAGCAATCTTCCGCTCCGGCTTTCGTCCCTCGGAACCACCGCGCGCTTCCTTCTCGTTCGCCGGTGTACTCTTCCGCAGCACCTCGTCCCTCGGACTGCCGTCCTTCTCGCTAGCTGCGTCTTCCGCTCGACTACCTGTGTTCCTAAGCTCCTGCACACTTAGACACAAGGTTAGAAACAACGCAGGACTTAACTTAACTTGTTGATCACACCAAAACAACCTTGGGGTTCCAACAATCTCCCCCTTTTTGGTGTAATCAACCCAAGTTAAGCTAGGGTCAAAACTAGACATAAAATTAAAACAAGTTATTGCAATAATGTGCAACAAAATTAAATTTCAAAAATTTTCAATTTTCAATTTCTACCTCCCCCTAGACTTATACTAATTCTTCTCCCCCTTTGATCATAAAAAAATGGGGTTTAAAAAGAACTAAGGGTTAAAGACTTAGAGTAAAAAAAATTCTTAAAGACTTTAAGCAGAAATTTTTAATTTCAAAATGGTCTTTTAACTTAAACAAAATTGTCTTATGAAAATTTTTCTAAATTAACAAAAAATGAGAATTTTTCTAAGTAACTTAAGCAGAAAATTTTTCTAAGTGAAAACTTTGAGAATTTTTCTAAGTGAAAATTTGACTTTGGCAAAAAGTATTTTTCTAAGTATAAAAATATTTTGAAAAAATGTTTTTTTTTAAACTTTGAAAGCATTAATTAATTCTAATTTTAATGCTTTGACAGAAAGTTAAAAACATTTATTTCAATATTTTGGCTTCCCGGTCGTGGCGAGGTACTAGGCCTTCTTGGTTATTGGAGCAACAACCACTTCCTTAGACAAAACCTCATAGAGAAATTCATTGTTTAATTTTCTCACTGAAAAGCGCTAATTTTAATTTTAATTTTAAAACTTAGACTAAGCAAGATTTAGGAACCCAATAAAGGTTCCAGCCTACTGGATTGATTAAAAATTTCTTAGGGACATATTTTCTAGAGATATTCTTAATTTGTCCCGGGTGATATCTATAATACCAATTTAAATTTTTAAATTTTCTAGAATTAGATGAACATGCATGGTTTTTCAAATTATCTACTTGAATTTTCAAATCATTATTTTCAAGTTTCAATTTTTTATTTTCCAATTTTGATTTATCTAATTCTTCTATAGGGCAAGATTTAGCTAAGATTATTTTTAAATTTTTTATTTCTTTTTCTAATTTACAGCAGTCTTTAGTTAATAACTTAACAAATTTATAAAGTTTATTGGGAGGAAGTGAACGTACCTGACTTACCTTGTCGAGTTCGTTTTCCGTGTCTCCCCCTGAACTACTGCTTTCCTCTGACGAAGCTCCCCCTTCATCGATGCTCTCGATGCTCATTTCGGAAGAGCTTGACTCGCAGTCGTCGTCTTGATGACTTGCCATTAGAGCAAGTCCGGAGAATGCCTCGACTTCCGACTCCGACGACGTATCATCCCACGTCGCCTTTAGGGCTTTTCGCTTTTGGATAGGCTTCTTAACCTTTTCCTTGTTCTTGTTCTTCAGCTTGGGGCAATTGTCCTTGACGTGCCCTTCTTCGTCGCAGTGGTAGCAGCGGATCGTCCTTTTCTTCTTCCCCTGTGGATGGTTAGTAGATCTGGATTTACAAAGCTTCTTGAATCTTCTTACCATCATTTCCATTTCCTCGTCATCGAGAGAGGATTCCGACTCTGGTTCGTCTCTCGAAGCTTTGAGGGCGACGTTATTCTTGGGCTCCTTCATTCCTGCACATCTTGACTTATGCACTTCAAAAGTAGAAAAAAAATTCTTCTAACGAGATCTTTTCTAAATCTTTAGAAATATAAAAGGCATCTACTAGTGATGCCCATTTTGAATTTCTAGGAAATGAATTTAGTGCGTACCTTAGCGAATCTCGGTTACCGTTTCTCCGAGATTCGATAGTCCTGATGATCTCTTTGATTCTCGAGTGCAAGTCTTGTTGTCTCATCTTCCCAAGTTGCAGGTGGTGAGCGATTTCGATTTGAGATCTCTTCGTGAGCTTGGCTAAGTCCTTCAGCGGCCGAGGAACTTTTCCCAAAGTTCCTTCAGAGTTATTGTCCGATTCTGCTGACTTCTTGAGGTGGAAGAACGCTTAGCAGATGGTATTCGCTACGAAGTAAGCCTGCTCCCTTTTTGTCCATTGACATTTTTCTTACCTTCTGGCTACAAAACCGGATTCCATTGTTAAAGTTAATTCAAAGTCGGGGTAAAAATACCTGATTAGATTCTTCCACGTAGCGAAATCTCCTCCATATTTCATGGTGGATGTTTCGCCATTATCTTTACTTGATTGGCGGTTAGTCCTCCTAAGCATCTTGGCTCGATATCACTTGTAGGGCCGTTGGGCCGGCTAGGAGGGTTGAATAGCCTGCAAAAATCAAAACGCAAACACCCTTCTCGAACTCTTAAACTAACACTTGTAAAATAAGAGAAATAAATAAAAGAGAAAAGTAAAAGGCACACCGAGATTTACTTGGTTACAACCGGAAGGTTGTTAATCTAAGAAAGCGTAGCACTAGTATCTCCTTCAACGGAGAAGCCTTTTACAGCAATGAAGCGCATAATAGAAGCTTAAAAAGAAAAGCGTACAAGTGTAGAAAGAATGCTTGAGTTCTCGGGAGGTGCTCGGACCAAGGCTATATTTATAGTCTTGGTGGGCGTCTGGAAGGGTTCCGGGCGCCCAGGGGATAAAACTTTATCCCCAATGTCACGCCGGAAGAGGCTCTGTCCACCCGGTCCGAGACGAGCTGCACCAGAGTAGCGGCGCCGGAGCAAAAAGTCAACTCGGTTGATTTTTGTGGTCTGGGCGCCCGGAACCCAAATTTTATCTGCGATGATCTGGACGCTGACCGACACATCAGGGATAGAATTCTATCCACCCTAGGGTGCCCGGAACCCTTCTAGGCGCCCCGAACAGTGCTATAAATATAGCACTGATTTTCTCAGTTAGACAATGTACTTGTCATCCATTTCTCTATGCTAGACTTTCTTCTATGCTGTTAACGTTGTCCGAGGCTACTCCGCCCGAAGGAGATCTTCAACCACTGCGTCTTTCTCGTCCGGTACTCTTCCGCAAAGACTGCCCCTGACCGTCCTTCTCGCTAGCGTCTTCCGCCGACTACCAGTGTTCCTAAGCTCCTGCACACTTAGACACAAGGTTAGAAACAACGCAGACCTAACTTAACTTGTTGATCACACCAAAACAACCTTGGGGTTCCAACAAAAACTATTCTCCCAACTTTCCATCGGTAAGATTTTCTTTTATTTTTGTTGACTCTTATAAATTTTATTGAAGTTTTTATCTATTTACATTCAAATTTCGTTATTAGTGAGTTGGAGTTGAAGAATAATATTATATCTGGATAAATTTCTCAAAAAAAAATTTACATCGATTGAATCTTCGTACCCATAATCAAAATAGGGTTATTTATTTTGAAAACCTTCCAGCAAACCTTGGACAATGACCAATAATATGGAGTTATGATGGTAATGACAAAGATCAGGTGTGAAGGCACATTTATTAAAGGGACCTTGTCAACTTGATCTTCATGACTTTCCACAAACTGAAATAGGAAATGTCAAAAGAAGGTTTGTTGCAGATTAGTTTAAAAAATATACGGCCTGGTTGGAGGATAACATATCCAAAGATAGTGCATAGTATTTACATTGTTATCTTTTTAGAACTCCAAGTAACCAAGGTGGAGGAGATTCATTTGTTGGCGAGGGATTTAAAAATTGGAGAAAGAAAGAGAAGTTTGATCTACATGTTGGCAAGCATGATAGTTTTCACAGCATAGCAAAATCGAAATGCAATGATCTAACAAATCAAAATCTTAGTGGGAGTGTTTTGCTTTATTTACTGGAAAGCTAAATAAAGACAGAGTTGAATATTGAACTCGGTTAAATGTAGCTGTTGATTATATTTGTTTTCTATTGAGACGGGGATTAGCATTTCGGGGGCATGATGAATCTAATTTATCAATAAATAGAGACAATTACTTGGAACTTTTTCATTGGCATACTAAATACAATGAACTTGTGCAAAAAGTTTCATTTCAAAATACTTTTCTTAATTGTCAATTGATAATGACATCATCTAGTATTCGGGAAGATATTTGTGTTGTTGTTGTTGCTGAAACTACTTGTGCTATTATCAAAGACATTTGTGAGACATATTTTACTATCTTGGTTAATGAGTCTCGTAATGTACCAAAGAAAGAGGGCATGATGGTCATTTTAAAATATGTGAACAAAGAGGCAAAGATATTAGAACGTTTTCTTGGCATTGAACATATTCCTGGTACAACTGCAAATTCACTTAAGGATGCCCTTGATTGGTTATTCTGTCGTCGTGGTTTAAGCATATCAAGTTTGTGTGATCAAGGCTACGATGGGGTGAGAAATATACAAGGTGGGCTTAAAGGTTTGAAAATTCTAATTTTACAAGAAAATCAATGTGCCTTTAATGTTAATTGTTTCTCTCATCAACTCTAATTGAGTTTAATAGCTGTCGCAAAGCATCATTTTCAAGTTCACTTTCTTTTTGAGATCTCATCGAAGGTTATGAATGTTGTTGGAGCATCTTGTAAGAGGCAAGTTATTCTTAGAGCCAAACAACATGAAAAGGTTCTAGAAGCACTAAGGAGAGGGGAGATTCTTAGTGAACATGGATTGAATAAGCAAACTAACTTGCAATGAGCTAGTGATACTCGTTGGGTTCACATTATGATACTTTAGTTAAGTTCACTTCCATGTTTTCATCCGTAATGGAAGTACTTGAACTTATTATGGAGAATGAGGTAAGAACAAAGCAGAAAGTTGAAGAACACATATTGTTAGATGAAATGCAATTATTTGAGTTTATATTCACTGTACATTTAATGAAAAATGTATTGGGGATGATTAATGACTTGTCATTGGCATTGCAAAGAAAAAAGCTGTGGCCAGTAGTGTTGCCTAGTTTGCTGTGTCTGGCTCCGCCTAAGCACAACTACCGCACTCCATCATCCGAGTGATCTCGATCGTCAACCGCCATATGTGGGTTTTCCTATGGCCTATAGTGCATTCTTTTGCATAGCCCAATAGTTTTCCTTAGAGTGACTAATGTGCCGACAACTTTCGCAAAATTCCAGCATTGTCTTAAACTTAACCTTTAAGTTTACTTGCGCTCTCGTTGGAAGTGTGATTGACACCATGTATATCTGTGCTCCCTCTATATCAACCTCAATAAGTAGTCGTGCATAAGTGACACATTCCCTAGCCCAAGTTAACTTATCCATGTACATTGGCTGCCCAATTTCCAAGCCAACGAGGCTAAGAACACACTCCATCCAATAGTCCATCAGTAACCCATGTATCTGAACCGCTGGAACAAAATGGCCATCGTCATCAACATAAGAAACATGTCAACATCATATTTGATCCTGTCGGGAAGCTGAGAAGATGGACCTACCGGTGTGTCATGTCCAGAATGTTGACCGCATCTCCATAACCCGGATGATAAGATGTCTTCTGTGTTGACCAAGTCGTCCGAAGTCCCCGGGTCAACAGTACCTGTACTCAGTGATCGAGTTGCCCTGGTCCCTGACGCCCTGATGCTCGAGGCGGGTCCCACAAATGTATAAGTAGCCGAACACTACTGACAGAATAGTAAAATAAATGCAGGAAAGATACGATGACGTACCCTGGCCCCCGGGGGCGCCCTCAGATGGATGGATGAGCTGGTTGCGGCGCTGATCGAGTCGTCGCGGCAGTGAAGAGTAGATAGACGCCCGCCAGATGAGTATCTGGCCCCGGTGGCTTGAAGCCGGGCGCGATATGGATCCGCAAGGCGACGGACGGTCCGACTACAGCCTCGACTCGCAGGCCGGCATGCAACAGTGGCACGAAGGGCGAACACTCCATCGGCTCGCAGGCCGGAATACAATAGCGGCGCGAAGGCCGAACACACTCTCAGCTCGCAGGCCGAAATATAGGCATAGTACGATACCTGAGCCCTCAGAGGGCGACTGCTCGGAGGGTGACGATGCTGCTCGAAGATGTCGGCGGCGGCTTCGGCTGCCGCTGGAGACGGCAACTGAGGTGATGGCGCTGACGGCCGGAGGCGGCTGCGGCAGTGGCTGCCAAAGGCGACGACACTGGATTCAGGAGGTGGTTGCAGCAGTGGCTACAGCAGGAGAGGCCGGTGGCGGCAGCCTCTGAGGGAAGCACGCGATAGTGTAGAACACGAAGGCGCCATGGCCAAGGAACTCAAGGGTGGGGGAGGTGGAACTCCACGATGGAGGCGAGCGTCCATGGCAGGAGCCAGTAGGAGATGGCGGCGTCGAGGCGGAGCTCGGCGAAGGCGTGGCGGAAGGGATCTTCCAACATCTATATTCCCTCGAAGAGGGTTGTGTGCTAGCGAGAGTCGACGTTGGTGAGGCTGTCATGGCCAAGTGGGCGACCGACGACGATGAACAGGAAGGGGATGAGGCGGAGGTTGACGGGGGTGTCGTCAACAACGGGCTGGAGAAGCAGAGGAGTTGGCCTCGAGGAGTTCGTCACCGGTGAAGCTCCGTGGTGGTGTCCGTGATGGACGAAGGAACCATTGGTTCCTAGTGGCGGCGCCCCCACTATGCACGAATCGCCCCCCATTGCTACAGTGCCCCCCTTTAAAAACAAAAACCCTTATCTTATGAAAAGACCCCCTTGCCCTTCCTCTTCCCCCTATTTCCATCCTATGTCATAACCTGCATCCGGATCACAAGCCTCCCCTACAAGTCTAGTCGAAGGAGACGCAAGTCCAACTGACTAGATAGTTAGTCGCAAAAGCCAAACCGCTCTCGCACAAGCTGAAATGCTCTCGATAACAAAATCCCATCGTCGAATCCCTCGCATAATGTTACGCAAGTAATCGCTGTATGGTGTCTCATGAGGGATGGAAACAATGTCAAGCGGACTGCGAGAATGTCAGCCATGCGACAAGTAAAATGATTGTCGATCGAGCGACAAGCGAGGTGCCGAGTAAACCGGGCGAACAGGTGATGCCGAGCAGACTATGAGAAATAGTACTAAGCCGATAATCGGGCAGATGCTGAGCGAGATACCGGGAAAATGTCGAACAAGCAACGAAAACATCTTTGTGAGCGATGATGATGCCGGGCGCACGATGAAAATAATGTCGAATGAGTGACGAGTAAAATGATAGTAGACCGAGCGACACGCGGGATAACGAGCAGACCGAGTGGACGAGCGATACCGAGCGTGCGACCGCAAGGATGCGTACTGGGCGATCGGCATGTCGATCGAGTGGATAGGCGTCGGGCGGACGATGCCAGGCGCGCGACCGTGAAGATGCTGATCGGATGATCGGAAGGATGCCGATCAGGTAGATAGGCGCCTAGCGAACGATGTCGAGCGCGAACGATGTCGAGCGCGCGACCGTGAAGATGTCGACCAAGTACTCAGAAGAATGGAAATCGAGCCTCGCAAAATGTCGGTCGGATAACTATAAAATGTGACTGGGCATCCTAAAGAGCGTCGATCGTGCGACCTAGTTCAAGCGTGTGGCCGAACGAATGGTCGAGCGATACTGGTCGGACGGCTATGAGAGTGCTGACCGAGCAGCACCAAGAATAGTCAACGGGCGATCGTAAAATGCTGGCCCAGCAATCGAGTAAAGTTGAGTGGCCGATGCCGAACGGGCGCAGAGCCTATGAGCTATCTGGCCCGCGACCAATGGGGACTCTTGTCCGTGACCATTGGCGATAGTTCGACCCAGAACGTGGGGATAAGATGCTCCGATATGCTCCGCGACTCGTGAAAACTGCTTGACCCCGAACGAGGGAGATAAATGCTCGTGAAGACTGCTCGACCCCGAACGGGGGAGATAGATGCTCGTGAAGGCGGCACGACCCCGAACGGGGAAGATAGATTATCTGAAGCTGGTATGAGACCAGTGACGCCCACTCGACCCCAAACGGGGGAGATAGAATATCCGATTAACTAGTCCGTGAAGACGGGGGTTTAATGTCGCCGCTCGATGGTCTTCAAGCCGAGGTTTTTAGTCGTCGCTTCGACTCTAGAGTTTAACGTCGTCGCTCGACAAATTTTAGGTCGGGGGGTTTATAGTTGCCGGTTCGACTCTAGAGTTTAACGTCGCCGCTCGACGGTGTTCAAGCCGGGGTTTTTTAGTTGTCGGTTCGACTCTAGAGTTTAACGTCGCCACTCGACGGTCTTCAGGCCGGGGGGTTTATAGTCGCCGGTTCGACTCTAGAGTTTAACGTCGCCGCTCGACAGTCTTCAAGCTGGGGTTTTTTAGTCGTCGGTTCGACTCTAAAGTTTAATGTCGCCGCTCAACGGTCTTCAGGCCGGGGGGGTTTATAGTCGCCGGTTCGACTCTAGAGTTTAACGTCATCGCTCGACGGTCTTCAGGCCGGGGGGTTTATAGTCGCCAGTTTGACTCTAGAGTTTAACGTCGCCGCTCGACGGTTTTCAGGCCGGGGGGTTTATAGTCGTTAGTTCGACTATAGCGTTTAACGTCGCCGCTCGACGGTCTTCGAATCGGGGTTTTTATAGTCGCCGGTTCGACTCTAGGGTTTAATGACGCCGCTCAACGATCTTCAGGTCGGGGGGTTTATAGTCGCCGGTTCGACTCTAGAGTTTAACGTCGCCGCTCGACGATCTTCAAACATAACTCAAACACGGCCAATCGGCCCGGGGTCTTCGATAATGAGCTCGCGGCTCAGATAATATACGCCTGGCCGATCGGCGTCGGGTCTTCAACATCGAGCCCGTGGCTCGGATAATATACGCCCGGTCGATCTGCACGAGGTCTTCGACATCGAGCTCGTGGCTCGGATAATATACGCTCGGCCGATCGGCACGGGGTCTTCGACATCGAGCTCGTGGTTCGGATAATATACGCCCGGCCGATCGGCACGGGGTCTTGAACATCGAGCCCGTGGCTCGGATAATATACGCCTGGCCGATCGGCATGGGGTCTTCGACATCGAGCTCGTGGCTCGGATAATATACTCTAGTCGTTCGGCACGGGGTCTTCGACATCGAGCCCATGGCTCGAATAATATACGCCCAGCCGATCGGTGCGGGGTCTTCGACATCGAGCCGATGGCTCGAATAATATCCGCCCGATCAATTGGCATGGGGTCTTCAACATCGAGCCGGTGGCTCGGATAATATACGCCCGGTCGATCGGCACGGGGTCTTCGACATCGAGCTCGTGGCTCGGATAATATACACCCGGTCGATCGGCACGGGGTCTTCAGCATCGAGCCGTTGGCTCGGATAATATATGCCCGACCGATTGACACGGGGTCTTCGACATCGAGCTCGTGGCTCGGATAATATATGCCCGGCCGATCGGCACGGGGTCTTCAACATCGAGCCGGTGGCTCGGATAATTTACGCCTGGCCGATCGGCACGGGGTCTTCGACATCGAGCTTGTGACTCGGATAATATACGCTCGCTCGATCGGCACGGGGTCTTCGACATCGAACTCGTGACTCGGATAATATACGCCCGGCCGATCGGCACGGGGTCTTCGACATCGAGCCGGTGGCTCAGATAATATACACCCGACCGATCGGCATGGGGTCTTCAGCATCGAGCCGGTGGCTCAGATAATATATGCCCGACCGATCGGCACGGGGTCTTCGACATCGAGCTCGTGGCTCGGATAATATACGCCCGGCCGATCGGCACGGGGTCTTCAGCATCGAGCCGGTGGCTCGGATAATATACGCCCGACCGATCGACACGGGGTCTTCGACATCGAGCTCGTGGCTCGGATAATATACGCCCGGCCGATCAGCACGGGGTCTTCGACATCGAGCTCGTGGCTCGGATAATATACGCCCGGTCACTCGACACAGGGTCTTCGACATCGAGCCGGTGACTCGGATAATATATGCCCGGCCGATCGGCACGGGGTCTTCGACATCGAGCTCGTGGCTCGGATAATATACGCCCGGTCGATCGGCACATGTTCTTCAGCATCGAGTCGGTGGCTCGGATAATATACGCCCGGTCGATCGGCACGGCGTCTTCGACATCGAGCTCGTGGCTCGGATAATATACGCTCAGCCGATCGGCACAGGGTCTTCGACATCGAGCTCGTGGCTCGGATAATATACGCCCGGCCGATCGGCACGGGGTCTTCGACATCGAGCTCATGGATCGG
This sequence comes from Zingiber officinale, assembly GCF_018446385.1. Taxonomy (NCBI): domain Eukaryota; kingdom Viridiplantae; phylum Streptophyta; class Magnoliopsida; order Zingiberales; family Zingiberaceae; genus Zingiber; species Zingiber officinale. Next base: position 4,149,806 of record NC_056001.1, read on the forward strand.
ATAATATACGCCTGACCAATCAGCACCGGAGTCCTCGCTCGAGAAACTATGATAAATTCTATGACCGAAAGAGAATATAACTGAAAAACTGACCTGCCGATCAGCGGAGGATCTGACTCAATTTCTCGACTCCCGAATACCCGTGGAGTGAGGAGGATACGATATACTCGTCGAAACCCATCAAGGCCATGAGGATGGCGGAACTTTCTGGGTCGTCCGTCTTCACGTTCCAGATTAGGTGCGTTCCCACAGACGACGCCAAATTGATCCTGTCGGGAGGTTGAGAAGACGGACCTGCCGGTGTGTCATGTCCAGAATGTTGACTATATCTCCATAACCCGGATGATGAGCTATCTTCTGTGTTGACCAAGTCGTCCGAAGTCCCCGGGTCGACAATACCTGTACCTGGTGACCGAGTTGCCCGGTCCCTGGCGCCCCAATGCTCGAGGTGGGTCCCACAAATGTATAAGTAGTCGAACACTACTGAGAGAATAGTGAAATAAATGCAGAAAAGATACGATGACGTACCCTGGCCCGGGGGGGGGGGGGCGCCCTCAGATGGATGGATGAGTTGGTTGCGGCGCTGATCGAGTCACCGCGGCCGTGTAGTGAAGATAGACACCCGCCAGATGAGTAGCTGTCCCCGGTGACTCGAAACCGGGCGCAATATGGATCCGCAAGGCGACAGACGATCTGACTACGGCCTCAGCTCGCAGGCCGGCATGCAACAGCGGCACGAAGGCCGAACACTCCATCGGCTCGCAGGCCGGAATACAATAGCGGCGCGAAGGCCGAACACACTCTCGGCTCGCAGGCTGGAATATAGGCATAGTACGATACCTAAGCCCTCGGGCGGCGACTACTCGAAGGGTGGCGATGCTGCTCGGAGATGTCGACGGCGGCTTCCGCTGGAGACGACAACTGAGGTGATGGCGCTGACGGCCGGAGGCGGCTGCGGCAGTGGCTTCCAGAGGCGACAGCGCTGGATTCAGGAGGTGGTTGTAGCAGTGGCTACAGTAGGAGAGTCCGGTGGCAGTAGCCTCTGGGGGAAGCACGCGATAGCGTAGAACACGAAGGCTCCATGGCCAAGGAACTCAAGGCGGGGGAGGTGGAACTCCGCGGCGGAGGCGAGCGTCCATGGCAGGAGCCAGTAGGAGATGGCGGCGTCGAGGCGGAGCTCGACGAAGGTGCGACGGAAGGGATCTTCCAACATGTATATTCCCTCGAAGAGGGTCGTGTGCTGGCGAGAGTCGATGTTAGCGAGGCTGTCACGGCCAAGTGGGCGGCCGATGACGATGAACAGGAAAGGGATGAGGTGGAGGTTGACGGAGGCATCGTTGACAGCGGGCTGGAGAAGCAGAGGAGTTGGCCTCGAGGAGTTCGTCGTCGGTGAAGCTCCTTGGTGGTGTCGGTGATGGATGAAGGAACCATTGGTTCCTAGTGGCGACGCCCCCATTACGCACAAATCTGACCCCCCCCCCCCCCCCCCCCCCCCCCGATTGCTACAGTGCCGCCCCTATAAAGACAAAAACCCTTATCTTATGAAAAGACCCCCTTGCCCTTCCTCTTCCCCCTATTTCCATCCTTTGCCATAACCTGCATCCGGATCAATATTCAAGAATAGCTGACTGTCGTACGTAAAATACCACCCCTTTGCCAACACATGATCTCGATCCATTGGCGTATCAAAGCGGAAAATTGTCCAATCACTCTTCTCCAACGCCTAACAACCACGGTGATTCCATCACGACTGGGGTTGCGCCCCATGAAACATCCGACAAGCTAAAATCCTAAGGAATCCTCAACCATATTGATGTCTTCGTAGGCCAAATTCAGTCTTTTCCCATGTTGTTCTAACTACTAAAGTTTCATCATAGCTCTCGTCTTCTGGTTGTTGCGGAAAAGTCTAGCCCATGACTTTGTGCTCCTTCTGTTTAGGATGTTGTCGGCCATCTCCGATCCCTATGTTTGGTGAGATTCAGTTGGTAGTTGGTCCTGAGGTGGTGTTATTCCCCTCTGCTTGACATCCTGCTGTGAGTTTATGAGAACAAGTTGACCAAAAGCTTTAGGTGTGGAGCTGAGTTGTGTCATTTCCTTTGCATCCGCAACTTCTCTAGTCAATTGGTCATCCACATCATCTTTAGTAACCTCCTCAACAGGTTGTACTTCCACTTGTTCAGTCATTTGTGGTGGCATGTGTTCTTTGTCTGCCAGATCAGCCTCCAATTAGGTCTGTTCAGTGCCAACATCAGCTTGCAACTTCCCAACAAACAATGGACTATCATCTATGGCCTAAGGTAGGCTACTATGTTGTCTCTTGGCAGGTTATCTTTTTCTCCTGGCCATGCATTGCCCAGAAGTAGAAAGGTGCAGTGTGGGTAATAGGGAGCTGTCTATGCACCCACCAAAAATGAAAATGTTGACCAAGGAAATAAACTTTTGCCCTATTCCTTCTAATGATAATAATGAAAAATAATCTTGAATTGATTTCACTGTCAATCATTGAAGGTCATTTCACTGCACCTTCATCCTTCTCTTCAATGGCTAACCCTCAGATCTACCGAAGCATTATTGGTGCCCTACAATATGTCACCATTACACGACCCGATATTGTTGTCGTTGTCAATCGCGCCTATCAATTTATGCATGCTCATACTGAACATCATTAGAAAGGTGTTAAGAGAATTTTTCGATATCTCAAAGGCACAATTCTATGTGGTCTTCTTTTATATTGTTAGTCCTCATGAGAGTTGATTGCCTACAATGATGTAGATTGGGTTGGATCTCGTTCTACTAGTGGATATGTCATATTTCTTGGGTGAAATCATGTTTCTTGGCTTTCAAAGAAGCAACTTGCAATCTCTCGCTCAAGTACTGAAGCTGAATATAAAGGTATAGCTAATGCGATGTCAGAAATTATTTGGCTATAATTTCTTCTTTCAAAATTACACTTTTCCCCAACTGCTACGCCCAAAATCTAATGTGATAATATTAAAGCTAATTATCTTGTGTCAAATCTTGTTTTTCATGCTCGTACCAAGCATGTAGAGATTGATTTTTATTTTATTCGTGAGCATGTGAGATCAAATTACTAATATATTTACCAAGTCATTATTCGGACAATGTTTTACTAAGTTAGCACTCAAACTCAACATTCAGGCACTTCCATTGAGTTTATCGGGGGTAATGACAATAATGGAAAATAATCTCGAATTGATTTCAATCAATTGAGATTTATTATATTTGGCATCGCAATTAAAATAACATCACAATCAAGATCGACATGAATCAAATAGTAAAAATAATATTTCCAAATCTATTATATTTATTACTATACGTATAATTGTTTGTCATATTTAATCTTTCCATTATTGTTTGAACAACTTGTATAAATAAGCTTTAGTAAATAATAGATAAAAGAATTATTCTCTATTCTATTTCTTTCTTCTGTCTATTAGTTTCAACACCTTCCCCCTTAGCTTCTCACCGACTCTTTTATCTTTTGTGAGGGTCCTCTCCTTCTTGCTCCCTACTTTAGTGATCACTGAAAAAAGCTTCGATAGAAGGTGATTGGACTCTCAAACTCTGCACTGGTACTGCACATTGCTTGCATCGCACCACAGTTTGTCTTGCGTGCATAAAGCTCTTTGCTCCTCTCCTCTCCACACTACTCCTTAGAGCATCCACAACGTTAATTAGTTATAACATCCACCACCTCATCAAAAAGTATGAGACTCACTGCACATACTTATTATAACAACATATCTCTTTCACACACATCCTTTTTAATATTAACACTCATTATTTATGTGCCCCACCGTCCACTCACTCATCTTTGTTACTATTTTTTTAAATAATATTAAAGATTTTACAATTTAAAAATAAAGAAAATAAAAAAAAATTGGGAGAGAGAATGTTCAAATCTTTGAACACCTTCTCTCCTCTCTTTTGTGAGTGGGTATTATAATGTCCACTCACAATGGAAAGAGGATATTAAATGAGTATTATAATGCCCATTTAATACCCATTGAGGATGTTCTTAATTATCTTTAACACCTCCATCGCACTAACTACCAAGCATAGCTCCGGTTATCAAAACACCTCTTGTTGTTACACTGCACACCGCAACACTGCTAAGAAGACAGCGCCACATGCAGTAGGGTGTCGCAGTGTAGTGTTGCAGCTCCTTGCTCCGGTGAAGGTCATTGTAGCTAAGTCAGTGCAACTTCTCGCTCTTCCACACAAAGTAACCCAATGGCTGGTCGTTGTAGCTCCATTGGTGCAGCTCCTCCTCTTTCGCGCTATCGCAATAGAAACTAGAGAGAAGGCAGAACCCCTCCTTTTCATATTCACGTGCAAAGTGTTGCTTTTCGAGCCATCAGACCATTCAGTGATTCCTTGTTATTAGGGAGGGATGGCTGGTACTCACCAGAGAAGTTGAAGGACAGGAGGATGAGCATTCTAGAGTAATAAATGATATCAATGTCATTAAATTAATCTTGACAGTGTAGTGTGAATTAATCTTTTACTGTCCCAAGGTTAGTGTGCAATGGAAGGATGACAAGTTATTACTTAGACATTTATTATTCTATCCCGAGTTATAGTGTATTTGCATAGATTTTTTCTCTAAATGGGATGTATAATCATGGGATGCTAGGTTTCTAGACCGTCCGCCATGAATATTTTTCAATTTATCCTAATGATTGATAGAAAAATATATATCCGCTACATTAACGACCTCCCTAGTATCGGCCTCATGGATATAAAGGGAGGTACATACAGATACATAGGCATCAGACGCATGGTGGGGTAAACCCACGTCGTTAGTTCCTGAGAATCGACCCCTGACTATTATGCCAGAGATGGATGTTGTGCCCACCGTCTATGCTACACCCTGAGGGCAACACTAAAAACGCATGATATTACTTAGTGTGCAAGATTTGACTGGTCTGACACTAGGCTGAAATCCAATTAGGTTTGGAGGACTTGATAGTTGGTGTAGAAATCAAGATAGATCCACGAGTGACTCGATATTTGACGGGAAGTCCGACAGGGCTGATAACTGACCGAAGTCTAGTTGAGTCTGCGGACCTGACAACTACAGGAAGACCTGATGGATCGAAGGAAGTCAAGCGATTCTGCATGGTAAATAAGGTAAGTCACTAGAGGAGAGAGTTCTAGTGAGGACGAGTCCCAATTTGAGATTTTAAGCGTAGGTCCAGTTTAGGTCATTTTAAAAACTTAAATTGAAATCCTAACTAAATCCTAGTCTTGGATAGACATAATCTAATTAATAAACCACTTATTTTTATTGTGTTAACTTCGTTTTGCATGATATACTTTATTTTATTGGACTAATACATTTTGCAGGGCGAAAGGAGCACAAAATACCTCAAGTGAACAATACCTGAGGCCCCTTCCATACGAAGGAAGGTGCCTTGAGTTGGGCGATAAAAGGCGCCTTCGGTCAGATAATACAGAAGACCTAGACGACTATAAGGCACTATTTTTTCAGAATAAAATTTTGTTTATGGAAGGCGCCTTCAACCCTCTTTAAAAGGACTACTTGACCAAAGTTTCAATACAACTCATACACATCTCTTCTACAAACTTCTACATGTTCGTTCGACGTTTTAACTGTTTCAACTTTGTGTTGTTGTTCTACTATGACACTACTGTGCTCGACTACTACTGAGAAGCAGTCCAACACCACCATCGAGCTCGATCCGACAATTTACAAGTGTTGGGTAATGAAGTTTTCTTTGTGTACTTAATTATTGCTTAAAAGAAAAGTGTAGCTTGTTACACTTATTTTATCTTTAATTTTTTATTGTACTTGTTTCCCTCTTTTGACAATTCCGGAAGAGGATTATAGTGAATTGTCCATCGATACGGTCCACAAGATCATGGATCTTAAAGTAGAAGTCATCGAAGTCTCCGAACCAAGTAACAATCAAGTTTTACTGGTTTTCATTTCTTATTTTTTTTCCATTGTGCGCACTTTATTTTAAAAAAAATGAAAAAGAAAAGTTTATTAAAATTACATGATTCACCGCCTGTCTAATGTGTGTAATGATCTAACATCCTTAGGATGAACAGTTGCTAGTGCATGATGGTGTTAGTACTAGGGGGTCTAAGGTCAAATTCTAGCTAGTAGGTAGCTGTCTATCCTCCTCATGTGTCATTCAATTATCTAATATTAATAGTCATTCATGATTTATCTTTTCTATGTTAATATGAAAGATGAGTTAACCAATAATAGAGCTAGCTTGGATGTTCTATCCATACTTATTCTTGCAGTGGGCTATCAACGTTAATGTTGACATCTCACCTCCGGGCTGCACTCTTATTTTTTTTTTTTCTTTTTCCATGATAAATTTGAGCTTATCCCTTTCTAAATTTCCTCGGATTCCGAGGCTACCATACGGATAGCTTTGAATGTGGCTCCACCATTTGAGTTGACGGAGGCCATGAATGAGCGAATCAGTATTTTTTACCACCTGCACAACAACAGCAAAAGATAATCATGCACGTCTTTTAAAAACAGTTTGTCTATTATTAAATGGAGCATGCCATTTGCTCCAACTGCTTAAATTATCCAAACCATATGGCTCAGTTAAGCGATGGGGGTTTATATTACTAAATTAATCATTATTATCGATAACTAATTAGATTATCAATCGGTGTAATTTTATATGAATTATTTGAAAATATATAATTATAAAATAAAATTTTAAAATTTATATCTACAGGAAAGTGAGGCAATGTTTTTTTTCTAATGATTAGAAATATAAAAAATAGGGCCCTAGGTTATAATTTTATATTAATGTTTGAGTAAATGTTGCGATGATATATAAGAGTTAAAACAAAATTTAGATAGCAAAATAAAAGAGTAAATTATAAATTGAATAAAAATTTTAAGTGAAATATTTTTTTAAAAAACAATATAATAGTGTTAAATTTGGAAATAAAATTTTAAAATATAGAAGATTTAAAATATCGATGAGGAAAATTTGTAAAATAATAAATAATAAATCTTGATGTAGTTTAAAATATGAGGGATAAATATAGAAAAATCATAAAAATAAGATTCAAATACACACTATAATCGCGACCATGTTTTATAAAATATTAGGAAGGTAATTAAAAATTCCAAATTAAATTTGACAATCATGATGCAATTCTTTAAAACAGAATAATAAGATAAAATTTAGGTATACATACAAAAACATAAAAATATAAAGAAAAAAATAAACAAATTTAAAATAGAAACAATTCTCATATATATTTTACAAAAATTCCAAATTAAATTTGACAATCATGATGCAATTCTTTAAAACAGAATAATAAGATAAAATTTAGGTATACATACAAAAACATAAAAATATAAAGAAAAAAATAAACAAATTTAAAATAGAAACAATTCTCATATATATTTTACAATCATTACTAATTCATCAATAACATTGATAGATATAACTCTTTTTTAAAATGAAATTAAATGGTTTTTTAAAAATTAAAAATTTACAAAAATAATTTTAAAAATAAAACAGTAGTGAGTCATGGCAGGAGTTTTCTATATTACATTTAAAAAAACTGAAAATTGAAATAATAAAATAAAAAGAACAAACACTTTACAAACGAGTAATTTACTAATGGAAAAAAAAACCCTACAATTAGAAAATATATATATCTTTACCATCGTTTTTTTTTAACTTCGAAAGATGCAAATTAGTTTTATATTGCATATTAGAGGTTTGTCATTCAAAAAAATAACAACACATAGGATTTGATGCGATGATGAAAAGAGATCCATCAAAAATAGATCAAAGTTAGAAAGATCGATTGACTTAGAGGTCGAGGTCAAAAATAGTCAAATAGTCTGGTCGACTAGCTAGGCAGGGTTGGACGATCGGACAAATGGGAAGGCCGATCGACAAGGAAAGGGTGTCGAGCGGCCCGCCCAATGCTGGTAGACGGAGTCAAGAGGTAAACGACAAATCCGCAATAAGCTTGTTTGGTAGATCGAGGGATACGACGGGTCAGACGAAGGTAATCAATAACAATCGAGAAATAAGGCAGAAGACGTGCTAGCAGATCTGAGGGATACGATTGAGCGGGTGCCCCGGCTAAGCGAACTCCGATTGACCTACAACGGGACCCACCTAAGTATCTCGTCATATCCTTTCAAGGTGTGCACCACTGACAAAGGAACATGTTCCGCAGGCAAATGATACTTTGAAAGCTTTCAGCATGTCATATCAGAGATATGTATGCTTGTTTAAGAAAAAGTGTCAGAGACACTTCTTAGTTTATTTTTTTATAGGATACTTAAGAAAATGTACACACGCTTTGAGATGCATGCACAGATACTACAGTGACGTTATAAAAGAGGGGTTCCCATCTACAGGCAGAGTTATGCGCAACTTCACTATTCTACACACTCTTTCGTTACCACACTTTTGCTATTTCATCGGAAACCGACTTAAGCATCTGAGGGAAAATACCGGAAACCCCTTCCCCGTCCGACATTAACACTTTTATATTGCAAAAATACGTGGAGTCTTCGTCGCATCAAACCTTCAGTCACATCCTCAAGTTTTCTTCTTCTCCGCTTTTGAACATAAACAACATGAAAAGTAAAACACAGATTTATAATATAACTATGAAAAAAAATTTGTAACTATGAACTTAAAAATACAGATTTTATAAGCTGAAGAATGAAATTTGTACACCAACTTAGCTAATGATAGAGATCGATTCACATAGCACTCTTATATTCTTCATTTCATATTTTAAAAAATATATATATATTCCTGCAAAAACTATCTATCCTTGTAATTTACTAGCCCTCATAATGATCCTAGCCAACAATATAGACATCGGAAGTGCTATCAAATCAAGTCCTCTCGATATAATTGAGACATATAGTATTACTATATAAATATGATAGAGTTGGGATTGAATAACGAATATCTAAGTGATCCAAGTTAGTCAAATAAACAAATAATCCTAATTAATTTTATTGATTATCTCAAGAGTGACCGGTCCAGTCCCACGAAAGTTTCCCATCGATCATCAGGATAAATCAGGAAACACACGCGACGATCAGTCAGAAGCCCAGTATCCTTTAGTTATGTCACCCATTTGGAGGAAAAATTCTTACAAATATGTCATAATTGGGATTCGAATCACGGATGCCTGGGTGACAACCCAGATATCCTACCACAGTACCATAGTCCCAGGGACTCCAAGTTAGCCAAACAAAAAAAATGATTAACCAGGCTGGGTAACGTCGAGCTTGGATGACCGACTCGGCCACGCAGTCCAGGAGCCCAGCATCCTTTAGTTGTGTACCCCATTTGAAGAAAAAAATCTTGTAAATTCGCCATAGCTGAGGCTCGAACCGCTGATACCTGGGTGACAACTTGAATACTCTACCACTGCACCATAACCCTGGGGCCAAGTTAGCCAAACAAAGACAATGTAATGTTGGATTTTTGGGCTCATTAATTTCTTCTAACAGAAAGAAATTCAAAAACCCTAAGCAATCCTTTAGCCTAGCTCTTCTATTCATGGTCCCCTCGTCTTCAATTTTTATCGTTCCAAAACCACAAGAACTCTTAAATCATCAATCTTCATGACCCTGCTTATTCTGAGTTTTTTTTCATCCAGTCCGTGCTTCTTTAAGGATGGCTCAGAAGCTAAGTGAGATAATTACGATGAGATAAAATTTTTTTTAACTTGTACAAGTTCTAATCCAAAATTGTAAATTTATTTTTATTTATTTTATCCGATCTACGTTTTGAAGCAAGATAGTATAATCTTGAATCGCTAAGTAAATTATCATCCCTAATCCATATATATTATGAAAGCTGTACCGCACAATCCTTCAACGAGCAAAAGATTGAAAAGTATTTAATCTGAAATTTTATGATGGCACTTCTATTTCTTTTTTTGGTTTGATTGGAATTTATATATATATATATGTTTATGGTGGCATCAGGATGCAACACCTTATTCAAACATCAATGATACGACGAATCATAGCAGATAATAAAGTCGTTAGTTAATGTGAAAGTCAAAGTCTAACAAAAATCAATTTAAACATCCTAATCACAAGATAACTTATGAAGGCCGATCAGAGGACGAGATAAATCTCTCAAGGGATGGATGCAGAGCGCAACCCTCAAAATCTAAGTAGATAGCAGCACCAACTGATTGTTGGCGGAGGCTACGAAACTCAGCTTGAATCTTTTAGTGGGCACATGGAATGGTTCCTTCTACAATACCAATTGGATAGTTTTGATTGGACATTTAAGGGGCCTAGTTTCCCAGGTCCAGTTGGTACTGAACATATTTCTTGAGTTTTCATGTGACCAAGATGTACTGTATAGTTGAGTCTTCAAACATCACTCTAAATCTACTAAGAATCCTATTTTCCTATAACGACCTCACGAGTGCTCAACCTCTCGAAGCTGATCAGATATGATAGCACACCTAGTCTGATCTAATTCCAACAAGGCTAATTCTTAGCTGAAGGAGCATCACTAGGGGTCTATTAAGGTCTCAAACCTCTTGGAAGTCTAGCCATATTCAAATTCCTCATTTATAGGCCCATAAGACCATCTTTTAAGCGACATGTATTCACTACTAAAGGATAGCAACTGAGACGACTAAGTACCGTTTAAGTATGGTGGCATGACATGTTACATTGGAGATTACATTATCATGATGAGATACCTTGTTAATTATAAATAGTCCCTTCTTCATGCACAGGTAAGGTAAGTTTTGGAATGTTTTTTTTTACTATCATCAACATCATTTTTTACATTTACTCATATTTAATCTCGAAATTGAATTGAAGAGTAATTGCCGTGCACTCATCCCTTACCTATCTACTGACGTCCCCATCTCGAGACTTTGGACTCCTCCACTTCAAGGTCCTCTTGCGGTTACCATGCTGTTCACATCATCGGTTGTACATTTTTATCGATTTCAGACCGGAACAATCAACAAACAAAATGGTAAGATTTTTCAAAGCAATATAGGTTCCGCTAAGGTCGAGCTAGGACGATTAATTTAAACGATCAAATTTCTCACTAGATCAGCTAAATATATAAATGTTCCCTGCAACTTCACAAGTCATAAGGTTAAGGATTCGTTGATCCTCAAAGATGGAGAAGGGAGTGAAAGGGAATCACCAAGCTAAGGCGAGTAAAAGGGATCCTCCACTTCGAGCGCCCCCGCCGTAGCACCCTCTATCTTTGTCGACGTGCTCTCCGTCAAGGAGTTCTGCGACAACCTTTTCATCCACATCCTTCCTCCGATGAGCTAGCAGCAATCACGGTCCGGCAAACCTCCCTTTCGTTTATGGTCACGGAGTTAGGAGCCGTCTAGCGGTGCCGCTTCCTTGACATCTTCGTAATTTGCAAAGGCTGCCAATCACTGGAAAAAGGGTTGCAGTTAAGGGGTTTCTGTCGACTTAGCTTAGGGTTTTGTCTTCGAGGGCAACATGACTCTGAACAGAGTAGCTAAGTAGACCCTGCACTCATTTGCAATCCAGGAAAATTTTCAAAATGTACCCTAAACGTATGGCCCCCCCCCCTCCACAAGGGTTTGAAAGTTCGCATGCAATCACTTTAGCCCATCACTGAACAACCTTCTATTGGAGATGGGAGATGGTAGTACTCGTAGTATTGTTTCACCCACATTACAATAGTGATTGATTGATTGTTCGTGATCGATCACCATGTCCGTTGCCTGTTTTTGTTATTAGAACATGCATCTTCATCATGTTGAAAAAGTGTCATTTTCGTTATGGCTTCCTCTTCGTCTCCTTTTCTCATATGCCATCGCCTCACACTACCACCACAGGGGATCTCTCTTGCCCTCCCTCAGCAATAGAGGTGACAATGAGGTTATATACTAACTTAAACATAGATTATATATATAATATGTTATGACATATATCCTATTATACATATATTTATAACTTATTTATTAAATTATATATTTACAAACTTATTTAACTTACAATCATTTATTGATGTATAAATGAGTCATGCCAAAATTGGGCACTCCTGGCTATATCCAGAGGAAGGTCCATCCCCTAGTCCAGTAGTACTAGTTCCTCAGTTCACTAACCCCAATTTTGTCACTAGCTCCGTCGTCGACGGTTGGCCAACTATTAACCTCTCCGTTAACAAATTATGAAGGAGTATTTTAAAACCACATTACAAAACTTAGCGTAGCGATTGTTTTAACAATACTGAAAGCAGGGGACATTTTAAAGAAAAACAAACAAAACCTAAGACATTTAAAATTGTCCCTGCAACCTGTGAACTGGGAAGTAGGATCAGAGAAGTTACAGAGACAAGGAAAAGAGTGAATTAGTTCATCTGTGATCTTTGGTACGTAAAATCTAATTAACAGCCTTTAAAAGATTTTTGCACAGAGACAGACAGAAAGAAAGAAAGATTGAAGAAAAAATTACATGGGATGTATTAAAGAAAAATCAAAAGAAAAAAAAAATTGGGAAAAGGAGGACTTTACTCTCGGATGAATGAGATGATTGCTTCCAAGATAGGATTTTGAAGCTATTCATGGCAGATTTGGGCGAAGAGGAGACGAACTAGTCAATATTCCGGCATCAAATGGGAGATTTTTCCATCGTCAGCAGCCATCATGGCGGTCCGTTCGGTGACCCGAAGCCATATGCAAACGCCGGTGAAGCTGAGCACGAGACTGAGTAGGCCGCTGCCGAGTCCAATCCCGACGATTGAGAGCACTGACAGCCCCTTCCCCCTCATCGGAGGCAGGGGATACCCGTAGAGGTCAGGGTTTCCGACGAATGAGCTGGCATTGAACCGTGGCGCCGCCGTCTCCACGCCGGAGCGGTTGGCGAGAAGCACGGGGATGGGGCCCTCGAGGCGGTTGTAGGAGACGTCGAAGGAGGAGAGGCGGACGAGGAGGCCGAGTTGGTCGGGGATTTGGCCGGACAGGAGGTTGGCGTGTAGGTCGATGACATTGAGGTAGGCGCAGAGGGCGAGCTGCGGGGGGATGGCCCCGGAGAGGCGGTTGGCGGAAAGGTTGAGGACGGCGAGGTTGAGTAGCGCGGAGATCTCCGGGGTGATGCTGCCGGAGATCTGGTTGGAGGAGAGATCGAGGGACTGGAGGTTGGAGCAGTTGGCGACGAAGGGAGAGATGGCGCCGCCGAGGGAGAGCCCGGAGAGGGCGAGCTTGTAAACTCGGCCGTTGTTGCAGGTGACGCCAGTGAGGTAGGAGGTGAAGCCGTTGCAGGGGGCCTCGAAGTTAGCCTTGGTCCAGTTACGGAGGCTGTTGTCTGGGTCCACCAGTGACAGACGGAGACTAGAGAGGCATGCCTCGTCCATAGTAGTAGCAGCCAGGGCCGGCGGAGAGAAGAGGAGGAGAAGGATCCCCATCCACCATGCCAGCGGCGGCGACGGCATTATAGTGGCGGAAGAAGAGAGTGATGGATTCGGTTGAGTTTGAGATTTGTGTTCCGTATTTGGGTGACTACTATTATGAATCGTGTAGTACGGCATGAAGATTTTTGAGTCCGATGTGCATTCGAGCCTAACCCGGATTCCGGTCCGTGGATAGCGTTAAATTTCAAATTGTCGGTTGGATTTGGTGGATCCGGGTTTTGGCCTGCCCAAATGAACTGATGGATCTTCCTGATTTCGAAATGTTTATCCATTTTTGATTAAAGGATCAAGGAAAGTGGGAAGTGTCCTAATTTAAGTTGAAGTTATAGTTGACAACTTGACATGGAAGGAGAAAAAAAAACACAAAGAGAGGAAACCCTAGGCACCGCCCCACTAATTCACTATGACAACAAGGACAACCCTTACTCTCCTTTTCTGTTGCGTCGCCCTCAGGAGTCAGGCCTGTTCCTCCGCCTCACTATGCCATGCATGGGACCAAGCTTTGGATAATTACAAGTGACTCAACGGAGGCCGCCACCACTATCGCACAAAAAGGAAATCAGATTGATTGTCCTAAAATTTTTATATCCTCGTTTCTTTTTATATGATCATGATATTTTTATAATATACATTACATCCTTGAGATATGATTTAGTCCATCCAATCAATAATGAAACACAAAAATGCAAAAATAAAGATCTGACCTCTACAAAAGATTGCAAGCGAACTGACTCACTTCACTTCTGTTAAATAATTTATTATTTTATTTCATCCAAATTGCTTTTCCGTGGAAATTAACGTGGCATAGAAAACGATAGCAGATGAAAAATAGAAAAATTAATTGATTACTCGGGTAAATTCATTTTACTTAGGGAAATTAACAAATACAAAAATTAAAAATACCTTTTTAGACGTCTAAATTGGTTTTAAATGTTCGACTGGTGCACGGCATCTAAAACTTTTACCTTGCGTGTATAATTCGTCGTTGATGGATGGATACATTCTGAAAGCTTCGCTTGACTAGTGCAAAGTGGGTCGGATCTGTGGATAGTTAATAAAGTTAATTAAGATTATTATTTTTTTCGACTAGGTGCAAATTGCCCCCGTGTCTAGATGTCATGGTTAGATATTTAGATTGTCATATAGATATTAACGGATTGATTTTCATCTATGATATATTTGTAAAAAAAAAATTAAATAAGACGTGCAATCAAAAGATGTTTGATTTTTGAATTGCTCGTCGTGCTCACTTCTCATTTTACTTTGTTAATTAGTAAAAAACTTTTATAAGATCAAATTGATCATCCTCAAACTGATTAATAAGATTAATTAGATTTATATTTTTTTAATAGGTGCAAAGTGATCTGGAGTCTTAATGAGATACAATACCTACTTAGCTGCCAAGTGGCTATTGCTACAGTAGTATACTTGTGTGTACTTGCTAATATTGCAAAGAAAATTCCAACGAAATAGTTGTTGCTAATGTTGCAAAGAAACTTCCAACGAAGTACCTAATGAGATATAATATTTATTGCTAATATTGCAACAAATAGTTTGATTTCTACGAGCAGGATGCATCCCGATGGTAAAATATATAGAGGCCAATAAAGGATAGGATTAGAGTTGAATTCCAGTGGAGATGACTTTAGAGGTGGGCATCTGATTTTAAGTTGTGATTCTGATTTAAATTAATTAGGCTAAGCTCGGAAATCTAAATTATAAAGAAAATATAATTCAAAATGAAAGACAAAAAGAGGCATATCGTTTTAGCAAATATGCAAGCTAGCATTGATTCTTCTAAGACTGTATTAACAGGGCAGATCTAGGAATTAAAGTTTGGATGAACTTAAGTTTAATATAATAATTTATATATTATTATAAAAATATAATAGATTATATAGATATAAAACAAATAACTAAAATAACATAATTAATTAATTGCAAACGAGTGAAAAAAGTTAAAGCACAAAATTTAAAGAGGAAAGTATTTATTGCTTCAAAAGTCCACATCTGAATCAAGACGTCAGTGACCCAATTACACAGTAAGTCTAGAACTAACATTTTAGAAGTACTAGAGGGTATCTGGTAGAAAACAGTACGTAGCGGTGAAAATTTTTCCGTCATAAATAATTAATTTGGTAACAAAAGTATAAATTATCATAAATTAGCAACTAATTTTATGAAAAAATATTTTATCTTAAATTAGCAACAAAATATTCATCGCAAAATCTATGATGAATCTTATATTCATTACATATTTTGCGATGAATAATACGATGAATTTAAGATTCTTCATAGAATGTTAGAGTTCAGAATTCAAGGTTCGTCATAGAATTTTAATTTTTTTAATATAAATTTAAATTTTTTAAAACTAATCAAAGTATCTAAAAAAATTCAGAATAATATGAAATCGATTTTTATGTGTCGCTATAAATCTTATGATTATATAAATCCTCAAATACTAATTTTATTTAATATATTAAAATCGGTAATTTTTAAATACAGATTTATATTTTTCAAACATATTCATATTCAAAAAATCATCTTTAAGTAAAATTAGAATTTAAGAGATTTTATATAATTATGAGATTTATAGGAACTCATAAAAATTAATTTTATATAATTCCAAACTCTTTAGATATCTCAACTAGAGAGAAATACAATCTCCCTTTCCTCGGAGAGAAATACATAAAAATAGAAAAGAGAAGGAAAAAAAGATGGGGTTTATCGGAGATTCACATGTCCAAGGGCCCTTTTTTATAGAGAAGATATGTAATATATATATATATAGAAAAGAGAAGAATATGATAATGAATTAATTTGTCCTTTTATTGGGTTGGGCTGTAACCTAGGATAGCCCTAGTATAAATTCATCTATGTGTGTGTATTAAGATTCAATCTAGTGGGTTTTTTTAATAGGTTTTTTCCTAGTGCTATTGCCAATTATCTTGTTATTTTTTTATACCAGGTATTTAGATTTTAAACTTGACTAATTTTGGGGGTAGTCGGTCCATCCCCACGTTTCGTCCACCGAGTAAATTAGAAAGTGACTCCCCACGATTCGAATCACTATATACTACAATGTCACCCAAATATAGCATAACAAATTGATCTAAGAACTCCAACAATACATCATTTATCAAGTTCCAGAATGTGGTAGGCACATTTGTCAAACCAAATGGCATAATAAAAATTCATAAGACCCATAACTTGTTACACAAGTGGTTTTAGACTCGTCACTCTCAACAATTTGAACCTGGTAGTAACCTAATTTTAGATCAATCTTCGTGAAGTACCTTGCCATTGAGAGTTTGTCCAATAGATCAAGGGCATTTGGAATAGGATACTTGTTTTTTATTGTAACCTTATTCAAAGCCTGATAATCTACACACATCTATAGCCATCCATCTCGCTTCTTTTGGAACAAGATAGGCGATCCAAAAGGAGCTTTAGATGGTTGAACCAACCCTGCATCCAACAATTCTCCCAATTGTTTCCTCAATTCGGCCAACTCCATAGGAGACATACGATAAAGGGCTTTCGTAGGTACAATTGCATTCGGCTCTAGTTTGATCTTGTGATCTACAACCCTTCTTGGAGGTAACACTTTGGGTAAATCAGGTGACATCACATCACCAAACTCATCAAGCATATCTGCCACAGCATCCGACACATCTTGGAATACATCTGGCTTAGTTTCAACAAGTGCAACAAGATATGTGCACTCACCATGCTTCAATCCCCCCGCTCAACCTGCATGGCCAAAAGCAACCCCGACTTCTTATTGTTTGATTTACCTACATCATAGACGCCTTGCACGAATGAGGGATAGTTTCATCGACAATCAACAAGCTGCCGGGATGGGGCATGACAGCCACATGCGGCATAACCAAAAACTCATTTCCAAGGATAATGTCGAAATCATCAAAGGGAACCACCATCAACCCACACAGTTTGGACCAACTACCTACTTGAAGTTTTACATTGGTCACTCCCTTAATTGGTTTTGCTTCCGAATTCACGACTTTGATATGACTTGCTTGTGGAGACAAGTCCAAGTCTAACCTTTAGACTTCTCATAGCCACAAAGTTGTAAGTGGCACCACTATCAACCTTTGCCATTGTTGGGACCTTTGATGTCTATCTGAGGGGTAGTGAATAGACGATCATCCACTTCGTTCGCTTTTTACGTATTTGTTATCACAATGGAACACAAAAACAAAAGCTAACCCTAAAAGACAAGAAAGAACAAGGAGAACAAACTGACATGCTGCGTTTAACTGTTGGGTAACCTGATAGGGGTGCGTGCTATAATACGTTTCGTAAACATGCACAGCAGAAAATAAAAACAATAATAATTCCTAATTATTATATCATAAACATCACACGCATACAAGGATACAACATGCCAGACATGATCGCATAATAAAAATTTTATGGAAAGTAAATTTACACTAGTTATACCTGATGGATGATGCATAGAAGATTTCATCGGATGATCCGGAGTGGGATGAAGATAGACCAAGCGATGCACAAGCCTCACCTCTACTTGTATCCACGCCGAGTTATCTTTGAGACGATTTCAATAAATCTAAGTTATGTCTCCACTTTGGTACTTGCCAAAGATGAAAGACGATTCAATCGAAAAGAAATTACGATCCAATTTATACCCAATAATAATTACAATCAAACAACACAAATAAACTAGTGACAACAACGAATCTAATTGGAGCAACCCAATGCTCACGGTGGAGCAAATTCACATATTGGAGCAACCAAACTTGGTCAGCAAGGTCCAAGCATGCTTTGCTCCAATTGGTCAATAATTTGACGAAGCAATTCAACGTGAATTGCTTTCGTGAATAACAAGTTGGAATGATCCCGCGGGCCATCCGAGTTGGTATGTGACGGGTGTTGCTATAATGAGGTCGTAGGGTCGATCCTCGGGGCAGTTGGAAAATAAATCCGCTATCACCGTATTACATTTTGCGATTTACCTCCCTCGTGATGACCTTGGGTCGGGGGCGCTGGGGGCGAGCGTTTCGCCTTTTGCCACAGTGAATAACACGTTGGAACAACCTCGCCGTTCATCGTTGAAGTTTGATCCCAGCAACCTTTGCATCACATGGGCGTCGGCGAATTCCTTTTGGGCGCTTCTTTGGGCTGCAGCGGCACTTTCAGCCAGAGGGAGCAGCTTTCTACTTGCCAGAACCGGACAACACCTTTGCTGGCCGGAAGAGGGGCAGTCGCGTGCTACTGTCGGCACAGCAGCACCGCCGGCGACACATGTTGCTGTTCAGAATGCGGAGGTTGGCCGACGTTCGGTGGATAGCGGCGGCAACACAAAAAGCGAAACCCTTTTGTTGTGTTCTGTTCGGCGGCGGCAGAGAACGAAAGAGGAAGGAGAAAAACAAAACCCTTTTTTGTTGTGTTCTGTTTTTCTTCTTTTTATATATATAAAATTTGATCAAATCCAAACTCGTATCCTTTAACCCACAATCTATAACAATAACTTTAAGTTTAGTTCAAAATCAAACCACATTTGTCCAATAACCAAACCTCTTTTAATTAAAGAATCAAATAAATTTAGTTCATTAATTAAACTAAAGAGGATCCAACTCGTCTTCAACAGACGTGATCCAGCCGTGCTTACGTTGTATCACTCTAATTTCATATTTGTCCTTCGTCTAGTTCAATCACACTTAATCTCTCTCGATCTGAGAATCCAATTCTCAAACTCGTTTTATGTCTCTTAGATAAACTCATAGTGCGTGAGACCTTATAGGTTCCCGGTTATGTTACCCGTCCATAATTAACCATTCAGTATGGAATGATCATGAGTGACATCTAGTAGTACATTATGATATCCAATTAACCGAAAAATCATAAGCTGATCTCGGAACCACTTGCAAATCTTTCAGCAGCTACAGTAAGTCATGTTATGTTCTTTTCACTCGTCTTGTACCCACTTGATTCAGGACATGATCTATGTGTTAGTCCCCACTAGGCTGACTACGTCACACCTAGTCCAAGTAATACTTCCTCGTTATACGGATTCAAATTACTCTGACATGTGTCTAAGAATCTCATACTCCTAAGATATGATGCTTTGGCCAAACACTTTGAGTAATAATTCTAACGAGTGACCATAGGGTATACGTCTCTTTGCAAGGAGCGGAGAATCCTTTGTGCGCTATCCAAACACGTTCAGGCACTTCGACTTATACCCAATCATTTCAGGTCCATATCTCTAAGGAGATGCTTGCTTAAGATGTCAAAATTTAAACCTCCATGAGCAAGGTGACTTGTATACCTCAAGTCAAGGGAAATTACACTCGAACTGCAGTAAGAGCTTCATTGACATATCTATATATGAAGAGAACCATATGAAGTCTTACGACATGTCACTCAAATAAACTAGTTACGATAACTACATCCATATTTAACTCTCGACATTCAAATGTCTCCAGCCTGTGAAAAAATAGCTGCTTGGCCGAACCAAGAAGTATAACCTATGCTAGTCTATCAGAATTTATGATGTCCGAATCCATCAATTCATCGACTAAGGAATATTTCAATACATTCATAATTGCGCATGTAGATATACTCACAAGTTGTGATCCAATAACAAGTTCTCTCATGTTATGAATTGTATCGCGGACATTCAGTACGTGAGTTTAAGATCCAATCATACACATAGAGAATGTACACTCAAATAGTAAATATATATATTTATCAAATAAATAGTAAAAAATCATAAGACGATTGCCTTATAACATCACTCAAAATACAACATTAACATGGTTCGGAGATAACTAATTCCTACGCCATGGCTGTCCATAAGGTGGACGATCCCGATCCGTCGGTGGATGACTCTCCAAAACCTCTGGCTAGCTCAAGTAGCTCCTTGTGGGTGGAGAAATCTCGCCACAACCTCGTGCATACACGCTTGATCACACGAGAGCTTGGAAGACTTTAATAGACTTTACTAAGTCTATTTCGTTACCCAAGCCAGCCACCCCAAACTCCTTTATATAAAGATTGGAGAGAAATAGCCAGGTTGTTTTCCTGTTAATAGTCAACTTGTTACACTACAAGTCGACTGGTCCTCTGTGAAATCCGACGGTTATAACCCAATGGTTCAATACCAACCGACTAGTGTCAATACCAATCGACTGCTCTACTTTGACGAACGAACAGAAGTATTCTGTTCGCTCCTATTCAACTGGGACATGTACCAATCAACTGGTAAACCCTAAACCTAGAGTTTTACCCAAAGTATAGTTTCTCATGCACTCGTCATCACCCATACAACCTTGACCTTGCTTTATAGCCTCCTTCATTAGTCTTACATCCCTCAGATGCTTCCCCATCCTTCACACTTTGGCTTCAAGAGCTTCCTTCAACCTTGTCCTTCTTGTTAGATCTTCTATTGCCAAGAGGCTCCTCACCTCTGGGACTTCAACTTGCCAAGTCACACTTGGTCTTATGTTGCCAAGACTACACACTTGAACTTACACGCCAAGACTTCACTTGGACTTTCACTTTTGCTAAGATCTCACTTGGATTTTGCCTTTGTCAAGATCATGCTTGGACTTTCCTTGTTGTACTTGCATTATGCATGCTTACAAGCACATATCAAATACAACAATAATCCAAACTTAAACCTTTGTCCAAATATAAAAAACTAAGGACTCATCGATTGCACCAACATGCATCACATTTTGCCCATTGATGAGGACACTCGCATACATCAAGCTCTTATGATTATTGGACTTTTCTGCATGCAATGCCCCTAACAACTGCAAAGGATTGACTTGTGAAGGTCCCTCCTCGTTTGCTTCATGATCTTGTTCTGCCACCAACGTCGTCAACTTTCCTCTCTTTAGACAATCTTGCATTCTATGATCTCCATTACAACTGAAGCATCCTCTTTTTAATCGATCCATCACAGAAGTTTCTTTTGTTCTTTGGCAAAAGTTTCACCATCTTTCCGATTGAACACCTTTTTTCTTGAACTTCTCAGATTTCACAAACTTTGCCTTCTCCTTGTACTTGCCCACATGTTTCTTTGTTTTAGAACTCAGTGCACCGATTGATTTAAAGTCAACCAATCGATCGACAGTAACAGTGGCTGGCGGAAGGCAAATCCTTGTGTCATTCTGATTTCATATTTGTCCTTCGTCTCTCTCTCAATCTGATAATTCAATTCTAACTCGTTTTATGTCTCTTAGATAAACTCGTTGTGCGTGTGACCTTATAAGTTTTCGGTTATGTTGGTCGTCCATAATTAACCATTAGTTATGGAACGATCATGAGTGACACCTAGTAGTACATCATGATATCCAATTAATCGAAAAATCATAGGTTGATCTTAGAACCACTTCCAAATCTTTTAGCAGCTATAGTAAGACATGTCATGTTCCTTTCATTCATTTTGTACCCACTTGGTTTAGGACATGGTCTATGTATCAGTCCTCACTAGGTTGATTATGTTACACTAGTCCAAATAATACTTCCTTGTTCCGCGGATTCAAATTACTCTGACATGTATCTAAGAGTCTTGTACTCTTAACATATGATGTTTTGGCCAAAGACTTTGAGTAATAATTCTAACGAGTGACCATAAGGTATACGTCTCCTTGCAAGGAGCAGAGAATCCTCTGTGGGTTATCCAAACACCTTCGAGTACTTCGACTTATACCCAATCGTTCTGGGTCCACATCTCCAAGGAGATGCTTGCTTAAGATGTCAAAGTATAAACCTTTATAACCAAGGTGACTTGTATACCTCAAGTCGAAGGAAACTTGCACTCGAGCTGCAGTAAAAGCTTCATTGACATATCTATATATAAAGAGAATCATATGAAGTCTTACGGCAGGTCACTCCAATGAACTAGTTACCATAACTAGCATCAACGTTTAACTCTCGACATCCAAATGTCTCCAGCCTATGAAAAAATAGTTGCTTGGCCAAACCAAGAAGTATAGCCTGTGTTAGTCTATCAGAATTGATGATGTCCGAACCCATCAATTCATCGACTAGGAAATATTTCAATACATTCATAATTGCGCATGTAGAGATACTCATAAGTTGTGATCCAATCACAAGTTCTCTCATGTTATGAATTGTATCGTGGACATTTAGTACATGAGTTTAAGATCCAATCATACACATAGAAAATGTGCACTCAAATAGTAAATATATATATTTATCAATAGAGTAAAAAATCATAAGGCGATTGCCTTAGGACATCCTTCAAAATGCAACATTAACGTAGTTCAGAGATAACTTATTCCTACGCCATGGCTGCCCATAACGTGGACGATCTCGATCCGTCGATGGATAACTTTCCGAAAACCTCTAGTTAGTTCAAGTAGCTCCTTGTGGGTGGAGAAACCTCGCCATAACCTCGCACAAACACGCTTGATCACACGAGAACTTGGAAGACTCTAATAGACTTTAACCAAGTTTATTTTGTTACACAAGCTAGCCACCCCAAGCTCCATTATATAGAGCTTGGAGAGAAACAACCAAGCTATTTTCCTATTACCAATCGACTTGTTACACCACAAGTCAACTAGTCCTCTGTGAAATCTGACAGTTATAACCTAATGGTTCAATACCAACCGACTGATGTCAATACCAGTTGACTACTCTACTTCAACCGAGCGAACAGAAGTATTCCGTTCGCTCATATTCGACTGGGACATGTATCAGTCGATTGATAAACCTTAAACCTAGACTTTTACCCAGAGTAATTTCTCATGCACTCGTCATTGCCCGCGCAACCTTGATCTTGTCTTCTGGCCTGCTCCATCAGCCTTGCATCCCTCAGATACTTTCTTATCCTTCACGCTTTGTCTTCAAAAGTTTCCTTCAGCCTTGTCCTTCTTGTTAGATTTTCTATTGCCAAAAGGCTCCTCACCTCTGGGACTTTAGCCTTGCCAAGTCACACTTAGTCTTATGTTGCCAAAACTACACACTTGAACTTACACCGCTAAGACTCCACTTGGACTTTCACCTTTGATAAGATCTCACTTGGACTTTGCCTTTGCCAAGATCACATTTAGACTTTCCTTGTTGTTCCTACATTATGCGGGAAGGGATCCTCCGGTTCCTAAATGCTGGACCATCCCCTGGTCCATCATTTACATTGGTGGGAGACAATGGTCCCCACTTGTTTAACATGTGGGAGCCATTGCCTCCCACCAATCCACCTTGCCTAGTCCAGGAGCGGATTTGGAAAGGTGGTCTAGAGGATTCCATTCCGCATTATGCACGCTTACAAGCGCATATCAAATACAATAATAATCCAAACTTAAACTTTAATCCAAACATAAAGAACTAGGGAATCACCGATTGCACCAACAAGCATCACATTTTGCCCATTGATGAGGACACTCACATACATCAAGCTGTTATGATTATTGGACTTTTCTGCATGCAATGCCCTTAACAATTGCAAATGATTGACCCGTGAAGGTCCCTCCTCGTTTGATTTATGACCTTGTTCTGCCACCAATGTCGTCAACTTTCCTCGCTTTAGACAATCTCGCATTCTATGATCTCCATTACAACTGAAGCATCCTCTTTTAAATCGGTCTGTCACAAAAGTTTCTTTTGCTTCTTTGGCAACAGTTTCACCATCTTTCTGATTGAACACCTTTTTCTTAAACTTCTCATATTTCACAAACTATGCCTTCTCCTTGTCCTTGCCTTGCCCACATGTTTCTTTGTTTTAGAACTCAGTGCACCGATTGATTTAAAGTCAACCAATCGATCGACAGTAGCAATGGCGGAAGGCAAATCCTTGACCCCCTCCCCGGCGTCTCAATTCTGCTTGGGCCCAAGGTTGCATTCCAACCAAGAAATTAGACAATTTGTCCTCCTCCGACATGTCATGAACATCTAACATTAAGGAACTGAAATTCCTTCACATACTCCCTCGTGAATCTAGTATGTTTCGGTAGGACTATAAAGCGCTAGGAGGAGGGGTTGAATAGCGCTTGTCGCTTTTTCATGTTTTCAAAAAACACGAGAATGCACAGCGGAAAAAAGAAAGAAAGAAAATCAAACGCTAACACAAGTTCGTTTTACTTGGTTCGGAGCTTTCGACGACTCATTCTCCAAGATCTGGACTCGTTGAGTACTTTCATTTGATAATCACTATGAGTTCAAATAAGTTTACAAAATTTAAGTACAAGAGTAATTAACTAATGATACCGATAATAGGAAGAATAATTGCTTGAGCATGTTGGTTGTCGGAGCAGCTTTTCGATGTCCTAGGAGTTTCTCAGAGTAGCACGTGAGTATGAAAGTCAGAGCGAATAATATTCTGAATCTTCTGGTTGAAGTCCTTTTTAAAGGTCTTTTCTAGGCGCCTAGACCACCCCCGGGCACCTCTAATGGGGACTAGGACTTCGCTGACTTATCCACCTCTGAGAGCTTAGATCGACCAATCAGAGTCTATCACCTCAACTGGTCGTCTGCGCAGTTCGGTTCCTTCCCAGGCGCCTGGACTAACTATGGACGACCGAACCTCCGTGTGCCCAGACTATATTCGGGTATATGGGTGTAAATGATCCGAGCCGAGCTCGAGCTTGAATCAGCTCGAGCTCGGGTCGGCTCGAGCTCGAGAAAACTAAAGAGTCTCGACTCGAGCTTGAGCGAGTTTTTAAATCTAAGTTCGATCTCGGCTCAGCCATTTAATTATGGGCTCGAGCTCGACTCAAGCTCGGCTCGAAACAGTGAATTTAAACGAAAAAACAAGCTGCGTAGGTTGGGGTTTGAACCTTCAACCTCTATTTACCTAATGAAATATGCTAACCACAAACACCTCCTTAATTTATTATTTAATTGTAAAGTATAAATTATTTTAAATATTAAAATATTGAGTTAGCCTGGCTCGAACATGCTCGATGAGCCATCGAGCCAGTATTAAATGGGCTCGAGCTCAGCTCGAATATTAAATGAGCCGGCTCGAGCTCGAGTCGAGCTCGGTCAACTCCGAGCTTTAACCGAGCTGCTCGTGAGCAATTCGCGAGCGGCTCGACTCATTTGCACCCCTATTCAGGTACATGGACCTCTTTTTTTAGCTTTTTGATTTCCTGCATCACAAGATTAACACAACAAGCAATAACATGAAAAGAAAAGTAGTAATATATTTGATAGTCTCGAGACTGTTCGATACTAACTTTGAGTTTCGTTGAAACCCTAGGTTGGATCAACGCTTACTGTTCCCTCAATTGGGAACACATCTTCATTGGATCTCTCCTCCAGTTGCTTACCTTTACTTACCATTTGTGGATTTAGTTGACCTTGATCTCTTGATCTACCAGGTCTTCCTACCAGATGTTCCATCTGGACTTCAGTCAATTGTTCGGTCCTATCTGACCGGATTAGGCTTCCTGCTAACTGTATAATTCTCTATGATTTAGCTGGACTTCCTGCCAATCATCTGGTCCTTTCCTCACTCGTTGAACTTTAACCTAGTGTCTAGTCTATATCAAGTCTTTCAGTCATACATACTCAGTAAAGTCATTAGATTACACAAAATCTAATTTTAACTATTCGTCATTCATCAAAATCACAATTCAATTATTAGTGGCGACTGCAGTAACTATTTTAACTTTTGAAGGGCATCCCGTGCAAACAACGAAGGATTGCAAGAAAGGAACTGATCCTTCAATTCCTTTTTCAGTGCATCCCAAGTGCTAATCTTCTCTCTGTTGGCACTAGTATCATTTGATAGGCGAGCCCGCCACCATAGTTTGGCATCATCGCACAGATACATGCTCGCAATGGACACCTTTTTTGCATCAGGAACTTTGGCAGTATGAAACAAGTCTCCACATCCCATAAGAAAATTTTGAGTTCCTTGGCACTATAGGTTCCTGAGAATGCCTTCGGTTCAAGGACTATGAATTTTGACGAAGAAGAAGAGGCATTCACAGTCAACCCAGTTCCGACCGCCTTCTTCAACAAATTCATCTCAAGCTCGAATCCTACGACCTTGGATTCAAAATCTTCCCCCAAAGAAGTTGTCCACCTTTCCACGAACTCCGATAGTTCTACAACAGAACCAACATTACTTTTAACAGAACACAAAGCGACCGTAGGCCATAGTCAACCCAGCCCCGGGGCAGTAATTAATTATCTTGTTCATCAAATAGCATAAAGGGACCGTAGGCTGTAGATATCAAAGCCAGAAAATACACCCAAACTGTCTAAAAAAATGCAACTACTACAATCCCCTACTGGACACAGATTTATTCCCGCTGTTCAGCAATTCATAGATTCTTCCCCATGAGTTATCAAAAAGAACTAAGTTTCCGACTACAGACACATGTTTTGTAATTATCACTAGGAAGTAGGAATGGAGTTTGCATACATCTTGGTAAAAGAAAGAAAAGCAAACAGACAAGGAAAAGGCTGACACTTTGAAACAAGTTTGATTGGAAGAACCATCTTTAAATTTTGGGGAAATAACTTCAAAGGCAATTCATTGGAAGGGGAGCCTTGGCGTAACGGTAAAATTATTATCATGTGACCAAAAAGTCACGGGTTTGAATTCTAGAAATAACCTCTTGCAAAAAACAAGATAAGACTACGTATAATGAATCCTTTTTCGGAATCTCACATAACGAGAACTTCGTACACCGAGCTATCCTTTTTAACTTCAAAGGCAGTGCATTCAGAGATCTTGGTCCGCCGGCAACAGATGATGAGTAGCAGATGGAGTAGTGTATTGTCTCACGTAATAGTGCGCGTGCAGAAATTTAAAAGCAGCTGTCAAATTTCAAAAGCATGCATCAACTTATAGATAATTAAAATTTTCGTAATTCCAGATACTATAATATCCCAACCGAAACTAGGATGAGAACCATACTTTAGAGTAATATGAATATGTCCACTGTATGAATCTCCTTTCAGTATTTGTTTTTGAAAATATCACCACGAACGCACAATTCTTGGTAAGGTTGTTTCCGTTATATCCTTCTGGAGTTAGAAGTTCCATATCATATAATTATATAATTATTAAGAAATAATTATTATTAGTAAATATTTATTTATTTTTACTTATTAGAGAATAATTATTATTAAGAAATATTTATTTATTTTATAATATTTTATATATTTTCCTATTTTATGTGTTTTTCTATTTTTCATTTTGTAATGGTATTTATATACCACATATTATCATTAATAAAGTATATAAATTCCATCGTCAATACGGTATCAGAGCGCTAAGTTTAATAGCAATTTTTTTTTTCTTTTCTCCACAATATCCAGCAGCCGCCTTCTACAATGGTTGCCACTGATGACATCGCTCGTCGGCTATCTCTCACAAATACTCCTGATTCAACTTCCGCCCTTATGGTTATCAAAATCAACATCTCATGCAAACTCGCTCCAAAAATGTCATCTACAAACTCAATCCAAAGTATCTTCTTCATACTAACCTTCCACAACCCTGTGAACCTTCCTCTGTCACGCAGTCACTCAAAGATTCGAATTGGGTACAGGTCATGCACGAAGAGTATGATGCTCTTCTCCATAATCAGACTTGGACTCTTGTCCTGCCTTCGCAAGACCAAAATCTTGTGGGTAATAGGTGGGTGTTTCGCATTAAGTGTAATTCTGATTGC
This sequence comes from Zingiber officinale, assembly GCF_018446385.1. Lineage (NCBI taxonomy): Eukaryota > Viridiplantae > Streptophyta > Magnoliopsida > Zingiberales > Zingiberaceae > Zingiber > Zingiber officinale. The sequence continues at coordinate 4,177,908 of NC_056001.1, forward strand.
TCAATTGATCGGTATAAGTCTCGCCTTGTTGCCAAGGGTTTTCATCAGCGTCCTGGTGTTGACTTTCATTATACATTCAGCCATGTTATTAATCCAGTAATAATGTGCATTGTTCTTAGTCTGGCTGTAAATCGGGGATGATGTCTTCATCAACTTGATGTCAACAATGTGTTTCTTAATGGTCGCCTTGAAGAGGAGGTTTATATGGTGCAACCTTCGGGTAAGCGCAGTGCTGAGTTTCCGGATCATGTGTGTCATTTGCATAAGGCGCTTTATGGCCTGAAGCAGGCTCCGCGTGCTTAGTATTTGGAGCTTCGTGCTTTCTTGGTCTCTCTTGCTTTGTCGCATCTCGGGTTGACACCTCCTTATTTGTTTATTTTCAGGATGGTGCTTTTATCTATTTCTTTGTATATGTTGATGATCTAATCATTACAGGGAGTGATGTTTTTTCTGTTGATATCATAATATGTAAACTTCATGCAAAATTTACGATTAAGGATCTTGGGGCTCTTTCCCTCTTCTGTGGTGTTGAGGTTCGTCCAACGTCAAATGGTCTTCTCTTGTCTCAGCAAAAGTATGTCATTGATCTTCTCTCCAAACACCACATCTTGACTCCAAACCAATCTCCACTCCTATTGCTGCGGGCTCTCGTCTTATTTTACATGATGAGTCTTTGTTGTTTTGATATGACTAAGTTTCGACAAGTGGTTGGGAGCTTACAACATCTCCGTATGACTCGTCCTGATATTTCCTTTGCGGTCAATAAACTCTCACAGTTTATGCATGCTCCTTCAGAGACGCATTGGTGGCGCTGTGAAGTGTCTACTTCGATATCTCAATAGTACTAGGGATCTTGGCATTCGTCTTCTTGTGGATACACCTCTTACTCTTCATGGTTTCTTCGATGCGGACTGGGCAGGAGATCCAGATGATCGGTGTTCTATAGGTGCATTTATTATTTTCCTGGGTGTTAATCCGATTTCCTAAAAATCTACCAAATAGCGTACAGTTGCGCGCCCTTTGACTGAGGTTGAATATCGCGTCATTACCTCTTCGGCATCTGAGATCCAATGGATTAAATCACTTTTGACATACCCGATTCTGCCGATTACCACGCCTGTTGTGCTCTTCACTGATAATTTGGGTGTCACTCATAGTTGTCAAAAGCGCAAAGTGCAAAAAAGCGCTCAAGGGTCTTGGGGCTTAAAGCGCGAAGCGCGAAGCGCAAGGCGAAGCGCGGGCTTTATGGAAGAAAACATAATAAACAAAAGGACTATTATATCTATTAAAAAACTTTCAAAATGTTTTTGAAAATCCAAATAGCCATAAACAAAATATTCTTTGATGAAGTTGTAGATTATTGAAAATTAAGTCTTTGAAAATATGATACATGAAATATCAAATATCAAAATAATCATTTTTTCATCTTCATTGTCCAAATCTATGTCATCAGCTCCATCGCTCGATTTGTATCCATCAGTATTTTCTTCTTCAGTTTCATCATCAAGATTAATTTCTTCTTCATTTACAAGACTAGTTTGAGTTGAAGACTGTTTTCTTTTTGCTAATGCAGATGAGGATGCCCTTTTGAAGAAGATACATTTCGAGATCGAAAGCCATATGCACTTTCACCAACCCCAGATGCTCGTGCTACATCACTCCAACGTAAATCTTCACCTTCAAAGACAAAATCATTATCATTGTCTTTATCACTATCATCCAATTTTCCCAACAACCATTCATTACTATCATCTATCTCTGATAAAGTAATAGGATCCATCTTATTTCGCATGTCATATCTTCTCCTCAAAGCTCTATTGTACTTGATAGATATCAAATCATTCAATCGTTGTTGAGACAACCTATTTCTTTTCTTAAATGTATCTACAAAAAAAAAATTTAAAAAGTAAAAGGTTAAATTCATAATATAAATTTTAATATGTATTAAAAAAAATCCAACTTACATGTTCAAAAACACTTCAATTGCGTTCACAGCCTGAAGAAGAGCATGTGAGGTTTAAAATCTTCATTGCAAATGTTTTTAATTCAGGCGTTGATGCACCATAAGAAGACCACCAATCAGCTTGAAAAACAAAAACATATAAATTATAAGATTAACTTTATTACCATCCAATATTGATATTACACAATATATTATTTATAAATTTACCTGATGATTTTAAAGTTCTTTGTCGGATAGCCATTGGCAAACCAAAAAGTCTTGCTTTCTTGTATTTTTCCAATTGTTTCGTGATCTTATATTGCAAATCCTCACCTCTCACTAATCTAGATATGCACTTGTGCAAACCCTCCATCACTTTTGTATTATTTTCTATATCAGGATTTGAGTAAAAATACTCTGGACTCAAGAAATATTCGGCTACGTGCAAAGGTCGATGGAGTTGAATGTTCCATCTTTTGTCAATGAATTCAAAAATGCTACGATATTTTTCTTCATTATTGTTAAATGACGCAGCGATAGCTTCTTTGGCCCTGTCCATTGACTCATAAATATAACCCATAGGAGACCTTTTTTCACTGTCTACCAGCCATAATACTTTCACCAACGGGCCACCAACCTTTAATGCAAAAACCATATTTTTTCAAAAAGAAGGCATTAATATCACTTTTGCTCCACGTTTTCCTACAGTCTCCTTAGAAAATCGACTATTTGCCCACTTTTCAGATATAAACATCTTTCTCAGATTTACTTGTTGTATATGAAACCGCTTTAAAGTCAAAAAAGCGATTGGGAAACATGTCTTTGCGGTTCTTACCATGTCTCTCTGTCCAGTAAAAACTCTCATCATGCTCAATACTTGTGGTCCGTTGTACATATAACCATTAACCATCAACTCTCATTCATGCAATTTTCTGAGATGAGGAATTTTGAATATATCCTCGAGCAACAAATCTAAATAATGAGTTGCACAGAGAGTCCAGTACAAGTGTGGAAATAAGTTTTCCAAAAGATGACATGAAAAAACAAATAAATTTAGTAAAAAAATATTAAAAATAAAATTCAATTATAATTGAAAGTAACAAAAATTTAAAATATTACCTGCACTGACATTGTAGCTTGCATTATCTGTTACAATCTGAACCACATTTTTTTCTCCAATGCGATAAACAAATTTAGAAAGTAAGTCAAACATCTTGTCCGCTGTGTGAGAATAGCCAGAAGCATTAACTGATTCGACAAATACACTTCCTTTGGGACCATTCATCAAAAAATTTATAAGAGTCCTACTCTTTTTATCGGTCCATCCATCTGCCATGATTGTGCACCCAAACTTAGCATGATCTTCTTCATGGGATTTGAGAAGCGAGTTCGTATTTGGCAACTCCGTCTTCAAATACTTAACCCTCACTTCATGATATGATGGAGGTTTCATCCCCGATCCAAATTGTCCAATAGCTTCCATACAAGGCTCAAAAGAATCATATTTAACAACATTGAAGGGAATTCTAGGATCATACATCCATCTTGCAAATTTCTCAACTGCAATATCTCTTAACTTCTTTTTATTTTCATCAAATTGTCCTTTATTTTTTTCACGTCTTTGTTTGACAATTTCATCGATATCTTTCATAAATTAAAGGTTAATAGGTCCAGTTTGTTTACACTTTTTACCTTAGACCGTAGGATGGTTGCTTGAATCGGATATTGGTCGTTTCCCTTTCACTTTCGTTTGATGATCTTCTTCTTCATGTTCTTCCAAATCTTCTAAATTATCAACATCATCAGAATGAGAAATTTCATCCTTTTGATTCTTCGAATTACTCTTTTTTTGCATGAACCCTCTAATTTCTTCTTTAAAATACTCGGGGCATTTCGGACAAGTTTTTACATTTCTATTGCCCCAACTAAATGTAGCTTATGTCGATAAATTCCACCATTTGTTATTTTACCATAGAAAATACAACATACAACATTTGGATTTTTAGAATCAGAACATGTTGCATAATTTCAAGTTGATGGAGTTGTTGTATTTGACATGGTTAAAAATCAATACTACTAAAAATGAAATCAATAATAATCAATCAATAAATAAAATAAAAAAATAGGAAAAAAATTAATTATAGAATATATATCAGATTGATATGAATTAAAAAAATTTATTAGATTTTTAAATTTAAAATTTATTTTTTATATATTTAAATTTTAAATCTAATTAATACAATTTATCAAATTTTTTTACTTTAAATATATTTTTTATGTATTTAAATTTTAAATCTGATTTACTGATTTATTTGAATTAATAATCCTTTTTATTTTAAATAAATTTTGTATATATTTAAATCTGATTTATATAAATTAATTATATTTTTATATTTAAATATATTTTTTATATATTTAAATCTAATTAGTAAAATCTATCAAATTTTTATATTTTAATTTTAAAACTGATTTACTAATTTATTTAAATTAATATTTTTGTTTAATTTTTAAATATTTTTTTTAATATATTTAAATCTGATTTATATAAATTAATTAGTTTTTTATATTTTAAATATATTTTTTTAAAAAAAATTAAATCTGATTTATATTAATTAATAAACTTTATTGATTTTTATATTTTGAAGGGGAGCCTTGGTGCAACAGTAAAATTGTTGCCATGTGACCAAAAGGTCACGGGTTCGAATCCTGGAAACTGTCTCTTGCAAAAAACCCGGGACCTCGCATGGCGGGAGTTTCGTGCACCGGGCTATTTTTTTTTAATTAGATTTCTATATTTTAAATATATTTTTTAACTAATAAAAATTATTGGATTTTTTTAATATAAATATAATTTTATATATTTTATTGGGATAATTTAATTAGACTTTATAAAACCTATTCGAAATACCTCATTTAAGTGAGGAGTTCTTTAATTTAATTAAATGCTTAAAAAAATGTTGCTGATACACGGCTCACGCGCGTATCAGTTAAAAGTACATGAATTAAAATGGTCGGTTGTGCTAATAGTTACTTGAATTCTATAGCCGTGGCAGTGACACATATCATCATTAGTGAAGGCAGTTATGTATGACAGTTACTTGAATTCTGTAGCCGTTGTTGTAAATCATGAGTGGTACAAGGCATGGACATTTAGAAGTGATGAGCCTTCTTGTGTGTAAGCCATTTGTAGATTTTTCCTTCTATTGTAAATTATCGCGTTAGTGCAAGGTTGGGCAGTGTAGCCCGTTAATCGTGTGTTGCTTTTGTTTCTGCCTAGGCATGCTTGGCTCTTGCTAGTTATATTCCTTGAAAACATAATCAAGCACAAGACATCAAAAATTGGCTTGGCGTTCGAGTGTACTTGCATAAGCGTGGGACATCTGCAATAATCCCTAGCGTTGCATAACCCTGTGACAGCTGATATCAGAGACAAGTTGTGGTTGTTGTCGTTGACGTTGCAGACATACATTCATGGCAAAAGATTCTAGCAATTCGTTTTCAAGTAACAATGTGGGTGTGTGATCGTATTCTGGAACTTGAAATGAGATTGCGACGTGTGGAAGGATTACCCGGTGCTCCCTCGGGTGCCCAACAGAATCGCTGTGGCAACAAGTTGAGGGCTTGTTGTGTTCTGTTGAAAGCAATGTTGGTTTTGTTGCAAAATTAACAGAATTTGTGGAAAGGTGGACAACTTCTTTGGGGGAAGATTTCAAATCCAAGGTGGGAAGATTCGAGCTTTAGATGAATTTGTTGAAGAAGGCGGTCGGGGTTGGGGTCGACTATGAATGCCTCTTCTTCTTCATCAAAATTCAAAGTCCTTGAACCGAAGGTGTTGGGGTTCAATCAAAGTCCCACATTGGAAAGATTTGATAAAGATCATGGGGTTAAAAGGATGCATGATATCTCCATTGGTATGAAGCATTTTGGGGAGAACCCAAGAGGAAAGTCATGAGGGTCTAAGCCCAAAGTGGACAATATCATGCTATTGTGGAGATATGTGGACATCCTTTGGGCCTAACAAATGGAATGGAGATATCATGCATCCTTTTAACCCCATGATCTTTATCAAATCTTTCCAATGTGGGACTTTGATTGAACCCCAACAATCCTCCCCTCAAACGAAGGACCACAATTACTCTCCTGGTCCGGGCCTTCCCGAGAGCATCTGCTCATCCTGACCTGCTCTGGGACCTCCCCGCAAGCATCCGCACCTGGTCATCTTAACCTATTCCGGGCCTCCCCGCGAGCATTCGGTCACCTTGACCTGCTTCGAGCCTCACTGCGAGCATCCGGTCACCCTGACCTACTCGCCTCCCCGTGAGCATCTGGTCATCCTGACCTGCTCCAAGCCTCCCCGCAATCATCTAGTCATCCTGACCTGCTACGAGCCTCTCCGCGAGTATCCGGTCACCCTGACCTGCTTCGGGACCTTTCTCACAAGCATCCGGTCATCCTGATCTGTTCCGGGCTTCCCCACGAGCAGCTTGATCCATTCAATCTTGACCTGCTTCGGGCCTCCCTGTGAACATCCGGTCACACTGACATACTCGTCTCCTTGCAAGTATCCGATCACAATAGCATGATATTGTGGAGATATGTGGGCATTCTTTGAGCCTAACAAATGGTATCAGAGCCATGGTCCGGACCAAATGTCATGTGGGGTGGCCTTGAACGAAGTTGAGGGTGGGCTCGGAGCAGGTCAGGATGACTGGATGATTGCGGGGAGGCTTGGAGCAGGTCAGGATGACCAGATGCTCGCGGGGAGGCGAGTAGGTCAGGGTGACCGAATGCTCGCAGTGAGACCTGAAGCAGGTCAAGGTGACCGAATGCTCGCGAGGAGGCCCAGACTTTGGGCATAACAGAAGGCATTCTCAAGAACCCGTAGTGCCAAGGAACTCAAAAATTTCTTGTGGGATATGGAGACTTATTTTATGCTACTAAAGTTCCTGATGCAAAAAAGGTGCCCATTGATAACCCACAATCGTGTTGCAAGAAAATGGTATCAAATATCTCGTAGAATCTACCCTTAACTAGCATAGTGAAAGGTAATCCAAGGCCATCTCCCAAAGACCTTGCAAAAGTGTTATAACTCTTAAATCGAATCCTTATACATGATTCTATGGGGTTTCCATTTAGTTAAGGAAATTGAACCAAAAGCAGCATTAATCGGCAAACAAAACCAAATGAAAAAGAATAACAGGAACTCAAATCTAGATGAGCAGTGATTGGATCCACTCAATAATAAACTTACAAAACAAATTCAAATCTATACTCAAAGATTCAACAAGCACTTAGTAAAAAAGAAAGGAAGAAGCATATCTAAGAATTCAGACAATGTAGATCTCAAAATTAAACGGCTACATTAAATTAAAGAAAGTAAAAACGTTGCTGATACAGGGCTCACGCACGTAGATCTCAAAGGAAAAAATATATTAAATAAAAGAGTCCTCTTATACTATTAGCCAGGATCTTGATATGAATTAAAATGGCCGGTTGTGCAAACAGTTTAAAGTAAATAAATAAGAACTAGAATGCCATCTTGTTATGCCGATGTTGTTGTCATATATCCAAAAAGTTCACCTTTACATTGCTAGATTAATTGTAGTAGAACAGAATCTGTAACACGATCCTCTTATGTCCCTTTTATTAGTCCATGCAAAATTTGCACGAAACCTTACTAATTATTTCCAATCACTAGTAGCATATATATAAATCGTTCTGCAAAAAGGAAAGTAAATACCTCATTTTAGTCCCTAAGGAACACGGACTCTCCAGTAGCTACCGCGAAGACAAGGATGCCTCGAGAGCCGCTAGGTTGTCTCATTGATCCCGCCGGTAGCAAATGAAATAACGGAACCCAATGAACTCGCAGGACTGGCACTGGAAGAGAGGCGGCGGCGGATGACGAGCCAAGCGAATCAGGGAATTACACCGAAAGGTGTCTTCGTCAGAGAAAGGGAAGACTACCATCTTCAAGGCAGGTAATGGGTAGAGTTGCAGAGTCAAGCTATGCGCGGCTAGGGAAAAGAAGAAGAAACCCTAACTTTGTAGTTTTTTTTAAGAAGCAAAAATCACGCAGCTTGCTTTCCCGATTTCGTAGAGTGGCAGTGAGAGCGTCTTTGTTTCTTCGAGATGTGAGACTCTTCGTTTCTCGCGGCCATCAAGCCATAGCTAAGTAGACGTCTGCAAAGTGATTCGAGATGTTAACGATAGCTTGACTTTAGTCCCACATTGAAAGTTTTCTCCACGTAGAATGAGAAAAAGAAGATAAAAGAAAGTGATGTGCACCACAACAACTCATACCTTTCTCGGCCTTTTGGCTAAGATCAAGTGTAGTATCTGTTCTTATCAGTTTAATATCTGATACGTGGACCATTGGTTCACTATGATATTAAATTAATTTTTGATTGGTCCCATAACAATAGCTTGCTATTGGGGTTCTTATGTGTCGCCTATATGTTGCACTATTGTATAGGCCAGGCGCACCCTACCAAGTCGGTTTAAATATTAAATTTTGTTATTTAAATCAATAGTGAACTTTTGGCTAGGTTTTTTATTATGTTTTGTTATCATAATATTTAATTAATAATTTAGTTTTTTAAATATGTTTTGTTATCATAATATTTAATTAATAATTTAGTTTTTTAAATATGTTTTGTTATCATAATATTTAATTAATAATTTAGTTTTTTAAATAATTAACTTTAGCAAAATTTAAAATAAATTTATGATAATAAATTTATTTTAAATTTTGCTAAAGTTATTAGTAATTTTTTATTATATAAATAATATGTATTCGTTAATTTTATATTTTAGGATTGAGTGGAAAAGCTTCCATACATATTTTTGGATATTTTTTTGGCTATGATAAAGTGCTATATTTATTTTAATTATTACATTATACTACTGTATTAGCCTGACACACTAAATCTATATGCTACTAATTTATACTTATTCATATATTATATTATTGAAATAATATGTACGCGTGATGACTAAATTAATTTTATTTAATTATTTAAATGTTGAAATTATCTCTACATGTTGGAAGTCAAGGTTATAATATATATACCCATTATGAGTGCGATAGATAGAGATCGTTAGTTGTTAATATCTTTAAATTTATTGCTATGAAAGTTTAAGATACCATGTTAATTTATTCAAATAAAAATGAGACTTTTTGACATAATTTTAAATTTTAAACTAAATGGTGGTTTGAGCAACAAAATAATGAACTAAGTGGTTCAATTTTACCATTTTGTTTACCAGTCACACGATTGCTAAGAATGGAGGTCAGGTTTTGTACTATTTCTTTGAATGGAGATCAATTTTTGTATAATGTCTTGGTTTTTTTTACTCAGACATCTCAATTAGCACGGATAGACGTCTAATCTAGTATAATTCAAATATATGTCATGTGAATAAATGATTGTGTAAAGGAAGTCGAGTGATTCAAAGTAGTCTCTGTATATAGTTTTAAGTTAATTAGAGGAGAATAGATTTATTATAATGAAACATAATCAAATTTCAAGAGATATGAGGGTGATAGATTCTTTACAATGGGAGAGATCAAATTTAAATGGGCACATGCCCGGGAGAAAAAATTGTTCTAACTCCTAGCAACTTAGCGGTCGACAATAAACTAACAAAGTAATTTATATTTATTCAAATAACCTATGAATAGATAATAAAAAAAATACCTACAATGAATATACTCACTTTTTACAGCAATCACCACAAAAATAGATGAATTGACTATTTTATCAGACTATGCATGAATAGTCGTACAAACTCTCTCAAATTACATATCATAATCATTTTGTTAATCTAGTTTTTCTCATTAAATTTAATGTATAAGTTGAACATGACTTTGTTTTTACAAAATGAAATGGTTTGGTACATGAAATAATCATTAGTACCATTTTACTTAAATATCTATGTCAGCGTACTAAATATAAAATTTATCTTAAATTTTATAGACATTTTTTTTACATTAATTACCTTATTTATTCCTTAAATTTATATTTTATGAATAGTACTTTTAATTTCTAGATTTAGGGAATTAAATTCATTCCCTAAATATTAAAATATCATTTAATTTGAAAAAATAAAGGAAATAAATTGGGTAATGAAAAACAAATACTATATAACGAGAGAGAAAAATAATAAAATAATAGAAGAGAGATAAAAATAATAATAATAAAATAAAGATCATGAAAATTTTAGAGTAGTTAATATAATATGAAGTGAAAAATAATTATCTAAATTTAATAAAATAGATGATTTATCCGAAATTTTAAGGATATTATAGAAAAATTGATGTATATGTTCTTAATACCGCGTGAAATAGATAATACTGCCAATAATGTCATGTAAGCAAATTGTTCTACTTAACTAAAGTCAAAATTACAATTAGTTGTCCCGGAGCTACAGTTGTTGGATCGGGGAGGGGGAGTTGAATCGAGAGGGAGTGTCGGGTCAACCAAGGATGACTCCCGGCTACACTCGGTGGCCGACTTCTGATGACTCTTGGCTACGATCGGTGGTCGATTTCCAGCTACTTCCAACTCTAGGCTACGTTTGGTGTCTGATTCCCAGCTACTCCAAGCTACGTTCGTTGGCCAACTCCCGACAACTCCCAACTTCGGGTTACTCCATGCTACCGATTACCAACTGTTGACTCTCGACTCATGCTTCAGCTCCCTCAAACTAAACTGAAACAGTCTCGGCTATTAAGAACTAGAGTAAAGAAGTGTTACACTATTCCTTGAAATAATATGTATGCGTGATGACTAATTTTGTAAAATACCGAAAATGATAAGGGAATTTTTCGAAATTTTTAGAAATTTTTCAGAAATTTTTCGGAGCTCGTATGGACAAGTTAACGGGGACAAAAACAGGGTCCGGGAAAGGCCTGTTTAGGTTACCCTGTTTTAATGAGGAAAAGATTTATTTTCTTTTCCTTTTCCTTTTCTTTTTCTTTTTCTTTATATTTTTCTTTATTTCCTCGCCGTTTCTTTTCTCACTCGCGCACCCGAGCCGCATCCCATTTCTCGCCCGACGCCATCTCCTCCGAGCCCTAACCACGAGCCCCCCGCGCCGGCCGAATCCTTCTTCCCCTCTGCCTCATCGCCTCCTCGCCAACATAGGAGCAAGAGCCGGTCGACTCCCTCTCCTCCTGGAGCACGCGACACGCCGACCCTTTTCCCCTTTTCTTCACTCTGCGGTGCCCTAGATCTGCAGTGTGTCGCCGTTGCACAAAACGCCAGCACGGCGCTGACCATCTCGGGAGTGCTCAAGTCTTTCCTCTCTCTGTGCCCTAGTTCCTCTTGCGTCGCTTGTTCCTGATGCCACCGACGCCGTCATCCCAGCAGTCGCGAGGCCTTCTTGCCCTTTTCCGGCTGCTGATCCAACCCAGACTTGACCTAGCCGTCGAGTGTCCTATTCTTCTTTTCCGATCTGATCTGAGCAAACGTGGCAAGTGCTGTGATTTGCCTTGCTTCTGATGGGCGCCGCTCGATCACATCAGTGACCTCCTGCTTGATCCGATGGTTAACAGTGAGGTAAGATTAGGTTGTAAGATGAATTGTTGATTTGGTTTGTTTTGTTCCAGCAGCTAACAACCCTTAACGGCAGAAATTCCAGCCAGCAACCCTTTGATATCAGTACAAACTAGTGGTTGTGATATTCGACTGAGGCATTCAACTCAGGTGAGTGATATTCCGTTTGTTAGGTTTAATCCTTATGCTAGGATGATTAGGGTTAAGGAACTAACCCTTGTGAACCCACTGATTTTATTTAATTAGGGTTCGTTAATTGTGTTGGGTTGATTAGTTGGATCCAATTTAGAACTTCTTAATTGGATTAGAATTTAGTTTGGCTAGTTGTTGTATGGTAGAATTAGCTAAACTAGACCTTTTGTTTGATAACACAGGACTTTGACACGAGACGAGCATCTCGACGTCGGATTTGGACCAGATTGGATCTTTTCTATTGGAGGCGGGTACTTTTGACTTTTTGTCTTTGATATGCTTAGTAATGAAATTAACATATTGTATCAATTGTGTTTCTTATCTGTTTCGGTTAATCACTACCCAAATCTTGATACATGTTTGATTGATTGATTTGTTTTGCATCCCATGTATACTTTACCTGTCTATACATGCTTATAGGGGTAGTGATATACCATGCTTCACCATGTTCAGGACCTAGGTTTTTATACCTTCTGTGTACCTTTGATTCGATATGATTCGTTGACCTAGGGTGCACTTTTCTATATATATGGATTAGGTCAGGATGTTTATATGGTTATTGCCATGCATCATTTGCATGATTGCATGCTGTGCAATAGTCCGCTCCATTATTGTTGAGCACATCGCCAGTTACATGGATCTGCACACACCACCACTCATGGGTTAGTGGTCGATTCAGGCAGAGTGTGTTGCAGCAGGGACTCTGTTAGGCACCGTTGGTCCGCTCATGGGTAGTGTGACACAACGAGTTATCCGGCAGGGATTTCTCCCCGTCATCGTGTACCGGAGTTGAGAGCATTGCGCTCCCCATCTATGATTTGGGGTAGGAGGATAGGTGTACTCGACATCCCGTCCACTCGGTCACTCATCGGGAGTAGTGGCGACAGAGTGCACGGTTGTCACCCCTACCCACTCGACCTCACTTTTGTATGAGATGATCGTGGCGTCGGGGTGACCAGGGCGCATCATTGGCATCATATGCATGATGCATTTATTGCTGTGTTTGTGTTTTTGCATTTATATGCTGCATATTGTTTGGATACCTATGTTTGACATGCATACAGGATCCCTATACCACTCGGACTGTTTGACCTTATACTCAGGACCTGGTTAGTACAGTATTCTCCTGTTTACTTCAGATGCATTTTTATCTTTCTTATCAGGAGACTGTACGCATGATTAGTGCTAGGTGTTGTTTCTTTACTTTGCATATCAATTGTACCTGCTGAGTGTTGGACTCACCCCGCCTCCATTGTTGTTATTTTCAGGTTGATGCTGTCAGGAGGGAGTTCCAGTCGCTGGTCCCCACAGCACATAGTGCTACTCCTCTGCTGGATTTTGAGTTGTTGTTTTATTTTAGCTTTCCGCTATCAGACTTTGTTTTAGTTTTGTTTTGGACTTTACATATGGATATTGTATGGTATCTTTCCGTTGGATGGACTTTTGGTATGATTTGGATTTACTCTACTACATGCCTGCCTGGACGGCAGAAGAGGTGAGTTCGTCGGGTTTGAGCTTTACGAGTGTAGTTGAGTAGGGTGGTTTTCGAGTCAGAGTATTACTACTTTGTTTGATTATATATAACTGCGTGGATGGTTGTGTGGAATGTGTTTTTATTTATTGTTATTATTCCAGCCGCCTGTGGCTGAGGTATATGAGATGTAGAAAAGTTTTAGATTGTCCGCTGTACAGGGGGGATGCTGCCGAAATTTCTTCGGACAGAGACTCCTCTGGGGCGTGACAATTTAGTGGTATCAGAGCACAGGTATACAATCTTTTGTATTCGTATTTTTGATGTTTGGGATAACCTGATACCAATTTATTTACTTGGTATCAGAGTGTCGAGGTTGGCGATACTTGTTTGATTTATTTTCGTGTTACGGATTTTTGAGATTTGGCTGATACCAATTTATTGGTATCAGAGTGGGTTATGACTCCTGCTTTAGGTATTCTGGATTTTTGGATTAACCCAAGTTTGCGAGTCAAACTGGGTAGTTGTTTGAGTGACATGGATTTTTCCCTTACGATTGTGTTTGGATTTCCGTTTCGGATTTATATGGATTTCCGGTGATTTTTTTATGATCGGAAATTTTGAGGTCAAGTTAGGGACTGGACAGCGATGGAACATCTCCAGACGGCAAATAGGTATGATGTTTATTTTATGATAGTTAGGACATCTATTAGCACTTTATCTTATTACCTGTCTGGTTGTTGTAACCATATTACATGTGATGGGTTAGCCACTGATTTGGGTCGACCCTAATAGAGATCAAGGATTATAGTCTCTGGTGATTTTTCATATCATACTATCAGTAGTTTTAACTTCTGTTACTACTAGTAGGAGATGGAGGCACATACCAGCCTCTGCTATTGTTAGCTGGGTAGTGGATGATACTTACATATTCCTGTTGACTTAGCCAGGAGAGTTTATACTCATATCTTTTGGATATTAGGGTACCAGGTACGATGGAAATTGATCATTGGGGGTTACCATGTTTGATCATTGTTGAGAATGGTTTGAGGTTGAGAGATATTGTGAGATCAGATATTATGATATGTTGATTTCTAATGATTTATGAGAGTAAATGTTATGTGGTTGTCTGATGATCAATTACTAGATATTTGTTTTGATGATCTATTAGTGGATAGCTATTTTGATGATTTATATTTGGGTTGTCATTGATGGTGACATAGTGAGTGTCATTTATGATATTCACATGTTTGATGATTATGGTTGGTGATCAGATTATAAATTGGGTGCTGGAGAGTTTACGGTTGAATGTGCCTATGAGATTTTAATAAATCTGGTCGGTTATGGATAGTTAACAGGATGAAAAAAAAAATTTATATGTTTCCTCTGATATGAGACTATGTGGATAAATAATGATTGATGTTTTGAATGCTAACTTGCCCTCATGGGAAGTAGAGATTTATTCATCTGATATAGTGTGGGCTGATGTTTTTGAGGATGAAGATGAGAGTGTCTTGATGTTCTTAAATTCTGACTTTTTCTTTTGGGTCGTACACATTTATACATATGATATTATGTGGTTGGATATACCTTAGTTGCTTGTGGAGGTATTATTGAAGATATCTTGTTGATTAAATCCGAGACGTAGTATAAGTACATCGGTGGTGTTTTGATGGAGGCATTTTGTCGATTTAACCTGAGTTGTGATATGTACATATGTGTTTGGTGTGGTATCTGAGGTATCTTTTTGATTATGTTTGATATGTGAGTGCACCTGAGTTTAGTATGCTTTATTGGAAGTATATGTTGGTTATACTCTTGGCATAGGTGTATATATGTCATGTGAGGTTGTTTGAGGTGTATTGTCGATTATACCTATGTTGATATATGCACACGGGTTCGGTATGCATTGTTGGAGGTAGCACGATGATTTATGCCTATGTTGTGAGTATGTTTGGTGTGTACTAATTGGAGAATTATGTCGATCATACATATGTTGTGTGAGCATGTGTGCTAGGTGTATACATTGGTAGCAGTATGATGATTTTACTTATACTGAATGCAGAATGTGGAGTGAATGCATTATGTCATTTGTTGAATTAACCCATCAACTAATTTTCCTATCAGTGGATGACCCACTAGGATGCTGATAGAGTTGATGATGGATTTGATTAGTTACTAGGTTGTTATATCCTAGGCTAACCACAGCGAATTGTGGTAGAGAGATTTTGTACAGTCTAGGTGCCTTGGGGTACTTAGGTATTGTTTTGTGGTGGAGCGTTGCTCCCACATATCACGGATTGCTGGTAGCGGAGCATTGCTCCTATATTTATTGCAGATACATATTTCAGATTATTTGTGGTGGAGTGTTGCTCCCACATATTGAGGATTTCTTGTGGTAGAGCGTTGCTCCCACATATGTGATGTTTCCTGTAATGGAGCGTTGCTCTCACACTGGAGGATTTATTCTTTGGTGATTTATGTTGTTGATGATAAGATATTTCGATTTATTATCGGAGATTTTATGGATAGGAATGTCTGTTATACGGACATTTTATGTCTTGGGTTTTGCCATATAGGCTTACAGTGCCTTAGAGGTTTTTAGAGACTTGGTGATTTTGGTATTTCCAGGATGTTTGGATAGGTTTCTATTGTCTTTGTGGACGATGTTGTGATCTATTTCGGATCTGCGGTGAGTAGCGCATATCATTTTTGCATATCAACTGTACCTGCTGAGTGTTGGACTCACCCCGCCTCCATTGTTATTATTTTCAGGTTGATGCTGTCAGGAGGGAGTTCCAGTCGCTGGTCCCCACAGCACGTAGTGCTACTCCTCTGCTGGTTTTTGAGTTGTTGTTTTATTTTAGCTTTTCGCTATCAGACTTTGTTTTAGTTATGTTTTGGATTATTCTGCTTATGGATATTGTATGGATTTTATTATTGCGATGGATTTGGATTTGGATTTTATTCTACTACATGCCTGCCTGGAGGACAGAAGAGGTGAGTTCGTCGGATTTGAGTTTTACGAGTGTAGTGGAGTAGGGTGGATTTCGAGTCAGAGTATTATTTTTACTGTTTAATTATCTTAACTGCGTGGTTGTGACAGCCAGAGGCTGAATAGATTATATATAACTGCGTGGTGATGTTTTATTTTGTTGTTATTATTCCAGCCGCCTGTGGCTGAGGTATTTGTGAGATGTAGAAAAGTTTCAGATTGTCCACCGTACAGGGGAGATGCTGCCGAAATTTTCTCGAACAGGGACTCCTCTGGGGCGTGACAATTTAGTGGTATCAGAGCCAATAGAAGATGTTTCGATGGGAACATCTATATGCGAAGTTCAGTAGTGCATTTTGGGTTTGTCTTATGTGAGATGTTTGAGCCACACGTCACCAATAGAAGTATGCCGTGGTTCCACATGAGATCGAGATTGTTACCGTCGGGAGTAGACGGAGTCAATAGAAGAGGCTTGCAACCTCCTTTGTTTGGCCGATATTTCCTGAGATACGTTGAGGGTTTCTCACGGATTGCTATGCTACCTACACGCCTGACCATAAAATGTATGAAGTTTACTTGGATTGAGGATTGCAAGATCAGCTTCTAGGAGTTGAAGCGGAGACTAGTGTCGGCTTCGATTTTTGGTTTTTACCTTCTGGAGAGGACGGATTTGTCCTCTACACTGACGCGTTTCTACAGGGTATGGGTGCTGTTCTGGTGCAGCACGGTAGAGTATTCTTATATGCTTCTCGATAGTTGAGGGAGCCTGAGAAGAAAATACTCAGTTCATGATCTGGAGATGACCGCTATTATTTTTTGCCCTGAAGATTTGGCGGCAGTACCTGTATGATATTACATTGAGATTCTCACTGACCATCGGAGTCTCAAATATCTGTTCACTCAGAAGGAACTTAATCTTCGACCGAGAAGATAGATGGAGTTCCTGAATGATTATGATTGTACCATTAGCTATCACCTGGGAAAAGCTAATGTGGTTACCAATGCACTTAGCTAGAGGTCCAGAGGGACTTTAGCTTGCCACCGAGTTGTGGTCACAGATTTGATTAAGGATTTCTCTGAGTTAGACATTGAGGAGCAGGGACAGACAGAGCAGGGAATTCTTGTTACGATGGTTGCTCAGTCGTCGATCAGGAAGAGAATCCGAGAGACCCAGTTGTTGAGACCTCATAGAGCTCAACGTGAGGCAAAGTGGTCCATATTATCAGACAGAGGATGTTAGAGGCATAAGACTGTCAGAAGTGTTATGCTGACCGGAGTCGGAGACCCTTAGAGTTCTCCATTTGCGACCAGGTATTTCTGCGAGTTTCACCCACGAAAGGGGTGAAGAGATTGGCCTCAGGGGTAAGCTAGCTCCGCGATAAATTGGACCTTTCCAGATCTCGGAAAGGATTGGAGCAGTAGCTTATCGGGTGGCACTATTGCCGTCTTTAGCAGGCGTTCACGTCGTATTCCACGTATCTATGCTGAGGAGATACATACCTGATCCGACGCATGTGCTGATAGATATTCCAGTTCCAGTTAAGCCTGACATTACTTATGAGGAGGTTCCGGTACGGATTTTGGATCGGAAAGAGTGTAAGTTGTGGAACAAGACTATCCGGCTGGTTAAAGTCGGATGACAGCATCATTCAGACGAGGAGGTTACTTGGGAGCTTGAGGATATTATCCGAGCTCGATATCCCCACCTTTTCACTTGAGGTATATGATATGTTTACCTTTCAGCATTTATACTTTATATCTGTTGTTAGTACTTGCTGATGGTAGATAACGAAATTTGGGGACCAAATTTTTATTAGTGGGGGAGAATGTAAAATACCGAAAATGATAAGGGAATTTTCCGGAATTTTTAGAAATTTTTCGGGAATTTTTCGGAGCTCGTATGGACAAGTTAACGGGGACAAAAACAGGGTCCGGGAAAGGCCTGTTTAGGTTACCCTGTTTTAATGAGGAAAAGATTTATTTTCTTTTCTTTTTCTTTTTCTTTATATTTTTCTTTATTTCCTCGCCGTTTATTTTCTCACTCGCGCACCCGAGCCGCATCCCATTTCTCGCCCGACGCCATCTCCTCCGAGCCCTAACCACGAGCCCCCCGCGCCGGTCGAATCCTTCTTCCCCTCTGCCTCATCTCCTCCTCGCCAACACCGGAGCAAGAGTCGGTCGACTCCCTCTCCTCCTGGAGCACGCGACACGCCGACCCTTTTCCCCTTTTCTTCACTCTGCGGTGCCCTAGATCTGCAGCGTGTCGCCGTTGCACAAAACGCCAGCACGGCGCTGACCATCTCGGGAGTGCTCAAGTCTTTCCTCTCTCTGTGCCCTAGTTCCTCTTGCGTCGCTTGTTCCTGATGCCACCAACGCCGTCATCCCAGCAGTCGCGAGGCCTTCTTGCCCTTTTCCGGCTGCTGATCCAACCCAGACTTGACCTAGCCGTCGAGTGTCCTATTCTTCTTTTCCGATCTGATCTGAGCAAACGTGGCAAGTGCTGTGATTTGCCTTGCTTCTGATGGGGGCCGCTCGATCACATCAGTGACCTCCTGCTTGATCCGATGGTTAAGGTAAGATTAGGTTGTAAGATGAATTGTTGATTTGGTTTGTTTTGTTCCAGCAGCTAACAACCCTTAACGGCAGAAATTCCAGCCAGCAACCCTTTGATATCAGTACAAACTAGTGGTTGTGATATTCGACTGAGGCATTCAACTCAGGTGAGTGATATTCCGTTTGTTAGGTTTAATCCTTATGCTAGGATGATTAGGGTTAAGGAACTAACCCTTGTGAACCCACTGATTTTATTTAATTAGGGTTCGTTAATTGTGTTGGGTTGATTAGTTGGATCCAATTTAGAACTTCTTAATTGGATTAGAATTTAGTTTGGCTAGTTGTTGTATGGTAGAATTAGCTAAACTAGACCTTTTGTTTGATAACACAGGACTTTGACGCGAGATGAGCATCTCGACGTCGGATTTGGACCAGATTGGATCCTTTCTATTGGAGGCGGGTACTTTTGACTTTTTGTCTTTGATATGCTTAGTAATGAAATTAACATATTGCATCAATTGTGTTTCTTATCTGTTTCGGTTAATCACTACCCAAATCTTGATACATGTTTGATTGATTGATTTGTTTTGCATCCCATGTATACTTTACCTGTCTATACATGCTTATAGGGGTAGTGATATACCATGCTTCACCATGTTCAGGACCTAGGTTTTTATACCTTCTGTGTACCTTTGATTCGATATGATTCGTTGACCTAAGGTGCACTTTTCTATATATATGGATTAGGTCAGGATGTTTATATGGTTATTGCCATGCATCATTTGCATGATTGCATGCTGTGCGATAGTCCGCTCCATTATTGTTGAGCACATCGCCAGTTACATGGATCTGCACACCACCACTCATGGTGGTCGATTCAGCAGAGTGTGTTGCAGCAGGGACTCTGTTAGGCACCGTTGGTCCGCTCATGGGTAGTGTGACACAACGAGTTATCCGACAGGATTCCTCCCCGTCATCGTGTACTTGAGAGCATTGCGCCCCCATCTATGATTTGGGGTAGGAGGATAGGTGTACTCGACAACATCCCGTCCACCGGTCACTCATCGGGAGTAGTGACGACAGAGTGCAGGTTGTCACATCCCTACACTCGACCTCACTTTTGTATGAGATGATCGATGGCGTCGGGGTGACCAGGGCGCATCATTGGCATCATACATGATGCATTTATTGCTGTGTTTGTGTTTTTGCATTTATATGCTGCATATTGTTTGGATACCTATGTTTGACATGCATACAGGATCCCTACACTCGGACTGTTTGACCTTATACTCGGGACCTGGTTAGTACAGTTCCTGTTTACTTCGGATGCATTTTATCTTTCTTATCGAGTACGCATGATTAGTACTAGGTGTTGTTTCTTTACTTTGCATATCAATTGTACCTGCTGAGTGTTGGACTCACCCCGCCTCCATTGTTGTTATTTTCAGGTTGATGCTGTCAGGAGGGAGTTCCAGTCGCTGGTCCCCACAGCACATAGTGCTACTCCTCTGCTGGATTTTGAGTTGTTGTTTTATTTTAGCTTTCCGCTATCAGACTTTGTTTTAGTTTTGTTTTGGACTTTACATATGGATATTGTATGGTATCTTTCCGTTGGATGGACTTTTGGTATGATTTGGATTTACTCTACTACATGCCTGCCTGGACGGCAGAAGAGGTGAGTTCGTCGGGTTTGAGCTTTACGAGTGTAGTTGAGTAGGGTGGTTTTCGAGTTAGAGTATTACTACTTTGTTTGATTATATATAACTGCGTGGATGGTTGTGTGGAATGTGTTTTTATTTATTGTTATTATTCCAGCCGCCTGTGGCTGAGGTATATGAGATGTAGAAAAGTTTCAGATTGTCCGCTGTACAGGGGGGATGCTGCCGAAATTTCTTCGGACAGGGACTCCTCTGGGGCGTAACAAATTTTCTATAATTATTTGAACGTGTAGAAAGCTGCATGTTGGAAGTCAAGGTTATATAATATATACCCATGTGAGAGTCCGATAGAGATCGTTAGTTGTTAATATCTTTAAATTTAATGCTATGAAAGTTTAAGATACCTCGTTAATTTATTCAAATAAAAATGGGACTTTTTGACATTATTTTAAATTTTAAAGTAAATGGTGGTTTGAGCAACAAAATAACGAACTAAGTGGTTCAATTTTACCATTTTGTTTACTGGTCACACGATTGCTAAGAGTGGAGGTCAGGTTTTGTTCAATTTCTTTGAATGAAGATCAATTTTTGTAAAATGACTTGTTTTTTTTTAATCAGACATCTCAATCAGCAATGAAAGACGTCTAATCTAGTATAATTCGAACATATGTCTTGTGAATAAATAATTGTGCGGAGGAGGTCGAGTATTCAATATGGTCTCCATATACAATATCCAGTTAATTATAGGATGAGAGTGATAGATTTATTACAATGAAATAGAAATCAAATCTCGTTGGACACATGTCCTGGAGAAAAAATTTCTCCTAATCCTCGCCACTTGATGGTCAGCTATAAACTGACCAGGTGAGGTAGCAAATGAAGTAGAGAGGAACAGAGAGTGGTGGATTCAATTCATTCTCTTCATCTTCTCGATCATCCTTCGTCGAAGCTCTGATCATGCCCAGGATTTGAGAGTGCTTCCGCTGTGCATTCTTTGTTTTGATATTGCTGATTGATCCCACCGGATCAGAGCTCATCTGATCAATCTTCGTTATTCTATAAGATCTAGATTACTTTGCTAGGATCTATGAGTGTTTTGAGGTATTCCCAGCTCACCTGAGTCCATTTCTTCTCTTCATTTCTTTTCTAAATTTTGTTATGTTGTTCTATTTCCAGTATAGTTTTAAGATCTGTAGTCGTTTAATTTTGAGATCTACATTGTCTGAGTTAGTTGAATTCTTAGATCTGCTTCTTCCTTTCGTTTTTACTGAGTGCTTGTTGAATCTCTGAGTATAGATCTGAATTTGTTTTTGAGTGGATCCAGTCATTGCTCATCTGGATTTGAGTTCTTGTTATTCTTTTTCATTTGGTTTTGTTCGCCGATTAATACTGCTTTTGGTTCAATTTCCTTAACTAAACGGAAACCCCATAGAAGCATGTATAAGGATTTGATTTAACAGTTATAACACTTTTGCAAGGTCTTTGGGAGATGAACTTGGGTTACCTTTCACTATGCTAGTTAAGGGTAGATTCTAAGATATATTTAATTCCATTTTCTTGCGACACGATTGTAGGTTATCAAATTTGGCGCCGTTGCCGGAGACCTTTGAGTTAGTTGCAGCTCTTAGATTGATAACTGTTGCATTGTTGTTACTTTGTTTGTGTTTCTTGGCAGTCGCTGTGTAAGTGCAGTTTATGACTAGAAGCTCCACGAATTCTAGCAGTAAATTGATTCCTTTTGATTCAGATATTTAAAGAACTTGTGCACACCGCAGGGCTAAAAGGGAACTGTCATCCATCCTTGTTTCTGATAATAGTTCTGAAATTTTGAGTTCTGGGAGAAGAATGGCACGAAATAGCAATCAAACACTGAGGGATTTGGCATCATCTAATGGTTCAAACTAACCTCTATGCATCCAGTATCTAGAATTGGAGGTCGAGTTTGAGCTTAGATCAGGGATTATTCATTTGCTTCCTAAGTTTCATGGACTTGTGGGTGAAGATCCCAATAGGCATTTGGAAGAATTTCATATTGTTTGTTCCACATTGAAACCTCATGGAGTTTCAGAGGAGGTGGTTAAGCTCAGGGCCTTTCCATTTTCTCTGGTTGATATTACTAAAGATTGGTTCTATTATCTCCCTTCAGGTACGGTCACTAGTTGGAATGACATGCGAAGAATGTTTAATTTTTCCCTGCCTCTAGAACAAATGCAATCAGAAAAAACATCAGTGGAATCCAACAAGTTAATGGTGAGATACTCTATGAGTATTGGGAGAGGTTCAAAAGGTTATGTGCTAATTGTCCACAACACCAAATAAGTGAACAGTCGCTTATTCAATATTTCTATGAGGGGTTGTTGAATATGGATAGAAGTTTGATTGATGCTGCTAGTGGTGGTGCATTGGTTAATAAGACTCTTATAGAAGCTAAGTAATTAATTGAAACCATAGTTGAAAATTATCAACAATTTGGTACAAATCATGTAGTAGTAGCAAGGGGGGTTCATGAAGCTCAAATAGTTTCTGCCGATCAGGATCGGGCGGTGAGCAGAATGGAGGAGATGTTGTCTAAGATGGAATTAGTCACAAGGCAGTTAACATCACACCAACAACAACTGTCTTCTACAGAATTAGTTCAAGCAATGAGAGCTTGTGGTATTTGCTCTAGTACTCTTCATTTAGCTGATACTTGTCCAGCCTTACAACTTGAGGATGTGTCTTGGATGCATGAACAATCATTAGCCACAGTGAATACATTTCCAGGCAGACCTCATTATCAACAAAATCAGCAACAAAGGAGATATGATCCCTTATCCTCTACTTATAATCCTGGATGGAGAGGCCATCCAAACTTGAGGTATGGCAATCCAATGGTAGCTCAACAACCAAATAGTCAGCCATATCAGAGCTTCTATCAGAGAGCTCCTGGTTTTTATCAAAATTCTGTTCCAAACAGATTCCAGTAGCAAGGAGGTTTCTAGCAATCTTATCAGCAACCTCATAATTCTCAACAGAATTTTCAACAGTCATCAAGATAACTTTTACTTACTAACCAACCAGAATCATCAAGTCAAGACTTGAAGGAACTTTTGCAACAGATGTTATTAGGTCGGCAGCAAACTCAAGCTGCATTACAGAATTTAGGACAGCAGCTCAGCCAGTTAGCTTCAAATTCTAGACAATCCATTCTGGGCAGTTACAAACATTAAGCTCTAGTCAGTTACTTTCTCAAGTGATACCAAAACCAAGGGGTAATGTGAGTGCTAATAACCCTCAGGAGTGGTTGGTCCACTACTGAACCAAAAGAAAAAAATCTGGACGGAAAAGCACGGATTGTTGACCCAGCTCAGCAGCTTTAGTTTGGAACTATACCAAGTGAGCTCTTGCCTTCCAATAAGCCATCAAGTTCACAAGACTTAGTGCCCTTTTCAAAACCAACCTTGAGTGTCTCTACCATTCCCTCATACAGTAGTACAACCTAAGAAGGATACAAGTCTAGAGAAGGCTAGGGAATTCCAAGAGCTAATGAATATTTTCAGTAAAGTAGAAGTTAACATACCTCTGCTACAAGTGATTAAGAATATTCCTAAATATGCTAAATTTTTGAAGGATTTATGTGTTCAAAAGAGGAAGTTGAAAGGTAATGAATTGGTGAGCATGGGTAAGAATGTTTCTGCTTTATTTCAACCTATGCCACAGAAGTGCTAAGATCCTGGAGTGTTCACTATACCATGTGTGATTGGTGAAAGTAATTTTGGAGATGCCATGCTTTATTTGGGGGCATCCATCAATGTAATGCCCAAATCTATTTTTCAAGCCCTTAGGATTGGACCAATACAACCAACAGGCCCGGCCCAGAGGCAGGGCCATCCTGGGCGATTGCCCAGGACCCCAACTTTGGGAGGGCCCATAAATATTAAATATTTATATAATATATATATATATATATTAATTATTTTAAAAATTAAGTTTTATAATTTTTCACTGTTGCACCTTGTCTTTCGCCGCCGCACAACCTCAACTTCTTGGAGGGGCCCACAACTTTTAACTTTTAAATGATTATATATATATATATATATATATATATATATATATATATATATATATTAATTATTTTAAGAATTAGGTTTGGTAAACTGTTGTCTGATTTTTGTTTGCTCTCTTTTCTACTAGCGACTCCATGAGACCGCGACGGCATCATAGCGAGGCTGTGACTTTGCCACTTCTTTACACAGCTGCACCACCACCTCCGACACGTTGCTCCTGGAGGTTTTGAGGTTACGGTGCGGAGGTTTGCGAGTTGCGACGGTTGCGGACTGTCATCTACAGATCTACTCATCTTTTTCATCCACGTATAATTATTTTAATTGATTTAAATTATAGTTTTATTCAGTTTATTTAAATTATAGTTTTACAATTATTGTAATGAAAACATTTGGTGAAATGATAATATTTGAAAATATATTTGATTTTTTGTTTGATTCGAAAACATTAAAATCATTAGATAATAATGAGTTGAGAAAATATTGTATTAACATCCACTTTTACGCATGAAAATTTATTAGATGTTGAGTTAGATGATTTGTTTACGGAATTAAAAATATTACAAGTAACTTTACCAAATGAGATAATGTCGCAATTGATATTTTTAATTTTATGAAAAATATAGATTATTATCCAAATGTTGCAATTACTTAGAAAATATTGTTAACTATGTCTGTTACCGTAAGATCAACTGAAAGGAGTTTCTCGAAATTAAAATTGTTAAGAATATACATGAGATCAATAATATCACAAAGAGATTGCATGGATTAATAATTTTATCTATTGAAAAAGAGATTTTAGAAAATCTTGAAATTAATAATATTATAGATGATTTTGCATCTAGAAAAACTAAAAGAAGCCATTATAAATAATTTTTACTTTATGAAAAAAAAATTAAGGGTCTATTTTGATTGTTTCGCCCCGGGCCCCCTGATTGTTAGGACCGGGGCTGACAACCAACAAAAATAGTAATTCAGCTTGCTAACAGAAGTTTCGCTCATCCTATGGGAGTGTTGGAAGATGTGTTGGTCAGGGTGAGGAATTTAATCTTTCCAGCTGACTTTTATGTTTTAGATATGGAGGGAGATACTCTATCTAGTCAAGTGCCAATAATCCTTGGGAGGACATTTTTAAAAACTGCTAGGACTAAAATCGATGCCCATGCAAGGACCTTTTCAATGGAATTTGGAGATACTAAAGTCCAATTTAATGCTCATGATACTATGAAGTATCCAACAGAAAATTATTCCATACTTAGCATTGAAGTTTTTGGTGAACTAGAAGTGGGTTCAGATATTGTTCTGCTTGATGTTGGTGATTTTCTTAAATATTAAGATTATGGTTTGGGTGATGGTCTAGATCCTATTCTGAAAGCTGATGTTGATCCAGAATTTGCACCAGCAACTGAGAATTCTGTTCCATCAATTGATGAGGATCCAAATTCTTTCTAGCTGTACAATTTTATCGAGCAACAAATTCTGTTCTGGAATCTGTTTCGAAGCAGCTCTGTTCATTGGAGGAGAGTTCTACACAAATATTGTCTTCAATCTTAAAGCCACCAAAGCTGGAATTAAAAGTTCTTCCTGATCATTTGAAGTATGCTTTATCTAAGAGAGAAAGAACAACTACCGGCTATCATTGCCAATGGACTTGAACTTGATCAAGAGAATAAGCAATTAGAGATTTTGAGACGCCATCAGCAAGCTATTTGCTGGACTTTAGCAGACATAGATGGGATTGACTCTTCCATTTGTATGTATAGAATTTTGTTGGAGGATGGAGTTAGACCAGAGAGGCAACCACAAAGAAGACTCAATTCCCTTATACTTGACGTGGTCAAGAAAGATGTGGTGAAGTTGCTGCAAGCTGGAATTATTTATCCCATTTCAGATAACATGTGGGTAAGTCCAGTTCAAGTGGTACTTAAGAAGTCTGGAGTGACTATAGTGGCAAATGAAGCGAATGAGTTGATCGCTATAAGAGTGTAAAATAGTTGGAGAGTTTGCATTGATTACTGAGGACTCGATCATTCAACAAAAAAAGACCATTTTCCTTTGTCATTTATTGATCAGATGCTAGAAAGGCTGGAAGGGAAGACACACAATTATTTTTTGGATGATCATTCCAGTTATTTTTAGATTTGTATAGCATTAGAGGATCAGGATAAGACTACCTTTACATTCCAATTCGAGACCTTTGTTTATAGGAGGGTGTCGTTTGGACTTTGCAATGCTCTAGGTACATTCCAGAGATGAATGGTGAGTATCTTCACTAATCTTTTAGAGCATTATATGGAGGTATTTATGGATGATTTTATTGTCTATGGTTCGTCATTTGATACATGTTTGGATAGTCTTTTTCTTGTTTTGAAAAGATGTGTAGAGAAGAATTTGGTTTTGAATTTTGAGAAGTATCATTTCATGGTTGAGCATGGTATAGTGTTAGGACATATCATTTCTAGGAGAGGTATTGAGGTGGATCCAGCTAAAATTAGTTCTATTATTGCTTTATCTCATCCCACATGCATGCGGGGCGTTTGATCTTTTCTTGGACATGTAGGATTTTACAGGAGGTTCATTAGAGATTTTAGTACCATTGATCTACCATTGTCATTGTTGTTACAAAAGGATGTGGAGTTTGTTTTTGATGAAAAATGCAAAGTTGCCTTTGATAGACTCAGGGAGGCTCTCACCTCTGCCACTGTTATGTGTGCTCCTGATTGGATATTTCCTTTTGTGTTTATGTGTGATGCTTCAGATTTTGCAGGTGGAGTAGTTTTGACTCAGAGGTAGGTGGAGCACCCTATGCCTTGAGGACATTAGACTTTTCCCAAAGCAACTACATCATGACAGAAAAAGAGATTTTAGCTATTGTGTTTGCTTTAGACAAGTTTCGGTCCTATCTTCTTTGTTCTCATGTGATTATTTTTTCTGACCAAGTAGCCCTCAAGTTTCTCCTCAATAAGCCAAATGCAAAGCTTAGGTTGATTCGATGGATGCTTCTGCTTCAAGAATTTGATATTGAGATACGAGATAGGAGTGAGAGGGAGAACTTGGTGGTAGATCAGGTCACGCCCCGGAGGAGTCCCTGTCCGAAGAAATTTCGGCAGCATCTCCCCTGTACGGCGGACAATCTGAAACTTTACTACATCACCATATACCTCAGCCACATGCGGCTGGAATAAATAACAATAATAAACAAACCACAACATATAGACATCCACGCAGTTTAATAAGCAATGATAATAAGACTCAAAATCCACCCTACTCAACTACACCCATAAAACTTAAAACCGATATCCTACTCCACTACACTCATAAAACATAAATCCGACGATCAAATCAACTTACCTCTTCTGCCATCTAGGCAGGCATATAGTAAAACAAATCCAATTAAAAACCCATCGACAAGTACAATCCATACAAGCTCCAAGTATCAAAACAAAACCAGTCCAAACATAGTCTAGTACATAAACCAAAATATAAATAAACATCCTCGTGGCTGCAGGGGACTAGCAACTGGAACTCTCTCTTGACAGCATCAACCTGAAAATAGTAAATATCCACGGGGTGAGTCAACTCCTCAGCGGGTAACAACTGATATACATAGTAGAGAAATAACATCTAGCACTAATCATGCGTATAGTCTCCTGATATAAGAAGGATAAAATGCAACTGTAGTAAACAGGAGAAAACTGTACTAACCAGGACCTGATACAAGGATAACAGTCCGAGAGGTATAGAAATCCTGTATGCATGTCAAGCATGGCCATCCAACCAAAATGTAGCAAATAAATGCAGCAAACACAATCACAAGAAATAAATGCATCAATGCGTATGATGCCAATGATGCGTCCTGGTCACCCCTGACACCAGTCAACCATCTCACACACAATAGTGAGACAGAGTGGGTAGGGCTGTGACAACCGTGCACTCTGTCGTCACTGCTCCTGATGAGTGACCGAGTGGACGGGATGTTGTTGGAGTACACCTATCCTCCTGCCCCAAATCATAAATGGGGGAGCGCAATGCTCTCATCTCCCGGTACACAATGACGGGGAGGAATCTCTGCCGACCACCACGCTGCGTCACACTACCCATGAGCAGACCAACGGAGCCAAACAAAGTCCCTGCTGCAACACACTCTGCCTGAATCGACCACTAACCCATGAGTGGTGGTGTGTGCAGATCCATGTAACTGGCGATGTGCTCAACAATAATGGAGCGGACTATCGCACAGCATGCAATCATGCGAATGGTGCATGGCACTAACCATGGAAATATCCTGAGCTAAACCATATGTATATAGAAGGTGCACCTTAGGTCAATGAATCAAATCAAAGGTACACAGATAAGATAAGGTATAAAACCTAGGTCCTGAACATGGTGAAGCATGATATATCACTACCCCCTATAAGCATGTATAAGCAGGTAAGAAATAACATGAGATGCAAAACAGGTATCAACCAAGCATGTAACAAGTATCGGGTAGTGACTAACCGAAACAGATAAGAAACATAATTATTGTAATTTGTTAAATTCACTACTATGCATATCAAACGACATAAAGTCAGAAGTACCCGCCTCCGATCGAAAAGGTCCAATCCGACGTCGAGATACTCGTCTCGCGTCAAAGTCCTGTGTTACCAATTGAATATATTTTTATTTAGCTACTTTCTTTAAAATAGCTAAATAAACTCTTTAACCCTAAATTAGGGCAAATCCCTAATCAACACAAACCTAATTCAACCCATACATAATCAACAGCATATATCAAATTCATATGCCTTACCTTAAACTCACAGCCGTTTATCACTGTTGGAAGTAGGGTCATTGCTGCTGGAATCTACCTGCTACTGGAGCTAAGAACAATCCTCAGCAACCCTACTAGAAATCTTTCCCACTAGTCATATCAGATTGAGATAAAAAAAAAATAGAGATAACAATTCCAACAATGACCAAATTCAAACCCACCTTACCTTCAAAATCGCTGGAGATCAGAGAGTAAGAAAAATAAGGATTCGCCACTGATGCTAGGGCACAAGGGAAAAATGGCAGTCAACACTAAGGCAGGGGGAAAGAGGGCCTAGCTCCGTGCTCCTTGCTCCTGTCCAAAACCAATCCGAGTAGAGACACGGCGGTGAGAAACTGAGAACAGAGGGGAGAAGCAAACTCACCCTCGGCAGTGGCACGCAAAGGAAAACTAGGGCTCGGCTCGGCCCTTGGTTGAAGGTTTGCAACGGCGACCGTGAGTCGGAACTAGGGCAGAGGGAAGATGGTTGCCGACACTAGGGTTTCCTTGGCCAAGGGCTTGTACGCGGGAAAGGGAGGCGTCGGCGCTGGGTCGGCATTGCTTCGTGCGGTGTCGGCTGTGGCGGCAGCTCGGGAAGGAAATGGAGGAAGAGAAAAAAGAGGAAACCGCTTGGCGGTTAGGGCTCGGAGGAGGGCGTCGGGCGCGCAGGGAAAGGAGGAGAAGTCGGGCACGGGTTCGGCGTCGAGGGAAGGAAACAGCGCGGAAAAAGAAAAATAAGGAAAAGAAAATAGAAAAAGAAAAAATAAATCAAATTTTTCCTCGCTTAAATGGGTCGCTTAAACAGGCTTTTTTCCCGGCCCCGTTTTTATCCCTGTAAACTCATTCGTACGAGCTCCGAAAAATTCCAAAAAATTCCTGAAAATTCCCTTATTAATTTTCGCCTATTTTCGGTATTTTACAGATCATTTGAGCAGGATTAAGGGTGAGGTAGATCTTGCACCGATTGTTGATTCATTTCCTGATGAGCATCTCTTTCAGCTCCAAGGTAAGGTGCTATGGTATGCACACGTTGTTAACTACTTGGTAGCTAATGTTTTTCCTACACACTTCTCTAGATTTCAATGTGATTAATTAAAGAGTGATGCAAAGTATTTTGTGTGGGATGATCCTTATCTTTGGAAATTTGGTAGTGACCAAGTAGTGAGGAGGTGTGTATCTGATGATGAGTTCTAATCTATACTTTTTTTTTTTGTCATTCACTTGCATGTGAAGGACATTTTGGTCCTCAACGTACAACTAGGAAAGTTTTAGGTTTGGGACTTTATTGGCCTACCTTGTTTAGGGATGCTTTTGAGTTTCATAAGGCTTGTTAGCATTGCCAAAAGATCGGGAATATAGGACGTAAGCATGAAATGCCTCAACAATCTATTTTATTTTGTGAGATCTTTGATGTGTGGGGTATTGATTTTATAGGTCCTTTTCCCATTTCATTTGGTTTTGCTTATATATTATTAGCTGTCGATTATATATCAAAATGGGTGAAGGTTATTTCTACCAGGACTGATGATTCTTTTATGGTTGTGAGCTTTGTCAGGTCTCATCTATTTTGCAAGTTTGACTTGCCTAGGGCCATCATTAGTGATCAAGCTAAGAATCCCATTTTTGAAATAAGCACATGAAGGCACTCATGAGTAACTATGGTGTAGTTCACAGGGTATCTACTCCTTATCATCCACAAACAAATGGTCAAGCTGAGGTGTCTAATAGGGAGATTAAACAAATTCTTGAAAAAACGGTGAATCCGAATAGGAAAGATTAGAGTATGAGGCTTGATGATGCTTTATGGGCTTATAGGACAACTTACAAGGCTCTTATTGGGATGCCACTTTTCCAAATTGATTTTGGAAAAGCTTGCCACTTACCAGTGGAGGTGGAGCATAGAGCATATTGGGCCGTGAAGTCTTGTAACATGAATTTGAAGGATGCCGGGTGTGAAAGGAAGTTACAATTGCAAGAGCTTGAGGAGCTTACATTGGATGCCTATGAAAGTTCTCAGATTTATAAGGGAAAGCTAAAGTTTTTCATGACAAGCAGA
The DNA here is from genome assembly GCF_018446385.1 of Zingiber officinale. Classification (NCBI taxonomy): domain Eukaryota; kingdom Viridiplantae; phylum Streptophyta; class Magnoliopsida; order Zingiberales; family Zingiberaceae; genus Zingiber; species Zingiber officinale. The sequence goes on from NC_056001.1 coordinate 4,209,170, forward strand.
TTTTGAGGAAGGATTTTTGTGTAGGGGATAAGGTTCTCTTGTTTAATTCTAGACATAAATTGATCAAAAGTAAGTTGAAGTCAAGGTGGGACGGTCCTTTTTGTGTTACTAATGTTTTTCCTTATGGTGTGGTGGAGTTGCAGGAATCTGCTACAGGAAGAGTTTTTAAGGTTAATGGACATCGTCTCAAGGTGTTTCATGAAGGTGTTGAAGAAGCGTCCAAGGAGAAGTTGAGCTTTGAAGAGGCTATCTACCCAACTTGAGGAAAAGGGGAGTGTCTTCTCTTTTTCTTTTCTTTTAATAAATTCTTATTTCCTTTTTGCAACTATTATTTGAATTTCAGCAGTTTAGTTGTTTTGGGTTTTCATTTCATGGGCAATAATGGTTGTTTCTTTGAGTAGTATTGATGATGTGTTCAGATTTGTAAAGGGTTTTAGATATGTTCCATCAATACTAGAATCTTTTGGCATGATTGGTTAAGTAACTTCATGTGTTCAGTTGGCAAGGTGGTGGATTTTAACTTGAATAGTTGAGTTCATTTAATACTCAGTAAGGACTATTTCAGAACATTTGTTTACCCCCTGTTGTGTGACATGCACTTTTAGCATGGAACTCTAGAATTTGCCTTGCTTTTATTTGAAATTACAATTGACAAACATTAGGCATGAGAATGATGAAGGATTTTCTATTCTTTGGACTTCTTTTCACAAATCTTTCTTAATTGATCTTCTTTCTTTTCTTGTGCTAATTTCATTGGTATGCTGGGAATGACTTGATGAGTTCCTTTGTTTGAGACGAACAACATTCTAAGTGTGGGGGAGGTGCAAATCATTTGTTACAGTGGAGTTTAGATTTTTGTTGATGAAATTGGAATTAGTTCTTTCTGGATTTCAGATGTTAAGAGTTTAATATAAATTTACATTGATTTCGAGACATTGTTTGAAGTGATGGAATCTGCATGTTATAGGCTGGGTTTAGTTTAGTATTGAGACTGAAAAATGTAGAAGTTTACAGTAGGGAATGTAATTTTCTGTGCATGCCTAAACTGGAATCTGCATGTTCTGTGCCAATTTTCAGTGCCAGTTTTCTGAGCTGTTTTTGATTTTCAATTTTGAATTGATGTCTTTAAGATGCTGAGTGCTAGATGATGTAATTTTGTGTGATAGAATTGTTCACTTGATGGGTTGAAGTTTTGTAAGAGAATGAGCTTCGGTACTAAAGAAATTGGAGATAGAGTGCTGAACAGTGAACTTTATTTCTGAAAAGCTAGTTGAGTGGTTGTTTCATTAAGAGTTGAGCTGGATTCTGTTTCATTGCAGTGATTTGAAGGGTTCAACAGTGGATTTGAGTGTTGGCCAAGGGAGACTATTAGAATAAGATTGTCATCAGTAGAGTTGGATTCAGAAAAAAAACAGCAGCAGCCAAAAATAAAAAATAAAATGAAACTTGATCAAGTATCTTGAATACAATAGTTGGGTTCGATGGTAAAGATTACTCAGATTTTTGTTGGATTAAGCTTGACAATTTTCGGAATTACAATTTTGTGCAATCAGCTTAAGCAATGTTTTACATACTGGAGTGAGAAGAATGAGAATTGATGAAGTTGAAGGATCAGGGAAACTTTAGAACATTCACTACTTTTTGAGCTGGAATTTCTGCACAGTTAAGTTTAGAGTTGCACCTAGTTACAATTTCCAGCTAGCAACTTTCAGTTACTGATTTGAGGAAGCAGAACTGTAAACAGTAAGAACTTAAGCAAGTTTATTGTTGGAGAGTCTGATCATGACAGTTCAGAATGACAGTTCGAAAAAACATCAGAGCTGAGAAGTTTGTAACCTTTGGCTCAGTTTATGGAATAAGTAATAGAAGCTAAGGTTTTGGTTCTGAGATATAAGCTGAATTGTTGGTGAGAGTTAGAAGACTAGGTATGGGAGAATCAAATTCAGGAATAACAGAAATGATTGGTTCAAGTCTTGTTAGCTAAATGAATGAGAGCTTAGAGCATGCAAAATATTCAGATTATGAACTCTTCTTCTGGGCAGAATAGATATATAAAAAAAAACTGAAAAATGAAAACAGAACAAGAAATTTGTGCCAGTTTAAGCCACTGTGCAGTTTCATGGGTTGGAGTTTTTGGTTAAAAAAAAAGAAAAAAAAAATTATTACAATTTGAAGTTTATTCATCCAATCATTGAGGCAAATTGAATTTTACTGAGTTTGTACAGTTCGAGGTTAGCATTTGTCAGGAAAATGAATTCTGGGATTGTGATGAGTGGATTACTAGAAGATCCAAAAACAGTGTGTCATTCATGAAGAATTTGATTTTTAACAGAATTCTTAAGTGCAAGAACTATATATGGACTAGGAAGTGTTAACTGACAAGGAAATAACATGTTCAGCTATAGGAGTGATACAAAGGACAAGAAGATAACTCATCAAGTGTAGTTTTTAGCATTACAATTCCTCATTTGAATTTCTTGATTCTTACCATTGTTTGCCTTCAATTCAATCACTCTTTGTCTTCAATTAAAATTTTTGGAAATCTTTTTGACTTATGTCATGCTATGCCAAAGTGGTGGAGGATTAGGAAATAGGCAAACATATGGTAGTGAAGTGTTATACTGGCATTGAGAGGAACTCCATTCCAACATATAATTAGAAGAGTGAAAGGGGTTAATCCCCAATAAGTGAGGATGAGTTGTTCTTGGTTACTTGAGTTGTTGAAACTACCTTGCTAGTTGAATTGTGAAGGGTATGGATCTAAAGAATGTTTTGAATAATTTGATGGGCATAAATAATTGCATTTTACACTTCTTAATACATTGTTGGTGGTGCTTGAAGGGATGACAATTGGTTTGCCTAGGTCGGTCAAAAGCAAGTGTGGGAAATTTGATAGTAGTCATTTTGGCTTGATATTTTAGTTCTATTTTGGGGGATTCTGCCTACTTATTGAGCTCAAAGTGTATCCTTAACCTTGATAAATGATTAATTCACCAAAATTGGTTTTGATGAATTTTTGTGATAATTATGGGGTTATTTGCTAAATATTCTTTGATTGATTTTTGTAGGTGATGAAGGAGGAGGAATCTGAGATGTTGATCAGATTTGGAATTAGCGAAGCAACTCAGGTGCATTACAGCCGTTCAGATCGGATCTGGATCATTGACCGCCGTTGGATGGGAGCTAGGAGAGGCTATAAAAGATTGTGGACGAAGCACAATAGAGGAGGACTTCGGGGGCGGTGGATTCAATTCGTTCTCTTCGTCTTCTAGATGACGATCATCCTCCGTCGAATCTTTGATCATGTCTAAAATTTGGGAGTGCTTCCTGCTGTGCGTTCATTGTTCTGATACTGCTGATTGATCACACCGAATAAGAGCTCATCTTATCAATCTCGTTATTCTGTGAGATTTAAATTACTTTGCAAGGATCTGTGAGTGCTTGGGGTATTCCCAGCTCACCTGAGTCCATTTCTTCTCTTCATTTCATTTTTGAATTCTGTTGTGTTCTATTTCAAGTATAGTTTTAAGATCTATAGCTGTTTAATTTTGAGATCTACATTGCCTGAGTTGGCTGAATTCTTAGATCTGCTCTTCCTTTCGTTTTTACTGAGTGCTTGTTGAATCTCTGAGTATAGATCTGAATTTGTTTGGTAATTTTGTTGTTGAGTGGATCCAATCATTGCTCATCTAGATTTGAGTTCCTGTTATATTTTTCATTTGGTTTTGTTTGCCGATAAATGCTGCTTTTGGTTCAATTTCCTTAACTAAATGGAAACCCCATAGAAGCATGTATAAGGATTCGATTTAAGAGTTATAACACTTTTGCAAGGTTTTTGGGAGATGGCCTTGGATTATCTTTCACTATGCTAGTTAAGGGTAGATTATACGAGACATTTGATACCATTTTCTTGCGACACGATTGTAGGTTATCAATGGGCACCTTTTTTGCATCAGGAACTTTGGTAGCATAAAATAAGTCTCCATATTCCACAAGAAATTTTTGAGTTCCTTGGCACTATGGGTTCTTGAGAATGCCTTCGGTTCAAGGACTTTGAATTTTGATGAAGAAGAAGAGGCATTCATAGTCGACCCCAACCCCGACCGCCTTCTTCAACAAATTCATCTCAAGCTCGAATCCTCCCACCTTGGATTTGAAATCTTCCCCCAAAGACGTTGTCCACTTATCCACGAATTCTGTTAGTTCTGCAACAGAACCAACATTGCTTTCAACAAAACACAACAATCCCTCAACTTGTTGCCACAGCGATTCTGTTGGGTGCCCCGAGGGAGCACCATGTAATCCTTCCACACGTCGCAATCCCATTTCAAGTTCCAGAATGCGATCACACACCGCATTGATACTTGAATACGAATTGCTAGAATCTTTTGCGATGAATGTATGTTTGCAACATCAACGACAACAACCACAACTTGTCTCTGATACCAACTGTCACAGGGTTATGCAACACAAGGAATTATTGTAGATTTCCCACGCTTGTGCAAGTACACTCGCACGCCAAACCAATTTTTGATGTCTTGTGCTTGATTATGTTTTCAAGGAATATAACTAGCAAGAACCAAGCATGCATATGCAGAAACAAAAGCAACACACAATTACGGGCTACGCTGCCTAACCTTGCACCAACACGATAGTTTACAATACAAGGAAAAATCTGCAAATGACTTACACACAAGAAGGCTCATCACTTCTAAATGTCCATGCCTTGCACAGCTCATGACTCATATAAACGAAATGCATTACAACAACGACTACAGAATTCAAGTAACCGTCATACATAGTTGCCTTCACTAATGATGACAGGTGTCACCGCCACGGCTACAGAATTCAATCGTCAAACATAACTGCCTTCATTAATGCTGACAAGTGTCACCGCCACATGCATGTAGTAGGATGTCCGAATGCCACTTGTCTTGGTTATCTTGTTCATTTTATTTTATACCAAGTATTCAAAAATCAAATGTTCACAAAGTAAATTGGAAAATGCTCACCTTTATCAATGTTCTTGATTAACCATCATTCTATTAGAGGAAGAATACCTTGCAATATGCCGTAGTTGGGATTCAAACTTGAAGTGTTTGATTAGCCGCTAGAGTGCTTGACCACCAAAGCCCTGAGGCAGTAATTAATTATCTTGTTCATCAAATAGCATAAAGTGACCGTAGGCTGTAGATATCAAAGCGTCAGAGGCAACACTATCACCAAAAAATACACCCAAACTGTCTAAAAAATGCAACTACTACAATCCCCTAAGGGACACAGATTTATTCCCGCTGTTAAGCAATTCATAGTTTCTGACTACAGAGACATGCTTTCTAATTAATTTTATTCACACGAATTAAAACACTAGGAAGTAGGAATGGAGTTTGCATACACCTTGGTAAAAGAAAGAAAAGCAAACAGACAAGGAAAAGTCTGACACTTTGTAACAAATGTGATTGGAAGAACCACCTTTAAATTTTGGGGAAATAACTTCAAAAGCAGTTCATCCAGAGATCTTGGTCCGCCGGCAGCAGATGATGAGTAGCAGATGGAGTAGTGGATTGTGTCACGTAACAGTGCGCCAGCAGAAATTTAAAAGCAGCTGTCAAATTTCAAAAGCATGCATCAACTTATAGATAATTAAAATTTTCGTAATACCAGATACTATAATATCCCAACCGAAACTAGGATGAGAACCATACTCTAAGGAACCATACCTCATTTTAGTCCCTAAGGAACACGGACTCTCCAGTAGCTACCACCAAGACAAGGATGCCTCGAGAGCCGCTAGGTTGTCGCATTGATGCCGCCGGTAGCAGATGAAATAACGGAACCCAATGAACTCGCAGGACTGGCACTGGAAGAGAGGCGGCGGCGGATGACGAGCCAAGCGAATCAGGGAATTACACCGAAAGGTGTCTTCGTCAGAGAAAGGGAAGACTACCATCTTCAAGGCAGGTAATGGGGAGGGTTGCAGAGTCAAGCTATGCGCGGCTAGGGAAAAGAAGAAGAAACCCTAACTTTGTTGTTTTTTTTAAGAAGCAAAAATCACGCAGCTTGCTTTCCCGATTTCGTAGAGTGGCAGTGAGAGCGTCTTTGTTTCTTCGAGATGTGAGACTCTTCGTTTCTCGCGGCCATCAAGCCATAGCTAAGCAGACGTCTGCTCGTCTGCAGTGATTGTAGATGTGAACGATAACTGACTTTAGTCCCACATTGAAAGTTTTCTCTACGTACATTGAGAAAGAGAAGATAAAAAAAAGTGATGTGCACCACAACAACTCATACCTTTCTCGGCCTTTTGGCTAAGATCAAGTGTAGTATCTGTTCTTATCAGTTTAATATCTGATACGTGGACCATTGGTTCACTATGATATTAAATTAATTTTTGATTGGGGAGGGCCCATAACAATAGCTTGCTATTGGGGTTCTTACGCGCGCCTATATGTTGCACTATTATATAGGCCTGGCGCACCCTACCAAGTTATTTTAAATATTTGATTTTGTTATTCAAATCAATAGTTCTTCATTATATTTTTTTATCATGATATTTAATTAATAATTTAGATTTTTAAATAATTAATTTTAGTAAAATTTAAAATTAAATTATGTTAATAATTTTTTATTTTTACATTCATACTTATTTTAAAATTTATTAATAATTTTTTATTATATAAATAATATGTATTCTTTAATTTTATATTTTTGGATTGAGTGGAAAAGCCTCTATACATATTTTTTTTTTGGCTAAGATAAAGTGTTATATTTATTTTTATTGTTACATTTACTACTGTATTAGCCTGACACGCTAAATCTAATTTATAAATCTATATGCTACTAATTTATACTTATTCATATATTATAGTATTATAGAAATAATATGTACGCATGATGACTAAACTAATTTTCTTTAATTATTTGAAGGTGAAATTTATCTCTACATGTTGGAAGTCAAGGTTATATTATATATACCCATATGAGAGTGCGATGGATAGAGATCCTTAGTTGTTAATATCTTTAAATTTAATGCTAGAAAGTTTAGATACCACGTTAATTTATTCAAATGAAAATGAGACTTTTTGACATTATTTTAAATTTTAAACTAAATGGTGGTTTGAGCAACAAAATAATGAACTAAGTGGTTTTGTTTTACCATTTTGTTTACCGGTCACACGATTGTTAAGAATGGAGGTCAGGTTTTGTACCATTTCTTTGAATGGAGATCAATATTTGTATAATGTCTTGGGTTTTTTTTACTCAGACATCTCAATCAGCACAGATAGACGTCTAATCTAGCATAATTCGAACATATGTCATGTGAATAAATGATTGTGTAAATGAAGTCGAATAATTCAAAGTGGTCTCTGTATATAGTTTCTAGTTAATTAGAGGAGAATAGATTTATTATAATGAAACATAATTAAATTTCAAGAGATATGAGGGTGACAGATCCCTTACAATAAGAGAGATCAAATTTAAATGGGCAAATGCCTTGGAGAAAAAAATTCTTCTAACTCCTAGCAACTTAACGGTCGAATATAAACTAACAAATGAATTTATCTTTACTCACGTAACTTAAGAATAGATAATAAAAAATACCTACAATAAAAATACTCACTTTTTATTGCAATGACCACTAAAATAGATTAATTGACTATTTTATTAGACTATGCATGAATAACTCTCTTAAATTACTTATCATAATCATTTTGTTAATCTTGTTTTTCTGATTGAATTTAAGGTATAAGTTGAACATGACTTTCTTTTTACCAAAATGAAATAGTTTGGTACATGAAATAATCATTAGTACCATTTTACTTAAATATCTATGTCAGCGTACTAAATATAAAATTTATCTTAAATTTTATATACATTTTTTTACATTAATTACCCTATTTATTCCTTAAATTTATAGTTTATGAATAGTACTTTTAATTTCTAAATTTAGGGAATTAAATTCATTCCCTAACCATTAAAATATCAATTAATTTGAAAAAATAAATGAAATGAATTGGGTAATGAAAAACAAATATTATATAACGAGAGAGAAAAATAATAAAAAAAATAGAAGAGAGATAAAACTAATAATAAAAAAATAAAGATCATGAAAATTTTAGAGTAGTTAATATAATGTGTAGTGAAAAATAATTATCTAAATTTAATAAAATAAATGGTTTATCTGAAATTTTAGGGATATTATAGAAAAATTGATGTATATGTTTTTAATACTGCGTGAAATAGATAATACTGTCAATAATGTCATGTAAGCAAATTGTTCTACGTAACTAAAGTCTAAATTACAATTAGTTGTCTCGGGGCAACAGTTGTTGGGGGGGCGGGGGGGTGGGTTGGGGGGGTTGAATCGAGATGGCGTGTCGGGTCAACCAAGGATGACTCCCGCGCGGCTACACTCGGTGGCCGAGTTCTGACGACTCTTGGCTACGCTCGGTGGTCGATTTCCAGCTACTTCCGACTCTAGGCTACGTTTGGTGTCTGATTCCCAACTACTCCAAGCTACATTCGTTGGCCAACTCCCGACAACTCCCAACTTCGGGTTACTCCATGCTGCCGATTATAGACTGTCGACTCTCGACTCATGCTTCGGCACCCTCAAACTAAACTGAAACAGTCTCAACTATAAAGAACTAGAGTAAAGAAGTGTTACATTATTCCTTGAAATAATATGTACGCGTGATGACTAATTTATCTTTAATTATTTGAACGTGAAAATTAAATCTGTAGAAAGCTGCATGTTGGTAGTCAAGGTTATATAATATATACCCATGTGAGAGTCTGATTGAGATCGTTAGTTGTTAATATCTTTAAATTTAATGCTATGAAAGTTTAAGATACCTCGTTAATTTATTCAAATAAAAATGAGACTTTTTGACAATATTTTAAAATTTAAAGTAAATGGTGGTTTGGGCAACAAAATAATGAACTAAGTGGTTCAGTTTTACCATTTTGTTTACCAACGATTGCTAAGAGTGGATGTCAGGTTTTGTACCATTTCTTAGAATGATGATCAATTTTTGTACAATGTCTTGGATTTTTTTTTTAATCAGACATCCCAATTAGCACGGATAGACGTCTAATCTAGTATAATTTGAACATATGTCATGTGAATAAATAACTGTACGGAGGAGGTCAAGTATTCAATGTGGTCTCAACATACAGTATCTAATTAATTATAGGATGACAAATTTTTTATAATTGGATATGAGAGTAACAAATTTATTCCAATGAGACATAAATCAAATCTTGATGGACATGCCCTGGATAAAAAATTTCTCCAAATCCTTGCCACTTGACAGTCAGCTATAAACTGACCAGGTGAGGTAGTAGATGAAGCAGAGAGGAATAGAGAGTGGTGGATTCAATCCGTTCTCTTCATCTTCTAGCCAGCGATCATCCTTCGTCGAAGCTCCGATCATGCCCAGGATTTGAGAGTGCTTCCTGCTGTGCATTCTTTGTTCTGATACTGCTGATTGATCCCACCAGATTAGAGCTCATCTGATCAATCTTCAATATTCTATAAGATCTAGATTACTTTGCTAGGATCTATGAGTGCTTGGAGGTATTCCCAGCTCACCTGAGTCCATTTCTTCTCTTCATTTCATTTCATTTCAAAATTCTGTTATGTTCTATTTCTAGTATAGTTTTAAGATCTGTAGCCGTTTAATTTTGAGATCTACATTGTCTAAGTTAGCTGAATTCTTAGATCTGCTACTTCCTTTCGTTTTTACTGAGTGCTTGTTGAATCTCTGAGTATAGATCTGAATATGTTTTTGATTGGATCCAATCACTGCTCATCTGGATTTGAGTTCCTGTTATTCTTTTTCATTTGGTTTTCTTCGCCGATTAATGCTGCTTTTGGTTCATTTTCCTTAACGAAACGGAAACCCCATAGAAGCATGTATAAAGATTTGATTTAACAGTTATAACACTTTTATTAGGTGTTTGGGATATGAACTTGGGTTACCTTTCACTATGCTAGTTAAGGGTAGATTCTAAGATATATTTGTTGGTAATTTTGAGAGCATGAAAACTAAAGCGAAATAATGCGGTAATTATAGTCACTTACAGTGATCTCCCGAAGTCGCAACTGAAGACCCGCCGGAGACGTCGCTACTTCTGTCGCCGAGAAGATCACCACACGGAACCGTCTCGAACTCTTCCACAAACCAAATCCCATCCTCTGGGTGTTCCCTCTGCTCGCCGATCTCCTCGCAAAGCTCTCTGATCACCTCCACAGCGCTCGTTCGTTCTTCACCCCCGATCACGATTCCACTTGGACGCCATCTTATATAGCTAGCAAAACATCGGCTACCAATCGATGCTTTGATGACTAGCTTTCAATGGAGGAAGATGAAGGATCGACACCCCTTCATCTTCCCCACATTGCAACTGATGCAACGTCTAACATCTCCCACTCGTCCAAGTCAATCCATATAGTCACGTAGACCATGTCAATCACATAGACTACAAGATGATCATGTCACGAAGACTAGTACGAAATTAGTCACAAAGACTAAATAAGTCACGTAGACTTTATGAGGATCAAGTCACGAAGACCAGAGCAAAATTTAGTCACAAAGACCAAATAAGTCACGAAGACTTTATGAGGATCAAGTCATGAAGACCAGAGCAAAATTTAGTCACAAAGACCAAATAAGTCACGTTGACTTTATGAGGATCCAGTCACGAAGACCAGAGCAGAATTTAGTAACAAAGACCAAATAAGAACATCCATTCTATACATTAGGAAAAATGGTTTGTGCGACAGCAAGCACAGTGAGCATTCAATTGCTAAGAAGATTGTCACACCTGACTTAGCTGCTCCATAGAACAAATCAGAGACATAAATGTCCATAGAACGAATCAAAGACATAAATGACTTGCTTTTACCCCAGATTAAATTTTTTACATCATTATAAACATCTCTAATCCCTCATATTGACCTTATGTCAAGAGCATGTTCAATATCTCCAATCAAACAAATTATTCGCAATTACATTTTATGTACTGAATTAAAAATGTAACCGGTAGCAGTGAATAAATGTCACAGATGTAAATCAATCTTAACCTTTCTTTTTAGCTAGAATTCATTCATTCTAATCAGTCGCTTTCCTAGTTATGCTCCATAGACCGAATCATCCATAGCCAATAGGAAACATGCTAAAGTAGCAGACACTGATCAAAACTTCAAGTAGACAGCTAAATAGTCACTTAGGGCAAAATCGAGATTAACTTATAATCTCTAGGGTCTCACATAGTAGAGAAACAGAGATCCATTCTCCTACTACCCTTCTTGTCGCCATAGCACATGTGGTATGAATCACATGCAACGATATTATTCTCTTTTCCAAAAAAAAAATGCATATTTTTTCCAAAATTTAACATCGTACAGATTTCGATCTAGACATTCCCAATGTCTAATCCTGAATTCAACATATGAATTCTAATATGGCCTCAAGCAGATTCAATAAATGGTGGGTGCATTTACTTCAATCATTACACAAATGATCTCATCTTGACACAAATGTCAAGGCGACCTTAACTTATGTGTATGTCTCTATTCACAACTACATAAGCCGTCCCATAAGCAACGGTCCTACCCCTATTTGTACTTAACAAATAGAGTTGATTGTCCATGTGAGTGGACCAATCTCAATCTGTCAACATGCTTATCGAGACTTTTATTCGAATGTAACCGAGACATATACACTGAATAGATCATGGTATTTTTCATTTATCAAAATGTCTTTACAATTGTTACATTCTTCGAAGTCCCAAAGACTTCACATGCCCATGAAATGACTCTTTAGTCAATGGCTTAGTAAAAGGATCAGCAAGGATATTCTGTGTAGGAATGTACTCAAGAATAATCTTTTTCTTGTCAACAATATCTCTGACAAAATTATACGTAATTTTTATATGCTTGCCTTTGCTGTGGTATTTGGGATCCTGGAAAAAGCTATCGCAGCTTGACTGTCACAGTACACAGTAACAGGACTCCTACTATCCTCAGCAATCCTCAGATGCTTCAGGAACCTTCTTAGCCAGACAGCCTCTTGCACTGCCGCTGCACAAGCCACATACTCAGCTTCCATTGTCGACAAGGCTACACAAGTCTGCTTCTTGCTGTTCCATGAGATGGCGCCACCATTCAGCAAGAAGACATAGCCAAATGTGGATTTCCTGTCATCAAGGTCCCTTGCCCACTCTGCAGTTGAGTAGCCACTAAGGCTCATATCTGATCTTGGGAAACAGAGACAATAATCAGCTGTTCCTTTAAGATATCTGAATATCCTCTTCACCGCTTTCCAGTGTCTCGATTCTGTGTTTGACTAAAAACGACTAACTAAGCCAACAACATAGCTTATATCGGGACGGGCACACAACATAGTGTACATCAAACTACCAATGGCATTGGCATATGGTTTCTTCTTCATTTCGACTATTTCCTCAGGAGTCTTGGGATACATACTTTTGCTCAAGATAGTACCTTTCGCTATAGGCGTCTGTTCAATGTTGCAATCTGACATATTGAAGTGTTGTAGCATCTTAGTGATATAAGCTTCTTGAGACAAACCCAAAAGCCTCTTTGATCGGTCTTTAACGATCTTTACTCCTAAGATGTACTATGTTTCTCCCATATCTATTATGTCAAATTGTGATGAAAAGCCAACTTTTGACTTCTATCACACACTTTATGTCGCTTCCAGCTATTAGCATATCATTAATATATAATGATAAAATGACAAGCTTTCCTTTTTCTTTTATAGGTAAACACAATGATCCTCATTGATCATTTCGAAACCATAAGACAATATTACTTCATTAAATCTTATGTTCCATTGTCTTGACGCTTGCTTTAGCCCATATATAGACTTCCGAAGTCTACATACTCTTTTCTCTTGACCTTCAGCAACATAATCTTCTAGTTGTACCATATATATTTTTTCGTCAAGATTACCATTAAGGAAAGCCGTTTTTACATCCATCTGATGTAATTCCATGTCATATTGTGCTACGTTAGCTAGAATGACACGTATTGACAGAAACTTTACAACTGGGGAGAACGTCTCTTCAAAGTCAATACCCTCTATTTGGGTATATCCTTTTGCAACTAATCGATCTTTGTATCGATTAATCGATCCATCTGCTTTCCTCTTTACTTTGAGAATCCACTTATTACCAATAGCCCTTCGGTCCGGAGGAAGATCGACTAAATCCCAAACTTGATTCTTTCTCTTTGACTCCATTTCTTCATCCATTGCAATTTTCCATTCTTTTCTAACTGAGCTTCTCAAAGCTTCCTCAACTGTTCGAGGTTCCTCATCGTCGACTGGGAGAACCATCAATGCCTCATTCTCAATATCAAACCTTCTCCGAGGAATAATCTGACGACTACTTCTTCGAAGGTTAGACTGTTGAGAAACTGACTCATTCAGTGGCAAATTACTCCCACTCGGTTGACTAGATTCAGGCATCTCCAGATCTGTTGATAAAGGAACATTATCCTCCTCCTCTATCTCATATAGAGGAATTGTCTTATCAACTTCACCTCGTATTGGGAACTCAGTTTCTAGAAAAGTAGCATCTCTTGACTCTATTTCAAAGTTGGTTCAATCTTGTCGTTCACCAATAAAAACATAACCCTTAGAAGTCTCAGAGTACCTTATAAAGATACACTTCTTACCTCTGGGTCCTAATTTTCCATATTCGTGAGTCTTATCATGAACGTAGGCTGCTGACCCCCAAGGTCTCAGATTACTCAAATCCGGCTTTCTGCCTATCCAACGTTCATGTGGGGTAGATGGAACTGACTTTGAAGGCACTTTGTTAAGTATATAGGTCGCAACTAATAATGCATCTCCCCAAAAGGAGATTGACAAATTAGCCTGTTCCATCATAGATCTAACCATTTCAAGAAGAGTCCTATTTCTTCTTTCAGCAACCCCATTTTACTGTGGAGTTCCAGGGATAGTTAGCTATCTAATAATCTCTTTCTCATTACACATTGTCTTGAACTGATTAGACAAATATTCTCCTCCATGGTCAGTGAGCAAGGTTTTAACCTTAGGTTCCAATTGATTCTCAACTTCGTTCAAGTAATGAATAAAGCAATCCAATGCTTCAGATTTGTGAGAAATCAAATACACATGACCAAAAAGTGTGAAGTCATCGATAAATGTAATGAAATAAGAACTCCCATTTCTAGCCTTCACATTCATTGAACCACAAATATCCAAATGAATTAATTGCAATGGTGATTCAGCCCTAATAGCCTTACCAAATGGTTTTCTAGTCGTCTTTCCCACAAAACAATGCTCACATATAGACAAGTTAATTTTAGCATGAGTGCCTAAAAGACCCTCCTTAGCTAATCTATTCATTCGTTCTTGTCCTATATGTCCCAATCTAGCATGCCAAATTTCATCATTAACATCAGCATTACTAGTAAAAGTAATGTTTGAAAAGCAACTATTATTATTTGGTTCTACATCAAGAACCATAAAATCATTTGTTATATAACCATATCCAATTAACACAGAGTTAATTCGAAGTTCCACACAACGGCTATAAAAATTTACATTGTAACTTAAATCAAGAAGACAAATAACGGAAACCAGATTCCGTTGAATCTCAGAAACGTATAGGACATCATGTAAAAACAAGGTGCCTCCACCATGTAGGTTGAGCTTGTAAGTGCCAATTCCTTTGACTTCAATTCTTGTATTGTTTCCTACATATATCCATTTGTTGCCAGCTGGTACCCGACGGTACTCCACATATGTAGCTCGATCACGAGCTACGTGGTTCGTTGCTCCTGAATCTACAATCCACAAAGGATACGAATCAGCTAACAACACTGTACTTGCAACATATCGCTCGTGGAAAGAAGACAAAAATGGATCTACCGTTTTAGGCTCAGTACAATTCCGAGCAAAATGACCCTTCTTACCACAGTTGAAGCAAGTCAACCTGCTCTTAGGTTTTTGTCCATATTTCTTTCCTTTCTTCTTGATTTGGTTTTTCGCAGCAACAGCATTAGCTTCCTTTCCTTTCCCCTTTCCTTTCTTAAACCACTTGTTCTTATTCTTGGAACCAGAACCTTCAACTACAAAAGCTTGACCCGAAATCCTTGCGGATTCAATCCTCTCCGCCTCAAGTTTCACATGGCGTGAGACATTAGTGAAAGTCTTGATACTCTCGCTATGGGTCAAGTTCTGTTTCATCGTTTCCCAAGAATCAGGAAGGGAACAGATAACTGTCTGAACCTGTTGTTCATCGATCAACATATAACCAGCAGTCTTAAGCTCTCGAATCATGTTACCCATCTCCCTGAGATGTTGGGCCATGGTAACATTCGAGTGCTTTTTATAACTATCAAACTTGATAGTTAGCTGACGGAGCTTACTCAGACTGACTCCACTGTACTTCTCTCTAAGGGCTACCCATACAGCATGAGCCAATGGTAATGTCTCATATTCAAACACCAGGTCATCCACCATTGAACTAATCAATATTCCCTTAGCAATGGAGTCCTTCCTTTTCCATGCCTTATAGGCATCAAGGTCACGTCTGTGCTGTGCTGAAGAACCATCAACCGGTTCCTCAATAATTTGGTTTACAGCCTCTAGAACTTCTTGTTCCTCAAGAACATATTGTATCTTGATGTGCCAAATTTTGTAGTTATTCCCATATAATTTCTCACCCTTATTGAGTTCAGCTATGATGTTTTTAGTTGCCATGATCTACATAAATAAATAAATTATTTATTATTTCAGTGTAATTCATATATGTGCAATTAATCATTGACTCAGTGTAAATTAGAATTAGTTTACAAAATAAAGTGATAACATTATTTCCACTCATCATTTGTATGTTCTAATCTAATCAACATTGATCAATTTTATTGCACACATCTCATCTAATGAACGAATTATTTTTCATATGAACTAATCATATGGATATATGAACTAATCATATCATGAAATGAACTAATAATTTCCAAGTTAGTCAACATATAACATAACTTTTATTATATAATTCTGTTCGTACAAAACAACAGAAATTATTACATGACTCAAAACTAGATGAGCTAACACTGTTCGTACATAACGACAGTAAACAGAACACTTATAGACTAGATAAGCTAGCACTACTCCCACTAGGATAAATGCTAGAGCAGTGGGTAATTGCATCCCGTTCATCCCGGATTCTATGATGGGTGGATCAGCCTTAGATGTATCCATCAGATCCATTTCTGGATCTTCTATACACTCTTGAGGATCCTCCTCTGATTCTTCTGGATCCATCTCTAGATCCTCCTCGGGATCCTCTTCAAATTCTTCGAGTTTCATTTCCGGATCATCTTCAGATTCTTCGGGATTTGGATCCTCCTCAAAATCTTCAGAATCCATTTCTGGATCCTCCTCTGATTCTTCGAGGTCCATATTTTCGGGATCTGGATTCTCTTCAGATTCATCAGGACCCCATTCTAAATGAAGCAACTGTCTTCACATCTCTGAATATGAGATATGCCCATCAGAATCATCCCAAAGTTGGAATGCTATCTGCCTTAGATGTTCCGATAATGAATAAACCAGATACCATCTTCTTTCTGTTTCCTGGACTGGATACCTTCTTGCTCAAGATTCCAGAACAACCAATCGAGCTGACCAATAAGCCTATCGACTCCGTGATCCGGGTCATATTCCATCTTCTTGATCTCCTCCCACAGCTCATGTTGTCGTACATAGCGACCAGTCATCGTGTATATCATTCTTTGTATCTGAAATTGAAAATCATGATGTCAGTACAAAATCGACTGACCAGTAACAAAAATCGGTCAAATTCAATTCCCGCATATAGAACAAAATATACAGAATACACAAGCAATTAAGAAAAACAAATTTTCTTATTTTGGGGAGTCTCATGTGATTGACACATTGGATTGGTTGATCAGGAATCCTAATCTTAAGCTTAATCTATTGTCTTCATTAGAACTAATATAATTGGACCTATGTTCTGTTATTGTTTAAGCCCATTTGAGTCAATCACAGACTTATTAATCAAACTTAGGTTCGTTTGATTCGTCCAATTGCCCATTGGATTAAGTCTGACTCATTAGAACAAATCTAATGTTTCTGATCAAATCTGACACAACGGAACTAATCCGGTCATATTTGATCAGCCCAATTTCTGTAATCAAGATCACCCTAATTAATTCAATAATAAACCGAGCTGGTTAAACCAACAAAAAATTTGAACCAGCTTTAGGTATCATTGAATCAATTTGCTTTGCTTAAATCAATTAATAATTTAAATCAGACCTGGGTTTGATCGGCTAAGTTGGTCTGGTTCCATTTTCAATAAATTGAACCATAAATTAATTAAATATTTCTTTATTAATTAATAATACATTTCTATATGTATTTTAATTAATTAATAAATATATTTAATTAATCTCTGCTGTTCATGTACGTGAATAAAAAAACATGCACCTTTTTCTTTATTTTATACACGTTTTTTTTTGTTTTTTTTTTCACTGTGCACTTCTGTTCATGCATGCAAGAAAACGAACGATATACTTCGTCAAAAGCGAGCACTGTACATACCGTTTTTTTTTCTTTAATCGATTGAACAATCGATTAAATCACTGTGCACGATTTTTGAATCAATTGAGATTCTTGGATCGATTAAATTACTGTGTGCGATTTTTTTTCCTCCAATAGATTCACGAATCGATTCAACACATGAGTGAGGCACTGTGCCGTCAATTGAATCGATTTAATTCCTTATTCAATCGATTCAAATATTTGAATCGATTGAACAATCGATTAAAACAAAAAAAATGCGCACTGTTCGTGATTTTGAATCGATTAACCAATCGATTCAATTGATGAACAGTGTTACTGTTCATCTTCTTCTTCGCGACAGAAGAAGAAAAAACGCGAGCGTTTTCGCGTCGATTTCCATGCTTTCAAAACCATGCATGCTCTGATACCATTGTTGGTAATTTTGAGAGCACGAAAACTAAAGCGAAATAATGCGGTAATTATAATCACTTACAGTGATCTCCCGAAGTCGCAACTGAAGACCCGCCGGAGACGTCGCTGCTTCTGTCGCCGAGAAGATCACCACACGGAACCTTCTCGAACTCTTCCACGAACCAAATCCCAGCCTCTGGGTGTTCCCTCTGCTCGCCGATCTCCTCGCAAAGCTCTCTGATCACCTCCACAGCGCTCGCTCGCTCTTCACCCCCGATCACGATTGCTCTTTGACACCATCTTATATAGCTAGTAAAACATCGGTTACCAACCGATGCATTGATGGCTAGCTTTCAATGGAGGAAGATGAAGGATCGACACCCCTTCATCTTCCCAACGATGCAACTGATGCAACGTCTAACAATATTTTATTCCATTTTCTTGCGACACGATTGTTGGTTATCAAATTCGGCGCCGTTGCCGGAGGCCTTTGAGTGGGTTGCAGCTCTTTGATTGATAACTGTTGCATTGTTGTTACTTTGTTTGTGTTTCTTGGCAGCCGCTATGTAAGTGCAGTTTATGACTAGAAGCTCCATGAATTCTAGCGGTAAATTGATTCCTTTTGATTCAGAGATTTAAAGAACTTGTGCACACCGCAGGGCTAAAAGGGAACTGTCATCCATCCTTGTTTCTGATAATAGTTCTGAAAGTTTGAGTTCTGGGAGAAGAATGGCATGAAATAGCAATCAAACACTGAGGGATTTGGCATCATCTGATGGTTCAAACCAACCTCTATGCATCCAGTATCTAGAATTGGAGGTGGAGTTTGAGCTTAGATCAGGGATTATTCATTTGCTTCCTAAGTTTCATGGATTTACGGGTGAAGGTCCCAATAGGCATATGGAAGAGTTTCATATGGTTTTTTCCACAATGAAACCTCATGGAGTTTCAAAGGAGGTGGTTAAGCTCAGGGCCTTACCATTTTCTCTGGTTGATATTGCTAAAGATTGGTTATATTATCTCCTTTCAAGTATGATCACTAGTAGGAATGTTATGCGAAGAATGTTTAATTTTTCCCCGCCTCTAGAACAAATGCATTCAAAAAAAGCATCAGTGGAATCCAACAAGCTAATGGTGAGATACTCTATCAGTATTGGGAGAGATTCAAAAGGTTATGTGCTAGTTGTCCACAACACCAAATAAGTGAGCAGTTGCTTATTCAATATTTCTATGAGGGGTTGTTGAATATGGATAGAAGTTTGATTGATGCTGCTAGTGGTGGTGCATTGGTTAACAAGACTCTTATAGAAGCTAAGTAATTAATTGAAACCATGGCTGAAAATTATCAACAATTTACGGGTTCCTGAGAATGCCTTCGGTTCAAGGACTTTGAATTTTGATGAAGAAGAAGAGGCATTCATAGTCGACCCCAACCCCGACCACCTTCTTCAACAAATTCATCTCAAGCTCGAATCCTCCCACCTTGGATTTGAAATCTTCCCCCAAAAAAGTTGTCCACCTTTTCACGAATTCCGTTAGTTCTGCAACAGAACCAACATTGCTTTCAATAGAACACAACAAGCCCTCAACTTGTTGCCACAGCGATTCTGTTGGGCACCCCGAGGGAGCACCGAGTAATCCTTCCACACATCGCATTCTCAATTCAAGTTCCAGAATGCGATCACACACCGCATTGATACTTGAAAACGAATTGCTAGAATCTTTTGCCATGACTGTATGTTTGCAACGTCAACGACAACAACCACAACTTGTCTCTGATACCAACTGTCACAGGGTTATGCAACACAACGGATTATTGCAGAATTCCCACGCTTGTGCAAGTACACTCGCACGCCAAGCCAATTTTTGATGTCTTGTGCTTGATTATGTTTTCAAGGAATATAACTAGCAAGAACCAAGCGTGCATAGGCAGAAACAAAAGCAACACACAATTAACGGGGTACACTGCCCAACCTTGCACTAACACGATAATTTACAATACAAGGAAAAATCTGCAAATAGCTTACACACAAGAAGGCTCATCACTTCTAAATGTCCATGCCTTGTACAACTCATGGCTCATATAAACGAAATGCATTACAACAATGGCTACAGAATTCAAGTAACTGTCATACATAACTGCCTTCACTAATGATGATAGGTGTCACCGCCACGGCTACAGAATTCAAGTAACTGCCATACATAACTGCCTTCACTAATGCTGACAAGTGTCACCGCCACATGCATGTAGTAGGATGTCTGAATGCCACTTGTCTTGGATATCTTGTTCGTTTTTTTTTATACCAGGTATTCAAATGTCCGCAAAGTAAATTGGAAAATGCTCACGTTTATCAATGTTCTTAGATTAATCATCATCCTATTAGAGGAAGAATATCCCGCAATATGTCGTACTTGGAATTCAAACTTGAAGTGTTTGATTAGCCGCTAGAGTGCTTGACCACCAAAGCCCTGAGGCAGTAATTAATTATCTTGTTCATCAAATAGCATAGAGTGACCGTAGGCTGTAGATATCAAAGCGTCAGAGGCAACACTATCACCAAAAAATACACCCAAACTGTCTAAAAAATGCAACTACTACACACAGATTTATTCCCGCTGTTAAGCAATTCATAGATTCTCCTTCCCCATGAATTATCAAAAAGAACTAAGTTTCTGACTACAGAGATATGCTTTCTAATTAATTTTATTCACACGAATTAAAACACTAGGAAGTAGGAATGGAGTTTGCATACATCTTGGTAAAAGAAAGAAAAACAAACAGACAAGGAAAAGTCTGACACTTTGTAACAAATGTGATTGGAAGAACCACCTTTAAATTTTGGGGAAATAACTTCAAAAGCAGTTCATCCAGAGATCTTGGTCCGCCGGCAGCAGATGATGAGTAGCAGATGGAGTAGTGGATTGTGTCACGTAACAGTGCGCCAGCAGAAATTTCAAAAGCATGCATCAACTTATAGATAATTAAAATTTTCGTAATTCCAGATACTATAATATCCCAACCGAGACTAGGATGAGAACCATACCTCATTTTAGTCCCTAAGGAACACGGACTCTCCAGTAGCTACCGCCAAGAGAAGGATGCCTCGAGAGCCGCTAGGTTGTCTCATTGATGCCGCCGGTAGCAGATGAAATAACGGAACCCAATGAACTCGCAGGACTGGCACTGGAAGAGAGGCGGCGGCGGATGACGAGCCAAGCGAATCAGGGAATTACACCGAAAGGTGTCTTCGTCAGAGAAAGGGAAGACTACCATCTTCAAGGCAGGTAATGGGGAGAGTTGCAGAGTCAAGCTATGCGCGGCTAGGGAAAAGAAGAAGAAACCCTAACTTTGTTGTTTTTTTTAAGAAGCAAAAATCACGCAGCTTGCTTTCCCGATTTCGTAGAGTGGCAGTGAGAGCGTCTTTGTTTCTTCGAGATGTGAGACTCTTCGTTTCTCGCGGCCATCAAGCCATAGCTAAGCAGACGTCTGCTCGTCTGCAGTGATTGTAGATGTGAACGATAGCTGACTTTAGTCCCATATTGAAAGTTTACTCTACGTACATTGAGAAAGAGAAGATAAAAGAAAGTGATGTGCACCACAACAACTCATACCTTTCTCGGCCTTTTGGCTAAGATCAAGTGTAGTATCTGTTCTTATCAGTTTAATATCTGATACGTGGACCATTGGTTCACTATGATATTAAATTAATTTTTGATTGGGGAGGGCCCATAACAATAGCTTGCTATTGGGGTTCTTATGCGTCGCCTATATGTTGCACTATTATATAGGCCGGGCGCACCCTACCAAATCGGTTTAAATATTAAATTAAATTTTGTTATTGAAATCTTTAGTTGAACTTTTAACTAGGTTCTTCATTATTAGTTGTTTGTCATAATATATAATTAATAATTTAGATGTTTAAATAATTAACTTTAGCAAAATTTAAAATTAAATTATGTTAATATTTAATTATTTTTTACATTCAAAATTATTTTAAAAGTTATTAGTAATTTTTTATTATATAAATAATATGTATTCTTTAATTTTATATTTTAGGATTAAGTGGAAAAGCTTTTATTACATATTTTTGGATATTTTTTTGGCTAAGATAAAATATTATATTTATTTTTGTTGTTACATTATACTACTGTATTAGCCTGACACACTAAATCTAATTTATAAATCTATATGCTACTAATTTATACTTATTCATATATTATACTTTAGAAATAATATGTACGCGTGATGACTAAATTAATTTTCTTTAATTATTTGAACATTGAAACTATAGGTTATATTATATAGATAGAGATATTTAGTTGTTAATATCTTTAAATTTATTGCTATGAAAGTTTAAGATATCATGTTAATTTATTCAAATAAAAATGAGACTTTTTGACATAATTTTATATTTTAAATTAAATGGTGGTTTGAGCAACAAAATAATGAACTAAGTGATTCAATTTTACCATTTTGTTTACCGGTCACACGATTGCTAAGAATGGAGGTTTTGTACTATTTCTTTGAATAGAAATCAATTTTTGTATAATGTCTTGGTTTTTTTTTTTACTCAGACATCTCAATCAGCACGAATAGATGTCTAATCTAGTGTAATTCGAATATATGTCATGTGAATAAATGATTGTGTAAAGGAAGTCGTGATTCAAATTGGTCTCTGTATATAGTTTCTAGTTAATTAGAGGAGAATAGATTTATTATAATGAAACATAATCAAATTTCAAGAGATATGAGGGTGACAGATTGCTTACACTGGGAGAGATCAAATTTAAATAGGCACATGCCGGGGAGAAATAAATTCTTCTAACTCCTAGCAACTTAGCGGTCGACTATAAACTAACAAAGTAATTTATATTTATTCACATAACCTAAGAATAGATAATAAAAAAATACCTACCTACAATGAATATACTCACTTTTTTACGCAATCACCACTAAAATAGATGAATTGACTATTTTATCATACTATGCATGAATAGTCGACAAACTCTCTCAAATTACTTATCATAATCATTTTGTTAATCTAGTTTTTCTCGTTGAATAGTACCATTTTACTTAAATATCTATATCAGCGTACTAAATATAAAATTTATCTTAAATTTTATAGACATTTTTTTTACATTAATTACCTTATTTATTCCTTAAATTTATATTTTATGAATAGTATTTTTAATTTCTAAATTTAGGGAATTAAATTCATTCCCTAAACATTAAAATATCATTTAATTTGAAAAATAAAGGAAATAAATTGGGTAATGAAAAACAAATATTATATAACGAGAGAGAAAAATAATAAAATAATAGAAGAGAGATAAAAATAATAATAAAAATAAAGATCATGAAAATTTTAGAGTAGTTAATATAATATGTAGTGAAAAATAATTATCTAAATTTAATAAAATAGATGGTTTATCCGAAACTTTAAGGATATTATAGAAAAATTGATGTAAATGTTCTTAATACCGCGTGAAATAGATAATACTGTCAATGATGTCATGTAAACAAATTGTTCTACTTAACTAAAATCTAAATTACAATTAGTTGTCTCGGAGCTACAGTTGTCTGGTCACCAAGGATGACTCCCGGCTACACTCGGTCGCCGACTTCTGACGACTCATGGCTACCGCTCGGTGGTCGATTTCCAGCTACTTCCGACTCTAGGCTATGTTTGGTGTCCGATTCCCAGCTACTCCAAGCTACGTTCATTGGCCAACTCCCGACATCTCCCAACTTCGGGTTACTCCATGCTACCGATTACCAACTGTCGACTCTCGACTCATGCTTCAGCTCCCTCAAACTAAACTGAAACAGTCTCGGCTATTAAGAACTAGAGTAAAGAAGTGTTACACTATTCCTTGAAATAATATGTATGCGTGATGACTAATTTTCTTTAATTATTTGAATGTGGAAATTATATATGTAGAAAGCTGCATGTTGGAAGTCAAGGTTATATAATATATACTAATGTGAGAGTCCGATAGAGATCGTTAGTTGTTAATATATTTAAATTTAATGCTATGAAAGTTTAAGATACCTCGTTAATTTATTCAAATAAAAATGGGACTTTTTGACATTATTTTAAATTTTAAAGTAAATGATGGTTTGAGCAACAAAATAACGAACTAAGTGGCACAGTTTTACCATTTTGTTTACCGGTCACACGATTGCTAAGAATGGAGGTCATGTTTTGTACAATTTCTTTGAATGAAGATCAATTTTTGTAAAATGACTTGTTTTTTTTAATCAGACATCTCAATCAGCACGGATAGACGTCTAATCTAGTATAATTCGAACATATGTCATGTGAATAAATAACTGTGCGGAGGAGGTCGAGTATTAAATGTGGTCTCCATATACAATATCCAGTTAATTATAGGATGATAGATTTATTATAATGGGATATGAGAGTGACAGATTTATTACAATGAGACAGAAATCAAATCTCGATGGACACATGTCCTGGAGAAAAAATTTCTCCAAATCCTAGCCACTTGACGGTCAGATATAAACTGACCAGGTGAGGTTGCAAATGAAGCAGAGAGGAACAGAGAGTGGCGGATGCAATTCATTCTCTTCATCTTCTAGCCAGCGATCATCCTTCATCGAAGCTCCGATCATGCCCAGGATTTGAGACTGCTTCCTAATATGCATTCTTTGTTTTGATATTGTTGATTGATCCCACCGGATCAGAGCTCATCTGATCAATCTTCGTTATTCTATAAGATCTAGATTACTTTGCTAGGATCTATGAGTGTTTGGAGGTATTCCCAGCTCACCTAAGTTCATTTCTTCTCTTCATTTCATTTCTAAATTCTGTTATGTTGTTCTATTTCCAGTATAGTTTTAAGATCTGTAGTCGTTTAATTTTGAGATCTACATTGTCTGAATTAGCTGAATTCTTAGATTTGCTTCTTCCTTTCGTTTTTACTGAGTGCTTGTTGAATCTCTGAGTGTAGATCTGAATTTGTTTTTGAGTGGATCCAGTCACTGCTCATCTGGATTTGAGTTCTTGTTATTCTTTTTCATTTGGTTTTGTTCGCCGATTAATACTTCTTTTGGTTCAATTTCCTTAACTAAACGGAAACCCCATAGAAGCATGTATAAGGATTTGATTTAACAGTTATAACACTTTTGCAAGGTCTTTGGGAGATGAACTTGGGTTACCTTTCACTATGCTAGTTAAGGGTAGATTCTAAGATATATTTGATTTCATTTTCTTGCGACACGATTGTAGGTTATCAAATTTGGATTCATTGCCGGAGACCTTTAAGTTGGTTGCAGCTCTTAGATTAATAACTGTTGCATTGTTGTTACTTTGTTTGTGTTTCTTCATAGTCGATGTGTAAGTGCAGTTTATGACTAGAAGCTCCACGAATTCTAGCAGTAAATTGATTCCTTTTGATTCAGAGATTGAAAGAACTTGTGCACACCGCAGGGCTAAAAGGGAATTGTCATCCATCCTTGTTTCTGATAATAGTTCTGAAATTTTGAGTTCTGGGAGAAGAATGGCACGAAATAGCAATCAAACACCGAGGGATTTGGCATCATCTGATGGTTCAAACCAACCTCTATGCATCCAGTGTCTAGAATTGGAGGTGGTGTTTGAGGTTAGATCAGGGATTATTCATTTGCTTCCTAAGTTTCATGGAATTGTGGGTGAAGATCCCGATAGGCATTTGGAAGAGTTTCATATGGTTTGTTCCACAATGAAACCTCATGGAGTTTCAGAGGAGGTGGTTAAGCTCAGGGCCTTTCCATTTTCTTTGGTTGATATTGCTAAAGATTGGTTCTATAATCTCCCTTCAGGTACGGTCACTAGTTGGAATGATATGCGAAGAATGTTTAATTTTTCCCTGCCTCTAGAACAAATGCAATCAGAAAAAGCATCAGTGGAATCCAACAAGTTAATGGTGAGATACTCTATGAGTATTGGGAGAGGTTCAAAAGGTTATGTACTAGTTGTCCGCAACACCAAATAAGTGAACAGTCGCTTATTTAATATTTCTATGAGGGGTTGTTGAATATGGATAGAAGTTTGATTGATGCTGCTAGTGGTGGTGCATTGGTTAAAGAGACTCTTATAGAAGCTAAGTAATTAATTGAGACCATGGTTGAAAATTATCAACAATTTGGTACAAATCATGTAGTAGCAAGGGGGGTTCATGAGGCTCAAATAGTTTCTCCCGATCAGGATCGGGCGGTGAGCAGAATGGAGGAGATGTTGTCTAAGATGGACATAGTCACAAGGCAGTTAACATCACACCAACAACAACAGTCTTCTACAGAATTAGTTCAAGCAATGAGAGCTTGTGGTATTTGCTCTAGTACTCTTCATTTATCTGATACTTGTCCAGCCTTACAACGTGAGGATGTGTCTTGGATGCATGAACAATCATTAGCCACAGTGAATACATTTCCTGGCAGACCTCATTATCAACAAAATCAACAACAAAGGAGATATGATCCCTTATCCTCTACTTATAATCCTGGATGGAGAGGTTATCCAAACTTCAGGTATGGTAATCCAATGGCAGCTCAACAACCAAATAGTCAGCCATATCAGAGCTTCTATCAGAGAGCTCATGGTTTTTATCAAAATTCTGTTCCAAACAGATTCCAGCAGCAGGGAGGTTTCTAGCAATCTTATCAGCAACCTCAGAATTCTCAACAGAATTTTCAACAGTCATCAAGATAACTTTTACTTACTAACCAACCAGAATCATCAAGCCAAGACTTGAAGGAACTTTTGCAACAGATGGTATTAGGTCAGAAACAAACTCAAGCTGCAGTACAGAATTTAGGACAGCAGCTCAGCCAGTTAGCTTCAAATTCTAGACAATCCAATTCTGGGCAATTACAAACATCAAGCTTTAGTCAGTTACCTTCTCAAGTGATACCAAAACCAAGGGGTAATGTGAGTGCTAATAACCCTTAGGAGTGGTTGGTCCACTACTGAACCAAAAGAAAAAAATCTGGCTGGAAAAGCAGGGATTGTTGACCCAGCTCCGCAGCTTTAGTTTGGAACTATACCAAGTGAGCTCTTGCCTTCCAGTAAGCCATCAAGTTCACAAGACTTAGTGCCCTTTTCAAAACCAACCTTGAGTGTGTCTCTACCATTCCCTCAGAGAGTAGTACAACCTAAGAAGGATACAAGTACAGAGAAGGCTAGGGAATTCCAAGAGCTAATGAATATTTTCAGTAAAGTAGAAGTTAACATACCTCTTCTACAAGTGATTAAGAATATTCCTATGTATGCTAAATTTTTGAAGGATTTATGTGTTCAAAAGAGGAAGTTGAAAGGTGATGAATTGGTGAGCATGGGTAAGAATGTTTCTACTTTATTTCAACCTATGCCACAGAAGTGCTAAGATCCTGGAGTGTTCACTATAGCATGTGTGATTGGTGAAAGTAATTTTGGAGATGCCATGCTTGATTTGGGGGCATCCATCAATGTAATGCCCAAATCTATTTTTCAAGCCCTTATGATTGGACCATTACAACCAACAAAAATAGTAATTCAGCTTTCTAAAAGAAGTTTCGCTCATCCTATGGGAGGGTTGGAAGATGTGATGGCCAAGGTGAGGGATTTAATCTTTTCAGCTGACTTTTATGTTTTAGATATGGAGGGAGATACTCTATCTAGTCAAGTGCCAATAATCCTTGGGAGGCCATTTTTAAAAACTGCTAGGACTAAAATTGATGTCCATGCAGGGACCTTTTCAATGGAATTTGGGGATACTAAAGTCCAATTTAATGCTCATGATACTATGAAGTATCCAACAGAAAATCATTCCATACTTAGCATTGAAGTTTTTGGTGAACTAGAAGTGGGTTCAGATATTGTTCTGCTTGATGTTGTTGATTTTCTT
Source organism: Zingiber officinale (assembly GCF_018446385.1). NCBI lineage: Eukaryota > Viridiplantae > Streptophyta > Magnoliopsida > Zingiberales > Zingiberaceae > Zingiber > Zingiber officinale. The sequence continues at coordinate 4,237,060 of NC_056001.1, forward strand.
AAATATTAAGATTATGGTCTGGGTGATGGTCAAGATTCTATTCTGAAAGTTGATGTTGATCCAGAATTTGCACCAGCAACTGAGAATTCTGTTCCATCAATTGATGAGGATCCAAATTCTTTCTAGCAGTACAATTTTATCGAGCAACAAATTCTGTTCCGGAATCTGTTCCGAAGCAGCTCTGTTCATTGGAGGAGAGTTCTACACAAATGTGGTCTTCAATCTTGAAGCCACCAAAGCTGGAATTAAAAGTTCTTCCTGATCATTTGAAGTATGCTTATCTAAGAGAGAAAGAACAACTACTGGCTATCATTGCCAATGGACTTGAACTTGATCAAGAGAATAAGCAATTAGAGATTTTGAGACGCCATCAGCAAGCTATTTGCTGGACTTTAGCAGACATAGATGGGATTGACTCTTCCATTTGTATGTATAGAATTTTGTTGGAGGATGGAGTTAGACCAGAGAGGCAACCACAGAGAAGACTCAATCCCCTTATATTTGATGTGGTCAAGAAAGAAGTGGTGAAGTTGCTGCAGCTGGAATTATTTATCCCATTTCAGATAGCATGTGGGTAAGTCCAGTTCAGGTGGTACCTAAGAAATCTGGAGTGACTGTAGTGGCAAATGAAGAGAATGAGTTGATCCCTATAAGAGTATAAAATAGTTGGAGATTTTGCATCAATTACAAGAGGCTCAATCATGCAACAAGAAAAGATCATTTTCCTTTACCATTTATTGATCATATGCTAGAAAGGTTGGCAGAGAAGACACATTATTATTTTCTGGACGGTTATTCCCATTATTTTTAGATTTGTATAGCGCTAGAGGATCAGAATAAGACTACTTTTACATGCCCTTTCGGGACCTTTGCTTATAGGAGGATGTCGTTTTGACTTTGCAATGCTCCAAGTACATCCAGAGATGCATGGTGAGTATCTTCGCTTATCTTTTAGAGCATTATATGGAGGTTTTCATGGATAATTTTACTGTCTATGGTTCGTCATTTGATACATGTTTGGATAATCTTTTTCCTGTTTTGAAAAGATGTGTAGAGAAGAATTTGGTTTTGAATTTTGAGAAGTGTCATTTCATGGTTGAGCATGGTATAGTGTAAGGACATATCATTTCTAGGAGAGGTATTGAAGTGGATCCAGCTAAGATTAGTACTATTATTGCTTTATCTCATCCCATATGCGTGCAGGGAGTTTGATCTATCCTTGGACATGCAGGATTTTACAGGATTTTAGTACCATTGTTCTACCATTGGCATGGTTGTTGCAAAAGGATGTGGAGTTTGTTTTTGATGAAAAATGCAAAGTTGCCTTTGATAGACTCAGGGAGGCTCTCACCTCTGCCCCTATTATGCGTGCTCTAGATTGGATGTTTCCTTTTGAGTTTATGTGTGATCCTTTGATTTTGCAGTTGGAGCAGTCTTGGCTTAGAGGGTAGATGGAGCACCATATGTCATTAGCTATGTCTTGAGGACATTAGACTCTTCGCAAAGCATCTATATCACGACAAAAAAAGAGATTTTAGCTATTGTGTTTGCTTTAGACAAGTTTCGGTCCTATCTTCTTTGTTCTCATTTTATTGTTTTTTTTAGCCCTCAAGTTTCTCCTTAATATGCCAGATGCAAAGCCTAAGTTGATTCGATGGATGCTTCTGTTTCAAGAATTTGATATTAAAATACGAGATAGGAGTGAGAGGGAGAACTTGGTGCCATATCATTTTAGCAAGATTGAGGGTGAGGTAGATCCTGCACCGATTGTTGATTCATTTCTTGATAAGCATCTCTTTCAGCTTCAAGGTAAGGTGCTATGGTATGCTGACATTGTTAACTACTGTTGGACCCCGTGGTTGTTTTGATGTGATCAACTAAGTTAGGTTAGGTCATGTTTGTTATTAGATCCCTGCGTCTAAGTGTGCAGGAACTTAGGAGCGCAGGAAGTCGAGCGAAAGACGTAGCTAGCGAGAAGGACGACACGGGAAGGGAGCCGACGGGCTCGGTGCATCCGAAGGACGAAAGAACTACGGAAGAGTACTCCGGTGGACGAGAAGAACGTGCACGACGTTCGAGGGAGGAGAAGTCAGGACAGAAGCCTACTCGAGGAGAAGTCCGGAAATTGGGTTCGGATGATCCCTATTTCGGTTGACCGAAATCACCCAATCGATCGGAGTTTCGGAAGAAGAAAGGAAGATGAAGAGAAGCTGAAGAAGCCCTTGGAGGCACCCTCAACAGTGTTGACGGCGCCCTCAACATTGAAGGCACCCTCAACAGTGTTGGAGGTGCCCTCAACATTGAAGGCACCCTCAATACCATTGAAGGCGCCTTCGACCCAGTCTACTTGACCGTTTGGACTTTGGATAAAATTTTATTCTAAGCCTTGGATGGAGGCGCCCTCAACCCCTTTGGAGGCACCCTCAAGACTCGAGATAGAGTTTCCAGGAGCTATATAAAGGCCCCTGGACCTAGGAATTAATTATTCAACTCAGTATTCAATTCCTAGCAACTTGTAAGAGTTTTTAGTGTGTAAAAGGTTTCTCCGCCTTCAGAGTAGGAGACTTTCTTAGTGCGTCTGTTCAACCGCCTTGGATTAACAACCTTCTTGGTTGTAACCAAGTCAACTCGCAGAGTCTTCCTACTTTTCTTTATTTTTATTTTCTTATTATTATTGTTGCTATTATTTTAGAGTTGAAAGTTTTGAGGAGGGTATTTTTATTTTACAGGCAATTCACCCCTCCCTTCTTGCCGGCCTCGCTGCACCAACAACTACTTGGTAGCTAATGTTTTTCCTACACACTTCTCTAGATTTCAATATGATAAATTAAAGTGTGATGCAAAATATTTTGTGTGGGATGACCCTTATCTTTGGACATTTGGTAGTGACCAAGTAGTGAGGAGGTGTGCATCTGATGCTGAGTTTCAATCTATACTTTCTTTTTGTCATTCACTTGCATGTGGAGGATATTTTGGTCCTCAACGTACGACTAGGAAAGTTTTAGATTCGGGACTATATTGGCCTACCGCGTCTAGGGATGCTTTTAAGTTTCATAAGACTTGTGAGCGTTGCCAAAAGATGGGGAATATAGGACGTAAGCATGAAATGCCTCAAGAATATATTTTATTTTGTGAGATCTTTGATGTATGGGGTACTAATTTTATAGGTCCTTTTCCCATTTCATTTGGTTTTGCTTACATGTTATTAGCTCTCGACTATATATCAAAATGGGTGGACATTCCTACCAGGACGGATGATTCTTCTATGGTTGTGAGCTTTGTCAGGTCTCATCTATTTTATAGGTTTGGCTTGCCTGGGTTCAACATTAGTGATCAAGGATCCCATTTTTGTAATAAGCACATGAAAACACTCATGATTAAGTATGGTGTAATTCACAGGGTGTCTACTCCTTACCTTCCACAAACAAATGGTCAAGTTGAGGTGTCTAATAGGGAGATTAAACAAATTCTTGAAAAAATAGTGAATCCGGATAAGAAAGATTGGAGTAACGAGGTTTGATGAAGCTTTATGGGCTTATAGGACAACTTACAAGGCTCTTATTGGGATGTCACTTTTCTAAATTGATTTTTTAAGTTTTCTATTTCTTCTTTTAATTTAACATTTTTAAGTTTTATTTTATCAAAATCTTCTATCAGACATGATTTTGCTAAAATTCTTTTTATTTCTAAATTTTTATTTTTTAATTTATTATTTTTACTTTTTAATTTGTACATAGATTTTGCCATAAACTTAATTCCAAAATAAAGTTGATCAGGAGGTAAGAGGCATACCTCACTTACCATATCAGACTTGAAGTCTGACTCTTCCCCTGCTTCGCTGCATTCATATGAAGTCGCTCCCCCTTCATCGATGCTGGCTTCTGATGTACTTTGCCCTTCATAGCTCGTCATCAGTGCTAGTCCTGCATATTCTTGTATTTCGGACTCAGATGATGAACTGTCGTCCCAAGTGGCTTTTAGATTCTTGTGCTTCTTGAGTATCTTGACTTTATCCTTCTTGAGTTTTGGGCAATACTCTTTTAAGTGTCCTTCCTTTTGACACTGGTAGCAACGGACCCTTCTTCTATTTCTTGAATTTTTCTTATTCTGTATTTCTTTAAATTTATTAGATCTAAAGAATTTTTTGAAATTCCTTACCATATAAGCTTCTTAATCTTCTTCAGATTCTGACTCGGGTTCATCCTTCTTGGTTGCATTTAGAGTCATAATCTGGCTTGAGTCTTTTGATGTTCCTACACATCTGGTTTCATGTAATTCAAGAATATAAAAAATTTCCTCTAGGGTACTTACCTTCAGGTCCTTTGAAATGTAGTAGGCGTCAATTATTGACGTCCATTCTGGAGTCCTGGGAAAGGCATTAAGTGCGTAGCGTATTGTGTCCCGGTTGGTTATCATTTCACCGAGGTTTTCGAGTCCGGTGATTAATTCTTTTATCTTCGCGTGTAGATCGGCTACCTTCTCACCTCTTTCCAGACAAATATGTTGGAACCCCAAGGTGTTTTGATGTGATCAAACAAGCTAAGTTAGGTCCTTCATTTGTTTAACCCTTGTGTCTAAGTGTGCAGAAGCTTAGGAACACATGAAGACGCGGCTAGCGAGAAGGACGGCACGGGGAGAGAGCTGACGGGCTGGGTGCGTCCGAGGGATGAGGTGACCACGGAAGAGTACACCGGTGGACGAGAAGAACGTACGCGGCGTTCGAGGGACGAGAAACCTTGAAGGAAGGCTGCTCGAGGAGAAGGCCGGAATTTGGGTTCGGGTGAGCCCTATTCCGGATGGTCGAGATCACCCAAGCTAGCGGAGTCGGAGTTGAAGACCCGGACCGAGACGAGCTGAACCGAAGCAGAGCGACCAGACAGAAAAAGTCAACCAGAGTTGACTTTTGGGGTCCGGGGCGATCGGACTGAAGATATTGACCAGATCGAGTCAAACTCGATCTGAACGTTGAGGGATAAAGTTTTATCCCCCCAGGGCGCCCGGAACCCCTTTGGGGCACCCCGACCAGTGCTATAAATATAGCACTGGTTTGTACAGATCATTCAACGAACTTGTAATTCATTTCTTTCTGTGCTTTCCCTTCTTTTGTACTATCAACGCTGTAAGAGGCTACTCCACCCAGAGGAGAATCAGATAGTGCGCCATCTTTGCCTTGGATTAGCAATCCTCTGATTGCAAACCAAGTAAACCCTCTTGTGTCTGATCTTTTAATTTAGTCTCTTCTTTTTATTATTACAAGTGTCTGTTAATTAGTTGAAAATCCGAGAAAGGTTTTTTTGGTTTAATTTTTGTAGGGAAATTCACCTCTCCCCTCTTCCCGGCTTCCAAAGGGACCAACAAGTGGTATCAGAGCAAGGCACTTCAGGAGGACTAACCGCCGATCGAAGCAGCAAAGATGGCCGGACCAAGCATCGTTCCACCAAAATTCGAGGGGGACTTCGCAGACTGGAAGCGACGTATGGAGGTATTCCTAAGAACTGATTTTGAAATTTGATTTATTATGAAATATGATTTTGTAGCTCCGATGAATCAAGACAGAGAAGAAAAAGAAGAGAGCCACTGGACAAAAAAGGAGCAGAATGAGTCTGTAGCCAACAGCCGTGCGGAATATCACCTACTGAGAGTGTTCCCGCCTCAAGAGGTCAACCACATCGAAAGCTATTCATTCGCTAAAGACCTCTGGGAGAAGTTCCTGGAACTCCACGAAGGCACGTCTGAAGCAAAGCTCGCTAGAAGAGACATCCTCCGGAACAAGCTGATGAACGTCCGTCTTGAAAAAGGTGAGAAGGTAGTCAATCTACATGCAAAGGTAAAAGAACTGATTACTGGTCTCGAGAACCTTAGAGAAATGGTAACAAATCAGGACAGCATACGCTACGCACTCAACGTGTTTCCTAGAACCTCAGAATGGTCATCAATCGTCGACGCCTACTACATTTCGAAAGATCTGGAGGTAAGTACTTTAGAAAAACTATTCTCCACTCTTGAATTGCATGAAACCAGGTGTGCAGGAACAAAGGAATCAAGCCAGATGATTGCACTAAACGCAACAAAAAGGGATGAACCTGAGTCAGACTCAGAGGATGATCAGGAAGCGTACATGGTATGAAACTTTAAAAAGTTTTTTAGAGCTAATAAATTTAAAGAAATACAGAATAAAAAGAATCCAAGAAATAGAAGAAGGATGCGTTGCTACCAGTGTCAAAAGGAAGGACACCTAAAAGAAGACTGCCCAGAACTAAAGAAGGACAAAGGCAAGATTCCCAAGAAGCACAAGAATCTAAAAGCTACTTGGGACGACACTTCTTCATCTGAGTCCGAGATTCAAGAATTTGTCGGGATAGCACTGATGGCAAGCTACGAAGGACAAAGTACATCAGAACCCAGTATCGATGAAGGGGGAGCGACCTCAGATGGAAGTAGCGAAGCAGGAGGAGATTCAAGCTTCAAGTCTGATATGGTAAGTGAGGTATGCCTCTTGTTGGTGCGGTTAGCACTAACGATTTAACCCAGGTTTTGATGAATGACAAATCAGGTTAAGTTAGTTTGTTGTTGTCTGACACTTTGATCGAGTGTGCAGGAGAAGTCCAGACAGGTCGACGGGCTGACCGGATGTCTGGCACGAAGCCCAGCTAGGTCGACGGGCTAACCGGATAGCTGGCACGAAGTCCAAGTGGGTCGACGGGCTGACCGAACGCTTAGACACGAAGTCCAGCTAGGTCGACGGGCTGACCGGATAGCTGGCACGAAGTCCAGACGGGTCGACGGGCTGACCGGACGTCTGGTAGGTAAGTGAGGTAAGTCATTAGAGGGGAGTGACTGCGAGGACGCGTTCCCGGGAAGGGAACATTAGGCGTCGATCCGGCTTAGATCCATTTCGGATATCTAAGTCGAGATCGTGACTAGATTCCGGTCTCGAAAAGACGGAATTTAAGTCATACTCTTTTTGCTAATTCATACTTAATTTGCTTATCTATAAAACTGTGCTAACAATCTGTGTTGCAGGGTATATTTACCTCGGACTAACATTTTCTTGCAAGAGAAGGACTTTCTGGAGAAGAGGGGTCCGGGCGCCCGGAGGTAAATTTTATCCAAACCGAGTCGTCGTCACGTGAAGTTCACTGATTAGACCTGTCACGTCGCACCAGGGCGCCCGGAAGGGATCCAGGCGCCCGGAGCAGCATATAAAAAAGCCCCAGGGGTGGAGCTTCAGAATCATCTCAGAACTCTTAGACTGCTTGCTCTGCTGCTCTGCGCTCCAACGACGCTAACGAAGCTCCGACAACGTGCTCTTGTCCTTGTGGTTTTCTTTCTGTCGGTATAGCTTTGTTTTAATTTTCATTAGCATTCCTTGTACTGCCTTTGTAATCATTATTTCGAATTGCTAGTGAATTGCCCAACGAAAGTACTCACGGAGTACGGGCCTTCGAGTAGGAGTCGTCACAGGCTCCGAAAGAAGTAAAAACTACTGTGTCTATTGTTTTTAAATTCCGCTGCGTTTAACTCTGTTTAACACTATTTTTTTTTAAATCGATATTCACCCCCTCTCTATCGACGTTTCACGATCCATCAAATGGTATCAGAGCAAGTACCGCTCTGATTTGGTGCAACCACCAATCAGACAAGGGGGGTGAAAAATTAACCTTTATTTTTGTTTCATTTTTTTCGCTTAATTCCAATCTGGTATTATTACCTATTTTGGAAAAAAAATTTCTTCGTTGCAATTAAATCTAAATTGGTGCAACACCAATTTAGACACAGCTATTATTTTTTCCCGCACTACTAATCCAAGACAAAGTCTTGGGATATTTTTTTCGTTGTTTACTTGTGTGCAGGATGTCTCAACTAGAAGGCTTCAACACAGTACATCATCCCCTATTCAACGGGGATGACTTCTCGTACTGGAAGAAAAGAATGGAGGTGTACCTAAAGACGGATTACGATCAATGGTTCAGCGTTATAAAGGCCTACCGAGCTCCAACCGACAACTCCGGAAATCCACTAGACACGGAACAGTGGACTCCGAACATGAGGAAAAAGACGTCGACGGAAAACAAAGCAATCAATATGCTACACTGCGGCCTAACACGAGAAGAGCTGAACCGGGTCGGACCGTATCAGAATGCTAAAGAATTATTGGACAAATTGATTGAGCTGCATGAAGGAACGAGCGACGCAAAGGTAACAAAAAGAGATTTACATTTAAATAAAATATTTAATATAAAAATGCAAGAAGGGGAAACGGCAAGTCAACTGCACACGAGGATGAAGGACATCCTCAACGGACTCCACGCGATAGGTCACCAGATGGAAAACAGAGATTTAATCAGGTACGCACTAAATGCTTTTCCACGTAATAGTTTGTGGGCATCGATTGTAGATGCCTACAAAATTTCAAAAAATCTATCTAAGTTAAAATTAGACGAGCTTTTTTGTGAGTTAGAATTACATGAACAAACTAATGCTGGAGCCGAGAAAGGTATTGCTTTATTTGCAGGTTCATCCAAAGAAAAGAAGAGCAAGTCTAAATCTGAAGAAGATTCCGGTCAAGATTCCGAAGACGAAGAATACCTGGTGAACTTGGTAAGAAAAATGTGCACCAGGAGAAAAAGGAGCTTCAGCAAGAAGGACCTTCAAAAGATCAGTTCTCCCACGGAACAAAAGAATGTGACTTGTTTCGGATGCAACAAAAAGGACACTACAAGAACGAATGCCCAAGACTGAAATTCGACAAACCAAAGTCAACCAAAAAGAAGGCCCTCAAAGCAACTTGGGACGACTCCTCCTCGGATGAATCGGAGGTAGAAGAGCAGAAGCACCAGAGCCATCTCGCGCTGATGGCCCGCGAAGCTGAAACGGAAGACGAATCGGAAGACGGGTCCGAACCCGAATCAAGCCACGAGTCTGTACTCGTTTCCGAAGGCCCGGATGAGGTATATTTTAATTTTAAAAAAAAATTCTTTAAAATTATTTCCTACTTAAATAGTTAATTAGTTAAAATAGAAAATGAAAACAAGTCACTTCTTGAGGAAAATCAAAACCTTAAGGAACAAATCAAAAATCCAAATCCAACTCAAGATCTAACACTTGAAGAGAATTCATCATTAAAATTAGAAATTAATAAGTTAAAAGAAATGCTAGAAAAATTCACAACAAGATCAAAAAATCTAGACTTAATCATGAATAATCAAAAGGCGTGCTGTAATAAAACCGGACTCGGATACAAGACGAACTCAAATAAAACTTTTAAATCATTAATAACTCAATACAAATCAACTAATCAAGCTTGGGTTCCGAAAGCGTGTTTGACCACGCAAGTAGGACTTAATCAATATTATATACCCAAAGAAAAAATATATTATATAAACTCGAACAAACCAAATCAAAAATCAAAATATAAACCTAAATCAAAAAATCTAAAATTTAAACATTTTACTCAACAAAATATAAATTATCACCAAGTTAATTATAACTATAAAAGAAATAGACATAAACCTAAAACGAAAATTTAAATAAAGGGCAAATAATTCAGGGGGAGGCTCCAGAATAGCTGGCACCTCCAAAACTAACTTACCCGACAGGGTAACCCAAATATACTAACCCGGCAGGGTAATTAGGATTAGTTAAAAAGGGACCCAGTTTAACTTGAATCACGGTACGGGTGAAGTTTTTGGATGATAGTACGTTAGGGAAACTTGGGCATCGCATGTCTAGAAAGATATGGCTTCGATCTGGTGCATTTGGCCAAGTGGAACTGACCGAAGCTACCCTTAAATAGATCCTAACTAGTTAGACCAAGGTTTAGTACTAAGCTCCGTGAATAGGACTATTCGGAAAACCTCGAAAGGTTGGTTACTTCTAATGACATCCAAGCGACTCACCAAGCTTAGTAGTTTATCTGAAGAATGCCTATTTGTTGAGACCAAAGCTAAACCTGAATCTAACACAAGTTAAACCAAACTCTATAATTAAATCTAATTCATCTCACAAAATTATGGGATACCCTGATTGATAATCTAGATCGGGTGAGATGAATAAGGATTAAATTAATTAATTGTCAAAATCAAAATTAAATTTCGAATTTCAAATTAAAATTAAATTAACTTTAAAAATTATTTTAACTTTAAAAATTATTTTTAAATATAAAAATTAACTTTAAAAATTATTTTAAAAATTAAATTAACATTAAAAATTATTTTAAAAATTAAATTAACTTTAAAAATTATTTTAACTTTAAAAATTATTTTAAAAATTAAATTAACTTTAAAAATTATTTTAAAATTAAATTAACTTTAAAAATTATTTTAACTTTAAAAATTATTCTTAAAATTAAATTAACTTTAAAAATTATTTTAAAATTAAATTAAACTTTAAAAATTATTTTAAAATTAAATTAACTTTAAAAATTATTTTAACTTTAAAAATTATTTTAAAATTAAATTAACTTTGAAAATTATTTTAAAATCTTAAGAGACTAACCTTAATTCCTACTCATTGTAGGAAATCAAGTGGATTTTGGACAGTGGTTACTCCAAACACATGACTGGAGATCACACCAAGTTCACTCAACTCACTTACAAAAGCTTAGGAACAGTTGCCTTTGGAAAAAACGGCAAACTCAAGGTAATTGGGATAGGTAATATTGAATTAAAAATAGATTTCATTATTACAAATGTTCTACTTGTCGAGAATTTTAAATACAATCTCCTGAGTATAAGTCAATTGTGTGATATTATGTATAAGGTTAAATTTCTATCCACAGAATGTTTAATCAAACATCTAGATAATCCTACTATAAGCCTAAAAGGTTTTATAAAAGACAACATCTATGCTATCAACTTAACCACCTCTTCAATTGAGTGTTATTTAACACAAAAAGAAGAAACTTGGTTATGACATAGGAGAATGTCTCACACCAACTTTAGAAATATAGTAAATTAAATGGACTAGCGAGAGGCTTACCAAAATTACCTAACCTAGATTCAACCATATGTAATGCTTGTCAACAAGGTAAACAAACAAAATCCACTCACAAACCAACCAATCAGCCACAAACCGACTCAATATTAGAACTTCTACATTTAGACCTTTTTGACTCCCATGGAGTCAAATCCATAAATGGAAACTTATACTGTTTAGTAATAATAGATGATTATTCTAGGTTTACTTGGGTAAAATTCTTAAAACATAAAGATGAAACTTTTGAAATCTTTACAAACTTTTGCAAACAAATTGAAAATGAAAAAGATCTTAAAATTAAAAGAATTAGGAGTGACAACGGGGGAGAATTTAAAAATCATAATTTTAACAAGTTCTGTCTTGAGAATGGCTACCATCACGAATTTTCGAGTCCTAAAACCCACCAAAAAAATGGAATTGTAGAAAGAAAAAATAGAACTTTACTGGAAGCCTCTAGAACTATGTTAAATGAATATAACTTACCTAAATATTTTTGGGCAGAAGCTGTTAGTACATCCTGCTATGTGCAAAATAGAACAACATTAAATAAAAGACATAATAAAACCTTCTTTGAAATATTTTATAACAAACAACCCAACATAAAATATTTTAAAGTATTTGGGTGTCCAGACTACATCTTAAATACTAGAGAACACTTGAAAAAATTTACCTCTAAAGTAGAAAATGAAATTTTTGTAGGATATTCTCTAAACAGTAGGGGTTACAGAATATATAATAAAATTACGTTAAAAATCGAGGAAACCACAAATGTAAAATTTGAAGAAACCCAAGGACAAACTCAACTTCAACCTATTGAAAATAATAAACCTGAAGAAACCAATCAAACCCTAGATCATGAAGAAGATGAACACACTCAAGTAAATCAACCCTCTAGAACTATAAGAATCAACCCTAACCATCCAACTAATCAAATAATTGGTGATCCAGACCTAAGGTTTAGACTAGATCATCCTTTAGGAACCTAAGTCAAATTTCCCTAATTTCAAATATTGAACCCAAAACTGTAGCTGAGTCCCTACTTGATCCAGATTGGATCATCGCTATGCAAGAGGAACTAGCTCAATTTGAGTGTAATAAAGTTTGGGATCTAGTACCACCATCTAAAGATAAGAAAATAATAGAAACAAAATGGGTATTCAGAAACAAATTAAGTGAAACTGGGGAAATTACTAGGAATAAGGCTATGCTAGTTGCCAAAGTGTTCAGTTAAGTTGAAGGACTTGACTACGATGAAACCTATGCCCCAGTAGCCAGATTAGAATCCATTAGAATGTTACTAAGTTATGCAGCCCATAAGGGATTCAAACTATATCAAATGGATGTTAAGTCAGCTTTTCTCAATGGACAGATAAAAGAAAAAGTTTATGTAGGTCAGCCTCCTGGGTTTGAAGATCTAGAACACCTTGATTATGTCTTTAAGTTAAAGAAAGCATTATATGGACTTAAACAAGCACCCAGGGTATGGTATGAAAGGCTAACATCTTACTTAACATCCAAAGGATTCAACCAAGGTCAAATTGACCCAACCTTGTTTGTTAAATTACTAAATAATGACATATTTATAGCACAAATATATGTAGATGATATATTATTTGGTTCAACTATCTCAGACTTCTTAGAAGAATTTATCAACCTAATGGAACAAGAATTTGAAATGAGCTTAGTAGGAAAATTGACCTATTTTCTAGGTTTACAAATTAAACAAACAAATGAAGGAAATTACATTTATCAACATAAATACACTAAAGAATTACTTAAAAAACTCGGAATGGAAAATACAAAAGAAATAAAAACACCTATGGCAGTAAACACAATCTTAGACAATGACCTAAATGGAAAGCCAGTGGATCTAAAGTATTATAGAAGTGCAATAGGTAGTCTACTTTACTTAACTGCAAGCCGACCTGATATCTTATTTGCAGTTAGTATGTGTGTCAGATACCAAACTTGTGCTAAAGAATCCCATTTGACTCAAGTCAAAAGAAGCTTTAGATATCTTAAGGGAACAATAAGTGTAGGAATTTGGTATCCTAGGACCAATAACTTTGAATTAATAGGATATTCTGACTCAGATTATGTTGGATGCAAATTAGGCCGCAAAAGCACAAGTGATGGATGCCAACTACTAGGCCCATCACTTGTCAGCTGGTTTAGTAGAAAGCAACACTGTGTTGCACTATCTACAACTGAGTCAGAATATATAGTCATAGGAGAATGTGTAACCCAATTATTATGGATGATGCATACCTTAAATGATTTCAACTTAAAAATCACAAATGTAAAAGTTTTAATTGACAATATTAGCTCAATCAATTTGACAAAAAATCCAGTGCATCATTCAAGAACCAAACACATTGAAATCAGGCACCACTTTATCAAGGATGATATTACTAAGGGTGACATTGAGCTCAAATACATTGAGTCCAAGTCAAACTTAGCTGACATATTCACCAAACCACTCCCTGAAAGTGAATTTAGCAATTTGCGTAGAAAACTAGGAATGTGCCTAATAGACTAGGTGTTTCAAATTTCAAAAATATTTTCAAACTGAATATACTCAAATTATAGGTTAAACATGTATCGTTTTCAAAACTTTCCTATTTTTTAGATTTTTTTTAAAAATATTTTTTAGCCTTAGACTAGTTCAAAATCCTTAGAAAGCATGTACCCATAAGACTAGTTTTTGAACATCTCACCAACACCCTATGCTTACCGTGCTTGTGTTTGACGAACATAGAAAGGGGTGAGATGTATAGGCCACTTGCCTAAGACTTAAGATGCTTATTTCAGTGCATCAATACAAGTCTGGGCGTTAAATACAAAATATACATTAATCAAGTTAAGGTTGAACTTAACTTGACTAACCAAGTGAAAGCTGCTATCTTTTGATAGTCAGTCAGTAACTACCTGGTTAGACATTTGATTTAGCGTCAGGTCCAGGGGAGAAATAAAACTAATTCAGTTTTTCAAATTGAATTTTAAACTTAATTTTTGAAAATCAAAGTTTAAAATCAACTTGTTTAAAATTGTGAAAAAAATTTTCACAAACTTTTTTTTTCCTTTTTTTTTTTTACTTAGTATGTGAAAACTAACTTTTATAAAACTAAGCTGTTTTTAAGAATTGGGTTTTACTTTTTATTGAAAATTGATTTTAAAAATTAGATCACCTTAGTTCTGAAAATTGATTTTAAAAATCTAGTTCTTAAAATTTGATTTTACTTAATTTTGACAATTTGATTTGAAAGTTAAGTTTTACAAAAATTAGTAAAATTGTGTTGTTATTGAAAATTGTGGAAAATATTTTTAACTTAAGATTACAAACTTAGTGTTGAAAAATAAATTTCAATCAGTTTTGAAAACTTAGTTTTGGAATTTTGATGTTGAAAACTTATGTTTGAAAACTTGAATTTTTAAACTTTGATCTTAAAAACTATACTTGAAAAATTAGCTATTTTTCAAAGTTACTAAGTTATAAACTCCCCTAGGTTAACTTGACATTCTTTTTACCTTGTCTGAAGTCTATATCTATGGTTACTTGACATTAGTTCTTTTGATGAATGACAAAGGCGGAGGGTTAGGTGGTTAAGTTAGCTAAACCAAACTGAAGATACAAACTAACTTAAAAACCACATAAATGCATGTTGTTTCTTGCATATGTTTTTACTAACTTAACCAGGTTGTCATTCCATCAAAAAGGGGGAGATTGTTGGTGCGGTTAGCACTTACGATTTAACCTAGGTTTTGATTAATGACAAATCAGGTTAAGTTAGTTTGTTGTTGTCTGACACTTTGATCGAGTGTGCAGGAGAAGTCCAGACAGGTCGACGGGCTGACCGGATGTCTGGCATGAAGCCCAGCTAGGTCGACGAGCTGACTGGATAGCTGGCACGAAGTCCAAGCGGGTCGACGGGCTGACCGAACGCTTAGGCACGAAGTCCAGCTAGGTCGACGGGCTGACCGGATAGCTGGCACGAAGTCCAGACGGGTCGACGGGCTGACCGGACGTCTGGCAGGTAAGTGAGGTAAGTCACTAGAGGGGAGTGACTGCGAGGACGCGTTCCCGGGAAGGGAACATTAGGCGTCGATCCGGCTTAGATCCATTTCGGATATCTAAGTCGAGATCGTGACTAGATTCCGGTCTCGGAAAGACGGAATCTAAGTCATACTCTTTTTGCTAATTCATACTTAATTTGCTTATCTATAAAACTGTGCTAACAATCTGTGTTGCAGGGTATATTTACCTCGGACTAACCTTTTCTTGCAGGAGAAGGACTTTCTGGGGAAGAGGGGTCCGAGCGCCCGGAAGGGATCCGAGCGCCCGGAGGTGAATTTTATCCAAACCGAGTCGTCATCACGTGGAGTTCACTGATTAGACCTGCCACGTCGCACCAGGGCGCCCGGAAGGGATCCAAGCGCCCGGAGCAGCATATAAAAGAAGCCCCAGGGGTGGAGCTTCAGAATCATCTCAGAACTCTTAGACTGCTTGCTCTGCTGCTCTGCGCTCCAACGACGCTAACGAAGCTCCGACAACGTGCTCTTGTCCTTGTGGTTTTCTTTCTGTCGGTATAGCTTTGTTTTAATTTTCATTAGCATTCCTTGTACTGTCTTTGTAATCATTATTTTGAATTGCTAGTGAATTGCCCAACTAAAGTACTCACGGAGTACGGGCCTTCGAGTAGGAGTCGTCACAGGCTCCGAACGAAGTAAAAATTACTATGTCTATTGTTTTTAAATTCCGCTGCGTTTAACTCTGTTTAACACTATTTTTTAAATCGATATTCACCCCCCCTATCAACGTTTCACGATCCAACACCTCTTACCCCCTGATGAACTTTACTTTGGTATTAAGGCAATAGCAAAATCCATGTATAAATTAGAAAACAAAAATACCAAATTAGAAAATGAAATTTTAAAAACAAAATGAATTTTGACAAAATCATGTCTTATAGAGGATTTTGAAAAATTGAAAATTGAAAATGAAAAACTAAAAGAAGAAATAGAAAGATTGAAAAAATCTAATGCTTCAAATATTTCTACTTTTAGAAATTATAGAGGTTTAAATTGGTATTATAGATTTCATCAAAGTCAAATTAGAAATATATCAAAAATCTATGTACCTAGGAAATACTTGGTTAATCCCGTAGGAAGGAACCTCTACTGGGTTCCAAAATCCTGTTTAATTTAAAATTAAAATTAGACTTAGCATTTTCAGTAAGAAAATTAAACAATTAATTTCTTTATGAGGCTTTGTCTAAGAAAGTGGTTGTTACTCCAATAACCAAGAAGGCCTAGTGCCTCGCTACGACCTGGAAGCCAAGTATCGAAATGAAAAGTTTAATTGACTAACTGAAAAAGTATTAATTTAATTTACTTAATGCTTTAAAAGAGTTATTCAAATTTTTGTTAGAAAATATTTAAAATTAACTTAGAATTTTTTACCTTAGGATTTTTTTTATAAAAAAATTACCTTAAAAATTTGTTTTAAGATTTTTTTTAACTGCCTTCGAAATTTTTATTATGAATATTAACTTAGATATTTTTAAAAAAAAATCAGAAATTTTTTTTTCCATGTCTTTAACTTAGAATTTTTTTTTCGAAAGAAAAATTCTGAAGAGTGTCTTTACTTAGGCATTTTGCTTAAACTTTTGTACACTTAAGATTTTTTTTAAGTGACAATTTACCTTAGACTTGTTTATAACCCCAATTTTTATGTGATCAAAGGGGGAGAAGTATGTTAAGTCTAGGGGGAGGTAATATAATTTTTCAATTGAAAAATATTTGGATTTATTTGAATATAAACTGTTTTTATTGCATATGTTTACCCTAACTTAACTTGGGTTGCTCACATCAAAAAGGGAGAGATTGTTGGAACCCCAAGGTATTTTGATGTGATCAAACAAGCTAAGTTAGGTTCTGCGTTTGTTTAACCCTTGTGTCTAAGTGTGCAGGAACTTAGGAACACAAGAAGTCGAGCGGAAGACGCGGCTAGCGAGAAGGACGGCACGGGGAGAGAGCCGACGGGCTCGGTGCGCCCGAGAGACAAGGTGACTGCGGAAGAGTACACCGGTGGACTAGAAGAACGTGCGCTGCGTTCGACGGACGAGAAACCGGGAAGGAAGGCTGCTCGAGGAGAAGGCCGGAACTTGGGTTCGGGTGAGCCCTATTCCGGATGGCCGAGATCACCCAAGCTAGAGGAGCCAGAGTTGAAGACCCGGATCGAGACGAGCTGAACCGAAGCAGAGCGACCGGACGAAAAAAGTCAACCAGAGTTGACTTTTGGGATCCGGGGCGCCCGGAGCTGATCGGGGCGCCCGGACCAAAGATGTTGACTATATCGAGTCAAACTCGATCTGAACGTTGGGGGATAAAGTTTTATCCCCACAGGGCGCCCGGAACCCCTTCGGGGCGTCCCGACCAGTGCTATAAATATAGCACTGGTTTGCACAGATCATTCAACGAACTTGAAATTCATTTCTTTCTGTGCTTTCCATTCTTTTGTACTGTCAACGCTGTAAGAGGCTACTCCGCCCAGAAGAGAATCAGATAGTGCGCCATCTTTGACTTGGATTAGTAATCCTCTGATTGCAAACCAAGTAAACTCTCTTGTGTCTGATCTTTTAATTTAGTCTCTTCTTTTTATTATTACAAGTGTCTGTTAATTAGTTGAATATCCGAGAAAGGTTTTTTTGGTTTAATTTTTGTAGGGCAATTCACCCCTCCCCTCTTGCCGGCCTCCAAAGGGACCAACAAAATATTCGTCAGTTTATTCCGAAGTATATCTCTTCTTGCGAGCTTGGCTTCGGATGTGCCTTCGTGGAATTCTAGGAATTTTTCTCAGAGTTCTTTGGCCGACAAGTAGCTTCTGATGCGGTTGACTTCTTGAGGTGGCAGCACGCTTAACAAGTGATATTCCGCCTGATTATTTGCTACAGAATCGTTTTGTTCTTTCTTTGTCCAAAGACTTTTTTCTTTTTCCTCTCCATTTTGATTCGTAGGAGCTACAAAACCATATTTTATTATTAAATGAATTTCAAAATTTATTTTCAAACATACCTCCATACGACATTTCCAGTGTGCGAAGTCTCCCTCGAATTTTGGTGGAATGATCCTTGGTCCGACCATTGGTTGTTTTGCTTCGGTTGGCGGTTAATCCTTCTGAAATGTCCTTGCTCTGATACCACTTGTTGGTCCCTTTGGAGGCCGGTAAGAGGGGAGGGGTGAATTTCCCTAAAAAAATAAATCAGCTCTTTCTCCGACTTTCAACTAAATAAGAACACTTGTAATTAAAACAAATAGAGACTAATAAAAAGGAAATAGACACAAAGGAGTTACTTGGTTTGCAATGAGAAGATTGCTAATCCAAGGAAAATGAAGCGCACTATCTGAAGATCTCCTTCGGGCGGAGTAGCCTCTTACAGCATTAACAGTACACAAAGAAAAGTATAACAAAAAGAAATGAATTACAAGTTGTTGTTGTTTATAACTGTTGAAATCAGTGTTATACTTATAGTAGTGTTTGGGATGCCTGGAAGGGTTCCGGGCGCCTGGAGGGGGATAGAATTCTATCCGTAACACGTCGGTTAGCGTCCACATCATCGTTGATAAAATTTGGGTTCCAGGCGCTCGGACTCAAATAAGGGCCCAGGCACCCGGACCACATAAGTCAACAGAGTTGACTTTTTACGGTTTGGTTCCTCTGCTCCGGTTCAACTCGTCTCGGTCCGGGTCTTCCACTCCGGCTCTGATACCTTAGGTGATCTCGGCCATCCGGAATAGGGCTCACCCGAACCCAAGTTCCAGCCTTTTCCTCGAGCAGCATTCCTCCCCGATTTCTCATCCCTCGAACATCGCGTACGCTCTTCTCGTCCACCAGTTTACTCTTCCGCGGCACCTCGTCCCTCGGATGAACCGAGCCCGTCGGCTCTCTCCCCGTGTCATCCTTCTCGCTAGCCGTGTCTTCCACTCGACCTCCTGTGCTCCTAAGCTCCTGCACACTTAGACACAAGGGTTAACCAAACAGGACCTAACTTAACTTGTTTGATGACATCAAAACACCTTCGAGTTCCAATAAGATATACAAATCAGGAAAAATAGGAAAGGATCATTTGTTAATTATTAGTTTTAATTAGCTTTTATTAGTTTCCTTATTATTTAATTTCCTTTTCATTAGTTTCTTTTCTATTGTAAATTCTCTCTTTAAACAAGAGAGTCCTCAACTTGGATTTGAGTACTTCTCAAGCTCAAGCTCGAATCCTCCCAACTTGGATTTGAAATCTTCCCCCAAAGAAGTTGTCCACCTTTCCACGAATTCTGTTAGTTCTGCAACAGAAGCAACATTGCTTTCAATAGAACACAACAAGCCCTCAACTTGTTGCCACAGCGATTCTGTTGGGCACCCCGAGGGAGCACCGAGTAATCCTTCCACACGTCGCAATCTCATTTCAAGTTCCAGAATGCGATCACACACCGCATTAATACTTGAAAACGAATTGCTAGAACTAGGGATGTAAACGAGCCGAACCAAGCCGAATAGTATTAGGCTCGAGCTCGACTCGTTTAAGTTATATTCGGGCTCGAGCTCGGCTCGAGCTTGAATCGAGCTTTTATCACTAGGCTCGATCTCGGCTCGTTTTAGAATTATCAAGCTCGCGAACAGTTCGAGCTCGGCTCATTATTAGCTCGATTATCAAAGTTAACGAGCCTAATTCGTTAAGCGAGCTCGGGCTCGTTTAGAGTTCGTTTTTGGCTCGTTTTAGAACGCATTTTTTGACTCATTTTAAAGCTCATTTTAATGCTCATTTTAGAGCTCATTTTTTAGCTCATTTTTTTGGCTCATTTTAGAGCTCGTTTTTTAGCTCGGTTTAAGGCTCGTTTTTTTGGCTCGCGAGCCTATAAACGAACATGTTCACGAGCTCACAAGCCGAATATCCTTAAGCTCAAGCCCGGCTCGATAAAACTGTCGAGCTCGAAATCGAGATCGAGCTCGTCTCGATAAGATAAACGAACGAACTTGAACGAGCTTTTTACCGAATCGAGCTCCGAATAGCTCGCGAACCATTTGGTTCATTTACATCCCTAGCTAGAACCTTTTGCCATGAATGTATGTTTGCAACGTCAACGACAACAACCACAACTTGTCTCTGATACCAACTGTCACAGGGTTATGCAACGCAACGAATTATTGCAGATATCCCACGCTTGTGTAAGTACACTCACACGCTAAGCCAATTTTTGATGTCTTGTGCTTGATTATGTTTTCAAAGAATATAACTAGCAAGAACCAAGCATGCATAGGCAGAAACAAAAGCAACACACAATTACGGGCTACACTGCCCAACCTTGCACTAACACGATAGTTTACAATACAAGGAAAAATCTGCAAATGGCTTACACACAAGAAGGCTCATCACTTCTAAATGTCCATGCCTTGTACAACTCATGACTCATATAAACGAAATGCATTACAACAACAACTACAGAATTCAAGTAACCGTCGTACATAATTGCCTTCACTAATGATGACAGGTGTCACCGCCACGGCTACAGAATTCAAGTAACCGTCACACATAACTGCCTTCATTAATATTGACAAGTGTCACCGCCACATGCATGTAGTAGGATGTCTGAATGCCACTTGTCTTGGTTATCTTGTTCATTTTTTTTATATCAGGTATTCAAAAATCAAATGTTCACAAAGTAAATTGGAAAATGCTCACGTTTATCAATGTCCTTAGATTAATCATCATTCTATTAGAGGAAGAATACCCCGCAATATGTCGTAGTTGGGATTCAAACTTGAAGTGTTTGATTAGCCGCTAGAGTGCTCGACCACCAAAGGCCTGAGGTAGTAATTAATTATCTTGTTCATAAAATAGCATAAAGTGACTGTAGGCTGTAGATATCAAAGCGTCAGAGGCAACACTATCACCAAAAAATACACCCAAACTGTCTAAAAAATGCAACTACTACAATCCCCTAACACCCTGTTTGGAATCCTATGGAATTGAATTCCTATGGTAATTGGAATTTAATTCCATAGTTTTGAATGAATTTTTGAGATGGATTTGATATGGAATTCAATTCCAATTCCATTCAAAACGTGAATACTAAATCAGACCTCAAATGGTTAGATTTGGATAGCGAATTTACCATGAACAACTAAAATTACTTAATTGCCCTTTTAATTTAAAACCCCTTTTTCCATCTGCCGACTCTCTTGTTTTCTCCTGCCTTTCTCCCGTGCGCTGTTTCTCCTTACGCCGAAAACTTCTCCTTGCACCTTTTCTCCCTTGCGCCACCTTCTTCATACTGTGCGATCGTAAGTTAACAATTACAAATATCCAAGCGTCGAAGTGTAGTGAGATGTTCCAGAACGGAAGTTGCCTCGTAAGCATTTTAATGACAATTTAGTGAGCGAAGTAAGACCTCGTAGATAACTTGTCAAATCTTTGTGTAATTTGTTAAGAATTTCAAGTTTTGAGTTTTTTAGTGCTATCTTAACTGTGCGATCCCTTCTTCCTATTATCTAATACTTAACTTGATTATTAAATGGTTAATTATGAGGATAAAATGATAAATGTATAAAAATGGAATTCAATTCAAATAGATTCCAAATTAAGGAATTCAATTCAATTCTATTATTCACTAATTCATTCCAAACATAGGAATTGAATTCAATTCCGGCCAGAATTCAATTCCTAATGGAATTCAATTCAATTCCTTCACTTAAGTTGTTTCCAAACAGGGTGTAAGGGACACAGATTTATTCCCGCTATTAAGCAATTAATAGATTCTTCTTCCCATTGAATCTTTCTTAATTGATCTTCTATCTTTCTTTTCTTATGCTAATTTCATTGGTATGCTGGGAATGACTTGATGAGTTCCTTTGTTCGAGACGAACAACATTCTAAGTGTGGAGGAGGTGCAAGTGATTTGTTGCAGTGGAGTTTAGATTTTCGTTGACGAAATTGGAATTAGTTCTTTATGGATTTCAGAGGTTAAGAGTTTAATGTAAATTTACATTGATTTCGAGACATTGTTTGAAGTGATGAATGCAGGATGAACTGTGGAAATGAGTTTTCAGTTTAGACATGTTGGAATCTGCATGTTATAGGTTGGGTTTAATTTAGTACTGAGACTGAAAAATGTAGAAGTTTAGAGAAGTAGGGAATGTAATTTTCTGTGCATGTCTAAACTGGGAATCTGCATGTTCTGTGACAATTGTCTGTGCCAGTTTCTGAGCTGTTTTTGATTTTCAATTCTGAATTGATGTCTTTAAGATGCTGAGTGCTAGATGATGTAATTTTGTGTGATAGAATTGCTCACTTGATGGGTTGAAGTTTTGTAATAGCTTTGGTACTAAAGAAATTGGAGATAGAATTGCTCCTTGGCACTACGGGTTCCTGAGAATGCCTTCGGTTCAAGGACTTTGAATTTTGATGAAGAAGAAGAGGCATTCATAGTCGACCCCAACCCCGACCGCCTTCTTCAACAAATTCATCTCAAGCTCGAATCCTCCCACCTTGGATTTGAAATCTTCCCCCAAAAAAGTTGTCCACCTTTTCACGAATTCCGTTAGTTCTGCAACAGAACCAACATTGCTTTCAATAGAACACAACAAGCCCTCAACTTGTTGCCACAGCGATTCTGTTGGGCACCCCGAGGGAGCACCGAGTAATCCTTCCACACATCGCATTCTCAATTCAAGTTCCAGAATGCGATCACACACCGCATTGATACTTGAAAACGAATTGCTAGAATCTTTTGCCATGACTGTATGTTTGCAACGTCAACGACAACAACCACAACTTGTCTCTGATACCAACTGTCACAGGGTTATGCAACACAACGGATTATTGCAGAATTCCCACGCTTGTGCAAGTACACTCGCACGCCAAGCCAATTTTTGATGTCTTGTGCTTGATTATGTTTTCAAGGAATATAACTAGCAAGAACCAAGTGTGCATAGGCAGAAACAAAAGCAACACACAATTAACGGGGTACACTGCCCAACCTTGCACTAACACGATAATTTACAATACAAGGAAAAATCTGCAAATAGCTTACACACAAGAAGGCTCATCACTTCTAAATGTCCATGCCTTGTACAACTCATGGCTCATATAAACGAAATGCATTACAACAATGGCTACAGAATTCAAGTAACTGTCATACATAACTGCATTCACTAATGATGATAGGTGTCACCGCCACGGCTACAGAATTCAAGTAACTGCCATACATAACTGCCTTCACTAATGCTGACAAGTGTCACCGCCACATGCATGTAGTAGGATGTCTGAATGCCACTTGTCTTGGATATCTTGTTCGTTTTTTTTTATACCAGGTATTCAAATGTCCGCAAAGTAAATTGGAAAATGCTCACGTTTATCAATGTTCTTAGATTAATCATCATCCTATTAGAGGAAGAATATCCCGCAATATGCCGTAGTTGGGATTCAAACTTGAAGTGTTTGATTAGCCGCTAGAGTGCTTGAACACCAAAGCCCTGAGGCAGTAATTAATTATCTTGTTCATCAAATAGCATAAAGTGACCGTAGGCTGTAGATATCAAAGCGTCAGAGGCAACACTATCACCAAAAAATACACCCAAACTGTCTAAAAAATGCAACTACTACACACAGATTTATTCCCGCTGTTAAGCAATTCATAGATTCTCCTTCCCCATGAATTATCAAAAAGAACTAAGTTTCTGACTACAGAGACATGCTTTCTAATTAATTTTATTCACACGAATTAAAACACTAGGAAGTAGGAATGGAGTTTGCATACATCTTGGTAAAAGAAAGAAAAACAAACAGACAAGGAAAAGTCTGACACTTTGTAACAAATGTGATTGGAAGAACCACCTTTAAATTTTGGGGAAATAACTTCAAAAGCAGTTCATCCAGAGATCTTGGTCCGCCGGCAGCAGATGATGAGTAGCAGATGGAGTAGTGGATTGTGTCACGTAACAGTGCGCCAGCAGAAATTTCAAAAGCATGCATCAACTTATAGATAATTAAAATTTTCGTAATTCCAGATACTATAATATCCCAACCGAGACTAGGATGAGAACCATACCTCATTTTAGTCCCTAAGGAACACGGACTCTCCAGTAGCTACCGCCAAGAGAAGGATGCCTCGAGAGCCGCTAGGTTGTCTCATTGATGCCGCCGGTAGCAGATGAAATAACGGAACCCAATGAACTCGCAGGACTGGCACTGGAAGAGAGGCGGCGGCGGATGACGAGCCAAGCGAATCAGGGAATTACACCGAAAGGTGTCTTCGTCAGAGAAAGGGAAGACTACCATCTTCAAGGCAGGTAATGGGGAGAGTTGCAGAGTCAAGCTATGCGCGGCTAGGGAAAAGAAGAAGAAACCCTAACTTTGTTGTTTTTTTTTAAGAAGCAAAAATCACGCAGCTTGCTTTCCCGATTTCGTAGAGTGGCAGTGAGAGCGTCTTTGTTTCTTCGAGATGTGAGACTCTTCGTTTCTCGCGGCCATCAAGCCATAGCTAAGCAGACGTCTGCTCGTCTGCAGTGATTGTAGATGTGAACGATAGCTGACTTTAGTCCCATATTGAAAGTTTACTCTACGTACATTGAGAAAGAAGATAAAAGAAAGTGATGTGCACCACAACAACTCATACCTTTCTCGGCCTTTTGGCTAAGATCAAGTGTAGTATCTGTTCTTATCAGTTTAATATCTGATACGTGGACCATTGGTTCACTATGATATTAAATTAATTTTTGATTGGGGAGGGCCCATAACAATAGCTTGCTATTGGGGTTCTTATGCGTCGCCTATATGTTGCACTATTATATAGGCCGGGCGCACCCTACCAAATCGGTTTAAATATTAAATTAAATTTTGTTATTCAAATCTTTAGTTGAACTTTTAACTAGGTTCTTCATTATTAGTTGTTTGTCATAATATATAATTAATAATTTAGATGTTTAAATATTTAACTTTAGCAAAATTTAAAATTAAATTATGTTAATATTTATTTATTTTTACATTCAAAATTATTTTAAAAGTTATTAGTAATTTTTATTATATAAATAATATGTATTCTTTAATTTTATATTTTAGGATTAAGTGGAAAAGCTTTTATTACATATTTTTGGATATTTTTTTGGCTAAGATAAAATATTATATTTTTTTTTGTTGTTACATTATACTACTGTATTAGCCTGACACACTAAATCTAATTTATAAATCTATATGCTACTAATTTATACTTATTCATATATTATACTTTAGAAATAATATGTGCGTAATGACTAAATTAATTTTCTTTAATTATTTGAACATTGAAATTATATCTCTGCATGTTGAAAGTCAAGGTTATATTATATATACCCAGAGTGCGATAGATAGAGATAGTTAGTTGTTAATATCTTTAAATTTATTGCTATGAAAGTTTAAGATATCATGTTAATTTATTCAAATAAAAATGAGACTTTTTGACATAATTTTATATTTTAAATTAAATGGTGGTTTGAGCAACAAAATAATGAACTAAGTGATTCAATTTTATCATTTTGTTTACCGGTCACACGATTGCTAAGAATGGAGGTTTTGTACTATTTCTTTGAATGGAAATCAATTTTTGTATAATGTCTTGGTTTTTTTTTTTTACTCAGACATCTCAATCAGCACGAATAGATGTCTAATCTAGTATAATTCGAATATATGTCATGTGAATAAATGATTGTGTAAAGGAAGTCGTGATTCAAAGTTGTCTCTATATATAGTTTCTAGTTAATTAGAGGAGAATAGATTTATTATAATGAAACATAATCAAATTTCAAGAGATATGAGGGTGACAGATTGCTTACAATGGGAGAGACCAAATTTAAATAGGCACATGCTGGGGAGAAAAAAATTCTTCTAACTCCTAGCAACTTAGCGGTCGACTATAAACTAACAAAGTAATTTATATTTATTCACATAACCTAAGAATAGATAATAAAAAAATACCTACCTACAATGAATATACTCACTTTTTTACGCAATCACCACTAAAATAGATGAATTGACTATTTTATCATACTATGCATGAATAGTCGTACAAACTCTCTCAAATTACTTATCATAATCATTTTGTTAATCTAGTTTTTCTCGTTGAATTTAATGTATAAGTTGAACATGACTTTGTTTTTACCAAAATGAAATGGTTTGGTACACGAAATAATCATTAGTACCATTTTACTTAAATATCTATATCAGCGTACTAAATATAAAATTTATCTTAAATTTTATAGACATTTTTTTTTACATTAATTACCTTATTTATTCCTTAAATTTATATTTTATGAATAGTATTTTTAATTTCTAAATTTAGGGAATTAAATTCATTCCCTAAACATTAAAATATCATTTAATTTGAAAAAATAAAGGAAATAAATTGGGTAATGAAAAACAAATATTATATAACGAGAGAGAAAAATAATAAAATAATAGAATAGAGATAAAAATAATAATAAAAATAAAGATCATGAAAATTTTAGAGTAGTTAATATAATATGTAGTGAAAAATAATTATCTAAATTTAATAAAATAGATGGTTTATCCGAAACTTTAAGGATATTATAGAAAAATTGATGTATATGTTCTTAATACCGCGTGAAATAGATAATACTGTCAATAATGTCATGTAAGCAAATTGTTCTACTTAACTAAAATCTAAATTACAATTAGTTGTCTCGGAGCTACAGTTGTCTGGTCACCAAGGATGACTCCCGGCTACACTCGATCGCCGACTTCTGACGACTCCTGGCTACCGCTCGGTGGTCGATTTCCAGCTACTTCCGACTCTAGGCTATGTTTGGTGTCCGATTCCCAGCTACTCCAAGCTACGTTCATTGGCCAACTCCCGACATCTTCCAACTTCGGGTTACTCCATGCTACCGACTGTCGACGCTCGACTCATGCTTTAGCTCCCTCAAACTAAACTGAAACAGTCTCGGCTATTAAGAACTAGAGTAAAGAAGTGTTACACTATTCCTTGAAATAATATGTATGCGTGATGACTAATTTTCTTTAATTATTTGAATGTGGAAATTATATATGTAGAAAGTTGCATGTTGGAAGTCAAGGTTATATAATATATACTGATGTGAGAGTCCGATAGAGATCGTTAGTTGTTAATATATTTAAATTTAATGCTATGAAAGTTTAAGATACCTCGTTAATTTATTCAAATAAAAATGGGACTTTTTGACATTATTTTAAATTTTAAAGTAAATGGTGGTTTGAGCAACAAAATAACGAACTAAGTGGCACAGTTTTACCATTTTGTTTACCGGTCACACGATTGCTAAGAATGGAGGTCATGTTTTGTACAATTTCTTTGAATGAAGATTAATTTTTGTAAAATGACTTGTTTTTTTTAATCAGACATCTCAATCAGCACGGATAGACGTCTAATCTAGTATAATTCGAACATATGTCATGTGAATAAATAACTGTGCGGAGGAGGTCGAGTATTAAATGTGGTCTCCATATACAATATCCAGTTAATTATAGGATGATAGATTTATTATAATGGGATATGAGAGTGACAGATTTATTACAATGAGACAGAAATCAAATCTCGATGGACACATGTCTTGGAGAAAAAATTTCTCCAAATCCTAGCCACTTGACGGTCAGCTATAAATTGACCAGGTGAAGTAGCAAATGAAGCAGAGAGGAACAGAGAGTGGCGGATTCAATTCATTCTCTTCATCTTCTAGCCAGCGATCATCCTTCATCGAAGCTCCGATCATGCCCAGGATTTGAGACTGCTTCCTAATATGCATTCTTTGTTTTGATATTGTTGATTGATCCCACCGGATCAGAGCTCATCTGATCAATCTTCGTTATTCTATAAGATCTAGATTACTTTGCTAGGATCTATGAGTGTTTGGAGGTATTCCCAGCTCACCTAAGTTCATTTCTTCTCTTCATTTCATTTCTAAATTCTGTTATGTTGTTCTATTTCCAGTATAGTTTTAAGATCTGTAGTCGTTTAATTTTGAGATCTACATTGTCTGAATTAGCTGAATTCTTAGATTTGCTTCTTCCTTTCGTTTTTACTGAGTGCTTGTTGAATCTCTGAGTGTAGATCTGAATTTGTTTTTGAGTGGATCCAGTCACTGCTCATCTGGATTTGAGTTCTTGTTATTCTTTTTCATTTGGTTTTGTTCGCCGATTAATACTTCTTTTGGTTCAATTTCCTTAACTAAACGGAAACCCCATAGAAGCATGTATAAGGATTTGATTTAACAGTTATAACACTTTTGCAAGGTCTTTGGGAGATGAACTTGGGTTACCTTTCACTATGCTAGTTAAGGGTAGATTCTAAGATATATTTGATTTCATTTTCTTGCGACACGATTGTAGGTTATCAAATTTGGATTCATTGCCGGAGACCTTTAAGTTGGTTGCAGCTCTTAGATTGATAACTGTTGCATTGTTGTTACTTTGTTTGTGTTTCTTCATAGTCGATGTGTAAGTGCAGTTTATGACTAGAAGCTCCACGAATTCTAGCAGTAAATTGATTCCTTTTGATTCAGAGATTGAAAGAACTTGTGCACACCGCAGGGCTAAAAGGGAATTGTCATCCATCCTTGTTTCTGATAATAGTTCTGAAATTTTGAGTTCTGGGAGAAGAATGGCACGAAATAGCAATCAAACACCGAGGGATTTGGCATCATCTGATGGTTCAAACCAACCTCTATGCATCCAGTGTCTAGAATTGGAGGTGGTGTTTGAGGTTAGATCAGGGATTATTCATTTGCTTCCTAAGTTTCATGGACTTGTGGGTGAAGATCCCGATAGGCATTTGGAAGAGTTTCATATGGTTTGTTCCACAATGAAACCTCATGGAGTTTCAGAGGAGGTGGTTAAGCTCAGGGCCTTTCCATTTTCTTTGGTTGATATTGCTAAAGATTGGTTCTATAATCTCCCTTCAGGTACGGTCACTAGTTGGAATGATATGCGAAGAATGTTTAATTTTTCCCTGCCTCTAGAACAAATGCAATCAGAAAAAGCATCAGTGGAATCCAACAAGTTAATGGTGAGATACTCTATGAGTATTGGGAGAGGTTCAAAAGGTTATGTACTAGTTGTCCGCAACACCAAATAAGTGAACAGTCGCTTATTTAATATTTCTATGAGGGGTTGTTGAATATGGATAGAAGTTTGATTGATGCTGCTAGTGGTGGTGCATTGGTTAAAGAGACTCTTATAGAAGCTAAGTAATTAATTGAAACCATGGTTGAAAATTATCAACAATTTGGTACAAATCATGTAGTAGCAAGGGGGGTTCATGAGGCTCAAATAGTTTCTCCCGATCAGGATCGGGCGGTGAGCAGAACGGAGGAGATGTTGTCTAAGATGGACTTAGTCACAAGGCAGTTAACATCACACCAACAACAACAGTCTTCTACAGAATTAGTTCAAGCAATGAGAGCTTGTGGTATTTGCTCTAGTACTCTTCATTTATCTGATACTTGTCCAGCCTTACAACGTGAGGATGTGTCTTGGATGCATGAACAATCATTAGCCACAGTGAATACATTTCCTGGCAGACCTCATTATCAACAAAATCAACAACAAAGGAGATATGATCCCTTATCCTCTACTTATAATCCTGGATGGAGAGGTTATCCAAACTTCAGGTATGGTAATCCAATGGCAGCTCAACAACCAAATAGTCAGCCATATCAGAGCTTCTATCAGAGAGCTCATGGTTTTTATCAAAATTCTGTTCCAAACAGATTCCAGCAGCAGGGAGGTTTCTAGCAATCTTATCAGCAACCTCAGAATTCTCAACAGAATTTTCAACAGTCATCAAGATAACTTTTACTTACTAACCAACCAGAATCATCAAGCCAAGACTTGAAGGAACTTTTGCAACAGATGGTATTAGGTCAGCAACAAACTCAAGCTGCAGTACAGAATTTAGGATAGCAGCTCAGCCAGTTAGCTTCAAATTCTAGACAATCCAATTCTGGGCAATTACAAACATCAAGCTTTAGTCAGTTACCTTCTCAAGTGATACCAAAACCAAGGGGTAATGTGAGTGCTAATAACCCTTAGGAGTGGTTGGTCCACTACTGAACCAAAAGAAAAAAATCTGGCTGGAAAAGCAGGGATTGTTGACCCAGCTCCGCAGCTTTAGTTTGGAACTATACCAAGTGAGCTCTTGCCTTCCAGTAAGCCATCATGTTCACAAGACTTAGTGCCCTTTTCAAAACCAACCTTGAGTGTGTCTCTACCATTCCCTCAGAGAGTAGTACAACCTAAGAAGGATACAAGTACAGAGAAGGCTAGGGAATTCCAAGAGCTAATGAATATTTTCAGTAAAGTAGAAGTTAACATACCTCTTCTACAAGTGATTAAGAATATTCCTATGTATGCTAAATTTTTGAAGGATTTATGTGTTCAAAAGAGGAAGTTGAAAGGTGATGAATTGGTGAGCATGGGTAAGAATGTTTCTACTTTATTTCAACCTATGCCACAGAAGTGCTAAGATCCTGGAGTGTTCACTATAGCATGTGTGATTGGTGAAAGTAATTTTGGAGATGCCATGCTTGATTTGGGGGCATCCATCAATGTAATGCCCAAATCTATTTTTCAAGCCCTTATGATTGGACTATTACAACCAACAAAAATAGTAATTCAGCTTTCTAAAAGAAGTTTCGCTCATCCTATGGGAGGGTTGGAAGATGTGATGGCCAAGGTGAGGGATTTAATCTTTTCAGCTGACTTTTATGTTTTAGATATGGAGGGAGATACTCTATCTAGTCAAGTGCCAATAATCCTTGGGAGGCCATTTTTAAAAACTGCTAGGGCTAAAATTGATGCCCATGCAGGGACCTTTTCAATGGAATTTGGGGATACTAATGTCCAATTTAATGTTCATGATGCTATGAAGTATCCAATAGAAAATCATTCCATACTTAGCATTGAAGTTTTTGGTGAACTAGAAGTGGGTTCAGATATTGTTCTGCTTGATGTTGTTGATTTTCTTAAATATTAAGATTATGGTTTGGGTGATGGTCTAGATTCTATTCTGGAAGCTGATGTTGATCCAGAATTTGTACCAGCAACTGAGAATTCTGTTCCATCAATTGATGAGGATCCAAATTCTTTCTAGCAGTACAATTTTATCTAGCAACAAATTCTGTTCTGGAATCTGTTCCGAAGCAGCTCTGTTCATTGGAGGAGAGTTCTACACAAATATTGTCTTCAATCTTAAAGCCACCAAAGCTGGAATTAAAAGTTCTTCCTGATCATTTGAAGTATGCTTATCTAAGAGAGAAAGAACAACTACCGGCTATCATTGCCAATGGACTTGAACTTGATCAAGAGAATAAGCAATTAGAGATTTTGAGACGCCATCAGCAAGCTATTTGCTGGACTTTAGCAGACATAGATGGGATTGACTCTTCCATTTGTATGTATAGAATTTTGTTGGAGGATGGAGTTAGACCAGAGAGGCAACCACAAAGAAGACTCAATCCCCTATATTTGATGTGGTCAAGAAAGAAGTGGTGAAGTTGCTGCAGCTGGAATTATTTATCCCATTTCAGATAGCATGTGGGTAAGTCCAGTTCAGATGGTACCTAAGAAATCTGGAGTGACTGTAGTGGCAAATGAAGAGAATGAGTTGATCCCTATAAGAGTATAAAATAGTTGGAGAGTTTGCATCAATTACAAGAGGCTCAATCATGCAACAAGAAAAGATCATTTTCCTTTACCATTTATTGATCATATGCTAGAAAGGTTGGCAGAGAAGACACATTATTATTTTCTGGACGGTTATTCCGATTATTTTTAGATTTGTATAGCGCTAGAGGATCAGAATAAGACTACTTTTACATGCCCTTTCGGGACCTTTGCTTTAGGAGGATGTCGTTTTGACTTTGCAATGCTCCAAGTACATCCAGAGATGCATGGTGAGTATCTTCGCTTATCTTTTTAGAGCATTATATGGAGGTATTCATGGATAATTTTACTGTCTATGGTTCGTCATTTGATACATGTTTGGATAATCTTTTTCCTGTTTTGAAAAGATGTGTAGAGAAGAATTTGATTTTGAATTTTGAGAAGTGTCATTTCATGGTTGAGCATGGTATAGTGTAAGGACATATCATTTCTAGGAGAGGTATTGAAGTGGATCCAGCTAAGATTAGTACTATTATTGCTTTATCTCATCCCATATGCGTGCAGGGAGTTTGATCTATTCTTGGGCATGCAGGATTTTACAGGATTTTAGTACCATTGTTCTACCATTGGCATGGTTGTTGCAAAAGGATGTGGAGTTTGTTTTTGATGAAAAATGCAAAGTTGCCTTTGATAGACTCAGGGAGGCTCTCACCTCTGCCCCTATTATGCGTGCTCTAGATTGGATGTTTCCTTTTGAGTTTATGTGTGATCCTTTGATTTTGCAGTTGGAGCAGTCTTGGCTTAGAGGGTAGATGGAGCACCCCATGTCATTAGCTATGTCTCGAGGACATTAGACTCTTCCCAAAGCATCTATATCACGACAAAAAAAGAGATTTTAGCTATTGTGTTTGCTTTAGACAAGTTTCGGTCCTATCTTCTTTGTTCTCATTTTATTGTTTTTTTTAGCCCTCAAGTTTCTCCTTAATATGCCAGATGCAAAGCCTAAGTTGATTCGATGGATGCTTCTGCTTCAAGAATTTGATATTAAAATACGAGATAGGAGTGAGAGGGAGAACTTCGTGCCATATCATTTGAGCAAGATTGAGGGTGAGGTAGATCCTGCACCGATTGTTGATTCATTTCTTGATAAGCATCTCTTTCAGCTTCAAGGTAAGGTGCTATGGTATGCTGACATTGTTAACTACTGTTGGACCCCGTGGTTGTTTTGATGTGATCAACCAAATTAGGTTAGGTCCTGTTTGTTATTTGATCCCTGCGTCTAAGTGTGCAGGAACTTAGGAGCGCAGGAAGTCGAGCGAAAGACGTAGCTAGCGAGAAGGACGATACGGGAAGGGAGCCGATGGGCTCGGTGCATCCGAAGGACGAAAGAACTACGGAAGAGTACTCCGGTGGACGAGAAGAACGTGCACGACGTTCGAGGGAGGAGAAGTCAGGACGGAAGCCTACTCGAGGAGAAGGCCGGAAATTGGGTTCGGGTGAGCCCTATTTCGGTTGACCGAAATCACCCAAGCGATCGAAGTTTCGGAAGAAGAAAGGAAGATGAAGAGAAGCTGAAGAAGCCCTTGGAGGCACCCTCAACAGTGTTGACGGCGCCCTCAACATTGAAGGCACCCTCAACAGTGTTGGAGGTGCCCTCAACATTGAAGGCACCCTCAATGCCATTGAAGGCGCCTTCGACCCAGTCTACTTGACCGTTTGGACTTTGGATAAAATTTTATTCTAAGCCTTGGATGGAGGCACCCTCAAGACTCGAGATAGAGTTTCTAGGAGCTATATAAAGGCCCCTGGACCTAGGAATTAATCATTCAACTCAGTATTCAATTCCTAGCAACTTGTAAGAGTTTTTAGTGTGTAAAAGGCTTCTCCGCCTTCAGAGTAGGAGACTTTCTTAGTGCGTCTGTTCAACCGCCTTGGATTAACAACCTTCTTGGTTGTAACCAAGTCAACTCGCAGAGTCTTCCTACTTTTCTTTATTTTTATTTTCTTATTATTATTGTTGCTATTATTTTAGAGTTGAAAGTTTTGAGGAGGGTATTTTTATTTTACAGGCAATTCACCCCTCCCTTCTTGCCGGCCTCGCTGCACCAACAACTACTTGGTAGCTAATGTTTTTCCTACACACTTCTCTAGATTTCAATATGATAAATTAAAGTGTGATGCAAAATATTTTGTGTGGGAAGACCCTTTATCTTTGGACATTTGGTAGTGACCAAGTAGTGAGGAGGTGTGCATCTGATGCTGAGTTTCAATCTATACTTTCTTTTTGTCATTCACTTGCATGTGGAGGATATTTTGGTCCTCAACGTACGACTAGGAAAGTTTTAGATTCGGGACTATATTGGCCTACCGCGTCTAGGGATGCTTTTAAGTTTCATAAGACTTGTGAGTGTTGCCAAAAGATGGGGAATATAGGACGTAAGCATGAAATGCCTCAACAATGTATTTTATTTTGTGAGATCTTTGATGTATGGGGTACTAATTTTATAGGTCCTTTTCCCATTTCATTTGGTTTTGCTTACATGTTATTAGCTCTCGACTATATATCAAAATGGGTGGACATTCCTACCAGGACGGATGATTCTTCTATGGTTGTGAGCTTTGTCATGTCTCATCTATTTTATAGGTTTGGCTTGCCTGGGGTCATCATTAGTGATCAAGGATCCCATTTTTGTAATAAGCACATGAAGACACTCATGATTAAGTATGGTGTAATTCACAGGGTGTCTACTCCTTACCTTCCACAAACAAATGGTCAAGCTGAGGTGTCTAATAGGGAGATTAAACAAATTCTTGAAAAAATAGTGAATCCGGATAAGAAAGATTGGAGTAACGAGGTTTGATGAAGCTTTATGGGCTTATAGGACAACTTACAAGGCTCTTATTGGGATGTCACCTTTCTAAATTGATTTTTTAAGTTTTCTATTTCTTCTTTTAATTTAACATTTTTAAGTTTTATTTTATCAAAATCTTCTATCAGACATGATTTTGCTAAAATTCTTTTTATTTCTAAATTTTTATTTTTTAATTTATTATTTTTACTTTTTAATTTGTACATAGATTTTGCCATAAACTTAATTCCAAAATAAAGTTGATCAGGAGGTAAGAGGCATACCTCACTTACCATATCAGACTTGAAGTCTGACTCTTCCCCTGCTTCGCTGCATTCATCTGAAGTCGCTCCCCCTTCATCGATGCTGGCTTCTGATGTACTTTGCCCTTCATAGCTCGTCATCAGTGCTAGTCCGACATATTCTTGTATTTCGGACTCAGATGATGAACTGTCGTCCTAAGTGGCTTTTAGATTCTTGTGCTTTTGAGTATCTTGACTTTATCCTTCTTGAGTTCTGGGCAATACTCTTTTAAGTGTCCTTCCTTTTGACACTGGTAGCAACGGACCCTTCTTCTATTTCTTGGATTTTTCTTATTCTGAATTTCTTTAAATTTATTAGATCTAAAGAATTTTTTGAAATTCCTTACCATATAAGCTTCTTGATCTTCTTCTGATTCTGACTCGGGTTCATCCTTCTTGGTTGCATTTAGAGTCATAATCTGGCTTGAGTCTTTTGATGTTCCTACACATCTGGTTTCATGTAATTCAAGAATATAAAAAATTTCCTCTAGGGTACTTACCTCTAGGTCCTTTGAAATGTAGTAGGCGTCAATTATTGACGTCCATTCTGGAGTCCTGGGAAAGGCATTAAGTGTGTAGCGTACTGTGTCCCGGTTGGTTATCATTTCACCGAGGTTTTCGAGTCCGGTGATTAATTCTTTTATCTTCGCATGTAGATCGGCTACCTTCTCACCTCTTTCCAGACAAATATGTTGGAACCCCAAGGTGTTTTGATGTGATCAAACAAGCTAAGTTAGGTCCTTCATTTGTTTAACTCTTGTGTCTAAGTGTGCAGAAGCTTAGGAACACATGAAGACGCGGCTAGCGAGAAGGACGGCACGGGGAGAGAGCTGACGGGCTCGGTGCGTCCGAGGGATGAGGTGACCACGGAAGAGTACACCGGTGGACGAGAAGAACGTACGCGGCGTTCGAGGGACGAGAAACCTTTAAGGAAGGCTGCTCGAGGAGAAGGCCGGAATTTGGGTTCGGGTGAGCCCTATTCCGGATGGCCGAGATCACCCAAGCTAGCGGAGTCGGAGTTGAAGACCCGGACCGAGACGAGCTGAACCGAAGCAAAGCGACCGGACAAAAAAAGTCAACCAGAGTTGACTTTTGGGGTCCGGGGCGCCCGAACCCCTCCGGGGCGCTCGGAACCTTCCGGGGCGCTCGGACTGAAGATGTTGACCAGATCGAGTCAAACTCGATCTGAACGTTGAGGGATAAAGTTTTATCCCCCCAGGGCGCCCGGAACCCCTTCGGGGCACCCCGACCAGTGCTATAAATATAGCACTGGTTTGTACAGATCATTCAACGAACTTGTAATTCATTTCTTTCTGTGCTTTCCCTTCTTTTGTACTATCAACGCTGTAAAAGGCTACTCCGCCCAGAGGAGAATCAGATAGTGCGCCATCTTTGCCTTGGATTAGCAATCCTCTGATTGCAAACCAAGTAAACCCTCTTGTGTCTGATCTTTTAATTTAGTCTCTTCTTTTTATTATTACAAGTGTCTGTTAATTAGTTGAAAATCCGAGAAAGGTTTTTTTGGTTTAATTTTTGTAAGGCAATTCACCCCTCCCCTTTTGCCGGCTTCCAAAGGGACCAACAAGTGGTATCAGAGCAAGGCACTTCAGGAGGACTAACCGCCGATCGAAGCAGCAAAGATGGCCGGACCAAGCATCGTTCCACCAAAATTCAAGGGGGACTTCGCAGACTGGAAGCGACGTATGGAGGTATTCCTAAGAACTGATTTTGAAATTCGATTTATTATGAAATATGGTTTTGTAGCTCCGATGAATCAAGACAGAGAAGAAAAAGAAGAGAGCCACTAGACAAAAAAAGAGCAGAATGAGTCTGTAGCGAACAGCCGTGCGGAATATCACCTACTGAGCGTGTTCCCGCCTCAAGAGGTCAACCACATCGAAAGCTATTCATCCGCTAAAGAACTCTGGGAGAAGTTCCTGGAACTCCACGAAGGCACGTCTGAAGCAAAGCTCGCTAGAAGAGACATCCTCCGGAACAAGCTGATGAACGTTCGTCTTGAAAAAGGTGAGAAGGTAGTCAATCTACATGCAAAGGTAAAAGAACTGATTACTGGTCTCGAGAACCTCGGAGAAATGGTAACAAATCATGACAGCATACGCTACGCACTCAACGTGTTTCCTAGAACCTCAGAATGGTCATCAATCGTCGACGCCTACTACATTTCGAAAGATCTGGAGGTAAGTACTTTAGAAAAACTATTCTCCACTCTTGAATTGCATGAAACCAGGTGTGCAGGAACAAAGGAATCAAGCCAGATGATTGCACTAAACGCAACCAAAAGGGATGAACCCGAGTCAGACTCAGAGGATGATCAGGAAGCGTACATGGTATGAAACTTTAAAAAGTTTTTTAGAGCTAATAAATTTAAAGAAATACAGAATAAAAAGAATCCAAGAAATAGAAGAAGGATGCGTTGCTACCAATGTCAAAAGGAAGGACACCTAAAAGAAGACTGCCCAGAACTAAAGAAGGACAAAGGCAAGATTCCCAAGAAGCACAAGAATCTAAAAGCTACTTGGGACGACACTTCTTCATCCGAGTCCGAGATTCAAGAATTTGTCGGGATAGCACTGATGGCAAGCTACGAAGGACAAAGTACATCAGAACCCAGTATCGATGAAGGGGGAGCGACCTCAGATGGAAGTAGCGAAGCAGGAGGAGATTCAAGCTTCAAGTCTGATATGGTAAGTGAGGTATGCCTCTTGTTGGTGCGGTTAGCACTAACGATTTAACCCAGGTTTTGATGAATGACAAATCAGGTTAAGTTAGTTTGTTGTTGTCTGACACTTTGATCGAGTGTGCAGGAGAAGTCCAGACAGGTCGACGGGCTGACCGGATGTCTGGCACGAAGCCCAGCTAGGTCGACGGGCTAACCGGATAGCTGGCACGAAGTCCAAGTGGGTCGACGGGCTGACCGAACGCTTAGACACGAAGTCCAGCTAGGTCGACGGGCTGACCGGATAGCTGGCACGAAGTCCAGACGGGTCGACGGGCTGACCGGACGTCTGGTAGGTAAGTGAGGTAAGTCATTAGAGGGGAGTGACTGCGAGGACGCGTTCCCGGGAAGGGAACATTAGGCGTCGATCCGGCTTAGATCCATTTCGGATATCTAAGTCGAGATCGTGACTAGATTCCGGTCTCGAAAAGACGGAATCTAAGTCATACTCTTTTTGCTAATTCATACTTAATTTGCTTATCTATAAAACTGTGCTAACAATCTGTGTTGCAGGGTATATTTACCTCGGACTAACATTTTCTTGCAAGAGAACGACTTTCTGGAGAAGAGGGGTCCGGGCGCCCGGAGGTCCGAGCGCCCGGAAGGGATCCGGGCGCCCGGAGGTAAATTTTATCCAAACCGAGTCGTCGTCACGTGAAGTTCACTGATTAGACCTGTCACGTCGCACCAGGGCGCCCGGAAGGGATCCAGGCGCCCGGAGCAGCATATAAAAAAGCCCCAGGGGTGGAGCTTCAGAATCATCTCAGAACTCTTAGACTGCTTGCTCTGCTGCTCTGCGCTCCAACGACGCTAACGAAGCTCCGACAACGTGCTCTTGTCCTTGTGGTTTTCTTTCTGTCGGTATAGCTTTGTTTTAATTTTCATTAGCATTCCTTGTACTGCCTTTGTAATCATTATTTCGAATTGCTAGTGAATTGCCCAACGAAAGTACTCACGGAGTACGGGCCTTCGAGTAGGAGTCGTCACAGGCTCCGAACGAAGTAAAAACTACTGTGTCTATTGTTTTTTAATTCCGCTGCGTTTAACTCTGTTTAACACTATTTTTTTTAAATCGATATTCACCCCCTCTCTATCGACGTTTCACGATCCAACAAGTGGTATCAGAGCAAGTACCGCTCTGATTTGGTGCAACCACCAATCAGACAAGGGGGTGAAAAATTAACCTTTATTTTTGTTTCATTTTTTTTCGCTTAATTCAAATCTGGTATTATTACCTGTTTTGGAAAAAAAATTTCTTCGTTGCAATTAAATCTAAATTGGTGCAACACCAATTTAGACACAGCTATTATTTTTTCCCGCACTACTAATCCAAGACAAAGTCTTGGGATATTTTTTTCGCTGTTTACTTGTGTGCAGGATGTCTCAACTAGAAGGCTTCAGCACAGTACGTCCTCCCCTATTCAACGGGGATGACTTCTCGTACTGGAAGAAAAGAATGGAGGTGTACCTAAAGACGGATTACGATCAATGGTTCAGCGTTATAAAGGCCTACCGAGCTCCAACCGACAACTCCGGAAATCCACTAGACACGGAACAGTGGACTCCGAACATGAGGAAAAAGGCGTCGACGGAAAACAAAGCAATCAATACGCTACACTGCGGCCTAACACGAGAAGAGCTGAACCGGGTCGGACCGTATCAGAATGCTAAAGAATTATTGGACAAATTGATTGAGCTGCATGAAGGAACGAGCGACGCAAAGGTAACAAAAAGATATTTACATTTAAATAAAATATTTAATATAAAAATGCAAGAAGGGGAAACGGCAAGTCAACTGCACACGAGGATGAAGGACATCCTCAACGGACTCCACGCGATAGGTCACCAGATGGAAAACAGAAATTTAATCAGGTACGCACTAAATGCTTTTCCACGTAATAGTTTGTGGGCATCGATTGTAGATGCCTACAAAATTTCAAAAAATCTATCTAAGTTAAAATTAGACGAGCTTTTTTGTGAGTTAGAATTACATGAACAAACTAATGCTGGAGCCGAGAAAGGTATTGCTTTATTTGCAGGTTCATCCAAAGAAAAGAAGAGCAAGTCTGAATCTGAAGAAGATTCCGGTCAAGATTCCAAAGACAAAGAATACCTGGTGAACTTGGTAAGAAAAATGTTCACCAGGAGAAAAAGGAGCTTCAGCAAGAAGGACCTTCAAAAGATCAGTTCTCCCACGGAACAAAAGAATGTGACTTGTTTCGGATGCAACAAAAAAGGACACTACAAGAACGAATGCCCAAGACTGAAATTCGACAAACCAAAGTCAACCAAAAAGAAGGCCCTCAAAGCAACTTGGGACGACTCCTCCTCGGATGAATCGGAGGTAGAAGAGCAGAAGCACCAGAGCCATCTCGCGCTGATGGCCGCGAAGCTGAAACGGAAGACGAATCGGAAGACGGGTCCGAACCCGAATCAAGCCACGAGTCCGTACTCGTTTCCGAAGGCCCGGATGAGGTATATTTTAATTTAAACAAAAAGTTCTTTAAAATTATTTCCTACTTAAATAGTAAATTAGTTAAAATAGAAAATGAAAACAAGTCACTTCTTGAGGAAAATCAAAACCTCAAGGAACAAATCAAAAATCCAAATTCAACTCAAGATCTAACACTTGAAGAGAATTCATCATTAAAATTAGAAATTAATAAGTTAAAAGAAATGCTAGAAAAATTCACAACAAGATCAAAAAATCTAGACTTAATCATGAATAATCAAAAGGCGTGCTGTAATAAAACCGGACTTGGATACAAGACGAACTCAAATAAAACTTTTAAATCATTAATAACTCAATACAAATCAACTAATCAAGCTTGGGTTCCGAAAGCGTGTTTGACCACGCAAGTAGGACTTAATCAATATTATATACCCAAAGAAAAAATATATTATATAAACTCGAATAAACCAAATCAAAAATCAAAATATAAACCTAAATCAAAAAATTCAAAATTTAAACATTTTACTCAACAAAATATAAATTATCACCAAGTTAATTATAACTATAAAAGAAATAGACACAAACCTAAAACGAAAATTTAAATAAAGGGCAAATAATTCAGGGGGAGGCTCCAGAATAGCTGGCACCTCCAAAACTAACTTACCCGACAGGGTAACCCAAATATACTAACCCGGCAGGGTAATTAGAATTAGTTAAAAAGGGACCCAGTTTAACTTGAATCACGGTACGGGTGAAGTTTTTGGATGATAGTACGTTAGGGAAACTTGGGCATCGCATGTCTAGAAAGATATGGCTTCGATCTGGTGCATTTGGCCAAGTGGAACTGACCGAAGCTACCCTTAAATAGATCCTAACTAGTTAGACCAAGGTTTAGTACTAAGCTCCGTGAATA
The DNA here is from genome assembly GCF_018446385.1 of Zingiber officinale. Classification (NCBI taxonomy): domain Eukaryota; kingdom Viridiplantae; phylum Streptophyta; class Magnoliopsida; order Zingiberales; family Zingiberaceae; genus Zingiber; species Zingiber officinale. The sequence continues at coordinate 4,277,974 of NC_056001.1, forward strand.
GGACTATTCAGAAAACCTCGAAAGGTTGGTTACTTCTAATGACATCCAAGCGACTCACTAAGCTTAGAAGTTTATCCGAAGAATGCCAATTTGTTGAGACCAAAGCTAAACCTGAATCTAACACAAGTTAAACCAAACTCTATAATTAAATCTAATTCATCTCACAAAATTATAGGATACCCTGATTGATAATCTAGATCGGGTGAGATGAATAAGGATTAAATTAATTAATTGTCAAAATTAAAATTAAATTTCAAATTTCAAATTAAAATTAAATTAACTTTAAAAATTATTTTAACTTTAAAAATTATTTTAACTTTAAAAATTATTTTAACTTTAAAAATTAACTTTAAAAATTATTTTAACTTTATTTTAAAAATTAAATTAACATTAAAAATTATTTTAAAAATTAAATTAACTTTAAAAATTATTTTAACTTTAAAAATTATTTTAAAAATTAAATTAACTTTAAAAATTATTTTAAAATTAAATTAACTTTAAAAATTATTTTAACTTTAAAAATTATTTCAACTTTAAAAATTATTCTTAAAATTAAATTAACTTTAAAAATTATTTTAAAATTAAATTAAACTTTAAAAATTATTTTAAAATTAAATTAAACTTTAAAAATTATTTTAAAATTAAATTAACTTTCAAAATTATTTTAAAAATTAGATTAACATTAAAAATTATTTTAAAATTAAATTAACTTTAAAAATTATTTTAAAATCTTAAGAGACTAACCTTAATTCCTACTCATTGTAGGAAATCAAGTGGATTTTGGACAGTGGTTGCTCCAAACACATGACTGGAGATCACACCAAGTTCACTCAACTCACTTACAAAAGCTTAGGAACAGTTGCCTTTGGAAACAACGGCAAACTCAAGGTAATTGGGATAGGTAATATTGAATTAAAAATAGATTTCATTATTACAAATGTTCTACTTATCGATAATTTTAAATACAATCTCCTGAGTATAAGTCAATTGTGTGATACTATGTATAAGTTTAAATTTCTATCCACAGAATGCTTAATCAAACATCTAGATAATCCTACTATAAGCCTAAAAGGTTTTATAAAAGACAACATCTATGCTATCAACTTAACCACATCTTCAATTGAGTGTTATTTAACACAAAAAGAAGAAACTTGGTTATGGCATAGGAGAATGTCTCACACCAACTTTAGAAATATAAGTAAATTAAATGGACTAGTGAGAGGCTTACCAAAATTACCTAACCTAGATTCAACCATATGTAATGCTTGTCAACAATGTAAACAAACAAAATCCACTCACAAACCAACCAATCAGCCACAAACCGACTCAATATTAGAACTTCTACATTTAGACCTTTTTGACTCCCATGGAGTCAAATCCATAAATGGAAACTTATACTGTTTAGTAATAATAGATGATTATTCTAGGTTTACTTGGGTAAAATTCTTAAAACATAAAGACGAAACTTTTGAAATCTTTACAAACTTTTGCAAACAAATTGAAAATGAAAAAGATCTTAAAATTAAAAGAATTAGGAGTGACAACGGGGGAGAATTTAAAAATCATAATTTTAACAAGTTCTGTCTTGAGAATGGCTACCATCACGAATTTTCGTGTCCTAAAACCCCCCAACAAAATGGAATTGTAGAAAGAAAAAATAGAACTTTACTGGAAGCCTCTAGAACTATGTTAAATGAATATAACTTACCTAAATATTTTTGGGCAGAAGCTGTTAGTACAGCCTGCTATGTGCAAAATAGAACAACATTAAATAAAAGACATAATAAAACCTTCTTTGAAATATTTTATAACAAACAACCCAACATAAAATATTTTAAAGTATTTGGGTGTCCAGACTACATCTTAAATACTAGAGAACACTTGAAAAAATTTACCTCTAAAGTAGAAAATAGAATTTTTGTAGGATATTCTCTAAACAGTAGGGGTTACAGAATATATAATAAAATTACGTTAAAAATCGAGGAAACCACAAATGTAAAATTTGAAGAAACCCAAGGACAAACTCAACTTCAACCTATTGAAAATAATAAACCTGAAGAAACCAATCAAACCCTAGATCATGAAGAAGATGAACACACTCAAGTAAATCAACCCTCTAGAACTTTAAGAATCAACCCTAACCATCCAACTAATCAAATAATTGGTGATCCAGACCTAAGGTTTCAGACTAGATCATCCTTTAGGAACCTAAGTCAAATTTCCCTAATTTCAAAAATTGAACCCAAAACTGTAGCTGAGTCCCTACTTGATCCAGATTGGATTATCGCTATGCAAGAGGAACTAGCTCAATTTGAGTGTAATGAAGTTTGGGATCTAGTACCACCATCTAAAGATAAGAAAATAATAGAAATAAAATGGGTATTCAGAAACAAATTAAGTGAAACTGGGGAAATTACTAGGAATAAGGCTAGGCTAGTTGCCAAAGTGTTCAGTTAAGTTGAAGGACTTGACTACGATGAAACCTATGCCCCAGTAGCCAAATTAGAATCCATTAGAATGTTACTAAGTTATGCAGCCCATAAGGGATTCAAACTATATCAAATGGATGTTAAGTCAGCTTTTCTCAATGGACTGATAAAAGAAAATGTTTATGTAGGTCAGCCTCCTGGGTTTGAAGATCTAGAACACCCTGATTATGTCTTTAAGTTAAAGAAAGTATTATATGGACTTAAACAAGCACCCAGGGCATGGTATGAAAGGCTAACATCTTATTTAACATCCAAAGGATTCAACCAAGGTCAAATTGACCCAACCTTGTTTGTTAAATTACTAAATAACGACATATTTATAGCACAAATATATGTAGATAATATAATATTTGGTTCAACTAACTCAGACTTCTTAGAAGAATTTATCAACCTAATGGAACAAGAATTTGAAATGAGCTTATTAGGAAAATTGACATATTTTCTAGGTTTACAAATTAAACAAACAAATGAAGGAAATTACATTTATCAACATAAATACACTAAAGAATTACTTAAAAAACTCGGAATGGAAAATACAAAAGAAATAAAAACACCTATGGCAGTAAACACAATCTTAGACAATGACCTAAATGGAAAACCAGTGGATCTAAAGTATTAGAGAAGTGCAATAGGTAGTCTACTTTACTTAACTGCAAGCCGACCTGATATCTTATTTGCAGTTAGTATGTGTGTCAGATACTAAACTTGTGCTAAAGAATCTCATTTGACTCAAGTCAAAAGAAGCTTTAGATATCTTAAGGGAACAACAAATGTAGGAATTTGGTATCATAGGACCAATAACTTTGAATTAATAGAATATTCTGACTCAGATTATGTTGGATGCAAATTAGGCCGCAAAAGCACAAGCGATGGCTGCCAACTACTAGGTCCATCACTTGTCAGTTGGTTTAGTAGAAAGCAACACTGTGTTGCACTATCTACAACTGAGTCAGAATACATAGTCATAGGAGAATGTGTAACCCAATTATTATGGATGATGCATACCTTAAATGATTTCAACTTAAAAATCACAAATGTAAAAGTTTTAATTGACAATATTAGCTCAATCAATTTGACAAAAAATCCAGTGCATCATTCAAGAATCAAACACATTAAAATCAGGCACCACTTTATCAGGGATGATATTACTAAGGGTGACATTGAGCTCAAATACATTGAGTCCAAGTCAAACTTAGCTGACATATTCACCAAACCACTCCCTAAAAGTGAATTTAGCAATTTGCGTAGAAAACTAGGAATGTGCCTAATAGACTAGGTGTTTCAAATTTCAAAAATATTTTCAAAATGAATATTCTCAAATTATAGGTTAAACATGTATCGTTTTCAAAACTTTCCTATTTTTTAGATTTTTTTTAAAAATATTTTTTAGCCTTAGACTAGTTCAAAATCCTTAGAAAGCATGTACCCATAGGACTAGTTTTTGAACATCTCACCAACACCCTAGGCTTACCTTGCTTGTGTTTGACGAACATAGAAAGGGGTGAGATGTATAGGCCACTTGTCTAAGACTTAAGATGCTTATTTCAGTGCATCAATATAAGTCTGGGCGTTAAATACAAAATATACATTAATCAAGTTAAGGTTGAACTTAACTTGACTAACCAAGTGAAAGCTGCTATCTTTTGATAGTCAGTCAGTAACTACCTGGTTAGACATTTGATTTAGTGTCAGGTCCAGGGGAGAAATAAAACTAATTCAGTTTTTCAAATTGAATTTTAAACTTAATTTTTGAAAATCAAAGTTTAAAATCAACTTGTTTAAAATTGTGAAAAAAAATTTCACAAACTTTTTTTTTCCTTTTTTTTTACTTAGTATGTGAAAACTAACTTTTATAAAACTAAGCTGTTTTTAAGAATTGGGTTTTACTTTTTATTGAAAATTGATTTTAAAAATTAGATCACCTTAGTTCTGAAAATTGATTTTAAAAATTAGATCACCTTAGTTCTGAAAATTAATTTTAAAAATCTAGTTCTTAAAATTTGATTTTACTTAATTTTGACAATTTGATTTGAAAGTTAAGTTTTACAAAAATTAGTAAAATTGTGTTGTTATTAAAAATTGTGGAAAATATTTTTAACTTAAGATTACAAACTTAGTGCTGAAAAATAAATTTCAATCAGTTTTGAAAACTTAGTTTTGGAATTTTGATGTTGAAAACTTATGTTTGAAAACTTGAATTTTTAAACTTTGATCTTAAAAACTATACTTGAAAAATTAGCTATTTTTCAAAGTTACTAAGTTATAAACTCCCCTAGGTTAACTTGACATTCTTTTTACCTTGTCTGAAGTCTATATCTATGGTTACTTGACATTAGTTCTTTTGATGAATCACAAAGGGGGAGGGTTAGGTGGTTAAGTTAGCTAAACCAAACTGAAGATACAAACTAACTTAAAAACCACATAAATGCATGTTGTTTCTTGCATATGTTTTTACTAACTTAACCAGGTTGTCATTCCATCAAAAAGGGGGAGAGTGTTGGTGCGGTTAGCACTAACGATTTAACCTAGGTTTTGATGAATGACAAATCAGGTTAAGTTAGTTTGTTGTTGTCTGACACTTTGATCGAGTGTGCAGGAGAAGTCCAGACAGGTCGACGGGCTGACCGGATGTCTGGCACGAAGCCCAGCTAGGTCGACGAGCTGACCGGATAGCTGGCATGAAGTCCAAGCGGGTCGACGGGCTGACCGAACTCTTAGGCACGAAGTCCAGCTAGGTCGACGGGCTGACCGGATAGCTGGCACGAAGTCCAGACGGGTCGACGGGCTGACCGGACGTCTGGCAGGTAAGTGAGGTAAGTCACTAGAGGGGAGTGACTGCGAGGACGCGTTCCCGGGAAGGGAACATTAGGCGTCGATCCGGCTTAGATCCATTTCGGATATCTAAGTCGAGATCGTGACTAGATTCCGGTCTCGGAAAGACGGAATCTAAGTCATACTCTTTTTGCTAATTCATACTTAATTTGCTTATCTATAAAACTGTGCTAACAATCTGTGTTGCAGGGTATATTTACCTCGGACTAACCTTTTCTTGCAGGAGAAGGACTTTCTGGGGAAGAGGGGTCCGGGCGCCCGGAAGGGATCCGAGCGCCCGGAGGTGAATTTTATCCAAACCGAGTCGTCATCACGTGGAGTTCACTGATTAGACCTGCCACGTCGCACCAGGGCGCCCGGAAGGGATCCAAGCGCCCGGAGCAGCATATAAAAGAAGCCCCAGGGGTGGAGCTTCAGAATCATCTCAGAACTCTTAGACTGCTTGCTCTGCTGCTCTGCGCTCCAACGACGCTAACGAAGCTCCGACAACGTGCTCTTGTCCTTGTGGTTTTCTTTCTGTCGGTATAGCTTTGTTTTAATTTTCATTAGCATTCCTTGTACTGTCTTTGTAATCATTATTTTGAATTGCTAGTGAATTGCCCAACTAAAGTACTCATGGAGTACGGGCCTTCGAATAGAAGTCATCACAGGCTCCGAACGAAGTAAAAATTACTATGTCTATTGTTTTTAAATTCCGCTGCGTTTAACTCTGTTTAACACTATTTTTTAAATCGATATTCACCCCCCCCCCCCCTCTATCAACGTTTCACGATCCAACACCTCTTACCCCCTGATGAACTTTACTTTGGTATTAAGGCAATAGCAAAATCCATGTATAAATTAGAAAACAAAAATACCAAATTAGAAAATGAAATTTTAAAAACAAAATGAATTTTGACAAAATCATGTCTTATAGAGGATTTTGAAAAATTGAAAATTGAAAATGAAAAACTAAAAGAAGAAATAGAAAGATTGAAAAAATCTAATGCTTCAAATATTTCTACTTTTAGAAATTATAGAGGTTTAAATTGGTATTATAGATTTCATCAAAGTCAAATTAGAAATATATCAAAAATCTATGTACCTAGGAAATACTTGGTTAATCCCGTAGGAAAGAATCTTTACTGGGTTCCAAAATCCTGTTTAATTTAAAATTAAAATTAGACTTAGCATTTTCAGTAAGGAAATTAAACAATTAATTTCTTTATGAGGTTTTGTCTAAGGATGTAGGAAATTAAACAACTCTGTTAAACACCCCCTAAGTTTCTGACTACAGAGACATGCTTTCTAATTAATTTTATTCACACGAATTAAAACACTAGGAAGTAGGAATGGAGTTTGCATACATCTTGGTAAAAGAAAGAAAAACAAACAGACAAGGAAAAGTCTGACACTTTGTAACAAATGTGATTGGAAGAACCACCTTTAAATTTTGGGGAAATAACTTCAAAAGCAGTTCATCCAGAGATCTTGGTCCGCCGGCAGCAGATGATGAGTAGCAGATGGAGTAGTGGATTGTGTCACGTAACAGTGCGCCAGCAGAAATTTAAAAGCAGCTGTCAAATTTCAAAAGCATGCATCAACTTATAGATAATTAAAATTTTCGTAATTCCAGATACTATAATATCCCAACCGAGACTAGGATGAGAACCATACCTCATTTTAGTCCCTAAGGAACACGGACTCTCCAGTAGCTACCGCCAAGAGAAGGATGCCTCGAGAGCCGCTAGGTTGTCTCATTGATGCCGCCGGTAGCAGATGAAATAACGGAACCCAATGAACTCGCAGGACTGGCACTGGAAGAGAGGCGGCGGCGGATGACGAGCCAAGCGAATCAGGGAATTACACCGAAAGGTGTCTTCGTCAGAGAAAGGGAAGACTACCATCTTCAAGGCAGGTAATGGGGAGAGTTGCAGAGTCAAGCTATGCGCGGCTAGGGAAAAGAAGAAGAAACCCTAACTTTGTTGTTTTTTTTTAAGAAGCAAAAATCACGCAGCTTGCTTTCCCGATTTCGTAGAGTGGCAGTGAGAGCGTCTTTGTTTCTTCGAGATGTGAGACTCTTCGTTTCTCGCGGCCATCAAGCCATAGCTAAGCAGACGTCTGCTCGTCTGCAGTGATTGTAGATGTGAACGATAGCTGACTTTAGTCCCATATTGAAAGTTTACTCTACGTACATTGAGAAAGAGAAGATAAAAGAAAGTGATGTGCACCACAACAACTCATACCTTTCTCGGCCTTTTGGCTAAGATCAAGTGTAGTATCTGTTCTTATCAGTTTAATATCTGATACGTGGACCATTGGTTCACTATGATATTAAATTAATTTTTGATTGGGGAGGGCCCATAACAATAGCTTGCTATTGGGGTTCTTATGCGTCGCCTATATGTTGCACTATTATATAGGCCGGGCGCACCCTACCAAATCGGTTTAAATATTAAATTAAATTTTGTTATTCAAATCTTTAGTTGAACTTTTAACTAGGTTCTTCATTATTAGTTGTTTGTCATAATATATAATTAATAATTTAGATGTTTAAATATTTAACTTTAGCAAAATTTAAAATTAAATTATGTTAATATTTATTTATTTTTTACATTCAAAATTATTTTAAAAGTTATTAGTAATTTTTTATTATATAAATAATATGTATTCTTTAATTTTATATTTTAGGATTAAGTGGAAAAGCTTTTATTACATATTTTTGGATATTTTTTTTGGCTAAGATAAAATATTATATTTTTTTTTGTTGTTACATTATACTACTGTATTAGCCTGACACACTAAATCTAATTTATAAATCTATATGCTACTAATTTATACTTATTCATATATTATACTTTAGAAATAATATGTGCGTAATGACTAAATTAATTTTCTTTAATTATTTGAACATTGAAATTATATCTCTGCATGTTGAAAGTCAAGGTTATATTATATATACCCAGAGTGCGATAGATAGAGATAGTTAGTTGTTAATATCTTTAAATTTATTGCTATGAAAGTTTAAGATATCATGTTAATTTATTCAAATAAAAATGAGACTTTTTGACATAATTTTATATTTTAAATTAAATGGTGGTTTGAGCAACAAAATAATGAACTAAGTGATTCAATTTTATCATTTTGTTTACCGGTCACACGATTGCTAAGAATGGAGGTTTTGTACTATTTCTTTGAATGGAAATCAATTTTTGTATAATGTCTTGGTTTTTTTTTTTTACTCAGACATCTCAATCAGCACGAATAGATGTCTAATCTAGTATAATTCGAATATATGTCATGTGAATAAATGATTGTGTAAAGGAAGTCGTGATTCAAAGTTGTCTCTATATATAGTTTCTAGTTAATTAGAGGAGAATAGATTTATTATAATGAAACATAATCAAATTTCAAGAGATATGAGGGTGACAGATTGCTTACAATGGGAGAGACCAAATTTAAATAGGCACATGCTGGGGAGAAAAAAATTCTTCTAACTCCTAGCAACTTAGCGGTCGACTATAAACTAACAAAGTAATTTATATTTATTCACATAACCTAAGAATAGATAATAAAAAAATACCTACCTACAATGAATATACTCACTTTTTTACGCAATCACCACTAAAATAGATGAATTGACTATTTTATCATACTATGCATGAATAGTCGTACAAACTCTCTATATAATCATTAGTACCATTTTACTTAAATATCTATATCAGCGTACTAAATATAAAATTTATCTTAAATTTTATAGACATTTTTTTTACATTAATTACCTTATTTATTCCTTAAATTTATATTTTATGAATAGTATTTTTAATTTCTAAATTTAGGGAATTAAATTCATTCCCTAAACATTAAAATATCATTTAATTTGAAAAAATAAAGGAAATAAATTGGGTAATGAAAAACAAATATTATATAACGAGAGAGAAAAATAATAAAATAATAGAATAGAGATAAAAATAATAATAATAATAAAGATCATGAAAATTTTAGAGTAGTTAATATAATATGTAGTGAAAAATAATTATCTAAATTTAATAAAATAGATGGTTTATCCGAAACTTTAAGGATATTATAGAAAAATTGATGTATATGTTCTTAATACCGCGTGAAATAGATAATACTGTCAATAATGTCATGTAAGCTAAGCAAATTGTTCTACTTAACTAAAATCTAAATTACAATTAGTTGTCTCGGAGCTACAGTTGTCTGGTCACCAAGGATGACTCCCGGCTACACTCGGTCGCCGACTTCTGACGACTCCTGGCTACCGCTCGGTGGTCGATTTCCAGCTACTTCCGACTTCTGACTCTAGGCTACGTTCGGTGGTTATTCTCAGCTACTCCAAGCTACGTTCGTTGGCCAACTCCCGACAACTCCCAACCTCGGGTTACCCCATGCTACCGATTACCGACTCTCGACTCATGCTTCAACTCCCTCAAACTAAACTGAAACAGTCACTGCTATTAAGAACTAGAGTAAAGAAGTGTTACACTATTCCTTGGGAATAATTAATAATGCAGTTGTTATCGTGAGAAAGGCGAAAACGTAGCTATTAACTCACATAGATGAATCGTAATGGGCATTTATTTCGGAGAACGTGACCACGACAGTGAGAAACAAGAGGACACGGGAAGAACGTGCTGGAGAGATCCGGTCCTATAAAAGGTAGTCAACTTTGATGAACAAAGGTACGTACGCCCATATTTTAAAATCCTAATTTTTTTCTTCTTCATAAAGAGATGACTTAAACATCAGAGTGACTTTGCCTCAGACTTCCTTGGTTATCATTCTAACTCATTTTCTATAAATTTTCTTCTTTACAGAACGGATGTCACACCACCTTTGACCTTCCTACGGAACAATAATAGTAGCAAATTATCGACGAATCAAATGTCTCCATTCTCAGATAACATCAAGTATAAATATGGTTTTTCGTCCCAGAACATCTGATGTAGATATATAGGTAACGTCCTAGTCCTAGATGTGGTTTGGTTGAGCCATTTTAACGCGAATGGAGATTTGAACAGATCTCATTAAATCTCAGTAGCAGAACAAGAGTGAAAAAAAAATGGATAATTTGAGGGAAAAGGTGTAATTTAAAATGTACAATCTAAGAGATTAGAGAATGAAAATATTGAACGAATTTGAATGAAAGATGCAGTATGATCTTATCCGGAATCTGAGTCAAATGAAAATCGACTGAGCTCTTACTGGCATTGACGAAGAGGCGACCTGAACACCCCTAGCATATGTGCATTGGAAAACAGACCCGCACATGAAACTGAAGGACGGCGATGACTTAACCGATGGTACTTAGACTTTGCGCACACTCAAAAAAACACACAGTGTTGAATAAATGTGAATGGAGAAGAGAAGGAAGAGAAGAAGCTCTATTGTGCATGGGATTTTAGTTCCACATTGGGAGTTTCTTGGCATCTTTGTTGGTTTATATTAATTCACATACATTGAAGATGTCAACAAATGCATGGGGAGAGGCTCTCTCTCACACTTGGGTTCGTAGGGAGGGTGCAAATACAGGGTCTGGATTGCATTGAACCAAGTTGACTCGTGCGCGAGCGCAACCTACGCACACGAATGCTTGACCGGTCGGGAAAAAATTTGCCCAAGCGGAACAACCAACATTTTACCACATATATCTTTTTACTGTTTGTGTAACAGATGCGGCGTTGAGTAATGATCATTAATTGATCATTACTGCTATGCTTTGGTCTTGAGCTCCTATATAAGGAAGTTGCGACCACAGGCAAAAGGTTACGCAAATAACACAGCGAAGAAGGTAGAAGATCTCCTCCTCATTCCCCTACCTTACTGTCTGGTCTGTCTCATTGCAGACTTGGTCTTCCTTTCTGCAGACCTGCTTGAACAGACCTGGTCATTCTGCTCAGCTGATCTGGTCATTTTGCTCTGCAGACCTGGTCTTCCTTTCTACAAACCTGGTCATTCTGCTCTGCAGACCTGCTGCTCTCGTCTGCCACTCTGCAGATCTGTTCTGCTGCTCTGGTCTGTCGCTCTGCAGACCTGCCCTGCCACTCTGGTCTTCCACACTACAGCGCTGCAGACCTGCCCTGTCGTTCTGGTCTGCTGCTCTGCAGACCTGCCCTGCCGTTCTGGTTTGCTGCTCTGCAGACCTACCCTGCTCTTCTACTCTGCAGACTTGGATTTAAATTCCGTGTAAGTTTTAAATTCAACTAAGTCCCCTAAAATCTCCGGCAACAGATTGTTTGTATTGTCCAACACACAGAACATTAGAGACCAAAAATCAGGAAAAAAAGTCCCCGGCGCAGGCCCTTCGACGCTCAAGTCAGATATTTTTTCCCCAAGAAGAACAGTGTACGAAGGAAAAAGAACTGTAGAAGACAAGTGCGAATGTGCAAAAGAGCATACCTGTGTAAGGGAGAGGACCTCCCTTTTTATATGATACTGTGTACCTCTGGAACCTGACTGCTGTCAGAGAATGTCGGGTGTCAGGGCCTGTCGGATGATGGAGGACACATGGCGACATCTTATGGATTGAGAGAAGGTTCTATTCGCAGATGACAGCGAGCCACTGAATATTCCCTGTCATATGACAGTTATTTCATGACAGGCGGTTACGATTCCCTGGCATTATTGTCGCCTAGTGCCTTTTGTCCCACCCGGTTTTAGTTATGGGCAGTTCGAACTGATCGTTAGGGTGTGGCGCCTGGCCCCAGTCTGCGATGAGTGTCTCATCTTTCACGTTTGGAGTACTGAAGGGTCGACCGAGAGCTATTTTACTGAAAGTATCAAGCCTGTTTATACAAATCGGGTTGAGGAAACTAGACCAGTCGGGAAAGGTCAGACCTTACTTCAGGTCGTATCTCATATCTTTGACCTGGGATCCTAATCTGTCAATACCCGACGGAATTATGTGACTGATGACGTCTGGTCGTCTAACTCTTTCTTCCTAACTTCTGACTGTCACGTCCCCTTGACTTCTAACTGTCATGTCCCCTTAACTTCTGATTACCTGACTTTATCGGACCCCACCTTTATGTCCCGTATCACAGTAAATTAATTACTTAGTAATAAACGGCTTAAACACATTTTATATATATATAACATTATATATATATATATATATATATATATATATATATATATATATATATTAAAAATGAAAGATTTTTTATACGTGGGGGAAAAAATGTTCAACAAGCTCAGACAGGCAGTGAACGGTAAAGGGTCAAACCCGTCACGGATTGTCACCAATTTACACAACCTGTGTAGAACAAGTCTGAAGATGAAAAACGTAAATCCAAGTATTAGAGGAAAGGCATTTTAACCGAATAGTTCGAATTAAAAAACACTGAATTGAATTGAACAGAATATTGGTGTCCCAACTGGCATTTGTTTGCATCCAACAAAACCTCATCATGAGAAGTGTTGGTTAGGGGGAACAACCACATGTGGCCAGATTGCCCCATAAACTGAAAACTGTTTCCTTGACACCTCTCCATGGGGCCTTGGACTTAAAAGCAGGACTGGACCGGCGTGCACTGTGGCATAAGCTAACATTATTGGCATGCACCCTTCGATTCAATCTCCTTTCCTTTCATTCACCACTGCAATCATACGCCAAACTCTCATCTCAAATCCAACCGCATTTGTAGGCTTTTCCGTCGACTGTTCCCCCATTCATTATTATCTTCAACAAAATTATGGTGAAAGTCGCTAAAATTTACCATCTTCGAAGAATATGCATCAATTAATGTAATGACAGGAACAATATGCATGACAGACTGCAACATTTAGGGTGCAAGGGTGGTGATGGCATTGTTGTAGAATGATTCACTTGATGAAACAGAATGAAGTTGTTAATTTCTAGCAGTTTAAATTAACAATTACAGAAAGAATATTACAATCTCTCCCCAAACCCACGTTCTGAAAATTAATCACTACAATCACAGGTAACAATGATACCTGGTAACCGAGACTGACCAACTTAATGAGACAACATCTACATCACTGAGCATTGGATCCGAGCTTTGCTCTTATGTACATATGCTTTCTTCTTGTTGCATGAATGAGATCTACAAGTATACACACTGTACATCTGAGAAGAAGCAATATGTCGGCCATTGTTCTTCCAGTACATCTACTTCTTTGCTTCCATTAGCAATTAATGTAGCCGGTCCAACTCAAAAATTAAGCATCGCCAGAGATTCATCAAGTTCTAGAAACAAATTGAAAGCATTGTACAATGGTCATCTTCTGTTATTGAATTGTCCTGGTTAGCTTGCATTTTGACATGAAGAGGGTAGTGGTATAATTGAGGCTACAGAGCTTCAATAGATAGGCAGCCCTCTGTTTTAGCTCTGCATCGTAACCACTCTGGATGACAAACAATAGCTTCGCACCCAGACCGGCTTCTATGGCAAGTGAAGCACATACATCAGGGGCAAGGTTAATGATGTTCCACAATATAGACACCCCATGTCGCGTACAAGCTTCAGATGTCATCAGAAGCTTCACGGCAATTGGAATGGTTTGAGGGCAATTCTTCAATGCCATTTGGCCTTCTGCAGTTGCAGAGAGATTATCCAATATGTGCAAAGCTGGTTCCAAGCAATCAGGAAGCAGATTTGGCAGTCGCTCCACGAGCTGAGGTACGGCTCCGATGCTGACAATTAAGCTCCGGACATGCTCGTGGAAGGAGACTGATTTGAGCAAGCTAAGCCCCGCCGCAATGCCGTTTGGATGTCGTTCATCCTTCACCAATCTCAACAGCGCCACCAAAAGACTGGGGCTTGATACAAACTCTGACCGGAAGCTCTTCTCCCCCATCAGCATTTCGATGAACTTAGTACAATTGATCTTAGTATCGATCGTTCCTTCATTTAGCATGTCCCCAACGAGCGAAATTTTCGCAGGCTGCATCAGATTAGTCTTCGCATCGGTTCCCAACCTAAGATTTACAAGAATGGCGATCACCTCGGAGCCAACGGCGTGGGAAGTGAATGGGCCAAGGAGAGAAGAAAGATGCGTGACGCCGCCGGAGTCCGCTACTGTCTTTTCAACCGAAGGTTGGTCGAGGATGAGCTTTAGAAGGTCTTTGAGAGCCTGAACTCGGCCTTGCCCCTTGGCCTTCTTCAGGCTTTGGACGAGCCCGGCGGCGCGGCCTTGGACATCCTCGGATCTCTTCTTCGAGAGCAGGTGCCTCTGCGAGAACCAAGCAAGGATCAACTGGCGGAGGGTGTGATTGGGAGTGACATCGTCGTCCCAGAGTTCCTGCATGGTGGTGGGGCAGTTGAGGTGCCCGAGCGAGATCCACTTGAGGATGTGGGCGCGCTCGTAAGTCTGACCGGTGCAGAGTGTCACAGGATCCACCATGGGCTCGAGTGAGATGGGGCAGATAAACACCGAGGGCACGTCCTCTCCCACCGCCGAGTCGAGTTCGTCGACCATCTTCTTGAGGTCGAACTTCTCCGCTGCTGTCACCAAGGTTCCGTCTTTCTCTGCCAAGAGGCCTCCGCCGCTGCGGCCGCCAAGGATCCCATCTTTAACGGCAGTCTGCAGATCTATGACCTGCCCGCGGCCCTCCAGCCTCCACTGACCCTGCTGCCGGTACTGCGGCATCCTTGATGGTCAAGAACTCAGCTATGCGTCACAAGACTCGACCTTTGGTCCAGAAAAAAGAGAAGAAACCGGAGGAAGCGAAGATTACAGGAGGGAAGGGAACGACGGAAGGAAGGACTGGAGTTGAGAGCGCCCTTTTGCTCTCCTCTAGGCGACGTCGAGCCCTGCTCTTGAGATGCGGCTTCCTCGTTTCCAGTCAAAAGGAAGCAAATCGTTATTATAACAAACACAATATGCACCTAAGCTCGATCGATCTCCGCACCAGTGACAAAGCCTTAAGCACGGTATCACTCCCCTCTTCCTCCTAGGCTTCACAAAAGATTCGGGGGAAAAGGTAAAATAATGAGTGACCTAACGGCCCGTATCGAGAGAGGAGATCTAATCCAAACTAATTAAACCTCCCCGCCTCCACGCTACATGAAAATGACTGAGATCAGAGAACGTCAGAACGATAACAACTCGACTAGAGACTTGAGGGTTAGCATGCACTAGAAAACCGCGAGGAAGGCCAGGAACGGTGACAGAAACAGGTGTAGGATCTCTCGTCGAAAATGCAAGATCTACGGCTACTCGGGAGGCATGTAGGCATTCTCTGGTCAGTGGTCACGAGGTACAGTCTCGAACAGTAGGAAGGAGACCACACGTCAAATAAACAACAAAACAGGGCGAATAATCTCTCCTTGATGAATAAAAAGGGAAGAATTTATCGAAACACCGACAATCTGTGAATTTTAACTAAATTAAAATCATATAAAATTAATTTTAATTTATTTATCGAGATAACTTTGAATAGATAATTTCAAACAATCGATCTTACCAATTAGGAATTAGGTCGAGCTGCTAGACTATTTAGAAGATATTATTTCTTTTTGCCAATCTTGAGTTCTAACTGAGTCTGAGTGGATAATGGAGTCAGCCGAATGTTTCGTGTGTCGAGTCAGAAAGTAGAGTCGTCCAAATACATACAGAGTGTAGCTACCGAGTACTTCAATTGGGAAGCAAAGACTTTGAGTGCTACCCTAAGTCGGGAAGTAGTGTCATCGAGTCGAGAGTTGATCGCCAAGGGAGATTTTGAGGTCTGTGCTCAACATAATTTTCTTAAAATAAATTCGTCTTACCTCTGATTGTACTTTGAAATTCTTTTAGGTCATCTATTTCTCATAATACAACAGTACACCGTGATCACCACTAAATACTGATGGATCATGATAAACTAAGATTGTACCTGACTACTATCACAAATAAATATGCCGAGCGAGTACATGGTAAAGAGGAAGAAATGGAGAATGAAGGTGGAAGTTTTTTCTTGAGGGTTTGCTCTAAGTTCTCTCTTTTCGCTCTACTAATGACCTCTTCCTTATAAGGATCTCAGCCTTTGGCGATAGTAATTGGCCGAATAAGGTCAAGGTCATTACTCGTCAGCCATTATTACACATCGGTTTCAATCCGATGAAATTAATCTCAATTAATTCTTCCATTTTTTACATTTGAGCCGTAGTAAAAAATGTGGTAAAATATTAGTTCATTAACTTGGGTAAATTTTGTCACGATCGGTCTGACATTCGACATGTACAGACCATGCTCGCACATTAATCAATTTAATTCAGTGTAATGTAAGTCCTAAATTTACATATTTTCCGTATAACTACATGTGAGTCTATTTTAATATATTTATTAATATCATACATGTACAACAATATAATTCAATAAACTTATGATGAGATTTCTAATAAGAAACTAAAATCCCGTTGATAATAAAATCTCCTACTTACCCCTGTTTTCATTCATATTTCTACTATGCACATTATCAACTCGATCTTGTTTTGATTTGTTCGATCTTGTTTTGATTTGTTTGAACCCGGTAAGGAAGGGAATTGTCATATGTGAGACAAGATATATATATATTTGAAAATTTATTTTTGAAAATTAATTTTTATAAAATTAAGGAAGGGAATTATCATCTGTGAAAATTAGATTTTATAATCTTATGTTTCATAAAAAGTTGACTTTTATAAAATTTATATACAAATCTAATTTTGAAAATTCTATTTTACAAATTTAATTTTAAAAATTAGATTTATAATTTAGATTTTATAAACTTGACTTTGTTAATCTTCTTTTCGTAAAATAGGTATATTGGAAAATTAACTTTTATAAAATTTATATTTAAAAATTATTTTTAATTTCTTTCTCAAAAAACTAGTAGATAAAGTTTGAATTCTACAAAGTTAGTAAGTTATTTTTCTAAGTTAGCTAAATTTTTCAAACTTAACTATTTTTGAAAAAGCTAAAAGATGAAGTTTAAAGTAAATTTTTTATGTTTTCTACTAGAAACTCCCCTAAGTCAATCTGACTTTAGTTCGGATTCTCAATTTTGATTTTTTTTCTTTCACTTAATTATTTATTTTTATCTATTCTATATTCTTTTTTGATAAATATCAAAGGGGGAGGATTAGGTGGGATTTAAGTTAGTTAACAAACAAAATACAAAATATCAAACCCTAAACCCTAACCTAAAAAATCATCTTAATTGATTGCTTACTTTTTGTATTTTTTTTCACTAACTTAACTCAAGTTGTCATTGCATCAAAAAGGGGGAGATTGTTGGTACGGTTAGTACTAACGGTCTAACTCAGGTTGTCATTACATCAAAAAAGGAGAGATTGTTGGTACGGTTAGTACTAACGGTCTAACTCAGGTTTTGATGAATGACAAAGTAGGTTAAGTTAGTTTCATTGTGATCTAACACTTTAACTAAGTGTGCAGGAGAAGCCCAGACTGGTCGACGGGCTGACCGGATGTCTGGCACGAAGTCCAGCTAAGTCGATGGGCTGACCTGATAGCTGGCACGAAATCCAGCTAGGTCAACGGGTCGACCTGATAGCTGGAACGAAGTCCAGACTAGTCGACGGGCTAACTGGATGTCTGGCACGAAGTCCAGCTAGGTCGACAGGCTGACCTGATAGCTGACACAAAGTCCAGAAGGGTCGACGGGCTAACCGGACGTCTGGCAGGTCAGTTAAGGTAAGTCACTGGAGGGGAGTGACTTTGTGAGGACGTGTTCCCGGTTAGGGAACTTAGGCGCCGATCCAACTTAGAACCATTTTGAAAATCTAAGTTGTGATCTTGACTAGATTCCGGTCTCAGTGAGACAGAATATAATTACTATTCTTTTATTATATTGTGCTAACTTCTATTTTGCAGGGTAGTTTAACTATTAGTTTACCTCGGACTAACTCTTTCTTGCAGAAAAAGGACTTTCTAGAGAAAGGTGGTACGGGAGCCTGGAAGGCAAATTCTATCCTCGACAGCTTGGAACGCGATGATTGATCCGACGACGTCACAATTCAGGCGCCCGGAAGGGATCCGGGCGCCCGAAGCATCCTATATAAGGAGGGTGAGCCTTAGAGCAAAGAATAACAACAACATCTGCTCTACTGTGATGTGCTCCTACGAAGCTGCGAAGCTCCTTCGACAACGTGCCGCCAAGAGTTTTTCTTTACTTTATTTTGTTGTCGGTATTTGTTTTTTTTTTTAAGTTCGTATACTTGCATTTGTAATCTTTTGTGAACTGCTAGTGAATTACCCAACGAAAGCACTCAACGAGTGCGGGCCTTGGAGTAGAAGTCGACGAAAGCTTCGAACCAAGTAAAACCGGTTCTTATTAGGGTTGTTCTTTTACTTTTCCACTGTGCACTCGACTATGAATTTTTCGATCGATATTCAACCCCACTATTGAATTTCACGATCCAACAATTAGTATCAGAGCCCGGACTGCCAGAAGGTTTAACCGCCGACTGTGCACAAGAGCTATGGTCTGATTGAGCCATGTGAGTATAATATTGACCTCGAATAAAGAAAGTGGAGGCTCCTATGTTCGGATCAAGAGGACCAGACACTAGACAGAAAGTCCTAGTTGCGGCTAGGCAAGGAAATCCTAGTAGGTCAAGTGGACCAAGGGGCAGGAAGACCTGGTGGGTCGAGGATCGGACGTGGGAAGCCTGTGGTCCTTTGTTTGAGCGGGGATTGTTGGGGTTGCAAGGTTGCAAACATAGTCCCACATTGAAAACACATGAGAAAGATCATGGATTTATAAGAAAAAAGATATTTCCATTGGAATGAGGCCTTTTGGGTAGAGCCCAAGAGCAAAACCATGAGGGCTTAGGCCCAAAGTGGATAATATCATACCATTGTGGAGATATCTAAATTATTTTCAATCCAATATATACACGCCATGGAACTTTCCTTTGCCTAAGGGAGGGCAGTCGTACATCTTCCACTATTCGACATATTCTGACACCTGACATTCTCTAACTCTTTATCATTACGGAGATTATGAGGGGCAGTATCTGTTGGTTAGGTATGCACACACACACATATATCTACATTACTGTTCTAGTGTTCATCCTTTTTCATATTTGTTACCGGTTTTGACTTGAGTGTCGGAGTGTCTACGCTAGGGACCCCTCGCTGTTCTCACTCTAACGTTCCCCTTGACTCTGCCTGTGGTGTGCATAGGTCTGCAGTTCCTAGCTCCAGGTCCCTAATTTCTGACTCCCAGTCCTTCCTTCGTCAATATTCCCGTCTTGTCATGAGTCATCTATCTACTCAGTTTCTAAACAGAATCAATAAATAGTAGGAACTTATTTAATTACTATGTAAATGCTTTTTTTTTTAATATTTTAGGAGAATTATTAGCCATTTGATTTGGGTAATACTTGTATGTTTAAATTCAATTATAATTTCAATTAAGTACCAAAATACACATCTAATTCTAAAAAAAGTACAAGTATTTTGGGAGCCCGAAGTCTAGGCTCTCAGACCAGTCTGGTCTAACCAGGGTACCTTAGCGAGGCATCCCTATGCGAAGGCGGTCCAGGGCCCCAGAGCTGTTCTAGGCACCCGGACTAGAGAAATTTATCCAGATCGAGTTGTTGCGATCAATTGCGTTGTGGATAAAGTTTTATCCATACTCAGATGTTCGAAACCCTTCCAAGCACATGGAGCAAGGCTATAAATAGAGCCCCAATCTTGGTAGTCAAAACAACACTTGTAAACAATCTTCTCTTCTATTCTACTTTGTGATCTAGTACTTAAACTATTGTAAGAGGTTTCTCAGCTAGAAGGAAATTTGATAGATGAGTTTCATTTGTCTTGGATTAGCAACCTCCTTGGTTAAAAATCAAGTAAATATGATCTACCTTTACTTTCTTTTTAATTAGTTTATTATTAAATAAATATTTCTTAATTTAGTTTGAAAAGTTGAGAAAGGTATTTTGTTTGTTTTAGATTGTACAGGGCAATTTATCTCCCTCTTATCGGCTATCAAGGGACCAACAAGATCTAGTCGAACTCTCAAGGCTCAACTCTCCACTTCTCATGAGCAAGATGTTGGAGATCGATGGTCGGCTAGAAGAGAGGTTGAATAGACGTTGATCCTAAATTCGCTTTCTAACGTATTTATTAGCATAGCGAAATACTCCCAGTCCTTCCTTCGTTAATATTCTCATTTTATCATCGGTCATCTATCTACTCAGCTTCTAAATAAAATCAATAAATATTATGAACTTAGTAATGACTATGTAAAAAAAAATTTGTTAATATTTTAGGAGAATTATTAGCCATTTGATTTGGATAATACTTATATGTTTAAATTCAATTATAATTTCAATTAAGTACCAAAATATACATCTAATTCTTAAAAAAAAAAATACATGGATTAGTGGACTGTAACTGTTTTAAAACTGTCGTACGGGAGACGAATAAAAAAATACTCCAAATAGTAAATAACATTACATTATGGAATACCACCATTCCTCTAATGTTATGCGCCATAATTTGCATTTCTTGTCGAACAAACAATTAAGTCCCCCAAAATGGGATAGAGCTAAAACTGAACGGCGAGATAGGCTCCAACACGCATGTGTAATCTGACGCGGTTTTCGTCAAAGGCAAGCATGACTTTCAAATGTAGGCCTGGAACAATCAAGAACAGCAGCAACAAGCCATCAACGTAAGACAGCGGCGGCTCACGTGGAGTTTATTTATAGGGAAGGAACTGCAAACATGAGAAGATGAGCTTCGGCCTTGCCGCCTGGGCCAGAGTCAATTACAAGCATGCGTACTGCTCCGTCCCTTCCCCTGCAATTCTCCACCCTCCCTGCCCTGTTTCACCTCCTAATGCTCCACCTCCTCCTGGTCGTCCAAGCCTCGCCTCCGGGGCCGGTCGTCTTGTGCCAGTCCGGGAACACTAACTGCACCCTCACCAACGCCTACGGCGCCTTTCCCGATCGCAGCACCTGCCACGTCACCGCCGTGTCCTACCCCTCCACAGAGGAGGAGCTCCTGCGCGCCGTCTCTGACGCCGCCGTCAAGAGGCATCGCGTGAAGGTGGTGACCGTGTACTCCCACAGCATCCCGAAGCTGTCGTGCCCTGCCGGCCCCGACGGGCGGCCGGGCCTCCTCATCAGCACCCAGCGGCTCAACCGGACGGTGAGCACCGACGCGTACGGAGCGAGGATGACGTTCGAGGCAGGGATCACGCTTCGGTCGCTCCTCGACGCGGCGGCGGCCCGCGGGATGGCGCTGCCGCACTCTCCGTACTGGGAAGGGGTGACGCTGGGCGGCCTGCTGAGCACCGGCTCCCACGGCAGCTCGGCGGTCGGCAAGGGATCGGCGGTGCACGAGTACGTGGTGGGGATGAGGCTGGTGGTCCCCAGTGCTGTCCCATCGGCAGATGGATACTACGCCAAGATCGTGAGCCTTGGCGAGCATCATCCTGATCTCTTGGCCGCCAAGGTTTCTCTCGGCGTTCTCGGAGTTATTTCTCAGGTTCTTAATTAAACTAATATTAGTTATATATATTCTATAACTTTTTTTTTTTTTTGCATACATAAAACATACTAATCTCCAATGCAATGGACCGATCCCCAGTTTTATCGATTATTAATTAATCACTTCGATACGTCATGCGTAATCAGAGCACGGTCCTTAATTACTAGATATCCGAAAATAAAATGGCGTGTAACTTTTATTTGCCCTTTTCTTTAAAATTTCCATGTATACAATGTCGTCAGATTAACTTTGCATTCATATAAGTAGAATTTCGTGTATACATGTAGTGCAAATACAACATTAAACTGTATGTTAATATTCATTTGTGACAATTAATTAACTTTAAACTCAGGTGACCCTCCAATTAGAACCGATGTTCAAGCGGTCCGTCACCAACAGGGTCGTCAGCGACGCAACGTTCGAGCAATCCATCTCGTCCTTCGCCGCCACGACGCCCTACGGCGACATCATCTGGTATCCTTCTCAGGCCATCGTCGTCTACCGAGACGACTTCAAACTCCCCGTCACCGCCAAGGGAAAGGGCAGAAATGATTTTATAGGCTTCCGACCTCAGCCCACCTTCTTCATCGCCTCCGCTCGTGCCGCAGGTCATGTCGACGCACAATATCTAATCGCAATTCTACCTAATTAATTATCTAATTTATTCGTAATTATTAATTAACTTTACTAAATAAATAGCAGAAAAATTAGCGGAAGTAACAGAAGACGCAAATATCAAATGCGTGCTGTCCAAGCTACAAGTACAGACTCTCATTTCGCTCGGCATGGGCTTCAAAAACAACGGCGGCGGCGGCGGCTTGCTTGGATTCACCGGTTATCCGGTCATCGGAAACCAAAGCGACATGCAAAGCTCCGGCATGCATTAATTAATTAATTTTGACTAACGAATCTTATAGTTCATTAATTATGGTTTTCGACTTAATTAGCAATCCTTAATTAATTTAAGGGAAATTCTAAACAGGTTCGTGCTTGCGGGTTAATCCTGAATTAACCTGCTTGCGGAGCGCTGAGGACGGCCTTGTCACGGCCTGCGGATGGGACCCGCGGTTCGAGGGACTCTTCTACCACCAGACCGCCGTGAGCATCCCTTTCGCCAACATCACCGACTTCGTCGCCGACGTGAAGAAGCTCCGCGACGCCAACTCCGGCGCGCTCTGCGGCCCCGACCTCTACTTTGGTTTCCTCATGCGCTTCGTCCGCAACTCCACGGCCTATCTCGGCAAGACGGAGGACGCTGTCGACGTCGACATCACCTACTACCGCGCCAGAGACCCGCGGCAGGCCCGGCTGCACGAGGAGGTGCTGGAGGAGATCGAGCAGATGGCGCTGTTCAAATACCGCGGGTTGCCGCACTGGGGGAAGAACAGAAACGTGGGGTTCATCGGGATGAAGGACAAATTGGGAGCGAGGTTGCAGAAGTTCTTGAGGGTGATGCGCAGGTACGATGGCGAGGGGTTGTTCTCCTCGGAGTGGACGGATGCGGTGCTGGGACTACGAGGGAAGGAGGTTGTGGTGGAAGGCAACGGTTGTGCGCTGGAAGGCCTTTGCATTTGCTCCCGCGACGAGCACTGCGCGCCGGAGCAGGGTTACTATTGTGGAGAAGGCCAAGTGTACCGTCAGGCTCGCGTTTGCCGGAAAATCACCGAAGACAGCGGTTAATGTGATCGCCGGTTAATTAACTTGGTCTGCTCATTGAAAAGTTTGTAAAGGTTATTGCTCGTTTTCTCATTCTTTTTTAAGCTAGAGAATTGATACCTAATACATCGATCGATATACCTGAACGTGATTTTTATTCCTGGCATTTTAAAACTACCTATAAATTGTTAGACCAGCTTAATCCTCAATAAATAACGATCCTGTCTTGAAATTAATGAGAAGGAAAATTAGGGATATGGTATTTTTACTGATTGTCTGTAGATTTCGTTACGACCTATAACATAGATTATGTCAGTACAAAGTCAGGGAAGGGGTCCCCGGCGTTGATCCTCCGACGCTCAAGTCAGTCGCCGACGATGAAGTAGAAGGCGGAGCAATAAGAATGAACAGTAGCACGAGTAATGTCTATTGTGTACCTCTACCCCGATAATTGGACCCCCTTTATATAGAGTAGCGCTCGTGCACGCTCCCCAAGATGAGCACGCTTCCCAAAGTTTTCCTGAAAAGACTTATCAATAAAGTATCCTTGATGCGGTACCTTAACAGGCTGAGTATATCTCTAAAGTGATAGTGGAAGCTCCTGCCGTACGATCTTCTGGTTGTCCATGTCCGGTGTCAGCAACACTAACTCCCAAAAGGATATCGATGGATAACGAGGGGAGTATACTGCTAGGCCGAGCGGGTTGGCCGCTCGGCCGAAAATTCGCTGCTCCTGTGTCCCGTCCGCTCAGCTGGAACTTCGCTACTCCTATGCCTTGTTCGCTTGATCAGAACTTCGCTACTTCTGTACATGTTGTCGTTCGACCGTAACTCCGTTCTTCTTTTGTCTCGTTCGGTCGATCGGAGCTCCATTGTGCCAATACCGAGTCCTATCGCAAGACCGAATGGGGTAGCTACTCGACTCAGCTTCTGTACATCGTCTCCTCTTTTATCCGACGTCCACTACTTCCTTGAGCGTCGATCATTTGACATTTCTCCGTGTCAAAGGCGGGATCAGATCGGAACATTCTCCCTCTGGGATCGGACTGGAACCTTCTCCTCCGGTCGAGGTATGATCGTCCGACCGACCGATGATATTTAAATGTCGATTGTCTTGATTTTGATCTCGTGCAATTATTCTCTGCAGGATAGACCCTCCTTATCAAGTAATTCTTGCATTCGAAGGCAATCTATCTAAGTAATACTCAAAATCAATAATACGTCCCATTTGGATCGAGTTCCAAGTACAAAAAGCTCTGAATGCCAGAAGGGCGGGCCCACATTGGATTAGTGGTTATTTCGAAGCTGGCATTTTTAATTTATTTCTAATTTAACACGGAGTCCGAATTATGTAAAAATATGCATGGTGAAATTTGGACTTCTCTGCCTTTCTTCAGCAATTGGCCTTGTGTTTGAGCGAGTTCGATCCAAAAAATAAAAATAAAAATAAAAATGATTGCTTAGGGAGAAGGTAAGATATTTTTTCAGATTTTATAATGTAAAGGATTTTGTTTTTAGTGTTTTCTCTAATATTTTGTTTTGCGTTTCTAATCATTTATGAAAGTTATGGAGAAATTAACTGATAGCTTATGCATCACTGTAAAAATTATTCCATCCCTAATCACTTGACCATGTGTTATAAACTAAATCCATGATTTATTTATTTTTTACATAACCTAGGGATGATAATAGGACATCGACTTTGTTTAATTGAGAAATTCCTATTCCCCACTCCATGGGAATTAACTTCTTCTCCCCATCTCCTTCCCCACTACAAATTTAATGACATATAAATACTAATATTAATTTTATATTTATATATATATATATAAAATAGTATCCCCATACCTATTCCGTTCAACTACGGGATTTAAAAAATCAATAAATCTGAACTCATACACGAACTCTCCGAATCCATCCCATTTTAGGGTTTTCCTTATGGGGTCCCTAATGGAATATACCTTGAGGTGAGCATAATTGAGTATTAGGACGGTAAAACTTTGTCCAGCCCAGCCCACTCCTTTGTTACAGTTTGCAATTCTTTACATGGCAGAAGTTGACATCCGTTAATGGTCAGTCATCACTAGTCAACGTTCACCGCGAGCCTTCCTCTTGCTTCATTTACTTCACAGATCTACCATATTTGTACAAATCTTCGAGTCGCGGTTGTCGGCTTCGATTCGTCCATCGATCTGGAATCCTGTTCCATTGCTAAATTTTTCTCCATCTCGTCGATGCTGAATCCCTTTTTTAACCCATGATCTATCGATGATGCAACCGAGGGTTTCCTCCTCCGACAATGTCAAGGAGTTGGCGCAGGCGAGAGGATCCGCTTACCTGCAGCCCCGCGCCTCCCATCGGTTGTTCCTCAAGATCATCCTCCCCGTGCTCGCCCTCGCCGGAGGCTTCTCGGTATTCGCCATGTACTTTACCCGCCTGCAGATTGGGTTCCCGGTGGTAGGCACCTCGTTCCAGCCCTGCGTCGAGGATACGGGCGGCCTGGAGCAATGGATCCGGCCGCCGTCGGACCTGATGCACTCGATGAGTGACGAGGAGCTCCTGTGGCGAGCGTCGTGGGTGCCCCAAGTGAAGAGGTACCCGTTCAAGAGGGTTCCCAAGCTCGCTTTTATGTTCTTGACAAGGGGGCCGCTGCCGCTTTCTCCGCTCTGGGAGAGGTACTTTAGAGGGAACGAAGGTCGTTACTCGGTCTATCTCCATACACAGCCATCTTATAAGGCCAACTTCACCTCGAACTCGGTTTTCTACCGGAGGCAGATCCCCAGTAAGGTATTCTACTATCGCT
The DNA here is from genome assembly GCF_018446385.1 of Zingiber officinale. Taxonomy (NCBI): domain Eukaryota; kingdom Viridiplantae; phylum Streptophyta; class Magnoliopsida; order Zingiberales; family Zingiberaceae; genus Zingiber; species Zingiber officinale. The sequence continues at coordinate 4,304,200 of NC_056001.1, forward strand.
GAAGTCACGATTTAAAACTGAACTTTGTGTTGTTCTTAACTCGCTGTCTCTTACTATGAACTTGCTTTATGCTCTGTTCAAATTTAATGTAGATCAGTTATTTTTCCTCTAAAAAATTATATAAAAAAAGTTGTAGATCATCCTTCACAAATGGTTGCACTTACCAAACATAGTCTTTGGAAATATATCTAGATAATGCAGCACACAGAGAATGCATCATTTCTAAAAACACTTGGTTAATGCTACTTACATAGCAAGCAGATATGCTCTGCATTGTTTGTATGGAAGGACAAAAAAGTGAAAGAGACGATGAAGTTAATGACAATAATGGAAATAATCTCTAATTGATTTCAATCAATTGAGATTTATTATATTTAACACACAATCAAGATCATAGGAAAAATAATATTTCCAAGCCTATTATATTACTATGTTTATAATTATTACAATTGTATGCCTTATTTAATCTTTCCATTATTGTTTTGGATAATTTGTATAAATAAGTCTATTGGCTTTAGTAATAAAATAATCAAAAAGCTTTATATTATTTCTTTCCTCTACCTATTAATTTCCACATGGTACTAGAGCGATGATCCTTCCTTTTCCTTATCTTCCCTCAAAATTTAGCTTCATCCTTCTTTAATTCCTCTTCCAGCACCTCAATTCCAGCACTAGATTTCTACAACATTAGTCAACAACAACATGAACATTTTAGAGCACAACAGCAACTTGGAGCAACCCAAAGATTAGCGTGCTCCAGTAACATCTTGCAGTCTCATCACCAACGTCCTTTCTTGTTAGTTTTGTGCGGCAACCTCAGGAACTTCGACAACTACAGTAACAATTTTTTTTTTCTTCTACTAGTTTGGTTTTCGATTCTCTGCATTGAATTTAAAAAAAAATTGGATTTTGATTAGTGTATCTATTCGCTTTCATGTTTTACTCTTAAGATTTCTATTCGGTTGGATTAAAAAAAAGTGAGAAAAAAAGTGAGAAAAAAAACAGAGAGAGAAAAAAAATGTCTTCTCTCGAGTCTATTGAAATCTCTTCATCATCGTAAAATACCTTTTTTTCAATTCCTATGGTTCCTTCTTTCTCCGTTAAACTTAACCATGATAATTATTTACTATGGAAATTGCAATTTCTTCCTTTACTTTGTGTCCATAATTTACTTGGTCATGTTGATGGTAGTTTATCCCCACCTCAAAAGGATGATTCATCCTATATTATTTGGTTTAAGAAGGATCAATTAGTCTTGACTTGGTTAATTTCATCAATTACTGAGTCTATACTTCCTATGCTCGTTGGGCTCAACACTTCGCGCTAGGTTTTGGAAGCTCTTGATTATTCTTTTGTATCTCACTCTCAAGCACGAGTTCTCCAACTTCGTCTACAATTACAGTCTGTACAACGAGGAGATGCCTCCATCAATGACTATATGTAATCAGTCAAGACCATTGCCACCTAGCTACAATTGGACATCCAATCTCTGATCTAGAACTATTAATGCATGTTATTGCAGGTTTAGGTCCTCAATATGATAGCTTTGTTCCCAGTGTGACGACTCGCATGGATCAAGTGTCACTTGAAACGCTTCATGGTATGTTATCCTCTCATGAAAGACTTCTACAAATACAATTTCAAAGGATATCAGATTCTCTATCTTTATCGGCACACATGATTAGCAAGGCTCTACAACTTGATCAACATAATCAGCCTTCTCCCCAATATGGTCACCAAAATCAGTTTGGAGGTTTCAGAGGTCGGGGTCGACGTAGAGGTCGAAGTCGAGGACGCTGTCAGATTTGCTTTAATTATGGTCATTATGCTCAAAATTGTTATAAAAGATATGATTCAAATTTTCGAGGAGGACCTGTGTCATCAAGTCGACCCTCTTCCTCATCTTGGCAATCCTGTACTCAATCATCTAATTCTGGTGCATTTTTACTCTCCATCCCTCCTAATGCAATGTCATCAGTTCCTAAAACCTCAGGATGACATCTGGATTCTGGAGCAACTCATCATGTTACACCGGAATATAATATTTTCACAGAAGCTTCACCTTATCACGGACCGACATGATACAAATAGGCAATGACTCAGGTTTGCAAATTGCTCACATTGGAAACACATCCTTTCATTAATATGGTCGTACTTTTCACATGCGCAACAATCTTCATGTGCCTTCTATTACTAAAAATTTGCTTTCCGTCCGTCAGTTTGCTCTTGATAATAATGTGTTCTTTGAATTTCATCTTCATCATTGTCTTGTGAAGGATCCCACAACAGGAAATATTCTACTTCCAGGAAATATTAAAGATGGTCTTTATCATCTTCAACCCACCTATACTAATGCGTTTGTTGGAGAACGCACTGATAAATTCTCTTGGCACACATGTCTTGGTCATCCGTTTTTACGTGTTGTGTTCAGAATATCATTAACCAGTATGGTTTACCAATTTCTTTAGCCTCCTCTTCTCATTTATGTGAAGCTTGCATGAAAGCAAAATCTCATAAATTCCCTTTTGTGTCTTCTTCTTGCGCTTCTAGTTTTCCTTTAGAAATTATTCACTCTGATGTGCGGGGTCCTACTCCTATTCTATCTAATCAGGGTTTTCTTTATTATGTTATTTTTATTGACAATTTCAGCAAGTTTACTTAAATTTTTCCTATGAAAAGAAAGTCTGATCTATTTGATATTTTTTGTCGCTTTTAAAAACAAGTTGAGCGTTATTTTGATTGTAAAATCCTCTCCCTTCATTCTGATTGGGGTTGAGAGTATCAAGCGTTTCATCGTCATCTTATTTCCTCTGGCATCATCCATCGAGTCTCTTGTCCCCACACTCCTGAACAAAATGGATCCGCCGAGAGAAAACATCGTCATGTGGTTGAAACTGCCTTAGCTCTTCTTAATCATGCCTCAATTCCACTTAAATTTTGGGATGATGTCGTCCAAACCATAGTCTACCTTATCAATCATTTACCCACTCCACTACTTCAAAATAAGTGTCCCTTGGAAAGACTTTATAATTGTCTTCCAGATTATTCCTTCTTTCGTATCTTTGGTTGCGCATGTTATCCTTGGCTATGACCTTACTCTAAGCACAAGTTAAACCCTCGCTCTTTACAATATGTTTTCCTTGGTTATAGTAATTTGCATCATGGTACCATTGCCTCCATATTTCGACCGGTCGGATATATATTTCTCGACATGTTATTTTTGATGAATCTCTGTTTCCATTTGCAGTTGCTACCTCAGATCCTCCTTCAGATAATCAAGGCAACTATCTAATATCACCAAGCAATATACTAGAAGCCCCACATATTGATTCATGGACATATTAAAAGTATAAGGGGGGATGGTATCTTGGGTCCTGCTCCATCTCCACAAGTTCCTGTAGACTCGGCGGCTAGTGGTGATCCACTCTCTAGTTCTGATTCTCATCCGTCTAACCACTCATTTCCGAGTAGCTCTGATGATGATGATATTCCTCGGTGGATGCTTCCTCTAAGCGATATTTATGCACGATGTTAACCAGTTTCCACTCGTTATCCTCTTCCACGTGCTCTTATTGCTTCTTCAAATTTTGTTGAACCTTCTAAGTTTACACCGGCAGTCAAAGATCCAAATTGGTGTGCTGCGATGACTACAGAATTTGATGCTCTTCTTCGTAATGCAACCTGGAGCTTAGTCCCTCGTACCCCATCTATGAATATTGTGGACTCTAAATGAGTTTACTGAATTAAGTATCGTGCAGATGGTTCTATTAAACGTTACAAAGCTCGCCTTGTTGCTAAAAGCTTTAATCAACAGCCAGGTATTGCCTTCAATGATACTTTTAGTCTAGTCGTCAAAATTACAACTATCAGATTGCTACTATCTATAGCTGTAAGCTCCAATTGGCCAATACGCTAATTAGATGTTTCCAATACTTTCCTTCATGGACACCTTGAAGAAACTGTTTATATGGAGCAACCTCCTGGATTCATCCACCTGCAACTTTCAACACGTGTGTCAACTTCAGAAGTTTATATATGGTCTTTGACAATGGTTTCATCGTCTATCTACCTGGCTTCATACTCAAGGATTTTCGGGCTCAAAAACAGACTCTTCCCTATTCTACAAATGTAATGAGGAATTTTCAATATTTGTTCTGATTTATGTGGATGATATATTAATAACCGGTAGTGATCAAAACGACATTACTACTTTACTACATCTTCTCCGTCAAGAGTTTCCTATTCGGGATCTTGGCAATGCTCGTTTTTTCCTTGACATAGTATTTCTTTCACATTCTGAAGGTTGTCTTCTCTCTCAGAGCAAATACATTTCTGTGCTCCTACAACGAGATAAAATAGATGGTGCACGTCCTATCTCCACACCAATCATTGAGGGTGGTTTCACTGCACCTTCATCCTCCTATTCGATGTCTGACCCTAGATCTACCGTAGTATTGTTGGTGCCCTACAATATGTCACAATTACACGACCCGATATTGCTTTCTATGTGAATCGTACCTGTCAATTTATGCATGCTCCTACTGAACATCATTGGAAAGGTGTTAAGAGAATTCTTCAATATCTCAAAGACACTATTCTATATGGTCTTTTTTTATATCGTCATCTTCACGAGAGTTGATTGCCGATGCAGATTAGGCTGGATCTCCCAAAGATAGACGTTCTACTAGTGGATATGCTATATTTCTGGGGTGAAATCTTGTTTCCTGGCTTTCAAAGAAGCAACCTATAGTCTCTCACTCGAGTACTGAAGCTGAATATAAAGCTATCGCTAACGCAATATCAGAAATTATTTGGCTACAATCTCTTCTTTCAAAATTATACTTTTTCCCAACTACTACCCTAAAATATGGTGTGATAATATTGGAGAGACTTATCTTGCGGCAAATCCTGTTTTTCATGCTCGTACCAAGCATGTAGAGATTGATTTTCATTTTGTTCGCGAGCGTGTGGCGACTCGACAACTTTCGATTTCTTATATCTCTACGGTAGATCAAATTGCTGATATATTTACCAAGTCATTATCAGACAACGTTTCACCAAGTTAGCACTCAAACTTAACGTTCAGGCACTCCCGTTGAGTTTGTCAGGGGTAATAATAATAATGGAAATAATCTCTAATTGATTTCAATCAATTGAGATTTATTATATTTGGCACACAATCAAGATCGACATGAATCAAATAGGAAAAATAATATTTCCAAGTCTATTATATTACTATGTTTATAATTATTATGATTGTATGTCTTATTTAATCTTTTCATTATTGTTTTGGACAATTTGTATAAATAAGTCTATTGACTTTAGTAATAAAATAATCAAAAAGTTTTATATTATTTCTTTCCTCTACCTATTAATTTCTACCAAAGTATGAGTTATTTATTGGATCAGTTCTTCCATTTTCTATTTTTATCTGATCATGGCCCCTTTCCACTATTTTGTCTAATCATACCCTCTGGATGAGAGTTCTCCTAACTGTCCCTAACCTGCACCCGGATTAGTTTACCAATCGAATAGGAGAGACAAGTGGGTTTTCCTCTTTCCAAACAGCATGTTATTGATGATTCTATCTCTTCTCTCGTTTCTGACCAAAGCTAATGCTCTCCCTTTTTCTGACCAAACAGTGATGAAAAAAAATCATAAGTACAATCCTCATTTAAGGAGTCAAAATAGTTTTCTTCAAGTAGGATAAGATAGTGATGTTAATGGGAATATAGGTCCGGACAAGTATTACAGGTTGATACATCTCATGTATGTGGTATGCAATGGACTTACCATTTGCATATGCTTTTGAAATTTTGATTCCAAGATTATATTTTGGGTCTTCTAGGACATTTTAGAATGGATAATCAAAATGCATTTTAAAATGAAGTCACAAGTAATATTTTGAGCCAACGAGTTAATTTCTTTAAGTTGAGGAAATATTTAGTCCAGTAAAGTAGCATCTGGGAAAGACGTGCATGATCCAATTTAAGGAAGTTTTAACTTCTAATACTGTCTAATATCAAATACATGGCCATTTTTTTAAGTTTTAGCTACCGTTGTAGAAGTTTCTGTATTAATAATTTCAGTTGGAACACATTGTTAATCAATACTTGGTAGGATTTCATTGCAAATTGAACATAAGGATCAAAAACAATGGGAGGAGATGTGGAAAAAGATCATAATAGGGTTCTTTCTTATATTTTCAATTTTCAACATTTGACACTGTCTAGTACTATATAAACAGCTAAGTGAAGCTTATATTGATTTCTCTCTATGTGGAGGACATATTAGCAAGTTGATTTTGAGTAGTGAGAAGTAGAAATCCTTAAGGAAAGTCATGTATTAGGATAGTCTGTCCTGCATGCTCATGCCAGCAAAATCCATCTAATCATTTCCTGTGTATTAATCAAAATTTTAGATTTCTTGCCTTCACTGCCTTGGGCTTGCCTTACATTATTTATCATCTAGATTAGAAAATAGCGCACTTTACTGGAAGTTTTCTATTGGGCCACATCCTCTAACACTGTGGTAGTTGGTCTTATCCAAAGTCATTACCCTCCTATTTTAAGATTACTATGACTTGAGGTTGTACTTCCTGCTGAGATAATTGTTTCATTTACTGTTAGTTTTATTGTGACTAGGAACTTTTGACGAACTCTGTTATAATGCAATTCCTTGAAATAGTCCAAAGTTGTGCTAGAGAGCAAACAAGAATTCATTAATTGCTTGTAAAATATTGCAGTTGAGTAGACAAATGACATCTGGAGAGGGAATCTTATTAAAATATTAGGTTCAGTGCAAATGCACATACGCAGAAGGCTTACAGATCCATGCTTGGATACACTTGAAGGACATTGACTGATGTAGTTACTACCATCAAATTATCTATTTAGAAAATATGTATATTTGTATGTGTTTAAATGAGTCTGGACTTGGAAAAGAGCAATTGTGCTTTGTGTAAGATATGTTAAGAGGCCATTTCAATTATGATGAGAATTCATTCAACTCTATTATTATCAAATTCGAGGGTAAGAATTTGCCAAGACGATTCTAAGTAGGTGACGATGCAAGATATTTCAGTGTGATTCAGTCGCTGATCTCACAGGGATAGTGTCTCAGTTAGTGATCTCTCATGGTGAGAAGATAAAATATGAAAAGCCTTAATGATTAACAATGGAACGAGTGTCTCTTGTATAGATTTCTACAATAATCTGTTCTTACTAAGACTCATGCAAAATATATCATGTACTGCTAATAAAATTAAAACTGAAATAAAATGGCATTTCAAGACCTCGGAGGTAATTTATTCTAACTCAGTCTTTTTTCGTGTGCTATGATTATGCGTTTAAAATGTGTTCATGATTAAAGGCAAACAAAGATGTACTTAGCTTCTTGGATACATGGAGCATTTCCCAATAAAATTTAGCTTCTTCCGGATTTGATCCTCGTGACAGTTAATCAGTTTATAGCAATTTTCTTCTAGCGACAATGTATCATGTGACTTGTGCACTTATTTGAGTACGTTACTAAACAATATACTACTACTACAACAACAACAACAACAACCAAGTCTTAAGTTACTAAACAATATAATCCTGGGAAATGAATCATCATTTTTACTGTGGTATTTATTCCATTTCACAATTTATTTCAGTTAACTCCTGTTTTCCAACTTGTATGTTGTTTCCTCTTTTTTTCATGTTATTGATTTGAACATCTGTTCTCAGGTGTCTGAGTGGGGGCAGATGAGTATGTGTGATGCTGAAAAGCGGCTCCTTGCAAATGCGCTACTTGATTTATCAAATGAACGGTTCATTCTGTTGTCAGAGTCATGCATTCCATTGTCAAATTTCAACATTACCTACCAATACTTGATGAAATCAAAGTATAGCTTCATCGGAGTGTATGATGATCCAGGACCATACGGACGGGGCAGGTATAATCCAAACATGGCTCCAGAAGTAAACCTTGAGCAATGGCGCAAGGGGTCTCAGTGGTTTGAAGTGAATAGGAAATTGGCCGTTACCATAGTCAAGGACACCACTTATTATCAGAAGTTTGAAAGGTTCTGCAGGCCACATTGTTATGTGGACGAGCATTACTTCCCCACCATGCTCACCATAGAGTCAGCCCATCGTCTGGCGAACAGAAGCGTCACTTGGGTGGATTGGTCAAGAGGTGGTGCTCACCCAGCAACCTTCGGCAGGAGTGATATAAGCGAAGCCTTTCTCAAGAGAATTCATGATGGGCAGAACTGTTCATACAATGACAACCATTCATCTCTTTGTTTCCTCTTTGCAAGGAAGTTTGCTCCAAGTTCAGTGGAGCCTCTATTAGAATTGGCACCTGCTTTGCTTGGATTTGGTTTGTGAATCCGGATTTCAGGAATTGTTTAGAAAAACAATCTTGTGTGAGATTAACAAGATATTTAGTAGGGACTAGGGAGAGAGTCCTGTAACCTAGTGTTGTTTAACAGTCAATTAGGTCAGTCATGGTCCAAGCCAGTCGGCCTGGCTCAGCATGTCTGTTAAGAAACGTGCTCAGCATGTCTGTTAAGAAACGTGCTGAACCTGGTTGGGTTGCTGCTGGCATGGCCTGTTTGACTCTTTAGTGTACAACATGATTTTGACCTAAACTTATCCCAATTTCCGTGCATGTATTACAAAATTTGGCAGTATTCATGTGATTTGTGTTTCTTTTCATGAAACAAAATTTTCATTATTAGTTACTGCTACGCCATCTTATCTCCTAGCTTTTGATCCAACGTCCTGAGTCATAACTGCTTATAGTGATCTCGTGATTCTTGCAAATGCTTGATCTCCCCGAGTAGACTCCTATGCAGCTGCTGAATAAAGAACCATTGATATAAAGTTAAGGCTGGGTTCATTCGGACAGTCACGAGAGGAAATCAACCCATCAATTTAATGAGTAATTCATTTATGTGGTTGACGTATTTAGTATTTATATGGGTGTTTGTAGATTTTGGATTAAGTCAATTTTTAACCAATATAAAATTATTCATTGGGTGTATCATCTTTTTCTCGGATGTATGATTTTATGATTTTTTTTTCTCTCTCCCTACTTTCCCTTCAACTAAAGTTTAGCCTAAAACCGTACTCCGGCGTTATAGCTAACAGAAGCAAATTCTGCTTTATACAGGTTTTTGTAAAGCGTAGAATATGGACGGACCTCCATGATTGGGTCATGCGAAGACTATTAGATTTTTATCAAAATATATTTTGAAATAATAAAATGATCAGTAATTCGAGTATTTGGGCCGATAATATAATTACGGGCTAAAATTGTTTGGCCGGGATTTGATCGATAATCTATGGTCGTTAAATAAGAGTATTTTTTTATTTTATTTTTGATAAAAAGTGAATATATTCGTCCTCATCGTCTCCATCAATCCGTCTCAAGATCAATACGGAAGAGATAAATAATGAACGACTACTAACCATTAGACTCATCCGAAGGAACAATTAAATAGGAGTATCTGATCATTATGTTGATTGTTATTTTTTTTAAATAATTACCAACAAAACAAATGACCTTAAATGTTTTCAAAAATAATGATCAAATATATATTTGACTGAATTTTTTACCCAAACAAATGATCAGTAATTTTTTAAAATATTCAGTATTTTTTTTTTAATAGTACTTGGCCGATAAAATTTTAAAAATAAATAAATAGTAAATTTTTAAAAAATAATGACCAAATACATATTTAGCCGACAACTTTTTAGAAATAAATGACGGGTAAATTAAAAAAAATAAAAACTATATATATATATATATATATATATATATATATATATATATATATGATCCATGCCTCTATCAGAATATTATTTGATCCAACACTTTTTCATTATGCATCACATTTAAAGATTGTTCTACTTCTAAAATTTAAATTCTATGATAAAAATTTAAATTTCTATATTCATTTACAACAACAACAACCAAGCATTATCTGATTAGGCGGGGTCAACTATATGGATCCATTTAGCTAGTGGGCTCTATCCCCTACTATATCATTATCTATACTTAAATAAATTTTATCTTTTTATTATTGTTAATCAAGTCTTTTTTTGGTCTTCCTCATTTGATGTGTGTTTGTTATAGTTTCACATCATCTAATTAGAATATTTATTGGTCGTCTAAGTACATGCTCATATCATCTTAAACATATATCTTGGAGTTTTCTCTTAATAAATACAACTCAGACTTTCTCTCTAATGTTCTCATTTCTTATTATGTCCTATAAGTACCCAAGGTAGTTTTGATGTGATTAACCAAGTCAGGTTAGGTTCTGTTTGTGTTTAACCCTTGTGTCTTAGTGTGTAGGAACTTAGGAGCACATGAAGCGCCCCTCTTTAGCCGGTCGGCAAGGGACCAACATATCCTTCCTCATATATCTACACATCCCTCTTAACATCCTCATCTCTGCAAGCCTTATCTTATGATCTTGTGCTCGAGTCATAGCCCAACATTCAGCTCTATATAACATAGCAAGTCTAATTGCAATTTTATAAAATTTTACTTTTAAGTTTTAAATTAATGTACTTTACGATCACATAAAACATTCGACGCTCTCCTCTATTTCAATTAGTCTACCTATATTTTATGTAAGACATCACTCTCAATCCCTCCATAACTACAGTTTCTATCTCATTTAACCTACTTAAATTACCTAAGTTAAGTTGGTCATTTAAACTTTCATTAAAAAGTTGATAAAAAATATCTCTTCCCCTACTCTTTTATTTATCCATCTGTCTATCATTTACTAGTACTCTATTGCATTCATTTTTAATATATTTTATTTAGATAAAATTCCTTATCTTCCTTTCTCTCACTTTAGTTATTCTATAAATATCTTTTTTCCCTTCTTTTGTATCCAATTTATATAATTGTTCAAAAGTTCATTCTTAATTTGCTTCATTCACTACTTCCTTAGTCTCTTTCTTGGCTATTGCATATATTTTTTAAAGTTTTCCTCAATTTTATAAATATATAATTATTTATAAGTAATTCATTTTTCCTTCACTTTCTCTTGTACTTTTTCATTCTTCCACTAAAATTTCTTACTTAGTGGTGTATGCCCTTTTGACTCACCGAACAATCTTAGCTTTTATTTCCAACTTTGATAGCATCTAATCCTATATCGTATTAGAGTCACTGTTTATTTATCTTAATATTTGTACTTCTACATTCTCCTTAAATATATTTTACTTGTCATCCTTTAACTTCCACCACTTAATTTTATGAGGCATATATATTTTATTTATATTGATACTATACTTAGGCATATATCCAACACTATTAATCTATGTTTGGTAGTTAACTTTCTCCAAGGGTGATCTTGTAATCTTTACAAATCCTTCTATCCCTTTTCTTAACCATAAGAAAGTTAATTTATGATTTATTAGTTTCACTTTTGAACATGACCAAGTATTCTTCTCTTTTCTTAAAAAACGTATTAGCTAATATAAAGTCATATGCTATCACAAAATCTAATATATTTTTCCTTCTTCATTTTTTATTCCAAACTCATGACCCTCATGTATCCTCTTATATTTTTCATTTTTCACTCCGATATATCCATTTAGATTACCTCCTATTAAAATCATTTTATTTGACGGAATATTTTGTAATACTTGATCTAGATTGTCCTAAAACTTTGATTTAGTAGCTTCATTTAATTGTACTTACGGTGCATATATACTAATTATGTTCATAATTTCTTTCGCCGCTATTATTTTAAAGACTATAATTCTATCTCATTTTCCAACTACTCCTATACCTTTTTTTTTTGTACCATAATTTAAAACTCGAGTTCTCTATCATCTTTGTCTTATGATCTACCTATTTTGTCTTTGATACACACAAAATACTAATTCTTCTCCTAATTATCGCATTTGCTACCTCCGTTAATTTATTTGTGAGGGTTCCTATGTTTTATGTTCTAAATATTAGACTATTAATTTTCCTATAATATTTATTCTTATTCAACCTATGGTACGAGAACTCTTGTCTATTTAACACTACACCCAAATTCTCATGGAAATATATCGGCCTTTGCTGATACGTTATAGTTGGACCTTGCAATGCGAATTATTACATATTTAACACTACACTCGAATTCTGAAAATATAACAATCTTTCCTGAGACATTACAATTGAATCTTACAACACATTCCTTTCGTTAAAGAACCTAATATTATCATAATAATTTAATAGATTTATGCATTTAACATTTGTTATTGTTTAACACTGACTAACAATCTAACCATATATATATATATATATATATATATATATATATATATATATATATATATGCACGTAATTCTATTTTAAAAATACTAGCAATTAACTAATCACCTTACGTGTAAAAAATTACTAAAATTGTAAACAAAGTTGATTTGATTTTTACAGAGATAGTCTAAGAACATTTTTAATCATTCACAGTTAGGTTGACAACAAAAAATACAATTAATTCTGTGAATTGGCTCCATTTCGCTACCTTCTTTTACAATTAATATTTATTCGAAGTTTAAACTTCAGTCGAACCGAGTTCAGTTGCAAAAGGTAACGAGCCATGGGTTTCGTTTTCCAACTTTTGGTGGCTGTCCCAACCATAATTTTCATCATCTCCTATAGTACTGAAGTTGGTTTTGCGAGAATTGACCGTCTGAATTTCATTGGTATAACGCGAATCTCTTGGCTTTTCTTTGTCCTCTTCTTCTCAGTGGTCCGCACTGTCAACTACTCCAATACACAATTATGCATCCACACTACTTTTAACTTGTAGGGCGGATCCAAAAGAGTAAACTTCTCCTCTGTTTCCTCTTGGATTCTTCTATGGATGGCCTAAATTCTCCCCCTCAATTAAACACGAAAAGTTTCAGTCCTTTACACAATTTTCAGTACCATGCATCCATTCTGGCAAAGTTGGCGAGGCGACAAACACCCACTCCTACCTCAACATCTACTTTCGATGAAATAACATATTAAAGGCCACAATGCCCTTGCCATTGTGATGTTCATTTTGAGCAATTTGCTGCAGTACGCACCTTTTAAGCAAATCCCTGCTTGTTTCATAAAAGATCATATGAGGCGACTGGCAGCTGAACTTTGCATGTGTCAATCGAGCAGCTGCATGTGTCAAACCAATTAGAAGTTTAGGCGAAGAAATTAACTAGGTGTTGGTTTTCATTTCAGGTGAGCGAACTTACTTCCTCATTACTTAAAGCTGCCTTTCGTTCTTCCAGATGTCAAATAATATGCAATCATAGGTACTGACCCAAGTGAGATTTGTTCAACTATGTGAACTGCACTCCACCCACCAAAAATTTGTTAACGACAAAGCTTTATAATAAGCACGAACAGGTGATTTGTTTTCCTTGGAAGGTTTTGGCCTTTGGGGATGGAAGAAATTTGTCCACCATCTCTTTCCTTACCCCACCTAAATGTCCTAACCTGGAGCCATTGTAGCTTATGATCTGTCGAATCTTTTATTCGTCTTCTATTTCTCCAGTTACTGTGCCTTGTTTTTTGAAAGGAAGAAAAAAAATTAAAAATAATTTTGTAATGAGATGATTAAACGTTTTTAGTACGTGTACCACTAGCTTACAGACACTTAACTTTCATGGAGCCCATTTCGCCTATATATGTTTGTTGAGCATTTAATGAATAACTTTCCTGGAGCAAGTCAACAAAATGGATTGCTTAATAGAATATTACCGGGTAAAATTAGGTGACGTTTGATAATAAGATGAAATAAAAAAGAATGAATGTGAAATTTATCTAGTTTGGTTGATTTCTATAAATTTAGAAATTATTCTTAAATTTTTATTCTCAAATTTACAATCCAAATGTTATCTTTTACTATTATTTTATTCTTTCATTCCTAAACTCATCAATCAAACACCCCCTTATAACCTTAAACTGGATGTTATCCTAGGCAAACTGCCAAAGGCTAGGAGAGTTTTAGCTTTACGATAGAGCAGTAAATCATTATAAATAATGTGATGATGCCAAATCCCCTATTTCATATTTTTATAGATCAAAAGATGAATCATATATATGGAATTACAATCAGATCGTGATGATGATCTAGCCGTAATTGATTACAATCCCTTTCTGAGTTTACTGTCCCTTAGATTATATTTTGGGTCGGGCGGGTGGTCGGATGTCGCTCGAAAGTTATCCCCGCTCGACGACCAACAACCTAACCACTTGCCCACCACCAGCGATCTTCGGACGGCCTCCGGCCATCCGTCCCCACTCAAATTATAATCAAGAGACGGTAAACCTAGAGAGATCATAATCGATTACAATTAGATCGTCATTACTATCCGATGTAATTTATGTCATCCATCCCTGGTCCAAAAAATATATAGACGAGGAGATCTCTCCGTGTGACAATATTATTATTTTTTTATAAACAATATGTATTTAACTATTTGAATCTATTAATTTTAAATGATTAAATTAATCTTATAAAAATTTCTTAATTAACCACCTAATGCGTAATGGGATAACAGCTCAATAGCATCGTAGCGGTCCGTTATGATTATTAAAACGTGTTATGAGATTGATGAAATATATTTATTTTTCCTAGTGGATAATAAGTTGGCGACTTGGTAAAATAATTGCTTGCTTGTTTTTTTTTTTGCGAGTTGAGGGCTACAGCGGACCATCTCCTATGACCTTCCCCTAAACCTCCCTCCCCTCTCCGCTCCCGAGTTCCGACCGACGCCCGTTACATTTCGACCTCGGACACCGTCGCCGCTCGTAATGGCGATCCGATTCGGTATCAGTAAGACATTTGGAATTTCGTGATTTTTGCAGAAAAGGATAAGTAGTAGCTCCTTTTGGTGAGGGCGGCGGAGCGCCGCCTGTCGTCGTCGGCGGTGTGGATGGGCGACCTCTTGGAGTTTTGATGGAAGTTGCTCTTGTAATTTTTGAGTCGATATATGGAGGTGAAGCCTTCGCTTCCTCGTGGGGTTGCTGCATTTCGTGGGTTGGTCGTGGCGCTTCAGGTACACTAGTTTGGTCACTTGATCTCTGAGATTACTGAAGTTCTAGGGAACTTTTTACGCTGTGGGCGAGAAGGATAGCAGACAAACTTGTCGTATTGAGAATTGGGGCAGCCTGTTTGACTTGCTTCGTGATCCTGGAGAAATTTGTCAATGCGGTGTGGGAAAGGGATTGGTTGGGTTTGGGTTTAACTGATTGTTTTTGTGGGAAAAAAACTGTCTCCCTGGATAGTTTAAGTCCGCTTGCAGTATCTGATCAGAGTGACTTCGGTTACAGCAAGCTGTTTCGTTTGTAGATCGTATTGATATCCTTTACCCTCCTGATTTTCTCTTATTGTTTCTGCTGAAGCTTAATCGGCTTCCTTATCCTTTGGGAGAAATTATCTTTATTATTTTTTTATCGGATCACTCAACTCTGTTGAGAGTCTGCAGTGCGATCCTTTTGGTATCTTGGATACCTTCCTTTTCACATGCTTAATATTCGTTTTTTTTCCAATACGTGCGTGGTCTTTAAGATAATTTTTGCCAAACACGAAATCATACAATGCATCTACTACCCTGCTTTACAGATAGTGTTGCTCCTGGTGAGTATTGGTGGCACTGGTGCAACACCTCAAGACAGCAAGCCTCAGCTTGGACAACATTCTGAAGTTTGGGTGAAAGATGCTTATCGCACCCATTCATGCATCCATGATGACATACTGCATCAGAGGCGGCAACCTGGGAGGAAAGAATACTCGGTTACTCCTCAAGTTTATCGTGAGTCCAGTATGTCAGATTCAGATGTACATCGGGGAAGAACTTTGCTTGACATCTCTGCATCATCTTCAGCACAAAAGAATGCAAAACAGCCTATCCGTATACTTCTAAACTATGACGCTGTTGGGCATACTTCCGACAGAGATTGTCGAAATGTTGGAGACTTGGTAAAGGTAATACGTAGCAAGTATATTATTTTCCAACTGTGCAATCAGGCCTTCAGTTTTTTTGGCATAAATTAGTCTTCTCTGGTATTGTCAGCATGGTGAACCTCCTGCAGCAACAATTCCTAGGATTCCCTTGTGCAATTCGCTAAGAGATCAACCAGTATTTGCAGATTGTTGGTACAACTGCACTTTCGAGGATATTCCAGGGGAGGACAAAAAGAAACGTCTTCAGAAGGTATTGTTTTAGCTACTTCATAAGATGTTCACTAAACTTTAGGAGTTTCATTCCGGAAGACATAAGATGCAATTTGATGCCATCTTGAACTTCAACCTAGCCATATAGCTACTATGATGGTTTGAACACTTTTAGTCAATTGTCCAACATTCTTTATGGCAATTATGATGGATTGTGAACCAAAATTAACATGATACCCTAGTGGTGCTCATATAGTAACTGATGGGTTAGTTGTATGGTTCATTGGCCTCTATAAGCCTGCTAAAATTTTCCTGAGTTTATACATTCTATTCACATCTCACATGCCTCGTGCTATTAAGTTAATCTTTAGGTTCTCTTATTAGGTTAAGTTATTAGAATTCATATTTGAAGGAATCTAGTGTTAGTTTTGGGCAAAGGAATGGGCTACTTGTAATTGGAGATCTGGCAATTGCCATTGGATAGACATGCCAATACTAAATGTTTTAGTGTATAGAATTTGGGCCTTGACATGGATGTCAACAGGTAACCAGTGAACATGATGACATCTTGGTTTAGCCCCACATCTGAAGTCTGATGATTGTCATCCTGTTGAGCCTACCCATATTATGTTGTTTTCTTGACTCACATGGTCGGATTATTTAATTAAGGGTCACTTCTCTTATCATGTTCAATATGCATACTAATAAAATTAGATGGAAACTACATCAAGGCAAAAGAGTAGGTTGATAAAAGACAATACATTCTGTTGGTTTTAATGTCATTTAAAACCATAGAAAACGTCTTATTGAATGTGGCATACCACCAAATGGTCTCCTTGTTGGAGAAAAGCAAGCATGCTTGTTCTTACAATGAGAGATGCTTTTTTTTTTAAACTACATCTTGCTCATCTAGATGTCAAAATAAGAAATGATCAACTTTCTGAGGATTTAATGCTTGCTTAATAAACTATTTGAATCGGCAACTCATGAAATTTGTATTATTATTTCACTAGTGTGAATTTGGTGCAACACAAGAATAAGTAATCTCATATTGAGAAATAAATAGTTTCATTCACATAACAGAACTCATGAAGAGGAAATTTATTAAGCAAAAGATGATTAACATGGGGACTAATATCCCTTTTAATGACTCCAACTCAAATAAAATTGGAAATAAATTAAATATTGTTGGAAAGAGTGATCCTATCCTAAGATGGCTCAATCAAACTTTGAACAAATCTCATATCCTCTAATTATCAAAATTATCAAATCAAAACTAACAAAATTAACTTGTTCTCCTAGATATATCAAAATAAATTTTCACAAAGTGTAATATTGTTAGAACTTAAATTCAAGTTTGCATTAGGATCCTTAAGATTTAGCAATCAATGTTGGATAACATTTATTGGACAATTTCATCCCAAGGTTATGAGATTTATATTAAATAAATATTCTAGGTTTTGTTTTTATTTGCTCCACATATTATTTTGTTTTGGATGAATTATCAAATTATGAGTGTAAGTGGAATACAAGAGATTGTTGTCGGTAATCTATATCTATCTCTGTACCATATGAAAGTTTCTGAGATTTCTCCTATCTATTATTTCATTATTTTTATAAGATGCCTTTTATTTTAGGCCATCATAAGATTTTAATGTATACTGTTTCCATTTTTATTGAAAAACGGCAATAAAACTCAAAATTGCTCGACTCACACACACATATTATATAACTTCAAAATGATAGACCAGATCTCATTGTTCACAAATCACACACACACACACATATGTATGCATATTATATAACTCCAAAATGATAGACCAGATCCCATTGTTCACAAATCATAGCATTGCAAGCATAATGGTGAAATAGGATACCCTTTAAGGAAAGAAAAATAATGAAATGAACATTTTTTAACTCATGGTCACTTTCCCAAAGTTTTCTTTGAAATTAAAATTCAAAATTCTATTGTCAAGCTAAACAAGAATCTGCACATCCATTTATATATTAAAATTGGAAATCTAGAATGTAGTAGTAAAATTCAATGATATGTAACCTGCTTGAAAATGGTTGAAACCTATTCAAAACTAACATCTTTGTATATTTCATTCATTTGACCCCTTCTTAGTTTGAACTTGGGCACTATTTCATTCTAAATACTGGTAGCTATACTCAAATTTCCATTTTGGAATTAATGTTTAATTATTTTTGTTCATTAAAATCTTAAATAGGCACTTGACCAAACTGCACAGTGGTTTAAAAGAGCTTTAGCTATTGAACCTGTCAAGGGGAATTTGCGGTTAAGTGGATATTCCGCATGCGGACAGGATGGTGGGGTGCAAATTCCCCGTGAATATATTGAAGGTATCTATCCTCAAAGTTCTATATATGGCTTCGTTTCAGTTTAGGTGTACTGTCTTCAGTTGCTCTATACAATGCAGATGGTGTTGCTGAGGCAGATCTGGTTCTCTTAGTAACTACCAGGCCCACAACTGGCAACACTCTTGCTTGGGCAGTAGCATGTGAGAGAGATCAGTGGGGTCGTGCAATTGCAGGTGCTATTTATGCAACAATTCAATTGTCATCCACAAACTTCTTAGTGATTGTCTGAAATTATTCTATTTATCTATTTTTATTCTTAACTTTATGCATTTTGTAGGCCATGTAAATGTGGCACCTCGTCATTTAACTGCTGATGCAGAAGCATTGCTTTTGGCTACATTGATGCATGAGGTTGGTAGGTGCTCCACTAAAGAGGTTTACGCCATATGCTTGGTAACTGATGGGAATCTGACTTCTTAGGTTATTCATGTCTTGGGTTTCGATCCTCATGCCTTTGCACATTTCCGCGATGAGAGAAAAAGAAGGCATAAGCAGGTGTGCTTTTCTTGCAGCTGTTAATAATTTTAAACCTATTCTGTTAGCCTGTACCAGCAGCTCTCTACCTTTGATATCCATGACTCCCTGCCTGGTTTTTAGGTCACTATACAAATTAAGGATGAGAAGATTGGGCGCATGGTCACACATGTTGTCCTACCTCGAGTTATTATGCGTGCTAGATATCATTATGGTGTAAGCTGAAGTTTTGAGAATCAGTTTAGTTATCTGAAATTTAAGATTATGCATTCTCTCACAGTACAATTTTCATGTTATGCCAGGCATTTTCTGAAAACTTCACTGGTTTGGAGTTGGAAGATGGAGGTGGTCGTGGTACATCAGGTGCTTTTTTGTTCATGAGTACTGTTAGTTTCCATTTGATGCCACTAAAGTGGTGTTCCAATGATGCTAAAATATATGGCAGGTTCTCACTGGGAGAAAAGGCTTATGATGAATGAAATTATGACAGGATCGGTTGACACAAAATCTGTAGTTTCACAGATGACATTGGCTCTCTTAGAGGATAGTGGATGGTACCAGGCTAATTATAGTATGGCAGAATGGCTTGATTGGGGTTGGAACCAAGGAACTGAATTTATTACATCTCCTTGCAACCATTGGAAAGGGGCATATCATTGCAACTCTACACAGTTGTCTGGTTGTACATACAATCGGGAAGCAGAAGGGTACTGTCCTATTGTTAGTTATAATGGGGACTTGCCAAAATGGGCTCAATATTTCCCACAGGCTAATAAAGGTATGGTTGGATTCTATGAAATTTTGATCTTGTCTCTAAATGATGTTCTTTATCTTTCATTGTCTCATATAATAACTAAATTACCAATTAGTCATGACATGGATCTTGTCTCACAACTTCTGTTGTGCACTGAAATATAAAACTTGAAGAGAATTGATTTATACATAGCATAATAGATCCACATGGTGTTTACTTTCGGATATAGTGTGGCCAACTTCCCTTTGTGAATGACTTTATTTTGTCATTATAAACCAAATTAATCCTTTAATATATAACATGTAGTACCAGCTTCAGTATTATGTTTTTCTGTGGCTTTTACACTTACCACTTTAATGCAGGTGGGCAATCATCTTTGGCAGACTATTGTACCTATTTTGTTGCTTATTCTGATGGTTCATGTACAGACAGCACTAGTGCAAGAGCATCAGACAAGATGTTAGGTGAAGTCCGAGGATTTAACTCCAGGTAAGATGACAAACAATTAACCAATATTTAGTTGCTTGTTATTTTTCTTATTGGGAAGTGGTTAGGTAAGCAAGTGCATCAAAACAATTGTATAAGAGATATATGATTGAAGCATTTTAACTTTGAAGCAGTAGGTAAACTTATACTTTGAGTTTTTTTTTTCATCTTCTAATATGCTACATACTCGTCAGATGTATGGCTTCTTCATTGGTGCGTACAGGCTTCATTAGGGGATCTATGACCCAGGAAAATGGCTGTTATCAACATAGATGCAGCAACAATACTTTAGAGGTAGATGATTCTTTATATTGCATATTCTTTCTTTTATTTTCATTTCCATTCTTTTGTTTGATTCTTTATATTGCATATTCTACCATTTTTGGAAGAGCAGTAAAGATATGGAACACCGATATGTTATACTTCCTGTGTTATGGACTCATTTAAGTGCATTAATGTATTGTTTGGTTGGGAGTATGGCTCGAAGACAAATCAAAGTAGCAGAGGGTGAGCTGTAGCTATATGTTCTTTGTTATCTTAATATATTGCTTGTTGGTCTTTTTGCATATTTAGGTATACGTAGTTCCTTTTGTTGATGCAATTCCCAGTATTAGCATTATTATTATACATGGTTTTGTTCAGTGGTATAAATCCCTCCAATATTTGCTTTATTTTATTAACATCAGCATGGTTCCTGCAATGATTTTTTTGTTCAACAAACTTGTTTAAATAATTATCATATGTGTTATTTGTTTGTTGATGTTCCCATACGACATATAACCTGATTTTTATCATTTGCAAAAAATAAAAAAAATCTAGTTCTTTTGTTTTTTTTTGTCTAGGTTGCTGTGGATGGTATCTGGAAGATGTGCCCTGAAGCTGGTGGTCCTGTTCAGTTTCCTGATTTTCATGGTAAAATTCTTTTCTGTGCTTAATCAATCCATATAATAATGTTTATGGACAATTATATTCAAACTTGATGTTGCAGGTGAGCTGATATGCCCTCCACATCACGAGTTATGCAGCCATCTGAATGTAAATGGACAGTGTTACAACTCTTGTAGTTTTAATGGTGATTGCATTGATGGGAAGTGCCAGTGCTTTCTAGGGTTTCATGGCAATGACTGCAGCAAAAGTAGGTTTTACATGGTTATGTCCTTTTCCTCATCCAGTTACTAGGAGTTTAATTGGCTAATCCATCTGAATCACATACTGCAATGTCTTGACATCCATACCAAGGATATTTCTCATGTTTACTTACATTTGTGTCCATCTGAATCACATACTGCAATGTCTTGACATCCATACCAAGGATATTTCTCATGTTTACTTACATTTGTGTCCATCTGAACCACATACTGCAATGTCTTGACATCCATACCAAGGATATTTCTCATGTTTACTTTATATTTATTCAAGAGAAATGCTTTACAACTGTATGATTAAGCTGTAGTTGTCAAATGACTGAATTGTGTTTTTCCTGTTAACCATGCTTGTCTGTTCCCAAGTTTGAGAGAGAACTTTGAGACTAGTTATGCAAATCCCATCTCATAATTTTGAAAAGCTGAATAAGTACCTTTTGGAAGTAATGTAGAATATCATTGCCACTTATTTTCTACCGAGTGTGTACAGTATCCCACCCTAACTTCAATTAATTAAATATGCAACTTCTTCTGAGGCAATTAATTGAATATGTTTTACTGAATATCTACAATATTCCTCCCTAAGCTTAGTGAGTCAATTATACAACATTACAAAACTTATGCTTAATAGTCATGTTTCATTGTCATGCACTAATGCTCTGGAGCAATCTGATGCTTCTTCTTGGGCTTTTTGGTTAAAATACAGCTGCTTCTGTTGCCCTGTACACTATTGTGGTCACAAGATCATGATATCCTTAGTACTTGTTAATGCTAATTAATTGTTAACAAATTTTACTCTGTCCATACTTTTCACTTAATGAACAGTGCTCGTGTGCAGAATCATGTCCAAGGAAGTGTAGTGGACAGGGTATGTGCCATCCAGATGGCATTTGTGTGTGCAAAAGTGGGTGGACTGGAATTGACTGCTCTACAGGTATTTATTTTATGATCCTGAATTCTACTGCATTTCAAAACTAGTTTCTGATGCCTTTAATAGAGAACATGGTTTCAAAAAGCACATGGGGGCAAGGCTAGAGATGGTTGAGTCATTACTTAGCCTATATGTTGTATGCCAAAGCATAAACCAACATAGCCTATAATGGTATACTAATGCAGAAACCAACACATGCAGTTCATATTAAACAAACATCTAAGAATACTTCTATGGATAGCCCAGTTACTTGTACAGTGTAATGTCTAAGTTTACATCCATAATATTTTATATCAAAATCATTAACCTAAGTAATCCGTATGAAAGAAAAATAAGACATGCCAGATATTGTTTAAATGATTGATCTACCAATTACATAAATGATACAGTTATAATGGATAAAACATATAATAAATATCAAAATACATAGAAATATTAAAAGGGTGAATGCTTACATTTACTAGGGTTTATCTATATCACTAAACCATTTTACAAAAAGCTTCACTAGTATTGATCCATATAAGAGAAAATTTATGTATTATTGTACTCATCATTTTGCATGTCATTCTAGACACTCACTGCTCATCCTTCCTCTTAGTTTGATCATTGTGATTTATTTTGAATTCATCCTTATTTGTGATGGCACATATTATTTTTCAAAACCATGGTAGCCGTAGTGAGTGAATATAATAACTGAATCGCCAATGCATGTTTTTGCAGCTGTATGTGATGAGCAGTGCAGTTTGCATGGAGGAGTCTGTGATAATGGCGTCTGTGAGTTCCGCTGTTCGGATTATGCAGGTTATACTTGTCAGAAGAGCACGAGATTGCTGCCGAGCCTCTCTATCTGCAGTGATGTGCTAGCTCGGAACATTTTTGGACAACACTGTGCACCGAATGAACCCAGCATAGTGCAGCAGCTAGAAGCAGCAACAGTAATGCCTAACTACAACAGATTAATGCCAGGTGGACGGACTCTTCTTAGTATTCTTGACAATGGCTACTGTGCAGCTGCCGCAAAACGACTCGCCTGCTGGGTGGGTATCGCTTTTTCTTTGGACCTGAAAAATGTTAAATTTTTTTTTAGTTCTGTGCTGTTGAACAAGGATTTTAATAAATTCTATTAGTCTACCAGTAGTTTCAAAAAGGAAGAGTCCATTAAACCTGTTGATTCAGATATGCATTTGCTCTTGCAAACAGACTTGATATATCATTTTTAACACCCGTACTTTCTGTGCCTCACCTACTGCTAAACTCTTCAATTTGATTCAATACAGTTATTGTCCAGTATTAGTAACTGCTAATAATCGATCTTCTTGGCGTTTGCTCGTTTTCGTTTATCAATGGCACTGGAAATTTTAGTTTAACTGTCTTTTCCTGTCACAGATCTCAATCCAACGGTGTGACGATGGAGGCAACAGGCTTCGCGTGTGCCACTCTGCTTGCCAATCATATAACGCAGCATGTGGAGCAACTCTTGACTGCACTGACCAGACGCTTTTCAGTACAGAGGAAGGGGATGAACAGTGTACAGGCTACGGTGAGACAAAACCTTGGTGGCAAAGACGCTTCAGCAGGCCCTACTCACAATACTAGTGGCAATTGTAAAGTTTTTATTTTTATAGTTTTTTTTTTTACTCATTTCGCTTACTCATCCCCCATTTTTAAGAGCAGCAACGCCTGTATTTTGTTTGTCGGGGCGAGGTTCCAATTTCACCGGCAAAAATAACCCTGTAAAGGGTTTCATGGGTGTTTCTGATATACCAAGTAGGCTTTTTCAAAGAATAAGCCGGAGCTATGCAGTAATATTTGAACGACACTGTACATTGGAAGGAGAAGGAGATATTAGTTAAATTTACTAGTGTAGTCATTTACTTGTTCTTATCTTTTTGGTTTTTCTCTCTTTTGTTGTCTGTTATGCCTTGTCTGGGATTAAGCAAAGCAAAGAATCTGTTTCTCGTCTTGCATGGTTGTGGGAGAACCAAAGGCGGAGAAATTCCATTTGCTGCACGCTTGAAAACGTGTTAATTATATATTCCTGTGAGCTAAAAGTAACATAATATATGGTTACATGCTTTTAACGGTAGAAATACATAGCTATGTGGTTATGTCTCAATTCCTCTCTTTGTTCATACCTCCACTGGACGTGTAAATATAAAATTTATAGTTAGACTTAGAGGCTTAGAGCTAAGCCTGGTCGGCGGAGTCGGCGGTTGCGGGGCAGAAGGTGATGAGGTAGTCGGCAGCACCTGCAGTGCACGTGAACGTGCTGGTGGCATCGTCATAGGCGTAGCTGTAAGCCGCCGAGCATGCCGGCATGCCGCCTTGAATAGCTGCGAGTAGCGCGTTGGCCTGCACGTCGCGGGCGACCCGAAGGCCCCAGTGCAGCAGTACTCCGGCGACCCGAAGGCGTCGCACGCGCTCTTGCATGCCACCGTCTCCCCTCCTGGCTCCGCCGCCATCCGCAGCTCCGCCGGGCACTGCGCATTCAGGTCGGCCACGCACCCTGCGTAGCGGCAGTTATCGCCCGCCGCCGCGGAGGGGCGGATTCCGATGCCGATGTTGTAGCCGTCGACCAAGCTCACGTCGTAGAAATCTTTGGCGGCGCCGTTTCCGCCTCCGCCGAGGGTGAACTCGGCGAGGCTGACCGGCGGGACGCCACCGACCGCGCAGTGGAGGGCGCCGCCGCAGTCCCCGGTCACGCAGGAGCCGTTGGGAGGCGAGGAGGAGGAGGAGGCGAAGACGCAACGAGTGCGGGCCCAGAAGCGGCCGGACCAACCAGGCGGAGCAGAGAAGGAGGCGGTGGCGCCAGGGGAAAGCTCGAAGCCGCCGCCGCCGAGGAGGCCGGCGCCATTGCCAGACAATGTGCCCGGCCAGACGGTGTAGGGGCACTTGTTCTTGATGGTGAAGATGGTTCCCGCACCTTCTGCCGGCGATGCCCATAATGCCCCTGGATCAACAATACTCGATCGTAAATTAATTGTTTAGACATGCAAGTAATTTGGAGAAGGAAGTTAGGCATTTGCTTACCTGAGAAGAGTAACCATGGGAGGAGGAAGAAGAGCTCCATGAGAGAGACGGTGAAGGGATAGTTGCGGGGTCAGGTCTTCTTTCTTGTTTTCAATTTGTAGTTAGGGGAATTCCAAAAGGATGCACCCCCAGCATTTGTTTGCACGGATCTCAAAACTACTTAATGATAGAATTTTTTGAACTGATAATCTAATAGAAGATACGGCACATGATATGTCGCTGAAGGCCAACCGAGTTTAATATCTATTAATTTTGTTAACCCGGCGAATGACTCGGCGAAGGATCATCCAATAACACTACGTACAACCATTAACCATACAACTGAGTCGAGCACAGTAGGAATCATTATTTTAGCCTGCAGAGGTTTAGTAATTAAATGAACGTACGTACTGGACCGAGTTCATTGGATTCCGACTTTCCGAGGAAGAATCCTTACCATTAATGCGTTGTCCATTAGAAAAGATGAAAAAACTAGGAAGACACGAAGAGAAGATGAATAACCGGAAAGTAATTAGATAGGCACTAATCGTTTCTTTAATTTAGTGTTGTCTATTAGGAGAGAAAGAAAATCGAAAAGATATATAAATATTTTTACAAAAATTGCCTTAAAAGATCATTTTACTCGGGTAGATTGATTGGTGAGAAACTGACCTGAGTGGAGAAGAAATTGGAGAGAGGTGGGTAAGCCAGAAAAGAGGGTCACGTCTAAATGCATTGCTAGAAGAAGTCATTTGGCGGAAAGAGGTCGAAGAGAAATTAATTCTCCAAAACCATGAGTCCCACCCATCTCCTAGAAAATAAAATTTTAAATCATGTACTGTAAAATTAATAATCGTTTTTTTGGCTGCATGATGTCTTAATTAGGCTCATCCTGTCTAAAAATGAAGAAGATGGTTAACTAGAAATAGGACTCTGATGTTAACTAAATGAAGACATCTCTCTGAATGATCCCGCGTGTCAACACGAGCGTTAGCAATCGGACCAGAGAAGAGATCTCGGCGTAGACACTCTAACGCTCAAGTCAATGATGAGTTAAGTGAATAGTAATATGACTAGTCGCTATAAGCGTATTGATCCTGTCCGGAATCTGAGTCAGACGAACCGCCGGGTGAAGTGGATGGAATGTTGATCGAGTCGCGACGTCCCGGAGGGGGGTATGCTGAGATGACTTCTATGTTGACCAAGTCTTCAGAAGTCCCTTGGTCAATGCTACTTGCAGCCAGAGACCGGGTCCCCCGGTCCCTGGTACCCCGAGACTCGAGGCAGATCCAACGAACATATAAGTAACAAATTAATACTGGAATAATAAAATAAATGGAGAGTGAGTACGAAGAACGTACCCTGGCCCAGGGGGCGCCCTCGGATGGGACGCTGCTCGAGTTGTCGTGCCCCGAAAGAACAGACGATTCTGATCAGGCTGAAGAACTGGATCTGACGATGAGGAGCCGAATGTCGTGGCACGAAACTAGATGCAACCTCGGCACGCAGAATGGGATATGACATCAGCACGTAGGTCGGGATATGACTTCGGCACGCAGGCCAAGATAGGACACTGATACACAGATCGGGATAGGACAATAGCGCGCATGCCGAAATAGGATCTCAGCACGCAGGTCAGGAAATAACAACAAGAAGAAGGCTAGACATACAAAGTACATCGTCCGAAATACAACCGCGGCTCGAAGGCCAGAACACAAAACATGGGCGGGATCATCGCATAAGTTGGAACACAATGCACAAGCCAGATTGCGCGAAGGCTGGAATAATGACGGCATGTATCGGAGTACGACCATATCAGAGTCAACGGGGCTTGCTGCCATAGTTGACGCTGGGCGACAACCACCACCGGGAGCTGCATATGGTGGAGACGACTGCCACGTCAACACTGTGCCAACAATGGTCCGACTGCAGCCGGAATGGCTAACCCGATAGTTCACTGTCGCGACGACGGCTGGAAAGGGAGAAAGAGATAGGCTCGATGGCTGGGAGGCGAGTGTGAGAAAGGGGCGGCACGCGTAGGCCGGGAGCAGAGGAGGTGTCAGCACTGGGGAGGGGATACGATGGAAACTCTCCAAGGCAGCCTCTGTGCCTGAGCTGTGACAACCTCGGCCGCGACATGGAGAGGGAGAGGCAGCCTCGACAGCCAGCGTGGAGAAGAAGGAAGCGGAAGGAGGCGATGTTGTGGCCGGCGTCGCGAGGAGAAGGAAGAAGAAGGGGTCGGTCTCTTCGGTGGCGGCGTCGCGAGGGGAAAAAGAAGAAGAGAGGAGAAGAACGGCAGCCGGTGCCGACGAGGAGTTGAGCCCGGGGAAGACAAGTTGGCGGTGTCGCAAGGAGGAGAAGGAGAGGAGGAGGGTTGGCAGCTGGCGTCGGCTCCGGTGAGGAGCGTAAGAGAATGCTTGCCGAGTTTTCTGGCGACGGCGGAAAAGGTTCCACGAAGCCCCCCCTCCTTTCGCATGCTACAGTGTCCCCTCTTAAAACCCTACCCTGTGCTTTTACTAAATTGCCCCTCCCTTTTCCACTAATTACTCCCCTCCCTAAACCATATCCACATCACAAGCCTCCCCTTCAAGTCTAGTCGAAGAAGGCACAAGTCCGACTGACTAGACCAAGCCTCAAAACAGAATTGCTACTAAACGCGAAATCAGATCACTGGGCTCGTCTTCTCACATCGAATTGGGTAGATGTGGCGATGTTGAGCAAGTGACTCAAATAGTATCAAATGAGCGACGAGAAATAATGCGAAGCGTATGCCGAGCAAGCAATCGATCAGATGCTGATCGGGAGACTGAGTGATATCGGGAAGACGCTCGAGCGATACTGGTCAGGGTGATAGGGCGATAATAAATCACGACCGAACGACCGAAAAATGTCAACCAGACAATAGAGAAAATGTCAATCGAGCGAAATAAGGGTGAGCGATGTCCAACGCGCGACCGAGAAAATACCGACCAGGAAACAAAGATAATGTCGATCAGGAGGAATGAGAACGGGCGAGTAGACGAAGGACGGATAAGTAGAGTCGAATGAACGATCAAGAAAGTGTCGACCGAGCGACAGTAAATCGCGACCGAGAAATGACACAATACTGACTGGGGCAATAGGGAGAATGATGGACGAGTGAAGCCGTGAGCGCGAACGAGAGAATGTCGACCGAGCGACAGTAAACCGCGACCGGGCGATAGAGAGAATAATGGACGAGCGAAGCCGTGAGCGTGTACAAGAGAAAGTTGGATTAGCGATAGTAAATCGCGACCGGGCGATACAGAGAATAATGGACGAGCGAAGCCGTGAGCGCGAACGAGAAAATGTCGATCGAGCAATAGTAAATCGCGACCTGGCGATGGATGAGCGAAGCCGTGAGCGCAAACGAGAAAGTGTCGTCGAGCGATAGTAAATCACGACCGAGCTATAGCGAGACTGATGGTCGAGCAAAGCCGTGAGCGCGACCGAGAAAGTGCCAACCGAGAGACAGTAAATCGCTATCGGGCAATCGAAACATATCGACCAGGAAACAGAGAGAATACTGATCGGGCAGAATAAGAACGGGCGAGCGATGTCGAATACTCAACCGAGAAAAATATTAAGTGATAGGTCGATCGGCATACAGCGAGTAGCCAAGTGTTACCAGTGAGGGGTTGAGCAAACGACCAAACAACAGCGATAAGCAAAACGTGAATGGCGAGTGTCGGGCATAGCGACGAGTGGAGAGAGTATGATGAGTGCCGGGCAGAGCGGCTAGTGAGCGGTGAGTACCGACCGAGAGGTCATTGGGCGTGAGAGCATGCTCACTTATAACTCGCACTAAGGCGAGAGTCTGGAACACCGACCAGGCAGGTCATTGGGAGTGAGAGCATGCTCACTTATAACTCACACTGAGACGAGAGTCTGGAATGCCTGACTGAGAGGTCGTTGGCGATACTCTGGTCCAAGACCAGTGGCGATACTCCGGTCTGAGACCGTTGGCGATACTCCGGTCCGAGACCGGTGGCAATACTCTGATCCGAGACCGGTGGCGATACTCCGGTCCGAGACCGGTGGCGATACTCCGGTCCGAGACCGGTGGCGATACTCCGGTTCGAGACCGGTGGCGATACTCTGGTCCGAGACCAATGGCGATTATCTCGACCCCGAACGGGGGAGGTAAGAGGTGATATACTCCTGTCCGAAATCAGTGGCGATTATCTCGACCACGAACGGGGGAGGTAAGAGATGATATACTCCAGTCCGAGACCGGTGGCGTTTATCTCGACCCCAAACGGGGGAGGTAAGAGATGATATACTCCGGTCCGATCGATGGCGATAGCTCGACCCCGAACGGGGGAGATAAGAAAGTCGATAAGCTGATCCGCGACCAATGAGAACTGCTCAACCCCGAACGGGGGAGATAAGCCACGAAGTCCGTAGAAGCGGAGCCCGTAACAATATGAGGGAGCAGGGTCCGTAGCCATAAAAAGAAGCAGAGCACCGTGGATAAAGGGAGCAGAACCTGATCGGGGAGCTGGGTCCCTAGTACCTTATTAGAGAGTAAGGGCCCTAACTTGTAATCAAAGAGCGAGGCCCTTAGATCCTAATCGGGAAGTGGTATTACGAGTCACTGATCGGGGAGCTGTATCCCTAGTGTATGAGCGAGGAGCTGTGCCCCTAATGTTTGATCGGGGAGCTGGGCCCCTAATGTCCGATCAAAAATCGAAGACCCTAGTCTTTGATCAAGGAACTAGAATCTCACTCTCTTATCAGGGAGTTATAGCAGATCCTACAACCAAAAAAAGGGAGCAGAGCCCGCAACATACCTGATCGAGGAGCCGTGCCAGCTAGCTAAGGGTTTGTCTCAGTCCCTTGACTCCCGAATACCAATGGAGTTAGGAAAGAATATAATGGAAAAATTAACCTGTCGGCCAGTTGAAGCTCCCACTCAATCTCTCAACTCCCGAATACCGATGGAGTGAGGGTAGAAGTTAATATGTTTGTCGGGATCCTCCTGGACTATGATAATGGCAGAAAACCTCCCAACGTCGTCTATCTTCACGTTCCAGAATAGGTGATGAAGATTCTCATAGACGACGCCAAATTGATCCTGTCCAGAATCTGAGTCAGACGGACCGCCGGGTGAGGTGGATGGAATGTTGACCGAGTCGTGACATCCCGGAGGGGGTATGCTGAGATGACTTCTATGTTGACCAAGTCTTCAGAAGTCCCTTGGTCAACGCTACCTGTAGCCAGCGATCGGGTCCCCCCGGTCCCTGGTACCCAGAGGCTCGAGGCAGATCCAACGAACATATAAGTAACAATTAATACTGGAATAATAAAATAAATGGAGAGTGAGTAAGGAGAACGTACCCTGGCACAGGAGGCGCCCTCGGATGAGACGCTGGTCGACTTTGTAGGATCGAAAAGAATTTAGATATCTCCACAATGACATGATATTGTCCACTTTGGACCTAAGCCCTCATGGTTTTGCTCTTGGGCTCTACCCAAAAGGCCTCATGTCAATGGAGATATCTTTCTCTTATAAACCCATGATCTTTTCCATGTGTTTTCAATATGGGACTATGTTTGCAACCTTGCAACCCCAACAATCCCCCCCTCAAACAAAGGACCATGGGCTTCCCACGTCCGATCCTTGACCCACCAGGTCTTCCTGCCCCTCGGTCTACCCGACCTACTAGGACTTCCTGCCCCTCGGTCTAGCCGACCTACTAGGACTTCCTGCCCCTCGGTCTACCCGACCTACTATGACTTCCTTGCCTAGCCGCAACTAGGACTTCCTGCCCCTCGGTCCACCCGACCTACTAGGACTTCCTGCCTGGTGTCTGGTCCTCTTGATCCGAACATAGGAGCCCCCACTTTCTTTGTTCGAGGTCAATATTGTACTCACATGGTTCAATTAGACCATAACTCTTGTGCACAGTCGGTGGTTAAACCTTCTGGCAGTCCTGGCTCTGATACCAATTGTAGGATCGAAAAGAATTTAGATATCTCCACAATGACATGATATTGTCCACTTTGGGCCTAAGCCCTCATGGTTTTGCTCTTGGGCTCTACCCAAAAGGCCTCATGTCAATGGAGATATCTTTCTCTTATAAACCCATGATCTTTTCCATGTGTTTTCAATATGGGACTATGTTTGCAACCTTGCAACCCCAACAGACTTGTTGTGACCCAAAAGAGCAGACGATTCTGATCAGGCTGAAGAACTGGATCTGACGATGAGGAGTCGAATGTCGTGGCACGAAACCGGATGCAACCTCGGCACGCAGGCCGGGCTATGACATCGACGCACAGGCCGGGATATGACTTCGACACGCAAGCCGAGATAGGACACTAATACACAGATCGGGATAGGACTTCAGCGCGCATGCCGATATAGGATCTCGACACATAGATCGAGAAATAAACACAAGAAGAAGGCTAGACATATAGAGTACATCGTCCGAAATACAACCGCCGCTCGAAGGCCGGAACACAAAACATGGGCGGGATCATCACATAAGTTAGAACACAATGCACAATCTAGATTGCGCGAAGGCTGGAATAATGACGACATGTATCGGAGTATGACCATATCAGAGTCAACGAGGCTTGCTGCCATAGTTGGCGCTGGGCGGCAACCACCACCGGGAGCTGCACATGGTGGACACGGCTGCCACGTCAACATTGTGCCAACAATGGTCTGGCTACAGTGGGAACGGCTAACCCGATAGCTCACTATCGCGACGACGACTGGAAAGGGAGAAAGAGGGAGGCTCGATGGCTGGGAGGCGAGCGTGAGAAAGGGGTGGCACGCGTAGGCCGGGAGTAGAGGAGGTGTCAGCAATGGGGAGGGGATACGACGGAAACTCTCCAAGGCAGCCTCTGTTCCTGAGCCGTGACAACCTCGACCGCGACATGGAGAGGGAGAGGCAGCCTCGGCAGCCAGCGTGGAGAAGAAGGAAGCGGAAGGAGGCGATGTTGTGGCCGGCGTCGTGAGGAGAAGGAAGAAGAAGGGGCCAGTCTCTCCGGCGGCGGCGTTGCGAGGGGAAAAAGAAGAAGAGAGGAGCAGAACGGCAGCCTGCGCCGGTGAGGAGTTGAGCTCGGGGAAGACAAGTTGGCGGTGTTGCAAGGAGGAGAAGGAGAGGAGGAGGGTTGGCAGCCGGCGTCGGCTCCGGCGAGGAGCATGGGGAAGAGAACGCTGGCCAAGTTTTATGGTGACGGCGGAAAAGGTTCCACGAAGGCCCCCCTCCTTTCGTATGCTACAGTGTCCCCTCTTAAAACCCTACCCTATGCTTTTACCAAATTGCCCCTCCCTTTTTCACTAATTACTTCCCTGCCCTAAACCACATCCACATCACGTGTAAAATTACGTAGTATCATATACATGATGGTAAAAGGCGAATACGCTCGCCCCGAGCGCTTCCGCCAACCTGTCCCAGGGTCAACACGGAGGAGATAAATCACGGATGACTACTAGTCTTTGGAATAGTGACTAGCACATAACGTAGTATCGTATACATGTGCTTATAGATGGAGAACTTTTTTTATAGGGTTAATGTTTATGCATGAATTTCAAAGCGTTTCTGAAAAATGATGCCATAAAGATGTTTTGACACATTTCCCATAATAGACCTGTAATTCCTATGATTAACAGGGTGAAAGCTTATAATGTACAGCTTGCAGATGGAATATTCTCTGTCTTCCGTGATATAAAATGTTAAAAAGGAACATGAGACTGTTTGGTTGAGGGGCTTATATGGTAAGTCGACCGAGTTCCTTCTGTGACCCGATCGACATTTGCATGCAAGGGTAGGTTAATCGGATTTATAGAGTGTTGTTGTCAAGTACTCGTCCCTCACTCAGCTTTTCTGTTTAGCCAAAGAGCTCGATCGGACCGGGCGTCCAGTCTATCCGATTGGACTATAGCTCTAATCAACTGAACTATTCGATTGACTGTTCTGACTTCAAGGTTGACATTCTTTGATTTTGACCGCCATATCAACTGGCCTCCTGGACTTTAATCCGACAGGGTCCATCTCAATTGCCGTATCATGGGTAAAATGCCCTCCGTTATTTAAATGTTATATTTTGTAGGGATCAGGATCGGACAGTTTAGAATGAGCGATATCATTTGCTCCAATAATTTTAGTGAATATAAATATCATCTAATAAAAAGGCCAACGACGGTCAAGAAATCAGATTAGGCAACTCAATAAATGCTTCCTTACTGATCACATTGCAATATGTCAATATTTTGATGAAAACTAATTGAGGCACAAAGATAATTAACAGATATCGAAATTCAGATCTTCCTTATTCAGTACTCGATGCTAATCCATACGTGTTCGATCGATATATATATAGTTAATTTTGCGAACGATATTAACTACGAACGAACACAGTCTAAATGTGTAATTATATCATGGAGCTAAAGAAGCCATGCCCATAGCCGCCGAACCCGCCGGCGCCGAGACTCGGATAGTGCACGTCCACCCCTTCATTCTTCACCGAAAACAACCCCGACGCCGCTCCGGCGCCACTTCCGCCCGCCGCCACAGCTGAGAATTGCGGCTTGCGTACGAAGGTCTCCTGCAGCAGCTGGTCCGCCCTCCTCGCCACATCGCTTCTCAACTCCACCAGCCTCCGTTCCAGCTCCTGCAGTTCCGACATGCCGAGGCTCTCCACGTCTTCTTCGTCGTCCCAAAACAAACGCCTCGCCTCCCCCTCTTTCTCCTTCTTCATCTCCTTCTCGAGCGCGTCCCGCTTCTTCTTCTCCGCCTCCACCAGATCGTGCAGCTCCATGCATTGGCGGTTGAGCTCGCGCACGGCGGCCTCGCGGTGCGACTCGCCGCCGCCGCTAACCGGGTGCGACCGGCGAGAATTCCCGGCGAGGAAGCGGTCGACGACACAGTCGACGGAGGGGTGGCCGAAGGAGAAAACCTTGCCGGCGGGCGAGAAGACGACGACGCTGATCTCTGCCCCGCAGAGGATGGAGAGCTCGCTGGCCTTCTTGAAGAGGCCGCTCCGGCGCTTGGAAAAGCACACTTGCCGGGCCTCCTCGTTCTGGATCCGTTTGATCTCGATCTTCTGCCGGCCCATGCTCGGCTTCCGCCTCACCATCACGACGACAGATTTGAACCAGAAAGTAAGAAGAAAACAGCGCCCTGATTAGCGAGGGAACAGGGCGGGGTTTAATTTATACACGAGTCGAGCGGCGGGTACAGTAATTCTTTCCCTGCAAATAGAATTTAATTGATTATAAAGAGAATTAATTATTATGGAAGGAATTGGCAGAGCCAGCTATGATTCTTAGTTGGATATATTTTATGAGCATAATGTATCATAAATCACCTCATCTAAAGTTAAATACTTTCCAAAACTTAATCGTTGTGAGATGTTCTTTTGATATCGGAATTCGTATATACATACCCATGTTATATATCAGCTATTCAGGCTATTCAGGTGTGTCTGTATATCTGCTCAAATTTATTTCCTGCTATTTCCTGCTAGCTAATTTATCCAAATTCATCTCGAATTTATTTAACAGATCTATACTCGCATCCTGATACGGTGAATACGGAAAGGGCCAGCCCATGGGAAAGGGGTCGATGAACTTGCACTCTTAGCGGTCAAAGTTCACGTTAGATCAGAAAGTCAAACAGTTGACCTACAGGGTTTACCTCCCGATCTACCTTACTGATCGGATAGGTTGTATGTAGATATCACTCCAAGCTCAGACCGGACTTACTAGGTATCTAGCTCTATCATCCCTGATCGATCCTGCAGATCAGATAGCTTCTTTAATTCTACAACTGGCGCGAACCGGATTCACTAGGGACCTAGCTAGCTCCCTCACTCCCGATCGGCCTTGTCGATCGAATAGATTCCTCATAGGCCACATTCACAGTGTTGGCCTGATTTTATCACTTCTCCATTCCCACTCCTTCGGTTGGCCAGATGGGCCCTAGAAAAGTCAATGAGGGCTTGCTAGGCTGCCATAACTCTGTTTCCTTTGATATTACTACGACCCAATTAGGCCATATACATTATTGAGCTTTGTCGGAAGCCCATATAGCTAGCAACCCAAGGGGCCCCGTAACCCAAAAGCCCAGTTATGACCATTACTAAAACGCATGAGTTTGTTAGAGGATCATACCTGTGTACGGATACTTACACCACCTACGAGTCGATGTGATTGATGAATGCAATATAAGCATGATGATGAGACAGACTGACTAATTGCAGGATAATACCTTATTAATGTGGAGATTGTGAGAGACATTATAAAAAGGGCCCCTTATCCATTGGCACAGGTACGCGTACTTGCATATTGCAACATTTTCTTTTTCTTCTACTTACTATTTGCTTTGCATCACCACCGGTTTTTGACTTTACAGTCGAAGTAGCTGCACTAGGACCCCCTAGCCTGCTTACTGATAGTTCCCCTCTTTCTCAGGGGTTCTAGAAGCCAGTCCCTCTGTGCGCCACATCACCGATGGTCTGTTCTTATCGCTTTCAGATGAGATCAAATTTGACGTCGTCTGTGAGAACCTCTCCGCCTGAGTTGGAATATGAAGATGGATGACACCAGAAGAGTAACTGTCACTTTGTCACAAGAAAATCTTGACTTACTCTTGCTGGCAAAAGCGCAGGCGCTGGCACAAAAGCAACAGGCAACAATGTCTTTCCCTTCCAAAGCACCCACTGCACCTAGCATGTCATCAAAAGAACCATCTCCTTTTGAGGGAGGGTCCAAGGCCAAACAACCAATGGAATTTTATTGGGCATTTATCCAAATGCCTGCAGAAGGCTATCTTCGAGTTGAGAGGTTTCAGGGATCTTCAACTAGAGATTCACCACCTAGGGACCCTAAACGGGGTAAGGTCCCAGTCGGTACCAGCTCGCCCGAGTGACTGGAAACACCCCCTCAATATACTGATGGTGTCAAGTGCTGAGTATTCCTAACAACTCTCTCTACCTTGGCACAAAGTGGTTCAACTGGCTCCTTGCCGGTTTGATTACAAGTTTCAAGGACTTCAAGAAGACTTTTCTCCAATACTTTGTGTTGGGATTGCAAGGTTGCAAACATAGTACCACATTGAAAACACATAGGAAAGTTCATGTGTTTATAAGAGAAAGATATCTCCATTGGTATGAGGCCTTTTTGATAAAGCGCAAGAGCAAAACCATGAGGGCTTAGGCCCAAAGTGGACAATATCATATCATTATGGAGATATCTAAATTTTTTTCGATCTAACAATTGGTATCAGAATCCGGACTGTCAGAAGGTTTAACCGTCGATTGTGCACAAGAGCTATAGTATGATTGAGTCATGTGGGTACAATATTGACCTCGAACAAAGAAAGTAGGGACTCCTATGTTCGGATCAAGAGGACCAGACACCAGGCAGGAAGTCCTAGTTGCGGCTATTGGTGCAACCTTAGGTCAAGGTTGACCTGGTTGACCCAACTCGAGTTGACCTGACTCGAGTTGTATTTTGATATTTGACGAGAACATGATGGGAGATTGTTGGTGCAACCTTAGGTCAAGGTTGACCTGGTTGACCAGACTCAAGTTGACTTGACTCGAGTTGTATTTTAATGTTTGACGAGAACAAGCTTGGGAGATTGTGGGTGCAACCCGTGGTCAAGGTTGACCTGGTTGACCTGAGGTGAGTTGACCTGACTCGGAAAAGTCCAAGAAGGGAGCTTGGCACGGGAAAAGTCCAAACAGGGAGCTTGGCATGGGAAAAGTCCAAGCAGGGAGTTTGGCATGGTGAAAAGTCCAAGCAGGGAGCTTGGCACGGGAAAAGTCCAAGTATGGAGACTTGGCACGGAGAAGTCCAAGTATGAAAGCTTGGCACATGGGAAGTCGGAGAAGGCTCGGTAGCTCGTTCTCCTGACCGGTCGAGAGTCGGGAGCTCGTTCTCCGGACCGGATGGAAGTCGGAGAGGGCTCGAGGTGCTCGTTCTCTGGACCGAGAGGGCAGCTCGTTCTCCGGACCGGATGTGGAAAGTCCCGTGAGTGAAGCCGCGCATGAAAAGTCCCGTGAGTGAAGTCGGCGGTTGGAAAGTCCCGTGAGTGAAGCCAAGCAGTGGGAAAGTCTGAGTGGAAGTTCTCGTGAGTGAAGCCAGGTGAAAACCCTAGTGAGTGAAGCTAGGTGATAGTCCTGGTGAGTGAAGCCGGGCAAGGGAAAATCCAGATGGATCAAGGGTGATCGGACATCTGGTGTTGAGAAGGTCAAGTAGGTCAAGGGAGTGACCGGATACTTGACACGAAGAGAAAAGTCCAAGTGGGTCAAAGGGATTGACCGGACATTTGGTGGGGAGTCTTAGCAGGTCAAGGGAGTGACCGGATGCTAAGTATGATGTACCAACAGGTCAAGGTTGACCGGATGTTGGTTTGGAAGGTTTGAGACTTGGTTTGGGCAAAAACCAAGCTCTGGATCGATCTGGGGACCGATCCAGTGATACGGCTGATCGGTCTGGTGACCGATCAGTAATCAAACAGAATGCTTCTATGGATTATCTGATCGGTCTGAAGACCGATCAGGAAGCAAAAAGAAGAGAAGAAGGAGAAAGGCTGATCGGTCCAAGGGACCGATCAGACTCCTCCTGGACCGATCAGGACATAGCCTGATCGGTCACCAAGACCGATCAGGGACAGTGTGGACCGATCAGGTCGGAGCCTGATCGGTCCAGGCCTAGCCGTTGTGACTCAACGGCTAGGTTATTTCGGGCTTCTGTGTTCTGTTCTTTTTACTTGCAGGTTCGCAGGTTGGCTCAGGATATCAGAGGTTATAAGAAGAGATCGAGGGTTGTTGACTACTACTCTTCTTCTTCTTTCTGCTCGAGCTGCTGTTCTTCTGAAAGCTGTGCTTGAGCTTTGCTGAGCTCCAAAGCTTCGGGTGAGCTTCCTGCTGGTTTTCTAGCTGAGCTTGGATCCGAGAAGTTGCTGCTTCATCAGGATTCCAGTCGACAACGAGAAGGCAAGCAAAGGGTTTTACATTTCGATTGTTCTTGTTTGCTTTCTCTACTGTTGTACTCCTTCTTGCTGTTGTAAGTTTTTGTGGCGAGGTTTCTCCACCCACAAGGAGTATTTATTAGCCGGTTCTCCGGGGACTCATCCACCGACGGATTGATAGGGCTCGTCCACCTTACGGACACGCCGAGGAGTAGGAGTATCATCTCCGAACCTCGTTACATCTTCGTGTTGAGGTTTGCTTCCTCTTTTTCGTTTCTATTCGTTTTATTTCCGCTGCGCTAAAGAAAGAAACGAAGAATTTGGGGCGGCTATTCACACCCCCCCTCTCTAGCCGCGATCATCGGTCCTAACAAGTGGTATCAGAGCGAGGTCGCTCTTCGCCGGATTAACACCCGAGGGAGCACAAGCTAGAGATGGATCAACTCGGAGAGGACATCACAATTCCACCTTTCTACGATCGCGACGACTTCGCGTTTTGGAAGGTAAGAATGAGGTATTTTCTTATGACTAACCTTGAAAATTGGAGTTGTGTTCAATTAGGTTTCACTCCTCCGATGGATAAAGAAGGAAAACCTCTTAAGAAGAAGAAGTGGACAAGGGAACAAATCCACCATTCCACAATCAACGATGAGGTAATGAAAGTATTTGAATTTTCATTACCTAATGACATTCTATGTAAGATAGGTGGATACAACAATGCCAAGGAGTTGTGGAACAACTTGGCTAGGTTCCATGAGGGGAACTCCACTTCAAGCCATAAAGAGGGGTCAAGTGAGCCAAGGAGTTCACTTCATGGAGGAATGGATTTAGAAGTTGAGGGCCACTCAACATCTAAAGAAGAAGAGGAGGAGAGTTCCTCTTCAAGATCGGAGCAAGAAGAAGAAGCTTCTATCTCCGGAAGGGATGAAGAAGAGAGCTCACATCCATCCTCAACCCTAGGTAACTCAAGCAATTTAAGTTCTAGTAAATTGCATATATTATGCTTTGAGTGTAGGGAATTTGGACATTACAAGAGTAAATGTCCAAAGAGGGTTAGGAAGACTCCACCGGCACCAAAAGTCAAGGAAGTCGGAGTCCCGATACGCAAGAGCAAGGAGCACGTGGTGTGCTTCCAATGCAAGCGAAGGGGACATTATCGGAGCCAATGTCCGAGGGGGAGGAAATCTCACAAGCACAAGAGACCGAGCACATCGATAGGGGGAGCTAAGGCAAACCCTAAGGTAATCTCTAAGGCACATTATTGCAATACTAGTAAGATGCATGCTAGTAGTTTGATTGCTATTGTTAATAATGGTAAGCATGATAACATTAGTAATCGATACACATGCTTAGGTGCCAAACATGTGAGCCTAGATAAGGATAACACTAGGAAAGCCAACCCTAGAATTAACCCATCTAAGGCTAAGGAAAACCTAGGTAGGAATCCCAAATCATCTAGACATATGCCTAGAAATACCTCAAAGAAAAATGACAAATCAAGTCTTGAGGTATTAAGGAAGGAAAATCAAGTCTTGAGGTCAAGACTTGACATTCTAGAAAAGACCCTTAAGAATTTGGAGAAGTCAACTCTAGGGTCTAAGGGTCAACAACCAAAGACAAAGGACAAGAGAGGTTTGGGTCACAAACCTAAGTCCCAAATGGTCAAGCCCACTTATCACAATGTTCCATTCGATTATGGAACAAAATCTAGGGCTAGGAAGACCATCACCAAGGTCACAAGGGGAGTCACCCCTAGAGTGGATCTTGATGAGTCCCAAATGACCAAGGCTTCAAAGCCTAGGAGGGTCATTAGAAGGGTTGCTAGGGAAGTCATCCCTAGTGAATACTTAGTGAACCCAATGAGCTCAAATAGGTATTGGGTTCCTAGGAGCGTGATTTCATCACGCTAGATGAGTTAGGGTGTGCCAACCTTACTTGACTAGGTAGTTAACCTAATCATGGCAAAAGGTGGCACTTTAGGAATTTTCAAGGTGTGATCAAGCCTTGAAAATGAAATTAAGAATTATTCCTAAGGTGATTAGGATGTGCCAATCAAATTTGAGGAATTTTCTAGAGTCAATCTAGTTGGCACATAGTGATCTAAAAGTCTTGAGGATATGATTTTAGGTCTAATACACTTAGGAATACAGAATTAATGGCAAAATGATCGAAATTATCAAAAATGACAACTAAGGCTAGAATTAAGTATTTTCTATACCTTGACATGTTATTTGCCATATATTGTTTGTCATATGTCATGTCATGACATCATATTTAATCTATGATCATTTGAAATGTCATGATAATGATTAGGTTAGTTAAATGTCATGCTTTATTTAAGTTTCATACTTTATGTCATGACATCATGACATTGGCACATCTTATTATGTATGATATCATTATATGCCATGTCATCATCTCTTCTCTTGCATTTATAATCAATGAAATTGATTTAAGGATAAAAACACAATTTGATATGGAGATCAAATTGTTGTTTAGAAAAATGCATGAGAACTTAGAATAAGATAACCTAAACCCATATCTCACATCAAAATTGACTTGAATGTGTTTGATACACCTTAGATGAATGTGAGATATTAGGATGATGAGTTAGGATCAAGGTGCATAGTTCTTGTACCTAGATGAGCCTAATTCGAAATTGGGGATCATAGGGAAAGCTTATGTACAAGTCATGTACATTTAGCCCAAAGATTATGGTCCTAAATTGAATTGTTTTAAAATCATTTCAAAATTGATTTGAAAAACCTTGATGAAGCTTTTCTAGTGATAGCATTCATCATTGAGCAAGTTGATACAAAGTTGAGTTAAACTTGAACTGTTTCAAAGTTTTTCGAACTTTGTATCAAGATTTAAAAATGGAAGTTATTTTCATAGAAAACTATTTTTCCATGATAGTATATGTGATGAGGAATGTATCCTCAAAGTTTTATAATTTTTGGAATTTTTTGGAATTTTCTAGGAGTTTCTGAATTTCGGGAGGAAAATCAGAAATTCTGATATCAGACTTGTGGACCGATCAGAGAGGATTCTGATCGGTCCAGGAAAGAGTGGATCGGTCACTAGGACCAATCCAGAGGATGCTGGATCGGTCACTGGACCGATCCAGTGAAGGCTGATCGGTCTGGTGACCGATCAGAGCGTGCCAAGTTGCTGAATTTCGACTGTTTGTCTGAAATTGCAGCTATGGAAGTGGTGTCTTGGATTTCTAAAGGGTTGAAACTCTCCAAGACATTGTTGGTGCAATGGTCAAGGGGGAGTTGA
This sequence comes from Zingiber officinale, assembly GCF_018446385.1. Classification (NCBI taxonomy): domain Eukaryota; kingdom Viridiplantae; phylum Streptophyta; class Magnoliopsida; order Zingiberales; family Zingiberaceae; genus Zingiber; species Zingiber officinale. The sequence goes on from NC_056001.1 coordinate 4,345,781, forward strand.
CCTTTAGGGGGAGTTTTACCTATTAGTCAAGGGGGAGTTGACTTTTAGGGGGAGTTTTTACTCTAAAGACTTGAGTGATATGGGATTATCACTAAGTTAATTGTTGACCTTAGTATCAAGGGGGAAATTAAGAGTTTCAATGAAAGGTATGCGACTTTCATTAGAAAGAAACTCTTGACCTTGATTCACTCTTTTTGATGTGTGTCAAAAAGGGGGAGAGTGTAGATTTGAGGAGAATAGAGAATGTTCAGGGAAGAACATTAGAAAACCTAAGTTAGGTTATCGGGTTAACCTAACTTGATTATGAGTTTGATTATGGGTTTTGTCAAACATCAAAAAGGGGGAGATTGTTGGTGCAACCTTAGGTCAAGGTTGACCTGGTTGACCCGACTCGAGTTGACCTGACTCGAGTTGTATTTTGATGTTTGACGAGAACATGATGGGAGATTGTTGGTGCAATCTTAGGTCAAGGTTGACCTGGTTGACCAGACTCGAGTTGACTTGACTCGAGTTGTATTTTGATGTTTGACGAGAACAAGCTTGGGAGATTGTGGGTGCAACCCATGGTCAAGGTTGACCTGGTTGACCCGAGGTGAGTTGACCTGACTCGGAAAAGTCCAAGCAGGGAGCTTGGCACCGGAAAAGTCCAAACAGAGAGCTTGGCATGGGAAAAGTCCAAGCAGAGAGTTTGGCATGATGAAAAGTCCAAGCAGGGAGCTTGGCACGGGAAAAGTCCAAGTATGGAGACTTGGCACGGAGAAGTCCAAGTATGGAAGCTTGGCACATGGGAAGTCGGAGAGGGCTCGGTAGCTCGTTCTCTGGACTGTGGTCAGAGAGGGCTCGGGAGCTCGTTCTCTGGACCGGATGGAAGTCAGAGAGGGCTCGGTAGCTCGTTCTCCGGACTGTGGTCAGAGAGGGCTCGGGAGCTCGTTCTCTGAACCGGATGTGGAAAGTCCTGGTGAGTGAAGCCAGGCAGACAGAAAAGTCCTGGTGAGTGAAGCCAGGCAGTTGGAAAGTCCTGGTGAGTGAAGCCAGGCAGTGGGAAAGTCCCGGTGAGCCTGGTGATTGAAGCCAGGGGTGAAAACCCTAGTGAGTGAAGCTAGGTGAAAGTCCTGGTGAGTGAAGCCGGGCAAGGGAAAATCCAGATGGATCAAGGGTGATCGGATATCTGGTGTTGAGAAGGTCAAGTAGGTCAAGGGAGTGACCGGATACTTGACACGAAGAGAAAAGTCCAAGTGGGTCAAAGGGATTGACCGGACATTTGGTGGGGAGTCTTAGCAGGTCAAGGGAGTGACCGGATGCTAAGTATGATGTACCAACAGGTCAAGGTTGACCGGATGTTGGTTTGGAAGGTTTGAGACTTGGTTTGGGCAAAAACCAAGCTCTGGATCGATCTGGGGACCGATCCAGTGATACGACTGATCGGTCTGGTGACCGATCAGTAATCAAACAGAATGCTTCTGTGGATTATCTGATCAGTCTGAAGACCGATCAGGAAGCAAACAGAAGAGAAGAAGGAGAAAGGCTGATCGGTCCCTTAGACCGATCAGACTCCTCCTGGACCGATCAGGACATAGCCTGATCGGTCCAGGCTTAGCCTGATCGGTCACCAAGACCGATCAGGGACAGTGTGGACCGATCAGGTCGGAGCCTGATCGGTCTTCCGACCTGATCGGTCCAGGCCTAGCCGTTGTGACTCAACGGCTAGGTTATTTCGGGCTTCTGTATTCTGTTCTTTTTGCTTGCAGGTTCGCAGGTTGGCTCAGGATATCAGAGGTTATAAGAAGAGATCGAGGGCTGCTGACTACTACTCTTCTTCTTCTTTCTGCTCGAGCTGCTGTTCTTCTGAAAGCCGTGCTTGAGCTTTGCTGAGCTCCGAAGCTTCGGGTGAGCTTCCTGCTGGTTTTCTAGCTGAGCTTGGATCCGAGAAGTTGCTGCTTCATCAGGATTCCAGTCGACAACGAGAAGGCAAGCAAAGGGTTTTACATTTCGATTGTTCTTGTTTGCTTTCTCTACTGTTGTACTCCTTCTTGCTGTTGTAAGTTTTTGTGGCGAGGTTTCTCCACCCACAAGGAGTATTTATTAGCCGGTTCTCCGGTGACTCATCCACCGACGGATTGATAGGGCTCGTCCACCTTACGGACACGCCGAGGAGTAGGAGTATCATCTCCGAACCTCGTTACATCTTCGTGTTGAGGTTTGCTTCCCCTTTTTCGTTTCTATTCGTTTTATTTCCTCTGCGCTAACTTGATTTGTAGAAAGAAACGAAGAATTTGGGGCGGCTATTCACACCCCCCCTCTCTAGCCGCGATCATCGGTCCTAACAGCGGCTAGGCAAGGAAGTCCTAGTAGGTCGGGTGGACCGAGGGGAAGGAAGACCTGGTGGGTCGAGAATCGGACTTGGGAAGCCTGTGGTCCTTTGTTTGAGGGGGGATTGAGATTGCAAGCTTGCAAACATAGTTCCACATTGAAAATACATGGAAAAGATCATGGGTTTATAAGAGAAAAATATCTCCATTGGTATGAGGCCTTTTGGGGAGAGCCCAAGAGCAGAACCATGAGGACTTAGGTCCAAAGTGTGCAATATCATATCATTGTGGAGACATTCGCAAGACCAACTTAAGTTTATTCACTCTCAAGTAGGGAGAAAAGGAGTCCTTAAAGGCCTATATAAAGATATTTGATCAGGTGGCTATGAATGTTCTTTCTGCCACCTCTAAGATTCTGGTAAGCGTTTTCTTACAGGGGCTCCTGGATAGGGATATCTTTCATTCCTTGGCGAGGAAGTCCATGAAAGACTTCAAAATTTTGTTGGGCCGGGAGAGAAAATACATCCACATGGAAGTGGCTCAAGCCGCTCGAAAAAATAAATGGTCAATTTAGTGCCTTCTTTTCAAGCAGACCAGAAGACTCCTCCGACTCGTTTGCCGCTCAGCAAGCATCAATCGGCTACCGTGCCTCTGGCTTAATGAGGAAGAGTTGTGTAGCACGTAGAGGTAGCTCGGACGTCTTTTGCTGAGCCATGCTAGTGGACTCCCACTTTTTGTACTTACCATTGGGCCAAAACGCACAATATCCAATAGTATCAACAGTATACTCGATATAGTCGCCGAGCAACTGAGCAAGGATAGCTACCTCCCCAAATTGCTCACAATTGATGTTGCTAGGACTTGGCCCCAATGTAGCCAGCCGATCGGCCGACCAGCGTGCCACCATCCTCTAGTCATGCTTCTGCCTCCTATGAAGGACGAATGACTGCATTGACCAAACAGGATGAAAATCAAAGTAATGCAGTAGTAAGAAGAGTGGGTATGATTTCAAGGGATCCACTAATGCAGACTCCAATAGAGACTGAAAAGCTCATGGAAGATCACTGAAAAATCTTGTAGTTGGCTCCAGCCGAGAGCAAGTGGACGACCCACAAAGTAGCTTCGAGCTCAGAATCTTGAAGGAGTGGAGTTTTCCCATGATGATGTCATAATCATCAAAGTCATTATTGCAAATTCTGAAGTGACACATATTTTTGTGGACACGGGAAGCTCCGTCAATATTCTCTTCAAGGCTGCTTTTGATGAAATTCAAATAGAGCAAGGTGAGTTTCAACCTATGACTACTGCCTTGTATGGATTTATAGGCAACGAGGTATAGCCACTTAGACATATTAGGCTGGCTGGCTCCTTGGGATTTGGGCCACTTATGAGAACTTGACATAGTACTTTCATTGTAGTGGACGTCCATTCAGCATATAACATCATTCTTGGAAGGCTCGCATTGTATGAATTTCGAACGGTTATTGCCACATTATACAAAAAAATAAAGTTCTCAGTGGAAGGCCAAGTGCGAGAAATAAAAGGAAACCAGTATATAGCACAAAAGTGCTATGTGGATATGGTCAGAATGGAGGTGCGAAAACCCAAAGATTCCAGTCGATCGCAGTACACACCATACAGCAGGAAACCCAATGTCGACCTATTGAGGGGCTCGAGGAAGTACAGATTCATCCCGACCGACAAGATGGAGTGACACAAATAGCAGCTGACCTGCCATCATAGCTAAAAGAAAAGTTGGTGACATTCCTATCCCACAATAAGGACATTTACACTTGGTCACCATAAGAGTGTAAAGTCATCTCTCCATCTTTGGTGGAACATAAGCTCCACATCCCTCCCGACGCTCGATCGGTTAAGTAGAGAAAAACCAAAATTAAATCATTCGAGCAGAGGTTAGCAAGTTGCTCGAGGCAGGGCACATTCAAGAAGTACAAGTTTTTGTGTAAGTGGCGGGTGTTAGAACAAAGGGGAGCTAGGGGATGAATAGCTTGCTCGCTTCAATGAAGATAATTTTATAGTGAAAATCTTGAAGAGAACAACTCTCCAATGCTAATACGAGGATTTACTTGGTATCCATATCCTTGAGATGATTAATCTAAGGATCCACACAGTGCATACACTACACTATAAAAATACCTCTTCTAAGAAATAATCTAGAAGCTAAAAAGCCTCATACAAATTCACAACACAACATACACCGAGAAGAGTAAGAACAATACAATAAAATCTTACACAACATTACAACAATAAAATCTTAGTTTGCTCTCTTCTTGTTGTTTGATTCTGCGTCTTGGTAGATGGAAATGCAACAGCATTAAGCTCCAAGAACTCTCAAGAATTGGCGTTGAGTATTATTTAGAGAATGGTCATGAAGAACCCTATTCTAGGGTTAACTCGACGCCTCTAATCAATTAGGCTTTTCCCTAATCAATTATCACATCATCCGACCATCCAACACCTGTAGAACGACTCTTTTTTCTAACCCTAATCAATTGGTGAGCTACCCAATCGATTCAGAGAGCCCAATCAATTACCTATTCGATTCTACAACTCTCTGTTCACTTGCAAAATGGCCTTAATCGATTACCCTAATCGATTAAGCCTTCTTAATCAATTTCCTCAATCGATTTCTTCTTCTCGCGATAAAACACTGCCTGATCGATTGACCCAATCGATTAGAAGTGGTTGCATCAATTGGATCAATCAATTAAGTCTTATTTTCATGAATTCCTCTTCGCGAATCTCTTGGCCCTAATCGATTAGTCCAATCGATTAGGCTCGGCCAAATCGATAGATTAAGAAGGACATTTGCAGTGCTTTCGAGGAACAAGAAGCCAGAATGGAAGTTTACTCGAGGAGAGAAGGTCAAAATTGAATTCGGGTATGCTCAACTCTAGATTGCCACTCAAAGTTAACTTGTCCAAGCGCCCGAACTCCAAGTGCCTGTACAAAATCAGGGCACCCCGATCACCCTGGCACAAACATAGCATCTTGCCAAGCTGTTGCTGCGAGGATGACGTCAAAGTCCAGTTAGTGACACTCCATGTGCCGGGACCAGTCTAGGTGCCAAAGAGAGGATAAAACTTTATCCTCAATCCTTTGAAGAGACGTTGTGAAGAAGATAAGATGCACCGCCGGGGACACTCGGATCCATTCGAAGCATCCGGAGCTATCACATCAGCCAACGGACATATTTGACTAGCATACTAGAAATAGAGCCCTAATCCTCTTCATTTGAACACAACGTTTGTACTTCATTTGTAATCGTGTTTTTAGTTATTCGTGCTTTCAACGTTGTAAAAGACTTTTCTATCTACATCAAAGGAGAAACTTAATGAGCTTTCACTGCATTGGATTAGCAACCTCCCTGATTACAAACCAAGTAAATTCATGTGTGTCTCTTACTTTCTTTTATGCTATTCTCTCTATCTAACTAACGTGTTTGTCATTGCTAAGAATTAAGCAAAAGAATTGTTGTGAATCTTACTTGCATGCTATTCACCTCCTATAGTCGGTCTCACTGGGACCAACAATATCCTACCTCCCTTAGTTGCTTAATGGCCCAATCCGCTCCATAAGAAAATATTTTAACAATCCTTTAACCAAAGTCAGGGGAGCAAAAATAATCAAGCTTAGCTGCCTCCAGCAACCCTGCCTCCCCATCCTTATAAGATGCCAACTCAGCATTTGTAACTTCAAGCTCAGCACTCGCTCCAGCTCGACTTTCTATGAGACCAAGTCCTTCTGATGATTTTCAATCAAGATATCCTTGCTCGCCAGCTCGGCTGCTTTCCCTACCAACTCGAAGATCTGGCTACTGGTTCTTTTAACTTCAGAGTGAGGGATTTGCCATGGACATAGTCCTTTACCTCCTCGTGCTCTGAGATTTAAGCTAAGACTCACAAGTTTACAAAGAGGATTGTACCTTCTGCAAGGTCACAGGCTGGTCGACCGCCTTCTCTCTCCTCCTAAAGGGTCTTCTCGGCCTGCAACTGCCATTTCGCCTAGCCACCATTTCTTCCTTCAACATAGTCACCTCTTCTTGAGCCTCTTGTGATTGGGGTACTTGAGTGCACTAAAACTTCTCGATCTTTTTCTTCGAGTTCGAGTTCATGTGGTCAAAGTCAGATAGAATCTGATAAAGGGATAGCCCCAAAGACCAAAACTGAGATACGGATAAAGCGTTGGAGTCTCTTTAAAAGTGCAACATGTAACAGAAACACTTACTATAGTTACGTCTTGGGCAAATGTGTCTGTAAAGTCGGTCAATGTCCAGTTAAGGGACCGATCCATTCCTTGCGCCCAGACCTCAGCCAATTTACCCTTCAAACTGCACCACATGGTTGGGTAGGGGTGGGTCGGAAAGGGACCATGTGGGTCCCCTCTTGAACGGAATGACAAAAGTAACGCTAATTCTGAAGGGGCTCCCACTACCCAAGAGGAACTAGGTCAAAGTCAGGGACGGGAGAATGAAGACCAACTATGAATTGATCCCTAAAATGCATACATAGATGGGAGGAGGAAGATGGGGGTGATCGAGGGCATTAGGGATAATGATATGACAGTTCACCGGAATATCGTAGGTTAGCTTCATATATCCACCTCCCAATCGTTAATATCTGAGAGCACAGCAGTGTACAATAGCGAGGGGATGTGCAGTGGAATTTCAAGGGTCATAGAATCAAAACAAGGGAAACAAGCAAAACACCAAGTAACTTATGGAAGAAAGTGAGAGTGAAAAGAAGATCAAAGGCGGAGGAAAATAGTCAGTGAAAGACAGAAAGAACGACCGGATAATATGAACACGTGAGCATTTACCCTAAGTCGTCACGAGTTATAAATCCTTTAGGGTTTTCAAAACTCACTGCCCGATTACACGAACAAAAAGCGAACTAGAAAATCACGACCATTCAATCTAAGAGACAGTGGAATTCAAAACGTTAAACGTCTCTATCAAAGATGTGGGTAAGCCACATGGCGGCACTAGAGGAATGAGCATTTATGATGGATGTGACAAATAAATCATGACTATCATACGACCTCACACATATCGCCGCACCTTGCCATGCATTTATGGTACTTGCAAAGCATATCATTTCCCTTTATCTAAGCATTTATGAGGCATGCCATCCTTTCAAGGAAGATGACGATAAAAGTGGCTTGATGGTAAGATATTAAATTCTTGATCGACTCTCATTAATAAAAATCCGAGCAACACAATTCACTCAGCAATATTTGCTCGATCATTTCATGAAAATGGCAAAAACCAAAGCAAATAAGAAAATGTTGATCGACAATCATAAAATTCAGAGTGACTATACAAGGCTGAAGGACAAAGCCCACGAGGTAGTCGACTCCAATTAGCAAAAACCCTATCAACCTTATGAACAAATGACGAGTCTACAGTTGAGGGCGGTTCGAACTTGTGATAAATTTGAACTAGTCAGTCAGACTCATGCCTCCTTAAACTAGACTTGAAAGGGAGACTTACGATACAGTGAATAAGGAAACGGTTGTCCCGTAGGAAAAGGGATCAATGAGCTTGTACTAGTGGTGGTCAAAATCCACGGTGGGTCAAAAAGCTGAACAGCTGACCTATATGGCTCACCTCCCCGATCAGCCTAGCCCATCGAATAGGTTCCATGTGGACACTCCCGGCTTGGACCAAAATTACTAGGGACCCAACTCCCTTATCCCTGATCGGCTTTACCTATCGGATATGTTCCATGTGGACATCACTCCCAGCTTAGACCAGACTTACTAGGGACCCAACTCCCTCATCCTCAATCGGCCCTACCGATCAAATAGATTCCATGTGAACAACGCATTGGTTTGTCAAAGGATCATACCTATGTTGGTTGCTACTCGGAAAACCTAGAGGTTCCACTGTACAAAAATTTTGTACAAAGGTCTGAACCTTTTCCTAGCTACCATGTGTTCTTTTAAATTAAATTTTGGATCGCCTGCGGAACTTAACAAGTTTGATCCAAAACTTAATCTATTTGTTCTTTAAGGTTTAGACTTGGATCTCCTGCGAAACTTAACACGTTTGATCCAAATCACCTAAGTTATTAATTCCATTAAATATTAATTTCCATAATTGGTTCCCAGTACTGACGTGGCGAGGCACATGGCCTTCTTGGATATGGGAACAACCACCACCGACTAGACAAAACCTTTTATGGAAAGCTAATATTTAATTTCCTAAAATAACTTTAGGTCAACCAAAAAGAACAATCAAATCACAAGGAAAAGAAAAATAAAAGAACACAACTTCGAAAAACATATTCGAAATACTAGAATCGTAAGCCTCTTGTATTTGGTATTATTTCCATAAATAACTAGCATGATGCGGAAAGGAAAATTACTAGTTATACCTTCTAAAAAGACCTCTTGATCTTCTACCGTATTCCTCTTCTAACCTCGGACGTTGTGTGGGCAACGATCTTCCGAGATGAGAACCACCAAGCACCTTCTTCTTCCTTGCAAGTTTTGGCCACCACAATTCTCCAAGAGAAGTAGAGGTCCGGCCACCACCACCAAGCTCCAAGGGATGCAAGAAACAAAACCACCTTTCTCTCCTTCTTCTCCTAGCTAGAACCGGCCACCATCAAGAGCTCCAAGAGAGGTTGCCGCCGGCCATAAGAAGAAGAGAAGAGGAAGAAGCTAGGGCCGGCCACCAAGGAGGAAAAGAGAGGAGAAGAATAATAGAGTTGATCACCCGTGAAGGCACCTCTACCCCCTCTTTTATAATCCTTGGTCTTGACAAATAAGGAAATTTTAATAAAAAATTCCTTAATTCTTTTGTCATAAAAAAGAAAAATTATTTTAATTAAAAAACAATTTTCTTCTTTTAATAATAATGGCCGGCCACTTCTAATTCCCCAAAACAAGGAAAATTTAATTCACACAAGAATTAAAACTTCCTAATTTGTTTCTAGAAATTTATAAAAATTTCTTCAATAATTTTTATCCCTTCATGATTGGTTAATAAAAAAGAAATTTTATAAATTAAAATTCTTCTTCTAAACATGTGGATAATTTCCAAAAGGAAAGTTATCTCTAAAAATTAAAATCTCTTTTCAATCTACAAATAAGGAAAGATATCAAATCTTTTCTTAATCTTTTGTAGAAACTAATTGATCCTGTCCGAATCGCCGAACCAAAGGACGCTGGGAACATGTCGCTCTCCTAATCGATGGCGTAGGCCTCCAAAGCTCCGACGAACCTGCACAGAAGTCGGGCCGGGAAGGGGTTCCCCGCGGCGACCCTCCGACGCTCAAGTCAGGCAAGCGGACAGCAAAGAAGTGGCTCCCAATATCAGAGAAGGCGTACCTCCGGCGAAGTGTGAGGACCCTTATATAGGGCTACGGGAGCTTGGTGCATACAAACCGAGGTGCACACGTGTCCTATACCATACCGCAGCATGGGCTTTTCAGAAGAGCATGTCTAACGCCATACTGTTACAGTCTGAGCGTCTCTTTGATGGGACAGCCGAATCCTTTGTCGTACGATACGGAGTATGGCCTAGTCCTCGAACATGCCTATTGTCAGCAACAGGAGTTACTAAGATGACGTCCCTACTGTCCCATGTCTTTTGACTTCCTCTTCCCGGATCAACCATCAAGCCGCTCAGCCAGAACATTCGCCTTTCATCTGGCGTAGGTGTTCGCCCATCCGGGAAGGTTCAGGGTCGTCGCGTGCTTGGCTCTCATAGCCTGACATCCTGGCCGAGCGGGCAAACTGCTCAGCATGCTTCCGTTCGGCCGTTCGGCTCGGCATGCTTCCGTTCGGCTCGGCATGCTTCCGTCCGGCTCGGCATGCTTCCGTTCGGCTCAGCATGCTTCCGTTCGGCTCAGCCGGCCCGGCATGCTTCCGTTCGGCTCAGCATGCTTCTGTTCGGCGCGAACTTGGGGTTGAACTTCACGTGCCTTTGACCCTCCGCCCATGAGGGTCCCCCGTCCTTACCACCGGATCACTAATAAAAGAGAATATTTAATTTTTAAACTTCTCTTTTAAATTATTATCATGGTCAAAAAGGAAAGTTTTTCTTAAAAATAAAATCTCCTTTCAATCTACAAATAAGGAAAGATTTCAAATCTTTTCTTAATCTTTTGTAGAAAGCTTTAAAAGGAAAGATTTAATTTTTAAACTCTCTTTTAAAATTATGATATCCACATAAGAAATAATTTTAATAAAAAATCCTTTTTAATATGATGTGGCCGGCCACCTAAACTTGGGCTCCAAGCTATTGGCCGGCCACCTAAAGGCCAACCTTTAGGCTTGGCCGGCCCTAAGCTTGAGCTTTAAGCTTAGCTTGGCCGACCCCTATTGGTTGGGTAAGAAGGTGGGCATGTGGTGGGTATAAATCTCTATATACAAGAGGCTACGATAGGGACCGAGAGGAGGAATTGATTTTAGTCTCCCGATGAAATTAAGCTTCCCGTGTTCGCCCCGAACACACAACTTAATTCCATCAATAATAATTCATTCCACTAAAGAACTATTATTGAACTACCGCACCAATCCCAAATTACATTTTGGGCTCCTTCTTATTATGAGTGTGTTAGTCTCCCTGTGTTTAAGATAACAAATGTCCACTAATTAAGTAAGTTACTGACAACTCACTTAATTAATATCTAGCTCCAAGAGTAGTACCACTCAACTTCATCGTCATGTCGGACTAAGTCCACCTGCAGGGTTTAACATGACAATCCTTATGAGCTCCTCTTGGGGACATTCTCAACTTAGATCACTAGGACACGCTTCCTTCTATAATCAACAACACACACTATAAGTGATATCATTTCCCAACTTATCGGGCTTATTGATTCATCGAACTAAATCTCACCCATTGATAAATTAAAGAAATAAATATCAAATATATGTGCTTGTTATTATATTAGGATTAAGAGCATACACTTCCATAATAACCGAGGTCTTTGTTTCTTTATAAAGTCAGTATAAAAGAAACGACCTCTAATGGTCCTACTCAATACACTCTAAGTGTACTAGTGTAATTATATAGTTAAGATAAACTAATACCTATTTACACTACGACCTTCCAATGGTTTGTTCCTTTCCATTATGGTCGTGAGCTACTGTTTATAATTTATAAGGTACTGATAACATGATCCTCTGTGCGTGACACCACACACCATGTTATCTACAATATAAATTAATTGAACAACTATATTTATCATAAATGTAAACATTTGACCAATGTGATTCTTATTTCTAGATAAATGTTTATACCAAAAGCTAGGCTTTTAGTATACACTCTAACAATCTCCCACTTATACTAAAAGACTAAGCTGTCGTATCTGCATACATCCGATTCCCATGCCTTTCAAAAGCTCTTGCCTTAAGGACCTTAGGTTATCATCCGATGTAATCTAGGCGGCAACAACTTCTCCTCGCTTATACGATTTCTCGTATTGGTACGCTCTATTGTGTTTTCTTACTTTATAGACTTATGGTTTCTTCAAGTTTGCTATCTGCACCAATGTTATTACAATAAATTGTAATAATCTTTGGACAAACCGAAATCATATCTAAGTCTATCTTGAGGTTATTGAGTCATTCACTTTTATAGCTATCTTGGAGGCTTGCCATATACTCACTTCTATGGTGGAGTCCAGAAAAACACCTATGCTTATCACTCTTCCATAGTTATGACTTTACCTCCTAAAGTAAACACAAAACCCCGAGGTTGACTTATTATTGTCCCTATCCGATTGGAAGTCAAAATCCATGCAACCCACAGGGACCAAATTAACTGCCTTGTAAGCTAGCATATAATCTCTAGTTCCTCTAAGGTACTTTAATATATGCTTTACTGTAGTCCAATGTCCTTGTCTAGGGTTACTTTGATATCTGCTAACTATGCCCTTGACAAAACAGATTTCTGATCTCGTGCATAGCATACATTAGGTTGTCTAACTGCCGAAGCATAAAGAACTGCCTACATGTCCTCAATCTCCTTTGATGTCATCGGAGACATCTCTTTAGATAAAGACACTCCATGCTTAAAAGGTAAGAAACCTTTCTAGGAGTTTTGCATGCTTAAAATGAGCAAGGATTTTTCCGATGTATCAAGCTTGGGATAAAATAAGAAATATTTTTCTTGCGATCCCTTATTACTTTGATCTCAAGAATATATACATTCTCCCAAGTCCTTTATATCGAATTGTTTGGACAACCATACCCTTACTTCTGACAACATTTTGATATTGTTTCCAACTACCAAAAATGTTATCTACGTATAGTACAAGAAATACCACCACGCTTCCATCACACCTTTTGTATACACAAGACTTATCCGGTTACTAAATCCATAGATCTGGATTACTTTGATAAACCGGATGTTCCAAGACCTTGAAGCTTTGCCTCAGTCCATAGACTGATTGAGCTTGCACACAAGATGCTCTTAGCCCTTTGCAATGAACCCTTCTGGCTGCTTTATATGGATGCTTTCTTCAAGACTTCCATTAAGGAATGCTGTCTTGACATCCTCTTGCCAAATAGATAAAAGAATCGGGATAGACTTAAGCATGACTACCAGTGAAAAAGTTTCCTTTTTCTTCAAGCCTTGCTTTGAAAGTTACTACCTTCCTGTCTATCCCTCTTTTCCTATTATAGACCTTTTTACACCCAACAACTTTTACACCATTTGGTGATTCTACAAGCTTCCAGATTTTATTAGAATACATATATTCTAATTCTTTTATTCATTACTCTTTGCCAAGATGCTGCATCTTTATCTTGGAGTGCTTCATCATATGACCGGAGATCAGGTTCATGTCCTCCAGGGATCGAGTCCAAAAACTCTCCCAAAACATGAACCTATTTAGGTTGCATAACAACCCTCCCACTACAATAAGATACTTTCTGTAATTGTGTATCAATTTGTGATACGTGTTGCAGTTTTCTTGTGGTATCTCATCTTGTACAGTTGGTACTAGGTTAGACATGTCCTTTATTATTTCCTTAAGAACAAATTTACTTATGAGCACGTGGTTCATTATATAGTCCTTTTCTAAAAAATCAGTCATTGATGCTAACAATGACCTTCTGATTTTTAAGACTATAAACCTACTTTTGTTTATCTAGGATAACTTACAAACAAGTGAACTCCTATCCAACTTATCATTGTCTCTCTTTAACATATGTGCTGGATTACCCGAATCCGAATATGCTTCAAAATAGGTTTTCACCTATTCAGCAATTCTATATGAGTAGAGAATTCTAACTTGGAAGGTACTATGTTCACTTTCGTTTTCAGAGTTTATCCTTAAAATAAATTTGGTAATTTTCTGAATAACGCATCATCTATCTAATTATTTCATAAGAGTCCTTTACCTTCTTTCTACTACACCATTCTGTTGGGGTGTACCAGGTGCAGTTAGTTGGGATTGAATCCCTACTTTTGATAAGTGACTCCTAAATTCTCCCAAGAGGTACTTGCCACTACGATCTTACCATAGTGACATTTACTTTAACATTTCTCCGCATCAGCCTTGTACTCTTTGAACTAATCAAAATACTTAGTCTTGCGGTACATTAAGTAAATTTATTTATATCTTGAATAGTTGTCTATAAAATAGACTAAATATTCAATACTACCTCTTGTTTGGATAGTCATAGGATCACACAAATCAGAATGAACCGATTTCAACATATCTTTGACTCCATACCCCTTGGACTTAAAAGCTTCTTGGTTATTTTCCTTCCAAGTAAGACTCGCAGGTTGGAAAGATTTCCACTACCAATGAACCCAAAAGTTCATCAGCTACCAATGAATCCTACTTAAGTATAACCAAGCTTTAGGTGCCAAAGATATAATTGGTTCATTTCCGAAGGTTGCTTTCTCTTAAAATTAGAAGATGTGTTACTAATTTCCATTTGTTGCATCGTGAGAGTTATTGGATTATAAATTGTCAACCATCATACCAGAATAGATAACTTCCCTATTTTTCTTGATAACAACTTTGTTATCAAAATAGACACAATATCTATAATAGTTTAGAAACTGAAATCAGGTTCTTTCTAAACTTGGTATGTAAAGACAATTACTTAAAATCCATATTTTATTCTTATCAAAGGATAAACATCTCCCACTGCAACAGCTACCACTTTTACAGTAGTGTCCATGTGGACGGTGATTTACCTTTCATTTAGTTGTCGGGTTTCCTGGAACCCTGCAATGAATTGCAGACATGATTAATGGCATCTTGTATCTACACTCCAGGTTCTGGTAGATAACACCACTAGGCATGTTTCAACTAATGAATTAAAATACACCTAAATTGTTCTTAGTTCTAAGAAGACAATCTACCTTAATGTCCAAGTCCTATTTCCAATCATTACAATTGGGACTACTAAGTCTTTTCTATAGTATGACTACTAGGGATTGACAAACATCCTAAGAATCTCAAAAATATTTGGTCAAGATCAACTCCTTAAAATCTCCATGAATTTTGTGTATACAAAATCGAAGAGGAGATTTTATTCATTAATTTTATTATCTCGTCAACTTTACTTTATAACGAATAAAATTAATAGTTGATCTGTCTTTGATCAAATATTTGGTCAAAACTCTTTGAATTTAAAATAACATTGATTCCTCAAACAATATTATTTAAATTTACCAACACCTCAAACACCGTGAATTTTGCATGCCACGTTAGTGTGGGCGTATACAAATTCATCATTTGTAAGAGGAGGGTTTTACCCATTGACTATCTTGTCAATATAACTTTTTGACAAATAAAATTACCTCAAACACCATGAATCTTGTATGCCACGTTAGTGTGGACGTATACAAATTCAAACATTTGTAAGAGGGGTTTATTAATTTTATTATATTGTCAATCTAGTTTTATGACAAATCAATAGTTGATTTCCTTTTGGTCACACAAGTGATAGTAGTGACTCCGTTGGGGAGGATACTATTAAATGTGTCTAAGTGTATACCATTACTTGACACTAAGTCCATTAATAAGATTATGCCCCTTCCGTTGGGGAAGATCACACGCTCTTAATTAACTTCCTATAGTCATCCAAAAATGGAAGTCTGTTCTAGTGATCCACAAACAAGCTCATCCGTTATGGAGGAAGGCACTCAGAGCCAACGCGCAAGCTTGTTTGCATCACTTACAAACCAGTAATGGAGACCATGAGATTTACTTAAAAATCTCTCTCCCACTTAGTTATTTATAAATGAGGAATTTTAACTATGCTAGCCTACTAAATATGCATACTAACAAGCCCACACAACACAGCATAAAAAGCAATAAATAGAAAAACTAATTTTCAACTATTATGGCTTTTATCTATTGCTGTCCTCCGTGTGTCACCAACCCTAGCTGCTGCCATCTTTGGCCACTGCCACCGGGTCTAGTTGTCGCATCCATCTTGCTCCTTGTTCCGCTGCGCCTCTGGTCCTTAAAAGGTTCCACGCCTTGCAAGACTCGATCCGCGACATAAATAGAATTTTACATTTTTCGATCCTATATTCCTCGAAGAAATGTACATGTATCTAGATCAAAAAATAAAATCCTAATAAAACTAAATACAGCTCCTGCTGTATTTTATAATACAATCATGCACACACAATAAAATGCCCTTGACATGTCCAAGGGTCCAATCACACACATAATAACTATAAGCCATAATAGTTGGATCCTGCATCCACAAAGTTAGCACATCCTACTATTAATCTGCCTAAATTATGTATGACATGTGCATAATTAAACTAATACCAAATACACAGAGGCAATACCCTAGCTCTGATACCAATTGTTGGTTGCTACTCGGAAAACCTAGAGGTTCCACTGTACAAAAATTTTGTACAAAGGTCTGAACCTTTTCCTAGCTACCATGTGTTCTTTTAAATTAAATTTTGGATCGCCTGCGGAACTTAACAAGTTTGATCCAAAACTTAATCTATTTGTTCTTTAAGGTTTAGACTTGGATCTCCTGCGAAACTTAACACGTTTGATCCAAATCACCTAAGTTATTAATTCCATTAAATATTAATTTCCATAATTGGTTCCCAGTACTGACGTGGCGAGGCACATGGCCTTCTTGGATATGGGAACAACCACCACCGACTAGACAAAACCTTTTATGGAAAGCTAATATTTAATTTCCTAAAATAACTTTAGGTCAACCAAAAAGAACAATCAAATCACAAGGAAAAGAAAAATAAAAGAACACAACTTCGAAAAACATATTCGAAATACTAGAATCGTAAGCCTCTTGTATTTGGTATTATTTCCATAAATAACTAGCATGATGCGGAAAGGAAAAATTACTAGTTATACCTTTTAAAAAGACCTCTTGATCTTCTACCGTATTCCTCTTCTAACCTCGGACGTTGTGTGGGCAACGATCTTCCGAGATGAGAACCACCAAGCACCTTCTTCTTCCTTGCAAGTTTTGGCCACCACAATTCTCCAAGAGAAGTAGAGGTCCGGCCACCACCACCAAGCTCCAAGGGATGCAAGAAACAAAACCACCTTTCTCTCCTTCTTCTCCTAGCCACCATCAAGAGCTCCAAGAGAGGTTACCGCCGGCCATAAGAAGAAGAGAAGAGGAAGAAGCTAGGGCCGGCCACCAAGGAGGAAAAGAGAGGAGAAGAATAATAGAGTTGATCACCCGTGAAGGCACCTCTACCCCCTCTTTTATAATCCTTGGTCTTGACAAATAAGGAAATTTTAATAAAAAATTCCTTAATTCTTTTGTCATAAAAAAGAAAAATTATTTTAATTAAAAAACAATTTTCTTCTTTTAATAATAATGGCCGGCCACTTCTAATTCCCCAAAACAAGGAAAATTTAATTCACACAAGAATTAAAACTTCCTAATTTGTTTCTAGAAATTTATAAAAATTTCTTCAATAATTTTTATCCCTTCATGATTAGTTAATAAAAAAGAAATTTTATAAATTAAAATTCTTCTTCTAAACATGTGGATAATTTCCAAAAGGAAAGTTATCTCTAAAAATTAAAATCTCTTTTCAATCTACAAATAAGGAAAGATATCAAATCTTTTCTTAATCTTTTGTAGAAACTAATAAAAGAGAATATTTAATTTTTAAACTTCTCTTTTAAATTATTATCATGGTCAAAAAGGAAAGTTTTTCTTAAAAATAAAATCTCCTTTCAATCTACAAATAAGGAAAGATTTCAAATCTTTTCTTAATCTTTTGTAGAAAGCTTTAAAAGGAAAGATTTAATTTTTAAACTCTCTTTTAAAACTATGATATCCACATAAGAAATAATTTTAATAAAAAATCCTTTTTAATATGATGTGGCCGGCCACCTAAACTTGGGCTCCAAGCTATTGGCCGGCCACCTTAAGGCCAACCTTTAGGCTTGGCCGGCCCTAAGCTTGAGCTTTAAGCTTAGCTTGGCCGACCCCTATTGGTTGGGTAAGAAGGTGGGCATGTGGTGGGTATAAATCTCTATATACAAGAGGCTACGATAGGGACCGAGAGGAGGAATTGGTTTTAGTCTCCCGATGAAATTAAGCTTCCCGTGTTCGCCCCGAACACACAACTTAATTCCATCAATAATAATTCATTCCACTAAAGAACTATTATTGAACTACCGCACCAATCCCAAATTACATTTTGGGCTCCTTCTTATTATGAGTGTGTTAGTCTCCCTGTGTTTAAGATAACAAATGTCCACTAATTAAGTAAGTTACTGACAACTCACTTAATTAATATCTAGCTCCAAGAGTAGTACCACTCAACTTCATCGTCATGTCGGACTAAGTCCACCTGCAGGGTTTAACATGACAATCCTTATGAGCTCCTCTTGGGGACATTCTCAACTTAGATCACTAGGACACAGTTTCCTTCTATAATCAACAACACACACTATAAGTGATATCATTTCCCAACTTATCGGGCTTATTGATTCATCGAACTAAATCTCACCCATTGATAAATTAAAGAAATAAATATCAAATATATGTGCTTGTTATTATATTAGGATTAAGAGCATACACTTCCATAATAACCGAGGTCTTTGTTTCTTTATAAAGTCAGTATAAAAGAAACGACCTCTAATGGTCCTACTCAATACACTCTAAGTGTACTAGTGTAATTATATAGTTAAGATAAACTAATACCTAATTACACTACGACCTTCCAATGGTTTGTTCCTTTCCATTAATATGGTCGTGAGCTACTGTTTATAATTTATAAGGTACTGATAACATGATCCTCTGTGCGTGACACCACACACCATGTTATCTACAATATAAATTAATTGAACAACTATATTTATCATAAATGTAAACATTTGACCAATGTGATTCTTATTTCTAGATAAATGTTTATACCAAAAGCTAGGCTTTTAGTATACACTCTAACAACCTATGCACAGATACTTACACCACCTACATACTGATGTGATTGATGAATACAGTATAAGCATGATGATATGACAAATTGACTTATTGCAAGACAATGTCTCATCAATGTGGAGATTGTGAGGATATTATAAAAAGGGGTCCTTCTCCATTGGCAGAGGTACATGTACATACATATTGACACATCTTCTACCACTTATTGTGTCCTTTGCGCCACCAACAGTTTTTTTATTTGATCGTCGGAATAGCTATGTCAGGGACCTATATCTCGCTTGCTTACTGACGATTTCTCTCTTTCTCATGAATTCTCGGAGCCCACCCCTCTATGTGCCATGTCACCAATGGTCCATCCGGATCGCTTCCAAATGGGATCATATCGAATTAAACAAGTCAGGTAACTGCACCACGCCAGTTAACCATACTGATTCGAGCTTGGGTCTTCCTCTGTCTCGATCAAGAGATTGCTCGTGTCGTCTATTTTTGGTGGTTGTCTATTCTAGACTTACATATATTCAAATTTGACTTGATTACTGAACGACCTAACTAAACTCAAAAATAGTCAAATTAATGAAAGCAATTCATTACGGTCAAACCTGAGCAATATAAAAATTAATCTTTCCTGCTGACCTCGTCTATTCTCCACGTCGAAGGGACAGAGACAGAGACAGTGGCGAGAACAGATCCTGAAGCAGCCATCTTCGCCCACAGTTTCATTCAAATCCGAAGCAAAGCACGCAGTATTAATTCTTCCTACCTCCTGTTTTCTTCCAATTCTACGATTTCTTTTAGCTAGCAAGTGAAGCACGATACCTCTTTGGCTCTTCCCCTTCCTCAAAGGTCAACACCGTTAGCTGCATGCCTATCTACGTTATCTATATATATATATATATACACTCCTTCCTTTAGTCGACAATTAATTCGATCAAACACAAGCAAGCAGAGCAGAGGACTCGAAATACAGAGAGACGTATACACATGGATCATTCCGATGGCGTCGTTACGTTCACGGAAGAGCAGGAAGCTCTTGTAGTGAAATCATGGAAAGAAATGAAGAAGGACGCAGCAAATTTGGGGCTCAAGTTCTTCCTGAGGTAGTGTATATATATATATATATAAGCTAACAAATTCTGTTTGTGGTTCGGTTTTGCACAATATAATCAATTAATTTTCTGGTCGACGACTCAGAATTTTTGAGATAGCACCTTCAGCGAGCGGTCTCTTCTCCTTCTTGCGTGACTCCGACGTTCCAATGGAGAAGAATCCCAAGCTCAAGGCTCACGCAATGTCCGTCTTCGTCATGGTAAGTAATTCCTGGTGAGATACATATCAGTTCATCTTAAACTAATGCCTGCTGGCAGAATTAATTAACACGAACTGGATTATATTCTGTTGTTGATATATAAAAATAAAATTGTATTAGACTTGCGAATCAGCGGCGCAGCTCCGGAAATCCGGCAAGGTGACGGTGAGGGAGACGACTCTGAAGAAGCTCGGCGCCACTCACTTCAAGTACGGCGTAGTCAACGAACACTTTGAGGTAATAATTAATTAAATAAGAATATCTTGCAGATCTAAACCCAAGCTTAGCTTATTTTAATAAATTACAGGTGACCAGGTTTGCTCTTTTGGAGACAATAAAGGATGGAGTTGGAGAGATGTGGTGCCCAGAAATGAAGGAGGCATGGACCGAGGCTTATAACCAGCTCGTGGCAGCCATCAAGCAGGAGATGAAGCCTGTCTAGAAGATTTATATATGTTAATCACTATGAAGCAACCAACAGTTAATAATAAATATTACAAAGTATCGATCGATCGATCATCACTATAAGGCAACGAATAATAATACCATGCATGTTATTGCTTCGATTAATTGTTTTATCTTTGTTCGCTGCTCCATTGAATCAAAACAAAAATAAATAAATTCCTTGTATTTACCCAGAGCTAAGAATTAATAGATTGATTAAGGACAAATTTAATTTGTCCATTATGTGAGTTTATACTGGAATCGATCCCAAATGGGAACAAAGATGCCGGACCTTCGTTCTTCTTACTTAACATTCGTTATGCTTCTCCGGTTCTTGGCTGTGCCGTCGACCTTAGCATTGACCGAAATTGTCTTTATTACAAATAAAAGAGAATTATCAAAATTGATCGGATGATCAAATCAAATCAAATTAATATTTAAATTATTTTAATAATTCTATTATAATTATTAGAATAATTTTTAAAATTATATTATTTATTAATTGATCAATTGACCCGTACTTTTTGAATATATCAATCAACAGTAAATCTTATTATTTTAATATTATTTTTTTGCTCTCTCCCTATTCTTCTTTTTACAGTCTTCTCAAACATGCCCGCCGGCGGCACCTTCCCCACGAGAGCGGTGTTGGCCTTCACCGCGAGCGCGGCCATCTCCTCTGCGTGGAGCGGCCGACGGAGCATGGAGACAGGGAGCACGAAGTAGAGCTTCCCGGGCCGCAGCTCGTTGACGGCGGGCGCGTGGCCGTCGATCACCATATCGTCAGCGTCGCACACGAAGTAGGCCGTCGGGTGCATCGACTGCAGTACATGGGACGCCTTCACCGGCTGTGCGAACTCTTGCAGCTCGCCGTCCTGCAGCACCAACTTCACCGTCGCCGGCGCCGGCGCCTCCATGTCGGCGACAGCATCGAAGGAGTGGCAAATCCCCATGCGACGCAGATGCTGCAGGGGTGTCAGTGAACCATTCACCTGACGATCGAAGCTTCTGAGACGCCCCATATTTATATGCAAATCCAGAGAGGGAAAAGGATAGTTCAATTCTATTGCTTAATTCTGATTCAAGAAAATTAATCCAAAATAGTAGTGGAGAAGGAGCGAGATACGTCGCCCTGACTATATAGATCTTTGTCCTTTTCGCACCATCGATGTAGATTAGATTACTTCAGCTGAAAATTGAACACGCTGTTCGTGCCATCAAATCACACAGCTAGACTGAATCAAATCCAAATAGCTAACACACAACATGCACAAAAAACGTTTTGGTGCTAATATCTTCTTTTTAAAAATAATTATAATAATGGATAAGATGAAACTAGCAAAGTTAAATTTATTATTAAAGTTCTTATAACTATGTATAACGTTGATGCACACAAGTTACTCTCCTATCTATCATTCAGCCTGACTCTTGGACTAGCTAGGTCGGGCCCTGTCTGATTTACACCACTACCTAATATTATGCAAATCAGGGACATGGTGCTAGTGGCTTGTCTAATCGTCGACAAATCAATGAATGATCGAGTTATCTCCAATGTTTTTGAAAAGCAAATTAACTAATATACGTAGTACGAGTGGCCTTGCTTTGCATGTGATGGAGTTGGCCCTTTTGGTGAAAAAGTGAATGGCAATGGAACATTACAACTTCTCCTTGCACACTCTGTGAGCTGTTCGATGCAAGGAAGGTTCTCGGGCTTGCAAAAGTGGGTGGTGGGATCGTCGTTTTTTTCTGCAAGGCTGCAGCTGAATGAGTTGGAAGAATAATATCAATACGAGTTGAGCTTGGAATAGGAATGCTGCAGTGTTTATTATAGTCGACCATCACTCGAACTGAATTGATTGCAACAATACGGTACTAAAGCATTTTATACACTGACCTTTGATCGAGTCAATCCTACTCGTGTCTCTTTTGATAATTCCAGTGGCCCGCGATTTCATCTTCTGCTAATGATTATGAAAATCTGCATGGGAGAAGGATTAAAATCACAAGGCAACATTAGCATAAAAAGATTGACGGTAAATCTGGCCAGTCAGAAAATGAATTTATTAATTAAAAAATAAATACTTAATTTAATTAAGTATTATTATTAAAAATTAATTAAGATTTAAATATTTTCGTGTAAGAAAATCGCTCAGCTGTAATACGAGATTACATTGTATAAAAACTAAGAATCCGGCAATCGTATGACGAATTCAAGCATACAAAAAGCTTATCCATCTGGCCAAACTAAAGCAAGAGTTACGAGGGGTAGAAGGAAACTTAGAAAACCATAAATGCTCAACGGATGCAATCTTTAGTACACCAAAATCTCATTGAGACTGAATTGTCTACATTCCAGCGGTCTGGCGCTTTAACAATCTTACCTCGTGCCTCTTAGACCATTGCCGTCAAATGTGAAAACTAAGAAAATAAATAAGCAAGTTAGTGCAAAAACAGCACCTTACTTATCACCTTCTTTCAAAACCTTCTACTTTTTTCGATGCTCATCTCTTCTGACTTTCACAAATTTTCGGTCAGACTTATCTCCACCTCCAGTTCCCTGAGAAAAGCTACTTCCAGCGCTGAAATCTAAATTTGGAGCTGGTTGGAATGGAGACGGGGGAGGAACAATATCATTTTGCTGGCTGCCAAATTGAAAGGGTTGTCCACCAGGAGCAGCTGGAGAACCAAAAATAAAATTTGGTGGTGAAGGTATATTGGTTTGTTGCCCAAATCTCCCCAATGAAGTAGACGGCTGGATTGGATCATCAGCCATGCTATCCTCGACACTCATCTTATCATTTCCAGGTGAAGAATTCAAAGCAGCTAATTGATTTGGTGTTCCAAACACAGGCTGTGCAACAGAGGCAGATAGGGATGATGTGCTTCCAGTTGAACCAAATGAAAATGCTGGCATCGAAGATGCTGCAAATGAAAACGGAAGACTCTCTGAAGGAGATGATGTGATTAAAACACCTGTAGCTGGTGAAGATGATATAGAACCAAAAGTAGGGATAGAGACTGATGATTTGGATGCCTGGGAATTTGAGCCAAATGATGCAGCGTTTGCACTAAAATTGGTTGAGCAAGTAACACGTGGCAGAATGGGAACACCACTTGATCCAAAAGGTGCAGTTGAGGAAAGGAAATTGCTGCTGCAAGTACTTTGAGATGAAGCATTAGCAGTAGAAAGGGAAAAACCAGAATTTGATGCAATTGTATCAGAACTGCCAGCGTCTGAAGATTTTCCAGTAACAAAAGGAAACACACTGCTTGAACCAAAAGGTGCAGTTGACAAAGGTGCAGTTGACGCTAGGGATCTGCCACTTCCAACACCTTCAGATGAAAGGGTAAAACTGGAAAGGGAAGAAAAGCCAGAATTTGAACCAAAACTTAAAGTTGTCATAAATGTAGTAGAACTGCCGGAGTTTGAAGATGATCCAGTAAAAGTAGGCAATGCGAGACCAGAACTTGCATCAAGAGGCTTTGTGAGAGCACTTGAGAAGCCAAATAAAGAAGCAGAAGAAGCAGATTCCTGAATGGCACCACCAGATGTGCTCGACAAAGGATTTGACACAACAGAACTAGTCTCTACAGGCTGACTAGCAAAACTAAATCCAGCTGAAACGGCACAAGAAATACTCTGCGAACTGTTAGAAAAAAGTGAGCTAGCACCATTTGGCTGCAATGATGCACCAAATCTTAGAAGTCCATTCGAAGAAGTTGAAGCACACAGAGGAGAAGAGCTACTTCTCATGTTTGTAAATACTGAGAAAGGGACTGAAGAAGCACTAACAGTACTTGACAATGCAATAGAGGTACTTGGAGTGGCAAAGTTGCTTGAAGTGAAAACGGACGGCTTCATATACTCATTTGTCAAAGCAGTGTCGTCAGTTAGTTTGGAAGTTGAAGAAACACCAGAGCTAGTTAAGCTCAAGATAGGTGTAGCATCTCCCAATGAATTAACTGTTTTGACAACTTTATCAAAATCTGAGCTTGAAGATATGCTTTTTCTGTTTTCATCACTGTAATACAGACCAAACGCATAAAATAAAAAATTTATAAAATGTGTGCAAAAGAATACAAGAGAGGAAAATATGTAATGCTGTTATGTATGAGATTCTGATAAACTAAAACTGATTCAATATGGTCAGTTGCATCTTCTTGCGATTTCTATGATGTCTATAATTTGTCAAAAATATAAAATTAATCAAAAACTATAAAGAATAAAAAATCCAATAATTTACCCTAAATATAGTTTAATGAAAAACTATAAGGAACTAAAAACTTCCTATAATTTGCCCGAGCTTAATCAAAGACTATCATGAACTAAAAACAAAATATAAATAACTTGTTTGGATACAAATGAATGTTTAAACTGAGAATACATTGATGCTCCAGTAAAAATAATACAAATAGCCAAGCATCTCTAGGAATTGCAAAATAAATTCCAGGAACATCTACATAACAAAACGCTTCAATTAGGGCCTATTTCAGCATGCCCAAATGATTAGTTACCCGTAATTTCTTTTATATATATATATATAAAAACATAAGAAACCAATATGATGAAACTTTCCAGCCATCTTAGTAACTATTTGAATTTAATATGCTTAAAAATTTTGATGCATCAGAAAACTCACATAATAATACAGAAGCGCTCAATCAGCAAAAGGCTCTTAAAGGAACTCTAGATGAAGAGAAAAATTTAAGCAAAGCATGAGGTTGAATTTTAGAGTGAGGCTTGGACAACATAAGGTAAAAAATTATAAACAACAGCTTAGAATAAATTGAGAAAAACAAGAATAAAGGACAACTCTAACATGTATTTCCAAAATATCTAAGTTGATTAATAATAACTTAGGTTATTGAAACACTATTTTAATTGATATCATGCCTTTGATAGAACACTTAGAAATCCACAACATCCTGGGAGACCATGATGAATTATTTAATATTTTTCTATCCTTGGATTATACTGCATCAAATGATCCAAACGAATTTAGGAATGAAAGTAATACAAGTTATTACAAACCAAAGAAAGTGAACAACTCCCTATCAACAACGATAATACTTGATGGCAGAATGAAAAAAAAAAAAGAGAATGATGTAGCAATTTGCCAAATTATGCTCAAGAGATGGAAATAAATTTTCACTTCTTATCTAACCTTGCAAGAAATTGTGGGTCATTAGAACCAACAACTGCTGAAGGAGATCCAGATGAATATGCCACTAAGCCAACTTTTGTTGTAGGAGATGAAACTTCCTCTCTTAGAGCAGGTTGCACAGGAGGCATGGCTGAAGTAGGAATTGCTGAAAGTACTGATGAAGAATTAGGTGAAGGTGATGCCAGAAAATGGACTCCATTTATGTTACCATTGCAAGACACATTAGGGGCATTCAAGATATTTGTATCCAAGATTGTTGTAGATACAGGAACACTAGTAGAGGAATATTTTTTAGCAACCCCCCAACCAGTTTCTGCAATTTGTGTAGTCTTGATGTCTGACAATAGTTCAGATTTACCTTTTGCAATCAGAGTTAAACCGGAAGAATTCTTTACAGAATCATCTCTATCATCCAACTCATCTAAGCCCTTAAATAAAAATAAAAAAAACATTACAAATTAACTCATCATCCAAAGTCAGTTCACTCCAAGACAAATTATGTAAAACAGTTGCATACCTCAGGAATGCTCATCCGGAAGGAAGGTTTTCTTTTAGCAGACATAGTAGCAGCTTCTGAAACAGTAAAATTTATAGCTGATACACTAGGTTTGACCTCTATAACAGCTCTTTCAAACTTCATGGTATCAGATGCTGGAGACGCATTTTCAGCAGCCTCATATTGCTTCTCATAAAAAGGATTTCTTTGATGATGACTGTGATTGGAAGGTTCGAAACTACCACTTCCTTGCACATTCACAAACTTAGTGCTTTCAATTTTCTCCATGCTTTTCAGGGCCTGACTACTCAGTGCGTCATGAGTTAGCATAAGAGGTGATTCATCCATATCAGTTTTCAAATTAGATGGTTTCACTTTGGGGGAAGGAGCTAATTTATCAAGTTGCTCCAGTATTTTCCTAGCCATTTCACTGGATTGAAGAGGAATTGGAACAAAGGGAGACACACGACTTTCTACATTCTGCGGTTCTTTGTCATTCTTCTTTTCCTCACTCCAATGCAGAAGTTTTTGGCCGGAAGGTACAGAAGATGCATCTGCATAAGTTGAGGAAGAAGGGAACTGCAGCGTTGATGAGAATGAGCTTCTTGGTGGAGACATTATATTAGACTTGTGACGAGTCCTACGAATGGGACCGACAGATCCAATTCCATCATTCAAAACTGAGCTCCCTCGTTTCAGCATCTTTTACATAATACCACAAATTAGCATATATATTAATTCAGAAAGCTCAGCTAGCAAATTAATAAAAGATGCCAAAGAAATAAATGGTATATTCAAGGAAAGGAATAAAAATCATAACACAGCTAATAGAGTAACAAATTTAATATTAGCTTTTGATGGCCAATCAGCAACTCAACAAAGTTAATCATCAAGGCTCGTCCTTTGGTTTAAATTATTTAACATAAGTCGTAAAATTCTTAACAAGGACCACTGAAATTCATATTGCGTTTTCCACTGATTTCTTTTAGGCATTTTAATATGACAAATTTTGTCAAACTGGTAAAGCTCAGAGGAAAGAAGTATAAAATGTTTGCATATACACATTTACATAAACGAGGGACAGCTATGGATATAATAGATAAACTGAAGAACAACAGAAACATGAATTTTGAAGAGGACAAATTTATCATCATACTCATTTGGCAGTGCCACATAGCCAACACATGTTATTCTCCCAACTAAAATTCTTTCGAAAACTGATTCATTTGGCATATACATAGGCAAGGCTTCATTGTTTTTCCTTTGCATGTCATGTGCATCACCATTATGCAACTGGACCAGGTGTCTCATTCAGTTGGATATTGCATTGGTTATGAAACATATGCAAGCACATATCATTTTACTCTCCAATTGGTTCATATCAAACTAATTAATTGGCCACGAACCAGTATAATATTTATAAACCTATTAACTAGAGGCTATAGTCTCATGCTTGTGAAATAGCAACCAATAACAGAAACCCCAAGAAAACTAGCTCTCAATCACCTCTATTTTTTGCTTCTTCCAGAGACTCGATAGTAAAAGACATGTCAATTGAACGGAAAATCATATTAGAAAAATAACTTGTCAGCCTATATTGTGCCTCTTTTCAATTCTTTCCACCTTTCACACCAAATCATCTATGTCCTGTTGATTAGTGGCCGCTTCCTTTGACCAGCCCTAGTATCTTTCAATTCAAATCATCTAGTGCATGTTGATTATTGACTGCTTTCTTTGACCAGCCTTGTACAATGATGTCTCTTAGGGGGTGTTTGGTTGGTGGATTTAGGAATGAAGGAATGGAATGAAAGTAAAAGATAATGTTTGGATTGTGGGTTTGGAAATGATTTCCAGATTTATGGGAATCAGTCAAACCCATATAACTAGGTGGGTTTCATTCCCATTCCACCTTACTATCAAACTCATACCCATAGTCATTCCAATCATTTAACCAAACACCACCTTACTCTCCTCCCATTTTCCTCTCTCCTTCCTCTCGAAGTTGCTTTTTTCCTCTATATGTTCACCAATCATTTTTTCTCTATGGTTTTGAAGTTATTTAAATAGAAATACCAGTTACACTAATAAGTATAAATTTTGACTTTAGTGCGCTTGGTAATTCATATTATCCAACAAACAGTATTATGTTTCCAACCTAAAGATATTAATTAAGTTCTTAAAAATTATGTAAATTACCTTTAACAAACATAACTGATACTCAAAATCTAGTAAAAGTACTTAATATGATACCAGAAATGAAACAACATGCACTACTAGTGTTTGTAATGTCAAGTCGTGCCGCCCGAAACCGCTTGTATTTTCTGTTCCGGTGCGGGAGCGAAACCGGCACCGCACGCGAATAAATTTCACGTGTATCATCCGTGCATCACCATGATAGAATCGTGTGCGATCAATGTGCGGCGTTGAAAGCGTCCCGGGATGCCTTCGGCACCGCCGAAAGTATCGCAGGACGCCTCTGGCGCCGCGAGAAGCATCGCAAACGTTTTTAGCGCCACCTCGCAGAGCTGGCGCATAATGTCCTTCTAGTTACCGAAAAAAAATTTAATTAATTCAAACAATTCCCAACTGAGGTATGATATTTCGAACAGCCTTTCATAAACCCTAATTAAATTATCACAATAAAATATATTAAAAATAAATTAAAAATTAAAAAAAATAATAAAATTTATTAATTGATATTATGAAAACTCATTTTTACTATTTTAAATTTTATTTAAAAATTCTAAAATATTCTAATAAATCATATTTATATTCTGATATTTTTTTATTATTTTGTATTTTTTTACTTTTTAATCGATACTCTGATATTTTTTTATTATTTCAAATATATATTATTTAAATTAATAATTAATTAAATGAATATTGAAAAAATAATTAATTTATATAATTATAATGTATCATACATTATTTTTTTTAAAGAAAACTATATTTAATTATTTTTTTTAACAATATTAAGTTGTTCAATAATTGAGAACTTATATAAAATCAATATACAACTTATCTTTAAATTATATACAATAAATATATTTATCTAATAATTACTATTCATAAATAAAAAAATACCGAAATTATATCGGCACAGCATGATACGATACTGAAACCGTATCGTTCCGGTCTGAGACTAAAACTTGGACACGAGTCGAGATTTTAAACCTTGTGCGCTGCATGTATTATGAACTGAACCACATTAAACCTATACACTACCAAAATCACAAATGTTTCACAGATTGCTTGACCATTTAGATTTTAATCATTTATCTATTTTCTTTGCCAATTTGATTATTGGTATTCATTCTTTTTCCATGTGAAAATATTAAAAAAAGAACTGGTTAACTTGTAAAGCTGTTAAACTACTGGTGTAGTTTGCTGTAAGATCAATACAAAGTTATAGGTATTCTAGGATAGCATGTTCGAGAGTTTAAACCCTTCAATATTTACCATCTTACATTTTTTACATATGCAAGGGCATAATAAAGTCACAACAAATATAAATATAATAGCAAAAAGCCCACACAATATCTCTATGCACGCACATGCAGAAATCCAAGATACAAGCACCCAAATGCTCACGCACATGCACATACATAGAGGATAAGAAAATTTATATATATCATGTCTCTACAAGGGGTTTCTTTCACTTGTTTATGCTTGTAAACCTACACATACAATGATTCATACCTGCCGACCAGAACGTGCAATATCAATATTTGCCAAAGGACCACCACAACCATCCACACCACTCTGAAACAACAGTAAGTAATTCGTAATTTTATCATACTGAATGACTAGAATACTCCATGAAGCACAAAAGGAAAATAGTGTCCAAAATTACAGAACTGGCTTCAGTTTTATTAATAAATAGCTTTTGTCGAGACTTACCCTTGAGTTAGCTACTAAATGGGGATTAAAATATGGAGAACGAGCCATTTTATATATTGCTGATCTCCCATGAAGTTTCAGGCGTGTGTGGTTGTGAGATGTAATCTCCAGAGGATTAGAGACCTGGATTGACATAAAGGGACCACCATAAAAGATATGTCATTCTATAGGGAAAAAAATATTCAAATCTTCAGTGAAACAAATGAATATCTACAATTTATGTGTGAATAGTTGTATTGTTATGTGTTTCTGCACCTACTTCTCTACTAGCCACAGGATGAGGCTTAAAGTATGGAGAATGAGACATTTTATTGACTGCTGATCTGAGGTTTGAATCCGTAAAACTGTATGGTGGGGCCTCAAGGGACTGCAAAACTTGGACTGCGGGTCTTAATGCCAATGACTTATCAAATGATTGCTTGGCATATGATGAACCACTAGGAAAAGTTTTAGCCAACAAGAAATCTTGGGTTTGCATGCTTAGAGATGTTGGAGATAATTTAGAAGGCCTCAAATTCATGTAACCTTTAGCAATTTCGATTGGCGATGCAACTTCTTCCTTGGAAACCTGAGAAAAAGTAAATTGACTTTCAAACAAATAAATAAAATTGATAGTGTGTCATGTTTTAAGTATCAAATTAAAAGAACAACCACATAAATGTCTTTCATATTTTATGAGTATTAAAATGTTAAAAAATATTCATATTGATAACTAGAGTATGTTTTACTTGCAAAACAATTGACCAAGTTAGCACTGGAGACAACAAGCTACTATATAAGAGAGTTTATGATTTTAAGCAAATTGGTTTAGTTTAAATGAACCAAATAAACTTTTTTAACCACAGAAACAGATTGCATAAGCTATGTGCGATTGTTATGCAGTCTCCTTCAGAATCCTCCTCAATAGCTGCTTATGTGGCTCAAATGGAAACGGGGCTTTTAGAAGGTGGGAAGGAAAAAAAAACAGCCTATACCAACTCACCAAGAAAGGAGATTAAGACTATGTTACCTACAAGGTAGGGGAAATAGCTACAAAAAGAAGTGAGCAAGAGAAAATATATTAAAGCTAAGAATGGAAATGTCATCAGTTTGTGTTTCCTTGGAGAGAAGGAAAGTTCAAAAATTCTCATTCTCACGATTGTTTTGAAGGGAAAGAAAGAGGGGGAATTTAAATTTCTAAAATCAATTTGTCAAAAACATATTAAAAGACAAAAAAAATCAAGAAATTAGGATTTTAGGAAGCCAATCTAAGTTTTTGGGGGGAAAGATTTACCTTGCCTCTTTTCCCTCCATTTACGTGGCAGAAATGGAGGGAAAGGGCAACTGTGTAAATCTTTCCACAGCTGGCTTTTTTCCACATTTGTCTCCCCCATAGGAAACCTAACATAAAGGAAACCTTTGCTGGCCGGTTACAAAGTTAAATACATGCATAAAAGCTAACATACAGGTGGGAATAAAAAATTTTCAGAGGTAGAAGCTGCCTTCAATTTGACTTTCAGAAATATATTTTGAATTAGAAAAGAAAATATGCATACAGGAATAAGTGTCAAAGAAGCAGGTGCCTGTATTAAGAATGCTTAAGAAGCTTGATATTCATGAAGGTAGACATATATTTTTAGCAAAAATCCTGCACATCCATCGAATCTATGTAGAAGAATTCTGCTTAATCCTGTACCTCTATGCGTATGAAACATAATGCAAGCTGTATGCAAAAGCTAACACAATAGTATAGCAGGCGATAGCTTCAATATTTTAAATGACCATTTGCAGAGAGAACAAAATATTCCCAGGAATAGAAGAGTAAAAAATACTTACAGCTAATAAGACAGCTTGAGTTGCATCGTTTCCATGCAAACTACGGGCACTTCCTGCTTCTGCTGTAGCAATAGCTTTATTCTTTTTCTCAGCACTTAATGTTGGTTGAACTGTTGGATCAATAACGCACAGATTCTGGTTATCTATTTTATCAGGGGCGTTTCTCATTTCTTTATCCTCAATAATAGTCATTTCTGGTGTACTTGGTTCTGTGACTCTAAGACATAATATTTGAGTGATGCGATCAAACTCACTCCTGCCAAATCATTGATACAGTACAAGCATAGTCAAAGAAACCAACAGCAAGATGATATATATCCGAAAAAAATAAGATATGATCAATGAAACAAATCTGAAATACCTACCTTGTATATGTTTTCTTAGTCAGTAGCTGATAAAATTCTCCATCAATACAAGAAGAATGAGTTCCATCCTGAGCACAGCCAGCATTAAGACAGCTAACAGCATTCTTTTCGTGGCTGGGAAATAGTTCTTGTTTTGCAGGTAATGAATTCTGGAAGTAGAAATGTAAAGAAAAAAAAACATGAAAAATGATAATAATAATAACAGGTCAAAAGATCCCCTGTTGAACATATCGACAAAGAACAAGCACAGCAGTAACAACATAAAATCACCCAAAAAGAAGTATATGGCTACATATGCCATATTTGATAACAGCAACTCATGCACTCAAATGAGAGGTTCTACAAATTGCACAGTGCAAGAGCAGATATCCAAATAATATCCATCAAACAAGAACAATAAGATAAATTTCATTAATTATGCCAATCAACAATTGAAATTCCTTATAACCTAAACCATCATCTTTCATTATTTTCTCCATTGTATATATCACAGTCAATGCAAACATAATTGGTTGATTCATCTCAAGTGTACCGGGATATATCTGACTTGATTATTTTCCCTGATTTCTTAAAATGCCTACAGATGATAAAAATTTATCACAAGTGGATAATTATGTCATGCATAAGAAACCAGGATATCCTACTCAATGCTTGTGTGTTTCCACTATGCAACTGCCGATTTAGAAATTTAGGAATATTCTATGAAAAACTGAAATTAATTAACATTGCATGTCAACTTTCTTTGGTAAAATAGTAAAATACCCAAGGCCTTATGTTGGAAAGACAAGATATGAAAGTGAGTTGGTTGTTACCAATTTAAGGGTAGATCAAAGAAAAGCTTATGTTTGTCAATAGATGAGTACAAAAGAAATTCTCATAAAGATGTTGGTTCTTATACATAAAGAGAATTGAAATTGAACTATCAAAATGTGTGTTCTTACAGTGCGGCAGTATTCAAGGACTTCTTCCTTAGATCCCTGCTTTTTCTCTGTTAAAAAAAATGTGTGTTACAATGTAGTTACTGGAAAAAGAGCATTAAATGCACATTACAGATATGAAAGGCATTGATCATTTAAAATTCAGACAGAATGAGTTAGATTATTCCAGACCCACCATTCATGCAAAGTACCATAAGGCATTGGATACCTTGACTTAGAAAACACAGCAAATAAACATAGAAAATACAGAAACTAAACAGACTTCTGTACCTAAGTTTAGGTCTTTTGCAAAAAGACATTCTATAGTGATGAAAGAGCAAGAAGAAAAATTGGAAAGATTTGTTTGTGTTTCTGAATAAAATAGCACAATTCACAATCCTCATTTTGAAAAATCGTCAATTGAAACCAATAGGAACGTCATCCATGAATAGACATTTCCATTTGATAACACTGCATGATACATCATTTCCAGATGTTAGTTTGGATTACATACCTCAACTAGTTGTCTAGTTTCCTTAACATTACTATGACTAAATGCTGCATATACTGGAAATAGAAGGAGCAATAATAAGAATAAAAAAATCAGATCTCTATCAGACTTAAATGTTGCAGCACACAGATACCAAAGGCTCAGATTGACACTGTAATATTTGGATGAAAATTTAAGATAAAATCCAACAATGTTAATCAGTGAAGGATTAGTTTTGAAGACCTAGATTTTTTTTAGTTAAAATATGATAAAATGCAAATAAGAGACAACAGGTGGACCAGATGATAAGTAATTAGAGGTAAAGGATGAAGCCAACCTATTCTAAAATTAAAAAAAAAAACATTAAGCAATGTCAAAATTGATGCAGACAAGGCAATCCTCTTAACAGCACGACCTTTGGAGAGAAATCATTTCAAGGTATAGATAGCCTGATACCAGTTACAGTGAGTTTTCTTTCCAAATTAGGCCATGATTTAGAGAAGCCAACCCATTACCACATTACACATAATGACATAAGAGATATTTGAAGTCTACACAATTTGTAATAACACAAAAAATGTGATAAATAACAACTGAACAAGCTATGCTAAACATTTTCAAGTCAACAAGTTGTATTAATACAATTAAATATTCAATACTCATTGACTCTACGTTTATCCTTCCTGTGAACTCAACTCTAGTGCCAAATGTAGAACTGTTCATACTCAGATGAATTTTTTAGTAAGGATGTGAACTTACCAGGTACAACTTCTCAAGGATGTAAACAATGAACGTCAACATTCCTTATAAATGATTGTGTATAGAAATCATGAAGTCTAAAACTTCTTTTTTTTTTGTTTTTTTGGGTTTTTTTTTTCTTTTGACATTGAGATAGCATCGCCTTGTTTCTGCATATTAGCAGTAGATAAGATTTTTTTAGAAGAAAACAACTGAAGGATCAGGCTCAGTCTGAGGGGAAAATGTTCCTTCAAAAATTCACGGTCTATATAGGAAAAAAAAAAGTGACCAAAGATAACAGTTTGTTCAACTAAAGTAAATTTACATGATATGTGGCGACTAATACGAATAACGAAGGCACTAAAAAAAACCCAAAAGCAATAACTCCAATGTAAGGGTTCGGAACCGAGGAAAATAACAATAATTAGGGAGCCAAAGATGGACCTAACCTGGTGGGGTAGACGGGGGAGCCTCCAGCCGCTTCTGGAAGACGGAGGGGAAGAGGAGCGAGGCGCTCCAGGCAATGGCCCGGGAAGCGGGGTCCAAGAGCTTAGACAGCCAACCGTTGTCACGTTCCGCCGCTTGTTGGTCACGGACGGGCCTCGCGAGCGGAAGGGGGCGGTCGTAGGGCGTTGTGCGGCGGAAGTAGTGCCTCCGGATCTTGCCACCGATCGCTCCGCTGCCACCCTTGTACTCCGCCATGGGTAGGGCAGTGAGACCACAGCAGAAACGAAGCACGGAGAAAACGGGAGGCAAAATAGGGAAGGATGCGGCGGGGGAGAGGCGGCAATGCGAGGAGGGAAGAGGAAAACAATTAAGAAGGCCGACTGAAGCCAGGGTTGCGGGGGCACTCGGCGGCCTTTTTTTTTTTTGTATTATTCATGATTTTATTTTTAAAATATTATATTATTCAGAATCGTCTGAATTATTTTTAAAAGTACGTTAAAAAAACTAACGGTAATTTTTCCCTCTGACAATTAATATTATTATCGTTTTCAAATAACTCATTTTAATTCACTGTTAAACAATAATATATATTTTTTAAATAATGCATTTTGTAGCGAAAAATTCATATCATACATCATATTAAAAATTTCGATATAAAAAATTTATCAAAAATTTAATATACTAAAATTTTAATATATTAAATTTTTAGTATAATATAAATTCCATATTATTTGTATCAAAAATTTTAATATATTAAAAATATTAAAATACTTTAAAAAAAAAAATCATACGAATAATTTGGTTTGCACATGCATTTTGTAATCCTTCTTCTCATATTCTGATATTTTCTATATATTAAAAAATTATAAATTTCATATTAATATCAAAAAATTGATATTATACCACTGCATCAAAAATTTTTATGTACTATAATTTTTAATAAAAATAACATATATCAATATGATATATACGGTGTATTAAAATTTTTAATATTTTTTCATCCCTCAATTTTTA
The DNA here is from genome assembly GCF_018446385.1 of Zingiber officinale. Classification (NCBI taxonomy): domain Eukaryota; kingdom Viridiplantae; phylum Streptophyta; class Magnoliopsida; order Zingiberales; family Zingiberaceae; genus Zingiber; species Zingiber officinale. The sequence continues at coordinate 4,381,588 of NC_056001.1, forward strand.
ACTTGCTGTTCATCCTTTAATAATTGGAATCAAATGATTCTTCATTAAATATGACTTCATCTTTCAAACTACAAACTGTGCGCCAATTTGCCATTTCATACCTTCAAACTAATAACTATGAACCAATTTGACATTTGATACCTTCAAACTAATAACGTTTCAAATGTAAAACAAACTTCTCACGCACTGTGCCCTGAAACTTGTTTCCAAAACAGATAACAAACCATTCGAACTGCGGAAATCCCTTTCGAACCTTCATAACAATTGAATGGCGATAAGATCAGAAGGCGTGCATAGAAACCTCGGTATATGATAAATAAACGCCGAGCTTGGTGTCGCAATGTCCTGAATCAAACGTACATGAGAAAATCTGTGACCAGCATTCTACCGACACGTCTAACGCATCCAACAAAAGCATTAATAAATTGTTTTAGGTCTTTAAAATTTGCTTTCAAGTACGGATTACCACAGTAATCTTATATCTTGCCCTTGAGTAATGCATCCCCAACCATGGATGACAATTTCTCTACAAACTGCCTTATTACAGCTGAAGGAATTATCAAATCTAAACCAAGATTCTTGAAAATCAACCTCTGGAGTCTGGACAAATATTAAGGCCCATAAAAGAATAGCATCTGTACCACTTCAGCGTGCATTCATTGTGCACGCAAGCCATAGGTTAAAACTCATAAAAGCATGCATCGAATAAATAGATGAATCCATGACAAACAAAGGCCATTTGATGCAAAGTTAAAGCTCACAATTGATCAAATTTAGCAAATTAATAATTAAGTCAAGACTTAAATCTTCAAGGTATTCAATAGGCACTTCTAAACTAAATAATGTGAATGAAAAATAATTGGATTTGCTTGCCTGATGCAAATCCTAAAGCCGAGTTTACTAGAATCACCAACCTAACCTAATTCCTGGCTACCGTGTAGTCCAAAACTTTGGTCTAGTTGGAACATAAATGTTGTGAGAGTTACAAAAAATAATATAGAAATGTATGAAAAGAAAAATATGCACACAAAATTGCAAGATTTCGGTCTACTGGTACCTGCGAGGAAATGCAACATAAAGGGGGAAAATGGCATTTTTCTCTTGATGTTTAAATCTTCAATAAACGATTCAACACATTTTTAACAAAAAGATATTTATGATTTATCCATACACACCAACCTCACAGAAGCATATATATATAAAAACAGTGTGCCAACTACTATACAGCTACCTTTCAGAGATCTAGCCATTCTTCACTTACAAGAAGGTTTCCAAATGATATATCATAGTCTAAAGAATATTGTAGTTCTGCCCGACTTGAAATTGGGTTCATCTAATAACAGATATATAAAAATTGAAGTCATTGAATTGTTGGTCATGATACAAATGTCTCATGCTTTTCTAAGCTAGAGAAATTTTACACTATTCTGTAAAATTAAGAAATAATGCATAGTAAGTCTCTGCATTAACAAGTTGAATAGGCAGTCTCTGCATTAGGTACATCCAACACCCTTGCAACACGAATCACACTTGTCTGACGTGAATTTGAACAAGCAATCAGTTTCAACAAAATGAGGGTTCTTTCTACTTTAATAGGTTCAAACTTGGGTGACTTGTGTTACTCTATATCAAAAGTATCATCCGACCACCAATCTAGCTGCAATTATCAACTCAGTTATGTCAGTCTGAGGACATTTGAAAAAAGTGATTATGGCTGCTGTTCAGTCTGATAATGTTGGCAGAGTCAAACCTAAGTAGCAATTTAGACCTTGCCGGAGAGCAAAGGAAGAAGAGAAAACAAAAAAGAGAAAGGAGAGGAGAGTGGAAGAAAATTAGAGGATTTCATCTCCTCTATTTTTGTTTACCGGAAGCAGAGAGAAAGGACAGAAGACGTCAATGGAAAGAGAATATTTGATCAAAATATTCATTAGGAAAAAGAAATTAGATATTTTAGTCCTTTTTCCAAGCCCCCGTCTGCTCACCCACTTAACAGAGGGAGAAGAGGGAGAAGAGCATTAGAATCCGCCCTCTCTGCCTCTCTGCCGAGAAAGACAGGTACGCAGACACTAAAGTGCAAACCCCTTTTAAGCTATAGAGCAATACAAGAGAATAATGAAAATTTGACTGCATATAAGCCTTATCATCTTTGTTTAACTATTTATGCGATAAATAGTACTTAATGCACAAACAGCAGAAATGTACATACTAAATAATGGGGCCAACTCAAAGAGAACGATAATGCACAAAACTTAGTTGGAACCAGAAGTTGCAGCACAAGATGTGGATGAAGCGCTACTATTCACACAGGTGTTAGCTTGACTGCCACTAACACCCTCATTTCTTGGTTCCGCAACTGCATTTACTTCAGCACTGGGTGACACAGTCGAATTCGTGGTTCTACTTTCTCTTATGTCCAAGTGTTCCACCATTCGTGACGTGTTAGCAATTCCAGCACCGACTTCTCTTCTGACTTCAGGACCAATATCTGCAACAGAACTATTACGTGAAAATAGCCGCTCCCTCCATCCTCGGGTATTCCTAGCTATAGATTCTTTGTATCTAATTGCAAAAAGAAATGTGCAAATAGCACGATCAGCATCTGTGCGTCCACCAAAGTGAGAACATAACTTAATTGTTGCAATACCTCATTGAGACAGCATTCCAGCGAGATTTCAGAGTTTCTGAGAGAGATTGCAACTCAGAGGGCCCTGGTCTGTCTTGATTAAACGAATACTGGCCAGTTAGATTCCTATATAATGAATGATCAGAACAACCCAATGGCCCATGGGAAGAATATGTTAGGAATTAGAAGAAATAGATTTACAAGTACACAATACTAGAGATTAAAGAGCACCTGAGAGTTGAAATACTAGGTCTGTTTGTATTATCGCTGTCTCTTGAAGTCGACAATGGAGTCTGGTTAACTCGAGCTTGGAAGTCACTGGTAACTTCGGTGGATTCCCTTCCCAGAGTAGTAGTTGAAATTGATGGATTAACAGCAACTACTGCACGAGGTGATTCATTTTCCCTTCCTAAGGCAGGGGAAGTAGGTTCAAAGCCTACTGATGGTGAATTCTGATTAGTAGAGAAAACCAAATATTGTGGACGGCCTTGAGATTCTGATCTAACCCATCCTCTTCTAGCAATGTGATGTGCTCTTCCCCTGGCAGCAGCAGTGGCTAAGTGCTGGATAATACGCTCTTCAAGTTCAGCATCACTTCCACCAACAGGCAACTGCAATGAAAAGTTCATAAAGAAACAATCATTATGTAAAAGGACAAGGAAATAACCAATGTTTTTTTATATGTCAAATAAATCACAGGCAAAGGATCAAAAGCCATTATACAGGCGCATACATGTTGCAACTCAAAATCACCAAGTGCCGGATGATGAAAAATAGCAGCAGTGCGTGCATGGTTAAGTCTTATGCTCCTTTCCCGCTCTACGCCCTCTAATAGCTCTTGGCTGTCATGACCAAGAGTGATCAGATTTAATTTTCTACCACTGATCTGAGGATATTCTACGAGTTTAATTTGACTAATACCTGGTTGGATCTTTCAAACCAATAGTCTGCCAACACATTGGACACTGAGAGCTTCTCTGGCACCTAATTATGCAGTTGGAGGACAAACAAATTTAAGATAAATAAATAAATAAATTGAAATAACCAATATTGTTTGAGGTAAAGGAAAGAATACTGTACATAAAATGAGCATGAAGAATCAATATGCAACAAAGCAAACTCAAACAGGAAAACACACTCATTAACAAGTATATGCACTTTGTGATCTCATTACTGTAAAAAACAAAGACTAAAATGGGTTTAGATTTGTATTACCACTAAAAATGCAAAGTTGTATTCCTAAGATGTGTCTTCAAATGAAAAATACATAGTTAAATGACAACAAGTTCAGAAATCCACAAGAACAATAATAGCAAAGAGAGCGGCAGGGGAAGTACCATTCGAGAATGCACTGTAGATGGAACTCGTGCTTGCAATTAGTAACCTGAAGAACAAAGAGATATATGAGACATCTATCAAGCTATACAGACAAAGCAGTATTATCATCGAGAATACATATGTACACCATGAATACCACGCACCGTGGAAGGGTCACTGTCGCAAAAAGCTTCTAGACATATGCTGCAAGCATCATCACAAGCATCCTGGATGCCTCCTTCCACAAAAGCCGCGGCTGATGACAGGTGGCTTTCCATCTTTGCAGTCTGATCCATCGGCAACACTGAGTCAACACCTCGTTCAATAAGGGGTAGGAATAAGCTCAGAATCGAATGGCAATCTTATTACGGACGACGACGACGACGATAAATCCCTGAGAAAGAACCATCACCAAAGTATTAAAAAGCTCCCCTACGAATACATGTATCGCATAAATTGCAACCAAAAGTACGGATATCATCATTATAGCAGCAATCAAATGAGAGGGCATCTCCAAATCAACAAGTCCGCTAAAATTACATTAAAAATGACACTTGTAAACAAGAACTCCGATCGACCCCATCGTCATTATCGGCGAAAACTTAGCAACTTAGGGCCAAACCAAAGGCGGATCCTAACCAACAAGACTCCGATCATAGAAAATGAAGTGGACAAACAATCGTCAAGCTACCACCGGTGAAACACCTCGAGATCGGAGCTGAGTAGGGATCGAATGACCGCAACGGAAATCCACCTGCCGATTACGCAAGCCGACGATGATTCGAGGGATACCGATCAAGAAACCCTAGAGAGAGATGAGAGTAGGAACCGCGCATCGCGTTGAACGGTGGGAGTGGCCCTCTCGCGTCCTCTTTCCATTGTTTATGCCAAGTATGGAAAGAGACATGGGGATTGGATTACTAATTGGATCGCTTGTGTCGAGACTCACTCCTCTTACGTGCACTGTACCCACGAATGGACGAGGCTTATAACGCCAGAAGTGATGACTCTTATTCGGGTCAATTGTGGGCTTAGTTTGGTCGCGTAGGAAGAACGGGACGGAGGCACTAACTATCTTTTGACCGGCGGGCAGGGAAGGTAGGGACTAAACCCAATTTAAAAAACCTTTTTTATAAAAAAATACTTCGACCGTAATTAGTTGTCATATTGGAGCTCCATATCAACAAATGGGCATTAGACTCATGCTAATTGCGACATATGCTTTAATATTAACAACATTTTAACGGATTTATTTCTTCGTTTTCAGTTTTAATATATATTTAAAACCTTTTACATTCTTAATTCTTTTATTTTGTCACTATTCGTCATCCATATTCGGCTAAAATAATGTCAACAAACTTTAAACATAAAAATTAATAAATATCTATGACTCCGTATAATTATCACATCACAAAAATTCAGTGAAAATATGATGGGATAGATAGGGTACCTCACTTCATTGGTAGTCTTTTATGAACTTCTAATGAACAATTATTTAAAATGATAGTCATTATGATTTGGCAATGGGTGCTAGATGCGGATTCCTAAATTCACTTGGAAAAAGAAAAGATAAGATGACACTCTAAATTAAAGAAATGTAGTAGTCAAAAGGTCAGCCTTAAGCAAGTTCTAGCCCTCCGCCTAGCATTCAGGCTTCCAATTCAAAAATAATCGATTCAAAAGATGGTCGGGCCTTCTAAGCACATCAAAATACTGTATCAAAACGTTCATTACCCATTCAAGTTGAAAAGAAGGCTGGCTGGTCTAAAGGATGATCGGGAACACACTCGATCGAATTTCCGTGATCCAATCTTACTTTGGATACAACTTTGTGTACAGCTTGTCAAGCATGTTGGCTTTACTATTCATCTTCCCGTCCTCCTATATACAATCAGCCAGGTAAAAAAGGTGACTAATCGCATATCTCGATATCCTTAGCTTCACTGAGCATGTCAGGTAACTTTAAAAAATTCGACCAAATTCTTATGACTCAAGATATCACTTCCACTTCAAGTGACCAGAACATCAGCCTCTATATGCAAAGACGACTGGTAGAAATAACTAGTTGGGTCTTTTAAAGGCTCAGTTCCCTACTTTCCAAAAGAAGGCGTCCCTACACATAGTCGGACAATCATAGAATCGTCTGGACCTAAAGAACTTGTTTCTCTATTATTTCACTCATCTCAAGCATCCCACCACATATACTCGGGTGGTCTTAAAGACAGCGTGTTCTTACAGAAAGCAGTGACTCCGTTATACATTGATCCACCACTTGATCAGGTGGTCGGTCGGCTAAACCCTAAATACTGTCAAAAAAATAACAGTTGTCTATCAAAGAATATTCCTTTATGATAAAATAGGTCTTCCATGGAACCTTCCTCAAAGGTGATTATGATTTCTCTCAGTCGACATATTTTGGTGGCAAAAGGTGACTATGCTCGCCTCCAGTGCCCCTGCAAACTCGTTTTAGAGCCAACACGGAGCAGGTAAATCACAGATGACTACTAGCCTTTGAAATAGTAATTGGCGGATGAGAGAGGTATTTACCTTGGCTATGTTAAGATTCGAATCTCATACCTTATGGTGGCAGCACCTCATGTGCTAGCCACTAGACCGTCCCAAGGGGACTCAGTCGACACATTATGACAGCAAATTCTGTCAACCACCTTATTAACGATGTCAATTACAAAAAGAGAGTACACGGATAATCGAAGATTCCTCGGACCACAGCTACACACCCTCCAGAGTGTATATATTCCGTTACTCGATAATTTTTGACATCCAACATTCTCTGTCATCTCATAATTTCAGAGGTGAAATATATACAATGGGTTCTCTCCGATAGGAGGTACGCATACTTCATCTACTTTACTACACAACCACTCTTTTTTACTATTCTACTTTTTGCTCGGGCCAGGAACTGACTTGAGCGTAATAGGGTCTTCATCAGGAAACCCCTCCCTGGTATTTGGCGCTGGCGTGATCTATTGGCTCGTTTGAGTGTGTGTAGGGAGCTTAGCGTACTAACCCATAGTCTTCGATTCACTCCGGAAGCCTTTGCTCGGTCAATGTTACAGCCGCTTATCAAGCGCACCATCTTCCGCTTTCAAACAGGATCATGATTAAAAATTAAAAACATATGAAAGATGCGGAGAAACTTGTTATCGCGTTGACAAAGACCTTGCAAATTACTTATAATTTCTTAAATCAATCATTTAAATTACAACAACCAACAATCAATCATTTAAAACACTCTCAAATCTAAATTAGTTATTATTTCTATTATTCAGTGTATCATTTATAAGCACATGAAATGAGCAAATCACATAGTCATCTCCATAATCCAAAATAGGCCTATTCATTAAAAACACACACACACAGTTAAAAATATTTGGCGAATTAATTTAATCGTGAGGATTTGTTACATGCGATCCGTTTGAAGGTCGTGAAAGCAAAGTATAGTGCAATCGACCTACGTAGGTCTCTCCGTCCTTGATGGCGAACGCGAGACTGACGTACCTGGGGTCGTGGCCGGAGAAGGGTGTTAAAAGAAGAATAGAAAGAAGATAAAATAGGAGAGTAATAATTAATCTTATTGTTTGTTGATATTTGCCCTCAAGACAATACAATATATAGGAATAAAACAAGTACTCGGTCAATTAACCAATTAATAAATAACAGAATAATTCTATAAATTATTCTGAGAATTATTCTAATCATTATAACAGAATTATTAGAATAATCCTAAAACTAATTTGATTTGATTTAATGATTTGATCCGGTCAATTTTGGTAATTCTCTTTTATCTCTTTTACCCCCCGCGCGACAAACTTAACGGGAGATCTTTGACGTTGAGTTTGCTTGCTAACTTGTTGAAACGTTGTCTGGATAATGACTTAGTAAAGATATCAGCAATTTGATCCTCAGCAGAGATATAAGAGACGGATAATTGTTGAGTTGTCACACGTTCACGAACAAAATGAAAATCAATCTCCACATGTTTTGTACGAGCATGAAAGATTGGATTTGCTGTGAGATATGTTGCTCCAATATTGTCGCACCAAATTTTTGGTGCAATATTTGATGAAAGATGAAGTTCAGAGAGAAGTGATTGAAGCCAAATAATTTCAGACGTTGTATTTGCTATAGCTTTATATTCTGCCTCAGTACTTGAACGAGATACCGTAGGTTGCTTCTTCGAATTCCATGAGATAAGATTTCGTCCAAGAAATATTGCATATCCACTAGTAGAGCGACTATCTGGAGAACTTGCCCAATCCGCATCACTATAGGCATGTAAATCTCGAGACGATTGACGATATAAAAGAAGACCATGTAGAATAGTATCTTTGAGATAGCGAAGTATTCTTTTTACATTATCCCAATTTTGTTCAGTTGGAGCATGCATGAATTGACAAGCACGATTTACTGCAAAAGTAATATCAGGGCGTGTGATAGTGACATATTGTAAGGCTCCAACAATGCTTCGATAAATCTGTGGATCAGACAGAGCAGGAGAGGATGCAGATGGAGAGTTGTTTATAGCAATTGGTGTAGAGACCGGACGTGCTCCATCCATTTTGGCTCTTTGAAGAAGTCCAGTAATGTATTTGCTCTGAGAGAGAAGATAGTCATCCTCATGTGGAATAAGCTCAATACCAATAAAAAAACGAGCAATGCCCAAATCTCGGGTAGGAAATTCTTGATTGAGAAGACTTAATAAAGCTATGATGCCCTTGTGATCATTACCTGTTATCAGGATGTCATCCACATAAATAAGAAAAAATATCATAGATCCATATTATATTTGTGAAATAGAGACGAGTCAGTCTTTGATCCAGAAAATCCTTGAGATTGTAACCAATTGGATAGTCGATGAAACCATGCACGAGGAGCTTGTCGAAGACCATATAAAGATTTCTTAAGTTGGCAAACATGAGATGGAAATTGTGGATGAATGAACTCAGGTGGTTGCTCCATAAATACAGTTTCCTCAAGATGACCATGGAGAAACACATTTGAGATGTCCAATTGGCGTACAGGCCAATTGGAACTAACAGCTATCGATAATAATAGTCTGACAGATGTAATTTTGATGACTGGACTAAAAGTGTCATTGAAGTCAATACCTGGTTGTTGACTGAAACCTTTGGCTACAAGTTGAGCTTTGTATCGTTCAAGAGAGCCATCAGCTTGATACTTAAGACGGAATATCCATTTAGAGCCCACAACATTCATTGAGGAAGTGCGTGGAACTAGACTCCATGTTCCATTGCGAAGAAGTGCATCAAATTATGTAGCCATTGCACTACGCCAATTTGGATCCTTGTTTGCTTGCGTAAAACAAGTTGGTTCAATAGATTTTGAAGAAACCACTAGAGCCCGTGGAAGAGGATATCGAGTCGCATTTGGTGGGCAACGTTCATAAATGTCACTAATGGGAAGCATGCGACGAGGAGCATTATCATCTGAATCACTTGTTGATGGTGATGAGGAAGTAGGCTGACATGGTGATGTAGATGACGGACTTGTATTATCCGAGGATTCAGAACTAGAGAGCATATTATCTTCGACCGGCGAGACTTCCAAGATTGGAGCAGCATCCTGAGGTGATTCTGATGGTATAGGGGAGTTATTAGAGAACGGAGCAGGACCTAGGATGCCATCATTTCTGACAATATTAGGTGTTATTAAGAAGGTGCCACCTGTATCTGGAGGAGAGATCGAAAAAGATACTAAAAAAAGGAATAGAGTCTCATCAAAAGCAACATGTCGTGAAATATAAATTCGACCTGTTGGTATATGTAAGCAACGATAACCATGGTGCAAATTGCTGTAACCAAGGAAAACACATTGTAGTGAACGAGAGTCAAGTTTGTGTTTAGAGTAGGGGTGTAACCATAGATAACATGCGCAACCAAAAATTCGAAGGAAAGTGTAATTAGGAGTTTGATTATAAAGTGTTTCAAAAGGACATTTATGATTGAGCAATGGAGTAGGGAGTCGATTTATGAGATATACAGCAGTGGTAACAGCTTCATCCCAAAATTTACATAGAACTGATGCATGATGAAGAAGAGCTAAGGCAGTTTCGACTATGTGTCTATGTTTTCTCTCAGTAGAGCCATTTTGTTCCGGAGTGTGAGGACAAGAGACTCGATGAACAATTCCACAAGAGACAAGATGACGATGGAGAGCTGATATTCACCTCCCCAATCAGAATGAAAAGAAAGTATTTTACGATTAAAATATCGTTCAACTTGATTTTGAAATTTACAGAATATATCCAATAAATCATATTTTCTTTTCATAGGATAGAGTCAAGTATATTTACTAAAATGATCAATAAAGGTAACATAATATTGGAAACCTTGGTTAGATAAAACAGGTGCAGGGCCCCAAACATCAGAATGAATTAATTCAAGTGGGAAATTAGAAACATAATCGGATGAATAGAAAGGTAGCTTATGACTTTTATATTCCATGCAGGCCCTACATGAATGAGATGGAGATGAGGTAATGGAAGTGGGTAAACCATACCTATTGATGATTGACTGGACAATATGAAGAGAAGGATGACCAAGTCGAGCATACCAAACTGGTTTATTTGTGTGTTCACCAACAAAAGCTTTGATTCAAGAACTTTGAAGATAGTAGAGGCCATTTTTGATTCTCCCATGAAACACAATAGCATTTGTTCCTTTATCTTTTATAAGATAATGATTATAATGAAACTCAAAAATGACATTGTTATCAAGACAAAACTGACGGGTAGAAAGTAAATTTTTAGTGATAGATGGAACATGAAAGATATTGCGCATGTGAAAAGTTCGATTAGATAAATGAATATATGTGTTTCCAAGATTAGCAATTTACAAACCTGAGTCATCGCCTACTTGAACCGTATCTGGGCCATAATATGACATTCCGTCTGTAAGGATATTATAATCCGATGTGACATGATGAGTTGCTCCAGTGTCAATATACCAATCAGTAGATGAAAACTCTGGGGTTTTACCGCAAGTAGGCACAGATGAGAGAGTTTTAGGATATGCTTGTGAAATAGACGGTTGTCTTGAGACTGTAGAACCACCAATGAAATTTGAGGCAAATCTTTGAGGGCATAGATTTCCAGGATGACCAATGATGTGACAAATTTGACATTTTACCCGAGAGTAATCAAATCTTTTAGGGCATAAATTTCTAGTATGGCCAATGATGCGACAAATTTGACATCAGACTGAATTTTGTTTTTGGCCTCCTTGATAGTGTTGAGTATTTGACATCTAAAGTGAAATAACTTATCTTGTAGAGAGACTGGATCGCCGGAAAGGGGGCCTTTCGCCTGGAGAAACTCCCCTTGAAGGAAATAGAAGCCTTGGCTGGAGCAACCACTTGTTGTCGACGTCGAGGTTTGGTCGGCGTTCGGTGGACAGCGGCGGTAGCACAAAAGGAGAAGCCCTTTTGTTGTCTTGTCTTGCGGTTTCAAAAGAAAAACTCCTCTTTTGTCTTGGGCGGCGACAGAAAAAGGAAGGGAAGAGGATTTGTGAGGGAGAATTAAGAGAAAGAAAAGGAACGAAGGATCATGGCTCTGATACCATGTTAAAAGAAGAATAGAAAGAAGATAAAATAGGAGAGTAATAATTAATCTTATTGTTTTGTTGATATTTGCCCTCAAGACAATACAATATATAGGAATTAAACAAGTACTCGGTCAATTAACCAATTAATAAATAACAGAATAATTCTATAAATTATTCTGAGAATTATTCTAATAATTATAACAGAATTATTAGAATAATCCTAAAACTAATTTGATTTGATTTAATGATTTGATCCGGTCAATTCTGATAATTCTCTTTTATCTCTTTTAAAGGGGTGGTTGAGGCATGGCGTGGCCAAGACGTCGACGGCGGCAAGGATGTAGTTTAGGTCATCGACAACAGACAATAGTAGCACCGTGCGTGTGGAAGACGCACATATGTCCAGCCCATCCAAAGCAATCCGACGCCAGAGAGCGTCAACAAAATATTATTGGGCAGAAACCTCTCCTCGTCTTTGTTAATCCTCGACCCAAAATATGAGTTGAATCCCTTCTTCGGTGACTCCTCGATGGTCAAACTAACGACAAAGACGTAATGTTGCTTCACTCTTGTTATCTTCCGTTGGACTTAGATTCCGTCTTTCGAACAGGATGAACAATTATATAGAGACGGGTTGGACTTGGACCGGCTAGTTGCATGCCTAGACAGAGTATGTCTGCTATTTCTGTTCGTGCATACCTGTCTCGGATTAGTTTGTTTCTTTTGCTGTATCTTGCTCGGAAGAAAAAAATGGTTTGTTGCGTGTTATTCCTGGGTAGCTTCTGGAGTATGCAAACTGATCGTCGAGGCTAGTGTTCGACACTATTTTCGTAAACGATATTGCTCCGCTACGGTGCTTAACGGATTGTTGCAATTCGTTCCCAAGATACAACGACGACGAACGTCTCGGAATCGTAGCACTCCGACTTCCGAGACCAGCGATCCTTCTAGTAGACTTCTTGGACTCTTGAATGCATAAGATGAGATGAATGTTTGAGGAAGAGAAGAGAGGATTGAGTGAATATTCCATCATCTGGAGGGTTCTATTTATACTGAAAGAGCCTAACACGTCAACCGAGTGCCACGTGGCGGGTGGCGGGCTCACAGGTGCGAGCACCTACTCGCCCTGGGCTAAGGGAGCACCTGTCCTTTTATTTTTTGTGTTAACACATCTTCATTAATAAGTAGAGAATACACATCGAGAATTTTCGATGTGGGACTATTCTCCCATGCACTTTATTAATGAATAATAAATATTATTTTGGGCCGACTTTAAACATTAATTTCTCATTCACCCTTAATCGGTTTTGAGCAAATTAATAGTCTAAATCTATCTACGCGAATCGTAGATTTCAATTTTGAAGTCAATTACGACTTTCAACAATTGATGGCTTCCTTCCTCAAAATCATTTTGGTCCATTTAAGGCCCCAATATCCAACAATCCCCCACATGAATGGAAATTAATGCAATGCGTGTATGCATGCTGACACTTTAAGGGAGTCCAATCGATAAGTCACTGCATCGGGAGAGGTAGCTTGTGGCTTTGAACCTTCCGTAGTGAAATGCTATCGAGTATACTAGGCTGCGCAGTGAACGTGATGTCTTGAACTGCTCAGCTGTTGGTGTATACTTAGACAATAACACCCACACATAGATCTATCTCACCTACTTTAGGTTCTCATGGTTGGTTCCGTTTCGGCCATGGATACCATCTTAGATTCATGAGTATTTCATTGAAGCGACATGTCTTCACACTCACATAGGTGACACTTCTATCAAGAGTATCCTACCATACTCCACCTTATCAGGTATAGAAGTCACTAAAAGCATAATCTTAACCTCACTACATGAGGTAGGACAGCACAAATTCATCCTAGGATTGGGATAGAGATAAACTATCGAATGTGCTGGACCACAACTTCTGTAACTTCGTTGTCCCATTGAATCAAGATCTTGGGATCTCCAGTCAACAAGGTTGGGTTACTGCTACAGTCGTTTTCAGTTGTAGATTTTTAATCTCATTCCTCTTGATGAGCAGTATACTTGATCTCGACTCAACCCCTTCGTTAGAGGATCTGCCAAATTATCTTTGGACTTAACATAGTCGATTGCAATCACTCCATTCGAGATCAACTGCCTAATGGTATTATGTCTACAACGTATATGTCGTGACTTCCCATTATACATATTACTCTGTGCCCTTCCAATCGCCGATTGACTATCACAGTGGATTAGTACGGCAGGCACAGATTTCATTCAGCTCGGAATATTTTTCAAGAAATTCCGCAGCCATTCAGCTTCCTCAGCTGCTTTGTCTAGTGCTATAAACTCGGATTCCATAGTTGACCGAGCAATGCAAGTCTGCTTAGTGGATTTCCAAGATACTGCTCCCCCACCGATCGTTAATACATATTCACTAGTGGATTTGGAGTCTTTTGTATCTGATATCCAATTAGCATCACAATATCCTTCCAACACAGCGGGATATTTTCCATAATGTAATCCATAGTTCATAGTATATTTCAAATATCTGAGAACTCGCATCAATGCTTTCCAATGGGTGTCGTTTGGATTACTCGTAAAACAACTCAGTTTGTTGACCGTACAGGCAATATCTGGATGTGTGCAGTTTGTGAGATACATCAAACTGCCTATTATCCGAGAATATTCCAACTGCGATATGGTCTCACCATGGTTTTCGCTAAGTGTTGACTTAGATCCATAGGTATTTTCACTGTAGAGAGATCGTACGCATTGAATTTTTTCAATACAGATTCTACATAATGGGATTGTGTTAAAACTATCCCTTCTGATGTCCTGAGAATTTTAATTCCCAATATAACATCTGCTTGACCCATATCTTTCATATCAAAATTTATGGTCAACATTTTCTTTGCAGTCATGATTACATCATGATTACTGCCCATTATTAGCATGTCGTCTACGTATAGACAGACAATTACATAGCCTTCAGGTGTGTTTTTGACATAAATGCATTTGTCACATTCATTTATTCTGAATTTGTTTGACAGCATTACTTTGTCAAATTTTTCGTGCCATTGTTTAGGCGTTTGCTTAAGTCCGTACAACGACTTAACAAGTCGACACACCTTTTTCTCATTTCCAGGAGCCATGAACCCTTCGGGTTGCTCCATATAAATTTCTTCTTCCAACTCACTATTTAAGAACGCAGTCTTAACATCCATTTGATGTATTTCAAGGTCATACAGTGCTGCAATGGCTATTAGCACTCGTATGGACATAATCCTTGTCACCGGTGAGTATGTATCGAAGTAATTAAGGCCTTCCTCTTGCTTGTACCCCTTGGCTACAGGTCTGGCCTTATACTTGTCAATTGATCCATCAGCTTTATATTTACGTTTTAGTATCCACTTACAACCTAATGGTTTATTACCAGAAGGAAGGTCTACTAATTCCCAAGTATGATTATTCATGATAGACTCAATTTCACTATTGACAGCTTCTTTCCACATTGGAGCATCGGGTCTAGAGAGAGCTTCACTTAATGTTCTTGGTTCCATTTCTGACATGAAAGTCATGAAATCTGGCCCGAACGATTTCTCAACTCTAGCCCGTTTGCTACGACGTGACTCTTCACTTTGATCGTCAATAGTCCTTTTATAACAGCTAAGTTCGGTAACGTCATTTTTGTTTGAACTTCCGTTGTTATCACTTTCAACGTTTCCCTTTTTATCTGGGAATACGTTTTCAAAGAATATCGCATTCCGAGATTCTATGGTTGTTCCCACATGTATATCAGGAATGTCTGATTTGTGAACTTGGAAATGATATGCACTACTATTATGGGCATATCCGACAAATACCGCATCGAACGTTTTAGGTCCGATCTTTACTTGCTTTGGTTTAGATACTTCGACCTTTGCCAAGCATCCCCACACTTTCAGGTATTTGTACGATGGCTCGCGGCCTTTCCATAGTTCATATGGAGTTTTATCATTTTTCTTATGAGGGATTCTGTTGAGAATGTGATTTGCCGATAATATTGCTTCCCCCCACAAGTTTTGAGGTAAGCCTGAATTTATTAACAAGACATTCATTATTTCTTTTAGTGTCCGATTTTTACGTTCGGCAACACCGTTTGATTGAGGTGAGTAAGGCGCCGTTGTTTGATGGATAATGCCAGATTCTGTACAAAATTCATCAAACGGTGCATCATATTCTCTACCTCTATCGCTTCGAATTATTTTAATTTGTTTGTCAAGTTGGTTTTCAACTTCTGTTTTTATAAGTTCTGAACGCCTCTAGGGCTTCGTCTTTACTTCTTAAAAGAAAGACATAACAGAACTTTGTGCAGTCATCGATAAAAGTAATAAAATATTTTTTACCTCCTCTAGTTTGCACAAATTTCAAGTCACATAGATCACTATGTATCAACTCTAGAGGAGTTGTTGTCCTTTCCACCGAATGAAAAGGTAGTTTCGTCATTTTCACTTCCACGCACACTTCACATTTGTGTGTTTTGTCAACATTGACGTTTGGTAATAATTTTAATTTGATGAGACGTTTGAGAGTATTATTATGCACATGTCCGAGTCGATCATGCCATAAATTAAAACACTCAACAACATAGCTGGAAGCATTTATTTTATTACCATCAAAATTTCAGAGTACAGGCATTACAACCATTTTGAATAGACCCTTTTCTAGGTACCCTTTCCTACGAAGACACCATTCTTCGTAAGTACAAAGTTGTCTGACTGGAACACTAGCCTAAATCTGGCCTTGACCAATGCCGCTCCAGAAACTAGGTTCTTACTGATGTTGGAAACATGGAGTACATCAATGAGTGTTAACTCCTTTCTGGACGTCATCTTCAGAACAACCTTTCCGAGTCCAACAATTGGCGACGTCGAGAAGTTACCCATATAGAGCTTCCTGCCATTTATCGGAGTATACTTGGAGAACATCGCCTTATCGGAACAGATATGACGAGTTGCTCCAGTATCAATGAACCACTGCTTCGGGTTGGTATCCACCAAGTTGGTTTCAAATACAACCGCAGTGAGATCCAAGTCCTCAAGAGAGGTTGCGACATGATTCGCAGCATCCTTTGGCCCCTTGGTTGGCTTCTTTGGGCGTCTGCAGTCCTTGGACAGGTGTCCTGCCTTTCCACAGTTGTAGCAGGAGCCTTTGAACTTCTTTGCTTGAGCCTTTTTTTTGAACTGCTTCGGCTTTTTAGCGTTCGGCTCGACCAGGTTGGACATTTTGTCTATAGTCCGCTTGGTTTCTCTGGAGTCGGATAACTTTCGATTATCCTCCTCTATTCGTAGCCTCAGGATCAGGTCTTGCAGCCCCATCTCCTTTTGCTTGTGCTTTAGGTAATTCTTGAAATCCTTCCATGACGGAGGGAGCTTCTCTATTACCGCAGCAACTGCGAATGTCTCGTTCAGCTTCATGCCTTCGGCGTCCAGATCATGCTGTATTAATTGCATATCTTGGACTTGAGATGAGACGCTTTTTGAGCCACCATCTTGAAATCCAGAAATCGACCGACGATGAATTTCTTCAATCCAGCATTTTCGGTCTTGTATTTCTTCTCAAGGGATTCCCACAAAGATTTCGCCGTCTCCAGAGAACAATATACGTTATATAACGTGTTGTCTAAGGCGTTGAGTATATAATTGCGGCACAGAAAATCTCCGTGAGACCATGCATCGCTAGCAGCCTTACTACCTTCCGTAGCGGTTGACGTGTCTTCGTGCAAAAACCGTACAAGGTTTAGCGTTGTTAGATAAAACAGCATCTTCTGCTGCCATCTTTTGAAGTCGGTTCCGGTGAATTTCTCCGGCTTTTCTCCGTGCGGAATGGTTGTCGGAACGACGGTCGGAACAGCCGTCGGTAGCCATATCAGTTTGCACGAAATATCGTTTACGACTGTTATTCTCGGGTAGCTTCTGGAGTATGCAAACTGATCATCGAGGCTAGTGTTCGACACTATTTTCGTAAACAATATTGCTCCGCTACGGTGCTTAACGGATTGTTGCAATTTGTTCCCAAGATACAACGACGACGAACGTCTCGGAATCGTAGCACTCCGACTTCCGAGACCAGCGATCCTTCTAGTAGACTTCTTGGACTCTTGAATGCACAAGATGAGATGAATGCTTGAGGAAGAGAAGAGAGGATTGAGTGAATATTCCATCATCTGGAGGGTTCTATTTATACTGAAAGAAGAGGTTGATTGTCCTTTGGGTGAGTGGATGTGTTCCTTAGGCTGGATCGATCTAGAGCATCCATTCTGAAGGGTTGTAACCCTTCACCAAGTCCACTTCAATCTCATCCATCAGATCTGAGGAGTTGTGACCCTCAGATCCCGCCTATTGTCATCGGCCATCGGATCTGGATCCATTGATTCGATGCTTCAGATCAAGTCTCATCCCAAGCCGTCAGATCGTTACTCTTTGCGATCCAACGCTCTAGTGCGCCTACAAAGCGCCCATTGCGCACGTGGCGGGCTCACAGGTGCGAGCACCTGCTCGCCCTGGGCTAAGGGAGCACCTGTCCTTTTATTTTTTGTGTTAACTCCATTAACACATCTTCATTAATAAGTAGAGAATACACATCGAGAATTTCCGATGTGGGACTATTCTCCTATGCACTTTATTAATGAATAATAAATGTTATTTTGGGCCGACTTTAAACATTAATTTCTCATTCACCCTTAATCGATTTTGAGCAAATTAATAGTCTAAATCTATCTACGCGAATCGTAGATTTCAATTTTGAAGTCAATTACGACTTTCAACAATTGATGGCTTCCTGCCTCAAAATCATTTTGGTCCATTTAAGGCCCCAATATCCAACATTGCGTTCACGCCGTTTGTGCGGATTCTGCTGCACCACTCCGTTCAAGCAATTTGTACTGTCGTATTCACCGACATAGGAAACGTGTGGCTCGCTCTAGTCAGAAAGGCCTCAATTCCTGGGCGAGCGAGAGATTGATAACACCATGCTGACGAAAGAACAATGGACGGTATCGGCTCCCTTCTCATAAAGTTGGATTAGCTTTTATGCTCAGTTTATCTGTGCGAGTAGTGGACTGAAGGAGGAGTGGACAATGATGAAATAAATAAATTTAGGAGCATGGGAAGAGAATAGAACTTGTTTGGATTTTTCAAGTGTCACCCTTACGGTTTCCCAATGAAAAAAATTAATTTAATTTAATATTATACTTATCTTAGTAAAAAAAATTAAGAAAAGTATATTTTTTAACATTGTCAGCCTAAAATATTTATAGAAGGTTATTTGATCGTAGTGTTGTCAATTCTAAGCTATGGGACTAAAAAGAATTATATTTTTTATATAAAACAATCAGATAATGATGAGAAAAACTCATAATAATATGCTGCAGCTGAGTTTCGAACTCTAGATCACAGATTATTGCGCTTGTGGAATTACTAATAAACCTTGGAATTATTTTTAGTGTGAATAAAAAAAAAATATTAACGTAAATTCATTTTAGGCTTCACCAAAATTAGTTAGTAAAGAGGGGAGATTTTTAATAAAATAGTAAGATGATGTAATTTATGATTGAAAAGGGGTATGTATCATTTTTTTTTCTATTTGATAAATTTTAACTCTAAAATCATCCGCTGATGAATTGTGTTTCTCTTTTCTCTTAAAATTTTGATAATGTAAATAATAGAAACTTTTTCACTCCAAAAACTTTTCCTTAATTTCCTTTACACTCTTCAAAGTAAATATTACATAAATTCATGAAATTAATATCATGTGCCAAGACGTAGCACTACTGAGGGCACATGGTTTCGTGACCGAGAGATTTAGGGTTCAATCCTCGAGGTGTCGTTACCTAAGGTTAGTATCTTAGCCATGGTCGCATCTCCTCTGATATTCAAGTTAATCGTGAATAAAAATTTGATTAAATAGAATAAATTCAACTAATCGAATTTTAAAATTTGAAATTTTAATTTTTTTTCCTAAAAAAATCGATTAATACAGTTCACGTTCGATTTAAAATTTTCTTATTTGATTAAATCAAATAAACTAAACCGTTCGATCAAACTGAATTTTTAGACTTTATTTTTTATTTAGACCTTATTTCTTTATATTTTCAGACCAAGACCAAATTTTATTAAACAAAATTGATTTTTTAGATCTTAATGAGACAAATATCGGTTCGGTTAGTTCAATTATCTTTAAAAATTAGATCCGTTCGGTTAGTTAAAAAAATTAATTTAATTTTATTCGATTCGATTTGATCGAATACTCATCTCTAATCACCAGTAAGAGAGGAAGAAAAAAAGAGTTTAGTGAGAAAAAAAGTCACCTCCGCTTACAAGAATAAGAAAATCATCGTGTCTATGATTTACCCCTTATGGTACTTATATAATCATTAGGAAAGCTTCTCCACGTCAAATGCTCCATGCTCCCTCACTTCTTCTCGTATAAGTCAATGAAAAAACTATCTCTGATAACCATTAGTTACTTCCTCATTCATTGATTACCATATATTGAGAGGAAGGCATCGAAGAGATCAAATCCGACATCTACTAGCTATTTCTCCATTTATAGATCGTCGCGTATTAGAAATAAGGCATCTGAAAGACCAAATCTAATATCCACTACTCCTTTACCCAATCAAAATATGTCACATATGTCTAACTAGATGCTTCAAAGTTTGGTAGTTGGTGGAAATTGGTTATGGTACTTGGTGGCAATTGATCTTGGTGCTCGATGGAAATTGGTTCTACTACTCGTTTGAAGTTGTTCCTTGTGCTCAGTAGGAGCTATTCTAGTGATCAATAGGAGCTGATTCTGGTGTTTAATGGAAGTGAATTGTGGTGTTTCGTGAAAGTTATTCCTTGTGCTCAGTAGGAGCTAATCTTGGTGTTTAGTGGAAACTGTCAAATCAGGCATTAAGATTGGGTACTCGGAAAACGATCTGGATACTATAAAATATCCCTCGTTTAAGTCGGATTGGGAAGTGGAATCGTACGAAGTTCGATTAAGTATGAAATTTTTTATTTTCCTACCTTTGCAATATCTCTTCCGTTTTGATTATGCTGACTACTTACTTTCGATGGTCGAAAAATAACTTGGATACCTTCAGATAGATAGAGATTAGACTAACATTTTTAATAATTATGTCTGATATGGTAATAAAGATGGCTCCCCTAAAAAGCAGATCAAAGTAGGGAGGATCAACTAATGTGGAGGTCAAAGTCAAGTAGTCAAAGTCACATGGTCAGACGGACCTTGAACTGCTGACCAATCTAGGTTGGCCGAGTGGGCTTCACATCGCCGGTCGGACAATAAGGGCCAACCGGAACAGGCGTCCTTCGTAACTTGCATACGAGGTTTGAATAGGGGTGTAATCGAGCTGAGCCGAGCCGAACTCTTAGATGTTTGAGTTTGACTCGTTTATAATCGAGCCGAGCTCGAGCTTTATTTAACGAATATATTTATGGCTCACGAGCTTATTCGAGTTTTTATCGTGTCTAAAAGAGGTTAATAAATATAAATAATAAATTTAAATATTTATTAAAAACTAAATTATATATATTTTAAAAATTATAATATTCTTGTTAAAACTTATAATTTTATTCTAATAAATAAATTTAATATATTTATCTATGTGTAAAATTTATAAATTCAATATCAAAACTATTATTTTTTTTATTTAAAAGTTGATTCATGAGCTTAACGAACATGTTCACGAGCTAACGAGCCGAATATTGTGAAACTTGAGTTTGGTTTGTTTATCTTAACGAGCCTCATTAAACGAGCTCAAACGAGCTTTTATCGAATCGAGCTTCGAATAGCTCAGGAGCGGCTTTGCTCATTTACACTCCTAGGTTTGAAGTTAAGTACTAAGTTACCTGGCCCACCGCCCTATCCGATTAGATCTAAGGGCCGATCGGACATATTGCGTCTCCTCGGGAATGGTCGAGTGAATAACGAGTTGTTGACTGTGTTAGTCCTTAGTCGGCCGACAAGAAGGGGTGAATTGACCTAAAAAAGTAAATAGACCTTTCTCGATCTTTTGAACTAATTCAAACAATTGTATACAAAGAAATAATAAACTAATTAATAAAAAAAAAAGACATAGAAATTTACTTGATTTGTAATCAGAATATTACTAATTCAAGACTATTAAAAACTCACTAAAATTCTCCTTCGGGCGGAGTAGCCTCTTACAACGTTGACAACTCACAATTAAAGTTGTAGAATAGAAAAAAAATAGTATACAAGTGAATGTTTGAACTATTGAGATCAGGACTCTATTTATAGTCTATTGGTCAAATCTGACAGTTTACTGACGTGGCAGCTTCGGGCGCATGGGTGTGGATAAAACTTTATCCGCGTTGCAACTGTGCAAAAAGGATCATTTCATCCTGGTCCAGGCGCCCGGATTGTGCTAAACTCGCTCGTTCGAGGCAGGCGCTCTTGAGATGCCCATGGGGCCGAGCGCCCGAACTAGTCTGGGCGCCCGAACAGTCAACATAGTGTTGATTGTCCGTTTTCTTATTCATTCCGACTCCATTCGCTTGGGTGACTTTGGCCATCCAGAATAGGGCTCATCCGAACTCATTTTGCGACCTTCTCCTTGAGCAAGCTTCTGCTCCAGCTTCTCATCTCTTGGAAATGTCGCGCGCTTCCTTCTCATCTGCCATCATACTCTTTTGTAGCACCTCGTCCCTCAAACGCACTGAGCTCATCGACTCTCTCTCATGCCGTCCTTCTCGCTAACTACGTCTTTCGCTCGACTTTTTGTACTCCTAAGTTCCTGCACACTTAGACACAAGACATCAAACATACATAGGACCCAACTTAATTTATTCGACTACATCAAAATTATATCAGGGTACCTACAATCTCCTCATTTTTTATGTGCATCAACCCAAGTTAGAGTTAGGGTATAAAATATAGTTTTAATAAAATGACAAAAAAAATGTACTTTTGCAAACTACAAAATTACAAACATAACCTCCCTCTAAAATTAAGCTCTCATATCTCATTCTCCCCCTTTGATCACAACAAAATAGGGTCAAGAAAAAAAAATAATGAAACTTTTTCTGAGAATTAAGGAAACAGATTTCAAAGTTAAAAAACTTTTACAAAATATTTTTCAAAAAAAAAAAATCAAAATTTTCAAGATTTAAGAATCACATTTGTAAATTTAATTTAAAATAAGTTTAATATTTTGAAAATTTTTTAAAAAAATTCATGAAAGTCAAAAAAAAAAAATATAGTATATGAATATGCAGAAAAATGTTCACAAAAAATTTATAAGTATTTTAGCACAAAGAAATTATTTTCTATAGAAATATAGTTTTTACAAGTTAATTTTTTTTATTTATTTTTATTTAAATAAATCTCCAAAAAAAATTTATCTATTGAGAAGAATTCACAACTAATAAAAAAAATTAAATAAGTTTTCAAGACTTTTTAATTTTAAAAATAAGGTTTTATGTAAATAATCCATAGAAAATTTAGTATTTATTAAAAATATATAAAAAAATATTTTCAAATAGAAATTCAATGATTCTATCATTATAAAAAATTTGGATAAGAATTTCGAATAAAAAGATTATACGAGAAATATTTTAAATAGACATGATTCTTTTCGATATGGAATATTTAAAAATAGTTTTATTAGCAAAAAAATAAGATTGATTTTTTTATTTATTCAAAATATAATGGTAATTCTTTGAAAAAATAGGTTTTTCAAAATACATAACTAAAAAAATTTAAATTTAAAATTATGATTTTTTAATTAAAAAATCATTAAAAAATTTAATCGAAAAAAAATCTTAAAAAATTAATTCTGAGAGATTTTTCATTGAAGCAATTGAAGAAAAAATTTTAGCAATAAATATTAACAGTAAGTAGGAGTGATCGCAGATCGGATTGGTTTGATTATTAGGGTAAAAAATTATTCGGCCCTACTAGATCAGATAATGCAATATCAGGACCTTACATCCGGCCCTATTTTCGACGGTTCTTATGTATCAGATATTGTTTGTCAGTTATTTGGATATCCGATCCTATATCTAATGAAATATAAAATATTAATATAAATATAATAAAAAAACTATTTTAAAATGATAATAGATATTACTCATTACTCGTTGTAGCAGCTAATCGGCAGTAGCTATTACAACGTGGAGCAGTTTATCGGTAGTAGCTGATACAGGTAGTGGTGATTGTGGATCAGGTTGGTTCAGTTATTGAGGTAAAAAAATAATCCGGTCATATTTGACCAAATAATGCAATATTATGACCATACATCCGACCTTATATCGGGTGGTTTTTTTTTTTCAGTTCGGTTTGGGTCGGTGGTCGGTTTGGCGGATTGACTGCTCACCCCTAACAGTAAGCATACAAACTTAATTTTGCAAGTAAAATTAATATTACTAAATATAAAACATGTATGATTATTTATTTATACTAAGCAAGATTTTGGAATTAAATTTTTTTTTTACCAACAGTATTGATAAGAAATTTCGTTGGAACATATTTTTACGATATTTTTCTAATTTGACCCTTATAATATTTAACCAATTTAGGATTCTATAATTTCTTTATGTATTTTGATTAACACACACAAAATTTCTAAATGTTTCAATTTGATCCTTCAATTTTTCATGTTCGTCCTTTAATTTATCATACATTCTAAAAGACATGTATTTGCTAAAATTATTTTTAATTCTAAAATTTATTTTTTTTCAAATTATTATTTTTGGATTTAAGTTTATACAATGATCTAGTCATGGATTTAATACCGGTATATAATTAGTCAGGAATAGTAAATATAACTCATTTATCAGATCTTCTCTCAAGTTTGTTTCTTTCTCTTCGTTGTAGTTTTCTTTTGAGGAGTCTCCCCCTTCATCTATGCTCTCCTCCTGGTGACTTGCCATCAGTGCAAGTCCAACATACTCCTCCAAATTAGATTCTAATGATGACTCATCCCAAGTCGCCTTTAGGGTTTGTTCTGCTTTGACCTTTCTTGTTGTCCTTCTTCTTCAGCTTTTGGCAGTCCTCTTTGATATACCCCTCTTCATTGCAGTTATAATATCTTATCTTCCTTGCTTGTTTTTTTCATGTACTTGATTAAATTTATTAGATCTAAAGAATTTCTTAAATTTCCTTACCATATATGATGATTCATCATCATCGAGGGAAGTGTTGGCATCTCATTCATCCTTCTTGGCTTTTAAGGCACAATGAGACTCGTGAAGTTCAAAAGCTGTAAATAAATCTTCAAGAATACTTGTCTCGAGGTCCTTAAAGATGTAATAAGCATCTACTAAGGCTAACCACTCTTGAGTTCTCAGAAAGACATTAAGTGCGTACCTTAAAGAGTCACGATTTGTTACCTTTTTTCCGAGATTGTTGAGCTGGATGATCGGATCTTTGATCCTTGCATGAAGTTGGGCTAGTTTTTCACCCTTGTTCATCCGGAGGTTTGCCAGTTGGCATCGGAGGATGTCCCGCTTTGCTAGTTTGGCTTCTGAAGTATCTTAGTGAAACTCTAGGAATTTTTTCCAGAGATCTTTGGCGGAGTCGTAGCTTCCGATCTGGCTGACCTCCTTGGGCGGAAGAACACTAAGAAGATAGAACTCTACTTTTCCATTAGCCACAAAGTCGGTTTGTTCCTTCTTCATCCACTTGTACTCTTCTTTCTCAGTTCCGTGCTGATCTGTAGGTGCTACAAAACTATATTTTATAATTAATAAGATTTCAAAATCGGTCTTGAAGAATACCTCTATGCGCTTTTTCCACGTTGCGAAGTCTCCCTCAAATTTCGACAAGTAGATACTGGATCTGGTCATTTCTTTTGTTTCGGATAACGATTAATCCTTTTAAAGCGAACTTGGCTATGATACCACTTGTTAGTCCTCGGCTGACCGATAAAAGGAGGTGAATTGTCCTGAAAAAACAAATAGCCCTTTCTCAAGCTTTTGAAATAATTCAAACACTTATATAAAAAAAAGATAATAAACTAATTAATAATAAAAAAAGGCACAGAAATTTACTTTGTTTGTAATCAGAATATCGCTAATCCAAGATTATTAAAAGCTCACTATAATTTCCCTTCGGGCCGAGTAGACTTTACAACATTGACAGCTCACAATTAAAGTAGTAGAACAGAAAAAGAATTCGTGTACAAGTGATTGTCTGAACTACTAAAATCAGAGTTTTATTTATAGTCTGTTGGTCGAATATGGTCGCTTGCTAACGTGGCAACTCCGGGCGCCTGGAATGGCTCCGTGAGCTTGGGTGCGGATAAAATTTTTTCCATGTCGCAAGGTGCTGAAAGGATAATTTCATCTTAGTCTGGGCACTCGAACTGTGCTGAACTCGCCCGTTCGAGGCAGGCACCCTAGGGTTGCCCATGGGGTTCAGGCGCCCGGACAGTCAACATAGTGTTAAACGTCCGATTTCTCCTCCGTTCAAGTTCCGTTTGCTTGGGTGATTTCGGCTATCTGAAATATGACTCACCCGAACCCATTTTCCGATTTTCTCCTCGAGCAAGCTTCCGCTCCGGCTTCTTATCCCTCGGAAATGTCACGCTTCCTTCTAGTCTACCAGCATACTCTCTCGCAGCACCTTGTCCCTCGGATGCACTGAGTGTGTCGACTCTCTTCAATGTCATCCTTCTCACTAGCTGAGTATTTCGCTCAATTTCCCGTGTCCTTAAATTCCAGCACACTTAGACACAAGGTATCAAACATGCACATGATCTAACTTAACTCGGTTGACTACATCAAAAATATCTCGAGGTTGTTAGGATGTATACTAAAAGCCTAGCTTTTTGGTATGAACATTTATTTTGAAATGAGAATCACATTGATCAAATCTATGTATTTAGTTAAATGCAGTTGTCCATTTAATTTATATTGTAGACAACATAGTGTGTGGTGTCACACAGAAGATCATGTTATCAATTTTGTGTTTCCGCTGCATAATTAGTTTGTGTTCTTTGTATGGATCCTGAAATACCAACACAAGAGGCTATCGATTTTGTATTTCGATTTTGTGTTTCTATTGTGATCTCTATAGTTAAACATAAGCTTACTGTAAGAAGTTTAAATATTCAATTTTTTTGAAAAGCTTTGTCTAGTAAGTGGTGGATGATCTCATACCCAAGAAGGCCGAGTGTCTCTCTATGTTTAATCTGGAAGCCAATATTTGAAATAGATATTTAATCAACTTCTGTAATATGGTTTAACTTTTGAAGAACACAAGGGTTGAACTTGAAGTAAAAATGTTAAGTTCTGTTTTCAATCCAAGGTTAATTTCTGAAGAACAACTTGGATTAAAAATGTTAAGTTTCGTTTGCAATCCAAGTTTAACTTCTGTAGAGCATGCACATGGGTTGTTAGGAAAAGTTCTGTGTTTG
This sequence comes from Zingiber officinale, assembly GCF_018446385.1. NCBI lineage: Eukaryota > Viridiplantae > Streptophyta > Magnoliopsida > Zingiberales > Zingiberaceae > Zingiber > Zingiber officinale. The sequence goes on from NC_056001.1 coordinate 4,408,524, forward strand.
TACAAATTTTTGTACAGGGGAAACAGAATGGAATTCCGAGTAGCAGGGGTACCTACAGACTGCATTCTGTGAGGCTGAGTGGGTGATCTTCCAGTCGAGTGGCGGCCGACCGACCTATAGTGAGACTCATATACTTGTCATGTCTTACTCTTTTAGAAGTTTGTGCTAGAGAATATTTCATTGGTAAATCATCTTTTAGAAGTTTTCAGCCTGTCAAATCAAAGAGATTTGTGTGCTCGTTTAAGGAAAGTTGTCAGAAACACTTCATGACATATCCTTTCTTAGGAAAACTCTGGAAAATATGCTAATACTTTGATATGCGTGCATAACGCAATAGTGATACTATAAAAGGGTCCTCATCTAACAACAGAGTTATGCGATACTTCGTATTTACACATGTTCTTTATTATAATTTACTTCTACTACTTTCTTCTTCCGAATCGATTAATGACTTGAATGTTAGTAGTTCAACACCAAAAACTTTTTTCTCTAATCCAATATTAACACTCCCTGTAATATAGGATAACGTGAAATTTTTATCCGGTCATCGTCACAACTACATCCCTATCAAATGCTTTTAGACTTTCCGAACTAGCAACGATATATTAATTAACAAATCTGTCAAACACATCATAATCTTTTTTTTGTTTTCAAAAATCAAACTACATCGGTAACATTTATTGATTGTTTAATGAATCATGTTGTCTTCCCAAATCGTCTGAAGCTTCATGTGTATGCTTCCGGGAGTGGACGTAGCATCATTGTGTCCGTGGATAAAGCCCGGTTAGTGCATCGCAAACTATTTAATAAGTAAATGTAGCTTGGAATTCAATCAGCCTTACAAAATTATATCGATTTTAATCTCGTTTTGTTAAGCCACACTACAACACTAATTATGCTCCCATAAATTAACAACAACATTAGATATATATCTTACTATTTATCTTAGGCCGATGATATTCAAAAGTATAACTTTTTTTTTATCTTTTGGCTAAGATTAATATATATTTTTTATCAGTTTAATATTTAATATAAAAAATTAAATTTACTTTAACTTTAAATAAGATCGAGATAACTTCGGCATAATTCTTGCTATTTAATTAAAAAACTAGACCTTTAATAATTAATTTTGATAAAATCTAAAATTAATACATTATAAAAAGTATTTTTTTTTTTATTTTTTTACTAAGATTAGTATCAATTTAATATTTGATATAAAAAATTAAATTAATTTTTTTGTACGTCCGTTAGTAACTTCAACTTTAGATAAGATTGAGATAAGTAGATAACTTCTGCATAATTTTTGCCGGTTGAAAAATTAATTTTTAAAATATTCATCTATTTCTCTTAATTAATAATATTATTGAAAGAAGGATAAGGAATAATAAAAATTATCATGTATAACTTTAATTAAGAAAGTTAGACTCTTATAATATTTATTTATTACTCTTTATTTTGAATCTTAATTTAGGAAAGACGCCAAACAAGTGTTTTCTCTTCCACTTTGCAAAGAAGCATCTATTCAATTTAGCTGGGGCGTCACATATTTTTTCCTTTGTATTTCCATTTTCCCAAAATATTGTCTTGAACAAGGTGTGAAATTAATTAAGGGCCACTTCATCAGTGCGGTGGTCAAATATTATTTAAAGCATTTTCACCAACTATATATTAACTGTTCTAATTATTTTTAAACCTTGCAAGTAGCAAATCAACATGATTCTCTTCTTATTTAGCCACTTGCCAAACAAGATTGGAAAAAAAAAACTAACCTTATTCCTAGCCCTTTCTCTGTCCACCTACTCCTATGAACTTTACTAACACTCATTTCCACCTTTACAACTTGTCATTAGCAAAAATAATAATTAATAATAATAATAGTTTCAATGGGACGACAGTGACACACTCAACTTTTCTTGACTTAAAATATGAACTCATTCAAGTTCCTTCCTAGTTTTGTCCTATGCATGTGAAAGCCTTTCCTTTCTCTAGTCTGCCACAACCTTGCAACCATTATGAAGGACAAAACGAGCAGTGGCCTCTGGATTAGTGGTGCACTCTTTCCAACTAAGCTGTGTTAGTTAAGTAATGTGTTGGCCTTATTATCTCCTTAATCTCCAAATGGAGCGATTCAGTTGGAAATCCCATGCGACAAATTATGTTAACATCAGGTTAATTATTGTCGAGGTCGACTATTTTGTTTAGAATTGTTTGTTCATTAATTCGAGGGATTAGTATGCTTAAAGCCCAACTAAAACCCGATTAAAACCCAAGCAAGTAAGCCAGCATGCATGCATGCATGGATTTATTCATATGCATGATAAGATGTTGTGCTCTTCCTCCTCTCTCTCTCTCTCTCTCTCTCCCTCCCTCTTTTCTCTCCCACTGCCCGCATAAGAAGAGTCATATGTAGTATTTGGAAAGGAGTACGCGAAGCGGAGAGGAGATTGCTTCCCTGCCCTACTCGATAAAAAGGATCGCCTTTATCGCGTCTCCTCCTCCTCGTCCTCTTCCTCCTACACGCCGCTTCTCTCCCACGTTCCTGCATCACTGCCGCCCCTCTTTGTCCTCTCCTCACGATCCCAATCGCTCGCTCAATTCGGCCCGGCGATGCATCGGCTGCTCGTTTGCCTGGTAACCCCCTTCTTCCGGGCTCCGATCGTCGTGTAGTTTGCTGCTTCAATGTTTTTCTGACCTTATTTTTTTTCGTCGTCTCTTCTTTCTGTTCCGGGTTTGATCTTTTTGTCACAGATGGTTTGCCGATTTGTTTCGGAATGTTGGGTTTTTCCCAACATCCTTTTTTTTTGGGTGTTTTGGTTATGTAAGACGATCGGGGTTGTAAGTCGTGCTGTGATTTATCTGCATTGGGCTTCGATCTTTAGTTGCGAGATATATGCATGAGTTGGTCTGATGGTGGTTATTGTCCGAGCAGTAGTTCTTTCTCGTGTTGCGGTTCATCTGTCCTTTTGCATATACGATTCTTTTTTCAACTAAATAGATGCAGTACAAGTGGGTCGGACTTGACTACATAGATTAAACGAGCTATTTTCTCATCATCTCAATAAAAACAGAGGATAGGAGATTTGATCGTACTCTGAAATTCACCTGTTACCATTTGTTTTCCCCTTTTTGGTTATGCATTTGTTTGCACTTGCTTGATTAGGCACGTGCTTCCTGTTTGTGCTAATAATTCCACACCGCTTTTTCATACCATTTTGGATTCTATGACTTGTGAAGGTTTAGTGACAGTTTCTCGCTTTTGTCCACTGTATCTGTCACAGAAATTTGTATAGTAATTTGTTGAGGCTTCAGGTCTCATTTAAGATTGATTTCTTAGAATGCTTAATGGTATGTATTTGTATGCTTATACTAGTTGGTCGTGTTTATGCATTAGAGAGTTGAAACTCTCTACAGAGAAGGCTGATGTTTGGCACGTATTGTAAGAATCCAAGCCCCTCCTGTTGCAATATGGAGGTAGGAGACTATGATGATTTAGACAAGCTTCTTAGGGAGATACCAAATGCTACCACAGGAAATTATAACAATAGTCTTCCGATTCGTAGCACTGCATTGCTTGGGCGTGAAACAAGTTCCGCATCTCAGCTTAAAAATCATTCTTCTTCAAGTAATTTGCGTGACTCATTCAATACTTTTCAGCCTGCAAAAGGCAATTGTAGCAACTCTTTGATCAAGACACCATTCAGTCAAGATAATTCTCATAACTACTATCAAACATTGGGTGTGAGTGTCAATCAAGATACTCTCAGATTGCCAGACGAACAATCCTTGACATTGGCATTCCAAGATATGAGCTTTAAGGATATAACTTCAATCAAGTCAGACAATCTACATTTGGAAGGCAATCAAGTGTCAGTTAATCACTCTTTGCCACTGGATCCAAATTATTCAGCACACTTAAAAAACCTCTTTTCTGGACCTTCATTGACCAACAGTCCAATTCTTGTGCCACATGTTGTGCCCAGGGAAGGGCATTCGTCCAATCTGGTATCGGAAGATTACACTATTTTTCACATAAATTTTGAACCCAATATACACAATAGAGCTTTTGCAGATAATGATCCAATCTCCTTTGAGCGCAATTGTCATCATCCAATGAATGTGTTAGGTGATCACACAGCAGAGTGGCGAGACTTCCCAAATTGCTCTTCTTCCATGTCTGTAAATCCTGGAATCCACTCCTTTTCAATGCCTAATGTTCCTATGCAGGGGCTTGAGTTTCCAGCTTCACAACTCCAGCAGCAATGCCACAGGGACAGGGATTTGTCATGCTCAGATAGTATCCGTCATCAGCAACTAAGTCAATCTAGTATGCAGTGTTACAATGTGGGGTATGATAGAACCTATAGAAGTAATCTTGAGTGTCATCGTCAATGTCAAGATGGACATTCAGAAAGAGGAGCAAACATGGAAACTGGGCTTTTGTCTGGCAATGAGCCACTACCAGGAGTTTACATGCCCATTCCTCTTCAAGCTGGACATGGTAGTTTAGATCCTTGTCAAAATGTTAATATGGTCAATGGAAGAAATAATCAGTTGAATCCTTCTTTACTTAGAAGTGGTAACCTTGGTAGATACCATCTTAATGGATATTCTGGTAAGTGTGACAGCTTTATGCTTCCAAACGGGATGAAAGAACCATCATGTTTTCTATATAGTGATGGCATAAGTTCCAATGGACATGGAGTTCTGGGCAGATTTGGTGAACAAAAATTTCCTGAAAATTTTCTAATAAAATTACATGGAGGGAGTTCATCTCTATTTTCTGAATCTAGTTCTAGTGGATGTAGTCAATTGACCCAATTTACTGACAATAGTAGGAGGTATATGCCTAATACTAAGATGAGCTGCATATTTCAGAATAACCGTGCTCTAAACTTGGATATTCCAAAAATCGAAGGTTCCTTTCTTGATAATTCCAATCAGAAAATGAAATCTTCATCGCTGCATTTAAGAAGTAATTCATTAGACAATATCATTGATCAGTTGCATTTGTTAGCTAAGGATCAGAATCACTGCCGCTCCTTGCAGAGCATATTTGATAAAGTAAAACAAGAAGATTTTGATAAGATATTTCTTGCAGTCATCGACCATGTTGTTGAGCTAATGACAGATCAGTTTGGAAATTATTTTCTTCAGAAGCTTGTTGAGGTTTGTAAACAGCATCAAATAACACACCTGATTTTTAAAATTTCCCTTAGTGATGGCGAACTCCTTCGAATATCCTGCAATCAACATGGGTATGAGTCTTTTTTTTGTTTTTCTGTAATTGATTCTGTAATCATAGATTCTCCATTGTGTGTCAATTTCTTTTCATTTTTTGACAATTGTAGAACTCGTGTTGTACAAAAGATAATGGAAACTATGACAAACGAAGAGCAATACTCTATGATTGTTTCAGCTCTTAAACCTGATATTGTCTCTCTGATAAAGAACACCAATGGTAGTCATGTTGCACAACGTTGTTTGGAATACCTTTCACCAAGATTCAGAGAGGTAAACAAATTCTCTCTCTCTCTCTCTCTCTTGCGTGTCTGCTCTTTTCTTCCCTCTCACTACCACTTTTTAATTGTAATCTGACTGGTTTATCTTTCTTATCAGTAATGTTAAAGACTCATATTTACAAATTTAGAGTAGACACAAAACAAAATGGGCATGTCCAAAGATGCCAATATATTCTTTTGTTGGATAAGTTGGATCACTTAGAGTAGAAGGCATGAGGAGTAGGGGGAGATCAATGTTAATTAAAAATTAAAAGTATAACCTCAAATGGTTGAATGAACACAACTTGTGTTGTTATTGTTGTACAGAAGATACAAAATACTATGAACATGCAATGCAGTCTCACAAACTACGTATTAAATGTGATATACACAATGTTCAACTATCATATTGCAACTAATTACAGGTCATGACTTCTCACTCATATTAACTTGGAAATCAAGAAAATAAATCAAAATCTAATAGAAAGATTTGTTGATTAGAAAAAGAATTCACTTGTCAAGATATATTTATATGATAAACAAGTGCAAACTTAACAAAAATTAATAATAATTTACCATATTGAAAATGATAGTGTTTAATTTCTGTAATTTATTTGAGGTGATAATCATGGGTCATCCAAGATTCTGTCGTTTACACATCCATTAGCCAATCATTCCTGTTTAACAGGTTGGATTGCACTGCTTTCTGCCTATCCAAAGTCTGAAACCAACTTATGGAGATGCTTACTTTGTAGTTATGACTATATATATTTCCAATCTGTATTAGGTACTGATAATTTTTCTGTTATCGAAGAACCAAATACAGTTTTTGTGGTAGATTAGGGCATTAGTATCTGTATTTATTCCTTTGCTGGTTAGTTTTGAAGCTTTTAATTATCCAAGAAAACTTATGTTGTTCAAGTTCTGTTAATTTTAATGTATTTGAAAATATGCCAAAAAATTTCTTCATATTTTATAGTTCTCTTGGAATTTGTCTCCTAGCCACTTGATAGAGGAAGAATCAATCTTTGCTGATACAGTTGCATTGTCTCTTGGCCTGCAGAATTTTAATTGGATACATATGTTATGCATTTGTTTATCCATCTAGTACCTAGTTCATCTTCTGCATGTGCCCAATTTTGTTTGGTGACTAACTAAAGTTCAAAGGTTCTGTAATATTTTAAATGTTTTCCCAATATATAGCTTAAACCTCCATTTGCATAGCTATCAATTTAAATGTATTTGAATCCTTTGGAGAAGTAGCATAGGCGCTTCCTTTTTTTTTCTAATGTGAAGCAAATTTCAATTTAACTAGTTGTCAATTCTTATTGTTCACTTTTTGTTTACTTAAATATTGAGACTTGTCTCCTTGTAGTTCCTTTTTGAACCTGCAATTGCTAACTGCATTGAACTAGCAAGAGATCGTCAAGGTTGTTGTGTGCTTCAGAAATGCTTGAGTGAGTTGGATGGTGGGCAGCAAATCCAATTAGTTTCCAAGCTTGCTTCTCAAGCTTGCACCCTTTCAGAAGATCCTTATGGGTATAATTGCATTTACTTTCATTTATTTATTTTTCTTTTCTTTTCTTTGAATACTTTTGAAAGTATGATGCTCTTGTGCATACCTTAATGTTTTTTTGTCTATGATTTTCTGTATATGAGCAAGAATCTTGTTTTTGCCCCTAGATCCAGAAATTGCTGCAAAATCTTGTATCATTTGAGCCAGATTTTTTTTTTTTTAGAACTACATAATTGCTAAATAGATAAGCAAATTATGGATCATATTCTTTAACTTCTAAATCATTTGTAGGAACTATGTGGTACAATTCATCCTTGGCCGAAGGATCCCATGGGCAACTACCAAGATATTGGACCAACTGGAGGGTCATTTTCATAGCTTATCTATTCAGAAATATAGTAGCAATGTCGTGGAGAGGTGCCTGAAATATGCAGGGGCTGAAAGACGTGCTGCTATCATTAACGAGTTGGTTAGCCATCCTCGTTTCATTGAGATTGTACAAGATCGCTTCGGGAATTTTGTGATTCAATCTGCATACAAAGAATGCAAGGTTGAGCTTCGTTAACTTGATTTACGAGAATCTTAACTTTTTGCGACTTAAAAATGTATTTTTCTTAATCAGGGGCCAATTCAAGCTGCTTTGAGTAATGCAATTCGCCGGCATGAATCTGTGCTCCGCCTTAATCCTTATGGTAAAAAAGTGCTCTCCGGTACCTGTTATGGTAAATAACTTGTATCATTCCGCCGGCCACCATCCTGATTTGGTTAACATTTTTGCAACAGACCTAGAAACAATTTTTGCAATTAGTGTATATGATATGTAACACAGAAAGCAGTTCCAGAGACTCCAGAATCAACTGCGAAATCATGGAAACATCGCTCTTTAGTGTAGCAGCAAGCAAGTTTGATAATATTTCGTTTTAATTAAAACATGTTTTATAGAGGTTTCACTACTATTTATCACCGGTGGGCAGGAGAGAGCTATATTTTGTTGTCCATTTTCCTGATGATCAGTCTTCACCTTGTAGTACTTTTTTTTTAATCTTTCTTTGTAAACTCTCTTAGTTGCATATAATATGATTAATATATAGATTTTTCTTGAAATTAAATTGAGTTCAAGTAATTGTGTTGTGCTTAGGAAACTAGATAAGAGGTCTGATAGGTGGTAAAAGTGAATCTAATCTTATATTTGGTTGATATGAATAGAATTAAAATTTAAGAATGAAATTAAAAAAATTTAGGTATTGATGAAATTCATCTTCTTCTTAGTTTTGATGAGAATGAGAATTAAATTTTAGATGAAAATATCTTAATATATATTTTTATTTTTTTTTATATTACTTTCTCTCTACTTATTCTCGTTGATTATATTTTCTCTCTTCTCATTTTATCATCATATTTTCTTTTTCATTATATTTTATCTCTCTCATGATACTTTCTTTCTTTTTATTTTATTTATCATATTTTCTCTTTTCCCATCCTCTTTCATCACATTATCTTCATTTTTTCTCATCACATTTTTTCTCTCATCATATTTTATTTCTCCTCAATTTCTCTCATCATATGTTTTTTCTCATTTTCTTTCATTACACTTTCTCCCATTAATTCTTTCTTATCATACTTTCTTTATTATCATATTTTCTCTCTCTTCATCCTCTTTCATCATGTCCTCTCCTATCATACTCTCTTTCTCCATTTTCTCTTATCACACTTTTTCTTTCTTCATTTTTTCATGATATTTTTTTTTCTCATTATAGTTTTCTCTCATCATATTTTTTTCTCACATTCAACTTTCTCTCATATCTATTTTTTCTCTTATTTTTCTTTAAAAGTAAAAAAAAAAATTTAATTTATTTTGTTAAAAAATATTCAACTAACTAAATATTTTTTTTAAAAAAATAATATTCATATTTATATCTATTCTCATTTTATAATATTATAATTCTTATTCTCATTCCAATGGTTAGAATAGAACTAAATATCACATAAGTCTATTTTGTGACATATTTATGGAACTCATTAAAAAAAAAGAGTTAATACTAATTCTCACAAAAGCATTACATCTGTAAATATGCATAACTAAATAGAACAAAACAATCGTTTATATTTGACTTATTTATTGCAAAAATTAGAAATTCCAAATTTGTTCCTATATGTCGTTTAATGAACACAGGCGACTTGCTAAAGAGAAAGTTTTAATTGAAAAACACGAGAATGAACTTCATTTTTCGCTATATAATTTGTCAGGTGAAAATATTTGAATCGCAACCAAAAACAATGACGAGGCCGAATCCTCTAGTTCATTTTTAATGAATTAGGAAATAGTCCATAATATAATTATGATTAAATTATAGTTAGGGTTGTAAATAAGTCGAGCCGAGTTGAATTTTAGGGTGTTCAAATTTATTTTATAAGGTAATCAAGCCGAGCTTAAAATGAACCAAGCTTTTGAAATGAGTGTTCAAGCTCGACTTAATTTATTTTTTTATGAGCTTGAGCTTGTTTGAAACTTGACTTGAACTTGGTTCGTTTAGATGTTATTAAGCTCTCAATTCAAGCTTGGCTTGAGCTTGGTTCAAGTTTGGCTTGAGCTTGGTTCATTTAGATGTTATCAAGCTCTCAACTCAAGCTAGTTTGATTGTTTGAAACTTTTAATTGTTTGATTGGTTATTGAGTTTGATAATTTAAATTTATTTATTTTATTTTATTATTTATTTAGTATATTGAAAAGAGTTTTATTAATAAATATGGTTCATGAACATTGTTTACCAACGTTGTTCACGAACGTTAACGAGCTGAACACATATGTGTTCAAGCTTGTTTATTTAACTTAACGAGCTGTTCAAGATTGTTTGTTTAATTAATCTTATGTATATTGAATAAACATAAACAAGCTCTTACTAAGGCGAACATCAAACTTGTTCACGAACGTTTGATTCATTTACAGTCCTAATTATAGTCACGATTCTATTATAATTAGTTATGATCTCTTTTATATTTATCTTCTCATCGAGATTATAGTTTGCGTTATGATGAATAATCGAAGGTCATCTAGACAGAGTCGTAACTTTCATAAGGCCAGAGAGGCAACCGCCTCATAGCCCAGCTCAATGAAGGGCCCATTTTTTTTAATTATATTAAAAAAATGAGAGACATGGATCTTAAATGGTCGTTAAACCTATTCTCATGGCTCCGAGACATACACCGACGCATGACTCTTCTTTGCACGTAATTTCTTCTTCGGTGTTACTCTTCTTTGCACGCGATTTTTTCTACAACGTTCTTTCTACTAAGGCACGAATCAACGGAATAAGAGATAATCATAATCTTCTTCTTCGACCATTTTCTTCGTCTTGCAACACGTGATACTAATTGTAACCTAATTGTGCAACAAGGATCATTTGTGCGACCTAATCGCGTCGATTCTCGCAGTCGGTATCTCACTTGACGCGGGCTGGAGGGTGGCCTTTGCTCGCGTGACCTAATTGCGTAGCACGGGGCTGTCGCACGCTACCTCAGTCGCTTGTGGCAATTGCGACCTAATTGCATGGTGGTCACTACTTATCGTCTTGCTACTATTTACGACCACTGCATTGGTCTCAGTATTACAGGATTCACTAAATGGACTACCAATATTATCGATTGAGAAAGAAAGAGTCCGACAATTGAATTATACAGATTTAATAAATAGTTTTATCTTAAAACATCTAGACGAGTAGTGTTTATACAATTATTTTAAATATTTATTAACTTTTTATTGATGTAATATATTTATTTTTAGTTTATTTATATATTTAGTATATATGTTATTTGTAAATTGAACTTTTTTATTAGTTACCGTAGTAAAAGAACAACTTTTTAATATGTGCTTCAGGCCCTGTCGAACACAGGTACGACTCTGCATCTAGAGGCGGCTTGACACCCGATAATCCTGCCATCCGTCCATCATCGATAGTCTCCGGACGATCTTCGATTGTTCATCCCGTTCTAAATTATAATTTAATGGACGACCTAAACTATAACTTAAATGAAAAGATAAATTTAAAAAGAAATGGTCACTAATTACCCGATCCAACCATAATTATATTGTGGATGGATCTGAGGATCCTTTAAAAATGACGAGTATAAAAATTTTGAACTTTCTCACGAATGCAAATTCAGGCCGGCCAAGTGCCAACCCAAACCATAATAATATGACTAGAATACCCTTGTGATGCTAATTAAATGTCATGCACATACGGGGTTGTTTTTGTCAATATGTTAATTAAGTGCCTCACAAAACCCTAGTCCCTTGAAACCATAGAAGTCCAGAGGCGATGAGAACTGGACGTCCATCAGTATCGTAGCCAACCTACCTACGAAACAAGAATGCGGCCTCCAACTAAGGTGGCGGTTCCACCTTTTGCATCGAAGAATGCGGCCTCCAAGCGGCGGCGGCGGCGGCTGTTTTAGAGGCAGGGATGGGGGGCGAGGTGGCGGCAGAGGTGGGCGGTTCGGAGGACGTGGCGGTGGCGGGAGAGGTTACGACGAAGGTCCGCCCTCCGAAGTTGTAGGTGGGTTTCTTCTTCGTTACCTCGCAAAGATTCTTGTTCCCTCTTTACTTCCGATAGGTCCCGTTTGTTTAACATCTCGATCTGATTGGTTGGGCGACTTGCTGTAGAGATATCTACGTTTCTCCATGCCTGCGAAGGGGATGCTGTGACGAAGCTCACGAACTAGAAGATACCTTATTTCAATGCCGAGCGAGAAGATACCTTATTTCAATGCCCCGATATACTTGGAGAACAAGACTCAGATTGGCAAGGTTGATGAAATTTTTGGCCCAATAAACGAAGCGGTATCAACACAGTTTCTCGTAGTTTTGCAATTTGGGAGACAGTTTGATCCTCTCCATAGAATTTTTTTCTTTTATCCGTGCAGTTTTTTTCAATCAAGATGCTAGCGGGAATAATCGCGAATTCCTATTCAACTGGTGACAAATTCTTCATTGACCCTGCGAATTTGTTGCCATTAGCACCATTTCTTCCGAGGCCAAAGTATGCACAAGCTCAGATTTACGTTGTTTCTGACCATTCTATACAGCATATATCAATTACTATGATCATCTATTTTATTCTTATTTGTCTGTTTAATTGTTGTCATCCCATTTTATATAGCATACACCATTTTCTGATTCTGTACATAATTATTTCTAGCAATTATACTTTATGTGATGCATAGCTTGTCTAGCCATTTCCTTGTCATTAGTTGCTGTATGGATGAAAAATGTTGGAAGAATATCTGTGCGCACTTTTTTCACTTTTGGTCATCTCTACATAATGCCAATTGCACATCCTCTGATTGTAGTTCCATGATGAGTTGTGAAGTCAGTCCCCTCGGATGAGTCTAGTGGCTAGCACATGAGGTGTTGTCACCATGAGGTCTGGGGTTCGAATCTCGGCAAAGCCGAGGCAAATACTTCCCTTATGTGCTAGTCACTATTCCAAAGGCTAATAGCTGCTCGTGATTTACCTCCTCCGTATTGTCCTTGGGACAGGTTGGCGGGGGCGCTGGGGGTGAACGTATTCGCCTTTTGCCACCATGATGAGTTATGAAGTCAAATGCAGGTTCAGGTCATTACGGTAGTTAATATAATTCAATTTGACATTTGTTAATGATTAGCTTCTGCAGTATTTATCATTGTTCTAGTTGTTATGTGCATCATTTGTTGCTTTAATGGAAAGTTATTTTCGTTAAGAGTTGGTAACCAGTGTATAATTCAAATTTTTTGTGTGTTGTATAAATATATTGCTCGTAGTTTTACATAATATATAACATTTGGTTATACTTCCATGTGAATAAGTTGAAGCTTTCTCCAACACATTAAGCTTCTACTAACATGAAACCAACAACATCTCTACTATCTTTCAAGACATTGGAAATTAGAAATTTAACAAACCATGACATTGATGAAACTCCATTTAACCTGTTCGCGGCAAATTCGGAATTAGGAAACGTATTAACACCAAAATAAGACAACTTTAGCAAATTGAATCCCTTCTTTTACAGTCAATAGATTAAAACCATGTAACTGTTCACTACATTTTGCATTAGATGGTTATCGACATCTATATTTGAACCAAAGATTGTTGGAGATTTTTTTTTGTTGGTAGCTAAGGACAAATACTTGGTTCTCTAGAATATCTATGATGAGTTGGTGCATCCAATAATTTATGCACTTCAGGCTTCATAAATTAAAGTATGCCTCGGTCTGAGGATTTGAAACCGTCGTCTTGCATTGTCATCCTGGGTTGAAAAACTTACCCCAATGTGCTAAATTTCCTCGTGCAGGGGGCAAGAGGGAGCCACAAGAGGTGGTCGTGGTGGCGGAAGAGGTGGAGGTCGTGGAGGTGGACGTGGTGGAGGCTTTCGTGGAAGAGGCGGCCCTAGGGGTAGTAGAGGGGGACCTCCTAGAGGTGGGCGCGGTGGCTTCAGAGGCCGTGGAAGGTCATAGAGTATGCATGCATGTTTTGATCATTTGTCTAAGGGGAACTCCTTCCCTTCTCTAGTTATAACTTTAATGGGAAGGATCAGCCTTAATACATGTATCTCAATTTTTAAATCTCCTCAGGATGTCATCCCTGAATTTAGTGTGCTTGGTTACCAAATTTAGAATTATTTTGTCCGCTGTATAAATATCAATATTTATGTTGTAGCAAAATGTGATTATATCCCTCAGTCCCTCACAATCCCTTCTCGTACTATGTGAAAGAAGGTGAATAACGGTTAGAGGGAGGGAGGAGGTTAGAGGGTGGGAGGAGGTGTTGATGATATGTGATGGAGCCAGATCCGTCAGCCCTTTAATCTGCGCGCTCTCAAAACTGGACCTTGTGGATGTAGCGAATGATGATCGGGCTCAAGCGGGCTCACTTACTATTTAGGTCTTGTATTAGATGTTCCTTTTTGGCATTCTTCCACCACGTTCCTCTTCTCCTTATAGTCATCTGAATTAAGTTATTGATTATTAATCATCTACAATTTTCTGTTCTAAAGCTCATTCTAATACTCAAACACTGCCTACCAGATTGAGTCTGAACAGATAAGAGAACCAAGACCAAGCAACGCCAAACTGATCCTTAGCGAGTCAAACTAAGTCTCATAACTTTGGCTAAATAAGAAAAATTCTGTAATTGCCTTGGATCAAGGAATACAAATCTAAATTTACTCCACGAACCTACTCTGCTTTCAAAGATTAGGAATCTTCCCCATATGTGGTTTTATCAATTATACAGGTTGGTCACTAGCCCCATTTTTCTTCTAGAAGACAGAGGAACTTAGTTACATGTCAAAGTTTGTTCAGTGGGCACTGGGGCAGACATCCCTGTCTTACTTTTATAATGTTAATTGATGTCAAAAATGGTGGCCTTCTTTTTACTAGCAGAAACAATGAAATTGGTAATCTAATTAACTTTCACATTTAAATCATGAAATGATTGAACACCAAAAAAAAAAAGCTACTTTCTAATTTCACATGTAAAGACTAACTATCCAACTATCTCACATGATGTTTTTGGTTCATCTATTTTTTGGATTACAGGATTTGGTAGTGTCCCTTCAAAACATTGCTGCCCACCTAAAAGATAATGTGGTGCTTGATTAAGACAAATGGAATGACAACTCAGGTTGGATTTTTCTGTTTTTCCTCTCTGTCTTAACTTGAAGAATCTTCAATCTCCATACCTCATGCATTTCTTGCAGTGATCACATACTTTCTATTGCAGATTGATTAGTAAGTAAAATGAGATTCTTATGGAGCTTAAAATTTAATTCTAAGTAGGGTTTAAACAGTTCCTAAACTTAGTGATTGCATTTCATTAGCTGATGGGCACCATCTGTGAAAATCTCCTGCTTGATTTTACTTATTAAGCAATTGTTTCCTGTATAATGATGAAGAGTTTTACTCTAGTCATCTACCATCGATTCAATGAAAAACAGATAAAATATTGGAGTCTTATCTTCTCAGCAGTAATTTCAGACTAATCAATTGAAGCCTACTTGTATTTAAAATATGGCCCTTAAGGATAAGATCGAGCACCTTGACTAGGTCTGCACTATGACAACTCCGAGAGAGACATCAATTTTGGCAGCGAGTTTAATTTGTCTTTGATATCTTACGTGAAAACATGGAGCATTTCATGGAATTAAGTCCAATCAGACTGGTCTTGTCCAAATGGTGATGATAGCTGCTACCCCACACAACATGCTCAATCAAGTGAAAGGCCTGGCAAAACATCAATTTGGTCGAGTAGGACAAGTTAAAAGAGCTTCGGATTGGCTTGGTGCTGATTTAATGGAAAAGTGTAAAAGGAAGGGATTCTGATGAAGATAGAGTTTCTTAGCTACGGTTTAATTTTCTCAGAGCTGGTGTGATTACTATCTAATGACAAAAACGGTTTGCCTTTTTTGTGAGGAAAATAACATATAATTCTTTAGTGCGTTGTATGTCGTAATGTTCAGCAGAGGTAAGAGATTCTGACACATACAACAGCCATTATAGCATCTAGATATATCTCCAAACTCTGGGCTTTTGATAGAGCGAGAAAGATGTAGATATATGTCTTTCTTCCTTCCAATATGCTTCATCAGTCTATCAAAATATCCAGAATGGATATGAAGTTTTGACCTATATTTCCAAGCCATAACCACTGAAGTTATATGTTCCTATCTGAATTTAAAGGCTTGTAATTCAAAATAATTCTATTGTCTAACCAATTCTATCAACTAAAACATAGATCGACCAAGCACAAACCTTTCTAATTTTGTCAAGTATGTGCAATAGTGGGAAAACTTGTCGATACTTGAAACTTCCATCACCTTCCTCTCTCTAAAGCATTAGATCATTGAGATAAAATATGAGGTGAACCAAGAGCTATTAAAGATAATTTGTCTTGTTTTTAGTTTGATGAGATATTGTCTGTCATTCATATAAGAAATTTGTGGTGTTCATGTCCTTAGCAGCACCTTTCACTTACAGTTCTTGATCGGGGATTACAACTGACCTCTCTAAATTAACAATATATATCTACTTCTACATATTCTCTCTCAGAGAGAAAATAAAATATTTCAATAACACAATACATTACATCACCTTTTGGAGTTTGCAGCATTACAACATTGTTTTCAGGAAGGAGTTTGCCACGGCCACTTCGTGATCCATTTTAATTGAACAACCAACTCAATTCCATGCTAAAGCTTTCACCACTAGTCGAGAAAAGTAGCTGGTCCCTTTCCTGAGTAGACAAATATATATATATATATATATATATATATATATATATATATATATATATATATATATGAAAAAGCAGCTTCTTGTGACTACTTTATGCTTATTATCTTGTAACCCTTTACGTGAACACTATCCAAATGCTACCACTAGACTTCTCACTAGAAATCCATCTAAACTCAACTACTAATCTTCAATTATTGGATTGACACTGTGGTTACTGATGATATTATTGAATAGGTTGACTAAGCCAAGTGGATGTGTCCCTTCTGTGCCTCCATCTTATACGCGGCATTACAGGCTATAAATGCCAATAGATGATATGGACCATACGTCAAGTTAAGCAGCGATAGTTCTTTGACGGCTAATGACGCTGGCCTGCCTTCCATGATCAGTTGTTTTCCTCTCTTTTGAGCCAATGAGCAACAACGAGACATGATTGCCTTTCTTTTTCTTCTTCGCCACCGCACATCATTTGTTTTGCTCCACCTTGAGGTTTGAGGTGTTTAGGCCACTTTTCCCCCTGCACAAGAGTAAGCTGTATATTTTCTGTCCTGCTGGTAGTGATCTTTATTATAGAGCTGCTCTCCTGCTCTTTGCAGTTGTTTTCCTATGTTTTTGAGATCAAAATTTCAGGAATTCATGCTGAAGAACAGGTCAAGTACAGTCACCAGCAAACAAGGCTGGATGCGTGATCGTCCCTCAACTGCTGCCTCTCCCACTTCCATACTTGAAACCATGCCCTTCTCTTCCCTTAGGAACGGCAGCAGAAAAGGCTGCAAGGACTACGAAGAAGGGACAAGGGCCATTGGACGTGGCCTTCTTGATGTTCTCACAAACGAGGACTCTGTTAAGAGTGTTTCGATACAAGAGAAGAGGGTGGTGGTGTTTGGGTCTCAGCTTAAGATTCAAATACCTTCTACCACTGAATCCGACGGCGTTTCAACTGGCCGCAGCACAGCGGAGCCTCGGCATTCTCCTATAGAGTTTGGCATCAAAACAAGGAATTCGTTGGTGGCCTTGTACCCCTCTCCCCCTGCTCGGAGATCATGGATTCCCCCGTCGGAGATGGCACTGTCTGAGGATTACACTCGTGTGGTCTTGCACGGGCCAAATCCGAAGACCACTCACATTTTTGATGACTGCATCATTGAAGGCGGCGGCAATGAACTTGTTGATACAGAGGATGGAAGAAATTGTTCTTGCGGTGATCAATTCGGCTATCCGGTCGATGATTATAGTACAAGGGAGGATATTTTCATCAAGAGGTTTGTTATCTCCTCCATCTCCAGAGAAAAAAGGTTCTTTTTCCTGAAGTTGACTTGCTCAAACATGTTTTACCAAGACTTCATATCGTAGAATAATTTTACTTTTTTTTCATTAAATTTAGACAATAGAAAGCCCTGTGGCCACAATTGCCACTACCAAGAGGTGATTGAACAAGAAGGCGTGCCTTGAATCATATGCAGCATCAGCTGGTGACACAGGAACTCTCTGAAGCTGGCTCGAATAATATCGTCCTTCGTTCCCTCTGGGTTTTTTCACAGTAAATCTTTTCCCTTCCCATTTCAGTAATTATAAAACCATGTTTTAGATGAAGTAAGCATCAAAATATTTTGGGCGTGGTGAAGAAATGATGTGTTCACGCAATACAAAAGTCTGAGCGATCACGTATCGTGCCACAACGACGAACCCAGAAAGATTTGAAGAGATAATTCATAATATCATACGCATTACATTCGATATTGAACATTTCCTACATCCTGAAATTAACACAGAACTACACGAGATCAACGAAGAAAAGAAAGATACGATACCAATCAAGCGGCTTTCTTGGGCGATTTCGCCGGCTTGGCCTCAGTGGCGGCCGACTTCTTCGGAAGCAGCACCGGATTAATGTTGGGCAGCACGCCTCCGTGTGCAATCGTCACGCCAGCGAGCAGCTTCCCCAGCTCCTCGTCGTTCCTTATCGCCAGCAGCACGTGGCGCGGGATGATCCTGTTCTTCTTGTTGTCGCGCGCCGCGTTCCCGGCCAGCTCCAGCACCTCGGCGGCGAGGTACTCGAGGACGGCCGCGAGGTAGACGGGGGCGCCCGAGCCCACGCGCTGGGCGTACCGGCCCTTCTTGAGGAAGCGGCCAATGCGGCCGACGGGGAACTGGAGACCCGCCTTGACGGATCGGGTGACTGACTTCTTCTTAGGGCCACCGCCCCGGCGACCGGCTGCTCCCTTCTTCCCCTTGCCCGCCACCGCTCCGCTCGCGTCCATGTCGTTCCGGCGAGATTTATCTGTACGGCGCTTGAGAATTCGGAAAGGCACACAAGAGCTTCTTAAACTCGATGCCAAACCCAATCGAACCGAACCGATTTATAGCCTCGGGTTGGTTTCCCGGAGTTGTGCGGTCCACAGATCGCGATCCATTGCCGTTGGATGTGTCTTCATGGACGGTTGAAGATCTGTCTACTGGCGATCCGTGAGACTCGACTATGGACCAATGAGAATCGCATAGAGATGAATGCTCAGATTCGCCCCGGCATTCAAGTTGGTCAAACCATGTGGCAAAACTTCAATAAGTAACTTTGAACATATGGATAGAGAGAATGAGGAATTTAAACACACTTAAGAAAGTAATTAAAATTAACGATTTTTTACTGAACTAAATAGGTAATTTTTTAAAATTATTAAATCATGCCGAGTAGTTTTTAAATTATCAAATTATATATTAATTTCTCATTTTACCCCTCCCGTGTCAACCAGATTTATTTTTTTAATCAAAGTTCATGTTAGATAAAATCAGTTGGCGTACCAAACGATCTTAAATTGAGATAAAATTAGTTCATGTCTTCGCCTATCTCTTATAATTATATATGTACTCTCAAACATTTGACTTAATATATTGAGAGGATTTTTTAAACATGAATTAAATTTTTCAACCCATTTTTATTTTAAAAATTATTGCTTTTGATATTAGGTCAAATTGACGTTTAAGGACATACATATAATCAAAAAAAACTAGTCAAACAAGTAGGAACTAGTTTTATGTCAATTTAAAATCATTTGGTCCATCTAATTTAACCTCAAATCGACTTTGATAAAAAAAAAAATCAGTGATTGATTTACTCAAAATTTTGACGTTTACATTTTTTAAAAAATATATCTATGTTCAAAAAATCACCGCACTCAATATATTATGTCAAAATGATATTTAAAGGCATAGATATGATCAGAAAAAAGTAGAGCTAGTTTCATGTCAATCCGAAGTTATTTAGTCTATCAGTCGATTTTGGACAAAATCGGCTAATATACCAAATAATCTCGGATGAACATGAAACTACTTTATATATTCGGCTACCTCTTCTGATTAATTAATATCCTCAAATGTCAATTTGACTTAATATATTGAGCGTAGTAATTTTTTTAAATATGAATGTGTTTGAAAAATTTAATTCAAGTCCAAAAAATCATTACTTTCAATATATTAAGTCAAATTAGTATTTAAGGGTATGAATTGTTGGATCCTGTGGTTGTTTTGATGTGATCAACCAAGTTAGGTTATGTCCTGTTTGTTATTTGATCTATGTGTCTAAGTGTGCAGGAGCGCAGGAAGTCGAGCGGAAGACGCAGCTAGCGAGAAGGACGACATAGGAAGGGAGCCGACGAGCTTGGTGCGTCCGAAGGACGAAAGAGCTGCGGAAGAGTACATCGATGGACGAGAAGTAGGCCTGTTCAACCGGTCGGTTAACCGGTTTACCGGTTTATCAGTTCCGGTTAATTCCGATTTACCATGATTTATTTAAAACTGGTTAACCGATCGATATCTTACCGGTTCTACCGGTTCCGGTTGAACCGGTTCCGGTCGGTTAACTGGTTCCAACCTAGAACCGATAAAGATTATTGGCCTATTGGGCTTGGGTAAGTGTACTTAGTGAAGATCCATGCAACTTGTTTCAAACACCACTTTATTTGCACCAGTCTCCTCCCTCTGAAACTCCTGATGCTTTCTTCAATCGTATTATATATTTTTAGTTTTTTTTTAATGCGTCAGTCGTCATCATTGGCATACTAGAGATATTGCTGATGTTTAGTTTTACACATGCAAATTTAAATTATTATTATCACTGTATAGTTGAAATCATATAACTAGATAATATCAATTGTATGATTAATGTTGAAAAATGATTACTGCTGTTATCTCATACTGAGTAACCAACGTAATGCTGATTGGCATCCATGTTGACACATAATAGTGTGTCTGATGACTAAGACTGAGGCTATGGACAACATTGCACATAGTTTAGTTCATGGCTCGCCATGTAATCCTCACGAGTATTCCAGTTTTACCGATTTACCGGTTAAACCGGTAAAAAAAAATCCAAAACCGAGAACTAACTGGTAAACCGGAACCGGTAAGCTACAGGTTCCGGTTTGATTTTCGATTTGCCGATTTTTTTTGCACAGCCCTGACGATAAGAACGTGCGCGGCATTCGAGGGACGATAAGCCGGATTGGAAGCTTGATCGAGGAGAAGGCCGGAAATTGGGTTCGGGTGAACCCTATTTCGATTGGCCACAATCACCCATGCATTCGGAGCATCGGAAGAAGAAAACAAGTCAAAAGGAGCTTGAAACGCTAGCTAGAGGCGCCTTCAACGAATTGCTGAAGGCGCCTCCAAGCCCGCAGTCAGCGTAGATGGATAAAGTTTTATCCATCTACTCGGCAGGAGGCACCCTCAACCTCGTTGGAGGTACCCTCAAGGCTTGAGATAAGTTTTCTAGGAGCTATATAAAGGCCCCTAGAGTTAGGAAATTAACATTCAACTCTATAACAACTTCCTAACAACTTCTGAGCATTCTTAGTGTGTAAAAAGGCTTCTATGCCTACAGTGAATAAGACATTCTAGTAGAGCTATTCGACTGCCTTGGATTAACAACCCCCTGAGCTGTAATCAAGTTAAATTCTCTGTCTCTCTTTTATTACTGTTTATATTAGATTTTATTGTTGCTATTATTATTCTTTAAGTTGAAAAGTGTAGAGGAGGGTATTCTTTATTTGTAGGCAATTCATCCCTCCTCTCTTATCGACCCCGCTGTACTAACATGAATATAATCAGGAAAGGTAGACTAACACGTAAGAACTAGTTTTATATCAATCTGATATCATTAGTTAGTTTTGGGCAAAATCGACTGGTGGACCAAATGCCTCCGGATTAATATGAAATTAGTTTTTATGTGTTAGTCCACCTCTCCTGATTATATCCATGACCTCAAACATAAATTTGACTTAATATATTAAGAGCAATAATTTTTTGAACATGAATATATTTGAAAAATTCAATTTGTATTCAACAATTCATTACTTTAAATATATTGGGTCAAATTGATGTTTAAGGGTATGATGATGTTTGAGGGTAAGAATATATATCAAGAGAATTAGTTGAGCACATAAAATCTAGTTTCATGTCAATCCGATATTATCGGATTGATATGAAACTAGATTTTATATGTTCGGCTAATTCTCTTGATTATATTCATTCCCATAAAAATTAATATAACCTAATATATTAACAACAATGATTTGTTGAATATATTTACGTCTAAAAAATTATTACTCTTAATATATTTAGTTAAATTTACGACATAAATATAATTAGGGGAGGTGGTCAAATATATAGAAATTAGTTTGACCTATCAATTATGTTTACTTAAAATTAAATTGGATTAAAAAAATAAATGGACTCATTTATTTAAAATTCTAACATTCGAGTTCAATGTAAAATACTAATAAAAATTATGAAAAAGTCAGCGTTGCAACTCCGCAAAAGAGACCTCTTTTATTATCGGCGCCTCTGGAAATTTTCCTCATTTTACGGCTTCTGGATTTCTGAGAGGCGACAGAGATGGAGACAGCGTTTCAGGTATTTAATCTTGCTATTTTCCGATGTACTGCAAATCGATCTTTTGGGTCTGGTTCTTTTTGTTTTCTGAATTCTGATCGTGGTGTTTGCGGACTTCTGTTGCTTAAATTTTCTTTTCTTGTCTTTCGTTGGGATTGGAAGTTTTTTTAGGTATTTTGCCCCTACGATTAAGTTAAAAAATTTGAGTTTTGCATTTACCTTTCATGAGTTTGCTTGACTCTGGGTTACTGAAAGAACGTGATCGGCAAATACCCTGTCCGCTGCAAGTTTTGAGCGAAGCGATTTAGACGAGTGGGTAGGGTTCTCGAGATGATTGAGGTAGCTGATCTACTGTCTTTTTGAAGAACTGGGTAACGCAGAGAGTTGGATAAGGATCAGGCTCTTAGGAGTTTAGGCTTTTTTTTTATTGGAGACATTTGAGGGTTGTCATAAAACTATAATCTTGATGCCTCATCATATTTGGCAATGCTAAAATATCAATAGATGATTATTAGTCTTCAGTATTGTTAATTTGATAACTGATATAATATTTGCGTCATGAGAATGTTAAAATCTTATCTCAAATATGAGTTTTCAGTCCCACTCTATGACATTAATAATCCTTTCAATTCATTGGAGTATATCAAACATGAGTTTGTTTTTCCCCCTCTAAATTTCATGGTAGGAGATAGGGTGTTCATTGCTTGGTCAAAAACCGAAAATTATTTAAACAATTTGATTGTTTATTTATTTATTTTTGTACTAAATAAATTTAATATAATTGGAAAGCCAAATTTATATTTTTGAACGATAAAATATATATTTTAATGTTTTCCATTGAGAGTTAATTTGAATAACTCAAAATTCATACTTTTGCAAAATTTTACACTATGAAAACTCAAACTCAATTAACGTATTATTTGCTTAAACAAATTGGCCCATAAAGGGTTTCAATTAAGTATTAGATGTTTACAAGTATGTTGTTCAATGCTAATTTGCCTAAAATAATAGAAACAATTGATATAATTCACTACCTCATAAGATGAGAAGAGTCGCCGAAATAGTTGTTGAAGATTTGACCTTCTCACCACTTTAAAATTTTACATTGTTGTCAAGGTCCAAACCTTTATTTGTTGCCTATAATTAGTTGGTTTATAAGTCTTGGGAGCTTCAAACATTCAGTAAACTGTTTTCTACCCACTTCATGATACTAGGCTACTCGCAATTCTTCAACTGCTTGGTAAACACAAATAACCAATACTTGGCAGTGAGTAGCTGGTTACTTTCTTTTTCCTTAACAAATTGTAATTATCCAGTTTATAGGTATAGCAATATGCATATGTTTCAATCATCATGATAGTAGGCTATTCATTGTATCTTCAGCTGCTTGACAAACGAAAATCACCAAGCATAGCAGTAACTGTCCCTCTTCTATGTATGTTGCAGGATGGCAAAGAGGAAGTTCTTCAAGCTTGGTATATGGACAACAGTGAAGAAGACCAGAGATTACCCCATCACTGTGAACCAAAGGAATTTGTTTCATTGGGCAAACTTTCAGGTTTCAATTTTCATTTCAATATATTTTCCAAATTTTCTTTTCACTATTTCCACACTAGGATCTATTACATAGTAAACCTGCTCCATTTTCTTTTCTAGAATTAGGAATAGTCAGTTGGCGCCTGAATCCTGATGATTATGAGAATGATGAGGACTTGAAAAGAATCCGAGAGGCAAGGGGTTATTCTTACATGGTTTGTCATGAGGACCTCTTTCTTTTGATACTTTAATTAACAATGAAGCTTTTCTTCAAGAAAAGTAGCTTATTGCTTAAACCTTTCATAGGATATATGTGACGTATGTCCAGAGAAGTTGCCAAATTATGAGGCTAAGTTGAAGAATTTCTTTGAAGAGCACCTACACACTGACGAAGAAATACGTTATTGCCTTGAAGGGAGTGGTATGATATGATTTCCAATACTGGGTGTTGGGTTGATAGTTTGGCGGTTGAGTCTTATTTATCATTGTTATTCTATTTTTTTTTAAAAAAATTGTAATGCAGGATATTTTGATGTGAGAGATAAAAGCGATCGCTGGATAAGGATAGCAGTGAAGAAAGGGGGCATGATTGTCTTGCCTGCTGGAATCTATCATCGTTTTACCCTTGACACAGACAACTATATCAAGGTAACAGCAGTTCTTGAAACTTGTCCACTTAGATGCTGGTTTTTGTGCACTGGCTGAAGCAGAAGTGATTTTTTTTTTTTGACCTTTCAAGATAGTTTAACTAATCTCAAATACAAAAAGCTCTATTGAATTGTATTTTTATTAACCAATCAGAATTTTCAAAATGCAATTTTATTGACCAATCATAATTACCTTATCTCTTTTCAATGCATTTAGCTCTCACTACAATTTCATGGAGTTAGAAGCCTTTGCACAATTAATGTTGATAAAACTACTTAAGGATCAATTGGCAAGAGATCAACAATTACATTAGTTAGTTGCATAAGCAATCCCAATTAGACTCACTCAGGGGTTCTGTTCACCTATGTTATCGACTACTCGGGAATATTTTGCTTTGCAAAATTATATTTGCTGATTCACATAGGATTCCATGGAACAAGGCAACAATTGGACCATATACTATGACTGCATTCCATCATTTTCTTGAAACACCTGTTTGGGAATCCCGCTTCTTGTAAAATGAGAAATTGCAATGGCTGAGGTATGATATCAGGCAATGTTGATAGTGCATGATTGGTAGATTCGGATATACATTTTGACTCAAATTTGAAGGAGATGATCCCAGATTGTAGAAGTTTTCGCTTTTGTTATAGATTTGGTAAAATGAGCAAAGAAGAGGAGAGTCACGAGACAATGTTGGGCTATGTTGGTCTACGATAGGGCAAGCCACAATTGTGGTGCAATTGAATATTTTAAATACTGATTTTATGCTGGACCAGTCTTTGTGCTGTTGAGTATGCTTGTTATGTACTCAACATTTCATTATTTGATCGATGAATCATCTCTATAACTTTTTCTTGGGATGAAAGCAGCTATAGATGTTGGATTTAATCTTTTTCTTCTTGCAGGCAATGCGCCTCTTTGTCGGTGAGCCAGTGTGGACTCCCTACAACCGGCCTCATGATCATCTCCCTGCAAGGTTTTCAGCATGTCCTACCCTTCTCGTCTTGGTTCATTTCGGTTCATGTTCTTACTGGATTCGCGTATTTGCAGGAAAGCATACGTTGAATCCTTTATCGAGAATAAAGTGTGCACTCAGGCGGTTGATGCTAATTGATGGCCATCGGAACCAATCTGAAAACTACAAGTATCCGAGTCCACCTAAAATATAATTATACTAATAATATTTCTGCATAATTCTACCAGTAACTCTCTGCGTTGTTCATCAACATGTAGACCTATTTGTGATATGATTTCGTCTATTTTTGTTGCTCTGCTTTGAGTTGATGTATATGACACCTATAAAAAAAAATCATCAAATACCCTTCAAAGAGTTAATCATTTTCTAAAATGTCTTGTAAATTTTTCGTTCGTATCATAACAACTTCTAATGCTGCCATTTTTCTGTTAGAAATTTTCTTTCTGCTATTGAATTATCTGTTCTAACTTTTTAAATAATTATTAAAATATTGATTAATTTAAGAGATTTAAGCATTACTCTAATTATGTCTATTAGAGATGGCAATAATCCTTGTAGATCCATGTTTAGAAGGACATCGAGCATTACCTGTCAAGTTAGGGTGACTCATCGAAGAGAACTTGATGACTTTTTATTTAAATTTTCATAGCAAATATCTTGTATCATACTGAGGATGAAAACTAGTTATCTTCTGTCTGGTTATAGGAAGAGCTCTAATTCGAGCATTTTCGAATGAGTTTTATCTAGATTTTTTAGCTTTGGGTTTTGTGGAAGCAAAAGATCACAGACAAGAATTTTCTGGGGGTATTGTTCCATCACAACTGTTTGATTTATTTGACAACGCCTATTCATTGTTTTTTCAAATTGACTAAAAACCTTCATTAATCATTACCAATAATAAACGAGTCTTTATTTATTATTTTATTATTATCAATTCACACGCAATTTCCTTTTTCTTTAATAAAATGCAAACTTCTGCAGCTTAAGACACCATCAGGCACAGCACTCCTTAAACTACATAATCAAAGTTCAAGACTTGAGGAACATCATCATCCTGGAGAATTCATCAAAGTTCACTTGTCCGTCGCCATCCATATCAGCTTCTCTGATCATCTCTAAAACCTGCTCACTGGTAACATCATCTCCAAGGCTGATCATCACCTTCATGAGCTGCAATCCTCGAAAACAATCAAAATACTCAGCCATAGTAAAAGCAAGAGACAGCAGTGTCTTACCTCACTAGCCGAGATGAAACCATTCTGGTCTATATCAAAAACGTTAAAGGCTTCTCTCAGTTCCTCTTCTGCTTCCACCTCCTACAAAACCAGGATTAGGAAAGAATGCCAGATTTGAGCATCCGGTACGTGTCTTTATTTATAATTTGTCTAAACCTTCATTTTTCTATCCATTATGCTGAGGAACTCATTGAACTCTATGGTCCCATTGCCATTCACATCGACCTCCATGATCATATCCTGCAGTTCTTGTTTAGTTGGGTCATGTCCCAATGAACGAACGACATCAGCCAGTTCTTCGACTGTGATGCAACCTGATTTATTTTCAAGACGAAAAGACAATAATAATAAAACAAATTAGTCAATTACTCAAACATGAAAATCAAACTAAATAATGAGGGAATGGAGCAAAGTGTTAGGAACAAATTAATCAAACCATCTCCATCTTTGTCGAATAGGGAGAAGGCCTCCTTATGCCCCGCTGTGAGATCCATGGTGATCTTTCAACACTAGAGGTAACGAGGAAGGAAACAGAATCAATAAAGAAGAGGCAGGAATTCTCATCAGGACTGCCTCGTTTAATAGACAACGAGAAGAAGTGGAAATTTAGTTGAAGGTGCTTCAATACAGAGTATTGACTTGATCTGCCGAAAGTCAGTAACCAAGTTTCTTGGAACTTTCATGCTTTATTATTATTATTGTTATTCTATTCCAAAGTTTCCAAGAAAGCATCCAGTGATGTTTTAGAAGATGGCCGGTGTGGCCATGAGGATCAATTCACCTATTTGTTTGACCATTTCCCATTTCTCACTCCTATCGATCTTTTTAAAAACTCAGATTACTCCACCCAATGCCTCTTAATTATTAGCATGCAATTTCTGAACATTTTCCGGTGTATTTTTCAAAGCACGACAAGGTGCAAATCAAACTAGCTACATCGATCCACTAGATTTGAGTATAACAAGTTGAAATCCATTTTGAGTACTGCTTGCTTGCTGTCGTTACCACATATCAATTTGTTCGTCCCAGAAATTTGGCATCCAAGAACAGCATGATCGGAAGGTGTCAGTCCATGTCCCCCTTCACTTTATGGCTCATAAAGAAGAAGGTCCTCTTCAGAAATACATGCAAACAGAGAAAGATAGTTTAGGTCTGTCTGTGCATTAGTGGCGTTGTTCTTCTATTATTATTAACACAAACATAAAGAATAAGAAATTATGGTTCTCCAGTACAACTATGATTTTAACTTTCTGCAAGAAACAAACCTACTGTGATTGCTGAGAGAGGACTTCGCTAGATCTAGTAAAAGTGAACAAGTTCTTTATTCTAGCTATTGCCCTCCCTGTGGATCTCTCTCCTCCGTTGAAATGAATTTTCTCTTTGATTATTAAATCCAAGCAGTTTTTTGATATTTTTATAAACCTGACACAAATTTGTATCAAATGGTTGTATGGCCCTTTTTGTTTAATGTGTTAATAATAATCATTCATTCAATACCGAAGACCTTTTTACATTGGTAGTTCTATTTATTCACTATACTAGTATGATCGTACATGCAACGGGTAATATAATAATATATAAATTATTTAGGTCTTTGAAAATTTAAATTATTTGGATTTTCTAGTGTCACCCTTATAAATCAAGAATTACGTGTGTAATATAATAATATATAAATTATTTAGGTCTTTGAAAATATGAATTGTTTGGATTTTCTAGTATCACTCTTATAAATCAAGAATTAATTATTTGACTGTAACGGACTTCCTTATGCAAAAAATTATTTTAATTTAATATTATACTTGTCTTAGTAAAAAAAATAATAAAAGTATATTTTTTAACATCGTCGGTCTAAAATATTTATAGAAGTTTCTTTGATCATAGTGTTGTCAATTCAAAGATATGAGATTAAAGAGAACTATATTTTTTTATATAAAACAACCAAAGAAAATTAATGATGAGAAAAATTCATAATAATACGTTGTAGCTGAGTCTCGAACTCTAGATTACCGATTGTTTCGCTTGTGGAATTACTAATAAATCTTGGAATTATTTTTAGTGTAAATAGAAAAAAAGATATTAACATAAATATATTTTAGGCTTCACCAAAATTGATTAGTAAAGAGGAGAGATTTTTAATAAAATAGTAACATATTATCAGTTTTGACCAAGTGCAATATTGTAAATCATTTCGTCAATGTGTTCCGTGTGCATAAATTAATTAGCGAGAGCGACATTTCTTTTTCTATACACAATGACAAAAACGTTTTTCTGAATAATTTTATTTTGGGAGCTCGCGATAGATAAATTTTCTTCAATATCGCCAATGCAATTCGTCACTCAACATTTGTTTGCCATATCCTAATCCTCCTTGTGAAAGAAAAATTTAGTAATTAAGAGCCAAAAGATATTTTTAAATTTTGACTATACTATTCGTATATACTTATTAGCAAATCCAAATAAAAATCCAATTAATGCTTCCAATTAGCAAATCTAAAAGCAAAAGTCACTCACCAATCTAAATGTTAATAATTGTTTTTTTTTCACCGACAAAAAAGAATCCTTTCGGCTTGAAAATAGTTTTTTCTCTCTCTCCCTAGTCCCTAATCCATGTAACATGGTACTAAAATGTGTTTCTCATGTATATTAATTTCATTTTCATCTTCATAATTAGCGAATAGCCTAATTATAACCCCTGCAAATTAAACTTTGTAAAATGTAATTTAGTATCGTCGGTGCTCGAAGGTCATTTTCCATGACTAGGCTGCATACTACAAATCTGCCAAATGATCCTAGAGCTCATAGGCTACATCAACATCAACGTCCTCTCGGAAGGTGCGATATAGTTAAGACATAGAAACTCGACCTATCCGAATATACCTTCCCACGTATCTTGGCCAATCGCCTTTGCCCCCATCATAGGCTAGGCTCCACCACCACTGGATCTAGCAAACTGTTACGAAACAATAAACTTTGCCGTGAATCATCATCGTGTTTTCCTAGGCAATATATACATCTGTTATATATTCCCATGACCTCTCTTCCAAAGATTCTCCTTGCCACTCTTTTGTTCTTCTCTTCCAACAGACTCGCCTGCCTATAACTTCTTCGATCGACTCTTACGTACAAGCGCACCAACACAATGGAGGCTTCTTGTCTTATTGGTTATGCAGGGATTAGATCCTCTTGCCTTGGACCAAGGACTAGGAGAGGAGTAGCCTGCAGGAGGAGAGCAAGTCGGAGGTTGATGATATCTGCGACTGCGGCACCTCAAACGCCGGCCATGTACACTGCTTTGAAGATGACCGACGACACAAGGCCGCTGCTGGCGCACATAAAGGAGGAAGAAGAAAAGAAGGAAACGTACAGAGACAACTGGCTCGACCTCCTCGCGATCCGTTACTTGACCCGAGCCATCCAAGCGACCACAGGTTGGCAATTATGTATGCTCGTGCTAACTCATGCTAATGCTTGCGATTGCGCACTTGATCACTATTTGGATTCGACGACGTACAGAGAGTTAATTAAAAGAACGATCTTATTTAAGATCGATATACAGTTGATCGAAACAATGGCTTGCTTGTATTCAAGATCAATCACCTTCAATTCACCATTTATAGTTTTAGTATGCATAAAAAGGAAAAGAAACCAAAATTAGAAATTATTATCAAACTTTTTTGTTTTTTTTTCTAATATTATTATACAGAAAATAACCTTGGAGAAGGATGATTTCATTTGAGTTGCAGGGATAAGCAGCGAGAAGGAAGGGTATGAGGGGCTGGTTGAGGCAGCAGTCATGATATCCAAGAAATTTGAAACAAAAGCACAGCAGAATCTAGTGATCCAAGCTCTGCAGAAGGCCTTCCCAATAGCCATACTGACAATGGTAAGTGAGCTTACCTGTTTCCAACATTTCTTGGTCATTGATTTTTTTCTGAGGAGACCAATTTTTTTTTTTAAAATTTAGATTAATAGTATGAAATCCAGTTACATATTCAATCTGTGATACAGTTTTGAAATGAACAAAAGTTTTACTTTTCTGCATTCATAATTTATCTAATATACTAATTATTATATCATCATAAACATTTTTCATCCCATTATTGTATTATATATATATATATATATATATTTTGTTTTGTATAAGTTATAACTATATCCTCTCAGACACCTTTCCACTATCCGTCCTACCGATTTCATGTGGAACCGTCATATCAACGGCCTCCCTAGAGCCGGTCCCACGGATATGGAGGAAAGTAAATGCAGGTACACAGATGGAAAATGCATGGCGGAGACGTTAACTCCAGGTAGAGACACCCTGGGGATCGACCCCTGGACCTTTTAGCCACAGAACCATGCACTCTCCATCTGTGCTATGCCCTGGGGACCTACACGATCGATTCCATGATCATATGTGAGGAGGTAAATCAAGAAATTGTAGTTAACCAGTACGTGGAGAGATTTCTTTCTTAGACTTTGTCAAGATTTGAATCCTTATCCTATAATAATAACTCTATCCCGTTTTAGTCAACTCCACTATCCGCCCCAATGATAGCAAAAGGTGGAATTTGTCATCCAGCGACTTCAGTCACCCCTACCACTATCTATGAGGAGATAAATTGGGAAGCTATAATTGGTCAGTGCAGGAAAAGATTTTTTCTCTAGATTTGAACTATTGTCTTGATAACAATCCCACTCGAGGCTCCACTATCCATCCCATATGACAAAAGACGATTCACTTATTCTCAATATCCCTATCAATCTGTCCCTAGGCCAACGCCACTATCCATCCCATAGTGACAAAAGACGAATACGCTGGCTCCTAGCACCCCTATCAATCCATCTCAGGGTCAACACGGAGGAGGTAAATCACGGACGACTACTAACCTTTAGAATAATGACTAACACATAAGAAAAATATTTATCTCGACCTTATCAAAATTTAAATCCAGACTTCATGGTGACAATCATCACTATCCATCCCAGGACCTTATAAAAGGGGTCCGTGAATTATGAAATTGAGCAAACTCCTGGGAGGAAATTATTTCCAAAGAATGAACCCAGGGAATTAAGCACAGAAGTTATGCATTATTATTATACAGTTTTGCTGATGCGGAATATATTCTAGTATATTAACAACTTGTCATATACGCAAATTAAATGCTAAAATATAGAGATATTTGAGCAGAGATGATGATGCAATGAATATGGATTGGGAAATAATAGAGAGCTTTGACAGAGACGATGGCTTCTTAATTTTTTTCACTATTGAGTCTTCACCCAATTCATGAAAAAATGAATAAAATGATATGTATATATCTCTTAAACATAAAATTAATTGTTCTCTCACTTTAATTCTATCTCAGTAAAGAAGATAAATAAGAATAGATATAAAATGCCAAAATTCAATTGTTCTTTTCTCTTCACATAAATTATTTTATTTTCTTTCTGTTTTCTCCCCTCCAAATACACATGCCATTTAAAAATTTGGAGGTTCTGAGATATATTGCAAGGAATATTTAAAAATTTGGAAGAAAGAAAAACAAGTGAATAAAAACTAGAAATTAAGAGACAGATATGGTGTTTCCTGGAAACAGATGGTATATCACACTAGTTCATAAATCTATTATTTGTGAATTTACCTGGTTGTTTATGGAATTTGTCTCTTGCGATGGCAGATAAAGACTTTATTGCCACCATCCACATTTTCAAGAGAATACTTTGCAGCTTTCACTACATTATTCTTCCCATGGCTAATAGGCCCCTGTGAGGTAAATGAAAATTCTCAAATTACTACTCTTTTATGATCTGTATTAACTTGGAATTCCAAAAACTAAAATGAGAGCGATCCTTGTCTGAGCAAGGTCAAGGAATCACAAGTCAACGGCAAAACAGAGAAAAATGTGGTCTACATCCCTAAATGCAGGTAAAAAAAACCTATATTTTTTAGGCATGTTTCACACTGTTATTCATAAAGCCTGTGCTTTTCAAAGTAGCATGTCACACCTGTTCACCATCCCTTGTAGGTTTCTTGAGAGCACCAACTGCGTAGGGCTGTGCACAAACTTATGCAAGATCCCTAGTCAAAGCTTCATCCAGGATTCACTTGGGATGCCAGTCTATATGAATCCAAGTATATTAATTTTTTTGTAAACTCATTTCTATCATAACAAATCATACATGCCTGAGTTACTGCACCTGCATGAAATTTTTTGCATCGTAGGAAAACACCTCTTTAATTTCCATGAGTAGCTAGATACACCAACCACCAAGCTTACTGATTAGAGACCATTTGTCCCAGATATTTTTAAGTCTATTTCAAAAAAGAAGAAAGTTGGGAGGCATTATAAAACTTGTATTTGCCATAGACCGACATGTAGAGCAACAACAGCCCATTGTAGGCGCACCAATTTCTTCTAAAAAGAAGAAAAGAGAGGAGGAAAAGGGAGGAACTAGCTAGGGCCACAGAGCAACCACTTTGGGAACAAGACCAAGGAACTAAGTTCCACAAAGCAAACATAAAGTGCCTCACGTCGAGAAGCTTGCATGCCTGGAGATCCCTATGCAATGAGCCATACATGTGCTATGCGTCCACTAAAACGTAGCATCTTTGAAGAAACGTCATGTTCCATCACTTCCTCCCAAATGGCTGCTCCAATGACGCCCATTTCCAAATGAAGTGAACACACCGGCCGGTAACGTCAAATCTCGGTCCGCAGCAACAAGCACTGCATTGGTCAAATTGAGCTTTGTGCTCTTATAGACGCGCATAAGAAAGTCAGAAAGTCAGTATCCATATTAAATGTCTTAGATTCAAGCATCGTGATAATTACATGGTCAACCATGAAAAATGACCAACGTTTACAGTGCACAAAAGATTCAAATCAATCAAGATGATTGAATTAGCTAGCATCTATGCCCTATTGATGAAACATACTTTGTAATTTTTCTAGTTTCTACAATCTTTTAACTATTGTTATGATGCTTGATTTCAGAATTTGAAGACATGAGTTGTGAGATGATCTTTGGTCAGCAAGCACCAATTGACGATCCCTCACTGAAGCAACCATGCTATCACAAATCCTGTAATAGTCTTAATCAATGAATGTAAACTAGAACAGAACCTTCCTTTCTTTGAATTTATTCCTAGCCATTTATTGTATCGTTATTTTTTTTCAGGCAAAGCAAAGCAGGCACATGGAGTGAACTGCTCCTAGTGGATGGTGACTACGCAAAGAATCCAAGGACTCAAATCATTATACCAGAGGATTTCAAAGATTTCGAGGCCTCAAATCCATCCAAATATATGCAGTTCAGTTGGTTCTTCCACTGCAGTAAATTCTACCTGTCAAGTGAACAGTATCAGTATAGCCGATCGATATGATCGGTTGTTCTATTAGCAATTATGTGGTGAAAAATGAAATGTGTTAGTTTGGGGTTTTCTTTCTATAATGAAATAATGTGTTGATTTTTAGCTTCTGAAGAACCTCAACATGGAATCTAATGATTCAGCCACAAGCATTGCCATGAAGTATCCATGATTCTTTGAATCCCTCGATAAATGACATGACAGGATATAATGGGTAATTCAAGTCAAACATCTATATTGATTATCCAAGATCTCTAACAAGAGTATTAACGCTGCCGACAGTACGAGATCATTTTTCAGAGTAGCTGATTTATTTAACCAGATGATTCTGAGTGGAAGCATAATGGAATGTTGGCTGAGGCCTAGGTCTGATTGAAATAAATGAGCAAGTAGGAGCGATCTGAGATGACTTACATGCTCCACTAAAATTCTGAGGAATTCAACACACGAATCATTATGATCAACGGGGTTAAAAACCAAGTGTTCTTTCATCACTGGTAGAACATGGAATCAACTGCTAAAACAGGAAAAAAAATTTAGAGATAAAGCTTAACTTACAACGGGAACAATTTTAAAGAAAAAATTGACTGCCACAACAGGAACAATTTTACACACAAATTTGACTATACTGCAACAGCAACAATTTTACAGAAGAATATGAATTGTATTAAAAATGTTATATCCGATTATGAGAAATAGTATTTAAATTCTGATTCATCACAAAATTAAATTGAAGAATTGGAATTACAATATTTCTACAAGTTTTATATGCACTGATCCTGTTCGAGAGTCGAGGTGACGGACGCTAGAGATGTGACGCTCCTATTGACCGTGCATGGACCTACGATGAGACTAGCCTGCAAGCACAGAAGCGTCAGTGCCGAGTCAGAGAGTGGTTCCCTGGCGATGACCCTCCGACGCTCAAGTCAGATCTCCGGTGAAAATAACAAATAAGCAAAAAAACGAAAATGATAGTGTAACTGTAGCTACAGTAGAATGAACATACTTCCGATGAAGCTTAGAGTTCCTTATATAGGACACTGGGAGCGCGCGTGCATGCTTCTCAAAGCCTTCCCTGAAAGGACATATCAGAAAAAGTACCTATGACGTCATATTTCAATGACCCGAGCATATCCTGACAAGACAGTGGAAGCTTCCGTCGTACGATTCTCTACATGATCGTTATCTGATCATGCGCCGACCATGCTGTTTGTCGGCGGCACGGGTCTCGAGGAGGATATCAGTCGATCCTGCTTTTGTCTGCTAGTGGGCCGAGCGGATGACTGCTTGGCTACTTCTGCTATCTGGGCCGAGTGGGGGTGGTCGCTCGGGTACTTCCACTGTCTAGGCTTGCTGGATCGTGTTTCCGCTTCGCTGGCTATGATCTGATCTTTGGCCGATCCGGATGTCCGCCTGGCACATGCCCAGCCGCTCGGCACATGACCTGCCGGCCGGCGCCTGTTTTGGTGATACTGGGTTTTTGAGCGTCGGAAGCTTGGTACGAGACCGAGCTATGATAACGTTGGACCAACCATTTCTTAGTCCGCTCGGCTGACGGAGTCGCCCGGTCAGACGCTAGCTTGGGGGCGTTGATCGCCTTGATTTTCTGGTAGACTTCTACGTGACGTTGACCTCTTGCGGGACGGGATCTTACCTTATCATTGGATCATGCACCTTGCAGTTTCTAAATATAAGTTTACATGGAAAGTATTCTTGTGGGCAGCAGGCCTGGTGCCTGAGTGCAATAGAATCGTATCAACAGAAAAAATCTCGTCAGCTCAAAAAAAAGGAATAATAAGAAAACCAGATTAAGTTCTCCAAGTTCAGTCAAACCTGTTTTTTCCCAGTCTAAGCCCAAATTCACCAGATACAAATCTCAACTTATTCAGAACAATACAATTGACGCTGAATCAACATGGGACTTGAACAACTCCAAACATTTGGTGAAATTGATAAACTAGATGATGAAGCAAACAAGTTATCATGACCATTACAACATGGAGGAACAGGTTAGATGAATCTTAACTTTCAAATTGCACTCTGTCTCATCGTCAACTGCCCTACTTCAATCGGAGGTTTTGCCTAAAACTGTTCTCTTTCGTCATGCTCGACTAAGGACAGAGACCCCAACCTGCACAGCAGAGGGATGACATGGCCTTAGATAGAGCTACCTCTGCTCCGTGAGCAAACGTCAGAGGCTTCTGCTGCCACACTCACCGCCTCGTTGGGCCTCCATTACTAGCCCATTCAATTCCGGGTTCACTTCACCGTTTTACTTAAAAGGCCAGCTTGCGGCGAGGGTTAAGGCGCCGGGAATCGCTGGCAGCGCTAGCGAGGTGGCGAATCGTTTCGCCGACGAGATCCCTAAAGATCAGCCGCTCAATCTGGAGGGCAGCGTTGGATATCTCGGAAGCAGGCGTGGCGCCTCCATCGGCGATGCATTTCTGCAGAGCCCCGCACGCGGTTTTTTCGCCGGCGTCGGACAGGCGGAGGGAATCGGGGAGGACGCCATCACGTACGTCAGCACCAGGACTCCCCATGCAGTTTCCATCACCGGTACGTACCGCTGCAGCAGCGCACCGCTCCTCCAACTCCTCCGCCGATTGATCTGCGCACCACATCGCATCAATTTTATGAAATTCTCAGGTATGACTGACATTTCTCGACAGATTAATCCGATGTCAAATAGCCGATTGAATCGAAAAAGTTTTGGTGCAAAAAATTGTTTTATTTAATTTACCTTTAAAATCGATGCATCGATTGGTAAGAGGCGAAGGCGAGGAATCAAGCACGGAAATGGGGCTTGGCCGCTGGTCCGACACATGATAAACCTGCCACGCCTTCTCGCGACGAAATTCCGGTTTGATTCCGAACAGTCTCTGCATTGACTTTTTTTTTAAATAGTAATTTTAATTTTAAAATAATGAGAATATGAACACATTAAGGATTGTAGGGTTGGTATGGGAGCGATACCTCCATGCCGAACGGCGGATGGCATGAGCCCATGCTACTTCCATGGATGGTGGTCGCGGTATCGTCCTCCGCCGGTTTGAGAACCCTATTTTTGTTACGTGCAGCCGCCGTGTGGATGCAGTTCGTCGGAGACCCAGCGGCCGGCGGATCCGGCACTGCCCTCTTCGGGTTAGATTTTGTGGAACCGACTGCGGAGATTGTTCGCTGGGGATGCGAAGCTGCGCTCGACGGTCGCCTGTTCACAGGTGACCTCGGCGGCGTTCGGATCAACATGTCGCTTCGCCGATTAACACCTCGTTGCCCCAC
Source organism: Zingiber officinale (assembly GCF_018446385.1). Classification (NCBI taxonomy): domain Eukaryota; kingdom Viridiplantae; phylum Streptophyta; class Magnoliopsida; order Zingiberales; family Zingiberaceae; genus Zingiber; species Zingiber officinale. The sequence goes on from NC_056001.1 coordinate 4,445,738, forward strand.
TGTGCCATCGCGCCGGCCGGTACCAGTGCTTCGGCTGCTTCTTGGCGGCGGAGCGAGCGAGAACTCTCGCGGGGCTTTGGGGACCTTCTTGATCTTAACGATTGGGGAGTCGCATTGGAGCTGATCTTCGAAGTCGTGCGTCAAGATACGGCGGCTGTTCGTGCGGTGGTTCGCCGGATTGGAGCGGAGGAGCCCCTGGAGCTGGAGCGCCTCCAGGATTTGCTTCAGAGTCTCCAAGTCCTTCGCCGGTTCGTCGATCCCTCGCATCTTCAGCTTCCTCTCGATTTCGCCGTAGAGCTCCCCCGACCGCTTCGTCTCCCGGAAGAAATCCTCATAAAGAAATCTATTCAAGTGGAGCGGCACGATTTGTGTGTTTCTCGTCGGGTCGAGCTTCTTCGCCCCAGTGAAGGTGAAGGGATCTTGATCGACGGCTTTGAAGAAACCCTCGGCCGAAATTGGATCGTCTTCGGGTGTTATAAACGAACTCGGGTATAGCGACCTGTATCGCGATGGATCTCTCCGAACCCCCGACTCAGACGCCGATCGACGGAGTTTGCAACGGCCGTGCTCCGCGCTATCTGCGCTCGGCAAGGCGTTGATCCCCATTAGCCGGGCGACGACGCTCGGCGACGGCCGTTGCTCCTCCACCTCCGTGTAGACGCCGGATTGACTTCCAGATGCGACCGGGATTACAGTCCGGACCTCCCGCAGGCGGCGGTGCTCGCTCTTCGCGTCGAACAGTGCGCGGCTATCGAGAGAGAGCCTCGGAGAGTCCCGGAACCTCCAGGTGAGCCTTCCCCCCTCCCTGAACCCGAAGACTGGGATGTAACGTTGCGCTGGTGTTTCTGCGGTCGGGAGGCTCCTCGTGGAAGGAGAACAGGGTTCCGGCGACGAAGGCATCGGATGACTCTCCTTGAACGATGAAACCGAAGTAGAGTAATAAGAACCCTCTGATTCCTGCAACGGGAACGTCGATACAGAAAGCTTAAAGTTTCGATCACAACCAAAACAGCTTCACGAAGCGAAGTAAATGCGCGCATTCTTGTTTACTCACAGAGGTCGTGGTCGACGGAAGGCGATGGTTGGGGCACTGGCGCCTCCCGGCCAGCACGCTGTGGCGGTCGAATAGCTGTCGGAGCCCGGCCATGCACCCAAACTGCGGCTCGAGGCTCTGCTCCTCACTACATCCACGGCCAGCAACTCCGTACGTCATCCTCCTCTGCCCTCTCTCGTCGATGCTCCGCCGCTAGCTCTTCACAGGTCAGATCTCAACTCCTAACTCGCCTTAATTCTCCGCTGCTAGCTCTTTCTTCACGCACACAACCACGAGAGCCTTGTGCACTAGTGCAGCGTTCATCACGGCTCCCGCTAAGGGGCTTTTAAAGTTGAGGTGGCCGCGCAACGACCGTCTCCTTTTTCCACTTATTTAGCAGAGTTTGACAGGGAGTCAAAGCTTCTTCAGTTTTGGAATGAGCTAGCTAGTGTGCTTTAGTTTTCACTCTTTTCCGAACCACGGCTGTAATCAAGCCGAGTCGATTGAGGGGACCACATACATCTATGTAAAGAAAATATAGCACATGTGTCCATACATCCCATGGAAATCGCACTGACGACGAGAGGACGTCGCGGGTGCTCGTTTTTGAAAGACTCGAGTGCCAAAAGTCCTGTACGTTCGTATGAATGACAATTCCCTGCTTCATACCGTGGACATTAAAGCAGCTCTCTCTTTTCCTTTGCCTTTCCTTCCGTTAGCTGTCACTTCAGTGCAGGAATTCATATGCATCTCGTGCAAGAAAGATTTCAGAAAGGTGAAGATGGGATGGGTTTGGTTGTATGTCCTCTCGGTCGAACCCACTCACATGCATTCCTCCAGACCCGAGAACGATGGGGAATGGTGTGCCACGCGAGAATAATAGAATGGGCGCTGTGGGATACTGGGCCGCCAGTGGCTCCCATGAGCAGTTGGCAGTCAGAGAGATACGATGACACGGACACTTTGTGCACTCATCCGTACCTTCCTCCCATGTTCTATCACTCTCACCCACCTCGCCCTTGTGCCTCTGATCACCTTCTCGCCACTTTTCGCTGCATCATGAAGTTCACTATCGTTAGTCATAATGCAACTCTTTTTCTATTAATAACTTGAACTTGTTTAAAGATCAATTTCTATAAGTGGCAGCTGGTCGCCCTTAGTGACTCAACTGGTTCATAAATTGCCATTGGTGGATCTGAACATGAACACCATGGAGCTCAAAATACTGCTCTTAGAAGTTGCACCATGCCATTGGATTATCAGTTAACAAGGAAGGAATCTTTTGAGAAGGAAACACTTGCAAATGCCTGCCATTGAAGTGAGGGCCCGGCCAGTCAATGTGCCCCTCACCCTGCCATCTGTGCTACGGATACAGCGAACCTCTTTCGAGTATTGGGAAGAACAACGAGAGTAGTGGGTACGGGAACATGAGGAGCAAAAGGTTCCAGTATCACATCGTCTGAGTATGGCAGGAGGTCTTACACTTCCCCACTGCCTGGGAGAGTGAAAGCAGTGAGTAAATTATATTACTGTTGGTTCTACCACATGAGTGCCTAAAAATCACATGGCTCTGGGATTCCTGGAGAAACGGCTGCAAGAGAACAAAACTTATACTAACAAACAGTCCAAATATGAGAAGAGGTTGATGCAGTGACACTTAATCCTAGCTACATAGTGCTCCTCTTAACGAACTAATTAACTTTAGTTATTCTGAGGTTTGAATATCTAATTGGCAAGGAAAAGATATGTTATTTTGACCATGCTCTGTTTAATTGGAGACCGTGCGTATTGAAAAGAATGCTGTGTTATGCAAGTAATGGCTCTTATTCACATAATATATAAGATCTTATCAGGTAAACTATATTTGTTTCCTTGTGTCCGATGTGCAGGGTGGCATGGCAAGGAGATGTATGCTTAAATATGAGGGTTAACGTCCTGCAGGCTAACTGCTGGGCTAGTGCTAACACTAGCAGTGTGTCTACTCATTCAGTTTGTGCACCCACCTCAAGACGAACAGGGGCGTTAGTCACTTCTCGATGGCGTCGCGTCGCCTCGAATGCGGACAAACGTTCTGCGCCAAAATAAAGGACATCAAGTCAAATCAGTCAAACTGAAAATCTTTGATTCATATGGTGGCAGTAATGATGACAAAAACAGGCAGACACTGCTCGCAACAGTCAGCACTGTGGCAGTGGCCGCAAGGGAGCAGCAGCCTGTTTTGCTCAGGTTAGTACACGATCGCATGAGTAAATTAGGTAAATATTGTGTTGATCTGGATTGGTTCTGCATCCTTTGAGCAGATTCTCTCTTATAAAAGCACGGGAAATTCTACCATATTACGGAAAAACTTGACTGGACCAATTCTTTTGTCAGTCGATATCAGAGAGCTTTTTTTTCTGCTTTGCTTTTGTCAGCCTGTGACCTTTGAATAGGATTTACTACTCGGGACCGAGCATTATTTGCAGTCAGGAATCTGACGGCTCTGTTTACTGTGAATAGGCATTAAAGAGCTTCAATTGCTAAGGCTCCTAGTTTCATAAGCTACACCGTGATAGGAGGATAATGGTCCTAAAAGCCTCGAAACTTTGAGGACGTAAACAGTCCACAGGCTTTGTCAAGGCACTGTGTTCTCCATGACTCATTTTCGGTTAGGATTTACCAAAGCATTGTTGCTCCTTTTCCAAATAAAAATACAAAAGTGAATATAGAGGACTGCCTGATGAACAACATGATCTGTAGAAGCACTGGAGTGGAGAACCGGGTTCTTTGTGCTGCAATGGCGTGTGTTGCCGAAAACTTGGCGGATCTATCGTTCTCAACAGCTATGCTTGAAATCGGACAAACAGCACAGTTTTATCATTTCAAGCGACAAGTTATAGAATAGACAGCCAAAGGAATTGATGCAGAGGTAATCAAGGCGATTATGTGGTACTAGAGGTCAGTGGAGATTATGTTAGTCAAGGAGACAAACAGCACAGTTAGGAATTTGATTCCGTAGCGCCTTCTTGGGGACCCCCGACCCAACACAACTCAGATTCCCTGCGAGGTTCCCCTGACTTCAAATGGCTCCCAATATTAAAGAGAAAGAATAGGAAGAGAGAAATAAATAATGTGAGAGCAATAATAGTACAATACAATATATAATGTTCAAAAAGTACTTAGTCGACTAATTAATAAATAATAGAATTATTCTAAAAATAATTCTAAGAATTATTCAAATAATTATAACAAAATTATTAGAATAATTATAATACTAATTTGATTTGAATTGTTGATTTGATCTGGTTAATTCTGATAATTCTCTTTTATCTCTTTTACCCCGATAAATTTAACGAGAGATCTTTGACGTTGAGTTTGTTTGCTAACTTGTTGAAACGTTGTCTGGATAATGACATAGTAAAGATATCAGCGATTTGATCTTTAATAGAAATATAAGAGACGGATAATTGTTGAATTGTCATACGTTCAAGAACAAAATGGAAATAAATTTTCACATGTTTTGTACGAGCATGAAAGATTGGATTTGCTATGAGATATGTTGCTCCAATATTGTCGCACTAAATTTTTTGTGCAATATTTGATGCAAGATGAAGTTCAGAGAGAAGTGTTTGAAGCCAAATAATTTTTTATGTTGAATTTGCTATAGTTTTATATTCTGCCTTAGTGTTTAAACGGGATACCGTATGTTGCTTTTTCAAATTCCATGAGATAAGATTTCATCCAAAAAATATTACACATCCACTAGTAGAGCGTCTATCTTCAGGAGAACTTGTCAAATCCAAATCACTATATGCATGTAAATCTCGAGATGATTGACGATATAAAAGAAGACCATGTAGAATAGTACCTTTAAGATAGCGAAGTATTCTTTTCCTATTATCCCAATTTTTTTTTATGTTGGAGCATGCATGAATTGACAAGCATAATTTACTATAAAAGTAATATCAGGGCATGTGATAGTGATATATTATAAGTCTCCAACAATACTTCGATAAATCTGTGGATCATATTGAGCAGGAGAGGATGAAGTTGGAGAGTTGTTTATAGCAATGGGTGTAGAGATCGGACGTGCTCCATCCATTTTGGCTCATTGAAAAAGTCTAGTAATGTATTTGCTCTGAGAGAAGATAGTCATCCTCATGTGAAATAAGCTCAATACTAAGAAAAAAAATAAGAAATACCTAAATCTCGAGTAGAAAATTCTTGATTAAGAAGACTTAATAATGTTGTGATATCCTTGTAATCATTGCCGATTATCAGAATATCATTCACATAAATAAGAAAAAATATCATAGATCCATTATTATATTTGTAAAATAGAGACGAGTTAGTGTTTGATACAGAAAATCTTTGAGCTTGTAACCAATTAAATAGTCGATGAAACCATACACGAGGAGCTTGTCGAAGACCATATAAGGATTTTTTACGTTGGCAAACATGAGATGAAAATTGTGGATGAATGAACCTAGGTAGTTGCTCCATAAATACAGTTTTCTCAAGATGATCATGGCGAAACACATTTGATATGCCCAATTGTCATACAGGCCAATTAGAACTAACATTTATTGATAATGATAGTTTGACAGATGTAATTTTATGACTGGGCTAAAAGTGTCACTAATGTCAATACCAGATTGTTGACTAAATCCTTTGACTACAAGTCGAACTTTGTGCCTTTCAAGAGAACCATCAGCTCAATGCATAAGACGGAATACTCATTTAGAGTCCACAACATTCATTGAGGGAGTGCGCGAAACTAAACTCATGTTCCATTGCGAAGAAGTGCATCAAATTCTATAGTCATTGCACTATGCCAATTTGGATCCTTGCTTGCTTGTGTAGAATAAGTTGGTTCAATAGATTTTAAAGAGACCACTAGAGTTCGTGGAAGGGGATATCGAGTTGCATTTGGTGGACAACGTTCATAAATGTCACTAACGGGAAGCATGTGATGAGAAACATTATCATCTGAATCACTTGTTGATGGCGACGAGAAAGTAGGCTGACATGGTAATGTAGATGACGGACTTGCATTATATGAGAATTCAGAACTAGAGAGCATATTATCTTCGACCAGTGAAGCTTCCAAGATTGGAGCAGCAACCTGAGGTGATTTTGATGGTATAGTGGAGTTATTAGAGAGCACCAGAGCAGGACCTAGGATACCATCACTTCTGACAATAGTAGGTGACATTAAGAATGTGTCACTTGTATCTGGAGGAGAGATCGAAGAAGCTACTGAAAAAGGGAATAGAGACTCATCAAAAATAACATGTCATGAAATATAAATTCGTCCCGTTGGTATATGCAAGCAACGATAACCATGGTGTGAATTGCTATAACCAAGGAAAACGCATTGTAGTGAACGAGAGACAAGTTTGTGTTTAGAGTAAGGGCGTAACCATGGATAACATGCGCAACTAAAAATTCGAAGGAAAGTATAATCAGGAGTTTGATTATAAAGTTTTTTCAAAAGGATACTTATGATTGAATAATAGAGTTGATCCGGTGGTAAGAACGGGGGACCCCCTTTTTGGGAAGTCAACGTCACGGGGAGGTCAAAGTATCCGACGTCCGACCGGAGAAGCGGAGGCCGGTCGGCCGAACGGGGTCACAGCTGAACCAAAGAAGACCCGACGGGACTAGGGGTTCCGACGCTCGTTGAACAGAGGTATATGGCCGAGCGGATACTGCGAACAGTCTCAAAGCACATTACCGAGAAGCTCCAAGTGGACCAGCACGAATGACCGGTCAGACGATGCCCATGACTGCCGACCGGTAGGACGCTCGGTGCAGGAACATAAGATACAAAAGGACAGAAGTATATTCTGACAGCGAGCATGTTCAACGATTAGATCATACGCAGGATCTTATGACAGCGGGTTCCCTTGTCACATCATAGACGTGCTTGGACAGTAGCAGTATGGTGTCAGGTAAGCTTGTCTGACAAGCACATACCGAGGTATGGGCTAAGGACACGTAGTTGTCTCGGTAGGTGTGCGTGAGCACCTTCACAGCTCTATATAAGGAGCCTTATACTTCGCCGGAGGTATGCATTCTGAAAGATTTGGAGCCACTTCTTTGTTGTCCACTTGCCTGACTTGAGCGTCGGAGGGTCGTCGTCGGGAACCCCTTCCCGGCCCGACTTCTTTGCAGGTTCGCCGGAGCGCCGTGTGACCGGCCGGAAATCTACGTCTGCGACAAGGAGAGCGCCACGTGCCCAGCGTCCGTTGATTCAGCTTTCGGACAGGATCAATTTGGCGCCGTCTGTGGGAACGCACCTGCATTCGACGGGAAGCAATGGACGAAGCTGGACGACCACACACCGTGATGCTCTCCCAGGAGGGGCCTGACGCTCTAATCGAGGCAAGAGCAGCTAAGCTCGTGGAGCAACAGAAACAGAAGGCGCAAGCTGAGCGTTCTGAGCAATAAGCGACGTCGACGTCAAGAGGTCGAGCGACATCAGAGTTCCGACCAGAGAATATCTCAGCATGGGGTCGAGATAAAGATCCGGTCGGCATTCAAGGGGAAAGAGGATGGCCGAGCAAACCACCTCCAGCCGTACCGAGCTTGGTGAAAGGTGCGCCGATGTAATTCATTTTATGTATGTCTTGGTCGCCTGTGTCCTTTTAATGCAAGAAGCAAAGTGATAAAACATATTTTGGAATTATTGGCCGAACGGCCGACTACACGAAGACCACGTGCCGCTCGGACCGTGTTGAAATTAGCCTTGAAGGTCGTCGAGCTCCGACGTTAAAAATCGAGAGACGAGCCGGCGTCTATAAACCCTCCGAGCAGAAGGTCGTCGAGCTCCGACGTTAAAAATCGAGAGACGAGCCGGCGTCTATAAACCCTCCGAGCGGAAGGTCGTCGAGCTCCGACGTTAAAAATCGAGAGACGAGCTGGCGTCTATAAACCCTCCGAGCGGAAGACCATCGAGCTCCGACGTTAAAAATCGAGAGACGAGCCGGCGTCTATAAACCCTCCGAGCGGAAGACCGTCGAGCTCCGACGTTAAAAATCGAGAGACGAGCCGGCGTCTATAAACCCTACGAGCGGAAGACCGTCGAGCTCCGACGTTAAAAATCGAGAGACGAGCCGGCGTCTATAAACCCTCCGAGCGGAAGACCGTCGAGCTCAGACGTTAAAATCGAGAGACGAACCGTCTATAAACCCTCCGAGCGGAAGGTCGCCGAGCTCCGACGTTAAAATCGAGGGCCGCGTCTATAAACCCTCCGGCGGAAGGCCGCCGAGCTCCGATGTTAAAAATCGAGACGAGGCGTCTATAAACCCTCCGGCGGAAGGCCGCCGAGCTCCGACATTAAAATCGAGAGACGAGCCGGCGTCTATAAACCCTCCGAGCGGAAGGCCGAGCTCCGACATTAAAAATCGAGACGAGCCGGCGTCTATAAACCCTCCGGCGGAAAACCGTCGAGCTCGTTAAAATCGAGAGACGAGGCGTCTATAAACCCTCCGAGCGGAAAACCGTCGAGCTCCGGCGTTAAAAATCGAGACGAGGCGTCTATAAACCCTCCGAGCGGAAAACCGTCGAGCTCCGGCGTTAAAAATCGAGAGAGGGCGTCTATAAACCCTCCGAGCGGAAACCGCCGAGCTCCGGCGTTAAAAACCGAGAGCCGCCGGCTAAAAACCTCCGCGCCGCCGAGCTCCGGCGTTAAAAACCGAGAGCGAGCGTCTATAAACCCTCCGGCGGAAGACCGTCGAGCTCCGACGTTAAAAATCGAGAGAGCAGGCGTCTATAAACCCTCCGGCGGAAGCCGCCGAGCTCCGGCGTTAAAAATCGACGGGCAGGCGTCTATAAACCCTCCGAGTGGAAGGTCGTCGAGCTCCGACGTTAAAATCGAGAGACGAGCCGTCTATAAACCCTCCGGCGGAAGGCCGTCGAGCTCGACGTTAAAAATCGAGAGCCGCGTCATAAACCCCCGAGCGGAAGACCGCCGAGCTCCGGCGTTAAAAATCGAGAGACGAGCGGCGTCTATAAACCCTCCGGCGGAAGGCCGCCGAGCTCCGACGTTAAAACCGAGAGCGAGCCGGCGTCTATAAACCCTCCGGCGGAAGGCCGTCGAGCTCCGGCGTTAAAAATCGAGACGAGCCGGCGTCTATAAACCCTCCGAGCGGAAGACCGTCCGAGCGGGCGTAAAATCGAGAGACAAGCGGCGCCTATAAACCCTCCGGCGGAAGGCCGTCGAGCTCCGGCGTTAAAAATCGAGACGAGGCGTCTATAAACCCTCCTAGCGGAAGGCCGTCGAGCTCCGACGTTAAAAATCGAGAGACGAGCCGGCGTCTATAAACCCTCCGAGCGGAAGACCGTCGAGCTCCGACGTTAAAAATCGAGAGACGAGCCGGCGTCTATAAACCCTCCGAGCGGAAGGCCATCGAGCTCCGACGTTAAAAATCGAGAGACGAACCGGCGTCTATAAACCCTCCGAGCGGAAGGTCGTCGAGCTCCGACGTTAAAAATCGAGAGACGAGCCGGCGTCTATAAACCCTCCGAGCGGAAGGCCGTCGAGCTCCGACGTTAAAAATCGAGAGACGAGCCGACGTCTATAAACCCTCCGAGCGGAAGACCGTCGAGCTCCGACGTTAAAAATCGAGAGACGAGCCGGCGTCTATAAACCCTCCGAGCGGAGGGTCATCGAGCTCCGACGTTAAAAACGAGAGACGAGCCGACGTCTATAAACCCTCCGAGCGGAGGGCCGTCGAGCTCCGACGTTAAAAACGAGAGACGAGCCGGCGTCTATAAACCCTCCGAGCGGAAGAAGGTGATCAAAAGGACTTGTAATCGCTATTAATATCGTTTGACCAGCTATGCGTTCCGCTCGGCCCAGTATCCAAGGGTACTTAATCAATATCAAGTGAATAATCTCTTGTCGAATCAGAATATACTCGTCCGAGCGGGAATGGTACGCAAAAATACCTTTTGAGCACGAGAGGTGTGATAAGAGGCGAGCGGACAACACACATATTAACTAGCAAAAGGACAACAAGCGAAAGGATAGCATATTAAAAAGACGGGCCGAGTGGCCAAATTACAAAAAAGGAGTGTCTTTGGCCGAGCGACCAAATTACATGTAAAACTTCTACTCTAGGTAATCATAGAGGTCTTTGGGGATGTTGTCGAGAAGAGCCACTTGATCTGTAGCCGGGATGACGGGGGACTAGGGAAGGTGCCCCTTGGACTTCAAATATGTTATCGTGGCGCTCATAGCAAGGTCAAATGCTGTATACATCCGCTCGCAAACCTTCTCCGAAAATTCAGGCGAGCGGATGTAATTCTATCTCAGGGCGGCGACTCAGCTCGGCTCGGCCTCCTGATATTCTGTGAAGACCGCTTGGGAGGCAGCGAGGGATTCCTGCAGATTTTTCAGCTCGTCCTTATGCTTGATTGCGTCGGCCGAGCGGCCCGCCTTTCCCTTATCGAGCTGCTCCATCAACTCCTTGACTTTCTGCTCCAATCCCCGAGCCTCGACATTCTTTTTCTCCAGATCGGAGATGGCAGCACCGCCATGTGGCATTCAACCACTGGGATGCATTTAATGAGCGCGTGCTCGACCTTAATGATGGAGATTGGCGGAAAATTCGAAGAGACGCTGAGGAAAGTTGGCGTTGTCTGGCGTTTTGGCTACCCCCTTTGTTTCCGAGCGGATGGTATTTTCATGGCGCCGCTCGGCCGAACTGATGGTCCAGTCAGTCGGACTAATCGCCTCCTTCGACTAGACTTGAAGGGGAGGCAAGTGATCCGGTGGTAAGAACGGGGGACCCCCTTTTTGGGAAGTCAACGCCACAGGGAGGTCAAAGTATCCGACGTCTGACCGGAGAAGCGGAGACCGGTCGGCCGAATGGGGTCACAGCTGAACCAAAGACGACCCGACGGGACTAGGGGTTCCGACGCTCGTTGAACAGAGGCATATGGCCGAGCGGATACTGCGAACAGTCTCAAAGCACATTACCGAGAAGCTCCAAGTGGACCAGCACGAATGACCGGTCAGACGATGCCCATGACTGCTGACCGATAGGACGCTCGGTGCAGGAACATAAGATATAAAAGGACAGAAGCATATTCTGACAGCGAGCATGTTCAACGATTAGACCATACGCAGGATCTTATGACAGCGGGTTCCCTTGTCACATCATAGACGTGCTTGGACAGTAGCAGTATGGTGTCAGGTAAGCTTGTCTGACAAGCACATACCGAGGTATGAGCTAAGGACACGTAGTTGTCTCGATAGGTGTGCGTGAGCACCTTCACAGCTCTATATAAGGAGCCTTATACTTCGCCGGAGGTATGCATTCTGAAAGATTCGGAGCCACTTCTTTGTTGTCCACTTGCCTGACTTGAGCGTCGGAGGGTCGTCACCGGGAACCCCTTCCCGGCCCGACTTCTTTGCAGGTTCGCCGGAGCGTCGTGTGACCGGCCGGAGATCTACGTCCGCGACAAGGAGAGCGCCACGTGCCCAGCGTCCGTTGATTCAGCTTTCGGACAGGATCAAGAATAGGAAGTCGATTTATGAGATATACGACAGTGTTAACAGTTTCATCCGAAAGTTTACGCGGAACCGATGCATAATGAAGAAGAGCTAAAGTAGTTTCAACTATATGTCTATGTTTTCTCTCGGCAGAGCCATTTTATTCTAGAGTGTGAGAACAAGAGATTCGATGAACAATTCCACAAGAGACAAGATTACGATGGAGAGTTTGATATTCGCCTCCCCAATCAGAATAAAAAGAGAGTATTTTACGATTAAAATATCGTTCAACTTGAATTTAAAAATTATAGAATATATTAAATAAATCATATTTCCTTCTCATAAGATAGAGCCAAGTATATTTACTAAAATGATCAATGAAGGTAATATAATATTGGAAACCTTGATTAGACAAAATAGGTACAGGGCCCCAAACATCAGAATAGATTATTTCAAGTGAAAAATTAGAAACATGATCGGATGAAGAGAAAGATAGCTTATGACTTTTAGATTTCATGCAGTCCCTACATGAATGAGATAAAGAGGAGGTAATGGAAATAGGTAAACCATACCTATTGATGATTGACTGAATAATACGAAGGGTAGGATGACCAAGTCTAGCGTGCCAAGCTAGTTTATTTATGCGTTCGCCAACAAAAGCTTTGATTGAAGAACTCTGAAGATAGTAGATGCCATTTTTTATTCTCCCATAAAACACAATAGTATTTGTTCCTTTATCTTTTATAAGATAATGATTATGATGAAATTCAAAAATGACAATGTTATCAAGATAAAACTGATGTGTAGATAGTAAATTTTTAGTGGTAGATGGAACATGAAAGACATTGCACATGTGAAAAGTTCGATTAAATAAATGAACATATGTGTTTCCAAGATTACCAATTTGCAAACCTAAATCATCGCCTACTTGAACCGTATCTGAGGCATAATATGACATTACGTCTGTAAAGATATTATAATCTAATGTGACATGATGAGTTGCTCCAGTGTCAATATAATATACCAATCAGTAGATGAAAATTTTGAGGTTTTACCACAAGTAGGCACAGACGAGAGGACTTTAGGATATACTTGTGAAATAGACGATTGTCTTGAGGTTGTACGACCACCGATGAAATTTGAGTCAAATTGACTAGGACATTGAATATCAAAATGTCCATTTTCGAGACAAATTTGACATTTTATTTGAGACCAATCAAGTCTTTTGGGACACAGATTTCCAGTATGACCAACGATGTGACAAATCTGACATTGGTCTGAATTTCATTTTTGGTCTCCTTGATGGTGTTGAGTATTTGACATCTAAAGTAAAATAACTTGTTCTGTAGATCATGTTGGCTCTGCAGATTGCGAAGAAGATGCTTCTGTGGCTAGTAGTGGCAGAAAAGAGGCAGCAATAGCGAATCTCCTTTTTGGTTAGTATCGGCAGTAGAGAAGGAGAGACAATCGACAGTGGCAACGGGCCGCTTCTTCAGAAAGGGCGGCGGCAACAGGTTGCTTGAGTCGGATTCTTAATAAAGGGGTGGCTTCTTCAAAGAAACTGGTGGCAGTCTTCTTCAGAGATTCCAGTGGTTGTGCATGCGAAGAAGAAAATGAGTAAAAGCTCTGAGTTGAGGTGAGAAACCAGTGCCAGGAGATGAGGTGGCGCTAGCAGAGGTGGGAGCGAAGGAGAAGGGGATGCAGGCTGATTGGTGTTGGGTGTCGGCTCTTTAGCTTGGAGTTGTGCCCACTTGGGTGGACCAATGGCTCGACAGTAGAAGAAGATGCACCCGTAGTAAGTTGGCATCGACAGCAAAGAAAGGAGAAAATCACTTCTCGTATGCTGCTGGAAAATCCCTTGGCGTCGGCGATGGAGCAGGCGGCGGCGGTGACAAAAGATGAAGAAGAAGGGAAAGTGTCGATAGAAAAAGAAAAAAAAATCAGATTAATAAATGGAAACTTTGTCTTGAGAAAGGGAAAAGGATAATAATAAGAGGAAATAAGAAATGGTGGTGGTGGTGCAATGAAAAGAAGAATAAAAACTATGATACCATGTTAAAAAGAAAGAAAAGAAAGAGAGAAAGAAATAGTGTGAGAGCAATAATAAATCTTATTATTCATTAATGTTTGTCCTAAGGATAATATAATATATAATGTTCAAAAAGTATTTGATCAATTGACCAATTAATAAATAACAGAATTATTCTAATAATTATAATCGAATTATTAGAATAATTCTAATACTAATTTGATTGGGTGATTTAATCCAGTAAATTCTGATAATTCTCTTTTTATCTCTTTTACCCATACTCCCTAAAAGATTCTCCAACTCCAAAGAGATCTCAGACTCCTACTCCCTGAAAGATTCTTTGACTTCGAAGGGAACACATTCGAAGGCGAACGTTCGCCATCACTTGCAGTAAGATGTAGGTAACATCACCATTTAGCCTGGAAGTCATAGATAATGCTTTATTTTAGAAAACGTGGGTAACATTAGCAGGAATCTTGGAACACATGAAAATTATGGGAATGCAACTGCCGCTATATAAAAGATAGCCCGATCTTTCATGCGTAGGTACGTATACACACACATTCAAATCCTAACTATTGTTCTTCATTCTCCTTTTATCCCCACTGGAAACTGACTTAGACATCAAAGTGGTTGCGTTAGAACCCCTAACCATCATTCTAACTTTCTTTCCCTATTTTCTCTCCCAGGTCCTGACAGACCTCTTCACAAGTCCTCATCATTGCTCGGTGCTCAACAACCCAATCAACATCAACGTCCGCTCTCCTCTCCTGTGGTTTGTTTGTTGACATTCACAAGTGGGATCAGAATCAATACGAGCAGATAGGAAATTTGTAAGTTCCTCACCTAAGCAAAAAGCTTTGTTCTGCGTAGACTATGGCTGTTAATGGATTAGCAACAGAAGCTTGGTAGACATATACAAAGCTAATTATACTCCCCTCGTTGGGCATTCTCTGGTGTTAATTGGATTCTACGGTGATGCTTCTTACTTTCATGATTCATAAGGTTAATTTCATTGTAATTCGACTTCATCACTGATTTAAAACAACAATGTAATCCAAGAATGGGCCAACAGTTGGAGGCCCGACTCAATATATGTCCAGGCTTACAAAAGAATAAACTATTTATAAATAAGTTGGGTACTGGATCAATAAGTTTATTTATATTAATATAACAGTATAAATTATATTGAATAAATAAATTTAAACAAATTGTCCAGAGCACTTTTAAACAAATTAAAATCTTGGTTACGATTTTATTTTATTTTATGTTTTTAGTCAGATATTTAAAGAATATCTCGATTATCTATAACAATTTTATTAAATTATAAGAACAATAATTTTAGTAATCGAGCTCATTAGAAAATATTCATTTATTTTTCCACGTTGAGAAATTCCATTAAGGAGTCTAAACATAAAAAAAAAAATATATGATTAAAAAAAAAACACTTTTGAGGTTGGAATCCACTGAAAAAGGAAAGTGTTCATCTCAAAGCGTCGATAAGTAGCAAAACGACATTTGACTTTATGAGGAATTATTTTTAAAAGGAAAAAAGATGGCTGACTTTAAGATGAAACACAAGGTAATCGTGGGCTGCGTGAGGTGAGACGACGTAACTAACTAACCATATGTAGATGGCACATCTAATGATAAATAGCTGATGACGTCACGAATGATTGCTGAGGCAATTTTAACAACGACAATTATATTTACTAAGACATTTAGGAATCATATCATGACCATTACTAATTCAAGATCAGTTATGTGATCAACTAGTGACCATTTTCCTCTGTTTTTTTTTCTTCCCTTTTTTTAAAACAAATTCTAACATGCAATTGCTATTTGTATTTGTCACACCTTTTTGACTCAATTTTGATGTAGTTGGGATCGGTGGAAATTATTTAAAAGTTTGTGGTGTTGAATGTTAATGGGGCAATGTGGAATAAACATGAACTTCCAATTTATCAAATCACATTAAAAAATTATTATTATTATTATTATTATTATTATTATTATTATTACTACTACTATATTGTGATAAAGATTATTCTATATTTCATAGCCTTGATCAATAAGATTTACAAATACAGATTTTGAAGAAGATTATTAATTGTAAAGTATATTTGTTAATCGTATCATCACAATTTCGTTTTCAACCACCCCAATTATCAATTCTACACATCACTTTCGTTTAAGTTTGTTCACAATAGTACTACTTGTTCAATGTTACATTAATCCCTTTCCTACGTGATTTACATGCATGCATCACTATCGTTTTTTTATTTGTTTGTTTGGGTTCGATGTTACTGTAACTTTCTTCGTTCTTTTTTTTTTATTCTTCTATTTCTTTTCTTCAGTGCTCTATGTTTTTTTAAAATTCTTTAAAAATTCTAAGTATTCTGCTCTTACCCTGCATTAATCTTTTAGATGGCCGATGTTTCAGGATTATTATATTTATTTATTTATAATTTTTAAGATAATTTGATTTTTTTTCTATTAGAGTTTAAATTTTTTTAACTTAACTGTATACGGATTTATATTTTATATTTCTGATAATATATTTTGTATTCAATAATATGATTAATTTTTTCCTTTTCTTTATTTCTATATAGTATTAAAGTAGTTATCCTTCTTTGACCTAATTTTTCTGTCGCTCTCTGTTATTGTTTCTTGTTACCGTTGTCGTCTCCTACAGCTGCTGTCAATTTTAACGCAGACATCCTTTTTTATTGATTTCGGCGCCAACGTCCTGTGTTGTTGATTTTGACGCTAACATTTGTTTCTGTCTATTTCGGCACCGACACTCTATGTTATCGATTTCGACGCCGACATTCTTTTATACCATTTTCGATGGCAACGTCCTGTCCTGCCAATTTCAACACCGACGTCCTTTTATGATGACTTCAACACGGATGTCCTATACTGTCGATTTCTACGCTGACTTCCATTTTTGTCGGGATTCTTCGAATGACTATGGGTTGTCCTGACACCAATTTTTGTGGATCGTATAGATGTATGTCCTTACAGTTTAATTATTCTGAGCATTATTCGTTCTGTTATCATATCAGGTCGTACAAATACTTCACGGTAATCTGATTTGTATATGTTAGAGCAGTTTCAACAGTTCCTTGCTTCACAATCCTCTGTCATGTCAGCTTCCTCTCATATAAGTTTGTCATCGTTTGGTATTTCAGGGATATCCATCTATGTGGACTTTAGACTCTGGTGTCTCCCATTATATGCCATCTAATTTATCATCTTTTGTTTTATTTTCTTCCAATTTATCTATATCTATTGTGACTATCGATAATACTCCTATGTCATTAGTAGATGTTGGTTCAATTGTTACATCTTATTTATCTCTTACTAATGTTAATTATATTCCGAGTCTTACATTAAATTTTGTTTTTGTTAATCAATTATGTGAGTTAGGATATTTAGTCTCTTTTTCTTCATCCAATTGTTATGTTCATGACCCGTAATCTCATAGGCTGATTGGGGCAGGCCATAGGCAAAGAGAACTCTATGTTTATATCAACTCAAAGTACCAGAAGTTGTAGCTTCAAGTGTGGATTTATCATCTTTCCATCTGAGTCATTCATCTTCTGATTTTTATTTGTGACACTCTCATTTAGGTCATGTTTTAACTTTTTGTTTGCAGTTTTTATCTTCTACGGGAGTATTAGGATTTTTAAAAAGTTTTGATATTTGAGATTATAGTGGTTGTAAAGTGGTCAAATTTTTTGTTTTCCCATTTTCTAAAAGTTTTTTTTTCTTCTGCTCCACTTGATCTTATCCATTCTAATGTGTAAAGACCCTCTCCTATTTCTACAAAAAGAGTGTGAAGGTATTATGTTTCATTTATTGATGATTGTACTTGTTACTCTTAGGTTTATCTTATGAAACATAGATTTGATTATCTTATAATTTCAACAACTTTAGAGTTCTTGTGAAATTTAACATTCTAGTATCATAAAATATTTTCATTGTAATTTAGAGGGTGAATACACTTCGAATCATTTTTCACATTTACTTGTTTATGATGCATGGTACTATTCATCAAACCTCGTATACAGATACTCCTGAATAGAATGGTATAACTGAACGGAAACATAGACATTTTGTTAAAATAACCCGTTCATTTTTATTGTCTGCAGTGTTCCTAGTGTCTTTTTTTGGGGGAAGCAATCCTTACTGCTGCTAATGTGATTAATAGAATTCCAACTTCACACAATTCAGACTTGTCACCTTTTGAAAAATTATATGAGCATGCTCCTGTCTATTTCTCTTTGCATGTTTTTTGTTGTACTTGCTTCGTCCATCATTCACATGTAGAGTGTAATAAGTTAGTCTCTCGGTCTGCTCTTTGTGTCTTTCTGGATTAGGGTATTAGTTAAAAAGGATATCGTTGCTTTGATCCTATTAGTCAAAAATTATATATCTCTCGTCATGTTGAGTTTCTTGAGCATATTCCATTCTTTTCTATTCTAGCTAGTTCGCATAATATGATAAAGTTAGATCTACTTTGCATTGATCCTTTTAATATCGACACTGAGGAAGCTTTACCCACAGCTCCTACTGGTAATTTAATTGAATCTGGTACTTTGGTTCTCGAGATATCCTACACACTTCTCCTTTTACGACTACCCAATCATCTCCTGAAGTTGTGGATGATCCTTCTCTCCACCGTCGTCAATCCACTCGTGTTCATAAGTCTACTAAACTACCAGATTTTGCTTACTCTTGTTATTCTGGTTCTTTTGCTTCATTTGTTGTATTTGTTCATTATCTTTTTGAACTTGTATCCTCTAGAGAAGTTATTTATAACCCACTTTGGTAGAGTGCTATAGTTGAGAAACTAACTATTTTGCATCAAACTCATACATCGGATTTGGTATCGTTACCGCCAAAAAAACATACTATTGGTTCTCGTTTGGTATGTAAGATTAAAACTAAATCTGATGGATCTATTGAAAGAAACAAAGCTTGTCTTGTTGCTAAATGTTATTATCAGGAGTATGATATGGATTATGAGGAAACATTTGCTCCCGTTACAAAAATGATGAATGCTTGTACTCTGATTATTGTTGCTTCTATTTGTCGATGGAGAATATCTCAGATGGACGTCAATAATATATTTATAAATAGGGATCTTCAAGAAGAAGTTTAAATGACACCTTCTCCTAGTATTTCACACCAACCTGGTGAAGTTTGCAAGCTTCGTAAAGCACTTTATGGTCTCAAACAAGCACCTCATGCTTGGTTTAAGAAGTTTTCTATAGTGATTACTTTGCTTGATTTGTATCCTAGTAATTATGATTTAACATTGTTTGTCAGATGTACGAGTGCAGGTTGTATTCTTTTATCATTATATATTGATGACATGATTATTAATGGTGATGATTTCGATAGAATTGTTTCCTTGAAATCTGAGTTGACATGTTGTTTTGCTAAGAAATACTTGGGTTTACTATGCTACTTTCTGGGCATTGAGGTCGTTTATTTCTCAAAATTGTTGGGATCGATTATGTAGCTAGAGGAGGGGGGGGGGGGGGGGGGGAATAGCTCGGTGCGCTCGTCGTGCTCTTCGTTGCTTGTTTCTTCAAGATATGCAGCGGAAAATACAAAGAAACAAAATACACAACGATAACAAGAGGATTTACTTGGTATCCACCTCACAAGAGGTGACTAATCCAAGGATCCACACACTCACGCACCCTCCACTATGAAAACACTCCTTTATGATAACTACCAAAGGCGGAGAAGCCCTACAAGTTCACACTACAAGAAGAAAAGGGAAAGGGAACAAAAATACAAGCAAAAGCTTACAAGTTTGCACAATAAACCCTAACCCTATATTTCTTCTTCTTGCTGTAGATCCGCCTCTTGACTTGGAAGAACCTCCAAGAACTTCAAGAACTGGCGGTATGAACTCTGTGGAGAAGCCTGTGAAGATTTGTGTTCGCTGGAGAAGAAGGCCGTTGAAGTTCTACCGAGAGAACAGCTCGCCAGCAGCTAAATACGACGCCAACGGTCAGATCCCGATCGATTGGATTGCTCCCAATCGATCGGGGAGGCTTTGGATCGATCGACCGATCGATCCAGAGCACCTCTGTGCTCTCGAAAATTACCTGGATCGATCAGTTGATCGATCCAGCCTTTATCGCGCGAAATCACACCTAGCTCCCAATCGATCCACTGATCGATTGGGGGATCTGGATCGAACGACCGATCGATCCAGCGCTGTTCTGTGCAATCGCGCACTTGTCCCAATCGATCCACTGATCGATTGGGAGGAGGTTTGTCGTGAAGACTCGCCCAATCGATCGGCCGATCGATTGGGCATGAGCCAATCGATCGGCTGATCGATCCAGCTCATGATTTCTCCCTAAAATCAAGTCTAAAGCTTCCTAAACCAACATCTGGTCAACCATGACCTGTTGGTTCATCGTGCCTAACATCCGGTCACCCTTGACCTGCTAGGAAACCCTCACCAAGTGTTTTGTCAATCCCTTTGACCCACTTGGACTTTTCTCCTCGTGCCATGTATCAGGTCAATCCCTTTGGCCTACTTGGACTTTCCTCCTCGTGCCAAGTATCCGATCAATCCCTTTGACCTACTTGGTCTTTCCAACACCAGATGTCCGATCAGCCTTGATCCATCAGGATTTCCTTCTGCCTAGCTTCACTCACTAGGTCTTTCACCTGGCTTCACTCACCAGGATTTCCTTCTGCCTAGCTTCACTCACTATGTCTTTCACCTGGCTTCACTCACCAGGACTTCCTTCTGCCTAGCTTCACTCACTAGGTCTTTCACCTGGCTTCACTCACCAGAATTTCCTTCTGCCTAGCTTCACTCACCAGGATTTCCAGTCAAGTATCCAATCAATCTTGACCTACTTGACTCTCCTTCACACATGAACAATTGTGTAAAATACCAGAAAATGGCGAATAATAATAAGAGAATTTTCCAAGATTTTTAGAAATTTTTCAGAAATTTTTCGAAAATTGTATGGACGAGTTTATGGGGATAAAACTGGGTTATAGGAAAGCCTATTTGGTTACCCCATTTAAGCGAGAAAAAGTTTGATTTCTTTTCCTTTTCATTTTAGTTTTTCTTTTTCTTTCTTTTATTTTTTCTCCGTAGTTTCCTTCTCCACTCACGCGTGCCCTAATCGGCGCTGCGAGCAATTTCTCCTCTCTTATTTTTCCTCCCGAGCTCGACCTTCTTTCCCTCATCTTCTCCCGTCGCCGTTCCCATCTCTCCCCCATCCTGTTCCTGTCCTCCGCGCAGCGCCAAACCATCATCTTCCCTGATCTTCACCGGAAACCCAGACGCCGATTTCTTGCCTGTTGACGCCATCCTCGCCGACCGACGAGAGCCAAGGAAAAGTCGATCTCTTCCTCACGTGATTGTGCTTTGCCCTAGCACCGACCGCGATTTCCTCTGCCTGACACCGACCCTCATCTCCTCTGCTCGGTGTCGCCGGCGCATATATGGTCTCTTTCATTTCCGCCGCCGCACGGGACAGCGCCAACTTCTCCACACCGAGCCCTAGTTCCTGATTCGTGGTCGCCGCCGCACGGAGCAACGCCGACCATCTCTGGAGATTTCCTGTTCGCGTGCCCTAGATTTCCTCTTGCTGTCGGATCCAAACAAAACAACAATGATGGTATCAGGAGAGTGCCACGGTTTTGATTGTTTGGTGGTTTTCTTGGTTTCCAGCAGCGTTCCTATTCCTGCAGCAACTCCTTCCAGCATCAACGATAGCTAGGAATTGAGGTATTGTGTAGGGATTTGATTACATGATCATGTGTAGATTTGAATTAGGGTAATTGTTTCATGTTGTTGATGAATTAGGTATGGTGTAGGGTAATGGATCCTTGTTGTAGATTGGGTTGGTTTAAAATTAATCTAATGGAACGATTAGGGTTAAGACAATTAACCCTAGTCAATTGTTAGATTTAATTTAGGTAGGCAAATGGTTATGTGGATTAGGGTTTTCCCTAATTTAGTCTCGTGGATTTTATTTAGCTATTTAAATTCTTATGAATTTAGCTAAATAATTGTATATCTATTGAATACAGGACTTTGACGCGAGACGAGTATCTTGATGTCAGATTTGGACATTTCTATTGGAGGCGGGTACTTCTGACTTTATGTCGTTTGATATGCATAGTAGTGAATTTGACAAATTACAATAATTATGTTTCTTATCTGTTCCGATTAGTCACTACCCGATACTTGTTACATGCTTGGTTGATACTTGTTTTGCATATCATGTTATTTCTTACCTGCTTATACATGCTTATAGGGGGTAGTGATATACCATGCTTCACCATGTTCAGGACCTAGGTTTTATACCTTGTTTTATTTGTGTACCTTTGATTTGATTCATTGACCTAAGGTGCACCTTCTATATATATATGGATTAGCTCAGGATATTTCCATGGTTAGTGTCATGCACCATTCGCATGATTGCATGCTATGCGATATTCCGCTCCATTATTGTTGAGCACATCACCAGTTACATGGATCTGCACACACCACCACTAATGGGTTAGTGGTCGATTCAGACAGAGTGTGTTGCAGTAGGGATTTTGTTTGGCTTCGTTGGTCCGCTCATGGGTAGTGTGACGCACCGTGGTAGCCGGCAGAGATTCCTCCCCGTCATCGTGTATCGGGAGATGAGAGCATTGTGCTCCCCCATTATGATTTGGGGTAGGAGGATAGGTGTGTTGGTGCGGGAAGCATCCGACGATCGAACTCGTGTTTTGATAATGGCAAAGAATTCAAAGTTAAGATGTTTTGTATCTAACATGTTGAATGAGTGTTTCAGGAAAGTCATAACTGCTGTTAGGCAAAGGGGTAAACCCTAGGGGGTGGTAACCCTAGGTCATAGGGGGTGGTAACCCTATGCGAAAAGTCTTGGCAGGTCGATGACTTCAGGCAAAAAGTCCTAAGGGGTGGTAACCCTAGGTGAAAAGTCCTGGTGTCGCGAACCAGGTGAAAGACTGGACTAGCCGGGAAGCGGATGTCCAGCAGAAAGTCCGGAAGCGTCGAGTGCTGAGCAAAAGTCCAGTCGATCTGGAGAATCGCACTGGCAACAGGTAAATCTCCTGAGTGGAGTAGGTGAGGACGCGTTCCCCGTAGAGGGAACAGTATGCGTCGGGTCGACCTAGGGTTTCCGGGCGGAAACCCGAAGTCAGATTCGGACAGTCAAGAGACTGCCATTATCACTTCTATTATGTTTTATGTGCTAACTTTGTGCTGCAGGGTATATTTGGGATTAATGTATCTTGCAGTGACTAAAGTGCAAAGATTAACCTCGGAAGAACAGTGTCCGAGGCGCCTCCATGGAGCTTGGAGGCGCCTCGGGTGCAAAACCTAAACTGGTTGCGAAGCAAGCTTCAAGGCGCCTTGGATAGGCTTAAGGCGCCTTGAACAAGTTGATGAAGGTGCCTTGGAGAGGTTGGAGGCGCCTTGAACAGGATAGAATTCGACCAGGTCGGTTCTGATCCACGCGGGTGATGCGGCCAGCCTGGAGGGGCCTTGGAGGGGTTTAAGGCGCCTTGAACACTGTTTATAAAGGGGATTCGACCAGCAGCTTGAAAATACAATATTCAAGTCTTCCTTCTGCATCTGCTAACGAACTCGTCCCGAAGTGCTGCAACTCGACACCGACAACCCAAAGCTTCAATTTAGTATTTTCCATTGTCGGTATAAGATTATTTACTGCATTACTTGTAAATCATCTTTGTATACTTTCGAACTTATAGTTGTTGCCCACCGGAAGCGATCAAGGATCGCGAGCCTTCGAGTAGGAGTCGCCTTAGGCTCCGAACGAAGTAAAATCGACCTGTGTCTTTTGTGTTATTTTCTTTATCTATTCCGCTGCGTTTTGTGTGTTTTTATTCCGATACGAACGAAACTTCCGCGAGCGCTATTCACCCCCCCTCTAGCGCGATCTCGATCCAACAAGGTGTACTCCGACATCATCCCGTCCACTCGGTCACTCATCAGGAGCAGTGACGACAGAGTGCACGGTTGTCACAGCCCTACCCACTCTGTCTCACTATTGTGTGTGAGATGGTTGACTGGCGTCAGGGGTGACCAGGACACATCATTGGCATCATACGCATTGATGCATTTATTTCTTGTGATTGTATTTGCTGCATTTATTTGCTGCATTTTGGTTGGATGGTCATGCTTGACATGCATACAGGATTTCTATACCTCTCGGACTGTTTATCCTTGTACCAGGTCCTAGTTAGTACAGTTTTCTCCTGTGTACTACAGTTGCATTTTATCCTTCTTATATCAGGAGACTGTACGCATGATTAGTGCTAGATGTTATTTCTCTACTATGTATATCAGTTGTTACCCGCTGAGGAGTTGACTCACCCCGTGGATATTTACTATTTTCAGGTTGATGCTGTCAGGAGAGAGTTCCAGTTGTTAGTCCCCTGCAGTCACGAGGATGTTTATTTATCTTTTGGTTTTATGTACTAGACTATGTTTGGACTTGTTTTGTTTTTGATACTTGGAGCATGCATGGATTGTACTTGTCGATGGGTTTTTAATTGGATTTGTTTTACTATATGTCTGACTAGACGGCAGAAGAAGTAAGTTGATTTGATCGTCGGATTTGTGTTTTATGGGTGTAGTTGAGTATGGTGGATTTTGAGTCTTATTATCATTGCCTATTAAACTGCGTGGATGTCTATATGTTGTGGTTTGTTTATTATTATTATTTGTTCCAGCCGCATGTGGCTGAGGTATATGGTGATGTAGTAAAGTTTCAGATTGTCCGTCGTACAGGGGAGATGTTGCCGAAATTTCTTAGGACAGGGACTCTTCCGGGGTGTGACAAATTGCACCTGTAATTTTCATGTATTGACTACATGTATTGTCAAACATCGAAACCACAACATCAAGACTCGAGCTTGACTCAATTCAAGCTCAGTCAACCCGGTCAACCTTGACCTGGGGAATATTGCACCAACAATCTCCCCCTTTTTGATGTTTGACAATACATTCTTTAAGTTAGACTAGTCCCATAGCCTCAACCTTCTTCATGCCACTAGGTAATGAAGACGTAAGTTAAACCCTACATTCTCCTCCTAAGAGGGCAAACTCTCTCTTAGATAATGAAGACCTAATTTAAACCCTTCATTCTCCCCCTATTAGCACACATCAAATTCATTCCCAATCTTTGGGCAAACTCTCCTCCTGAAGAGTTACTCTTCGTTGTTTACAACTTCACTCGTTGCTCACAACACAATAATGAATGTCTCATACCCTTCATTTTTCTCAACGCTCATCCTTGAGCATATATCACTTGGTATATTTACTTGTTGTACCACTTGTTGTGTGAGTACCACTTGTTGTGTGAAAGCCACTTGTTGTGTTCAGACATGATTCAAATGAAGATTCCATACCCTTCATTATCATCACATGCTCATCCATGAGCATGCACCACTTAAACAATGAAGATATCCACTCTCCATTGTAGTCAAATGTCCAACCTTGAGCATTTTCATGATAGAAGGTTAACCACCTTCCAAGGTGTATGAAAATTAGATTTTCATGTCCTTAAAGAGTAACTCCACCTAAAGATATGCACGTAACTTCTGTCATAGCACCAACAATGACTTAGAATCCCTAAACATTTAGGAAACCCAAATTTAGAAGTTTTGGGGTTCATAAATTCAATATTGAAATCAAACCTCAACCTAAACCTCTACATTGTCTTCCTTAATCAATCCATCTATGTTTTCATCATGAAAACTCCCCCTAAATATATATAAATATGTTTTGAGGGGTTAGGAGTGGTTACTTAGACTAAGGACGGTCCAAAATGCTGAAATCAGGCTTTCCCAGCCAAAATCAGCATCCCCAATCGATTGGAGTTGAGTCCCAATCGATTGAACCTTGCTGAATCGATCCACTGATCGATTCAGACTGCGTGGATCGATCGGCTGATCGATCTAGCGAGCTTCTTCTCGCGAGAAATGCCTTCTCAATCGATCGCCCGATCGATTGACGCACTCCAATCGATCCACTGATCGATTGAAATTCTGAAAAGGCTAAAATTCAATTTCAGTCAATTTCAGAAACTCCCCAAAAATTCTACAAAATTCGAAAAATTATGAAAATTTATGTAGACATTCCTTAGGGCATATAATATCATGGAAAAATAGTTTTTTTTTAAGAAAATACTTCATATTTTCCAAGATTGACACAAACTAGAAAACTTGTAAAAACTTTAGTGTTTTCTTCATGTTTGTGCTCAACTATTCAATGATGATTACTATCAAAAGATAGCCTTCACCAAGGTTTTCCAAAAGCATTTTAAAATGATTTTCAAAACCAATATCCAACTATGTTCCTTGGGCTTAATGCACATGACTTGTACATTAGCTTTCCCAATGATTGAAAAACACATAACTATGTGTTTGATGAACCTAAAACTCACAAAAATGCACTAAATCAACATCTTGAGTTTTGTTCATCATCTAACATCTCACTTGTATTTAATGTGCACTAAAACACATACAAGTCATCTTATAGTTCTTAGTGAGATGTAAACTTTTAGTTTTTGCCCTAATCTAGGGATCATGCATATCTATCTAGGCATTTTGAGTTGTGAACATCCACCAAGAATGTTACTTGTTAATAAATGCCATTAGTCCTTAATTTACAAGGAAATAAAATAATGCATGATGATGTTATGGCATACATCAAAAAGAAATAATTTTCAAAAGAAAATTTCTATAACTACATGATGTATGTATGACATGACATGGTATTTTTGTGTTTTTCATAATAAAGTATGAATGCAAAAACAAATATGATGTCATGGCATATGATGGGCAAACAAAGCATGACAAGTTTTAGCATAAATAAAATATACCTAGATTACCTATCTAAGTATCTTAAAACCTTAGCTCAATTAAAAATAAACCTAGATTGCCCACTATTTCCCAAGAAAATGCCAAAACCCAATTTTGACATTTCTATTGTTTTTCCTAATTTTGTGCCAATTCAAATTAAGCATATTCCTCAAATTTTGGCACAATTTTCTTCTTCAAGGAGTAATCATCAAGATCAAGTTCTAAATTTTTTGCCCTTACTCCTTAAGAACATACCAAACTCCTAACTTGGTAGTTCTTTATAATTTTTTCCAATTGTGTCAATTTAATTTAAAATTGAACTTTCAAATTGTGGCACATTTTACTCTTCCAAAGAGTAAACATTAATCCTTATCATTTTCAAAGGTTAACAATAACCTTGAAAATGCTCTTAGAGTGCCAACTTTATTATGATTGGGTTAACTACCCTTTCAATTAGAGTTGACACTCTCTAACCCATCTAAGGGGTAGAGAAAAATGCTCCTAGGAACCCAAAACCTATTGGTGCTCCTTGGATGCTCTAGGTATTCACTAGGGATAACCTCCCTAGATACCTTCTTAGTGACTTTCTTTGGCTTCTTAGAAGCCTTTGTCGCCTTTTCTAGGTCAACCCTAAGGATTTCTTTCCTTGTGACCTTTTTAGTGACTTTATTAGACTTCTTAGAAGTCTTAGTCACTTTAGTTGTAAAAATACTCCTAGGGATAACTTCAATTGTACTTTGACTTGACCCTTAGACCTAGACTCAGTTCCATAGCTATATGGAACCCTATGGTAAGAAATTACATCCTTCTTAGCCTTAGGTTTATATCCCAAACCTTTATGGCCATTGGATGACTTTAGTTGTCCTAAACCTAGGTTTTGCTCATTTTGTCCTTTTAGAATATTTTCAATCCTTTGTAGGGTCTTTTCCATTTTATCAAGTCTTGACCTCAAGACTTGATTTTCTTTCCATAAGTCCTTAGTTTTTGATTTATCATTAAGTCCATGAGCATTTATATCTCTAGGCTTATAACTAAAATCCTTAGAGTTATTGCCTAAATTCTTATCTACCTTCCTAAACCTAGGTGTGGTAGTTTTAGCATGTAGAGCCACATGTTTTTCTTTAAAGCTCTCATGCTTTCTATTCTTATGGTAAATAACATTAAAATGATAAAAATTAGAACTAGCATGCTTTTTACCATTATTCAAGGGAGTAGACTCAATAAATGATATCTTCCTTTTTACCTTGGAGGCTCCCCCTTGACTTGTGCTTCCTCCAAGAGCTTTGACCGCTTTCTTCCCCTTGGGACATTGACTCCTATAATGTCCCTTTTGATTGCAAGAGAAGCACACAATGCGCTCTTTGCTCTTCTTTGTTGTGGGGACGGTCTCCTTGGGCTTCTCCTTGCCATTTGGTGCCACTTGGCTCTTTTTCTTGGCCAATTTAGGGCATTTGCTCTTATAATGTCCATGTTCCCTACACTCAAAACATATGATATGATTTTTATTTTTATTTGAAACATTTATACCTTCATGTGTAGAGATGACACTTGATCCTCCATTTGATTTTGCTTGACTTGTGGAGGTGGAAGCTTCTTCACCCTCTTCTTCTCTTGACCCGGATGTGGAGGCTTCTTCTTGCTCCGGTGTCAATGATCTACACTCCCCCTCAATCCTAGAGGTGGGGGCTTCTTCATCTTCATCTTGTACATGGAACAAGGAGTATGCCCTCTCCTTGCCCTCTTCATTGCATTCCTTTGAAGATGAAGCTTCTTGGACTTCTTCTTCGGAAGATGAGCATCTCTCACCTTCGGAATTCTCCTCCTCTTGGTCTTGCTCCAATGAGTCACCCTCTTTGGATTTATCTTGATTTGGTACAATGGAGGGGATCTCATGAATCTTTGCCAATTTGCTCCATAGCTCTTTGACATCTTCAAAATCTCTAATTTGCTCCAAGATGTTGCTCGGCAATAGATTGACTAAAAGCTTGGTCACTTTATCATTTGCCTCACATCTTTGGATTTGGTCTCGGCTCCACATGCTCCTCTTGAGTACTTTGCCCTTGGAATTTGTTGGAGTTTCAAATCCTTCCATTAGAGCAAACCATTGCTCTATCTCCATCATCAAGAAATTCTCGATCCTTGATTTCCAAAGATCGAAGCTTGTTGAAATAAATGATGGAGGCACCCTTGTATCGAATCCGAGCCCATCTCAGAATTCCATCTTGAAGTTGAGCCTTTTGATGAAGTCTTCGACTTGTAGAATTACTCCAACTTCTTCACCCTCTAGCTTGTTGACCCTTCTGGCGATGATTCCGGTGAAGAGCGGCCTTGCTCTGATACCACTTGTTGGGACCGATTATGTAGCTAGAGGGGGGGTGAATAGCTCGGTGCGCTCGTCGTGCTCTTCGTTGCTTGTTTCTTCAAGATATGCAGCGGAAAATTCAAAGAAACAAAATACACAACGCTAACAAGAGGATTTACTTGGTATCCACCTTACAAGAGGTGACTAATCCAAGGATCCACACACTCATGCACCCTCCACTATGAAAACACTCCTTTATGGTAACTACCAAAGGCGGAGAAGCCCTACAAGTTCACACTACAAGAAGAAAAGGGAAAGGGAACAAAAATACAAGCAAAAGCTTACAAGTTTGCACAAGAAAACCCTAACCCTAGATTTCTTCTTCTTGCTGTAGATCCGCCTCTTGACTTGGAAGAACCTCCAAGAACTTCAAGAACTGGCGGTGAGAACTCTGTGGAGAAGTCTGTGAAGATCTGTGTTCACTGGAGAAGAAGGCCATTGAAGTTCTACCGAGAGAACAACTCGTCAGTAGCTAAATACGACGCCAACGATCGGATCCCGATCGATTGGATTGCTCCCAATCGATCGGGGAGGCTTTGGATCGATCGGCCGATCGATCCAGAGCGCCTCTGTGCTCTCGGAAATTTTCTGGATCAATCGGATGATCGATCCAGCCTTTATCACGCGAAATCGCACCTCCCAATCGATCCACTGATCGATTGGGGGATCTGGATTGATCGACCGATCGATCCAGCGCTATTCTGTGCGAACGCGCACTTGTCCCAATCAACCCATTGATCGATTGGGAGGAGGTTTGTCGCAAAGACTCGCCCAATCGATCGGCCGATCGATTGGGCATGAGCCAATCGATCGGCTGATCGATCCAGCTCATGATTTCTCCCTAAAATCAAGTCTAAAGCCTCCTAAACCAACATCTGGTCAACCATGACCTGTTGGTTCATCGTGCCTAACATCCGGTCACCCTTGACCTGCTAGGACACCCTCACCAAGTGTTCGGTCAATCCCTTTGACCCACTTGGACTTTTCTCCTCATGCCAAGTATCCGGTCAATCCCTTTGACCTACTTGGAATTTCCTCCTCGTGCCAAGTATCCGATCAATCCCTTTAACCTACTTGGTCTTTCCAACACCAGATGTCCGATCAGCCTTGATCCATCAGGATTTCCTCGTGCCTGGCTTCACTCACCAGGACTTCCTTCTGCCTAGCTTCACTCACTAGGTCTTTCACCTGGCTTCACTCACCAGGATTTCCTTTTGCCTAGCTTCACTCACTAGGTCTTTCACCTGACTTCACTCACCAGGACTTCCTTCTGCCTAGCTTCACTCACTAGGTCTTTCACCTGGCTTAACTCACCAGGATTTCCTTCTGCCTAACTTCACTCACTAGGTCTTTCACCTGAGTTCACTCACCAAGATTTCCAGTCAAGTATCCAGTCAATCTTGACCTATTTGACTCTCCTTCACACATGAACAATTGCACCTGCAATCTTCATGTATTGACTGCATGTATTGTCAAACATCGAAACCATAACATAAAGACTCGAGTTTGACTCAATTCAAGCTCAGTCAACCTGGTCAACCTTGACCTGGGGAATATTGCACCAACAAAAATGTTATCTTTTATCCTACTCAAAGTATATATCTGATATGTTTGAGTGTGTTCGTCTTACTGATAATGGAGTCATTGATACTTATATTGAGACTAATGCTCGATATTCTCCATCTGATGGCTCACCTTTGGCAAATCCTAGTTTGTATAGAACAATTGTTAGAAGCTTGGTTTATCTCATCATGACTTGTCCATATATTCCGTATATTGTTTATGTGATTAGTCAATTTGTCACTGCACCAACTACAGTTCACTAGGTTGTTGTTCTTCGTATTCTTAGATTTCTTCGGGGCACTCAATTTCAAAAGCATTTTATTTCCTTCTATTTCATCTCTGAAGCTGCGTGTATACTCTGATGCTGATTGAGCAAGTTATCCTACGAATCACAAATCTACCATAAACTTCTATATTTTTCTTGGTGATTTTCTCATTTTTTAGAAGAGCAAGAAATAAGATATTATTTCTAGATCTTCCATATAAGCTGAGTATCGTGCTATGACCTCAACTACTGAGGCAATTTGATTGCGTTGGTTGTTTGTGGATATAGGTATTTCTTTTCATCAACCTACTCCATTATATTATGATAATCAGAGTGCTATTCAAATTATGTACAATTCATTTTTTTTATGAGCAAACAAAACATATTGAAATTGATTGTCACATTACTCGTCATCATCTTCAGATTGACATCATCACAATACCTTTGTTCCTTCAAATCTACAGATTATTGATATGTTTACCAAGGCACATTCTGTTTCACATTTTTACTTCTTATCCAACAAACTCTCAATAATTCTAACTGTAGTATCATGATTTTGAGGGGAGATGTTAGATTATATATATATTTATTTGTTCATAACTTTTTGGGCAATTTGTTCTTTTTTTCTTTTTTTATTTAGTGTTTAGGATTTCTTAACTTAACTATATAAGGATTTATATTTTGTATTTCTAAGAATATATTTTGGATTTAATAATCTAGCTAACTTTTTTTCCTTTCCTTAATTTCTACAAGAATAAATTGAGACATGCAAATAGTTTATGATAGAGATTGCCCAGCGTCGTAAATAATTCAAACTCCTTGTGTCATTTACCCTAGGTGAGATTCGAACTTTTATTGCCTAGGGTGTTCATTCCACCGCTTAGGCACTTACCATCGCACCAAACAAATTAAGATTTAATATTATCTTTTTAGTAAGCTAACTAGGTATCTAACTCTTATGATCCAACTAATACTGGAGGTAACCAACACTGTCCCACGGAAGTTTCTCACCAACCATCCTATTGTAGTGGACGATCCAATGTCACAGAATTTTCAAACTCCCTGATTTAATAGTTTTTTTATAATCTAAGTATTTAATTAACTCTTCAAACCAACTAATCCAGGAGGTGACCTTTTTTTTTATAATCCAAGTATCCAACTCTTCAAACCGACAAATTTTAGAAGAGACTAACCCTGCCTTACGAAAGTTTCCCATCGGCATCAGGATAAATCTGAAAAGTACTTGCGGTTGCCCATGTTGAGCAACCAACGCTCTTAGGTTTGTCATCCCATTGGCAGAAAATATCTTGTAATGCGATGTGGATGAAATTCAAATCTTAAATGTTTGGTTAAATGTTCCTAGGTTTGTCATCCTTTTGGAGGAAAATGCCATGTAATGCGTCATTGCTGGGATTCGAACTACTTGGTTAACGACTAGAGTGTTTGATCGTTGCACCATTCCTCGGGAGCAACATTGAATATTATTATTTTTTGATAATCCAAGTTTCTAGCTCTTCCAACAAACTAATTCTAGAGGTGATTGGCCTGGCTCCACAAAAGTTTTCCATCGACCATAAGGATAAATCCAAAAGTATTAATGTCTTATCGCCCAACAGCCAATGTCTCATATTTGTCATTCTATTGGAGAAAAATACCTTACAGTGCGCCGTAGTTGGAAATTGAATAATGGGTGTTTGGGAACCGTTTGAATGATGTTATCTCTATGCCGTAGCTTGAGGGTAGTAGTGAACATTTTATTTTTTTATATATCGGATATCCTAATCTTATAACTTGACTAATCTTGGAGTAGATGACCCAACCTCACATTCTGTTCACTAATTAAATAAATTCAAAAAGTATAGTAGCTCCTAATGTGACATTGATGTGTCATTAGAATTTTGATCGTCGCAAGTGTACCTTACATGAGAATGGAACCCTTGTCATCGCCCGACAGCCAACGTCTCATATTTGTCATTCTATTGGAGAAAATACCTTATAGTGTGTCGTAGAGGGGAACCGAATAGTGAGTACTTGGGAACCATTGGAACGTCTTTGTCATTACACCGTAGCTCTAGGACAGCAATGAATGTTTTATTATTTTATACCGGGTATCCATCTCTTACAACTCAACTAATCCTGGAGTAAACGGTCAGACCTTACATTCTGCCCACTAATTAAGTAAATCCAAAAAGCATAGTAACTCCTAATGTGGCACGATGCATCATCATAAATTTGATTGTCGTAAGTGCACCTTACATGGGAATGAAACCCTTGTTGCTTGAGAGAAATGCCAAGCCTCTTGCTACCACATAATGTCCACATGTATCAATGAATTTTCTATTATTATTATTTTTTGATAATTCAAATATCTGGCTATAAGTATCTAGCTATTCGAATCAATTAATTCTTGAAGTAATTGATCCGATCTCATAAAAATTTATCACTAGTGATTAGGATAAATTGATTAACGTTCAAGGTGACCTATCCAAACTATAGCAATGTTCTCAGACTTATCATCCCATGGGAAAAAAAAATTCTACAATGTATCTTAACTACCAACTATCAAGATAAATCATAAAATGTTCACTGTGATCCAATATTTTTAGGTTAATCACATATTAAGAAAAATTCTATTGATTTTATTGGATCTGGTTATTAATTGATTATATATAGTGACTCCATTGTCAGGTATGAATAACTCTAGAATTAAAATAATCAAAATTCAACTCCAATGGGAGAGCCATCAACTTGGATGATCCGGTTGAGTACCATGCAATTCTGCCAATAACATTTTTTTTCATTACATTAATTAGAGATTTGATTAAACAAACTACACCGCATGCACCAGATGTACGATTTGTTTACGTTAATTCGAATAAATAACTCGGACAACCAATTCCGCATCGTAAGTTGTTAGACTCAAATATAATTAAATTATAAAAATTAAATTAACACCGAAAAACATATAAAAATAATTAAAAAGGATGGTGAGTCCGGGTAATCCCGTTCACATTAGCGAAGAAGCCTAGCAAATCCCGCTTGTACGGAAGGAACGATCGCCGGCCGGCACCGCTCGCCGCCGGTACGCCTTTCCCGTAATAAACCCGATGCGCCGTGGTTAGGTCCGTTCCTGCCTTCACGCTCTTCGCCCCCGCATCGGTCCTCTCCTGCTTGCCCACCGCCTCGCGACGCTTGGTTTCGCGGCTAGGACTTCCTTTCCCCTTCTTCTCCTCCGCGGCGAGGAACACAAACTTCTCCTTCCCGTCGCTCTGGCTTCGTCCGACCACCAGATCCCGCAGCCGCCACCGCAGCGACGACCCCGTGGAGCTGCTCTTCTTGCAGCGTGTCGGCGACGGGGACGCCGACGGGCTCGGGGTCCACACGCAGTAGCTCGCCGGCGGGATCCCCTCCAGCTCATCCATCCCCGAAGAAGCGGAATACGAAGACGACGACGAGGCGAGGCCGGGATTCTCCGCCCGGTCCTCCATTAAGAGCTGCAGGAGAGTACCTTGCACCGCTTCGGTCTCCTCATCCACCTGCGACTCGAGACGTTCCCCGTCTTCGAGGGCAGGGGCGGCGCGGCCGAAGACAGGGTAGATGGGGGAGCGGATCTGGCGGCCAGAGTAGATCTCCTCGGCGGTGAGGCCCTGGCGGGCATCGGGGTCCTTGACTACGAACTCAAAGTCGTCGTCAACGGCGACGTCCTTCGATCCGCCATCCCCCGGCAGCGGCCGTGACTCATAGAAGGCGGCGAAGGGCGCCCGGAAGCTGGGGGAAGCCGAGACGACAGGTACGCTCTCTTCTTCTTCTTCTTTTTTCATGGCTGCTGCGGCTGCTGCTTCTTCTTCTTCTCGTCTCATTGCTTGTCTGGTTGCCGGCTACCTGTTTGCTCAAATGCGGTAGAGAACATAAGGAAAGGTCGAGCAGCCTTCGGCGTCGTTAATAAAGGACAAGCGGAGGCAAAAGGATAAGCAAAGGACATTCTAGAAGGGCAGCCCCATTGGCCCCTCTTGTTGCGTGAATGCGTGTGACTGTGTGAGTGGGTGGGTAAAGTCAGGTAAGTATAGTGCTAATTTGGGACCCTTCGTCTTAGAACAGCGGAGGACGTCGAATGGCTGCTGGCTGGACGCCATTATCTTTATTCTTATCTTCTGGAAGCTTGTTTTTCCTGGGGGAAAATTATTTTCCGTTGTCGTTTGCATATGTATTTTTTTTTTCCAATTCTTTTGTTCTAGAAATAATTGACTTGGAAAAATAATTTAGAAACTGGTGAATTAATTCAGAAAGAAAATATATATAATTAAGAAGTTAATTTGGTGAGAACATGTGAGTTTTGTTTAGTAACCACGAACCATGTTAAATGCGCAACTATGCACCTCAAATGGAAATGGTCGCAGTTACGACACACAATGTGATTTGCTTAAACTATAAAATATATATTATTTAAGGCGATGAGTCATGTGTCGTATTCCACGACCTTTTCCACTTAAACTGGATTAGCGGATGGAGGCATTTTCATAATACGGGCGGTGTATATATTAAGTAGGGGCAAAATATGAAATTATGGCACAGATGGTGCTAGAAATGAGAATGCTTCCAACCTCGAGAGTGCGACGCGGATGTCCAAATGCAATATCAGTCCAAATTGCGAAATCGTCAATTCGCATCTGCATGAATCGTTACCGTTTTTAATTATTTTCAAGAAGACAATTCGCACGTGTTATTGCTTTTGGTTTTTTTCTCTCTAATACACATGAATTCGCACGGTTGAACTTATATGGGTGTTTATTTTAATATGTATTGAACTTAATTTTTAATGGGGGTAAATTCTTTAGTCGAGTGACTGACCTGCGTCATGTAAATGACGGTAAATGACTCCTATGCTATGCTAGGATAAAATTTATGTTTAGGATTAATGATATTATCTTTGCTCTAAAAGAAGATAATTTGTATTTTCTTCGCCTAAAGGACCGTTGTTGCAGTCGAATAAAATGTTCCCATGATTTATCTATATGTATCTTACTATGAGACCGGCGATACGTTAATCGACGAATAGGTGATCAATGGAAACATCAAAGTAATAAAAGGAATAAAGCTTAGGTAGTGATGTAGCACGTAAGGTAGGCCTCCGAAATAGGATCAAAGTTAAGATGATATGATAGTTAAAGTTAAGGTTGTTGAGTTTTAATTCAAGTTATTTCTTTTGGTAATGCATATGTATGCATTTAGTCCCACATTGCTAAGCAAAGAAGAATGGAAGGCCTTATATATGGACCCCTTCCATGCTTGCTTAGCAAAGTTAAGGTGGCCTATACACATGCGCGGGTCGAGTCCAAATCAAGTGGTTTCTGGGGGTTCGAGCAAGAAATCCATAAACCGGGCGCGATGCATGCAATCATCGCGCGCAGGGGGTACAAATTCCCAGTTCGTGGGCCTCGCACAGATACACAATTTCTGAACCTTACTCTTATATTACCCGTTTATTGCATGCTTGCTATTTTGGTGCAAATAGATTACTGTGTTAGCATAATCAGATTACAACAAAGGTGAGGTAGTAGTCAAAGGTAAAATGTAAGTATCCAAACGAACCACCTCTTAGAAACAAAGCTTCCAACATAAACCCGGTCAGTCATAAAGTCAGATGGACCTACAGGACTTAGCTCCCCGCTTTTCAAAAGCAAAACTTCCAATATAAACTTAGTCGAACAAAAAGCCGATCGGATCTACAGGGTTCAACTCCTCACTCCTCATGAGAAGAGTAACTAGCATAAATTTGGTCGAACAAAGAGTCGGTTGAACACAGAGCCTGTCGAACCTTGAGGACTCAACTCCCCACTCATGGGCAAAGCCCACAGTATATATATCCGCCTAGCCCTAGAGTCAACCAGACTTCCAGACTCAGTTCCTCACTTCTCAAGAACAAGTCTCTCAGCATACAACCGCCTAGACTCAGAGCTGGTTGATCTAGCACAAGTCCCTTAGTATACAGCTGCTCGGCCCAAGAGCCGGTTGGATCTCCATATTCAATTACTCATATATCTGTCCGACCCCAAAGCCAGTCGAACCTTCAAACTCTGTGACTCATTTCTCTTAGGCGTGTCTCCTAGTTACACTCGCGCAGCCCTAGAGCTGGTCGGATCTATAGATTCAATTCCTCATTATCCTAGGCACATCTCCCAACATATATCCCCCGGCCCTAAGATCTCCTCTAGGAGATACATTGTCAGAGAATCGCAATAACTTGACAGAGAATATTCCCTTATTCTGGCATGGAATCTTCCTCTGCTTAAAGGGGGACTGTTGTACCTACTCCATCATCCGACATATTTTGACATCAGATATTCTTTGACTTCTCTTTATTATGGAGGTTATGAGAATCAGTATAAAAATGATCCTCTCCGTTGGTCCGGTACGCTGAGAAATACTAGGTTATGCTATGTTACACACACTCACGCATATACACATCCGCATTTACTGTTCTATTATCCATCTTCTTTTACATTTCACTTAGTTGTTGTTCTGACTTGAGCGTCGGAGTGTCTGCGCCGAGGACTCCCTCTCTTATTTTCACTCTCACGTTTCTATTTACTCTCTCTAGTATACGCAAATGGGAGCGCTCGAGGCGATCTTCTTCCATTCTATCTTCTCACAGCCAATAACAGAGTTATTTACCCAATGCTTCATTTCCATCGATTTAACATAAGATCAAGTACATTCTCAAAAAACTAAAGTAAAGTTTAAGGGTACATTATATTATGAACTTATATTATATTAAAACATTAATTATTTTGAATATAAATAAATAAATTTCAGGTAAAAAAACATTCATAGTATGTAAGAAAATTCAATAAAGTTGGAAGATGAAATTGCATGGACAGTCACCAATCAAAGTCTCCCATCTCATATTCAAGCTGCGTAATGGACTGGGCATTCGTACGATTCGCTACAGCTAGTTCATTCGTGTACCAAATGCCAACTAAAACAATTCCAATTATCAATTACCGTGAATTTAATATTTGTTTTACTTGTACTCGTAATCATATTTATTATTATTATTGGTAATTAATTGCATGATATGATAACGTAACAACTAACAAACACTTTAAGAAGGTCTCAGAACACTAGAGATGGAAAAAAAACATTCATATATATTATTAAATATATATATATTTATTCTTATTCTACATGCTCAAAATCAGGGTGCTTTTACAGAAAATACAAAAACTCAGAAGGGTGCTTTGGTAAATGTTGCGTACCGAATCTGTTGCATGGTAAATGTAAACTTCTACGTACATCACAATATCACATGCGCGGTGCACGCATAAATTGTTCAGTATGCGACATCATTTTCAGTGCATGTATCATGCATATAATAATACCCATACTTATGAGTAAATCTTGCTGGCTAGAATCTAGCCAGCTAGAAATCCCTATCGCCCAATTAAAATGTATGCATGGACATGCATATAATTAATGGGGTCATATGAAATTACTAAAATACTCATGCATATACATGCATGCATATATTCTAGCTGGCCAGATTCTAGCCGTTTAGCAATACCCTATACTTATATATATTGATCACGTAAATTCAACTCAACTTCAAGATGATGTTCCTATAAATTTGAAAATAATTTTTATCAGACATAATTTGACACTATATAAATCTAGTCAAATTATTAATGTTACATTAATTAAATAAGTTGAGAGGACTATTTCAATCAATCATGTGAAACATAGTCAGGTGAACAAGTCCAAACATTTTTAAGAAATCAAATAATCGACCAATCAATTAGGTGAACAATTAATACAGACATCCTAATCAAGTTAAGAGATGGGTAATCAATTAGCTTAATCAATTCCAATCCATATGCTTCTCAAATCAACATTATAGCTAGAGGAACAAAAACTATATTTGAGTCAATTTGTTCGGTTGAACTGTTCCATAGTTCGCCAGCAAATCGATCATACCAACTTAATTAGTATGAAAGGAATTTAATTGACTCAATCAATAGATATAAATCTTATAGTATCTCTTAATCTATGTTAAGTGGAAATAAAAAAGACAACCACTTCTTTGACCAATTAACGAACCGATGGTTTTTAATTTATAACTATCAAATAATCTGAGTATATCTTGTTTTGGTGCAACTTTTCGTTATTTTTTTTCCCTTTCAGAATTGTTTTTGAAATCGCCATCGCAGCTAACTCCCAAATACAGTGCCACGTGAACTTGCACATGCACAATTAAATTGGTATTAGGTCAATTAATTAATCTATCAGTTGAGATGAGACAGGATACGTCATAACTATCGTTTCCTATAAAGAATCTTGTATTCTTTTAAAGATGAAGTAAAATCTTTGACCTCAAAAATTACAATTTTATAAACTCGAAGATCGTTGTAACATGGCTTTCTAAATCTCACGATCTCAAATTATATACTTTAACAAATTCGATGCAAATTTTTTACTTCGCCTTCTAACATTTTCCAAAAACCAGTTCTACTTCGCAAGAATCATAGTCGTAGAAAAGTCAATGAAAACCTTGCAAAATTGACTGTAAAGTTCTAGAGTACGTGAAATCTGTTGTTTAAACAGAGTAAAATTTTCTAGAAAATTTCAGTGTTTAAAAATAGAACAATATGATCAAGGTTTTAAAAATTTCAGTGAAATACGATTACTAACATTCTCAATCACGATCACCATGCCAATAGTTTCATGGGATCGATGAGATGTAGAGAATGAATTTCGCAAGAAAAGAATCTATCAATAGTCTACACAATTCAGGCACAAAAAGTAGTTTCGACTTGGCAATGTATCACCATCAGCATATATCTTATAGTTGAACATAACATTCATAGCCATTCATACTTTGGAGCAAAAACATTTGTTTTACGTCGGATACTAGAATGGCAAATTTCTCAAAAAGATCTTTTCAGGCACTGCAAGACAAGTAACAAGTTAGATTTTAGTTGGATTCCAACTATGAAAAGTAGAAAGAAACAGCAGAATAAAAAACGGGTAAGGATGAAGGCCATCCATATTCCATACTCTTGTTGGCCAGCATACTGTTCTAACGCCTCTGTCGTTCTTATGAGTAAAAAACATGCAATCTTGATATTGGCCAATTGTTTTAGGTGAAAACATATGGAAAAATGAAAGAGTATCAACTTCACACTTAGCTTTCTTTAATCTCATCTTAATTACATAAGCCATTGAACGTTTCAAATCTTAAAGCAGTGCTGTCAACATTTAACTATAATCCAAGTTCCAGATCGATACCTATAGTCACATAACAAGTGCACCTTATGGTGGAGTTTTAAGATTTAATATATGAAAGTAGAACTCGGTAAATTAGAACAAGTAAACGCATCCCATATCCATTCGTCAATAGCAAATTTCATCAGAATAATTATGGTGCTTTCTGATTCATGGATGGAATTCACAGCAAAAAGTAGTAACTTCTAGAGAATGACATGGAATGAGAAAAGAATAAAAATGTATATCTGTGTCTGATTTATAGGAATGTTATAATAATAGACAGGGCATATTCTTCATAATTCTAAAACATTGCCATATTGCTAAAAGAAATACTTGCTTAGTCAACTCAGTGGGATCAATTAGCTCAGTTCTACGTCTTGCTCGACCAACATGATATCATTCTTCCTGCTCAACCCATATTACTCACCTATTGATACAGCACAAGCCAAGATTAAGGGTTGGGTGGTTTGGGAAGTAGAAATTTGGAATGAAGTAGTAAAGGGATTGTAGAAACTTAGGTATCACACCTGAGGATTCTCGGACATCACACTATAGGAAGACTGTATAAAAAAAAATATAGAAACTTAGGCAGCACACTTACGGGTTCCTAGACATCACACCTTACCCTATATTTGGATAGGGTGAGGAAGGTTCATTAACGGAAGGGGAAAGAAGGGGAAGAGAAGGAAAGGGAAGGAACATAAAATATTTATATTTCTCTTGTTTGGGAGGAATGGAAGGTTTACTACTTGTCTGGTGGAAAGGGAGGAGATTGAAAGTTAAATATATAAAATTATTAAATTACCCTTACTTTTTAACATATCACCACCATTGGCTTTGCAATCCTCTCTCGCCACTTCTCGGACGACCATTCGATGGCAGCTATCATCGCCTCCGCCCCACCACAACACTGTTGTATCCCTCCCTCCCACTGCCTCCAGTCACCTCCCTGCACATCTCCGCCGAACCTGCGACCGACCTCACCACCTCCACCACTCAATCCCTTATCCGACGGTCGATTGGACCCTGGAGCAACACATCTGCGAGTCCCTGGGCATCCTGACCTCATGGAATCCAAATCCATCTCCCTTGAACTGAGATCCTCGCTGATGCTCCTCAGAGCTGTGCAGAAGCTTGCTCCCTCCGCCTTGGCTGCATCGTCCACGACAAAGCCACCTGGATGGCAAGCATACAAGACTTCGAATTGGGGGTTCACTAATTCGAAATCAATCCAAGGATGCAACTTTTCTCCTTTGTAAGGTAGGGCACCGAGCCATTGGTGGACAGATTGCCGCTTGCAACCAAAACCTCACTGGAGAGGGTAATCTCGATGAGGCTTCCACTTAGATTACCAGTTTTTGCCATTGCAAAGTTCACTGCCATGAGATTGGTCGATGATTCAGCACGACTTCAGTTCCCCCTTTCAAGAGGAGCACCATTAGGGACAAGAAAAAAACAAAGCCTCCGTCGTCACCAACACTGGGAGAGATAGAGAAAAGACAACGAGGATGATAAGACGGGGTGAGTGTGCGCAGTGTGGTAGGGCGAAGAGCTTGTGAAGACAGCAAGCTGAGAAATAGGAATAAAATTGGAATAATTATTTTTTTGATTCCCCTTACCCTTCTTTACACCCCAAATCGGAGTGTAAGGAATTCAGCCTCTTTTCCCCCTCACAAGGTTATTGCTTACCCTTCCGTCCCCTTCACCTCCTTAACTCACTTCTTCTCAAACGATGTTAAAAGTTCCACTTCCCCTTGTTTACCCTTAGCTCCCCTTCCCTAACTACCACCCAAACAGAGGCTCGGGCGCGCCTTTAACAACACTAATTGTATCATACAACTAAAGAGAACTCTCAAAACTTTGATATCTATTTCATATTCCAACATTATAGCAGTACACATATTTATACTAGGGCTCACAAAGGACTCAAGCAACATAAATGCTAGTAAATAGATTCATTGAAAACATAAAGGGCTCATAAAGACACATAGGAAACTTAAAATACTCATAAATATGCTACAATTTTCCAAGCATGGAAAATTAAAGCATATTGGAATTGTTTGTCATTTAATGCTGACTTTTAACTTCAACCCTTATGAATTGATGAACTTTATATTATTTCCCAAGCAGGTTTATCATCTTCCAAGGCATGCCAAATTAATAATGGAGTTTTAGAATTTTTATTTCTGCGCTTATAGACTTTTAATGGAGTTTGCCACTTGTCTCCATCAACTCTCCACGGGTGAGAAGACTCGTCTTTGGCGAGTTAAAAGCATGGAATCTTTCTTGAATCACGTTATTGTTTGCTTGAAGTGTTTCTCCTTGCTCTCCTTGAACTTGATCACCTTTAGATTGAGAAATCATGGTTTCAACACCATTTAGACGAATTTGCATGCCATCAAGTTGCTTGATTATGCGAATAAGTATCTCAACGCGTTGATTATGTCAACTTTCCTCTCTAAAGATCCTCCGGGATCTTGTAGACATATTAAAGCCCTAAAGCTCTGATACCAATTGATGCAACACAAGCAGAGATTGAGGGTTGGGCGGTTTGGGAAGTAGAAATTTGGAATGAAGTGGTAAAGGGATTGTAGAAACTTAGGTATCACACCTAAGGATTCCTAGGCATCACACCATAAGAAGATTGTATAAAAAAATGTAGAAACTTAAGTATCACACTTAAGGTTCCTAGGCATCACACCTTAGGGAGATTGTTTCACACAACCAAAGAGAACTCTCAAAACTTTGATATCTATTCCATATTCCAGCATTACAGCAGTATACATATTTATACTAGGACTTACAAATGACTCAAGCAACCTAAATGCTAGTAGATAGACTCAATGAAAACATGAAGGCTTCATAAAGACACATAGGAACCTTAAAAGACTCACACAAAGGGACTTAAAAGACTTATAAATATGCTACAATTTTCCAAGCATGGGAAATTAAAGCATATTGGAATTGTGGGTCATTTAATGCTGACTTTTGACTTCAACCCTAAGGAATTGATGAACTTTATATCATTTCCCAGGTAGGTTTATCATCTTCCAAAACATGCCAAATAAATAGTGGAGTTTTAGAATCTATATTTATGCGCTTATTGACTTTTAATGGAGTTTGCCACTTGTCTCCATCACCTATCCACTCAGTCCACCTAATTTGTCTATCTCACTTGATCCAATTGACTCACTAGACCCACACATCGTGCTCAATCCACCCCATCTAGCTCACTCATTTTGTCAACATGCTTGATCCATTTAAGCCAAATATAGAATTCATCCACCTGACTTGCTAGAGCATGTATAGTGCT
The DNA here is from genome assembly GCF_018446385.1 of Zingiber officinale. Classification (NCBI taxonomy): domain Eukaryota; kingdom Viridiplantae; phylum Streptophyta; class Magnoliopsida; order Zingiberales; family Zingiberaceae; genus Zingiber; species Zingiber officinale. Next base: position 4,488,944 of record NC_056001.1, read on the forward strand.
GGTATGGTTCAAGTTGTCCAACTAACCAATTTGTCATCCCATTCCATCCGCTCATCTGCTCCAGTGCACTCAACCTACCCAACAGGACCATTTTTTTTTCTAACTTGCTTGGTTCATTCATTTTACCGGACCAGTTTGCCCTACTCAAACTACCCAAGTTTGCTCCACACAGTCCACCTACCTATTTAGCCATTTAGCCTTGCTAGTTCCCTTGACTTATTAGATTTGCTCAATTGATCAATCTATCATGTCTTATCAGTCTCACAAGTTTAGGATTTATATTTCCTAGAGGATGGAATAATGTGTATTCATTAGAATGGCGAAAGGAATTGCTAAGAATGATCATAAGAGAATAATAAATTTTGATGAGAATAAATATTTCAAGTTCATATTTTTAAAACAATTATTACACAACTCACAAGAAATATAGTAGCTATTCCTGAGAACAACATCAATATTAAGCAACTGAAATTAGCAAAATTATTTCCGAAAGAAGCTAATGTAAAAGGAACAATTAATAAAATCACTGAGAGATAATGCAATCCATTTGTTTTGAAATAAAACCTGACATAATCAAGGTAGGTAGAAGACGTAATTTGAAATAATAAATCTTCTATTTAAATTCACCCGTCAGTTCCAAAATACATGCATCAATGTCTGCTGTGCCAACATCCAATGATACAGGAAGATTCCAACGAATACAAACACAATAAACAGGTAAGGCATAAAACAACAAGAGGATCACAAAATGGCCACTCCAGAAAGATAACCCACAAATATGAAATTGATCATCAATGAAACTAGAAAAATTAAGGTTGCATATCAACTTTGACCATCTTTTAGCTCTGAAAGTTAGAGACAAACATAAACTAAAATTTAATTGCTAGCTAAAGGAATCGGTTTTAGACACGAACTCTAAACAATGCTCTTGCTATTGACTTAGATTAATCAGTCATAACGCTCACCACGGTACAAACGGTGATAACTAGCCATTTCACAAAGAAAACATAAGAATGTGGTCGTTAATTCACCAAGACAGAGTACACGGATGGATAACCAAGCTAATTTAATTGAAAATTTGAACAGATAAAGAAGAGGAAAGGCTTAAATTTGCAAACCTAAGCACGAAACCTTCGCCTCGTCTTTTGATTCCTCCGAGCTCATACGATCGAGATCTTTGCCCCAACTTCCTCGAGCTTCTTCTCGGCCTCTTCTGCCTCCTCCTTCGTTGCGCCCTCCTTAAACTTCTTCGGAAGCCCCTCGATCAAGTCCTTGGCCTCCTTCAGCGCCAGGTTCGTCAGCGCCCGAACCACCTTGATGGTGGCGATCCTGGCGTTGCTGGGGACCTCCTCGATGACCACGTCGAACTCGGTCTTCTCCTCTACCACAGCCTCTCCTCCGGCAGCCGCGTCGGTAGCGGGTCCTGGGGCAACGGCAATGGCGGCGGGTGCGAAGGCGGCCGCGGAGACACCGAGGCGGTCCTGGAGGTGGTCAACGAGGCTCCTGGCCTCCTCTAGGGTGAGGTTGGAGATAAGGGTACCAAGCTCTTCGATCTTGGGGGTTACGGCGGCGGGCGGGCGGAGGAAGGCAGCACGGCGGCGGCGGCGAACGGGGAAAGGCCGAGAAGCGAACTTTATGGCTTTGAAGGGGACTTCAGCCGAAGAGGAGGAGGAAGGTGCGGAGTAGTAGGAGACAAGGGAGAGAGCGGAGGTGAGTGTGGCCGCCATTTTTTGCTCCTCTGGCGATCGGGAGGAACGTGTAGGGAGCGGTAGGACAGGAGGGGATCAGGCAGCGACTACAAATATAAGGTTTGTGGCGAATAAAGCGGTCTCATTCTTCGGATAAGCTTCCGGTTCACTTGCAATTTCGGCTTAGTTGTGTTGGTTTGGTTTGACCGCTTGATGGATTTGATTAATGGACCGGGTCTATTGGGCCTTATTTAGATTGTGATAGGAGGGAATATAAGTCACTGCAAGGGTTGATTAATTCGGTTCGACCGAGCCGGGCCCAACTTAATTCCAGACATCTGTTGACTCGGGTTGCTCTCCACCGTCACTTCCGTCTCTTCAGGATCTCTCACCCAATCAACTCCAATCGCCACAGAACTAGGGTTTCAAGACTGGATCGCTTCTCCGGCTAATTTTCTAGTGAAAGAGGTGTGTCTCGAAGTCTGGACTCTTGGATGATAATTTTGGAACAAATGTGGAATGATAAAATTTCTAGCGTTATTATTAAGGGTGATCATGGATCAGGTTGGTTCGATTATTAATGTAAAAAATTATTCAATTCTACTAGATCAGATAATATAATATCAGGACCTACATCTGATCTTATATTCGATGGTTATTATATTTCAGATATCCGACGGATTATCAGTTATTTGGATATCCGACGCTATATCTAATGAAATATAAAATATAAATATAAAACAATAAAAAAAATAAAATATTTTAAAATGATAATAGACATTATTCATTATACGTTTAACAACTAATCGTCAGTAGCTTCTACAACATGTACCAGCTTATCGGCAGTAACTACTACAACGTATAGCAATTTATCGTCAGTAGTTGCTACAAGTAGAGGTGATCACGGATCGGATTGGTTCGATTATTGGGATAAAAAATTATCCGACTCTATTAGATCGGATAATATAATATAAAGACCCTACATCCGACCCTATATCCGACGGATTTTTATTTTTCGGATCGATTTGGATTGATATAAATGGATTGGTCAGTTTGACGGATGGACTGCTCACCCTAGTTATTATTCTTGTGCAAAATTTGAAGAGTACATAACAATATAAAAAAAAAAAAAAAAAAAAAAAAAAAAAAAAAAAGAAATGCAATTTAGACCAAACTTTGGGAGTAAAATAAAACTTTCCCTGTCCGGATAACAATATAGTTACCCTTTCAGAACAGATTTATAAAACGAGCGGGCCCTAATGATTTTGCCCAATAACAAGTCAGGTATTAGCGTGAGCAAATCGAGCAGGTTATGGATTTTGTTCCGAGAATAAAACGGTGATCCAGACACCGCAAAGGCAACGTTGACCAGCAAAGACTTGGGAAAGGGTGGTTGCCCTCTCCTCTCTCTTGATTCCGTTCTTCTCTGGCTCTGTCGCTCCTGTTTCTTGGGCTTCGGCTTCTTCTGTTCGCCAGCGGAGAACAAGAGGGGAGAGGGAGGGAGTTGCGAGGGGCCCGAATCCCCTCGCCGTCGATTGCAATGGAGTCGGATAGCGTGGAATGCGTGTCGTCGATTGACGGATTGGACGAGGATGAGACATCCCCTCTCCATCCCGCCTCGTCGAAGCTCCACCCCGGCGCCGCTACTCCCGCTGGAATTCCCGCTGCCACCAGCGTCCACGAGCTTCTCGAGTGCCCTGTCTGCACCAACTCCATGTATCCCCCAATCCACCAGGTTGTTTCTTGTTCTTTCTTATGTATGGCTTTTAAGTGATGCCACGATTTTAAGGTGTTTTCTTCGTTAATCGTTGGATTTTGGTTTGAACAGAAATCATTATTTGATACTCTATTTTTGATGGGATAACTTGGGTAAAAGCGGAATTTTTGTGTGTATTTTGATATTTTTACCTTTTGGGGCTCGTTATGCAATTGACTGGTGACTGCTAGAAAAATTAATTCTATCACGGAATTGATTTTTCAATTATATGCTTGACGGTTTATGGGGTAATTAATAGTTGCTGTGCGCTTGTAGAATTTCATTGATCAGTTTTGGTTCTCTTTGATGCTCCAGAACTATGCTTCTAGTTGTTCATAAACTGAGGTCTTGTTTTTATGGTCTTCGTTCATGTTAGTCATAGACACATATCATGAATTTGATTGGTTGTATGAATTATTGCAAGCGATAAAGAATTTTAGATTTAGGCTTTTCATTGATACCTAGCCTTGGCTTAGACCTACAGACCTTGTGAAAAGAATTAAGAATATGAAAACAAACAATCCACGTAACATGAGCTGGCATCATAATTCCTCTGTTCCTTTTATGCTGTAATTTGACAATTGTCATTACGAAGCCTTTACAACTCTAAATTTACTTAAAGCTGAAGGCACAAAGAATTCTTTGATTCTTGTAAATCTATTCATCATTTCTTGTTGTGTGCATAATTTAGATGGGATTCCAATATTCGATTTTCACTAAAGATATGCGTATTTGTTTTTTCATAGGTCGCATGATCTGTTAAATTCATTTATTACTTGAATCTTTTTTTTATCTGAATCTGTAAAACTAGTGCAATTCATAGTTTCTGGTCCAACCGGAGTTATATGCCACATTGAAATTATGTCACTTCTTATAATAATGAGAGCTAACTTTGTGCAAACATTATTATATCTGAGAATACATACCCAATTTATATGCATAATTTGTTAGCAATCAAGACCGGTTCTCTAGTTTACAGGTTGAAATGCACTTATATCAAACCATAATTTTATGATTTGAAGGAGCATACGCTCCATTCTTTGCATTCACATTAACATTGTTTCTCAAGACTCAAGAGTAGCTTGCTTTTTTCAGTGTCAAAATGGGCATACAATCTGTTCAACATGCAAAGCGAGGGTGCACAACCGGTGCCCTACTTGTCGGCAGGAGCTTGGAGACATTAGGTGCTTAGCGTTGGAAAAAGTAGCCGAATCACTTGAGCTTCCTTGCAAATATAATTCACTTGGCTGCCCTGAAATCTTCCCGTACTACAGCAAGCTGAAGCATGAAGCCCAGTGCAGTTATAGGCCTTACAATTGCCCTTATGCTGGCTCTGAATGCTCAGTTGTGGGGGATATCCCTTTTCTGGTTTCACATTTAAGAGATGACCACAAAGTAGATATGCACAGTGGTTGCACATTTAATCATAGATATGTCAAATCCAACCCTAGAGAGGTTGAAAATGCTACATGGATGCTGACTGTAAGTTTGCTAACCCATGATACTAAGACTTCAGATTTTTTTTTGTTGCGTGAACTTAATCTAACCCAGTAAATATGAACTATGGTGCTTATCTACTTTATTTTAAACTCTATTGTGCTGAAGTTAAATTCACTCTAAACCATATTAGAGTTCTCATTTCAGTTTTATAAGAAAATCAACCTGAGGTACCCTCATGGTTACTTGTCGCTCTTCTGTGTGTTTCCATGCTAATCTTTCATTTTCTTTCTCTATAATCAGGTATTTAACTGTTTTGGTCATTACTTCTGCTTGCACTTCGAGGCTTTCCAGCTGGGAATGGCTCCCGTGTACATGGCATTTCTGCGCTTCATGGGAGATGAGAATGAAGCAAGAAACTTTAGCTACAGTGTCGAGGTTGGGGCCAATGGAAGGAAGCTAATATGGGAAGGTACACCCCGAAGTATTCGTGATAGTCACCGGAAAGTTCGGGACAGTCATGACGGTCTCATCATTCAGAGAAACATGGCTCTCTTCTTTTCCGGTGGTGATAGGAAAGAGCTGAAACTGAGGGTCACCGGCAGGATATGGAAGGAGCAACAGAACAATGATGCTGGAGTCTGCATGCCAAGTCTCTGCAGCTGAGATCCTGCTGTATTTTGTGCTTATTCGATCTGCTCAAGATGCTTTCGTAACTCATGCTGGAAGTTTCAGCTAAATTCTTTCCCCTAGTGAATTTGAACTGTGTGTGTTTTTAAGAGGCAATTGATGTATTTGAGAAGTCAAATTGCCAAGCTTGTCAAATTTTGCCAAGAAAAATGACCCAAGTTCAAAGTAAAGTTGAAGATTATCTTATCCGTGAGTTCCTCGCGAGTTTTAAAAAATAAACTGTCAAACATGGATCAACCAAAATCATGGACCCACAAATTTTATATAAAATCTTTTATTATATTTGCTGATATTGCCATGATTATGTCTAGTTAGCCTGCCTAATGATGAGTAGATGCGCCATCCAAGTAGATAAAAAGATTCCATAAGACCCATACTGCTGTCTCCATCGATCTATAGGTGTCGGGGTGGGATATGGCCCCAAATCAATTGTTCTTCGTGGGCCCAAACTCTCACAGCTCCCTGCAACTTAAGCTTTCAAAGAACTCACTGGAGATTTCAATGATTCTATTTCAGAATACGAGAAAGTAACAAGTAATCAATAGTTTACATGTTTTCAGTGGAAGTTTAAAGATTACAGGAACAGCAGTAGCAGCAGAGGCTCACTAATAACACAATCAGTAATTTTAGAAGCAGGTCTGATGGCTAGGTAACCTTGACGTACATACACAGAGCCTCAGTAAAGGTAGCAACAATAATGCCTGTCACTGTGTAAGATCCATTGACTGCTCCTACCATTTTGTACCATTTTGCTCAATTCATTGGAGGAGAATAATTGAAGCCATCGGTCTCTAATGGACGAAAGAATCTGAATCATTCTTTCGGGGTTCATGTCCCTCGCCGTGTCAGATTCAATAACATTTCTCTCATTCTGCAATACTTTGTTGCTGAAGTAGACTTGATTAAGACAATGACCATCTCTTTCAGCCTTTGTTTTTCTGGTTTCAGCATTAAGCCATCTGACATTTAATCAGCTCTATATTTTTAGCTGGCTAACAGTTTTAGGAGCCTCGGATTCTAGGTAGAAGTAACTGTTTTTATGAGTCGCAGAGGAAATACGAGAGAGCCACCGACGAGATATAGAGATAATATATTGAGCACCTATCTGCATGCATACTAACCACTTCCCTTCTTCTCTCTTCTAGTTCTTTTGTCCTGCCCTTCAATCTTCAGCCATCCTCTGCCTCCGGTGCTATAGTTATAGACAAGAACAAGTAGCATCACGTAGAACTTTGATTCTACTAAGAGAATGTAGCAGCAGCAATAGGAGAAGACATGTTTGCGCCTCAGTTGACGCCCATGCCATATGCCAACTACCATGGTCGCCGACTCAAGCTGTTGGAAGACATCTTTCCCTCTTCCCACCATGTCAGCATCCCTGATGATGAGCTCATGGTAATCCTTGCCTTCGATCTCGTATCGACTGTTCGAAGAAGGCATTGACTTGTTGCTTGAACGCCATGAAGTATGAATCATCTTGGTTTCTCCATATATTCTTGGCTGCAAAACAAGTTTTTTTTTTTTTTGAAGGAATTTTCTTTGATTTTTTTTCCCTGTTAATGTTCTCGGGTGAGATCCCAATCCCATAGTTCTCTAGATTTGGGGGATTTGATGCATACAATGAGATGATGATCCCATAGTTATCTACGACCTGACAAGTGAAAAACAGAAATGACACAAATAAGATGATCTTATAGCAAAAACTGGAGCATCTAAGCTTTGACAGAAGCTACCTTCTGGAAGAGCTGCAGAAAACAATTTTATTTGTAGAACTAGTGTTTTCCTAATGGTTAGAATCATCCTGTCTGAAAAGCGGAGAAAGATGGCAGGCTAGAAATGTAGCTCAAAGATTGACGGAGTGAAGACTACGCGCGGCCCTGCAACGCAAAAGGGGTTAGTGTCGGGCTGGGAAGGAGTTTTCGATGTTGATCCTCTGACGCTCAAGTCAATTTCAGGCATAATGAAGAATAGTAAGAATGTTATAACAAAGAACGTGTCGAATAATAAAGTTATACATACCTCTACCTGTAGATAGGAACTCCTTTTATAGTGTCACTGTAGTATTTATGCACGTATTTCTAAGCGCACGACATTTTTCACAGTATTCTAAGGAAAGACAAATCAAAAAGTGTTTATTATCTTTCCTTAAGCGAGCACACAAATCTCTGATGTGATAGGCGGGAAGCTTTTAAAGGTCAGTCTGGTTGCTGAACATGCTCCGTTGTCAGTGGCACAAGCTTCAAAAAAGGTTAGATGAGATATGCAGTTGGGTCCCCCTATAGGTCGACCGAATCCCGCTCAAACTGGCTGTCCCCGTTCGATCATGCCGCTCGGAGCTGCTGACTTATCTCCTTCTCTGCTTCCCAACTGTTAGTGGTTACTTTTGTCCAACCAATCATACCACTCAATCGGCGAGGACTAGCCTCTCATGGATTGTCACTTACCTCTTAATTCGAGTAGCCGCTATCAGGGCATGGCCATTCGACATCCTTGTCCGACCGACCGGGGGCTCCCGATTGTCTGGTCCGATCGGCCGACTAAGCCTTTGATAATTTTTGACCTTGACCTCCATATTAGCAGGCCTTTTACCCTTTTGACCCTTCTTTGGTGGCCTCTCTCTATTGCCTCTCTATCACCGTATCATAGAATATTCTTCTTCTGAGATGTTGGTTTTTCATTATAGAGAAGCACCGTGCAAGCTCCTGCTATTTCAGAATATGTTCTAGGAGCTGAATTGGATCTCTTCAAAGCTCCAGAAATCCTCGTAGAAGAGCCGCCACTTGAACTTGATAGAACGGCAGATGTCATATCTGTTCTATCTCCTGGACATGCGACTACAGAAACAATTAAGGCAGCGATACAGAGTCAATCAGATTCAAAGAAGATCATCTGATAGATATATTCTATGAGCGCAAGGACCTTCTGGAAAAATCAGAAACTGAAAAATTCAATATCACAACTTTCAGACGCAAATGCAGCAATAGCACAGATGGATGAAGCTGTCGCACTTGAAGAACATACTGAAGGATCAATGCAGAGAAGTGCTAGTTCTGGATGTTTATGTGCACTGGAATGGTTCCCCAATTGCACTTTGGGACCGGACGTTCTTGATTTCCAAGGATTTGACTTCGAAACTGCATTTGGTCTGAGGAGGGCATTCAGCGAGGGAGATATTCAGGTTTAAACAAAATTTTAGATCTTGGTATTACTTTCTTAATTCTTCTTCTGGTATGATTATTTACTTGAGATCTATGGACTTGACAAAATTGTTGATTTTGAATTATCAGAATCTTGGCAACATCAGTACTTCTCAGTACGCTTGTAGGAAGGTTCTTGCGGAGAACCTGCCTCGAGTACGTGGAAGGTTTGCAAAGGTGTGAGTGATGCTAGGAAATCAAACATGCTTATGAACTAGGATTTGCTCACAAAGAGAAGGTGAGATGCTGGACATTCAGACGAGTGTTGCAACCATGATCTGTATATACATCCCCTTGTACTAGATTTCGAACTTTGGTCCTCAAGTGTAAAACCACTATTTCCATTCAAAAGTGCACTCTACAGGATCAATAACATTAGGAATACGATGAACAGGCTAGTAGTACATTAACAACGATTTCCTTCATAGTCAAGATAGAAACTGGAAGAAAACATTATATTACAAATTCTGGCTTTGATTTCTCTTCTTCTTCTTCTTTCAGGGGTTCAACAACATCTTGCTCTTAGTTCCTGATCCTGGACTTCTCTATGGCCTTTGGAGCTGCAACACATTTAATTAAACATATTAGCATACAAATAATAAATCAGGATATTCTTCAAAGAAATCTTGACTACCTTTACGGATTCCAATTGCATCTGAACCCTTCATAATTCTCAGCCTCCTACAAGAGTCAGCAAACATACTGCAATGTATCGGAGAAGAAGACAATTTTAAAGATATATAGAGAGAAAGCAACATGGGCAAACTAATTGGTCATTCAGTATGTTAACAGGAGCGACTAGAGGAAGAGTTTCCCTGTGATTATATTTTTTTACTTACGGCCATGGAACGTCACCGACGAGCATCCAATCCCCATCCTTGTCCTCGTAGGTAAGGGTATGTTCGGATCCTTGAAGAAGGTCCAACACTCTGCCCTCAGTAGTCATCTCTCTAGCACTCAGTACTCCATATGAACCACACCGGCCTGAAAATAAATCAAGTCAACCCACAACATTAATCTTGTCCTTTGTTTACTGAAATCAGCAATCTCACAGAAAACGCACGCAGTCCTACAGAATGTCGATAAAGAAGAAGAGCTCACCGAAGGTGAAGCAAGTAAACATCTTCTCTAGTGCCAGTGACAGCTCCTTGTAGTCGGAGTACATATTAAGATTGACTTTTCTCAGGTAGGGAGCTCCATCCATGCCGACCTTCACGTAGTGGCACTCACTCACTCCATTCGCATCGGCATCATCATTGTTCTTTGAACTATTGGATGCGATTGTATTCTTTCGGTAACTACGGATCGGTGGCCAACCAATTACAATCTGTGTCCTATCATATATAAAAATTAATTTCAGAAACCAGTTTATGAATGATTTCGTTTTATAAAACTCATTAGACATGTATGATACATGTAAGACAGCAAAAAGGAAGGAGAAAATATATAAACCTAGATAAGGGAAAACAAATTTTTTAACCCGAGTAATTGATCTTCTTCAATTCCACTTCTATTCCTCTTTCTAAGCTCTCGTTAATTGGATATATTTTCGAGGATTTCAATCTTGTTATTTTTTTTTCTTTAAAAAAAAAAATTTATTCTTTTTGGCCAGCATGAATATAGACCTGAATTTCAAACAAACGGATTTAATAAGCATAGCGTGAATCAGAGAAATTGACAACAGTCAACATGAAGAAATCCTCAAAGAGAAGATCAACAATTCATAAAGCAGCAATGTGTGTGTGTATATATATATATATATATATATATATAAGCGGACTTACTTCGCCGGAGGCGGTGGCGGCGCCGCTTTGGTTGCTCCACCGGCGTCCTCCCCTGCCTCAGAGAAGGAAGCCCCGTGGATGACGTCAGAGAAACCCCTTTTCGCGCCGCCCAGTGTGAGGCCGGCGGTTGCGCCTCCGTCGACCACCACCCGTCCGTTGGAGCCGGGCAGGCCGAGCCGGAGCTCGGTATCGTTGACGCCCATGTAGTCGTGCTCCGTTGGCGGCGTCATGAAATGAAACTATACAAGGAAGATTGAAGACAACTGCGTGAGGCAAAGATGGAGGAGAATAATGGTGAATGAATGATGAATCGAATAGGAGAAACTAGATGTGCGTGCGGTACATATTTATTATGAATGAATGCATATGCTGTGAAGTTTAGATGATACGTTGAGAGTGGTTGAGTGTTAGGAGAAGAGTACACGCACACCTTCCGACAAGGAATCTAATTTCCCGACAGGGTGCCAGACAACTCCCAACTAAATATTTCCCAGCTGCTGTTCTCATCTTTCAGAATCTATGACAGATACGTTGTTTCTTACCCCCAAACCCCATAGGGTGGCACTCATTCATATTCACTCGATAAATTCAAATTTATCATTATCCGCCCGCATCTGAGTCAGTTCAGGAAACACGCTGTTAAATGACAACGAGAACGACCAAGTTTCTCGTGGGCATCGAGGGAGAAAGAATTGATGCTGCAGGCATTCATCGACTTGTCTTTGAGCACAGGCTTTAGCAGTTTAATAGAGTCAACCAATAAGTCCAATCCGAGTAGTGTAGAACAGTATACATCCTTACTTGACCTGTTTTGTTGTAGTCAACTCATCGATGAGGTTTGTCCTGGTTCCAGGCAGCAGAGCATGGTCCGGTGACGCCCTTCAGGCTTCAGCTACAGTTCTATTGGGTCTCTTATTGTTTTTGCCTACTCTGCAACACTCACGCTGAATAAAGCCACCAAAGATTCTATGTATATCAAAAATCAAACAAAAACACACACAAAAAGAGGCAATCAGTATGTCACGGACAAATGTGAGAGTGATGGGACGACATATCCACCATTATGTCCCTTCAATTCCAAGGTCTTTTATGTCCAGTTGCCCAGAAAAAAGTTCCAATTCCAATTGTTGATGCAGATTACATGGAAATTAAGCAATCTTTTGGAGAACACAAATACACAAATATGATATGTTTTTTATTTTTTTTTAATATTCCTGGTGGCATAAAGAAACTTGGAGGATACAGATGCTTTCCTGGATGCCAACCATAAATATACAAGAATAGATGGTTCACTCTTAACGAGATTTATTTAAGAAAAGGACTCCCTGGGTAGCTAGATAATTTGATGGAGCAAGCGAGAATCTTCTTGATTATACTTGTGTATACTCCAGCATCAACAGCCCTAAATTAGTCAGTCTGATCATGGTTCTTGTTCTAGTAATTTCCTTATCTCTTTCTTGTTTACCTGGAGAATTTTGGAGGGGCCAAAAAGCAAAAGAAGACAAAGTACAGCTTATTTTGGATATTCACACAAAAATAAAACCGCAAGGAACTCAATAGAGAGAATGCTAACCTTTCCCATGGCATTTCGAGGAAGAGAATCCCATAAGAACAGCTTTGTTGGTAGCTGAATGAATGCAAAGAATATAAATCAATAAGAAATAGGCTGCATCTATTTAAAATCATAAGCTATAACACTAATCCTACTGCTGTCTCATGGATCTATTCTAATTGGCAGATTTGATCAAGTATAATCAACCAAGACTAAAAATTAATCTTTATCGAAAATAAAACTGAAGACTTGCCATGTTTGGTACTACCTAAACCCACCAAAGAAAGCTTTTGAACTATTATTTGGAAAAAGAACAAACAAATTGTGAAGAAGAGGATTTTTACAATATAAATGTACTCAAAATGTCTTTTAGCTGTAAGCAACCTGTTCAATGCTTATGGCAGAGTAGACAGAAAATGCTAAGCACTGCATTACTCAAGGACAAGTACCTTATATGGAGCTAGTTTCTCCTTGGCCCAATTACGTAGATCTTCTAGTGTAATAATTGGCTCTAGTTCTTGCTCTGTGCTTCTCTTTGCATCTGTGTGCGGCACAATTACTGCACTCACAACTTCCCCGTAATCCTCATCAGGTAAGCCCAAAACACAACATTCTAACACAGCCCCATGCTGGAGAACAAAGCAGAAAACTAATGTTAGTGCAAAGATACCAAGTTAAGAAAAGCATCCATCCAATAAACACATCTTTGAATGAACAAGTTGTGTTACCTAAACAAGGAAAAGGCACAATTGTTTTTAAAGAAAGTACAAAATAGGAAGGTGAATCAGATTTTAAAAAGTAAACTCCCTTAAAAAGAGAGGCATCTTGAGTGACTAGAAATTTCCTAATTTTGGAAGCCAAAGTTCTAAAATTAAATAGCATTATAAATATAAATCTTTGTTCAACATTCAAGTTGATGTGTTGCTAGATTCTTTATTGGGAGGAGGGGATATCCACACCCCAATGTTCACTAAATAAACCCCAATTTTTTTCTCTGGAAAATACCCTTATGTGAAAAGTCTAAAATGCCCTTTTTATAAAATTTATAAAATATCTTCCTCCCCTCTTTCTCCTTCCTCCATCCTTCTCTTTTCTCTCACTTTTTCTCTCTATCTATTTTGTCACTACAACCTAATATCTCCCAAAATATAAAGATTGTAGTAACAAATCAATAATGGACCATGAAGATTCAATTCCCACGAACAATATAAGCTTCTTTTCCATTTTTTATGCGCAGTATAATTGTATATTTGTATTCTCGTGATTTGAACGGTAGCAATCTGAAAGTGATTCAAACGAGCAGTGTTCGGCCATACTAAGCCAAACACTTTGAGCAGCGTTAGGTCATACTAAGCCAAACACTTTGAGCAGCGTTCGGCTATTAGAAACCGAACATAACAAAATATGTTCGAGGTGTAAATGTTGAATGCTTGCCCTAATGTTCGGTTGATTGTTGTCGAACATAGCTAAATATGTTCGGCATCTTAGTACCTAACGTGTGCAGTCATGTTCGTCCACTTGTAGCCGAACTACTAAGGCAACATTTAGCTATGTCTGGCCGAACACGGGGTAAACAATACAATTTAATGCGTATTTTTACATATCTATATTTGTAATATTATGATATCTTCTGATTTTTATTAGGAATCAAATACACGCTCTACGGAGGGTAGTGTCATTGGTCCTATGAATAATGAGATAATGATGGATTATATAATGGTGTTCACTACGAATGAATGTTTTAAATCTCATGATGCACTAGTTGCTTGGGCACATAAAGTGGCAAAGGCGAATAGGATGGTTGTAGTAGTGAAAAGATCAGACAGCAAAGATAGTGGGAGACGGGTTCGGTTGTTTTTGGCATGTGAACGAAGTGACCAATATCGTTAGCATAAAGAGAAGTTGTTCGAAGAAAGATGTGAGAATGTGATCCGAAAAGCGAGCAAGGAGAGATTTACGGGAACAAAGAAATGTGGTTATCCGTTTTTAATTAAAGGTATGCAAATATCCATTGACGGACCATGGGTTTTAAATGTTGTTTGTAGTGTGCATAATCATCCTAACGCGCTGTATTTGGAAGGTCACTCGCTAGACGCTTGTCACGTGTTGAGGAGTTGGTGATTGAAGAGCCACAGTCGACCGAAAGACATATTAAGCGTGTTAAAGTTGAGATTTTTTAAAAATAAGTCGATAATGAAGACTATTTGCAATGCACGACAAAAGCATAAAACAATCGAGCATATAGTGTTGGTGCAGCGGGACCGGCAAGAGGGGGGTGAATTGCCTACAAAACAAAAGTATACCCTCCTCGATTCTTTCAACTCAAACAGTGCAATAGTAATAAAGTAAATTAATAGAAATAAAGAAAAAGAACTCAGCAATTTACTTGGTTACAACCAAGAAGGTTGTTAATCCAAGGCAGTAGGAAAAACTCTGAAAGATCTCCTTCTCTGAAGGCGGAGAAGCCTTTTACAGTTTGGAAACTTAGAACTATTGCTAGGAATGACTACAGAGTTGATTGCTTGAATGAATGAATATTTCCTAGCTCCAGGGGCCTTTAAATAGCTCCTGGAAATCCTATCTCGAAGGTCCAAGGCGCCTCCAACCAAGTCAAACGGATAAAGTTCTATCCGCGCACAAACGGTCGAATTGACCTGGGCTGAGGCGCCTCAAACAAGCTTGAAGGCGCCTCCAATGCCTGATTGAGGTGCCTCAAAGGTGGAGGCGCCTCCAATCTTGATGAAGACGCCTTGAGCTGTATTTCCAACTCGCTTTCTCCTTTGCTTTGACTTCCGAAGCTCCGTTTGTTTGGGTGATTTCGGCCAACCGAATTAGGGCTTACCCGAACTCAATTTCCGACCTTCTCCTCGATCAGGCTTCCGTCCCGACTTTACGTCCCTCGAACGTAGCGCACGTTTTTCTCGCCCACCGGTGTACTCTTTCGTAGCTCTCTCGTCCTTCAGACGCACTGAGCCCGTCGACTCCCTTCCCGTGCCATCCTTCTCGCTAGCTGCGTCTTCCGCTCGACTTCATGTGCTCCTAAGTTCCTACACACTTTAGACACAGGGATCAGAAAACAAACAAGACCTAACCTAAACTTGGTTGATCACATCAAAACAACCACGGGGTCCAACATATAGGTCGATCACGAATGCAATACCTTATGGCAAAGATGGAGTATAACTATTTCTACCATCACAGACGGTGCGAGAAAACTGACCTAGTGAACGATATTTTCTTTGCTCACCCGACGAGTATTGACCTGTTGCGTGTTTTTCCATGTGTATTGTTGATGAATTATACGTACAAGACAAATCGATATAGGTTACCGCTATTTGAAATAGTTGGTGTGACGTCGATGGACTTGACATTTTCCGTTGCTTGCATGTATTTGGTGTATGAGCGTGAAGATAACTACTTATCGTCATTGCATATCTTAAGGTCGTTGATGGACGACTCATCTTTACCCAATGTAATTATAACTGATCGAGAGATTGCATTGACGAATGCGATCAAAAGTATTTTTCCCACTTCAAAGCATTTATTGTGTCGCTGGCATATTAATAGGAATATATTGGCAAATTGCAAAAAGGGATTTCGCACCAAGGAGAAGTGGGATTCTTTTATATCTTCGTGAAATGTGTTGGTGTTAGCTAAAAATGAAGCTATATTTTATGAGTTGCCTAGGAGATTCCAACAAGATTATTTAGACCATTCAGATGTTGTTCAATATAGAACAAATTAGTGGATTCATCCTTTCAAAGAAAGATTTGTGTCTTGTTGGACAAATAATGCCATGCATTTTGTCAACACAACTGTAAAATACCGAAAATAGGTGAATATGAATAAGGGAATTTTCCGGAATTTTTGGACATTTTTCGGAAATTTTTCGGAGCTCGTATGGAAGAGTTGACGGGGATAAAAACGGGGTCCGGAAAAGCCTGTTTAGGCTACCCCATTTAAGTGAGGAAAAGTTGAATTTCTTAATTTCTTTTCTTTATTTATTTTGCCTTTTCTTTATTTTTCTTTTCGCCGTTTCCTCTATTTCTTCTTCCCGAATCTGTTTCTTCTCCCCGAAACCGTTCGCGCGCCCCTTCTTCCCTGTAGTCGACTCCTTGCCCTAATCGCCGACGCCCCTCCTCACTGCCGCCGTGACGCCAAGCGCTACTGCACAGAGCCGGCGCCACCGCCGGCCACCACGTGCCCTAGCCGAGCTTCCTCCTGCCGAGGCTGCGCCCTAGCATCCTCTCCCGCCACCACAGCGACGCCGCCGAGGACTCGGCTCAAGTCTCTGCCCCGATCTCCAGCAACGCCGTCCCTCTGCCCTACTGTTGGCTGCCAATTTTTTTCTCTTGTGCCGATCATCACCGTGCCCTTGCTAGTAGCCGGCGTCGCCCGGAGCAGTGCCGCTCCTCACTGTGCTGCCTCTCCTCTGTTCTTGAGCAATCCTTCGTTGTGGTGGAATTAGGTCACGGTTAAGGTAAGGCAGTGATGAGAAGGTTAGGGATTTGAGGATCTTGATTGATCTCGGATCAGTTTCCTGTTCTGTTGGTTTGATTTGTAGGTTGTTTTAGTAGTAGGATGTTAACAAATTATGTTTGATCTGTGATCTTCTTACCGGCAACACTCAAACCAGCATCACCAGTGGGTTGGATCAAGAGCAGAGGTTTGAATCAAGGTAAGAGGTAGAGTAATTGTTACATGTTGATGAGTTAGATTCATGTATTGGATTAGGAATATATTGGATTAATCCATGTTTAGGTATGATCTTGATACCTATTGATAATTTATTCATTATTAGGTTGTGTAGAATAATTAGGTTATATGGATTAGGTTTGGAATTAAATTAATGGTATGATTAGGGTTAAAGCAATTAACCCTAAATAATCGTTGGATTTAATTTTGGTAGGATTAATGCTATATGATTAGGGTTTTGCCCTAATTTAGTGTTAGAGATTTTTATTTGGCTATTTATATGAGTTGTAGCTAAATAAAAATGTATATATATTGGTGACACAGGACTTTGACGCGAGACGGGTATCTCGGAGTCAGATTTGGACTTTTCTTATCGGAGGCGGGTACTTTTGACTTATGTCATTTGATATACATAGTAGTGAATTTAACAAGTTGCATTAATTATGTCCTTTATTTGTTTCGGTTAGTCACTACCCAATATCTGATACATGATTGATTGATTGCTTGATTTGCATCCCATGTATACTTTATTTGTTTATACATGCTTATAGGGGGTAGTGATATACCATGCTTCACCATGTTCAGGACCTAGGTTTTTTTTTATACCTTCTGTGTACCTTTGATTCGATATGATTCGTTGACTTAGGGTGTACTTTTCTATATATATGGATTAGGTCAGGATGTTTTTATGGTTATTGCACCATTTGCGTGATTGCATGTCTGTTCGATAGTCCACTCCATTATTGTTGAGCACATCGCCATTTATGGATCTGCACACACCACTACTCATGGGTTAGTGGTCGATTCGAGCAGAGTGTGTCTCTGTTAGGCACCGTTGGTCCGCTCGTGGGTAGTGTGATCTGACGTGTTATCCGACAGGATTCCTCCCGTCATTGTGTCTGGGAGTTGAGGCATTCGCTCCCCATTTATGATTTGGGGTAGGAGGATAGGTGTACTCGATCCCGTCCACTCGGTCACTCATCGGAGTAGTGACGACAGTGCATTATCACCCTACCCACTCGGCCTCACTATTGTGTGAGATGATCGACTGGCGTCGGGGGTGACCGGGCGTCATTGGCATCATACGCATGATGCATTTATTGCTGTGTTTGCTGCTTTATATGCTGCATATTGTTTGGATACTATGTTTGACATCAGGATTTCCATATCTCTCGGTCTTGTCTTTATACCAGTCTGGTTAGTCAGATACTCCTGTTATTTCAACAGATTTACCTTTATTACATCGAGATCGCGTGATTAGTGCTAGGTGTTATTTCCTACTTTGTATATCAATTGTACTGCCGAGTGTTGGACTCACCCCGTCTCCATTGTTGATATTTTCATGTTGTAGAGAGAGTTCCAGTTGCTGGTCCCTGCAGACCTCGAGGATATGATTGGTTTTCTTTGGTTTCTTTTCTGTTCTAGACTGTTTTGAACTTGTTATGTTTGGATTATTCTACTTATGAATATTGTATGGATTTTATTATTGCGATGGATTTGGATTTGGATTTTATTCTACTACATACCTGCCTGGACGGCAGAAGAGGTGAGTTCGTCGGATTTGAGCTTTACGAGTGTAGTTGAGTAGGGTGGATTTCGAGTCAGAGTACTATTGTTTGTGATTACTATTATTAACTGCGTGGTTGTGACAGCCAGACGCTGAATATCTATAAAAACTGCGTGGTGATTGTTTTTATTTATTGTTATTATTCCAGCCATCTGTGGCTGAGGTATATGTGTTATGTAGAAATTTCAGATTGTCCGCCGTACAGGAGAGATGCTGCCAAAATTTCTTCGGACAGGAACTCCTCTGGGGCGTGACAACAACAACAAATAGGGTCGAGAGTGCACATGCAAAATTGAAGAGGCAACTTGGTTGAGCCAGGGTAATTTTGAGACATGTTGGACTAAAATTTACTCTTTACTTGAATTATCTCACACTGCAGTCAAAGATTCATTTAAAAAGAGTATTAATGTAATCCAACATCGATACAAACCATCCATATTCAAGTTTCTGTGAGGTGTAGTTTTAATTACAGCTTTGGAAAAGATTTTTGATGAAATGAAGAGTATAAATGCGACTGGCGTAGATCCTTTGTTGTGTGGTTGTGTATTGCGGAAGACATGTGGTTTACCTTGTGCACATGAGCTTGCCGATTATGCTCGGGTGGACATGTCAATCCTATTAGATAGCGTTAATAAGTTTTGGAGAAAGTTAAATATGAAGCCGAGTAAGGGGATTGATGTTAGGGATGACATTAGTAGTCGATGGTCTGAGGCGGTTGGTGATGTTAACATGATTTTTACAATAGTGAACGATTGACAGAGATTGTTAATGTTGAGGAGATTGTCAATCCAACAACAACCTCAATGCAAGTCCCAGAGGTAAATACTCGCACTCGTGGTTGACCAAAAACTTTGAAAGCTAAACGAATAAAATCAACCGAGCGTGACCTGAGTGCTTTTGATTATGTCGAGTCTATCAAAGATAGTTGTTCACCGGTTGAAAATCTTTTAATTGTTAGTGGACCGACATTTGCACAACTTATAGGATTGTCTACAACAAGGAGGCAGAAGCAAAAGGTAACGACATTTATTTTTTCAACACATTTAAATAACCATTATTTTTTTAGATGTGATTGACTTTCTTATATCACTTTTGAATAGATTGTTCGTCATCGTACACATTTAACTTCCACTGTTCGCTATATTGATCAACTGCCATCTCATCTCCATGAGTATATTGTTGGCACTAAAGATGTGACGGCAGATGGTAACTACGGTTTTCATTCCATTGCTGGCCTACTTGGTTTTGGTGACGATGCATGGTCGAGGATGCGACGGGACTTGCTTGAGGAGATTACACATTTCGAAATATTATATGAAGGTATATTCAATGAAGATGGTCATTTGTAGTAAAGCACAAGTTGAATTGCTTTGATGAAGCAACGTCCCTCTCACATTGGATGACTTTACCGGAAATGGATTACCTTGTTGCATCAAGATATAATATTGCCCTTGTTAATTTGTCTGCTCAATTATGTTATATATTTCTGCCTCTGAGAATTCCTATAGTTGAGCCTCCAAAGTGTATTTGTATTGCACATGTAAATGGAAATCATTTTATTCAGGTATGTGTAATTTCAGTTCAACAATATACATTTCTTAATTTATAATTTGTTGCATTACTAATTATTCATTTTTCGTGTATAGGTTTTTTTTCATCCATTACCTCCCATTGTTCACAAGTGGTATGGATGTCATTTTCCATGCGTAGAAATGGGATTTTGTGTATACTCATCAACTTGCACTGTATAATCATATATTATTAATCATAGCATAGATATTGTTCATTTGGATGTTCATTTCGATGTTCATTGAGATTGTTAACATACTCATATTTACAAAATCTCATCCGACAATTTAGGATTGCACGGTCTGAGATTACTGAATACTTGAACCTTATTCCACTCATAACTCTTGGGGATATCCAGAGAAGCCGAGTATGGATTTTTTGCTTTAGTTACTTTCTAAAATTTTCTAAATTTTACTCACTTAAGGTATGGTAACTCTTTAATGGCTTAACTAGTGTGCATGCTATAGTGAGAGCAATAGGTTCCTTTAAGTTAAATGAAAAGAATGATTAAATTAATGTAGTAGCTACAATTATAATTATTTTTCATGTTGTAGCAGCTACAGTTTTGTAACTACTATACAGTTGTAGCAGCTGCAAAACCATAGCTGCTACAACTATGTAGCAGCTACATATGCTGCTACAACATGTGTAGCTGCTATAATTATGTATCAAACTTCCGGCCATCATAACTTTTGATTCGGATATCAGAATTAGACGATCTTTTTTTTTTTAATCGTAGCTCATTCAGAAATTTATAATTAAAAACAAAAGATCGTCTAATTCTGATATCCGAATCAAAAGTTCCGGTTTTCAGAAGTTTGCTACACAGTTGTAGCAGCGACGGTTTCGTAGCTGCTACAACTCCAATTGTTTTTTATGTTGTAGCTGCTACAACATGTGTAGCATCTACAATTGTGTATCAAACTTCCGAACACCATAACTTTTGACTCGGATATCAGAATTAGATGATCTTTTTTTTTAATCGAAGCTTGTTCAAAGATCTATGATTAAAAAAAAGATCATCTCATTTTGATATCCGAATAAAAAGTTATGATTTTCAAAACTTTGCTACATAGTTGTAGCAACTACAGTTTTATAGTTACTATAACTACAATTATTTTTCATGTTGTAGTAGTTACGGTTTCGTAGCTGCTGCAACTACAATTATTTTTCATGTTGTAGCAGCTACGGTTTCATAGCTGCTACACAGTTGTAGCAACTATGAAACCGTAGCTGCTACAACATGTGTAGTTGTTACAATTATGTAACAAACTTTCAAACACCATAACTTTTGACTCGGATATCAGAATTAGACGATATTTTTTTGAATCGAAGCTCGTTTAGAGATCAATAATGTAAAAAAAAGATCATATATCCAAGTCAAAAGTTAAGGTTTTCAGAAGGTTGCTACATAATTGTAGTAGCTGCGGTTTCGTAACTGCTACAACTATAATTGTTTTTCATGTTATAGCAACTACGATTTCGTAGCTACTACAATTACAATTAATTTTAATGTTGTAGTAGCTACGGTCGCCTAGTTGCTACACAGTTGTAGCAACTACGAAGTCATAGCTGCTACAATTGTGTAGCTGCTATAACATGTATAGCAAACTTTCAAACACTATAACTTTTGACTCGGATATCAAAATTAGACGATATTTTTTTTAATTGAAGTTTGTTCAGAGATCTATAATTAAAAAAAATATTATCTTATTCTGATATCCGAGTCAAAAATTATGATTTTTGAAAGTTTGCTACACAATTATAGCAACTACACAATTGTAGCAGCTACGAACTCGAAAGTTTGCTACACAATTATAGCAGCTACGAATCCGTAACTGCTACAACTGTGTAGCAGTTATGGGTTCATAGCTATTACAACTATGTAGCAAACTTTCGAAGGTCGTAGTTGTAGCAGTTACGCAACCGAAGCTGCTACAACATGAAAAATAATTATAGGCGGTAGATTAAGCATTTAAAGGAGTACACATTATGACTTTGTGGTAGATTAAGTATTTAGGCACTCCTTTGTCATCCACTGATTGGAAGCTTCATATGTCATTGAAACACTGAAGATCTGAAAACACATACACTTTGACAAAGCATGAGTGTTCTTTCCCATCAAAGACAACAAAAAAAATAGCAACTATGGCTCCAAAAAAATGAACTCAACATCATGGTGAAGAAACAATTTTAAAATCCAAAATAACAAACTCTAAATAATAATTTTTTGCAACAAACGTTGTTAAAATAACATTAAAAGTACAAAAATTATATTAATAATCCAAAAAACTACATAAAGTTCAAAATGTATACATATAACATTAAATAATATCAAAATGTATCCAAGAGACTCCTCCACGTTGAGACTACTCCTGTATCGAAGTCTCATTGCAGTAATTTGGTTTGTGATATAGACATTTGAGCACGTCTCGCTCTTCACCAAACCAAATTTTTAACGTTAAGTGCATTTTAAAACCCCACAACAATGATGGATTATATGGACCATCTGGAAATGGTTCGTGCAATATTTCATCATCTTCATTGTTCCCTCCAACGGGAGTTTGCTCTCCTTCACTCTCATTCATTCCTTAAGGTAAATTTTCTTATGGAGGTAGCTCTTCATGCACATCTTCTTATTGTGGTACTTGTGGTGGTAGCTCTTCTTGGGGTACTTGTGATGATTGTATCTCTTCTTGTGATGATTGTACCTCTCGTGCAAGTCTCTTTTCTCAGCATTTTCTTTCAGAAGTTGTTGGTCTATTCCTCCTTGAAAATGTCTTAAGCATTTTTACTGCAAGACACAAGTGAATTAGATATACAACCAACATGTGTTGTTGAAAGGAAATGGAGTTGTTAGGCCACTCAAAACCAAACAAAACACAATGTGTTTAGAAAAACACAACCGAACAAATCCATCGATGTTCAGCTTCTAGAGGCTGAACGTTTTGTGTTTCGTTTTATAGACAAAAACTGAACACATTCGGTTATGTACGCTGGTCATTGATCGACCTTGTGTTGCGTTCGGTGGACCATGGCTAGGGGTGTCAAAAATGAACCCGACCCAACGACCCAACCCGAGTCGACCCGAAAAAAATCAGGTTCGGGTTGGGCATTTTCGGGTTCGAGTCGGGTTCGGGTTGGAGGGTTGGAGAGCAAAAAAATTTCGGGTTGGGTCGGGTTGGGTTCGGGTTGACCCGGGTTGGCTTAAATATAAGGTTTTGTGGGTTTTTTGGGGGTTAAATCAAATTTTATTTTAAAAATTTAGATGTTTTAATGTATATTAATATCATGTTTGTATGATAATGATGGAGTATTGAGATAAAAGTGAAGAATTATAGGGAAAATAGCCCAAAAAAGTCGTTTTGAATCGGATTTTCGGGTTATATGGGTCGGGTTCGGGTTGATCGGGTTCGGGTTCGGGTTGAGGTGTTTTGGGTTGAACTCGGGTTCGGGTCGGGTTCGGGTCGGGTAAAAAAATAAAAAAATAAAACTCAACCCAACCCAACCCGACCCGACCCACCCGAATTGACACCCCTAACCATGGCCGAATATATCCTAGTGCATTCAGCTGATCAGGCAACAATGTGTTCAGCAGACCAGGGCCAAACGACACGTGACTAAAATTTGAGATTTTCCAAATGACACATGACTAAAATTTGAGATTTTCATCATATCTTTGCCATACATTTTGCAATTTCAACAACCCAACACCCTAAAGTCTTTTCATGTAAAAAATATCATATTCAAGTAAGTTTCTACACTTTTAAATGAAAACTAAACACAAATCTAACAAAAACAAAAATTTACTATGTAATGATAATGTAGAACACAATGAAAGGCCGAACGAGCTAGTACCTGTAAAATTCGAGTACTGTTGTTTGATGGCGTTTCTAAAAATCGAGTTGCCCAGTTTGTGCGCTGAAGGGACAAGAGAGAGACGAAGAGGAGAAAAGTTGGAGATGTAGATTTTTGACACTATGCTTCTTTAGGGTTTTTAGAAAGGGTAAAATAAGAATATTATGGGGTGTATTTAGCAAATTGTGATAAAAAAAATTATTGATGGGTGTATTTAGAAAATGGGGTGTGTTTAGTTAACGTGGAGGTGTGGATAGCCCCTCCCTTCTTCATTTTGCCATCAGTTTTTGGTCTTCTAGGCATCTTTTGGTAAATTATCTACATGATCTAAAATGTAGTTAGTTAATGTTTGTAATTCAATATCTCTCGCAGAGTGGATGTCAAGCTTTTACTGTATCCTAATATCTTCACCACTCGTAGAGTAAAATATCAATAATTCAGTTTTCTCACCTATTTCTCTGCTCTTAAGAGTAAATGTTGAATGTTATTATACACTTTGTTTGTGATACTTTTATCTCTGTTCTTTGAATGAAATTTTAGAAGATAGGTTTTTCATATTCTTTTATCCTCATTCTACTCTCTAGAGAACATTTCTCACTCTCCTCTTTGATATCTCATCTCTTGGAATAATATTGGAATTAGTCTCTCAATATAAACTCCTTGTCACAAGGAAAAGAAAATAGAACTATTTAACTAATTTCTAAGCAACCCTTCACAGTTTGAAACTTCTTCATAAATGACAATATCTTGCAGCATCTTTAGTTTGAGGTTGTTAAAAAGAAGATTTTGTCAACTCTTTCAAGATATATCAATTCAGTTAAGGTCTCTTTCAAAGATCATCACCAACCTCAGTCCAGACCATTGCATTGTTAAAGTTTCTCAACTATGGCACCAGTGTTGCGTCTTTGTTATCTCCATCAAGTATTTTAGTCAGTCTTATTTTACTATATTGAGATTTTTGTCAGTGTTGATCCATGTTGCATCTTAATGGGAGTGTCAAACTAATAGCAATATGTGGTTTTTTGAGTTATTGTAACACCCAAGTTTATAATCTCAACATCAGAACAATTTTGGTCTGGCCAAGAATGATTTTGTGTTTGTGCTGACACATGTGGCACTTACCAAATGTGTAATTTGGGAAAAAAAGGCGGGACTCACATGGAAACATAGCAGCAATGGCATCTATGGTAGAATAAGAACAAGGAGGATGAGGGACTAGGCTGGCAGCACAGCGGTGACCGTGACAAAAGAAGTGGAGGTAGGAGGGTACTAGGAAAGACATTGGAAAAAAACCAAAGAAAGAGTTGGAGATGCCAATGTTTAGTTCCGAGCACAACGATTCAACCACATATCAAGATTTTCAATACTGAGCCTCGTATAAATTATTATGTTATTTGGTGATATGTGAGAGCCAATATACATGAGTGCTATGTTCTTTTCTTATATTGCAATGATATAAGTTTATCCAACACTTCTGTAACATATCATATAAACACTATAGCAAGGTACCGCTTTGATGATTTGAACTTAGAAGTACAAAAACACAAGATGTAGGAGATGCATGATGCACTACAAAGGAAGATGGTTTATGTACATTTCAAATGAAGCAAAATATTGTTATTCAAGATATGTAAGATTTACTTGCCTCCAAGAGAACCGCTTCAATCTCTAGTGCTGATAACTTGTAACCACCAACTTTCATAATATCAGCATTAGTACCTGGAAAGTGTAAAAACAGATGCTGATCTTTACAGAAGGGTAGGCCTTCTCTTAGAAATATGCTATAACACTTTTCACTTCACTTGCATGTCGTTGTTATCAATATGAAGAAAAAACTAGTTTTTTCCTAAAACAACATTTTTTGTCAAGATTAACAAAAATTACCGGTTTACACTGCCCAAAGTGCTTCACAGGAAAATTTTCTTTAACGTGGCACAAATCTCAATGAGAATACAGTGTGGAAACAGGCTGAGAACATCAAGTTTATGCTTGAGACTGTCTATTACCATTCATGACGCGACATCCAAGGACTTTCTATGGTATATGTGTCAAGAATGAGACTGCATATTGATAAATGCAGCATTTAGACTGCAATCCAGAATTATTTGACTTACTTCAACTGCATATTGACAAATACAGCATTCAGAATGCAATTCAGAATTATTTTGACTCTCTTTTCAAGCAAATAGTGATTTTTGAAATGTGCAATTAAGATAGATAACTAGCAAAATAATTTTATATTTGGTATAAAATAGTGTTTCTTGATATTCATACCTAGTATTCTCAATTAAACTATGGTAAGACAAATTTCTGTTGTCATTTGATAAAGCATGGCATCATGATCCTCAGCTCCGAGAATATAGTGGATCAGAAGAAAAATCATAACTGAATTAAGTTGAACATGATGTGCAAAACAGTGCCACAGATAAATATTCATTGGGCTTTTCTCAACTTATGCTGCCAGTATAGCATGGCTACATAACAAAGAGACAAAAGGCCAAGAGAAAATCATTCATTTCATGGAATTTCTAGTGTATATGCCACTCCTTTCTTGTGATAAGAAATGATTACTCAAGAAGTAAGAAAGTGAGAAATAAAATTAAATGCATGAATCAATAACTTCTTACGTCCTAAAATTATGTAATATCCATCTTCATCCACTCTGACTGTATCTCCAGTTTTGAAGAATCCATCATCAATAAATGAATCCTTCGTTGCCTAAATCAAAAGATGAGAAAAACAAAGGGTAAAGTCAATTACAAGCAAAGTATCTAAAACTGTTAGTCAAGCTTGTTGTTTGCTTTATTCAAAACTTCTACAAGAAAACATGATTAGGCATTACATTTTTAAGTAAACTCAATCTACAAGTTCAAATCTCCTTGGCTTAACATGGTGATAATTTACATTCAGCAGGTGGCAACTTATAGCATAGCCATCAACAAAAGATAAACTTCGACGAGATGTCCCCATGGAAAGATAGTGGATAGAAAAAAAAGAATAGAGTGATTCTGAAGGCAAAAGAAAAGAACCACAGAAAGTTGTACTGAACATCCTCAAACTATGGTTTATTGAAGCAAACAGGTTTGTGGATACTACTTGACTATTCATTTTCAATAGAGAATATTATTCACAATGAAGACATAAAGTAGCTCATAATATTTTCTAGTAATGGATACAAAACCGAAATAAAAGAAAATAGCAAACTTCAGTGACTTAAAATATGGTATTCCTAATAATTTGAGTCGTACCAGCAGCTCATATGAGATTAGGCAATCATGGATAATCTATGATAACTATATTAATTATCAGAATATGCACAAGAGAAATAACTAGCAGATTGCTAATAGTGGAACTGCATCTTTATCAGCAGGCATGAAACACCGATATATTACTTTGATCCAAAGAACTAAAACTGATCACACCTCAGGTTTTTTCCAGTATTCCTTGAACATAGAGGGGCTTCTTACACAAAGCTCTCCCACTCCCTTTGCACCAACAGGACGACCATCTTCTGCAAGAATCTTGACCTAAACAGGAGCAACCAGAGTTATGTTCAAATGGTTTGGTATAAATTTTCTTAAAAATATTATAACACTAGCCATAATTAAGCAATATCTACTCAGCAGCTAGGCAAAAGCTAATTAAGCAAAGGAAGTATTGCATAAGTCAGGTTTTCATAACTAGGAGAGCACAACCAGGAACAAACTGAAAAAAGGTTAAGGAAAGCATAATCCGAATAATTGCCGAAAAGAGCTTGAATTGAAAGATAAACAGAATATATGTAAAGCAATATCTGCTAGAGGGCTATAACTTTGAGCAAATTTAAAATTAGGAACTCTGCTCAAACTTTGTCCTAAAGATACCATCGGTACAAGTTTACATCAAATTAAGTTAGATCATTTTTCCAATTGCACCAAGCGAAGAGTTCCAATTCTGGCTCAAAAGTTATAAACAATAAGCAACTCTATAACCTTAATAAAACATGCATGACATTCTTGTAATATAGTGAGGCATGAAGTACTTTAATGTCGGACCTAATATTTCACATACCTCAACTCGAGGAAGGGGTTTCCCAACAGTGCCTGCCTTTCGTGCACCATGCAAAGGATTGGATAGTGCCATAACAAACTATAAAGCACAACAATAATCAGTACAAACCATATTTTATATTTCTTGGCATTAATAAGCTTAGCGCAACTGACATAGACTAAATCATCTTTTAAGGAGTCCAATAGTAGGGTGGAAGATGCAAAGGTAGAATGGATATGAAGCAGAAACCTCAGTCATTCCGTAGCGTTCTAGTAGACGATGACCTGTAATATCTTCCCATTGTTTCATAACAGGATATGGAAGAGCCGAAGAACCGCACATCTAGATGAAAAGTTGTGTAAATTCCCAATTGATATCACTGTTTTTATTCCAATTTAAAATAAACATGCGAACACAGAAAAGAGAAAAACTTATAGAAAACTTGATCTTGGAGTGTTTGTGTCTTCAAAGAGCAAACCTATATGAAAAAAATCCAAATAAAAGGACCAAGGCAATCATACAATGTACTGCAAGCACAAAATGAACTAAGCTATTCTAACATTCACTGTCTATTCTTTCTTTTAGAATCCAATTGATAGTGCTAAAGTCTCAAAGCAAGAGATCTTATCTACATGCTTCTACTAAAAGGGAAGGTGAAAAAACAACAAGAATAACAAGCACGATCAGTGAGGACATGATTAACAAGCCATGCCGTGGGAACTAATTGGAACAGTACTAGAAACTATTAGTACCGAAGCATAAGAGTTGGGGGTTGTATGGAGAAGTCTTGTTCATTCAAGGAATGGAAACATAAATAGTTAAGTTAGGGTTTTATGTCAGAATTTTGAGTAATGCTAGTAATTAAAATAATTAATTTATTAATAATAAGATAATTTTTTGTTTTTGATAATCATATTGATTAAATTAAATCACACATTTTCCTTAATTAATTTAATTATAACTTAATATGTTTAAATAGAATTTTTAAATTAATTAACTAAAATTAATGAAATTAAATAAGATTGATTAAATCAGAATTAGATTAATTTAAATTGACTTTGATAAGATTTTTACATTTATTAATTAAACAAATTTTAATTCAAAATGATTAAATCATGGATTAAGCAATAACCTAAAGCAGAAATTACATTAAATCAGATTTAAATTTGATTTATTTAACTTAATCGATCAGATTTTAATCATAGATTGATTTGCTCAAATTAAATCAGATTCTTTTTAATTACTCTAACCACAGTTAGATTATTTTAAATAGACTTTTAAATCTGATGTTATTAACTAAAGTTAATTATATTAATTAAAGTTGAGTTAATAAAAATAAAAATTGATTAAAATTGCAATCTTGTAATTTTCACAATATTTATGATTTTAATTTTTTTCCTGATTCTTCCATAATGGCAAAACCTAAGTTTGTCAAGTTTCTGACTCTAATTCTGATGCCAATATTGATGCTGTCAATCAAAGAACTATCAAATATTGATTACCATACATATCTTATTATGCTTACCAGAGATGTCTAGTGTCATGACCAGGTTAGATTCACTACAACTATTCTACCTAATAGAATTTCAAGATTGGTACATGAAACATTGAATTTACTAAGATTTCAAGATTATCAAACACTGGACTATTTCATAAAATCACTTTGTCAAAAGGTACTTTCCTAAATGCAATTTTTGAATGCAAATGCAATAAACCCAACAGAATTGCATTAAAAAAAATTGTATGCATGAGTCACTTTAGGCAGATTCATAGCTTTTGCTTGCATTTGTAGTTGGCAAAAAATTATGCATTTTTCCATAATTATCAAGTTCAGTAATTACATTTAAAAATTTTATAAAAAAGAGAAGAAAAAATTGCATCCTAATAGTAATCACTTTACCATTAGACGCAGTTGTTTAGCCGCAGAAGCAACTGCCTCTTGTTGATTAGGATCCATAGTTTTATATCCTTGCAGTAGCCTGGTATACATAGTTGGAACCTGAAAATCCACAATGCACATGAAATAGATAAGCAAAAGACAGATTCTGAATCAGACCTACCACAAACACATTTTAATTCACATGAGTTCATTGATTTTTTTTTTTTTTAAGAAGAGATTAAAATAAAGTTAGACACTCTTACGTGAAGAAACTATACATTCTGTTGAAGGGAAATTTTTACCTCACATTTTGTTCACATACAGAATTTCACAAGTTTCCTTAGGCCCTTTTGGTTGCTAAAGATATAGTACTGAAGATGTTCGCACTGAAGATATGACCTCATAGTACAAATCGATTGTTTCGGGTTGCAGGCCAAAACATTACAATCAACAATATGATACTTAATTTCTGAAGTTCATCTACATGCCCTATCGTGTCATTAAGTCAAAATTACAACAGAATATAGGCCCAAGAACTTATTGCTCTTAAACAGCAGTAACTATTTCATCCTTAGCATTGTTTTACCTTAACTTCAATCAAATTTTGTTGTTCTCAGTAAAATTTGATCCATCTAGTATATTAATTCTGACAATTTTCCAAGAACTTGAGAAATGTAACATTTTTTTAATCATATTCTTCAAAATATATGATTAGTTATGTACCCTTACCCCTGTAAAGACAGTAATTGCATCTTCTGCTGTGTTTCCATCTTTAGGGTATGAATCACACCATCTTTGCCACACACCTCGGACACTAAATTTTGGCATGAACTCAACCTGTAAATAGGAAAATAATACAAAAAGCATTTTAACAAGATAAGATGATCAACACACATTTTTGAACCTAGATTTCCAAAGAAAGAAGCTAGCATCCATTACAAAGAGTTGTCACCAATCTTCATCATTACATCTAGTGTCTTGATTATATTGTGCTAGATAAGACTACAGTTGAGCTATAGAAATGCTGGAATTGAATGAAATGCAGAATATAGTGACCGTCGTAATGACAGAAAGGATTTTCAAGTTGACACCTACCACTGATCCTGCATAAAGAGGTGCAAATAAAGCATTGAAGAGACCGTGCACATGTAAACTAAAGGTTAAGGAAGAAACAGAACGGTGAGCATGAATGAACATGGTATACTCATCCAGTAATTTGATGCACTAGGGATATTAAGGAAATCATAAAGAAAACATGTGTTTGATGCTTCTGCGTACAAGACTAAACTGGAATTTGAAGAACAAAATTTTCAAACCAAGTTTCATATTATAACAGAAAGTAGACAAAAATTTGGATATGGTGTAATGGCAGACAATGCAGAAAGTGATCATGGCATGTATACTCCCAAGCTTCAGTCAGAATTTGGACCTGGCAAAAAATCCAAAAGGAAACAGTTAGTTTTGTCATGTCATAGAAATGGAAGGGTAGATCATAACTGCCCATACAACAGTCACTTCATTAAACTAGTTCAGTAAATCGTAAGAAAAAAAAATACTTCTAGAAAGAGCTGCTCACAACAGAAAGAAATAATAGCCACTAAAAGTATTGGTACTATGTTTGAAATAGAAAAATAATAATAGACAAGAGGTAAAGTTGTGAATGGTGAGCCAGTACCAATGCTATGGCGTGTAGTGTAAAACTTAGACTCTACAAGCAAATTTGTGAAGAAACTTCATTTAGTGAAGTTGATGTGAAAAAATGGATCTTTTTCTAATATTCCAGATAGGTCAATCACAAACATGTCCTGCTGCTTTTGTTGTGGTGAGGAGCCTAAAAAGTGTCCATGGAAATTATGAGTAAACCAAGAAAGGGGGGAAGAGACCAAAATAATCAAGGTAAAACATAAACATTATTTAGCCCATGAAGTAGAATTACTGAAGCCACAAAAATGAATTAAGATCACAAATAACACATCAACAGATAATATCAAAAGGCAATGGAACTATAGATGTTTACTACTAAAAAAAGAAACAATCAGTCGTTTAATATACAGGAGTGAAGTATTCATATATCATACTCAGAATTCAGAATTGTTGTACTTAACTAAACTCTGTAGTTAGTAAAAATGCACTCTCTATTACTTCCTCCTAACAAAATAAAACCAGCTATTCAGCTTCATGACTTGTATATGCCACATTTATATCTAACAATTGAATTCCTTAAAAATCAGAACTAAACTTTTCAGAAAGCAGTTATACAAAAAGCAATTTTCTTACTTGAGAAATTATGTTGTTGTGAGTGTGGGCAACACCTTTAGGTTTACCAGTTGTACCACTTGTATAAAGAATCAAAGCAGGATCATCTCCTGTGAAATAAGAGTCAAGTGAACATGGAGAATTAAGAGCAAGTCTCAGAAGCTATCTACAACAGATGTTTGATAACATCTATAGATGTGGGGTCCATAAGAAAATTATTAGTAAGCATATCAGGGATTATCTAAAAGAATATGAAAAAAGGCAACACAGACACACAAACACACAGATGACTACTTCATCATGATGAAGACAAATAAAAGAAAAGGACAGACAGCAAGAAATTGATTACCTTTCAGCAAGCTTGAATCCTCAATTTTCCTGATCAAGTCAGCAACCAAATTAGCAGCCGTTTCCCCTGAATATTTATTCAAAATATCTCTTGATGACATACTGGCAAGTGTTGGAAGTAGAGAAAGTTTAGCAGAGCATTTAGCAGCCACATTCTCCATGATTCCTTGATGGTCTTGAGTGCTCAATATCATTGATATGTCCTGAAAAAGAGAACAAATTAAAATTCTTATGGTAGCATCAATATGCAAAAAGGTATTCAAAGAAAAGGAGAGAAGTTGAGGGAGACAGAGAAGAGATTGTGAGATTAACATGTAGTTCACCTACATTAGAAGAAATTTGCACGAAGTCACTCAAGAAAAAGGAGTACTCTAAGATTTTAGGTCACTTGAGGTTTTGAGCATAATTAGGCCAAATTTTAGCAGACAATTCTTCTTCATTAATGTTACTAATATCAAACTATTGCACTACCATCACAGATTCACAGCCCTACAATTTGGAAGTCAGATGTCATGTAACCAAGATGTCCATCATAAAATACAAATTAAATATTATTTATTTATAGTGTAGAAGACGCTCACTAAATTATGTAAAAAAATTCTAGAATTTCCAGAAAAAGTGGTCGACATACAACAGAAAAAACAGACTCAAATACAGGTTAACAGGAGAAATAAAACAGATATGATGGCTTCTCTTCTAACATGAATATATGTACAATCTCAAATCATATTCAAATGAACAGATAAATGAACTTTCATTGAACTTATTGTTTCTTCCAACCTTTGGCAGATAGGAAATTTTCAAAAAAAAAAGTTAACCAGGTGATAATTCAAATGTACAAACAGAAGGGGTATGGTACATACTGAATCATTCATGACATGCAAAAGCTCTGATTCCGGATAGCTGAGTGCAAGAGGAACTGCCACTCCTCCACTAAGCCATGTACCAAAGATTGCTGCAACAAATTCAGCAGAAGGTTTAGCCACAATCCCCACCCGGCCACCATTAAGATCCCTTGGACCATTAACAAATCCAATTGATTTTGCGCACTCTTCTTTTGCCTAAATCAATCGTTAAACTTAAGCAAATATATTGTAGAACAAGAACCAGAAATTCAAATACATTTTATATCAATTAAAAGGACCCAGTACCCATTGGCTTTCATCTATGTCAGGAGACAAAATAGAAACCTTAATGATTTATACAAGCATAGGTGCAATCCATCACAAGACACTTACATTTATGGTGCCTGCGCCAAGCAATAAGTCTGAGATGTTTAAAGCAGAATCAATGAGTTGAACATGGGTATAGTTTTTCTGCTCAGCCCTTATAGCAACACGTTCTTCGGTTGTAGAGACATGAGCAAGAATTGCTTTAACAGCCTCCATCAACGTACTAGACGATCTAGTAGTTTGAACTACACATAAGACAACACAAATTTTAGAAGTTACAACATATAAGAAGACATGCATATTTCATCTGGTTAGTAAAGTTGATGATTAATTGACTCAAAGGTACCTTCACATATGATAAGAGTAATGAATAAGATACGGCAAATATTGTGTAAAGCACTCTGGTGTAGAAGAAAACTAAACTGAAACTGGACCAGTTGAGAATTTTTTTTAGATCAGTTTGATGATTTCACTCACTATTATTTTTTTTTAAAAAAAAAAGCGCTTCTTTTTACTGATTTACGACTTATAAATTATTCAATTGTTTACATATTTCTTTAGCAGCTCTAACTTTGTCTGATTAGATATAAAGATTCAATAACAATTGCAATGCATAAAAATTAAACCAAAAGCTCCATCTCCAACCAGATAGGATCATGCAAACTATGCAAAATGAAACATCAACCTAATCAAGACGAAAGAAGTTCAGTGAGTGCGTGAGAGAGAGATCACCAAAGAACAAGCAAGATTGGGAGTACAACGGCAAGAGGTTTCTAGATAGCAACGAAAGTGCGAATGGTGGAAGGAAGAAGAGAGACATGGTTGTGAGCTTTGAATGAGCTCGTGCAGCAACTACAAGTTTAGCACTTGCAGTGATCGTCCATCCAAAATTGTCTACTAACTAAATGGTGTAAACCTTCAACAACGAAGTTTTGGTAGCAACTAACACAAAAGCTGGCAGTAATCGTCCAACCACTTACTGAACGTATGCTGTAAGCTTATGACAAAGAAGTTTCTCTAGAGGACTAATATTTTCTTTTCTCCAACTTGCATAATCGAGAATCAGAATAATCAAATTGTATATCTCGGAATCTCAACCATTTAAGGATTTCGCTTTCTCTTTTTTTTTTTTTTTTTGTTAAAAAAAAAGTTCTTTTACTGGAGCGCGACATAAAGTCACAAAGTATCACGTAAAAAGGCAAATTGTAAAATGCCTCGTTGGCTGTTCCGACTGTGATTGAATATTTGATAAGGCACGTCAACAAAAATCCCAATTTCTAAAACACCAACAAATAAATCATTAACTCCATCCTCAAAAGGACAAAGATCGCCAACGGACGAGAGACGAAACATCCAACAGCGCCGACCCTAATCAGAATCGAGAAGCCCGCACAGCCCTTAAACGGTTCTTGAAAGGCAAAACCGCAAAACTGATCAAATGAGTGTGCGCACCGGAGAAGAGGCGAGACCGGGCGAGCCAAGGTGAAGCGATTCTAGGTCGCAAGGCGAGCGAGACGACGCGGCGAAAAGGGAGACGAGATACACGGTCAGAAGCCAAGGACAAAAGGCATCCCAGCGAAGCAGGAACAATAATCGTCCATCCACCTACTTCTCCACCCATTTATTCACCGAAAAAACCAGTCCCATCCGGTGAAGGTCGCACACCGCATTCAAAGTTAAAACCGCCGGAAATAAGAAAATGACAAAAGAAATCAATAAAAAAAGAACACGAAGGGCGGTCTTCATCTACTTGCCGCTTGTGTGACACGTCAGGCTCCATCTTGGCAAGGTTCTTAGGCCATCTGCAACGAGTCCAGATCCTCTGCGCCCGCCTCCCGTGCGCCCTCTGCGCCCGTCGCTACGCGACAAAAAATCCACGCACTAAGCACGTGCGTTTCTCCGCTCCAGTAATAAAACCCAGCTCCAACGCACACATATCGCTTCCTGCTGATCGATCTGTTGACCGATCAGCAAGAATGTTGATCGGTCAGCAGACCGATCGGCAGGAATGCCGATCGGTCTTGCTGACCGATCAGCATTCCAGCAGGAAGTTATTAACTTTTTTTAATTTTTTTTCTTTTTTTGTTTAAAAAAAATAAAATAATAAATAAAAATGTTTCTAATACATATAATAATTATACAAGTCCAATATACTTCGATCCATATTAATCCTAATAAAAAATAGTAAATACTAATGTTATATTTTTGTAATATTAGGATAATTAGTAGGCATTAACGATCAGTCGGCTGAAAAAGCCCGCTTCTCCTCTCTGCTTCTTCTCCAGCCGACGACGGAGCTCTCTTCGCTTCTCCAGCTGAAGACGGAGCTCCCTACGACCGCAGGACCTCGCGAACCCTAGCTCTCCGCCGATTCCCTCTACGCCCTCTGCGCCCGCTGCCCCGTGTGCCCTCTTCGCCCGGAGGTAACAAAGATTGCATCATAACGAATTATGAATTTTAGTTGGCCTTGATATTTGGGTGGCTACATTGATGTTTCAATAACTTCCTTATCATTTCTAATTTTGTAAATGTCACAGAAAAATCCTGTGCTCAACCATGTTACTAAAATCCTAGATATTGGTTTTGTATCTAAGGACATGCTTGATCCTTATGTTGGAGTAGGAAACCTCATTATTTCTCTGTTTATCTTACTTGCTCATGCAAACTGGAACCTAAAATTTTAAGTTGAACTAATGGTAAATTACTGCTTCAAATCTTGAATTTTTTTGCTAATTGGCCGCAGCCTCGCGCTCTGTGAATGAAACCTGTTGTGATTACTGAAAGCACAGCACTTTACAGTATATGGTCCATTGTTCTGGATCAGCTTGAAGTGCTTGCACATTTTCAGGATTTTCTGTGACATTTTTTCACATGTTAAGTTTCCTAGAAAGTTGTTCATTGCTATTTGTTAATAATAAAACTGATATTACTTAATACTGATTGTAGAACAGATCAGAAGTATCCTCTGAAAGGTGTTCTTGTTAAGTCATGGAGGGCGAATCTACGAGTTGTCGTAGGTTGAATTTTGATGAGTCAATTGAAGAGTATTCTGAAGCAAACCAAAGCTGTGGTGATTATGAAGTTAATATAGAAGAAAGGGCTGATGAAGGTAATAAGATTTATAGTGCGTTATATTGAACTTTATATACTTCGTTTTTTACATAATTTGATTATCTATGTGCATTGTTAATTGATTTGTTTGCATTAATTGATTAATTTTAAAGGCAATGAAGATGATACAGAGATTTCCCCCCCATTAAGCACAGATGAATTGGTGCCAAAAATTGGTATGAAATTTCAAACAGAAGAGAAAGCGTATGACTTTTATTTGAAATATGCTAAACAAGTTGGATTTGGCATACGAAGGACAAGAACCCATAATGATAATTCGGGCAGATTAATTGACAGGATGTTTTGTTGTAGTGCACAAGGAAAAAGGGGAAAGGACAAACGAGATATTTATGTGAAGCAAAGTCGTGCTGAGACAAGATTTGGTTGTGATGCTAAACTGAGGATTAGTTGTCGAAATAATGACAAGTTTTGTGTGGTGAACTTCATTAAAGAGCATAATCATTATCTTTCAAGCTCAAACAAAACACATCTCTACAGATGTCATAGGAACATATCTTCTTCTGCAGCGATACAAATTGAGATGGCAAGTGAGGTGGGAATCCCCCCAAAAGCATCTCATGATCTTATGATGAGACAAGCAGGTGGGAGGGAGAATTTAGGGTTTATTCCTGAAGACTATAAGAACTACTTGCGATCTAAAAGAACAAGAAATATGAGAGTGGGGGATACAGGAGGTGTTCTAGAATATTTGCAGAAAATGCAATGTGATGATCCAAATTTTTTTAATGCTATTCAAGTTGATGAAGATGATTTGATCACAAACATTTTTTGGTCTGATGCTAAGATGAGAGCTGATTATGGCAATTTTGGAGATGTTGTTTGTTTTGACACAGCCTATAGGAAGAACAATGAAGGTCGTCCAATTGCATTGTTCGTGGGTGTTAATCATCATAAGCAATCCATAATTTTTGGTGCAACTTTATTATATGATGAAACTACTTTGTCATTTGAATGGTTGTTTGATACCTTCACTAAAGCTATGTCTAAGAAAAAACCAACAACTATTCTTACAGATCAAGATGCTGCAATGGCAAAGGCTTTAGCTTCCAGATGGCCTGAAACACATCATCGTTTATGCATTTGGCACATTTATCAAAATGCCGCAATACATTTGAGTGGAGTTTTTTCTCAATTCAAAGAGTTTGCTAAAGATTTTGCCTCTTGTATATATGATTTTGATGAAGAGGAAGACTTTCTTTCTACTTGGAACTTGATGTTGACTAAGTATGCACTTGAAGATAATGATTGGTTGAGACGTTTGTTTAGCATAAAGGAAAAATGGGCGTTAGTATATGGAAGACAAATATTTTGTGCGGATATGACTACAACCCAAAGAAGTGAGAGCATGAATAGCATTTTGAAAAGGTATGTCACTTATCAGCATAAGTTTTTAGAGTTTTTCAATCACTTCGAAAGATTGCTTCAGGATCGTCGATATGAAGAGTTAAAAGCAGATTTTAGATCCAATTCAAGTGTTCCATGTTTATTGTATCCGGTTGAAATATTAAAACATGCTAGTTATACTTATACTCCTGAGGCATTCAAGTGTTTTGAAAAAGAATGGTATAAATCTCATGATTCTATTGTAGAAATTTGTGAGATTGTTGGATCACATGCAACATACAAAGTTACTTCGCACAAAAAGAAGCACCATCATATAGTTACACTCTATTCATCTTCTGAAAAAATTCAGTGCAGTTGTAGCTGTAGAAAATATGAATTTGCTGGGATTTTATGTTATCATATTTTGAGAATATTTTCTATGAAAAATATTATGAAGATCCCAAATGAGTATATTTTGAAAAGATGGACAAGAAATGCAAAAGGTGGATACTTTGAAGGTAATGATACAATTGTGAACAAAGATAGTTTGGATCCAAAAATTCTTCACAATATGCGATATAGAGATTTGTGTGGGTTATCTGTTCAATTGGTTACCAAAGCAGCAGAAAGGGATGACACCCACATGGTTGTTAAAAATGCTATGTTGAGCTTATGTAAGATGGTTGATGAAAAATTACAAGTTAATGAATCAATTGTGCATCAATCAAATCTTAGCCAAGAAGCTAGTCAGTTGGTTCAATCTCTAGATGACACAACAAGAAATTTGAATGAAACAGAGTATCAAATTGGTGAAGGAAACGATCTTACAGTCAAAGGAATTAAACCTAAAAAGAAAACAGTTTCAGGCAAGAGGTTGAAAAGAGGCATAGAACAAATTTCTAGAAAAAAGAAAGGGGCAAGCAAAACTAACCAAACTCCAACAATTGTTCAGGTTTCATTCTTACTAATATTAGATTTTTTTTTTTTGATGTTACATTTAAAAAGCATATAGAATTAAATAATTTTATTTTTTTAATAGGGTATAGAAGATCCCAATATAAAAGATCAATTTCCACCACTTTTGCCAACACAACTATCTCAGGTTTACTTATTTTTTAACATTCCAAAATTAAATATTTATTAATAAATTCAGGCAACTATCTCAGGCTAACTTTGTTAGTGATTATTATCAGGTGACTTCCTCAACTTCAAAATTTCAGACTGCTATATCAGCTTTGGACAACAGATTAAACGAAGAACAAGTAAGATGAATACCACCTGCTATCATATTTTATTATGATAGTTTGACATTTACATTATGTGTTTATTACAATATATCATGAGTATTATTGTCTTGCCTAATCTGCTTATTATTGCTTTGCCTACTCTCTACTTCTCACATAGTTATATTCCCCCCTCCCCTTTTGCAGCGAAGATATCCACCTACTGGATACCACTCGCTGGATACCACCTGTTGGATACCGCCTGCCAGATTTTTTCCTCCAGGACATCCACCTACTAGATATCCACCGTCAGGATATCCCGCATCTGGATATCCACCTTTCGGATATCCTCCAGTTGGTTATCCACCTTCGGGATATCCTCCAGTTGGTTATCCACCTTCTGGATATCCACTCTTTGAGTATCCTGGTACATCAGCTCCACACCACGGTGAGTCTCATGTTTTATTACCAATATTCACATATCAAGTTTATAGGTGACATGATGTTTACATGTGGGCATATTCTGAATACAGGCGGACAGCACGGGCATCGAAAGGAAAAACATGGTACCTCTTGAACAAATAGGAAAAATATGGTACCTCTTCTTCTGTAGGTACCTCTCGATCTTTTGTTACAGTGTAAGATTGCTTATGTAGCAGGAATTTGGTACACCTCAAATTAACTGCCTTAGTTAGAAATGCTACATGTATTATGTAGGTATATGCTAAACTGCACAGATTGTTTCCTTCCATATATAAACAAATTTCTCAATTCAATTGGATTTTTTTTGTTGAAAATATTAGTTCTTATTATACAATTCCTTTTGGTGATGTTTAGTAATGGCTAGTTCCTTGATTCAAGTCATACAGTTTTGTGTTTTGAGTTTCATTAATATTATTGACGATCCTTTACAATGAACACAAAGTACTTGTCATTCGTGTTAAAAATCTATTTGATGTAAGTATATTGTCTTTTCAATATTATTTCTATCTTGTGTAGGAAAGTTCAGCTTGGGTTACTTCACATTTTGGGCAATCATTGCCGTCGCCTGGGGTTCTATTGCCTCCGCCTTAATCATAGTCTTGCCAATACTGGAAAGCTGGAGGACAATTACATGTGTCTTGAGTGGCATGTTCACCAACGATGCTTTGATTGAAAAGGTTGATGAAATGAATATCCGGATGCGTGCCATCATGTTGGCAATGCCAGTAATCGAGAGACACTACTTGCTGGAAAATGGCACGGCCAAGAAACTTGATTCCTTTGAAGAGGCAACCCCCAGTGTCACAGGTGGTGGTTGCTGAACTGTGGCTACTTGCTATGAGGAACTTCGCGACTTTGTATCATCTATTATGTGCTGTGTAAACTACTTACTAAAGGTGCATAATTTGTTGTACGCTATGCTCTTGCTTTTCTCCTTCAGCTTTGTTCAGTTTCCAAGATTTTAATGGCAAAAATATTACTGTGTTTGACATAAGATTTATTTTGAAAATGGTGTAACACTTTCAGTGATTCGAATTGACCCCTATCTTCGATCAATTCTACCACAGGCCCATGTTTCCTAAATTTTGTGGAATGATGCCCATGAATCTTATATTGAGCATAAGAAAACTGTTAACTTGAACTATTATGTTTTGTTAAAACTATCCACAAAACATTATGGCATCTGTTCAACAGGCTCACACTTTAGTTCCTCATCACGTCACCCATCATATTGAAAGTTTAGTTCAGAAACATATTGTGAACTCAAAGCCAGGTGGTTATCTGATCGGTCACCAGATCGATCAGTAACCACCGAGAATTACTGATCGGTCTACAGACCGATCAGTAACTGATCAGTACCCACCGAGAAGTTACTGATCGGTCTGTGGACCGATCCACAGCAGGCAACGGAGGCGACGGAAGGATAGGGGGATCGGTCTGTGGACCGATCCACAGAAGGCTGATCGGTCCACAGACCGATCAGCAGACTGATCGTTAATGCCTGCTAATTATCCTAATATTACAAAAATATAACATTCCTAATATTACAAAAATATAACATTAGTATTTACTATTTTTTATTAGGATTAATATGGATCGAAGTATATTGGACTTGTACAATTATTATATGTATTAGAAACGTTTTTATTT
Source organism: Zingiber officinale (assembly GCF_018446385.1). Lineage (NCBI taxonomy): Eukaryota > Viridiplantae > Streptophyta > Magnoliopsida > Zingiberales > Zingiberaceae > Zingiber > Zingiber officinale. The sequence goes on from NC_056001.1 coordinate 4,530,232, forward strand.
ATTATTTTATTTTAAAAAAAAAAAGAAAAAAAAATTTAAAAAGGTTAATAACTTCCTGCTGGAATGCTGATCGGTCAGCAAGACCGATCAGCAGGAAGTGATATGTGTGCGTTGGAGCTGGGTTTTATTACTGGAGATGAGAAACGCACGTGCTTAGCGCGTGGGTTTTTTGTCGCGTAGCGACTGGCGCAGAGGGCGCACGGGAGGCGGGCGTAGAGGATCTGGACTCATCTGCAACGCTGTTAAAATTCCAGCGTTAATACCTACGTGGATGTACGGTAATACACTGTAGCATTTAACGCGTTCAAAGAATTGAACGCGTTAAATGCCTACCGATTGAAAAAATATAATACTATATTGCTATTAACGCATGACACGTTAATAGCGTTGCAGTTGGCCTTAAACGACCTTTATCTTATGTCAGACATCCATAATAGTAAATCTCTTTAAAAAAAATTTATATTTTATCATATTATTATCATATCAAAAATTAAAAAATTATTTTTTTTTAAATCACTCTCTATTATCATAAAACTTCTCAATTTTTAAAACTCCACTTCTTTTAAAATTCTCTCTCTATCATCTTTCCATTATTTTTTTTATAAATTTGATCCCAAGATTTTGATACAAGTTTATAAAAAAAATTATAAACCCCACCTATATAGTGGATAAAGGGTTTATATTGAGAGATTTATAGCATATATTGCATGTTATAAATCTCCCATTGCAGATGCCCTCATAATTAAGCCGGTGTTCGGACTGGTTCCTATATATTTCGGATGCTGTTTTTTAATAAATTTACCTTAAAAAAAACTGAAAATTTAAAATGCCTTAATTTTATGTATAAATTAATTTTTTTTAAATATTTCCTTTACCTTATATATTTAATTAGATTTTTTTCAACTTTGATCTTAAAAAAGGAAAAAAAATCTCATTAAATACATTTATAAAGTAAAAAAATATTAAAAAATTATAATTTAAGTTCGAAATTAAGGTATTTTAGATTTTTCACCTTTTTAATGAATCTATTAAAAAATTAGTATCCAAAATGGGTAGAGGATCAAGAGGGAATTAAGAATTATGGATCAAGATATCCAAACTGATAATTAAGTTTCAAAAGTTTCTTTGTTATATATATATATATATATATATATATATATATATAAAAGATTTTGATACCTGAGTCACATCTTATATTGGACTTTGATATTCTAAGTAGGTTCCATGTGCAATGCGATTAAGTACATGGGATGCTTGAAAGTCACTTGGGCTATAGATATATATAAAGTAGAGTAACAAAATTGATATACTATCCACCTTATATTGTACATTTCGTGCACACTTAGTTTAAACTCTAAATACTATAACCTAAATCTTAAATTTTAAACCCTAAACTTTAAAGCTTTAGCCTAAGCTTTAAAAAAATATATACTAAGTGTGCATAGGTATACAACATAAAGTGGAATGCATATTAAAGCCTTTTATATATACAGAGTCAATCTTAGATGGTCAAGTTGGGTCAGTGCACAGAGCTCCGCCTCCGACGGACCCACTTTTAAAAGGATGGGTTAAAATATAATCTTTATATATTTCTAAAGTAAATACTAAAACACTTTTATAATAGTGTCTTAAGAAAAATCTCTAAACACAAGTTTAATTTATGTGTTTTGTTAATCAAATTATTTTTATAGCAATGATTTTATTATTTTTTATATGAATATAAAAGGTTTATTTTCTTACACCGGACCTTTCAAACTCTAGGGTCGACCCTATATATATATATAGGATAGTGCTAAATGGTTAAAATTTGGCCACCCAGAATATATACATGCATGCATGTACATACAAGGTGCTCATTAAATGTAACCCGTATCTTGCTGACACGTGGCAATCTTTCTTTTGTCAGGGTATGGCGGTGGCGTCACCTCCGATGGGACAGCCGCCGTTTGAAATGAACGGCTGGATGATGACCTCGTTCTTCACGACCTGAATCGGACGGCTAAGGTCGTACGGGGCAAACGTTATAAATCTTGCGGCCCCCTCTCTCCGCCGCCTTCTTCTTCATACAGTCGGCGCTCCTAGTCTCTGGTATACGACTATGGAGAGCCGATTCGATGAAGAAGACGCACTGCGTCTCATTCGAACGTATGAAATTCCGGCTGACCATGAGATAGTTGTGGCTAGTCCTTCCGATCGGCCTAATGACCCGCCGCCCGGCACCATTTGCTTCTTCCGTGATCAATTTTTGGCCGGGCTGCGCTTTCCTCCACATCCGTTCATCATCAAAATATGCAACCACTTTCACCTCCCGCTCGGCCAATTAGTCCCGAACTCGATTAGGTTGCTGAGCGGGGTGATAGTCCTTTTCAAATTGAATGATATCCCCTTGAACCCCAAGTCTTCCACTATTTCTTCTACCCCAAACAATCTGAGTGGGGAACCTTCATATTTCAATCTAGGTCGATGATCCTGTCCGAATGCCGAATCAACGGACGCTGGGCACGTAGCGCTTCCGGCAGCTGGCGTGGATTTTCGACTGGTCGCACGAACCTCCGTCGAACCTGCACAGAAGTCGGGCCGGGAAGGGGCTCCCGGCGGCGACCCTCCGACGCTCAAGTCAGGTAAGCAGATGGTGGAAAAAGTAGCTCCAAAGATGTCTCACGCGTACCTCCGGCAAAGTATGAGGCTCGTTATATAGGATGGTGAAAAGGTTCCTGTGCGTCCACCGAGGCACATACATGTCCGTAGCCCATACTTCGGTATGTGTCTGTCAGAATGCTTACCTGATGCCATACTGCTACAGTCCAATCACGTCTTCGATGGGACAGCAGAACACCTTGTTGTCAGACTGGGAGTATGGCCTAACCATAGGATTTGACGGTTGTCAGAAGATGTTCCTGTTCTCCTTTACCCTTAGACATTGTTTCAACTGAGCGTCGGAACCCCGACCCCTGTCAGGGCACCTTTTACTGTTGGATGCTTCTCGGTTAGCCGATCGGTCTATCCTTTTCTTCCGAGTCCGGTCGGCTCATCCTCCTCCGGTGGACCCCCCGGCCCTTTGATCTCCACGTGGCGCTGACCTCTTGCAATGAGGTCCCCTGCCTTGACCACCGGATCAGTCGGGTTTCATCCTATTTACCAACATGCCGAGCTCCAATAAGCATTGGAAGAAGCATTTCTTTTTTATGCGTCTCCCCGAACGGCCGGCCTTCCGAACGAAGTGGCAGACGGCGGTGCCGAATCAACCGGGTTTCGGCAAATTCAAGAGCCATCCGGCGTATCTTCATGCGGCCAACCAGCTGGTCGGCCAACGTTACGATATCGACAAGTTGCTCCTTCCTGGAGTAATGTACATATTTGGCTTGTCTCCCATCCCAGCCGATCTGCCTTGCAGCATGAGTAAGCGATTCTTATCCCCCTTTTTATGTTGTGCTAACTGATTTATTCTTTGTTTCTGCAGCTGAAGTTATGTGGCGTGCTAAGGCAATCGAAAAGCTCAAGCTGAAAGCCGCCAATATTGAGGCGGTGAAGGACAAAGAGGCAGCTGAACGGGGTTTGGTTCTGGCCGGCTCAACAACTGAAGGGGATGGGGGGACTCAGATGGTTCCCACTGATCCGGCCGCCCCTATCTCCACTGATGACGCCGCACTCGATCTTACTACTACTGAGCATGCCGAGGAGGAGGGCCGATCGGCAGATGAAATCCCTCTGGTGACTCGTAAACGCCGTCGGCTAGAGCAAGCCGCTCAACAACCTCCACCAGGAGAGCAGCTTTCCGAGCGGGGCGATGATGCTCATGTGGTTTTTGAGGCGGTCTCCTCGGAGCACACTCCGACTCAGCTTGACTTGTCGCCGACCATCACTGAGGCGCAACCTTCCACCTCTCGGACTCTACATCGTCTTAGGCGACTGGGCGACCGTCCGGTCCCGATCGGCGAGTCCTCTGGCCATGCTGCTGCATCTCAAGATGACTCGAGCGGCCCGAGGGTGATTAAAACTGTCCTAAGATTTCCCTCGGAGGAATACCTACTGTTCGCTGATCGGCCATCAGTTCCCGAACAGCAGATCACCCTCACCGGTCCGCTCGCCAAAGTTTGGGAGGACGTGCGCGTACGCATCGCGCTCATGTCCCCCAGTCAACTAGGGGACAGCAACCTGCAGCAGGCGACCGGGGTATGCCTTTCTGCTTTACTGATACTTTTTATTTTAGCTTTTAACTTAACTACCTTTGTTCGCAGAGTTGGGTAGAGCAGATTGCAGTCAGCAATCGACTGGCTGAGCTGGAGGATGAAATGAAAAAACTCAAACTTTCGGAGGCGAACCATGGGCAATCCACTGCTGCTCTGGAGAAAAGCAAAAAGCTTTTGGAAGTCGAACGGAAACGAGCTTCCGATCTGGCGAGCGAGGTCGCTCGGCTTGAAGCTGTGGTCAAACAACGGGATAAAGAGATCAAGACAGCGACCTCTCGGAAGCGCCAGGCCATTGACGACATGGACCTAATGAAGGTGGAGATCAGAGGGCTGGAGCAACGCATCAAGGATCTGGATGCCCTTCTGGCCACCGAGAAGGAGAGCCGCTCGGCCGATCTGCTTAAATTTGAAGGAGACTTGAAGGATCTCCATGCCGCCAACGATGCTTCCCGAGCCGCGCGGACGTTTATAGACGCCGGCTCGTCTCTCGATTTTTAACGTCGGAGCTCGACGGTCTTCCGCTCGGACGTTTATAGACGCCGGCTCGTCTCTCGATTTTTAACGTCGGAGCTCGACGGTCTTCCGCTCGGACGTTTATAGACGCCGGCTCGTCTCTCGATTTTTAACGTCGGAGCTCGACGGTCTTCCGCTCTTCCGCTCGGACGTTTATAGACGCCGGCTCGTCTCTCGATTTTTAACGTCGGAGCTCGACGGTCTTCCGCTCGGACGTTTATAGACGCCGGCTCGTCTCTCGATATTTAACGTCGGAGCTCGACGGTCTTCCGCTCGGACGTTTATAGACGCCGGCTCGTCTCTCGATTTTTAACGTCGGAACTCGACGGTCTTCCGCTCGGAAGTTTATAGATGCCGGCTCGTCTCTCGATATTTAACGTCGGAGCTCGACGGCCTTAAAGGCTAACTTTAACATAGCCGCTCGACGAAGATATTTGCCATCTTTATAATTTTGCTTCATGCATTACAAGGACATAGGCGACTGAAATGTATATAAATTTACATTTAGCGCACCTTTCACCCAGCTTGGATAACGTACTCCAGGCCGAACGGCTCGGGGTCTTCTTCGTCGAGCGCTTGGCTCGGATAACATACTCCCGGCCGAACGGCTCGGGGTCTTCTTTGTCGAGCGCTGGGCTCAGATAACATACTCCTGGCCGAACGGCGCGGGGTCTTCCTCGTCAAGCGTTTGGCCCGAATATTATCGACTCGGGGCCTTCGGCATCGAGCGCTTGGCTCAGATACTATACCTCCGGCCGAATGGCTCGAGGCCTTCATTGTCGAGCCTTTGGCTCGGATACTATACCTCCTGCCGAACGGCTCGGGGCCTTCATTATCGAGCGCTTGACTCGGATATTATACCTCCGGCCGAATGGCTCGGGGCCTTCTTCCGGCAAATTACGATGAATTTTATGTCCGAAAGAAACTATATCTGAAAAACTAACCTGCCGATCAGCATAAGATTTGACTCAATTTCTCAACTCCCGAATACCCGTGGAGTGAGGTGGATACAATGTACTCGTCGAAATTTATCAAGGCCAGGAGGATGGCGAAACTTCCCGGTCGGTCCTCCATGGCCGCTCGGCCCCCCCAGAGGTGGAGGCGGCCTGCTGCGATATCCTTTTACTTGAGCCTTCTGCTCCTGTTGCTCCACGAGCCTAGCTACTCTTGCCTTTATCAGAGCGTCGAGTTTCTCCACGGAGAGCATCACCATGTATGGTCGTCCAGCTTCATCCATCTCTTCCGATCGGATGCAGGAGCGTTCCCACAGCTAGGGTCGACCCTATATATATATATAGGATAGTGCTAAATGGTTAAAATTTGGCCACCCAGAATATATACATGCATGCATGTACATGAACATTTTAGTAATATCATATGCATATATTAATTACATGTATGTACAAGCATGCATTATAATGGGAAAATTGAGATTTCTAGCTGGCCAGATTCTGACCAACAAGATTTACTGATATATATATACACACATAAAACTATTTTCTTTCTCTTGCATGCAAAGTAGTGCTATCAACGTGGTACTGATTTCTACAAACCAGTACCAACAACAAATAAAACTAACACTAACATTGGTGCTGGTTTGTATAAATAAGCACCACGTTGGTGCTAGTTTCTACAACAATAAATGTGGTACTGGTTTTAACAAATCAACACTAACGTTGGCGTTGGTTTATAAAAATCAGCACCACGTTGGTTTTGATTTGTAGAAACTAGCTCCAACAACAAATAAAGTCAGTTGCAAAACTAGCATCAACGTAGTGTTGATTTCTACAAAGCAACACTAACAACAAATGAAATCAGCACCAATATTAGTGTTAGTTTGTTGAAACCAATACCAATGTTGGTGCTAGTTTGTTGAAATCAACACCAACATGTCGCTAGTTTGTAAAAACCAACACTAATGTTGGTAATGGTTTATAAAAATAAGCACCACATTGGTGCTAGTTTCTACAAACCAGCACCAACAACAAATAAAATTAGTAGCATCATTAGTGATGGTTTGTTGAAACCAGCACCACATTGTGTATGTCTTATGTGGCCGACAAGAGGAAGTGAATTGTCTTATCAATAAATTTAAAACTTTCTTTTGTTTTTTTTGTTTAGCAAAGATGAACATAGGATAAGTAGTTAGAGAAATAGATATAAATTAAAGAATAAGAGGCAAAAGAGTTACTTGGTTTATAGCCGAGGAGGTTGCTAATCCAAATTAAAGTAAGTTCACTAAACGACTCCTTCGATAAAGGCGGAGTAGCATCTTACAGACGTTGAAAGCTCAAAAAAAACCTACAAAGCAAGAAATTGACATTACAACATTTGTTGTCAAGTGTTGTTCTAAACTAAAAAGACTATAACTCTATTTATAGTCCACTAGTTTAGATAGTCATTTTTAATAATGTAGTATCTCCAGGCGCCAACGACTTGAAAGGGTGCCTAGTTGGTGCCAAGGTGGTCCGAGCTCCCGGATGAGTCAGCTTCGTGCCGACTCATCCAACTTCTTCTTCGATCCCTTAGATGATCTTCCAGCCATCTAGAATTGAGCTCACCTTAAATCTAACTTCGGCCTTCTCCTTGAGCAGTCTTTTGTTTCAACTTCTCGTCCTTCGGAAATGTTGTGCGCGTCTTTATTGTCTGCTGGTGTACTATCTATAGCACCTCGTTTCTCGGATGCATCGAACACGTTGACTCATTTCCTGTGTCATCTTTTTCATTAGCTGCGTCTTTCACTTGACTTCTTGTGTTCTTAAGTTCCTGCACATTTAAACACAAGAATCAAACACAACTATATATATATATATATATATATATATATATAATCTAATCTCATGAAAATTTCTCATTCAGAAAAATGAATTTTAAGGGACGATCCAATGTTATAAGTTTTCTATGTGACATGCCCTAGATGAAATTTAAACCCTAATTGTCCAAGAAGTTCATCCCATCTGTTACATTTTCTAATTTTATTTTATACTGGGTATAAACTACTTGATTTATGGATACTTATACGCATTTGATAAGCTCCATCCATAAAGAACGTTTTGGGCCAAGCTTATGATCGATTTCCCTCCTCTTCGTTGTTGGAATCATTCCTACATCAGGCTTCAAGTTGGCCTCAAACCCACGGCGTACGGTATCCACAAACGGATAGGCCAATCCCAACTGGAAACGCGTGGCATTCCTTCAGTGGATCCTTTCATCGTCGAACGCCATCCGAAACGCTTGGACTCCGCACAACCCCTGTTTAGATAGCAAAATAGCAGCTACGGCCACTTAGAGAAGCAGCAGCCTCGCCTCTTAGAGAAGCAGCTATGGCCTCCCTCACCGCCGTGGCAGCCGTTCAACCGGTCATTGCGAAGGGCCTCGCGGGAAGCTCCTTCAATGGGAAGCGGCTCTCCGTCAAGCCCTCCCGCCGAGCCTTCTCTAGCACCAGCCTCAGGTGACCGCAAATTCTCTCTTTTCGTGTCAAATCCCCGCCATGCGTTTCCAAGAAGAACTGGGTGTGATCAAATTGCGTTCTTGATAGGTCCTGCGCCGTGGTCGCCAAGTACGGCGAGAAAAGCGTGTATTTTGACCTCGATGACCTCGGCAACACCACCGGACAGTGGGACTTCTACGGAACTGACGCCCCCTCGCCATACAACTCACTTCAGGTAGGTCAAAATCGAGCAGGATACCGCCCTCGGCAGTTCAATTAATGACGATAAAGAGTTTTTGAAATTGCAGAGCAAGTTCTTCGAGACGTTTGCAGCTCCTTTCACCAAGAGGGGTTTGTTGCTCAAGTTCTTGCTGCTAGGCGGTGCCTTCACGATAGCGTATGTGGGTTCCTCGGCTTCCGGTGACCTGCTTCCCATCAAGAAAGGCCCTCAGCTACCACCCACAAAAGGGCCTCGTGACAAGATATAAGTGGCTTCTGTAAACATAAATCAAGTTTGGTTATTTCCTAAATTCTATTGTTGATATATACTTAATTATCTTTGTAATCTATGCCTGTCTGATTACTCTATGATGTGATAGAAATTGAAGTCGATCTGAACAATGAGTTCTTTTCTGTTCGGTTTCTATACTGATTATTTTACCTCTACTAGGTCTCACTGATTAGTTTTTCTCCTGTGCTTGCATGGTCTTTGGAAGCTTGTTCTCCCATTTTATTCAGGAAACTAAGATTGCCTGAATTTGAAACATTGGTGATTCAAGTTCTAAGTTGTCAACTGGTTTATGCAGTGTATCTTAACAAAACATTCCTTGTTTATGCAATTTAAGAATCCAATAAGTGAGAACTACCGTAACAAAACAACTACTATATCATGTTTTTGTTTTTATTCTTCATATTTGTTCCTTGTCAGATGCTTAAGCCTCCTGTGTCTCTAGTTTGAATATGCTGATAAATTTCTTGTTAACCATAATATTAAGAGGCTTCCTCATGAATTTTGAGTCATCTGTCTTTGACACTTTCTCCAAATCAATTGTATCATCCTTCTTGGCTTGATTTTCTTGATCCATTTGCCAACTCATGAAATCTGAGAGTGTCATGGCATTGTTTGCTTCTGATGTGCTGACCTTATCATCTTTCAGCTGCGTGTTGGAGGCTTCAAAAGTTGGACCTCTATAAGAGCATCTGCACGGATTACATCTTCTATCCGGGTTATGACAGTGAAAACTAAACTTTCTATCCGAGTAGCTCCCCATGCTAGAAAATCCCACGTCCTAACAATGAAATTGAGAATCATTAGTAATTAAGAAATTTCAGAATTAATATTAGTCGAACATGGTATTAGTTTACATCATCGATACCTTGTTAGATTGGATTTTACTGATGTCCAAATTAGATTAAGGAATACCCGGAAATCTAGGCTTGATAATGAGCAATATTGTCTCGGCTCTATCTTCAAACTGTTCTCTTTCCTCCATGCTAATACCTGAACTCCAAGATGATTTAGAATCTTTATTGTCCATCTTTCTCTCCCAAATGACAACAGATGCTTCAATTCTATTTTCCTTTTTTTTTTTTTTTTTTTTCTTTTTTAGGTATCCAACTCTTCAATTCTACCTTTTAGTTCTAGGATCTTGTATTTGTTGATAAATGAATAGATGAAAAGAATGCTTCAACATCAAAATGATCGTCCGTGGTGTTTTTATAGAGGGATTCTCCAAGCCTTGACCTTCCATTATATCATGAGAAATGGTTAGTGTCAAAGGCATGGTCAAATGGTTGATTTTCAAGCAATGACATTGCTTGCAATATACTAAAACAAAATTCTGTTTTCCTGAGGTAACATCAACAATGAAAGATAACTCAATGGGTGCCTAGACTTGGTTCCGGACTCTTTAAGAACACATTCTCATCTTTTAGATTTGAGTTATCTTCTTCACCATCTAAATTTAAACTAAGAGTTCTGCGCTTGATTCTCACATCGTATCATAATCACGTGCATCGAACTCGATGCTTCTCCTCTATAATTGTTGAGCTCACAAGAAGATCATCGACCTACTTCCAAGTTGTAGAGAAACTATGCCGTGCTCTATCTTGTGCTACAAATCTTTGTCCCGGCCAATTAAGAAAGGCGAGCTAGTTTTTACCTTCCAATTGAAGTAAAGAGGAAGGAAAACTAGCTCACCTCTCCTCTCTAAAGACAAAAAGAGAGAGGCCGGGAGATTGAGAGTTCAAGTCCACCTGCAATAATGGAATAATGAAGGAAGAAATAAACTTGCAGGCAGAGGAGAAGCACCGAAGAATGGCCAAAGCTAGGAAGTTGTATTAATGTCGATAAGACAAAGTTAAGAAAAATAAAATCGAATAAATCATCAACCGACCTTAGCTCAGTTGGTAGAGCGGAGGACTGTAGTTGTTGCAGCTGATCCTTAGGTCGCTGGTTCGAATCCGGCAGGTCGGAATTTTTATTATTTCCCATTATATTATTTTTGTTATTTACTTGATAATTAATATTTTTAAACGGTAAATGGGCCATTCCACATTTCGTTATTCATTGAGCCCATTTAAAAGCCAAATGGGCCATATGTGCTTCCAAACTCATCGCCATCGGGATCATCTTTATGCGGGACGAGCTTCGGCGGACGGCGGACCTCCGATCGCTGACTTCGAAGGTACGCGATCCGAAAAAGAAATTGAGGCATTCAAATTTTGCTCTCGACCATCAAGTTCTTTTGTTCAGGGAAATGCTATCTTCAGCTAGAAATTTTATCTCTTGATAGACAATCTGCTTCTGCATTGCGAGCAATGTTGTCACGGTACCTGTAGTTTGCTAGGTCGTTATATGTCTGCTAAACCATAGTGATTACTGTAGAATTGATAAGAACAGAGCTTTTAATTTATCGTACTGCTACATTTTTAGCTTCTGTTATAGATATCGCTCAAGGTTACATGCTTTGTAGTCGAACTCTTGTTCTATGTATTTTAATCTCTTGGCCACATTTGCTGATATCATCAAAACTCTTGGAAGTACAGATGGTCCCCATCGCGAATGACACTGATCTCATCAATTTCTGCCATCTCTCGATTCAACACTTTTATAGGACGATATCCCACGAACTTTTCACCTGCAGTTTTTCCGGATATAATTAGAACAATGGGTACAAGAGACATGGAATCTTTAGGATTGTAACATTAGGTTTCTTCTTGGGATTTTTATATGTCTTTGACCACCTGTTTCTGTATAACCTCGACACTGATACAAGTTACTTATGGAGTCATATTTGTTTTTTTAAATTAATTAATTTCTCTATCATTAATGAATGATTGTCTATATCAGTTCAAATCAAACTTACCACTGATTCTGAGTAGCTCCTCCATAGTATCAGGTAGATTAATCATCTTCGGGATCAGCTGTATCGCTGGGTCTGCCTTTTGAGAATGCATGTGAATAACCACTCGTTTGGCGGATTCATGGACTCCAATTTTCGAACATGTCTGTAGCATTTCATCATTATTCTTCAGTGAGCAGCTATATCTTAAGTCCTGTTCCCCAACAAACGTTTTTCCACTTCCGTCCCTCATCAGAAAGTCTGATGCACCACCTTTCGGTTCATGTTTTTTAGCCATGTCCTTTTGAGTCCACCTGTTACCATTAACTTTATCAATAGTTGTTTCTTGTTTGAGCAGAGTTTTAGCAGCCTCATGGTGCCCTTCCTTGATTGTTCCATGTGACACAGTTTGTCTATCTGCTTGATCTACTTTCTGATTGTTAACGACAACTTGAAGCTTATTAACTTTACCGACATCCTTGTTCATATCTAGCTTTCCATGACTGTTTCTTGCATTCATCTGTTCCTGTGTATGGAGCTTGCTAACATTATAAACATCTTCATCTTGTGTGTAGTTCTCATTCCTATTCCTGGATTCTTTCTTGAAACATTCTTTAAGTAGTTCTTCTGGATCAATTTTCTGTATGCCAGGATATAGTCTCTCATGCAGGCTTAACCTCTGATAAAACAAATGTAGCAAAACATGAGGTTATATCTCCAGCAAGAATTAGTAATAATGTATTGAGAAATTTCCATTTTTGCCCAAACATTTGTACTTTTTCTTCAAAATAAGCCCAAAATGACAAAATTGTGAGAATATCTCCACTACTATTGACACTCATGTTTTTTTCTATTCCCTCAGCCATCAATAGTTAACAGAACTTCACCACCAAACTATGGATGATATTTAAAAAAGCATGCAACTGTGGGATGGAAAAGTGTGAATTTTCTTATTTTATTAGTATTACATGCTGATATATTCTTTATTGTACCTCAATAAGATTTCTTGTGGTGATAGTCTCATCCTGCCTGCTTTCTTGAATGATGTTGAGGAATGTGCTTCGGTTCAGTCTAAGAATTTGTGTGAGTTCTGTTGTTGTTATTGTAAATGGCTGTGGAACATGACAGAGTATTCCAATCTCCCCAAACATTTCTCCAGTGGATAACCTTCCATGAACCTAAATTTGTAAGAGTGAAGCAGTTATCACTCTGTTAATGTTAATTTTGTATTGATCAGGTCTAAAAGTTTTACCTTCTTGATCCCATCCACATATGTTCTCATTTCCTGCAATAAGAAAACAACAAAAGATGTAATAGAATTTGCTAATTATTTTGTAACAAAAACACTTATGCAAACAGCCCAAAAATTGTAGTACTAACCACTGCCCCTGATACTATTATATACAGATCTGTTGGTGATTCATTCTGCAGCATCACATCTTCGTTAGGTGGAAAATACTCGACCCGCATTTCTGACACCTAATTTCATGATTATCTTGTCAGTGCATTCTTTCATTTCATTTGCCTAGGATTTATCATATAGAATCAGAGCCTCACCAGTTGGAAAATGACTGTAAAAGAGACACCTTTGAAAAGGTTCACTCTTTGAACAATGGGAAAGAACAGGTACTTGGCTATACTTGAACGGATTGCCTTTGAGAGGCCGTCAAGTGTCTCTTGTTGTTTGAGCCCCTCTGTTTTGAATCTTAAGCATATGTGAGATAACATTTGTTCCTCTAGATATTTCGGCAACTTATTTCTTGTTGCAAACTCAGAAGCAGCCTGAATGGTATCTCTCTGTAGATTTACATGATCACTAATTAACATATTGTAAAATTGTCTGATAATGTTATGCTGTCCTATTGTTCTTTCTTGACCAACAAACAAATGCAGTTAACAAGTGTTTTCTTTTCTGAATTGAGTGAAACACATGTAGGATGGACAGATGTAGTAACTAGTATCTGCGAAAAAAGTTAACAGCTAGAGGAACAGCTTTCTTTATGACAGATCTAGAGTTGCTTGAAGTAGGCCTTGTTTTTATGCAGTTTCTTTGTTTACCTTTTTAATAAATAAGCATATGACGTAGTTTATGAGGAAAATAAGAGAGTTAAAAACTAATGGCATAGAACATACGAAGTTTTTTGTTTGACTGGTCTCATTGACAATAAGATTTGTCATATTTCCAATCAGGTAAGATGTCAAACCCAAATTGAATAGCATGCAGCAGATGTAGAATAGCATTTCTCTGGTGTTTTCAGCATGTAAGTCACCATAACCAGTAGTTGATAGTGTTGTGATTGACCAGTATATTGCTGTTACATATCTGACCCATAGATTATCCTCCATGAAGTTTGGCTTCACTGCACCTATCCATGTTTGTTCTGGGACAGGGTATCTATCAGCGATCATGTAGTTAAAGCATCCAGAACAGTGAACTGCAAAAAGAGTTACCTATGGTACAAAAATGTTAATTGCATCAAACAATTTGGTGGCTGCTTGAAACAAGATTTGAAAATAATGCTGGAAGCTTACTGCAAAAAGCTTTGTGCACCTTGTCCAAAAGTAATTGAAACGAATATCCTTTTCGAGTCTGAAGAAGATACTTAAGGAAATCATTTGGTTATTTATGGATGTTTTTTTGTATTGGAAGATGTTAAAGAAGATGCAGACCTAGCAAAGAAGGAACTAACTCGATGCAGACGCCAGAGTCTCAGCATACTTAGAATTTTGAAGCAGAAGGTGTTAACATGCCCACTGAAGAACAAGCTGATTATTTGAAAGGGAAATGTGGAACATACATCAAAGATGAACCATGTGGACAGGTACCTGTCAGAATAGGACATGTTAGTTGAAATGGGTTCTAAACATCATTTTTTACCATATTTCCATATGGTTTTTAAGCATGGTATTTGAAGAAATATGATGCAACTGGTAGTCCCAATAGCTAACCTGAGTGCTATTCTCTTTCGATCATCCACCAAAACATATGATTTATGATCAACAAATGCAACAAAGAAGGTCAGTACAATGTCAATTGCAAAAAAGCTGTTGACAATGTTATCCACAAGAAATATTGTGCTTGGCAGGTCTCGGAGAAATGCAAACTCAAACGGACAGATCCAGGCCGAGTAGAGAACCATTAATATCAAAAACACCTCCCATAGTCTGAAAATGGTTGGTAAGAAGAAAATAAATGACTTTTTTTCTTGAAATTTGAACCTAACAGAACCTGGAGACCGATAGTTGAGTTATTATACCTGTAATGAGGATCATATGGCAAAACAATGTACTTCCTGAGTCTGTTTGGATGGTTCACTGTTGCTCCAAGTGATGGCAAGAGATGGTTGTGTATTCCATATCCTCTTTCTAATTGAAAATCTTCATGACAAAAGTGGTCTAAGCAGTTCATGCGGGAACATAACATGGTTGCACTATGAAGCTTCTGTTGTCTGATATTCAGTGGTATTGTGGTAATGTATCTGAAGAGTGATGTGGTATATATAAGGTAGATTGATTCTTCTGTGATGTCAGTGATCAAATTGGTTGTGATGGACAACACAAAGCAAATGTTGGAGGAGAAACTAGGTCATGAAAAGGAAAGGGTGTAAGAAAGGAGTATACTTGGATGTAATCATTCGGAACAAGGAAAACTGCAGATTGCCTAATGATTCTAAAGAAGTCAGATTATTAGTTTTATTGTAATAATGGATACAAATTCTTTGCCAAATTATGAGTTAGATGGTGAGAGATCCAATATCATATATGTCGTGGATGGTCTTTTGTAGGACAATTTAGTTCAAAATTGTTTATGGACAAAGCATTTGAGTCATGTGTGATCCTGTAGTCTAGGTCATTTTGGAACTAATCTGAGCAAGTAAATGTAAAATTTTCAGGGCAAAGGACCTTTGGCAAGTTCCAACTCACCATTTTAGGCTACCTGAAATATGCCCCTGAAGTGCTTGCAGATACCTGTTTTTAGGCAAAAATCATTGGATGATAAGTTTGGCATATGAATGCGACGAAGATACTCAAATATAGTTTGTTATCTATCATGTGGACAATAAGATTTTGATTACTGTAAGCATCATTTGCTATCTTCCTAGTGAAGTTGTATACATTCTGATGGGAGATGATAGTGGCTGACTGAAGAATTCACACCTTATTTAAGGTCCATTGGTTTAGTTAAATATAAAAGAATGCCATTGTCATATTGAATAGAGCAACTTGTATTTGGATAGAAGTATGGTAATACTAAGCAACATACACAGAGGTAGCTCCACAGTTTCAGACAGATCACCAAAATAAACTGACTCTGAATGACAATTATGATAAAAGGATTGATACTGAGTTTTGCCACAGGTGAAAAAGTTTTATAGTATCAACGGGAAAATACCTAGATATAGCTTAGCGAACTACCTCACTTTTTGGTCAACTTTTGTGCCTCTTATCTTCTTCTTCAAGGGGCGGATTGCAATTACGGGCCAAGCAATGGTTACATTGATACTCTGATCAGGCTTTATAAAATTAAAAGGAGCATCGAGATTGAGCTTGCCTACCACTCAATAAATATACTAGAGCTTAATGTCAACGGACATTGCTTGAGAAAAGTTCATTGCTTGTTTTCTGAGGTCCAACAAGGCTTCCTTATAAGCACTAGGAAGGAAATATGAGATGAAAAAGTTGAGTAGTGCACTGGTGCCTGTCAAACTCTTCAAAAGAAAGAGAAAATGATCGGAAGGAAATATGAGACGAAAAAGTTGAGTAGTGCATTGATGCCTATCAAAAGGGACATTAATCATGGAAGGATGTGTAGGAACATGGAATAAGTGCTATGATGGAGAAGGTACCTCCATTGCTAGTATTTCTTTGTATCATCAAATATGTACATTGGTGACCAAGTGGCAAGGGTGATAGAACAAAAGTTACCAATAGCAGAGACCAAATGGTACATAAGTGGATAAAGTATTCAGGCATCTCAAAAATAGGTTAGTATCACAACTGGTTCACATTTTTATGATACAAAAATTGGAGGAACCATGAGAAAGGCAAGCTTCCCTAGATATAAGAGGTATAGGAGGGCTAAACATATATAATTATGAACATATCTACAACAAAATAGGGAGTAAGAATTGCATCATCCCAAAAGCGATGATGCACATGCATGAAACATAAGGAGTGAATAATCTTATGGATAATGATTCTTATGTTCAGTGACCCCATTTTGCTGGAAATCTATGTTCAAGTAGTCTGATGGATGATACCATGAGATGAACGATGTAATTTATAAATGGCCAAGCTGAATTAGTTAGAGTTGAAAGTGTGAGAAATAAAGTGAGACTAAAGAAGACTGCTTAATATAAATTAGAATGAATTTAAAAGGTTTTGGATGTGTCTTGCTCATTCAATATAACTTTATGTAGAATTTAAGAAGAAGAATATTTTATCACGTCATAAATAGAAAATTGTATGAATACACATTAATTGTATAAAAACCCATGATCTAAAATACTAATATAGGATAAATCCACTACACCAATAATCTTATTCCTATGACTCTTAACACTCTACCTCAAATTAGAGAATAAATATTGTATATGTCTAACTTGTGATAAACTAGAGAAAGTCTAGTAAACAAAACATACAGGAGACAATCGAGTAGACAGGAGTAATAAAACAAAAACATAATATTTGCATGCATGTAGGCAAAACAAAACTTGAAGTAATGGAGCATGCGATCAATAATCCCTTCAATATGAGATTGACACAACTATCTTCGAACCAAGAGACAAATCAACTGTCTGACAAAGGGAGAGGGATAAAGAAAAAAAATATGGAGTGAAACTGGAACGGAGAGATCTCAGGAATTGATCTCTCCGAGTGTGCTTCTCCTTGAAGCATCAGTTATATCAATATGCAATATGCCGAGGTAAAGGAGAGCACTTTGGGGTTCTGAAAGTACAATAAATAGCACAATTTATTTATTTTTTCTTTGATGAAGGAGATATCTAGAGAAGGCATAAAACAAGGAGATTTGTACTCGTAGATTTAGACAACAAAAAGAAGATGATGCAAAAAGAGGTTCAACAACAATTATAAGTTGTTTGATCATTGAGTGTTGCTAAAATTGAAAATGAAGATGAGTTCTTTGTATGTTTGTAAAACTAAAAGGGGTGAGTTTCTACAGCTCAATCTATCATTGGTGCAAACGAAAAGAAGCTCTAAGATACAAGCGTAAAAAAATGGGCATTAAATAGCAATGGGTTGATGGCAGAATTGGCTTGGTTGATGGAGATTTGGGCAGATCTAGTGCCTTGATGTTGATTGCATGAGTTTTCATTGTGCATAAAATTCATATAGCCAGTCTCAAATAGTTGAGACGGACTTCCTGTTTTCTCATGGTAGTGATGCTGAGGTGTCAATATCTTAACAAAGTTGTTGATTGTACATGAAGATTATTTGATCTACAACTCAAAATGGCTATAAATTTCTGCAATTTTGCACAAAGCTGATTAATGTCAGTGGGTGTTATTATAGAACTGCATTCTTGAACTTGTTGAATGCATTTGAGCTCAGTAAAAATCATGCAGTCTGCCTTTTTATTATTATTATTATTTTATGTTTGCACGTGTGTTGAAATGAAAACGGTCCATCCAATCTGGGTTTTTGTCCTTTTTTTTGAAAATTATTATTTTATGTGTACGTGTGTTAAAACGGTCCATACAATCTGTTTTTTAAGAAGTTAGTCCATAATGAATATCTGGATTATATTCCATGTCTTAAGTGTCAAATCTTAGACGCTAAGGACTTTGCTTCTGAGACACAACTTGGTTGTGGGGATATTGTGGTAATTTAATGACAAGGTATCAAATTGTTAATGCCCCTTCTCATGTGTCATTGTTCAAATATATGGAAGGTACCACAACATAAGTTATTGGAATGGTGTTCCATCGAGTCCTTCAGTTGTGTTTGCTTGAGAAACTGATCCAGATACGTGGGTGGGAATCAATCTTACTAGTTGTGTGCCAATTTTTTCTGACATGTGAAATTTGGTATCTAATTAGTCCAAGCATGGATATGGGAATCAGATTCTTTGTGCTCAATTTACAATTGCTCTCTTCAAGATCTTGTCCAACCAAACAAGGCCTTGCCATTCTCTTCAAGCTCTACTGCAAAGGACTAACCAATGTGAACTATATATCTACATGCAAAGTTTCCTGTCAGTGCCAACTTCAACTGGAATGACAAATTGGGAAACTTGAGCAACACATTCTCTGGACCACGGATCATGGAATTGGGCAATGGGCATATCTGCTTGTATTTGTCATTTTCTTCATCATAGACATGCACTATATATATACAGTAAAAGGATGCCAGGGCTCTGGTCTTTGTTCTTCCAGGCATTACAATTCTAACTCTCTGAATCATCTATGCTCAAATAGCTATCTTTCCATCTTGAGTTCTCTTAACACGCAATTTTATTATGTCCATTTGCAGTAAGATCTCAGTTAAGGTAAATATTTTGTACACCATTAGAGCAAGCATTAATACTTACTTCTTATTTTTTTAATTGAATCTGTAGCATTAACGCGTTCAAAGATTTGAACACGTTAATGCTACAGTGTTGAAAAAGGTGTCCACATCGCGTTAATGCCTCATGCATTAATGCCGTTGTGGATGCCCTTATGACTTATTGGTTCTTGATAACTGTTTATTTTTTAAACAAAACAAATGATTTAGATACTTTGTGCATCGTTTTCTGATGGCAATATTCCTACAACGAACCTTTTCTGTGGAAAGTTAGTGAGATGGATGGCCACGAGTTTTGCATTGTCATTTTCTGAGTATAATTCTCAATACTTTTTCTCAGCATTCTTGTGCAGGAAAAAAAATTGATGACTATTAATCAACAGATGTTTTAGCATCAAATGAGCTTTAAGATATTCCCGTATAGGCAAAGATCCCTCAGCGAAGACTGTTTTGGGTATATCTCATAAATCTAATCGAGTTGGTGCCCCCAACCTTTTCCCTTCTCCATTCTGTTTAAAGTAGGAACTTTTGTTTTTGGCTAGAGAAGCGACCTCACATGTATTCGGGAGCTAGATGACGATGTTTATTTATTTATTTATTTTTTTGGCACGGTGCAGTGAAACAGTCGTGTACTTTTGTCATGGTCGAGTTAAGTATGGATGACAATATTATTGTGAATTTATGTTTTGTAATTTCTTTTTCTAACTTGCGTTTACCATTTTAAATAATAACTGACTAACTAAAACAAAAATTACGGTGGCCTTGGAATCAAATGTTACATTAAGATGTAATTCAGTAATATAAGTAGGTGTTATGTCGTCTAAATATATACATAAAAATGCAAGTTATTTTTTCCTGAAAATTGTCATTTGAAACCAATCACCCAGCAGGATTCTTTCAAAATAATAAAGGTTTATTCAAGCATTCAAGTTGCTTTAGATTGGAGCCAACAGTAGCAGATTAGGCATCAGTTCATGATAACAAAGCACCAAAGAACGCATCGCTACCACTAGATAAGATATGATCACGTTTAACAATCCGATACGCCACCTTTGTAGTGTATCTAATTCTCTCTAATTTAAACCACTAACTCTTCTGTCACAAAACGATGGAAGAATATCTGAATATGGACACGATACAGCTCTTCACCCAAATCTTGTAATATTATTTCACTAACGACAATCTCTTTTTGTCTGGGCCAGATCCGACCGGCCGACCCAGGACAAACAAAAAAAATCTGGTCTATAATCATTTGAACAATAATCATATTAATCATGGCAGGCAACTCTTATCGATCAGTACCACTGCACAGGCCATCAGTCATTTCCCAATTCAACATCGATCCTTCATGTCAAACAGAGTTTAAATTATCGGCGCCCTTTGTTTGTGGGGTCAGATCATCGTGGTTTCATTCCTTCGTCCCATGATCACAATTCACCACCAGCATGTTAAACTGAAAGCATCTGTCAGGATCAGAATTACACTGACGAGGTGAGAGTGTGCTCCTACTCCGATGCCACCAGCCAGAGCGCGCCATCGACAGTCTTCTGCCTGAATTATTATTCTAGTGTTAGTGTTAGTGTTGGTGCAGTCTCGAATGGTTGCTAGCTCGTTTTTAGTTGGCACTGAAACCCCATTTCAGGAGTGGTGAATTAGGTAGATGCAATTGTAAGCATTTGGCCTACGTACGAGTCCTGGAATTAGTCAAATTCCAAATCACAGGGGCATCGGCATGCGTACGATTGCCTAGCAATTGGAGTGAACATCGATGTTAAGTTTGACTCGCAACTGGAGTGATCAAACGTTCCATACGAGACAGAATGTGCGAGAGCAAAGATTAAATTACTTACTACTCAGCCATCCACTCTGTAATTACCAGGTAAATAGTCTTTTGATTTTTGATATTTAATTTATTAAATGGCCCATGATTACAATTTCAAGAAGAGGCCCGTTACTAGGCCCAGGCCCACCCCATCTTTCAACAATGCGGCATGGTTCGAGCCCAACCCTAGCCCATGCCCCGTCCACTGGTCTTCGTTATAAATGAAGTCGCGAAGCGGAACAGTGTGAGACCGGGGGCGCGTTAGAGAGGGACGTCAAGGTAGCCGTTCGCCGTGCGGAATGGAGGAGAACCAACTCGAAGGGCTAGGTTCCTTATCTCTGCTCCCGCCTCCGCTTCCGTCTCTCGATGTTGGCGTCGCGCTCTCTGACCCCTCGGGAGACGCCGCTGCGCGAAGAGAGGCGCAAGGCTCCGAGGCCGACCCTACTCGGGTCGCTGCTCCTGGCCGCGACTCAGGAGAAGAAGGCATCGTTTCGGACGTAACAACGGCATTTCATGTTGAGGTTGATATCTTTGATGCCGCCCGTGGTGATGTAAGCCTCCGAGAAGCAGAAGTGGCACTCTCCGGCCCGGTGGTTCTCTCGGGTGAACTTCGGGATGAGATTGTCCGGCAGGTTGTGTGTTCTATCCATCTTGTTTATCTTGATAGCAAAGCATGAAATGGAGGATACTTCTGTTGATTATTTGTCAAGTTTTGAATTTGATGGTCATATTTGATAAGGGTGATTAGATAAATTGTAGCAGAACAAATCTTTTAACAATTACAACGAACATTTTTTTAGGTAAAGAGGGAAATTGAAACATTCCAAAGCGTTGTCTTATCAGACTCACAAGAGAAATGTTGCCATTTCTGTACCAATGTGTCACAAAGAAATACATACCGAGCATAGAACTATGGACATAGAGAGAACAGATATTTGCTATGGAAGATTCTGAATTGCAGGCAAAACATTGTTGTGGAAGATTGTGACTTAATGTTTGGCTTATAAACATATTTCACAGTTGTAGTAGCATCACCATTCATAAGTTGAAGCACTTTTACGAGTGGGCCCGCTCATTTGCAATGAAAATTTGTTGATTTCAATCTCTTAAGTCACTGAATATGATATCTTGTACTATTTTTTTTCCTTAGGGAAGTTAATTAGCAAGCACCGCTGTGATTTGGTCACAAGATACATCCTCAAGGAAACTTGTTATTTCAATCTTTGCATCTGTCATGTTCTAAAAATTCTTTTTGTTGACCAACATAACAGAAGAAAACTACATCATATTGAGTGACTCAAGATTTATTGAGTGACCAATCTTAATAAATGATCTCATTTTAGATATGTTTTTTTAAATTTTTTTTTTTAAAGATGTAAATTTTTTTCTTTGTGAGATAGGAAAGTTTGATTTAGGAAATGGACCTCTTAATTCAGCTACCTTGCTCTGGAGGGCCAAGTAGGTATATGAGTGGAACTATTGTGATCTACAAGGGTCTATTTTTGGTTCGAAGATCACAATATTTATAGTATACCTCATTAACAAAACCAAAGTAAATATAGGAATAAAAAAAAGGTCAAAATCAAGGTTTATGATCTCATATTCTCATTTCGATGTTGAGATTTGGTGATTTGCTAGATTGAAATCATTCTGGTGGTGTTAATACTACCTTCAAGGTTTAAGATCTCATTTCGATGTTGTGTTTTGGTGGCCTTCTGGAACAAGGCCATTTTAGTGCTGATTATCTTGGGGTCCTAGTAACTTCCTCCTTGCCAAGATCACTGCCTTTTGATACAAATGAAGAAAATTCATTTTGTGCTAACTGGAAATGGTGTTGTATTTGTATGGGAAAGTGTCCAAAATATATATTTATGCTTACATTTTTTATTCTATTGTTTTACTAACAATAAACATTCGAGCAGTCTAAGCATAATTAGTGTCTTTTTTCTTAAAACTTTAGAAAATTAAAATCAGTGGTCGGAATACTTGTTCCTAGCTTTCAATTGCTCTTTGTTAAGCTTGATGATATTGTAATTGGCCACTTGTAGGTTGAGTACTACTTCAGTGATGAAAATCTTTCTACTGATAGTTTTCTCCTAACCTTCATCAAGAAGGACAAGGAAGGATATGGTATGTCTCTCTTCTGACTTATTTAGAGTGACTTATTTTCTAGCTTGGATTAAATTTCACGCAGATTGTTCTTCCCAGGCCTTTGTTATTGTTTGTATCTTTTGGTGGGTTTTCACATATGCATTTATCAGCAAGGAACAACTTAGCATGGATCACAGGATGGAGAAGTTAAGAAACTAATCATGGGCAATGAAAAATTGACAAGTTAGCCACTACATGTTCTTCTGGTTCTGTTGTCAACAGTTTTACTTAGCGTATGCACATCTGATTGACCATTCAATTGTCTGCAAATTGATTATCTCCATTCTCAGACTGATCGTCTATACAAATGGAGTTATGTATATTATTTGGCTATTGCTTCATAGGAAATTTCCAGAAGAAATGTATACACAATTGCTTGCAATGTGTTCATGTACATGCATTTTGATCTTGAATTGTTCCAAGAATGAGAGAGGAGTTGATGAAGGAAAGCAGGTACTTAGGACAGCTTAGCTAAGATGATTCTCCTGGTGCAGCTTTTTTTACTGTTGTGCCGAGCATCTAGTTTTTGTCTGAATGACTAAACAAACTGCTAACTGATTCTCTCTGTTTCTTGGGAATTTGTCAATATTCCAGTGTTTGCTTCTATTGTTTTGATTGATTTCTTTGAAATTTCCTTCCAAATTTTCTTCTATTTGAACATTCTGGTCTTGGTGTAGCCACCTACTTTTTTGGTCAAGTTTTTATTGGAATAATATTTTCTCCCCTGCCTTTTTCATTATATTTTTTGGAAAGCTCATACAAGCATGTGTCATTTGTCGGTCCCTTTTATTACTTCCTTTTTTATTTTTTCTGTTGTACTGACTACCAACTGTTTTCCTTCCCTTATGCTTATATGTTATGGTTTGATTGACTACTTTGTTTTACTGATGCTATTGAGAAATTCTGATTGTTTCTTTACTTCTGATATATGTTGGTTTATATGTTTATTGGGGTTTTAGTTTTTTTGGCTATTCTGCATTTGTGTTATGGAGGACCATGACGACACAATGGTGATGATCCTGCACTTCTATTGCTGCCCAGCAAGCTGCTGATGGTGGCTCACCTATTTTCTAGTTTAGCAGGAAATGATTCTTTCCTTACTCACCTGAGATTGTCCTTTAGTATATTTCAATATCACTTCCAAATTCGTGTCTAGAGTACTTATAGTCTAGCAATCTGTTTTTCTGGTTGTCACAATACTTTACTTTTTACCGTGTGCATTTTTCTAGTTATGGTCAAATTGCCTAAGCCAGCTTGATTTCTTTTGTGTCCATAGCACTGTTAAAGTAGATCTTGATCGTGGCTGAGCTGGCTGTGATTTCGCGGTCTGGCCCAGCCACAATTCAGGTATTCACATTGGTTCATTCTCCTAAGCTGTCATCATTTTGTTTTGTAGCACTTTTTAAGTGATTCATCTTTTAGTTATGCTTCATCCTAGCTTCAAGTGCGAAAGAACTTGGATCAGAATGCTTGTTGAGTTCAAAAATAGTTTCTCATGTTCTCTTATTTAGTTTCTCTCTATTATATTCAGGCAAACTGTGTAATGGTTATTTCATTTCATTTAATATTATTTATAAGTCTTTTAGTAATTTATACATTGGCATTTTTGTGTGAAAGTATTAAGCTATATTAAATGTGTGGAATGTCTGAAAAAATTTCTTCTGGAATTAACACCTACAGAAGTCTAAAACTAATTAAATTGTTCATACCAATATGATAACTATAAGAGTGAGTTCTGGGATTGGAGCTGGCATTATGAATTGTCGTCTTTAATTTGGGACTCAAAATGGTCCAACTATTGGAACGTTTACAAGGTTGTACATAGGCATATACGAAATCTTGAATATTTTGTTATTTCCAAGTTCTATTTTCCTTTTATATCGGTATCTCAAAATTGGCCACAGATATGGCTCAGCATGACTATACATCTCAGATTTTTTTTTTAAATTTTGTTTTTGGTTATTGCAGTTCCTATAAAAGTTATTTCATCTTTTAGAAGGATGAAAAAGCTCACCCAAGAGCTCTCTTTGATTGGTGCTGCACTTACAACATCATCCCAACTTGTAAGTTGTCCCATAACTTTTGTTATGTTTTCTTGCATTATCCTGGCTTTCAATTGTATCTAGACAGTTGTTGCTCTTTCTATCTAGCCTGATTTTATCTTGATTTATCTCATCAAATCAGGTATTCATTCTTAAAAATGACAACATTACAGGTTGTTAGCGAGGATGGGAGGAAAGTGAAGAGGTTACAACCATCATCAGTTGAAATTGCAGATACAAAGGTATCCTTTGGGATATTCAATATCTTCTAATATATTCCCATCTGGTGCCGCATGATCTTAGTAATCCAAATTTGTCTCTTGAACTACCAGTTGCGGACTGTCATAGTGGAGAATCTACCAGATGATTGCTCAGAAGCTAATATTAGAAGAATCTTTGGCAAACTTGGAAAGTATGTTACTGTAATATATTTTTTTTAACAAAGCACTAACGAGTTCTTTTACACTCCCAATTTTTCTTATGATTTTCCAGAATTGTAAAGGTCACTGTCCATAATCCACATTTGATGGAGAAGTTAACGAGCCAATCGAAGTCTAGGATTATACTCAGTAGTAAGGTATGCCTCTTCTAAATGGCCAAAAGACAAAAATGGATTCTATTGTGGCTCATAGGATGTGCAAACAGAAACGAACTGCTACTTTGTTTTTGTTTGTTGGTTTGGCACATTACCTTGACTCAAGTACGTATGTGTAATTTCTGTTTCCCTGGATAGATACACTCCTTTGTTGAGTATGGAACAGTTGAGGCAGCAGAGAGTGCTGTAAGTATTGTGTTCTAATTCGAACATGCACTTTGATAACATGATAGATAATTTGTTTATTTATAATGCATAAACCAGGTAAATTCCCTCAACGATGAAAAGAATTGGAGGAGTGGCATGCGTGTTGAACTTTTGGCAAAGAGAATGGTTGTCTACAGCTTGGTACATATTTTTGATTTGCTAACTTGTCTTTGAGACTAATTTTACTTTTCAGGAGAAGCATTGGCTTAGTTCAAAAGGCCGCAAAGTAACTATCTCTGAGAATAATAGTTCTCTTGTAGAGGAACCAACTGCAGATGGGGAGAAGATTTCCATAGACTGCCATAATGAAGTTGCTATGAAGGAGGTTGGTCACTTGATTTGCAAATTGCCATCTTTTGGTGCTTAGTTTTTTTTCATTAGTTAATATAAATGTTTGTTGCCTTGGCTCAATGGTAAAGTTCCTCCCGTGTGGCCTAGAGGTAGGTCACAGGTTCGAGTCTCGGAAATAGTCTCTTGCAAAGCAAGATAAGACTGCGTACAATAGATACTTCCTCGGGTTCTGCATTGGCTGGAGTTTCATGTGCTGCCCTATAATATAAATGTTTGTTCAATAAAGCCTAACCAATTATTGTCTGTTGAGTTATTCATGATGTTGCTCTGAGCAGCAATATGTTTTCCAAGTCTAATCTGTCTTTCAAGGTGATTTTTGACGGATCTTATTTGTCTGGAATACAAAGTTCTTGTTTGTTCTTTTGCATGTGGAGATAAAAATTGAGCCCTCTAATTGGTGGAATGGGAAACAAGCATTATACAATAGTGATATAACATCTTATCTTTTGTTTTTTTTTTTACAAAATATTTTTGCAGGAAGGTGGACGGGGTAAAGGCATAAGAAGAACAAAATATAAGAGCCGAGGAAGAGGCCAAGCTCAACAAAATGGTAATTGCCATGGTACGGTACCTCTTGGCTGCCTTGATCTTGTTTTCTACCTTTCAGGTTCGATTGAAATGAAGTTGCTTTTATTAACTCTTCCTTTTTTTACTAGGTGGATCTGCTTCAGGCGTAGAGTTGGTGAACAAACATGTACAAGGGCCAAGGATGCCAGATGGAACAAGAGGTTTTGCTTTTGGACGGGGCAAACCTACATCCTAATGAACATGATACCTGGAATTTTAGATTGGCATTTCATGACAAGCTTTGTATAAAGTGTTCCGTATGTTCGAAATGTGCTGAAATGAAGCCAAATGCTCCATCCAGATCTCATTCTGGCTTCGAACAACAGTGTTCCGTAGTTTAGGATTGTTCCTATCTTGTTTTGCTTATACCGCTTAAATTCGATTATTATCAGTTTCAGATATATGTTGCTTCTCTGACTGCACAAATCTCTCGACAACATGACATAAAGTTGGACAATTATTTTATACATAGCTGAATCAATTGGATCATCATTCTTTCTCATCTGTTGTGTGTGTGTGTGTATATATATATCAAATGGATCGTCATTGTTCTTTCTCATCTGTTGTTCATAATTTATCAACTGTTCATGAGGTTTACTGGTTAATTATATTTAACTGAACAAAAAAAATTAAAGCTGTTTCAGGTACCGATTCCACACAGCCATGTAATGAGCTGTATCCAGCTATATAAGTGCACTACGTATAAAGCTTTTCCGGTTCTCGCGCTCAAAAATCATAAACCTTTACAAAAGAAAAAAAAAACCCCTTGACTCGGCAGTGCGATCCTCGGTGGATCCCCACTGGCGACACATACCAACAAAATACATTATTTATAAACATCGAAAACATCAGTGAGATCTGGAGAAGTGGAAACTCAGCAGAGCAAATGGTGTATTCCAAAGGTTGGACATTCGGCTCATCGTCTTCGAGTAAAAATACGTTGACGTGCCACTTTCACTTTGGGAGATGATTTAATGCCAACGCGGTGGTGCAAGCTGATGAAAAAGATACTTGTGATGATCCTGCTGCTTTGTTTTACTGCCAGCAGCTAGTGACTCTCGTGACAGAAGGTGATCATGCAGTCTGCGTCTACAAACCATGGAGATACAAGTGCTTTGTGGGAGAGTCAAAGAGCCTCAGCTATGGTGGGTCGGACGGACCCACAGCATCACTCCATTATCCCTCGATACTTTATGCTATCATGAATATAATCCATGTTGAATTCAATGTCTTCTGCATCTAATGTATCCTATTGTACCGCTCAGTTGCCGATCGAAATAGCTGTCGAGATCGAGATATAGATGTATGTCAAGTAGACATTACTATACTGTTCATGCAAAAAAGGCAAGTAGATAATCAATATATATGCTTCAAGTTGGCTGAAGAGATAACGGCTCATTTATATTATCCATAGTTACATCCATCTATGATATCAATACTTGAACTTAGTTAGTGCTCATCATCATAAAGTAGACAAGCAAAAGTTCTAGAGTGAAGAAATATACAAACATTTCTGCTCAAAAGGCAAACAAGCTGATATATATCCAAAACTTATCATTGAACGAGTTGGACAACTAGTGATGAATGCTGCAATTTATGTCCTCTATCCCTATTTTTTTTTTTTTTTTTTTTTTTTTGCAGATTAGAGGGGGACATACTTAAAACAATGAGACAGTTAGGGATCAATTTCCGATAGACGTATGTCCTCAGAAAAAAAATATGTTCCAACCCCTAACCAACTTAGCATGGTTGGGTAGGTATAAACTGACGAATAATTTATCTCTTTTCATATAA
The DNA here is from genome assembly GCF_018446385.1 of Zingiber officinale. NCBI lineage: Eukaryota > Viridiplantae > Streptophyta > Magnoliopsida > Zingiberales > Zingiberaceae > Zingiber > Zingiber officinale. The sequence continues at coordinate 4,558,765 of NC_056001.1, forward strand.
TCTTACAAATTATGTCCTCTTTTGATTTGACGTTCCATGATCCAATGTCATCTTTATTATATATATTTTTCACCCCTACATCCACCAAGTCTTTCTTTAGGATCACATTTATTACTCGTTATCCAGCTAATAGTATTCAATAATCAAGCACCCACTTTTAAGGTCGATATCCAGCCATACGAAGTACGTAGAGGCACTTGGACAGGAACCAGAATCCCAGGAGTCCCTTAACATATAGAAACAGCCACAAGATTCTTTCAAAATCCATGGTATATAATAAATATACTCGCACTCAATCTATCTATAATCTCTGAATGCTACGAATTATAATAATTAATGTGCAGTTCCTTTGTTGCTTTGCAATCGTGACAGAATATATATAAGCGAGAGATCAACTAATCTAATACATATATCATTAGTAAAATGAACCTGAGAATTTACATGAAAAGCTGTTGGAATGACTAATCAGTTCCACGTTATAAGACTAATTTATCTTGCAAACGAAAACTATTGGATAATGCAAATGAGAGAGCAAGTATAAATAGGTTCACTTGTACACTTGCTTGATACTTACTCATCTGCGAGGCGAGGCAGCACGATGAGAACACTAACCTCATGGCTCATCTTGATGGTCGTTACTGCTCATTTCCTGGGCATGAATGAAGCAACTAGGCCATTTTCTCATGGGGGAGAGAACAGAGGTAGGATCTTCAGCAGCGAGCTAGCACAGGGGTTATTAGTGAGGAGGAAAGTCAGGGTTTTGATAATCAGTGACGGGAAGAGAGAAGTACCTGCAGGACCAGATCCTCAACACCATCGTTAATCTATTCATTCACTGCATCATCGTTGCGTCGTTGTTTTATGTTGCATGCATGCTTTGCTCAGCTACTAAGTTCATCTTCGTTAATTAGGTATCATTTGCAGGGTGGTCATTGGATTTTTGTTCCAAATTAAGGTTGTAACAATATCTGATAATCAAACAACCATGCAGTTCTAAAATCTCAAGGAGAATGAACTACCAACAGATTCAGAATTTTTATTAGAAAGAATCTATATTCCTTATAAATCATGCTTTCTTAGGACAATGAAGGAATGCAGAGACTTATTATGGTACAAGGCAAATTGATGAGTTTGGAAGTCATGGAAATCATATATATGAGTTGAAGCATGTGTTCACAATGTTAATGAGTTGAACACATATATATTCAAGTTTATTTATTTAGTTAAACGAGTTATTCAAACTTATTCATTTAATTAATTATATATATATTGAATCAATATAAATAAATTCTTACTAAACTCAACACTAAACTGAACACTGCACCAAACTTGCTCACGGATCATTTACTACCCTACTCTTAAATCAGCAACTATAGGACAAAAAAGTTGTGAAGGTGGTTTTTTTCAGTGAATGTATTTAATATCATACTTTTGTTCTTGATGCAGCCTCTCTCACATATTGAATATAAGTATATAACCATCCACTTTTGCATGATTAACGAAAAGAAATTTAAGTAGCGTTAGAAGAGTAAATATAAGTAAATTAATATTTTGGAACCAATTTGCATCATCTTTCTAGCATGAACATTAAAAATGTCGGCTTTTCCCCTAGCTTCTTGACTGCATACAGTAATTAATAATTTAATCTATACTATTGCTCTTTACCACACTTGACAGAACTGCACGGTTGTTTGATTAATTATCAGGCATTGTTACAACCTTAATTCGGAACAAAAATCCAATGACCCAGCTGCAAATGATACCTAATTAGGAAGATGAACTCCACGCTAATAACCCCTGTGCCAGGTTTCTTTCTGCTGGAGATCTTACCTCTGTTCTCGACTCCATGAGAAAATGGCCGAATTGCTTCACTCATGGGCAGGAAATGAGCAGAAACGACCATGAGGTCAGTGTTCTCATCCTGCTGCCTCGCCTCCATTTAGACCGAACATCGAAGGTCCTACGCCAAAAGGAACTAACATTAAATTCATGAGCTTGGCCCTTGAGAAAGAAATATAATTAAGCTGCCTAGATCGTCGTTTTCTTCTGCAGGAGTGATGGATACGACTTTGAGTGAAGTAATTTAAACTTGAATTTCATACGTAGTTTATTTTTCATTGAGAAATCTATTTAAAATAGTCAAACGCCCATCCCATCTCTGTTAGATTTTCCTGCGAAGAAGCAATGACCCGATTACTACAGAGTAAACCCCTGTGAAAACGTCGAATTCGAAATATATCAATAATAGAATTCGAATTCAACTCCTATTACACTGACTCTCACTATAAATCTGATCCTGTAAATTTGGAAGGAAATTAATAAGAAAAATGTGCCAGCTTGTGAAATATTCAACAATCCTTACGAAATAATGACGTATTTACAAAATTATTATTATTATTATTATTTTAGAAAGTAGAACTGCAAAAATGTCAGGATATATATTCACCGTTCAAATCAATCCGATCATTATCATTATCATCCAAACACAATCGAATGATGTTTGGATCTGTCGTAAACAGAGAGAAAGAGAGGGAGAGGGAGAAAGAAAGACCACCTAATTAATACAAATGGTTGAGTGAAGGGGTATGTCTTGGAAGACACTCAAGATTGACCTCGGAGCCGAAGGACCTCACTCACCCTCTCCCTCTCTCTCATTCAGTGAGGTGAAACGTCCTCCCACGAATCAGCTCTTGCCCCATCTCCACTCAATCATTAATTCTTCTACCTCTTCCTCTTTATTTCCTTAATTTTCCTAGTTCAATATGTTTTTTTTTCCATGCTATATATTGGCCAAAGGTTTGTTGACCCCTGTCCAAATTAAGTTCGAATTAATTAGCATTGGATATAAATATATATGCTGATTAACCGTAGGCCACACATATTTGATTTTTCTATGGAAAACTCATAAAATTTGCATATCTGAATGCAATGGCAAGGTGAAGCTTGAGGGACAAGCAAAGCAAGTCGTAGTTACTTGTTCAAGTATCTCTCCTCCGTCTACAAATAGCCAGCCCTTGTTTTGTCTTTTCCTTTTCCCATTGAGTTTTCTTGCCGCAGCATTTAGATTATCAGAGAAGGAAGAGAAGAAGGGTGATGAACGAAATCACACAGTGAAAGAGGGCCGGGAGATCAAGAGGAGTACTGAAGAGAGACACAGCTTAGCAAGGACAAACTTCTTTCTCCTTTTCTTTTTCTTTTTGTCTCTCTCTATCTCTCTCTTTTTCTCCTTTAACTTCCTTCTTGGCTTCATTCGGTTATCATTTTTTTATCCTCTGGTGGAGGAGAAGGGAAATACAGAGAGAGAGAGAGAAGGAGGAAATTTAGGCAAAACAAATTAAACATGAGATGGTGCAATCCGAGATGGAGAATATGGAGAGAAGCATCAACAATTCAAGCTCTTCGAGTACGGTTCTGATGAGAACAGTTCTCACCACTTGCCCTTCTTGTGGCTACCGCATCCACTACGAGCCACGGCCACAGGTCTTCTTCTGCTTCGACTTTTCTCTCCTGCATTATTATTTTCTTCTACGACGTAATTAAAACTATGTATGAAAACGTTTCGTGTTGATTATTTTCAGGGTGGTGTACGAGGTGGCGGCGGAGGGGCGGCGGCGGCGGTGGAGGAGTTGGCGGGCCTGCCGGCGGGGTTGAAGTTTGACCCGACGGATCAGGAATTGCTGGACCACTTGGAGAGCAAATCGAGGGCGGATCCGCTGAGGGTGGATCATCTCATCGACGAGTTCATCCCCACAATTGAAGGGGAGAATGGTATCTGCTACACTCACCCTGAGAAACTCCCCGGTAATGGTTAAATTTATTTATTAATCACTCATAATTAAGTTTTATATCCTCCATATGGTAATTAATTACTCCAATTTTATCAAAAAATAATAATAAAATAAATAAATAAATGGTCTATTTTTATTCCATCTTGATTAATTTCTTGCTTTCTTTTACCTTTTTTTTTTCTTGGAGACTTGCTGGCTAAGATTTAGACGGAATCTAAAAAGAATGTTCACATCAAACGAAATCAACATTTGTTTGAATTTCTTTTGCAAAAAATTAATGGACTCCTTCAATATCTAATCTATACATTTGTAGGCGTGAGAGAAGACGGTGTGGTGCGGCACTTCTTCCACCGGCCTTCGCGGGCGTACACGACGGGGACGCGGAAAAGGAGGAAGGTGGTGGTGGAGAGCGCGTTGTCGGAGGCGCAGGGCAGCGAGACGCGGTGGCACAAGACCGGGAAGACGAGGCCAGTGTTCGCCGCCGGCGGCCGGATGAAGGGGTTCAAGAAGATCCTGGTCCTCTACACCAACTACGGCAAGCAGCGGAAGCCCCAGAAGACGAACTGGATCATGCACCAGTACCACCTCGGCGTCGACGAGGAGGAGAAGGACGGCGAGCTGGTGGTCTCCAAGGTTTTCTACCAGACCCAGCCCAGGCAATGCACCGCGGCCGTGAAAGACGTCGACGTTAACGCACTCGAAGGGAAGCGTAAAACTGCGATCAATGAGGAGGAGGATGAGAACGATGGCAGGGTTGATTATTATAGTCAGCAGCAGCCCTTGATGGCGTACAGTGACATTCAAGGCGGCCAAAGTCAAATGCTCCGTGGCTTTCCCATGCATGGTGCTAGTGGGGCTTCCTTTCTTACTTGAAGGGAAAAAACCAGGAAAGGGAGCGAGAGAGAAGGTTTGTATATCGACCGAGCAAGCATTCTTGTGATTAACTTCCATAATATGTTTTACATGTATGACAACTTTAGATTTGTTTGTAATAGCTTTCTTTTATCCTTGGAGAAACTGAAACCTGCAAGGTAAATGTCGAAAGAGCAGGATTGACTTTTGAGTCAGTATGTATACGCCGCATGCAAATACGGTTTTGCTGAGTTAACATGATGCTTTGATACCTCACGATGAAATATGGGTAGTGTCGTCTTCAATCTTCATCTTTGAGTCATGCCGGCCAATATTAATTCGATAATGACTACGGCGGTGAGACGCCGCAACACAAACAAAAAAAAAAACAAAAAGGCAAGAATGATATCATCCACCTTTGAATTAGAGAATGAATAAAATTGCATAAGCATGGACAAGGGATTAATCAGCTGTTTACATATTACAGAGCGGAAAAACATATCATGTACTTTGCATTTTCATACATCATACTGCACAACTTGAATTGGCCTCACAAAGGGGATTAATATAAACGATGTTCATTGATTGGGAAATGTTTTAAACTGATGCAACTGTTCAAAAATCAAAACCTCCCGGTCACTATAAAAAAATCTTCATCAGTTTTCTTGGAGGACTTGAAGGATAATGATTGGCGCATGCGTCGAGTTAAATAGGATAAGTCTACAATGATGGAAGACGACACAAATGAATAGAACGAACTTGAAAGATAAGCAGTACCTTCATTGAAGCACTTACAAGATGCTACCAACATTACTTCTGAAGAAATTAGGATAAAGCATTAGGATATGCACAAAAGTCGATAATGCAAACCAAATACCATTTGTCTGCAAGAATTGAGTTTCTGAAACCTCTGGATACAAGCATACAAACAGTACAAGAGACAATTATATAGCAAGATCTGAACAAAGTTCATGCTACAAGCACTGGCTTGTAGTGCCATCTGATAATTTCATAAATGATGGTTGATAAGTAATGATATCCGAGTCCAGGGAAGGTCAACGTGCACAGCTTGAAGCTAACCTTTTAATTACATTGAACTAATGAGATGGAAAAGGATACTTTCTTTGCTTCCCAACTTCTATTTGATCTGAATACCTTCTAGAATTGTGTATGAGACTACTAGTTAAGTCTTTGCTGAAGTGTACTAATTTATGGGAAAGGTTTTCACTCAATAGAGCATCCAGATTGCTTACATATATACGACGCTGGCATTAATACCAAAAGGCCAGTAGGTGTAGTTGGATAACTAGGAGGGAGGGAGGAGCGCAAGTGACAAAAAAGTGTCACTAATTTATGCTTCATGTCCAATTTTGTTATCCTTCCCCTCTTCCTCCCCCCGAGCTGTTGTGAAAAATCAGCCTGGTTGCATCAACAATGCTGTGCAAAAGGACCAAAACCAGCAAAACGGCATCCAGTCATCATCTGACAATTATATAACTGAACATAGGAAAGTATCCAAAACTCGTGTGTTTGTACCAGGAAGATGAGGAATTATCAGACCTATTGAAGGGCATATCAAACATTCACTTTGGTAAACTTGACATTATTTTTTTTTTCAAAAAAAAAAAAAAAAGAGGTGGTATACTGAATATGTTTGGGTATCAAAGAAAAGGCCACCTGAACAGTTACAACTAAATATTTCATGACAAATAACCAGTGGGAATCACGAGTCATGATCAACATGGTGAAAAATTTGTGCAACTCCAACAAAGATAACTGATTGCAATCAACAAGCAACCAAATGCAATTTCTTACTTCAACTGTTGCTTATGGATTAATATTGCCTGTACTACAGATGAAAGGCATAACTTTTCAAATTTGCAATGGAGTGGGATGCTCATCTGGGCGTCTGAAGGCATCAATACACCATCTTTAAGAAAAAATTTTAAATCTTGTGCTAGTGAACCCATATCAGAATTTGCTGTTCCAGCCTGACTACTGTTTCTTAAATGGACACACTCAACAGGTAGAAATCCAATTTTCTCATAAGAACAGACCGATGTCTCGTTGAGCATTTTGCCACTCTCATTCTGACAGGCACAGGGTTGCCTTTTGGACGTGCTCTGATTAATAGATCTGCTAGGAGATTCATGGCACCTTCTAACTGTTGCTAAAATATTCGAACAACATGAAGCAAGAATGTCATGGACATCATCAACCCTTGACGAACGATCACTTGAATTCACGGAATCAAAGAGTATACGGTGAACCAACACAAACAATGTTTGCACACAACTGCCACAACAACAATACAGGCATGAAAAATCCAACGAAGCTGAAAGGCTGCCATTTCTGTCAGGTGACATACCCAATTGTTCAGTAATAATCCCACTTGTTGGTAAATTCTTTTCTAGACCATTCTGAGGATTCGTAACTCTCTCAGAGCAAGACGGAATCTCCTTGCCCGAGCTGTCAAAAACACAGACATTAGACAGCGATGGATAACTGTTTTCTGTCCCCTGTGAAGCATTAGAATGATCTACATCATGATTTTTAAAAAATGGTCTCTCCAATCCATTTGTTCTGCTTTCACTCACTGGTGCACTTGCAGATTGAGAACTTAGATGCAAATTAGATGAAGGATTGTCTCTGAAACAAACTTCAGAAGTAGATAATAGCTGAGGTGCTTTAATCAGATTATCATATTGAACAACCTTCACAAGTTCTGTAGGATTTTCTTTGATCAAAATAGCTTGAGATTCACAACATGTCGGATCAATTGGCATGCTTGATCCATTTTTTAGACTAGGTTTTTCATTTGACACAATATCCACCAATGCATCATCTGGAATAGTTGTATTAATATTTAGAGGTCCTTTTTGAATCTCCGATGGTAAGCTGTAGAAAAAAGGAAGGGGATAAACCCTATAGATAAAACTCCATACATGAAAGGATAGTTCGTATAATTTCAATTGTTCAACAATGATAAAGATAGTTCAGTTAGATGAAAATTTGAATAAAAATTTAGAGAGATAGGATATACAACTAGAGATAATTATTATTCATTTTAATATATATATATATATATATATTACCTTGCGGCACGCATCCGTGCGGATCGGTGCGGTGGATCGATCCACTAATCGATTCAGTGGATCGATTCAGCGCTCGTCTTCTCATGCCCATCTCGCGATCGCAGATGATTCTGGCCGCAATCCAACCCCAATCGCGATCGGAACCCCCTGGGTTCACCTTCCCCTCCAGTTATAGTAAAGTTCGGGGCAAGCGGCCGGAGGCCGTCGACGGTAGGAGGGCGCGACGGGTGCGAGAAGACAAGTCAGGCGGGGCTGAATCGATCCAGCCGATCAGTGGATCGATCCAACATGGATTTTGACGCACGTTGTACTTAAACCGCACGGAGCGTGTCACAGGGTCTCTCTCTCTCTCTCTCTCTCTCTCTCTCTCTCTATATATATATATATATATATATAGGGAAATAACAAGTTCTCAATTACCTAACCTATTGAAACAAGGTCCCAATTACCTAACTATTTTACCAAGATTCAAGAATAAAGGGAACTCATCCCCACGGGGTGCCCAGTTGGCTAGATGGTGACAGATTTACTATCCCTCGGGGAAAACCTCCTCCCATCCCCTAGCCACTTGGCAGTCGGCTATAAGCTGACTCAATAATTTACCTCCATATAACCTGAGGACGGGATGTAAGGGATGTCTGGGGTGAGTATAATCACCTTTTTCTACAACAAAAGAATAAAGGGAACCCAATGAAAATTAATCACAGAAAAGTAGACATCAATTTATCAACTTAACATCCTGATTGCATGACAACTAAGAAATAGACTAATTAATATATCTATACACGGTATACCAATGTATACAATCTGGGCATGTTTTGTCGTGATTTAATTAACCTAACAAGAGTTACCAAGTCAGTCAAAAGAAACAAGAATAAACACAGGTCGTCCTTAACATGGGTGTATAAGCTGAAACCAAATTTGTCAAGCTATTAACAGTAGGTTTTGCTAGGAATTATAACTTTAATAAACTTGATTTGATTTATTGCAAATAAAGAAAGCATTTAATTTAAAATGTAGAAGTAGAGATACTTTTTCTAGAAATATGGAGGAATAAGGTTAACATCTAAGGAAGCTTCTCATAATTTATTGATATCCTTTCTACAAAAGAAGTTAATGAAGCACATGGTTTCAAGTTATTTGATATAAAGTACATGGCTAATAGTTATATGATAGAATGAAAGAGAATTCTAAATCATCTTTGCTAAGAAGGAAGCTACATGTCACGACCCATATAGGAGAGAGAATTAAGTCATTAAAACCCAAAGATTAGTCCAAAAATGCTAAGTGTAAGTTAGTAAAAGCTTACTTGTCTTTGATTATAAAATCATCCTATTGGTTCGCAGTTCTCCAAATCGATGAGCTAAAATAAGGTCTCATATTATCTCCAGTTGAGGCTTGACACCCATAGCAAGGTCTCTAACTCATAGCCTACAATCATCTATAATTAGTAGAGCTACATGATCACACGAGCAATCTTCTTTCCCTACACAAATTTACTCCGATAATACTTGTGACAAGTCATATAAATACAATTTTCCACTTAATCATTGACCCAAAATGTTTAAGTCCAAAATAGTAGCTCACCTTTCCAAGCTTATTAACCTATTTATTAGCGAAAATTCTCCATGTTGGATTGAGCTTAGGATGTCACCCTAATAGTGAAATTATGAATTAGAGATGATTTAATATTTTAAGGAAGATATGTAAATGAAATCCAATCAATCGAGATACATGTTAGGGTTTTTAAGCTATGCATTTTATAATAATTCTCTCTGATATAATTGGCTTCCCTAGATGTGCATATCATTCAAATAAAGCAACTCTACTGGTAGAAGGAGAAGGATTCATACCAATTATGGATCAAGGTAGGCTTTTCCCAACTCCTTAGATGGTGCATGTGCTATAGTTCTTTTTCTCAAGCCTTATAATTTTGGTTAAAGAGTGAATTTATTTGCAATTATTCTCTTGACAATTCCAGTGAATTATTTTCTTTCAAATCTTCTTTAAATCATATCTGATTTCCATTTATTCGCATGACATTTTGGTTAATCATTATCATGCCTTGAAATCTTTATTCTCTTATTCTTGTTTCAGATTATGCTTAGGATATAAGATGGTAATTATTGAAATAAAGAACACCCTCAAAATTATGGATTCCTACATTAATCCATATTGGGATCAGAGTTGTCATATGTAGCAATGGCAAGATTAACCATCCTTATGATGATTATGGTGAGTCCATGTCGAATTGTGGCAAGTGTGAACACCTCTCTAAAAGAGTGGGAGAGTTACATCAGCCACTCGTACCTTATGTGTGCATTCAATATTCTTGTCCTTGTTTAATGCTCATGCATAATTTCATCTTGTTCTTTTTTTCCATAAACCTTCACTGCTTCAGCCTTGACTCATGGAAACCCTACTAACTTGGTATTGATACCATGTTACTTATATGTTTCTTCTATTCTAGTTGATGATTTAGCAATCCAGTAACTAAGAAGAGTTTTATCTTTAGAAGCTTCTATTGCTTTTATTTAGATTTATGAATTAGGATATATGTAATAAATAGCCAATGGATATATCTGAGGCAATGTAATGACTTTTAATTCTGATTTAAATTATATTTTAACATGCCCTAGAATGTCTTCACCATTATGTAATAGTGGCAATACTTAATGTCCTAGTGCAAAGTATGAGGTTTATTCAGTGCGACAGTTTTCATGCTTAATTGATGAGGCTGTCATAACTTCAGTTTTTTGTTGAGAAACAATTTTCACAATCAGCAAAATTAATTAATTAAATGAATGTGTATAATTGGTGGCAGTGCATGAAGTAGGCATACAACTGCACAAGCATTGAAGATCAAACAAAATGCATGCACAGGAAATGAGAAATTACCTACGAAAAGTGTAAGCCCAGCAATTAACAATATCCTCCAAATAAGCCACCTGAGAAAGAATTCGAAAATAACGAAATGCATCTTTCCCCTCTGAAATCCTGGTACGAATCTGTTCCACTAAGAGTTCTAAAACTCTTCTGACTTCAGAGGAAACTTCTCTAACTGATGTGTAGATACCATGGTAAGCCAATAAACCTACTGCTATTAGTCCTCTGACCGTACCAGATAATTCCCTGTCTTTTATATTGCTACCTCCTTCAGAAACTAGCTTCTCTGGCATGTTGCATGCATTCACCAAACAAGAATTGAATGGCCAATGCTTCCAAGGACCATTTATATCAGCACAAGGACCTTCTTTCAATTTTGAGGTGACCCAACAAAGCTCTGCAAAATGAGGGTAACGCAATATTTGGTAGCCAAATGTGGTGATTCCTAACATGGAACCACCCTTCACACTTTTACTGACAGTTTTTACAACCGAGTCTTGACAGCCATTGTGCTTAATGTCAGTGATACCATGAACTATTGTAGATGGCAGGGGCTGTGCCTGATCATCTCCTAAATTTTGCTGCTTTTGATTATCCATCAAGGAAGCCTCGCCAATAGTAGCTATCTGCTCAGTATCCTTCTGTTCATTAGATACAGGAACTATTTCTTTTGCATCTATGCATTGCATTTGTGATTCTGAAACTTCAGGAATTTGAAAGGTTTTATAAGAATTGCGACAGTTATCCATATGAGTATATTGATACATCAACTGGATATAATTCTGAACCAGATTTTCAACTAATTTTGCTGTACATAAACTGACTAACAGTTCAAGGCTGAAATTTCCATCTACATCAACTGAAAAACGTGGAATAGCATGTTGTGAGGGAACCAAACTAGGACCAAGTGATACATGATTTGTAAAGAATTTCCTTATTCCAAGAGGAAGATCATGGGTAGGCATTTCACACGTGGCCTGTTAAATAAAGACCATCACAAAGGGATTAAAGATTTGAATAGATAATACAAACAAATGGTCAACAATAGTGTTGCATATAAAAGCAAGCACCCACATAAAAAAAAGGCATTAAGGTAAGTCATTCTGACTATGGTAAAAGAAATTCATATAAAACAATCATATAAAAGTCATGATCATGTGAAAGTGATGTCCAGAAGTAAAAAGAATTTATAAGGTTAAGATCTTTTAAAACATCTAGGTTGTCTTTCAGATAAATGAATCGATTCTTGCATATTGAGAATTAATCTGAAACAGTACATACTATATAGGAGAACCGTAGGTCTAAAGCAGCAATAAAAATGTTGCCGAATGAAGTACAATGAAAGACAAAACAAAAGATTAAGATGCTTGAATGTGGGCAAAAGTCAAAAAGACTTCATAGCATTGTAGAAACAGAGTTGAACCAAAAGACTTACTGGATTATGATCATGAAAACTAGCATAACATCAAATCAAAAAGCTGTATGGCCAGTGTGCTAATCTGACCTGTAGCCAACTCTCATTAAAATACAAACACACACACAGAAAACCATGCATAGAGATACTAATATCATATAAACATAAAGTAAATTGTCCAAATAACAAATGCATGGTTGGAGAATCAGTTTATTAGCTGGTATTTTAAACCATGATTGAGATATTAAACCAAGATTTGAAAAGCAGACACCGGGTTTGAACTGTAAAAGAAAATATACAAGTCTCTTTCTTAAATATATAAGATCTTAGCAACCTGAATCAGATCTCTTTCTTACCATGATGATTAAAGATGCAGGCGCTGTCAAGGAATCCACCTGCTCAATAAATAGATTCCATGCTTCTGAAGCAACTCTGACTGCACCGTTGACCTCTGAAACAGTAGACACATGGCAAGTATCTAGATAGGTTTCAGTAGACTCAGCAGTCTCAATTGCCCAGAGATCAATTCTAGGCATATAAATCATGCATCTTCCACCATTCATGCATTTCACTGTTTAAGAACATGTAAGCAATATCAATGTTTAGAACTTGCTAAACAATCAATCCCCAAATGAATAGAACTAATAGACCCATCTTCAAAAGTGGCCTACAAGTCACATTTAAATGAAGAGTATTCACACGCAGAAAAAAGTGGACATAGAGAAGAAACTAATCACCACATTTAAATAGGTTATTTCCCATAACATGGACGCGAAAAGCTGGGGAACAAATACAGCCCTATTGAGATTTCTACTTTTGAAGACAACATCTATAGTCTGGGGGATGGGGAGTGCAGATGCATCATAATAATAAGTAGTGGGAAGGTTTGGAAACAAATACCAGCTCGTGGAGTTGTAAGAATTAACAATGAAAGTAGAGCAAAAATCACATGATAAGTATTAATTTCCTACAACAAGCTTGACTAGTTAGTTATGTGCAGAAGCAAAATGCTAAAACCTCTGCATATTATAATTAAATAACTTGGAATGAAAATGAAAACATACAAAGAGTTTGAGTCAATCCACGAACGATATCTCCATGTCCTTCCTGTGACATAGTAGCCAGATTAATCTTTTGAATTTCTAAATGACCATTGAATCCATGAAGGAGAGCACTAGCCAAATGTTGCTGGCCAGACCTTGGCAGTCCAGCAATCAAAGCTCGAAATCCATGTGATTTTCCTAATTCAACGGAATTTTTTCTCAACATGTCCGATGGTTTAAGTATATCTGAATCAACAAGATGGCAATCTTTATCATGGTCATCCAGTGCATAAGATGGATCATTTCCTGATCCACCAACTACCAGGCCATAACGACAAAGCATTCTCCCAATCATATTCGCAACAGATTGTTGGTTAATCAAAGAATCAAGATGAGACCACCAAGAGCTAGTGTTAATTCTTGCCAGTTCAAGAGCAGAAATGATGATACTTTTTATTGATTCTGATGCCTTCAGTAATGCAGGAGGTAGCCAGATTCGCTCATCTACATAAAATGAAATTACAAGCTTTGACAGTGGTTTCAGAAGACATGGAACAAGATGAGAGTGGAGAGGTGAAGAGGCTACATAATTTGCTGCCATCCCAGCTTCTCTACGTGAACATGGAGGAGGAGCAGCTGCAAGAGCTGCCAACCAATCCCTTTCCTCGACCTTAAATGAAGGAAGGGAAGGAAGTTTTCCATCACCAGACCATTTTTCAGCAGAAGACAATAGTTCTTGAAATGCACAACTTCTTTTCAAGGCATTCATTGCTGCTTGGGTGCATAGTGCCTGCAAATCAGCACCAGCATAACCAGCAGTTTGATTTGCAATCCAAGAAAGAAGAGGTTCAGATGCAGGGTTAGGCCAATTCTTTGTGTGAAGTGAAAGAATAGCAGATCTATCCTTCAATTTAGGAAGTGGAAAATATATTTCACGATCAAACCTACCTGGCCTCCTAAGAGCAGGATCAACAGAGTCAGGACGATTAGTTGCGCCTATTACAATAACTGAACCTCGAGATTTTAAACCATCTAGCAAGGAGAGTAAGGTAGAAACAACTGAATTATGCGTTTGATCTTGATGCCTAGAACGACATGGAGCTAAACCATCAATCTCATCAAAAAAAATGATGGATGGCTGAGATCTCTCAGCTACTTGAAAAAGAAGTCTTAGTTGTCTCTCTGCATCGCCAACATACTTACCCAAACAATCAGCACCTTTGCGTGCAAAATAAGCAATCCGCTTATCTCCTCGTGAACATGCACCAATCAGAGCTCTAACTACAAGTGTTTTACCAGTACCAGGATAACCATGCAATAGAACACCCCTAGGAGGTGTAAGGCCTAAACTACTGAACATTTCAGGATAGAGAAGAGGTAATATAACTACTTCTTTCATGCAGTTGATGACATCTTGCAGGCCGGCAACAGATTCCCAACCTTGGAACAACTTTTCATCCTCAGAAGAACCCCCAATGTATACAGGTGCAATTCTTAAGACATCTCGATGAAGCCTCCTGCCTTCGCGTTTCAAGAACTCCTCATCCTCTCCACAATTTTCTAACCATTTCTCTTCAGCCTCCAAGTCCTTTCTGCATGCATCATGTGCACGCCTTCTCATATCTAACTTCAACTTCCTCAATTTTATTTTCCTAATTTGCTGAGCACGCTCAGTGCCACGAGGTTGGAAGAGATGCCTATGATCAGGGCATGCTATGAGAAATTTGCGATGATCAAATATACAACCTTCAGCACGGCTGCAAGGCTGTAAAAGGAAGAAAAATATCATATAAGATAAACGAGGCATAGAATCAAGAATACTGGGAAGAGGAAAATCAAAAGATTTCTTTGAGAACAATTATATAACCAGATGATAAGTTTTAGGGCATCGGTCAACACGACAACCAATGGTTGCACCAGGTCTCCCACAACGACTGCATTTCAGTGCTCTTCCCCTGTAAAGGGCCGCCCTAACATTCTTCAGGCAGCCCAAGCCAGCAAAATAAACCTGGAAAAGCAACCATGCATGCAATAAATTCAAGGTTTGCATTCAAGGAAAATAATCAAAAGGATCGAAATTGATTTCTGTGGCATTATGTTCTCAAAATTGTGGCCATATATAAAGTTCGTGAAAAGAGTCGAAAGACAAATATGCATAAGAGTGACACTGCTGAAAGAACATGATGTTAGCAGTCGCAGAAAAAGAAAGAAATGAAGTAATTGTGTTTCCATATGCCAACAGAATATAAACTCTTTAAGATTTTGAAATTTCAAATACCAAGCATCCAAAATACAAATATTAATCCTTCTGTATTGGTAATTGTCACTTCACCTAAAGTTTTCCCTATAATTATTGATGGGTATTCAGCAAGAGCAGAAGAATAAAAAAGGAAACAGGAATACAATTTGAAAGTAATATGCTTCAATTACTGAAGATCCAATCCAAATCATGAATCTAATGAGATAAAACTTGAGAGAAGTTTTAAACAATTAATCTAACAAGAAATGAAGCATGGAATATTAATAGATAGTATATATAGGAATCACATAAAATAATCCATGTCGAATGGCATAAAGAAGCAACACATCTATCATCCTAACTACCAAGCACTAACATAGTAAGCTACGATTTATCGTCAATGTAACTTACAGGAAACAACCTCAATAACATGGGCCTGAAACATAAGTCATGTCAAAAACTAACTACAAAGAACAAGAAAGTAAAGAGTGGCAACATGAACTCAAGACAAGCACAACTTTTGCACTTAAAAATCAAATATCATTTATAAGAAAACAGCAGAACCAACACAATTGTTTTTTATTTTGAGAAAAAGGACCTAGAGGTTTGCCTGGATTCAGAAATGAAAACCAACACTCAGGATTGTTTGCATCGGCTACAAGAATTAGGTATAAGAACTATAAATGGAAGATATGTGTGTAGACCCTGCATGTTCACTCAGAAAGCATAAGACAAAACTGAGATAAGATCATTAGAAATTGTCTAGCATAAAACTACCACTGAGAGAACAACCACTATGAGATGGACAAGCAAATTAAAAGATAGATTTCACAACTGGTACAACTACCAATCAAGAAATTGAGAAACGAATATTTGAATTTACAGTCAAATAGTATAAGAGAAGAAACAGTAGCATAGATACTCAGAATACCTCTGGACTCCAAACTGCACAATGTTGATGAACCCAAATGCGGGGAATGCCAAAACGATCATTGATGGGGCCTAAAATCCTGCCAAGCCATTCTGGTTCATCTCCAAACCCATCCCAAATGTCATAGTTTGGATCATCTGAAGCTGAAGATCCTGCATAGGCCTCATTATCACTACCAGAAGATTCTTGAACAAGTCTTTTTGGTGGCTTCCCATCAGTACCACCCCCACACAACCCACACCTTCTACCCTCCTTTATGTGCTTCCTTACCTGATTTTCTTCGGTGACGGATGCCCTAAAACTAGCTTCCTCTACGATGCTCTTAGTCTTGATAGTCTTGCCATTCATATGTTCACCCAGAGTGATGGTTTCCTGATTTTCAGGTCTAACCTCCACTGGTTGCTGATCTGGGCTTACCCTTCTTTGTTCAGGCTGTTGAACATATACTTCCTCATCAACATTTATGTACTCCGTGTTCTCTTTAACTGCCTCAGATGACAAACAAATCTCAATTTCATTGTTTGGATTGATGAGTGATTGTGAATCTGTGACAGTTTTGGTGTCGTCTTCCTGGTTGGCTTTCTCACCATTATCCCCTTCATCATTGGAAGGCAAACTCTCATCTTCACACCTAGTTTCTTCACCAATCACATCTTCATCATCGCTCAAAACCTTTCTTCTCTTCCCCCTACTAGATCGTCTTTCCTGTGAATCAAATCCACTCTCAGTCGATACCTGCTTCACTGATTCCTTTTCTTTTCTCATAGAATCATCCCGAAAATAACCTGAACCTCTTTTTCGTTTCCCAACCCTAGATCGAAGTCGTGATTTCCAGTCCTCTACTTGCTCCTCTGAAGTCTTTTCTTCGTCAAGAAGAGGAGGTGCGTTTTTTGATGAAGCCGAAACCGACTGAGGTTCTTTCCGACCATCCTGATCACCACCTCTTCCCCACCTCTTCCTTCGACCTCTACCAACACCAGATCTGGTCGAATCATGCAGACCCTGCTTTTTACTCCAGCGACGGAGAGGAGGAGAAGCATCGAGAATGATAGGTGCACGCCGGACGCGAGAACTGCGGCGGATTCCATCGCCTTCTTCCACGGGCGACCCTGGGCGAGGGGGAATAAGGCCAGGACTGTCTACGATGGAATCAAGTCTCTTATGCCTCTTCTTTCCAAGGGATCCCTTCGGTCGCCCCTTGCGCCTCTTACCTCCGCCTGCCAGCGAAGTGCCTGGCGCCGCAGTGGGTGACGACGGCATCAGGGAAGCAATGGAAAGCGGGATGATCGAGGAGTCTCAATAGCCGTGCAGATGCTGCAGCAGCAGACGACGAGAGAGGAAAAAGAGGAACTGAAAGAAGAAGAGAGGGTTGCCCATATGCTTCACTGTGAATCGCCGGCGCCGCAGGGCGTTTTCGAGGAGTTGTGGAAACTGATTACTTCTGAAAATTATTACTATTATTATTGTCATTATTTTACGTATTTCTATGATTATTTCCTTAATTTTTTAAAAGTGAGTTTTTTTCGGGGACAATGATGTTTTTGAAGTTTACTTAACGTATTTCGTTGGTGAATAATAAATTAACGGTAATTTATCATAAAGCGTACATGATATATCGTATTTATCAAAAGGTACATCATCGTTTTATATTTATCAAAAGACATAGATAAATGATGTGTAATATCGAATATAACCCTCCCGTCAATCTTCTCTGTTCAGTCGTCATTTCTCAGGCATCCGAATCACATTTTTGAATAACTTTGATTTTAAAAAAATAAATTCGATCATTAGTGTACCTCCGTCCTTCGTGACATGCGAGTGTAGCTCCCTCTTGTGAAACCCTAGTTTAGTGACCTCGAGTGTTTCTCAAGCGGCATCAAACATTTCAGTTCAATTAAAAACCAGGACTGTTCGCGAGCCACCAGTGAAAGTTTCTAGGGTTTACGTCAATCATCTAGTATCATAATGACGCAAAGACGTCGATCGGGTGTATCATCATCCTCTCCACATCAATTAGCTGTAAAGGTTATCATTTTACAAACTCTGTGATCTTGAGAAGCTGAACTAGTATGATTTAAATTTTTTTTTATTTTTATAAAGTATAGGGTTCAGTTGATGTTGGACAGAAACTGCATTGAAACAGTATCCTCGGTCACTTTAAAGGTTTTTTTCAAGCATCCACGAAGAAAGGAACGCATGAAGGGTATGTTATTTTACATGACCGACACATAGTGCTGATCAAACAGTCACCCTTTCGTTGGGCGTGAGAACAGTGCTCACTTATAACTCACACTGGGACGAGAGTCTGGGACCTGACGGAGAAGGTCGTTGGGCGTAAGAGCAGTGCTCACTTATAACTCGCACTGGGGCGAGAGTCTGAGACCCGACCGAGAAGGTCGTTGGGCGTGAGAGCAGTGCTCACTTATAACTTGCACTGGGGCGAGAGTCTGAAGGCGTGAGAGCAGTGCTCACTTATAACTCGCACTAGGGCGAGAGTCTGGAGGCGTGAGAGCAGTGCTCACTTATAACTCGCACTGGCGCGAGAGTCTGGGACCCGACCGGGAAGGTCGTTGGGCGTGAGAGCAGTGTTCACTTATAACTCGCACTGAGACGAGAGTTCGGGACCCGATCGAGAAGGTCGTTGGATGTGAGAGCAATGATCACTTAAAACTCACACTGGGGCGAGAGTCTGGAGGCGTGAGAGTAGTGCTCACTTATAACTCGCACTGAGGTGAGAGTCTGGGACCCGACCGAGAAGGTCGTTGGGCGTGAGAGCAGTGCTCACTTATAACTCGCACTGGGGCGAGAGTCTGGGACCCGACCAGGAAAGTCATTGGGCGTGAGAGCAGTGCTCACTTATAACTCGCACTGGAGCGAGAGTTTGGGACACCGACCGGGAAGGTCGTTGGGCGTGAGAGCAGTGCTCACTTATAACTCGCACTGGGGCGAGAGTCTGGGACCCGACCGGGAAGGTCGTTGGGTGTGAGAGCATGCTCACTTATAACTCGCACTAAGGCGAGAGTCTGGAACCCGACTGAGAGGTCATTGGCGATACTCTGGTCCGAGACTAGTGGCGATACTCCAGTCCGAGACTGGTGGCGATATTCCAGTCCAAGACTGGTGGCGATACTCCAGTCCGAGACTGGTGGCGATACTTTGGTCCGAGACCAGTGGCGATACTCTCGTCCAAGACCAGTGGCGATACTCCGGTCCGAAACCAGTGGCGATACTCCGGTCCGAGACCAGTGGCGATACTCCAGTCCGAGACCAGTGGCGATACTCCGGTCCGAGACCAATGGTGATACTCTGGTCCGAGACCAGTGGTGATACTCTAGTTCGAGACCAGTGGCGATACTCCAGTCCGAGACTGGTGGCGATACTCCAGTCCGAGACCGGTGGCGATACTCTAGTCCGAGACCAGTGGCGATTATTTCAACCCCGAACGGGGGGAGGTAAGAGATGATATACTCCGGTCCTAGACCGGTGGCGACTATCTCAACCCCGAACGGGGGAGGTAAGAAATTTGATAAGCTGGCCCGAGACCAATGAAGACCGCTCGACCCCGAACAGGGGAGATAAGCCCTAAAGTCCGTAGAAGTAAAGCCCGTAGCAATATTAGGGAGCAAAGTCCGCAGCAATAGAAAGAAACAGAGCACCGCATGTGAAGGGAGTAGCACCTGTGGATGTAAGAGGACACAAAACAAGTGGAGGATATAGAACATATAGTAGCAATAGAGTAAAGCGTCTATAGCAATAAGAGGATGCAGAGCCCATGGTGAAGGGTGCAGAGCCTACAACACACCTGATCGGGGAGCTGAGCCCCTAATCCCTGATCGGAGAGTAAGCCCCCTAGCCTCGAATCAAAGAGCGAGGCTCTTAGATCCTGATCGGTGAGTTGTACTACGAGTCGCTGATCGGGGAGTTGTGTCCCTAGTGTATGAGCGGGGAGCTGTGCCCCAAGTGTATGAGTGGGGAGCTGGGCCCCTAGTGTCCGATCAAAAATCGAAGGCCCTAGTCTTTGATCAAGGAACTAGGATCTTACTCTCTTATCAGGGAGCTATAGCAGCTCCTATAACCGTAAAAAAGGGAGCAGAGCCTGTAACATACCTGATCGAGGAGTCGTGCCAACCGGCTAAGAGTTTGTCTCGGTCCCTTGACTCCGAATACCCGTGGAGTCAGGAAAAAACATAATGGAAAAACTAACCTGTCAGCCAGCTGAAGCTCCACTTGATCCCTCGACTCCCGAATACCAGTGGAGTGAGGATAGAAGATAAAATGTTCGTCGGGATCCTCCGGAATTGTGATAATGGCAGAGAACCTCCCGACGTCGTCCATCTTCACGTTCCAGAACAGGTGGAGAAGATTCCCACAGACAGCGCCAAATTGATCCTGTCCGAAATCTGAGTCAGACGGACCGCCAAGCGAGGTGGCGAGAATGTTGACCGAGTCGCGACGTCCCGGAGGGGGGGGTATGCTGAGATGGCTTCTATGTTGACCAAGTCTTCGGAAGTCCTCTGGTCAACGCTGCCTGCCGCCAGTGACCGGGTCCCCCTGGTCCCTGGTACCCCGAGGCTCGAGGCGGATCCAATGGACATATATAAGTAACAGGCTAATATTAAAATAATGTTACGAATAAGGGGGGAATGAATACGAGAACGTACCCTGGCCCAGGGGAGCGCCCTCGGATGGGACGCTGGTCGAGTTGTGGTGACCCGGAAGAGTAGATGACTCCTAATCAGGATGGAGAGTTGGATCTAACGACGCGGAGCCGGACGCGGCATGAAGTCGGAAGACGAGCTGCCGGTCAGGATATAATAGCGACACACAGACTGGGAGGTGCTAGCGGCACGCAGGTCGGGACACGAGATCAACACGTAGGCCGGGACATGAGATCGGCACGTAGGCCGGGACACGAGATAGGCACGTAGGTCGGGACACGGGATCGACACGCCGGCCGGGACACGAGATCGACGGGTAGGCCGGGATAACAACAAAAGCAGAATACGATCAAATCCGTGACGCCGAATAATAACAACAGCACGAAGGCCGGGAATGCCATAATGGCCCACAGGTCGGAAGCATACGACGACGAGAAATCCAATCCTGAACACCGTTGGACTCTCAAAGATGGCAACAACTAGCCATCATGTGGAGGGGGCACCGGCTGCGGCACGAAGGCATCGATAGTGTCGACGCGACGAAGGGCATCTGGTTGGGTGTGCCTAGCGCCGGTAGCGGCACGAATCCAGCGGCGTTGGCCGGGGAGAGGAGAGAAGGTTGCTATACGCCGAGAGGGAGGAAGGGGGACTGCTCGAGGGTGGCTCCGGCGAGAGGAGAGGAGAGAGAGGGGGATAATGGCGGAGGTGATGGTCGGCGACAACGCCGGCGAGGAGTCGTGAGAGGACCAGGAAGAAGATGATCCTAGCGGCTGGGTGAAGCGCACGAAGCCCCCCTGCTTGCGGCGTGAACAGTGCCCTAATAGGGTTGCTACAGTAAATTGACCAAAATGCCCTCCTCCTCTCCCATTAATCACTCCTCTGTCCTTGATACCTATCTGTTGGAGCAATCTAGTGACCCTAGGTTTTGATGTTTGGGCAAAGGTTTAAGTTAGGTTTATTGTTGTATTTGATATGCAGTGTGAGTGTGCAGGATACAGGTACAACAAGGAAGTCCAAGTGTGATCTTGGCAAAGGAGGAAAGTCCAAGGATGAGTCTTGGCGGTGTAAGTCCAAGCATGTAGTCTTGGCAACGTAAGTCCAAGTGTAGCTTGGCAATGGATGAAGTCTCGGAGGCGCGACCTCTTGGCAAAGGAAGACCCGACAACAATGACAAGGCCGATGGAAGCTCCAGAAGGCAAGACGTGAAGGATGGGGAGGCATCCGAGGGACGCAAGGCTGATGGAGGAGGCTAGAAGGCTAGGTCTAGGTTGGTCGGGCAGGGACGAGTGCTGAGAGATTGTACTCGGAGTAAAATATAAGAATTAGGGTTTACTGTAGCAGTACTGTAGCGTTACTGTAGCAGTACTGTAGCGTTACTGTAGCAGTACTGTAGCAGTCGACTGCATGTTTTAGCAGTCGACTGGCAGCGAACAGAATGTGTGAAATCGAGCCGTTGAGGTGTAACGGTCGAATTTCCACAGAGGGCAGTCGACTGCATGTTTTAGCAGTCGACTGGTAGGCGGGGTTTTCAACCCGCGGGCTATAAAACCAAAGCTTGGGAGCTTGGTTTGAGTTGACGAAATTAGACTTGGTTAAGGTCTAATTAGTAGTCTACAAGTGCTCAAGAGTTTTCCTTGTGTCCAAGAGGTCTTGGTGAGTTTGTGGTGAGGTTTCTCCACCCACAAGGAGTTTGAGCTAGCCGGAGGTCTTCCGGGGAGTAATCCACCGACGGATAGGGATCGTCCACCTTACGGACACGCCGTGGAGTAGGAGCTTTATCTCCGAACCACGTAAATGATCGTGTAGCTTGGTTTGCATTCTTTCTTGTCTTGTATTTTGTTTAGCTTGTTTATTTTTGTATTATTCCGCTGCGCAAGCTAACAACGTAGGAAGCGAACGATTTGGGTGAGCCGCTATTCACCCCCCTCTAGCGGACGTCAAGGTCCCAACAATTGGTATCAGAGCGAGGTCGCTCTTCTACGGACTAACCGCCAAGAGAGCAAGAAGCTAGAGGAAGAAGAAGATGGAGTCCGAAGGACCGCTCGGATGGGATATCCGAATTCCACCTCCGTACGACAAAGAAGACTTCAATTATTGGAGGAAGCGGTTGGAGACATGGTTCCAAATGGATTGGAACCAATGGGTTGTCTTGAGTGACCCATTTGAAGCTCCTACGGACAAGAAGGGTAAATGCCTCCGACCTCGGCATTGGACCGAAGAGCAACGAGAGCAATCGGAGGCAGACAAGGAGGTAATGAGAATTTTGAATAATTTGCTACCTTCTAATATTTTGTTGAGTGTAGGTGAAACCACAAATGCAAGTGATCTTTGGAAAAAGATCATTGCCTATCATGAAGACCCTATAAAAATCCAAGAAGTGGAAGAGCCCAAGGAAAATGGCTCATTGGTCCAAGAAGAGAAGGACCAATCCGATGTTGACAAGAGGTCAACATTCGAGGAGGAAAAGGAAGAGGAGGAAGAGAAAGAGAAGGAAGAGGTGGAAGAGGAGAGATCTTCCACATCCTCAAGAGATGAAGAAGTGGAAGAGTCCACATCTTCAAGTGAAGAGGAAGAAGAGAAATCCGAGGAA
This sequence comes from Zingiber officinale, assembly GCF_018446385.1. Lineage (NCBI taxonomy): Eukaryota > Viridiplantae > Streptophyta > Magnoliopsida > Zingiberales > Zingiberaceae > Zingiber > Zingiber officinale. The sequence goes on from NC_056001.1 coordinate 4,582,261, forward strand.
GAGGAGATCTTGGAAGTTCAACCCTCTAGTTCAACTACCAAGAAGAGCACAAAGGACCACATCAAATGTTTTGAGTGTGGTAAGATGGGGCACTACAAGAGTAGGTGTCCTTCGCTCAAGAAGGTAAACCCTAAACTCACTAAAGTTAATTTAGAAACTAATGTGAGTTGTAGGAAGAAGAAGAAGGAGAAGAAGCACATTAGGTGCTTTACATGTGGTGAGTGGGGTCACTACCACACAAAGTGCCCAAGGAGAGGAGAGCTCAAGAAATTGGCGCACTTGAAGAAGTGGGAGAAGAAGGGAGCTTCCAAGGTAAAAACCAAGGTATCATTTAATGAATCCATTCCGTTGACATATGATAAAAAGCATGCTAGAAATAACTCTTATCATCTTAATGCTATTTATCATGAGAATAGGAGGCATGATAACCTTAAGGATAAATATATTCCTCCTTATGCTAGATTTACCACACCTAAGGTTAGGAAGGTAAATAACAACTTAGGCAATAACACCAAGGATTTTAGATATATGCCTAAAAATAGAAATGCTCAAGGATTCAATGAAAAACCAAAATCTAGAGATTTATGGGGTGAAAATCAAGTCTTGAGGACAAGACTTGATAATTTAGAAAGGACCTTAACAAGAATGGAAAATATTCTTAGGGGTCAAAATGAGCATAACCTAAGAAAAGCTAGACAAGAGCCATCCAATGACTATAGAGGTTTGGGATACAAACCTAAAGTCAAGAAGGATGTGACTTCCTTTCATAGGGTTCCATATAGTTATGGGACCAACCCTAGGTTTAGAGGTCAAGTTAAAGATACTAGGGAAGGAATCCCTAAGAGTATTTTTGGCAAGACCAATGTGACTAAGGCTCCAAAAGGCCTAATAAAGTCACAAATAAGGTTACAAAGGAGTTAACTCTAGAAGTGACCTAGTGGAAGTGACCAAGGCTTCTAAGAAGCCAAGAAAGGTCGTTAGGAAGGTATCTAGGAAGTCATCCCTAGTGAGTACCTAGAGCATCCAAGGAGCACCAATAGGTATTGGGTTCCTAGGAACATATTCTCTACACCCTAGATGGGTTTAGAGAGTGTCAACTCCAATTGGAAAGGTAGTTAACCCAACCTTGGGAAAGTTGACACTTGAGAGCATTTTCAAAGTGATTGTTAACCTTTGAAAATGAAAAGGATGATAAGTGTTACTCTTTGAAAGAGTAAAATGTGTCAAAATTTGAGAAGTTAAATCTAATTTAAATTGACATACTAGAGAGAAGCAAAAGTGATGCCAAATTTAGAATTCGACATTTTCTTATGGAATTAAGGGAAATGTAAACCTTAATCCAAATTGTCACTCTTGGAAAAGAGTAACATGTGGCAAATCTTAAGGAATTATGTTTGAATTAAATTGGCGCAATGTGGAAAAACATAAGAAATATCAAATTGGGATTTTGGTATCTTCTTAGAGTAATTAAAGAAAAATCTAGGTCATAATGTAAGATGTTCACTCTTTGGAAGAGTGAAATGTGTCAAACTTTGAGGTTTTGAACTTAATTTAAATTGACACATTTAGAAAAGGATAAGAAATGCCAAGTTGGGGTTTTGATATTTTCTTAAAAGGTAAAAGGCAAATCTAAGTTTTAATTTGATTTCATTTACACTTGGAAAGAGTAAAATGTACCATACTTTGAGAAATTTGTTTAAGTTAAAATGGCACAAATTTAGAAAGGAAAAATAAATGTCAAAATTGGGTTTTGGCATTTTCATGGAAAATCATGGGCAATTTAGGGTTAAATTTTGAGTTAGCTAGGGTTAAGAATACTTAGATAGGTAATCTAGGTAAATTTTATTTATGCTAACTTGCCATGTTTTGTTTGCCTATCATATGTCATGACATCATATTTATATTTAGCATTCATATTTTATTATGAAAAATACAAAAATACCATGTCATGTCATACATACATCATGTAGCTATAGCTTGCTTTTCATTTTGAAAATTACTTATTTTGATGTATGCCATGTAACATCATGCATTACTTTAATTCCCTTGTTATTTAAGGACAAATGGCATCTATTATAAATGGTAAATATCCCAACAAGAGGGATTATATCAAGTGGCATCCTAGATGGATGATCATGATTTTTACAATGCCTAGATAGAGATGCATGATCCCTTAGTTTAGGGCAAGACCAAATATACATCTCACAAAGAACTATAAGGTGACTTGTATGTGTTTTAATACACGTTATATACAAGTGAGATGTTAAGATGGTGAACTAAACTCAAGATGTTGATCTAGTGCATCTTGTTGAGTTTTAGGTTCATCAAAACACATAGTTATGTGTCTTCCAATCATTGGGAAAGCTAATGTACAAGTCATGTGCATTGAGCCCAAAGAACATGGTTGGATATTGGTTTTAAAATGATTTCAAAATACTTTTGAAAACCTTGGTGAAGACTATCTTTTGATAGTAATCATCATTGGAAAGTTAGACACAAACTAGGAGAAAACATTGAAAATTTCAAGAGTTTTCAAATTTGTGTCAATCTTTGAAAATAGGAAGTATTTTCATAGAAAACTATTTTTCCTTGATAAAGTATAATCTAAATAATGTCTACATGAGTTTTCATGATGAAAACAAGTATGGTTTGGTTAAGAAAAACCAAAGTGAAGTTTCGGTTGAAGTTAGTTTCATTATTGAATTTTTAACCTCAAAACTTCAAGTTTTGGCTTTCCTAATTATTTAGGAACCCCAAGTCATTGTTGGTGCAATGATAGAAGTTTAACCATGTTTTTAGGGGGAGTTACTCCTTTAAAACATAAAAATCTTTTCCAAGACCAAAAGGACGTCAAATGTTAAGGTAGCACATGACATTGGTATGGGAGGCGTTGCCAAGGACAAGGGAGAGTCATCCAAGGCCAATAAGAAGGAATATGCTAGGGTAGCATATAATTATAGCAAGGATGAGGTGTCCAAGATTAAGGACAAGAAGTAATTAATCAAAGACAATGTGTCTAAGGTTAAGAAGGTGAGTTTAGTAGGCCAAGTGTCACCCGAGGTGCATCGAAGTGACCTAGCTATAGTGGATGAGTCACCAAGGGAGGTGACTAAGGTTAAGATTCCTAAGGTTAGGAAGAGTCTTTGGGACCCATGGTAGATGGGTTATCAAATGTGCCAAGTGGTTAGGAGACGGACTTAAGTCTCTAACATAGTGGGTTGGCACAATTGAGTTGAGTTTCATGCATAGAAATATGAATTGGGTTCATATTGCATGAAAATTAGTTTTTAATATATAGATGCCATATAAACTAATGCTAGTGATGCATTATGGTTTAGTATGGGCAAATACATCAAGAGGAAGCCAAAACTAGGACTTTAGGTCAAGGTTCAATTGAACTTTTTAGCTAGTTTTGTGTTTTGTGTCAATCTTGGGATTGGTGATAGATATATTTTTATATATATTTTTCCCAAGTAGATATTGATATAATAGACCTCTCCACAAAATTTGGGGATTTTTGGAGGTCTGTGGAATTTCTGGCGCATTTCTGATTTTTTCATGAATAGTGTACCAGTCGACTGGTACAGTTACCAGTCGACTGGTAACACTGTTCACGAGCACAGAATGTCTCTGTAAGCTCGTTTTCATGGGGGCAGTCGACTGGTACTTCTTGCAGTCGACTGATATGGTCTAAAATTGTTTTTCAGCACTAGAAAATGACTAAAAGAGAGGTGGACATGTATGTAATCTTATGGGGGATTAATACATGATATTTATGGTCATTAGAGGTCAAAGAGTCTAATAATTGGGATATTATTGGAGCTCTTTTTGATGTATGGCAAAGGGGGAGAAGTTTAGGTTTAAGTGGGAAACTTACATACCTTTGCAAGAAATCCTAGCTCAAGGGGGAGCTTAGGTGAAAGGGGAGCGATTGCTCATTTATTAGCAAAAGGGGAGAAGTTTACCTTTGCAAGAAATCCTAACTCAAGGGGAGATTAGGTGAAGGGGGAGCCTAGGATTAGGTTCCATGATTTATGCATGTGTAGATTGCATGTTTATTTGCATTATTATTGATATATTGTTTCCTAGCTCAAGGGGGAGCTTAGGTGAAGGGGGAGCCTAGGATTAGGTTCCATGATTTATGCATGTGTAGATTGCATGTTTATTTGCATTATTATTGATATATTGTTTCCCTAACTTAAACGGTTTGCCAAACATCAAAAAGGGGGAGATTGTTGGAGCAATCTAGTGACCCTAGGTTTTGATGTTTGGGCAAAGGTTTAAGTTAGGTTTATTGTTGTATTTGATATGCAGTGTGAGTGTGCAGGATACAGGTACAACAAGGAAGTCCAAGTGTGATCTTGGCAAAGGAGGAAAGTCCAAGGATGAGTCTTGGCGGTGTAAGTCCAAGCATGTAGTCTTGGCAACGTAAGTCCAAGTGTAGCTTGGCAATGGATGAAGTCTCGGAGGCGCGACCTCTTGGCAAAGGAAGACCCGACAACAATGACAAGGCCGATGGAAGCTCCAGAAGGCAAGACGTGAAGGATGGGGAGGCATCCGAGGGACGCAAGGCTGATGGAGGAGGCTAGAAGGCTAGGTCTAGGTTGGTCGGGCGGGCAAGAGAGATTGTACTCGGAGTAAAATATAAGAATTAGGGTTTCAGTGGCGATCGTGGCGTTCTTGTAGCGATCGTGGCATTCGTAGCGATCAGAGCGCATCAGATCGTAGCGATCATTGCATGTTTTAGCAATCGGTGCGTTGACGGCAATGTAATGTGTGAAATCGAGCCGCTGAGGTGTAACGGTCAAATTTCCAGAGGGCGATCGCATGTTTTAGCAATGATCGGTAGGCGGGTTTTCAACCATGGGCTATAAAACCAAAGCTTGGGAGCTTGGTTTGAGTTGACGAAATTAGACTTGGTTAAGGTCTAATTAGTAGTCTACAAGTGCTCAAGAGTTTTCCTTGTGTCCAAGAGGTCTTGGTGAGTTTGTGGTGAGGTTTCTCCACCCACAAGGAGTTTGAGCTAGCCGGAGGTCTTCCGGGGAGTAATCCACCGACGGATAGGGATCGTCCACCTTACGGACACGCCGTGGAGTAGGAGCTTTATCTCCGAACCACGTAAATGATCGTGTAGCTTGGTTTGCATTCTTTCTTGTCTTGTATTTTGTTTAGCTTGTTTATTTTTGTATTATTCCGCTGCGCAAGCTAACAACGTAGGAAGCGAACGATTTGGGTGAGCCGCTATTCACCCCCCTCTAGCGGACGTCAAGGTCCCAACACTATCCACATAATATATATATATATATATATATATATTAACGAATCAAATATTGTTAAGTTCTAGCTTGGTAATGATAATAATGGAAAATAATCTTAAATTAATTTCAATTAATTAAGATTTATTATATTTGTCATCACAATCAAGATCGACATGAATCAAATAACAAAAATAGTACTTTCAAATCTATTATATTTATTACTATGCTTATAAATTATATATCATATTTAATCTTTCTATTATTATTTGGACAACTTATATAAATAAGCCTATTGGCTTTAGTAATTAAATACAGATAAAAAGAATTATTCTCTTTTCTATTTGTTTTCTTTATCTATTAGTTTCAACATTGTATCAAGTAATCTTCTCTTCCTCCCAATGTTCCTCTTCCAAATTTTTATTATAGTAGATACAGAGTTTCTGCATCTATGTTTGATATCATCGTCGATAACGGCAACTTTGACAGTAACAGCAGTTTTTCTTCTCCTTTCACCAACAATTCTTTTCCATCGACGGTAGCAACTTTGATAACATCAATCGTAGCAAGGTAAAATTATTATTTGTTCATTTTATTTTTCACTTTATTTTTCTTTTTCTTTTTTCTTTCCCTATTTTTTTTCTTTTCTTTTCAGTTCTGTTAGATAGGGAAAAAAGCAAAAAAAAGTAGAGCAGAAAAAAAAACAAAGAAAAAAGGTGAAAAACAAAAAGCAAAGTAGGAAAAAAAAATAGAGAAAAAAATATGTCTTATTTCAATTCTACTAAGATCACTATGTCATCATAAAATACATCTTTTCCTTTTCACATGGTTCTTTATTTTTCCTTTAAGGTTGACCATGATAACTATTTACTTTGGAAATTATAATTTTTTCCTTTACTTTGTGTTCATGACTTATTTGGTCATATTGATGATACTTCATCCCCACATCAAAAGGATGATTTATCCTATGCTATTTGATTTAAAAAGGATCAATTAGTCTTGTCTTGGTTAATCTCATCAATTACTGAGCTTATATTTATCATGCTCGTTGCCCTCAACATCTCTCGTCAGGTTTGGGAAGCTCTTGATCATTCTTATGCATCACACTCTCATGCACGGGTTCTCCAACTTCATCTACAATTACAGTCTTTGCAACGAGACCATTGCCAACAACCTATCTGCAATTGGACATACGATCTTTGATCCAGAATTATTAATGCATGTTCTTACAAGTTTGGGTCCTCAATATGATAGCTTTGTTTCTAGTGTGACAGCTCGCATAGATCAAGTATCACTCAAAACTCTTCATGGTATGCTACCCTTTCATGAAAGATTTCTACAAATACAATCACAAAAGATGTCAGATTCTCTATCTTTATCGACACACATGATTAGCAAAGTTCCACAACCTGATCAACATAATCAGGTTACCGATAAAGAAGTTGGTGAAGCTTCACATAATGAGATGATTATACCAACTTCTTTAACGTCATCATCTCATTTATGTGAAGCTTGTATAAAAGTAAAATCTCATAAACTACCTTTTATATCCTCTACTTGCAACTATGACTTTCCTTTGAAAATTATTCATTCGGATGTATGAGGTCCTGCTCGTATTTTTTTTATCAGAATTTTCTTAACTAAGTTATTTTTATTGATAACTTTAGCAAGTTCACGTGATTTTTTTTCCTTTAAAAATAAAATTTGATTTCTTCGATATTTTTTATCATCTTCAAAAGCATGTTAGCGTTATTTTGATCGTAAAATACTCTCCCTTCATTCTGATTAGGATGAAGAGTATCAAATGTTTCATCGTCATCTTACTTCCTCTAGCATCCTCCATCAAGTCTCTTGTCCCCACACTCTTGAACAAAATGAATCCGCCAAGAGAAAACATCGCCATATGGTTGAAACTACTTTAGCTCTTCTTAATCATGTCTCAATTCCACTTAAATTTTGGGATAATGTCATCCAAACCATAGTCTACCTTGTCAATCATTTACCCTACTCCACTACTTCAAAATAAGTGTCCATTGGAAAGATTTTATAATCGTCTTCCAGATTACTCTTTCTTTCATATCTTTGGTTGCACATGTTATTCTTGGCTACGACCTTACTCTAAACACAAATTAAATCCTCGCTCTCTACAATATGTTTTCCTTGGTTATAGTAATTTGTATCATGGGTATCGTTACCTCTATATTTTGACTGGACAAATATATAATTCTTGACATGTTACTTTTGATGAATCTCTTTTTTCGTTTGTAGTTGCTATCCCGGATCCTCCTTCAGATAATCAAGACATCTATCTAATATCATCGAGTAATATACTAGAATCCCCACATATCGATTCATCATGACATATTGAAAGTACAAGGGGTAATGGTATCTTGTGTCCTGTTCCATCTCCACATATTCTTGTAGACTCAACGACTAATGGTGGTCCACTCTCTAGTTCTAATTCTCATTTGTCTGACCACTCATCTCTAAGTAGCTCTGATGATTATACTTCTCGGTGAATATTTCCTCTAAGCAATATTTATACACGATGTCAACCAATTTCCACTCGTTATCCCCTTCCACGTGCTCTTATTGCTTCTTCAAATTTTGTTAAACCTTCTAGCTTTAGATATGCAGTCAAAGATTCAAATTGACGTGCTGCGATGACTACAGAATTTGATGCCCTTCTGTGGAATGTAAATTGGAGCTTAGTTCCTCGTACTCTATCTATGGATATTGTGGGCTCTAAATGAATTTACCAAATTAAGTATCATATAGATGAATCTATTAAATGTTACAAAGCTCGCCTTGTTGCTAAAAACTTTAATCAACAATCAGGTATTGACTTCAATGATACTTTTAATCCAGTCGTCAAAATTACAACTATCAGATTACTACTCTCTATAGTCGTTAGCTCCAATTGGTTGATACGATAATTAAATATTTCCAATGCTTTCCTTCATGGACACTTTGAAGAAACTATTGATATTGAGTAACAACCTAGATTCATCCACCCATAACTTCCAATACATGTGTGTCAACTTTAGAAATCTATATATGGTCTTCGGCAAGCACCTTGTGCATGGTTTCATCGTTTATCTACCTGGCTTCATACTCAGGGATTTTCTGGCTCAAAGACTGACACTTCCCTATTCTATAAATGTAATGAGGAATTTTAAATATTTGTTCTGATTTATATGGATGATATATTAATAACTGATAGTGATCAAAACAACATTATTACTTTACTCCATCTTCTTCATCAAGAGTTTTCTATTTGGGATCTTGGCAATGCTCAATTTTTTCCTTAGTATAGAGTTTATTTCACATTCTAAAGGTTGTCTTCTCTCTCAAAGCAAATATATTGCTGGACTTCTACAACGAGTTAAAATGGATGGTGCACGTCCTATTTCTACACCAATCATTGAAGGTGGTTTCACCGCACCTTCACCCTTCTCTTCAATATCTAACCCCAGATCTATCGAAGCATTGTTGGTGCCCCACAATATGCCACCATTATACGACCCGATATTACTTTTGCTGTGAATTGTGCCTGTCAATTTATGCATACTATACTGAACACCATTGGAAAGGTGTTAAGAGAATTCTTCGATATCTTAAATGTACTATTCTACATGGTCTTCTTTTATATCATAAGTTGTCACGAGAATTGATTGCCACAGTGATGCAAATTAGGTTGGATCTCCCAAAAATAGACATTCTACTAGTAGATATGCCATATTTCTTGGGTAAAATCTTGTTTGTTGGCTTTCAAAAAAGCAACCTACAGTCTCTCGCTCAAATACTGAAGCTGAATATAAAGCTATAGCTAATAGAACGTCAGAAATTATTTGGCTACAATCTCTTCTTTCGGAATTACACTTTTCCCCAACTACTATGCCTAAATTTAGTGTGATAATGTTGGAGCAACTTATCTTGCGACAAATCCTATTTTTCATGCTCGTACCAAGCATGTAGAGATTTATTTTAATTTTGTTCGTGAGGGTGTGACGACTCGACAACTTTTAGTTTCTTACATCTCTACTGAAGATTAAATTGCTGATATATTTATCAAGTATTATATAGACAACGTTTCACCAAATTAATATTCAAACTCAACATTCAAACGTGCCCGTTGAGTTTGTCCGAGGTAATATACTAATATACAATAATGAAAAATAATCTCAAATTGATTTCAATCAATTTAGAATTATTATATTTGACATCACAATCAAGATTGACATCATAATTAAGATTGACATGAATCAAATAACAAAAATAATATTTCCAAATCTATTATATTTATTACTATAGTTATAAATTATATGTCATATTTAATGTTTGTATTATTATTTAGACAACTTATATAAATAAGCCTATTTACTTTAGTAAATAAAGATAAAAATAATTATTTTCTATTTTATTTCTTTTATTCATCTATTAGTTTCATCGATAATGTTTTCAAATTTAAAATCAGACTCGAGTTCCGCTTGTTAACTTAATCAAACTAAAATAAACTTTTTTTTTTCAAATCGAGATCCAAATAGGCGAGCTGGTTCGTTTACACCTAAGTACATTGTAAGATGGCTAACATCATTTAACAATATCAAGCTCAACACTCTCTTCTCTACTTCTGCATATTGCTCATCTGATGGTAATGTCGCCAAATGGACTTAAAGTAAACTTCAGTGCAGAAATATCAGAAGTCTTCATGACCCTCAACCTCTTAATTGCTGAAGAAAACATGCTGAAATGTGATAAGAAAAAAAGTTACAGAGACAAAAATATGAGCTGCTAAAAGAATGTGAAACCACACTTTAAATTGCTTACGTCCAAGGAGCATCACCAACAATCATTCTGTCACCTTCGTTGTCTTCATAAACCAAAGTGTATTCACCAGTACCATCTAACAAGCCCCTAAACATTTGTTTTGCTGCTTTGCCTTCACTGCGGGGATCACCTGTCGTGGACAAATTTATGAACTGCAGAGTCAAGAACTATACTATCTCTTTAATTTGCATGATTTTACCTGCAAGCAGCCCTGCAAATAGCTCTTCCACAGCCAAAGAGAGCTTCTCATAGCTATCATGGACATTCAAGTCTACTTTCCTTCCAATCGGGACGCCGTCCATGTTGATCTTAACAAGCAAATTCTTCTTGCTGTTGCCCGGTTCCTCAACTTTCGGCGCAGCGACATCTTCGTTTTCAGACTCGATGGGCGGCCTATGTGAGCTGCTCCTAGCCAGGTTCTTTCTGAAGGAACTCAGAGGGGGCCAGCCAACAAGTAATACAGTGGTGGTCCTGCTAAATGATTCAAGGTGAAGTACATATTTGCTGAAATAAAGTAGAAGGCGCATGCAGAATGGAAAGAGACATGAACCTGCTGCTCTGCAGAAACTAGCAGGCAGATTCATGGAGCATCGATGAATTCAAGCCAAAATAATATGGATATGATCATGCATGCCAACCTTGTCAAGGAACCATATGCGCTTCATCTTTCACCTCCATGCTCTGCAGTTGAAGGAATCCAACTTGCTGCTTCAGCTTCGGACCTAAAGAGACAGGAAGATGATACAAAGTGATGGACACATTTTTAAGTGGGAAGAGGAAAAGGCAGGCCCTGGAGAAAAGACCTTTGAAAGTTGAAATGGCTCGAGGCTCGTCTTCTCCTCTGGGAAGCCCAAGCCTCAGTTCCAAGTCTTGCTCATATGGAAGCAGCTGCGGACGCCCTCTGTTCTTGAAATCTTCGTCCATGTTTCTCTCTTCTCGAAAGTACCGAGAACAGAGATACATTGTACATGAGTGAATAATTTTACACAAAATTCATGAAGAAATTGTAACAACACACTAACAAATAACTAAAACACTACATGCTCTCATTGAGCAAAATTCAATCTTGGAACTACAGGAGGAGAAGAAGAAAAAATAGCAATAAAGCTAAAAATGGATACCTTTTATAGCACTCTTTTGCTTCTTTTTATTCCTTTCTCTTTCGTGAGGGACTGGAGCTGAAATATGATCAGAGATCTCTAATACAGCGGAAAGAGAGAAAAATGGTGATATCAGGAATGAGGTGATGCCCGTGTCAGACATCACAAAGGAATTTGACTTGGGCTAAAGCTGGCAACTTCACAGAAGGAAAACTGAGGACCTTATTCCATGCACTATCATCTCTCACGGTGGCGGCGGCGGCGGCGGCATGAATCCGGAGGTGGTGGTCCTCCTCCATGATTAGCCCACAAGTCTACTGATCAGATATTATCTTTATTTCATTGTCGAGAAGAAAAAACAATAGGAGACAGAAGATATACATAAAGAACGATGACAAATATTATCTCCCATGTTTGGAGATGAGAGAGGTGACCCAATTCAATTCATTCTACTGCTAGCTAGGAGAGGTTCACACTACTGGTCGCACATGAAGAACAATGCAATAGAGCAATCAATCATTCAATCCTGCTGCTATTGTCACTGTCAACCAAGTTGCAGATACTGCGAGTTCCCTATTCCACTCAGTCCATGAACAATGAACCTCGTGGATGTCGCAAAAAGTTTCTCACGTTACCATGAGTTTTCATTTTGCGTTTGATACCCCCATGCAGCCTAATAGCCCAAAAGGTAGCCTAAGACTCGATCAATTGTATTGCCCGGTCTAACCCGACATACTCTTGCATCTCTTTAGCCTAACCGATAGACCCAACTAACTCGTCTTGACCAATTGAATCAGCTTTTGCAACTGATTCATTGGGATAGAAAAATACTAACTAAATACACATAGTGAAACAGAAATCCATTAGATAATGGTTGTAGTGCTAGTTTACTTTTGCCATATCTTTTGATCCTCAACTTGAAGATCAGACTCAATGATAGGGATATCTATGAGATCCGATTAAGTGGCACATCAAATTCACACTAGTTCTAGGATCCATGTACCATTTGAAATAGATATTTAATTAGATCAGATAGTAAACTATTAATCGAAGTCAAATTGGACCGCCAGAAATATAGGGATATTTAATTAGTGACAATGCTAAGTTATCTGATTATTCTCTGGGTTGGATTGGGACACTGCCATTTGCCAAAAGCCCAACATTTTTCCAAAAGCTAGATAATGGTTTTGTAAAAAAAAATTTCAAGGATCTTCGATATAAAAAAGGCAATGGTTAGTATCGATTTGAATTACAATAATTAAAACATACCATGAGGGTAGATTATGCATGTTTTAAAGTATCATTTATTATATATCTTGTTGTATTTCATAAGCATAATTTGTATTCGCATATCCTATTCCTTTGGATTTTGTTACTTTCACTCTTCTAGTTCGGAAAACTGTTCTTTACTTGTTTTTATTGATAGAACATGAATCTAGAGATAAAATGGATCATTAAACATTTAAGTCTCATTATCGAGCTGAGCACATGAAGCGCCCATGAAAAAAAGGATTCAAAAGACTATCAAATTGAAGTTTTAATCAAGAGACACACTTCGACAATGTCCCCTGACACAAATGGGTCCATATGAAAGAAATCAGACGCAAAACAACCCCAACATACCTCCCAACGACCCATGCCCAAATTGACCGTTATCTAGAGCCAAACATGGGTACACGTGTCAGGCACCACGGGTCATACTTGGTTCGGCCTACACTGCGGACCAAAAGTAAAATGACCATAACTTTTAGCACAGTTCGAGTTACGGGTCGAACCACCTATGAAAATATAGATAATTTCAAAATCTACAATTTTGATTTAGGATCCAACTTGAGAAAACTGAGTCTAACAATTGAAAAACTCATTTTGGTGGAGCTATGCAAACTTGTAGATATGGACAACTTGGGAGGAGGTAAAAAAGGGTCAAGCATGTTGGGTTACAAAGTTATAAGTATAGTCTCACATTGAAAATATATGAGAAAGATCATGAGTTTATAAGAAAAAAGATATCTCTTGGTATGAGACCTTTTGGATAGAGCTCAAAAGCAAAACCATGAGAGATTAGACTCAAAGTAGACAATATTATATCATTGTGGAGATATCTAAATTCTTTTCGATCTTACAATTGTTCATCAGACTAACCACCTAAGAAGCCAGAGTCGTAGTCCAAGATCGAACCATGTGGGTGAAAATCTTTAACAAAGTAGGGGAGGTCCTAAGTAGGTCAAGAGTGACTCGACGTTTGAGGGGGGATCTGGTCCTAGAAGAAAGATGGTAGAAATATCTAAATTTTTTTCGATCCTATAAAACAAACCCTTGGGCGACTAGGCCACAGTAACTGAGCGATGGATTAATTAGCCATTTGAATGCACTGCAATGGCAACCCCACGATCATTGCAATTCATTATGGCGGCCTGGCCCCACCCTCCTCCCTTGTGTCTCCTTGGCCATTGACAGTTCATTCATTCGTTAGGTGTATACATTATTTTAGACTGTAAATTTATATAATTACTGTATTTTATGAGATCTAAGAGAGCGCTCGGTATACATTCAGCAATAGGAATGATAATAAATTTTGATTGATGGATTAATGATAATAAAAATGAATATTAGATTGATGGTGCTTGGTATAAATACTGGAATTAGTATTACTCTTATTACTGTTGTTTGATTTATCTTAAATTATAGAATGAGAATAAGCCAAAATTCTCATTTTACCCTTATAAATAAAATACAAAAATGATATTTATCGACAAAACCATTTTATAAAAAAATATAATATAGTGAGTATTTTTCGAACATACAAAAGACATAATAGAACACGATAATTATCTTCAAAATAAACTATCGTCACATATTAAATAATTATGTTAATAGTTTTGCATAATCAAAACATATACCAAATAATCAAAATAATGAAAGTCATTCCATATCAAATAATTCATTTCCCTAATTGTTAACATTTGGAGTGCTAAATTATTCTTAAATGTAGTCCACTGATTAGTTGGGTCAATTATCTATATGTAGTCCATTTTAGTCTCGCGTTTATTGTCATCATTTTCACTTTGTTCATCTTCATCTGGGATACACTCTAGAGGATCATAGTTTATGAATTTACGGATCAAGTTCACTAATATCCTGAATGTTCTTCTATCCATTCGAAGTTCACTAATATTTATTTCATCACTCTCTTTTGTAATGCTGAACATCCATTCCATACACTCAATCCGTTTATCCTATTGATAATAGAATTCACTCATATTATTAATGATAACATATAATATATATATAAATATCATTACAAGTGAAAATAGGAAAAATATATAAATTAAGAAAACAATAAGTATTTCCTAATAATAATTATTCTCTAATAACTAAGAAACAAATAACTATTTTCTAATAATAATTATTTCCTAATAACTATGAAATAAATAACTATTTACTTATAATAATTATTTCCTAATACACCCTCTCAAGATGGTGTCCTAGAAATGACACCAATCTTGTTACAAATAGCAAACAGCCGAGATCTAGAAAGCGACTTGATAAGTGCATCAATCAACTGATCCTTAGTAGAAATATAAGTAACTCGTAGTTCGGAGGCTCAAATTATCAGTGAAAAGCACAGCATACATGGTAACGGAAAGAAACAGATCTGTCAAAAGTGACTTAATCCATTGGATCTCAGATGCCGCAGAGGCAATGACGCGATATTCAGCCTCAGTCGAAGAGCACGCAACCGTGCGTTGTTTGGAAAATGAATCAGGAGTATTTGTGAGAAATAGCCAGGGAATGATGTCATCAGTAGCAACCATTGTAGAAGGCGGCCAATGGGTATTCTTTTAGAGCAAAATCCACCAATGCGATCAACGAAACGATGATTTGTTAAATTTTGCCTTTGATGAAAGAAGACAATAACTAGAAGGAGACGAAGTGTTGTTGTTTGAAGGCTGAAATCTGACTTGTCATCGGAATAAGAGCAGCAGAGAGAGAAGGCTGCATTTTGGTGGCTGCATATGCTGGAGCAAAAAAAAAAACTTACTATTTGGCCTATCAGAAGATGGCTAAAACAATACTTATGAAGAAAAAATCGCTATAATACGGCTGCTTCTTATAAAAAACAAACAAACGAAGGAGAGGAGGAAGAGAAGGATGAAATTTGATGTCTTTAAACTTAAGAAAAAAGATAATAATATTGTTATTGCTATGAGTAAAAACAAGAAGAGAAAGAGAAAAGAGGAGGAATTGAACCTCGCTATTAATGGACTTTTTGAAAGAAAAAATAAAATTATTATACGGTGGAAAAGAGGAAGTCAGAAAAGAGAATTTTCTTTAGGACAAAAAAAACATAAGAAAGGAAAATAGGGAAGAAAGAAGATTCTAAGAAAGCTAAAGAGATCATAGAAGCGGCCGGACAGAAAGCTCGAGAAAAGGAGACACCGATGAAGGAAGTGTCACAGATGGACTTGAACCCGTGAAGCAGAAAGCGAAGGAAGCGGTGGAGTCGCTAAATTTGTA
Source organism: Zingiber officinale (assembly GCF_018446385.1). Taxonomy (NCBI): domain Eukaryota; kingdom Viridiplantae; phylum Streptophyta; class Magnoliopsida; order Zingiberales; family Zingiberaceae; genus Zingiber; species Zingiber officinale. The sequence continues at coordinate 4,597,964 of NC_056001.1, forward strand.
GGGAAAGGGGGGCTGATGATACAAGGACGGCGGCGGCGGAGGGACAACAAATTTTTTTTTTGATGGCAATAAGGCCGATGATGGGCGCCTTTGGACGACGATGCCTCCTCTGGCCGTAGTTGGTGTCAATGTCAGAGAAAGGAGAAGAAAGCTAAGGTTTTTTTTTGAATCGTGAGAAAAGTAAACGCCGAAGAGAGGAGAAAAAGAAAGGAAAAAAATTTAAAAAAAAGATTGCTGTTAAACTTATCGCTGATAATAGAATTCATTAATATTATTAATGATAACATATGATATATATAAATGTCATTACAAGTGAAAATAGAAAATTAATAAATTAGGAAAACAATAAGTATTTCCTAATAATAACTATTCTCTAATAATTAAGAAACAAATAACTATTTTCTAATAATAATTAATCTCTAATAACTAGGAAATAAATAACTATTTACTTATAATAATTATTTCCTAATATATTCTCCCCACTTTTTATTTGATGCAAGCATTGTAATTTGATAAAGTACGACAATCAACAAATCATTAGCCGTTTATACATATTCCACAAAGTGCACATTAACTCTAGTCTTGCCATTTTCTTTTTCGGACAATCTTATCATTATTTACTGCCCTCAAACCCCACGAATACAGGAATTTGTATACAGCGGATTACGTGACGCGATTCCATTTTACTAGAAAAGAGTAAAATGAGTATCGCCATCAGTGAATGTTAGATTATTTGATTATTGGAAGATGTTATTTCCAAACTATTATTGAAGCTCAAACTAAATGAGTATGAAAAGTTTGATTATTTTTTTGCTTCTCAGTAAGAGAAAACTCTGCTTGTTGGATGAATTTTCGTATTCGCCCAATATTAAATGCACTACCTTCTGTGTTGTGTACACAACACTTACGTCTTCTTTGACGTACACATAATGGTGTTTGTTTTCATTCACCTTAAGTCCTTGTCTAAGATCTTTGGCATATGGAATTAAGATTGATTAATACTGATACAGACAGTTAATTCTTTGGTCAACGTTCAGTGTTGTCTTTCCTTTACAGTTGTGGGTCTTCCTTATTCTGCCGGCATTCGGATTTCTCCTCTTGCTCCTGCTTCCTCACCAACATTGCCTACAACTTCAGGTATGGCATAATCTCATTTATTGTTATCTTGGATAGTTCTATCTTCCATCATTCAGATGAATTTTACATTCTGCAAGATTTAGTGTTGGTATTTGATTAGATAAGAGATGTCGGAAGAATCCTGCCAAAGCTTCTCAGGTTTTGATTCATATTGGCAAAGTGTCAGATAGTAACACCTTATATCGGATTTTTTGTTATTTTATTTATCATAAAATCTATCTTATTCTACTATATGAAAGTCAATTTCTGAGTTAGTAATAATTTTTGCAGACAATTCTGTTCATCACTCTGCTGGATTTTAGGGACCATGGTTGTTTCTCTTGCTCTGATTATTGTGGCTTTGATGTCATTCATCTCTTTCAAGTCCTTTAAATCAAGGATTCCAACAAAAGATCCTGATCAATCGCCATCTCATAAGTTTCATATCCTTCGCAACAGCAGCTTTTGTCAGGCTTCAGGAAGTCATCTCTGTTGCAATGGAAATGTGAAGTCATCAGCAGTGAATTCAGGAACTCACCAAATCGATATTCCCAAAAGTTAGTTTGCAATAAATTTCAACGGGCATTGTTCAAGATTTTCTGATCGACATTATTTATGAAACTCCCTTGTAAATGTGTTAAGTTTTACATGCTTTTACATAAACCTTCTGGATTCTGCCACAAACAGAGATTACATTAGCATACTCACTCTTTTCATAACTATGCATTCTTTATGATAGGCACAATTGTTTCTTGCAAACAACTGACTTTATTGATGTTACGTAACAATCTTGTCTACTCATAATGTGGTTGCTTTGATCTTCATGCTTTCGAGATGCCGAATTGGCTGATTCTATCAACTCAAAGTTTCATCCTTCAACAGGTACTGCAGGTGATTCCTTTGACATGGAAAAACCTATTGTTTTCGAACATGAAGAAGTACTTTCATGTAGTGATAACTTTTCTGATGTAAATCGATTGGGCCATGGAAAATATGGTTCTGTTTATTATGAGGTCCTCCGAGACCAGGTGTGTAGAAATTTTTGTTTTCTTGAGAAATTCTGACTTTTTCTTGACTATATTCTTGATACAACCTTGATGTTCAGGAGGTCGCTATCAAAAGAATGACTGTTATGAAAACTAAAGAATTTGTAGCAGAGATGAAAGTTTTGTGCAAGGTTCATCATTCTAGTCTGGTAAAAGATAAAGCAGTTAGGCATTTTTTGCTTCTTTATTCCACAATCAATTGGCTTCTACGTCTTTAACCTTTTTCTCTTTATCTTAATTAATTTTAACAAGGTAGAATTGACTGGTTATGCTACAACAAATGATGAGCTCTTCCTCATTTATGAGCATGCTCACAAAGGTTTACTCAAGAATCATCTGCATGATCCCCAAAACAAGGGTATAGTCTCTTTTGATAAGGTTGTTTTAGTGCACAGATTGCTGAAACTACCTTCAAAGTTTCTGCACATGCCGTGACCGAATTTATTAGGCTGAGATCAATTCAAGCAACTAGAGCAACCTATATCTGTGCCATGTAACATAACTTCTTTCTTATTTCCACCTACAGGACAGACATCACTATCATGGATATCAACGCACTTGATGCAGCTAGAGGTTTAGAATACATTCATGAGCATACCAAAGTCCAAAGATCATTACATTCATCGAGATATTAAGACAAGCAATATTTTGCTTGATAATTCTTTCAGAGCAAAGGTGTCCATTAGACTTGTATTCAATTCTCATTTAGGAAGATGAGTTTAAATTTTTTTTTACCTCCTTTTTGTAGATATCCGACTTTAGCCTTGCAAAACTTGTTGCAAAGACTTGCGAAGTGGAAGCTTCTACTACCAAAGTTGTTGGTACATTCGGCTATCTGGCTCCAGAGTAAGCTGATTTATAGTAGTTACATGTTTCTTACAACTAAATATTGACTTTCTATGACTCTTACAGATATTTGCATGATGGTCTTGCATGATGCTAAGCTAAACAAATCTGGAATTTATTAGTATTATACTTCCTCTTTTTCTCAAATAAGAAAAGATATATAGTCACATACATTGTCAATGGTTTTGTGCTACCATGATCCTGAGTTAAAATGCTAAACGACTGTATCATTAGATAAGACTTCACCAATGCTCACATTAAGTTCTTCAACTGGGGTACCTTAGTTATGATATACTTAATTTTACCTTGTCATGAACTAGATGGCCATATTGGCGAAGCACTGCATCGACGAAGACCCCGTACTTCGGCCAGACATGAAGCAAGTAGTGATTTCTGTCTCAAATTCTTTTGTCTTCAATTGAGTGGGAGGCAAACGTTGGCCGGGAACAGCCAAGTTTTCAGTGGACTTGTACAAGGAAGATGAGGGCAAGTCTCTTTCTGGCTTAGTAATTTTGGTTCTCCTCTTTGCTGCTCATGGTGCGATACGTACCAACGGAAGTGTGTATGTTGGCTTCTCTCTGTTGTGCCTGGTCTCTAAGGAATTCCGATTATATATTTTTGAAGAGCATCTCTGATAAACCATGTATCTGACTAAGTTACTATATTACTTCAGCAAAACGTATTGTTAGTTCTTCAAATGAATCAAATTGGATGTTTTCCACTTCAACGATGCGTCTGATCTGAAAAGTGCAAACCGTGTTAGATCAGACTTGGACTATATTAAAAATAATTAATAACAATTTTAAAATTCAAATCAGCATTACTAAAAAAAAATATTATTATTATTAAGCTTTATCAACTATATTTAATATTAAGAGATAAATTTATAAACTTCAATTTTAAAGTCTATTTGTAGAAGTGGGTTTCCGAGCATACCATTTTTAAAAGAAATATAATCAATAAAAATGAGCAGTTTTATTGACTTTAACAGAATATGGATATATTTTAATATCAAGTTCCTAAACCATTTTTCTTATAATCACAATAGAAGAACAATTTCTCCACAAATTATTGTAGAGGCATCACATTCTATCCTTGTGAGACAGTCAGAACACAGATTTTACCTTTTTAGAATGTTATATTTGTAAATTCCACTTCCCTATAAGAAACATATTAAACTTAAGGTGATTGTCCCCTTGGAACAAATAATTCCAAAATTAATAATCATCCATGAATTATCTTTTTTCATCCATGAGTTACTTCTTAGACGAGCAAATTATCTTTTACCATCGTACGTTTGGGATAAACGATATCACTTTTGCTCTAATAAGTTTTTCTTTTTTTAAAAAAAAAAAATTGTTTCGGTTAGGAACGATGAATAATAAAAGGATTTATAGAGATGGAAATTACAAGAAAAGATTACATATTGTACAGGAATAAACATTTACAACCAAGCAACGGCCAAAAACGAATCGAGACCGATGCTGACGCCAATAAACACTGTACAGACTTGTAAGTTCTCTACAAGAAAACGCCCGACAAAAAGTTTCATGCATCATCAACACGCTAGAAAACTCCGAAGACGGTTTGTAATTACCGTCGGGAAGAGTGCACCAAGCCTAAAATAGCTGGCAGGACCAAACTTATGTACTTGCATATAAGATCTGAGGAAACTAAAGCTAGATCATAATCTTCTCACAGCATTGCCCTGACGCTGATTGCGGAAGTAGCTTAGAAGAGCTTGAGCCTGAAAACAAAAACCAAAAAAGAAGGAACATCAAATGTTAATTTTCGTCCATGCATCAAGCACCAGTAGGCAGAGATAGATTCTTCTAAAACCTAAAAAGCTTCTTGTGTGCAACCAATTAAGTCACCTGTATTAGGCAAACCAATCTTGTCCTTGACACAGACAGAAATTGTCAATGGACCATATCTCAACATGACACGTGAATTTATAATGCATCGCAGTACTAGCGAGTTCTATTGACCTTAATCCTGCGCAAGCAGGTACCAAATGGATTTCCTTGCCCTCCCTTACAGATATAGATAGATTGTCCTAAAGTAACTCAATGCATGCCATTTAATCCTTAAACAACTGGAGTGTAGATGAAATACATGGCCAAACATAAACCGCTGGAACTATAAAAATTCAAACAGTAAAAGAAATTCAGGGCGTGCGAAGGGATGGACAGGTAAAGGATTTAGTGAGCATAGAAGTGAAATGCGTATTCATCATCTTTGATTCAAAATTTAAGAGCAAGTTTTGTAATCCAAATAACAAGAAAGATCTTGGCTAAAAATCCAAAATAATTTCTGTAAAATGAATAACAAGACAAGCACACTACTAACAGGATCATATAAGTGCAAGCATATGGAGAAAATATATATATAGATAGCAGAACCTTTTCTTTAGCTCGTGGGGTACCAGACTGTGACAAAGCTACCAATGGGGGCACAGCACCTTCTTGAATAACTTGGCTACAAAATCTACCACTATTAGTACATAGCTGAAGTAAAGCTGCAGCAGCATTTTCTTTTCCTCGTGCAGAGCCCAATTCAACTACCTCCACAAGTACAGGGATGCCATTATTATCTCGACCAATCGCATTTCTCCCTTCTGGTATAGTTGCAAGGTTTGCTAAAACAGCAACAGCCTTGTCAACCATACCAGCGGCCGGGTCCATCAGTTCAACTAAGTGTCTCACAGCTCCAGCTTGTACAATTCGTGACTTGTTCTCATGAAAGATTGACAAATTAAATAATGCTGTTGCTGCATCTTTCTTTCCTCGAGGGCTCCCATTTGCTAATAAGTCTACCAAAGGTTGGATAGCACCCGACCGCCCAATCCTAACTTTGTTCTCTTCGATCACTGACAGACTAAATAATGTTGCTGCAGCATTTTCTTTTGCTTCAGGGTTGCCTATCTCAAGCACATAAATCAAAGGATCTATGGCATCGGCATTTGCAATGGCAATCTTATTGTTGTCATTAATCGACAAGTTTAAGAGGGCAGTAACAGCATTTTCCTGAGTCTTGGAATCTGCTGAATGAAGCAGCCCAACCAATAAGTTAATAGCTCCACAATTTGCAATAACAATCCTATTTTCCATGTTATGCTTAGCAAGAAGGCGAAGTTCCTCTGTGGCAGTTCTCAATTTAGCTATGGAATCACTTTTCAATTCTACAATTAGCTTACAAACTTCAGACTCGACACCAGATAAATCACACCTGGATTCCATGGAGTGGGAAGATATGATTTGGGGGACAGATGGACGTGTCCAAATATTATGGTTTCTAGGATGAACCTCATCCAAGTTTGGTGCAAACTCAGTTTCTCTTTGGGAGGAGGAGGATATAGTATCCTGTACAACTTCACCAGAAGCATCACTGTTGTAATGTGTCAAATCACTCGAAACTCGTGAGAGTTCATTAACATCCCTAGGTCTTTGAACATTCTGTCTCGAAACAGCATTGGGAGCAGATTCAGTCTGCTCATGACGTGGAGATCGCTCATCATCTGTTGAGGGTTCTGAATCTTGTGTTGATTGGTTGGTATTTTGGCTGCCAGAAATTGTATTCCTCTGTTCCAAGTTAGGTTCCCTTGCAGTACTAACTAAGGATAACCTTGAAATGCTTGCATCAGATCCATTCGCAATTTGCAGGGTGGGTAATGAATCAGAATCCAGATAAAGCGAAGTTGCATGGTAGACGCCATTAGAAGAATGGGAGTCCCTTTCTAAAGTAATCACTTTCCCATGTTCTGGAGATCTTTGATGATTCACCTTGGCAGAATTTCCAGATTGAAGAACACTAAAGTCAGTAACACTTGCTTCAGTGGGTTTAAGAAAAGCAGAAGGAACATTCAAGCCCATCATGGACTTCACTGGATCAGGAAGTTTAATGTTGTTTGATTCACACCAGTTTGCAATTAATGCCTTCACCGTGTAGTTTGGAATCAAGTTAGTATGTCCAAGTGTTTGATGAGTCCTCGGACAGACATTAAAACCATCATCAATCCATTTCCTGATAAATGCTCGCTCATATGTTTGTCCAGAAGCCACAATAACTGGATCAGACATTAAGTCCAATGAAAGCGGACAGCAGAAATCAGTAGGGACAGGGACACCATTTATACTATGCAATTGCTTAACTTCAAGGAGGCAGTAATGCATATATTTGACAAGGCCAACCATGTGGCCAATCTTCTCTACTTCTTCCTGATTGTCACTGCAGTCGAGCTCAGTTTTGAGCTTCTCAAGTGCGACATCCTCCATGAGCAATTCTTGATTGCATGACAAGCTTAGAAAGTCAGAAATTCTATCCAAATCTTCAGGTCTAGGCCTATTATTTTCCCTTTGGTCAGTAATGGCCTTTTCAATGACAACTGATATGTATTCATCTGTGCACCGCGTTTCCTGTGCAGTGATAAAAGCAAAATTATCATGTTGGCTCATAGCGAAAAAGGCATGGAATATTCTAAATAGCTCAAAACATTATTTGAATTTGAGAGGTGATAGCATATTCATATATACATTTACCTCAATGCACTTTAGTATGGTACTGTCTATTGGACTCAGAAGCAGAGGAGTAACCAGTTCACTTATTTCAAGTGTGGATGCAGATATCTTGATTACACGAGCTTCTATTTGCAAAACCTGCAAAAAAATAATTCAGTGAGCATGTTGGTAACCATAACAGATATGAAAACAGATTGCATATTATGTCGTGAACTTTTAATAGATTTAACATGCTAGCTTTATTCATCTAGAAGAAAAATAATTAAACAAAACAAATAGACAACTGTATTAGCAGCTCGTATGTGAATAAATAACTATAACACAAGTATATCATCAAACATCATATAGAACAAACAACATGGCTTGTATGTCTCCTGCACTGGCAAAAAAATTTAAATATGTTGTTTTTTTGTTCTTCCTTTAATTCTCATTTGTCCTTGGAGTGCAGATGCCCTGCCTTGGTCTTTTATTAAAAAATCATCCAAAATGGGAAAGAACTATACAAAAGCATAGAAGCAAATGAAAGAAAACAAACTAGGAGTAGGTCTGGTAATTTAGGTATGATAAATTTGATAGAAAAAGATAAAGTAACGGTGAACTCATGATATAATCTCTAAGGAGTAAATTGGTTAATTATTGTGCATCAACAATATCCAAAATTTTGAGGTACAAGGACTCTTTTGTCACAATGTTCACATAAACTTTGTTTATAAAGTGTATAGTCTGGGTTGCTTTCCCAAATTCATTTGCCATATAAATATACAGGAAGAATACTTGATGAAATTTTTGCACCATTTCCATCCAACAAATTTATGATGGTTTTATTTAGGTACAAGAACTGTACAATTGTTTCATTCAGGTTCAACTTTCTAACTTGATCATCAAGTTGCCTGTCCCTTAGGGCCATTAGGACCAGATTCATGTCATTTAAAATCATATAAAATAATATACAACTAGTTAAAATTTTTAATGAATATGATGTAAATTAGTTATACTATCAAGATGGTAATGTGATCAATCCACTACATAGTGCATATGCAATATACGGAGGCATCTGTAGTCTATATTAAATATTATGGATAAAAATAGCTAACATACAAGAAAATGTATTTATTAATGCATCCAATTTATAATTCCACATAATATATATATGTGTGATAATTATAAAATGAACAACACAGAAATATTACAACCAATATTAGTCAGCAATGTAAAATAAATTATAGATATAAAGGGTATGCATAAAATAAATATTCAAGGTGTTTATCACTTGAAACACTAATGTTTAAGTTAACACTTACAAGCTACAAATAGTGTAGTTTAGATCTCAAGTCAATTTGGTTTAGATTGATTCAAATGAACCAAATAGAGTTTAAATAAAATCATGCAAACTGCATATGCCATATGAGATGGTATACAACTGTAACAGTATACTTAATAGTCTAAGGCAAGCATACACTTACAAAGTAAATTCTACTCATCATTGAATGCCAACTTTCAAGAAATTTCCCAGCTTCATTGACTGCAACATCTAGCTCTTTCAACATGTTGACCAGCTGCTCGTCCAAAGATATCTCAGAAGCAGCAATTTCATAACACAGTTGTTTAAAATGCTCAAGGATCTGATCAATTGTTCTACAGTATCTTTGAACCATATCATGTTTCGCATTTTTGCTAGCAGATAAAAGATGAAACTTTTTGATGCTTTCAAGCAGTTCCCCTAGCAATGATGTCCTCATTGTGCCTAGTAAAAGCCAAAGATAAGAATATTCCACAGAATTCGCAACAAAAGTGTACCTTCTTTAACTATAGATGTGAATAGCATTTTTCAAGCACAATACAAGTAATTCTTCAAATATTTGACTTCTAGAACTAACTATGAACCTGTTCTGATGGGGAAAAAAAAAGGAAAAGAACCAAAAAATCAACTTATTGAAGGACTGTTGGACAAAAAAAAAACACTAGAATGACCATCATATGACCATTAGATTGAAGGTACAAAGAATAATGTCATCACCAGAATAATAGATTTTCTTTATTCAAACATGGTGCAAGAAAGTAGTGTCATGCATTATACAGAAAATTCAACACAATGTTTACAAGACAAAATTCCTAGAACCAAGGACAAAATAAACACAATGTCCTAAGTAGGATCCAGCACAAACTTGACTGGACAAAAGCCTGATGTCAATACATGCTTCACATGGGACAATTGCATGAAATATGTAGTGCCCAGGATAAATGAAGGTGCTGTGTGCCACAAGGTAAATAGTCAAGATACAGTCTACCTAACCCCAAAAAGAACATTTCGTCAAAGTCATGTAGTTGAAGACACCATGCTCTTGATGATCAGCTTTCTGTCAAGGCCTAAAGGGCATCATTTGAGCTGGGGTAAACATGAACTACTGCATTTAAAATTTCTGATCCTCTAGATGTTCCTACAATTAGATCTTTGTTGACCACCTCAGACAAGAAGGCAACCCTGCCATGAACAACCACCTCCTTAGTCCTAAACAAATATATGGACTGGCACCCAAATAATCTGAATAACTGGTGTATGTGTGCTTCACTAGGTATCAAGCTTGCTCTGAAAAATATATTTTTTACCCTCAGTATAACCAATTCCATCCAATGTTTTCTAGATTTATTGTTCTTCTTGAACAGAGCAGTTCTCTATCAAATGAGCAAGGACCAAGTTGCTTCAACCATTTGGACTTAGTATTACCACCAGTCATGGCCAAGAGTTAACACAGTCAATAAGAGAGCATAAAAATTGCATTGTATGAGTCAGCATTATGAATATCATTTTTCACATCACATGTTGCAGATGAAAAGACGACCAAGCACTTCATGCAGGAGTTATGACATCATCTTATTAAGCATGTGACTATTCTGGAATAATCTACTCATTGTGGTAGTCGATAAGGCCCACATCAGAGAAAAATCATAACAAGAAACATCTCAAGTCAAATGACCAGGAGAAGTCCTTCAATTTTCAGTATTTCAACGAAGAAGGCTTACTAACAAATTACAATTTCAATTCTAGGAAAGATTCATAACAATAGAAAACAAAAAAGGGACTATTGCAGTTGGAAAAAAAAAAGCATTTGTGCTCAAGTTAATCATATATCAACTACCTAGAGGACAACAACCACAGCAACCATGGCATTTTTTTCTCAAACACCAGAATGGCCAAGTTTCAAAAGCAACCATGATGAACGATGTTGTGATATTTGCAGAAGGCCACAAGAAACTCAGACCATGTTCTAGGCTTGTAATCTAATTTCTTAGTTTTCACATTAAACTGGATTGTGACAATTAGTAAAGGTATTTAAGACAAATAGATCTGAAATCACATCAGAGAATGAAGCTAGCACCAGACCAGCTACATATGCAGCTGAATCATATGATTTTTTGCTACTTTTTTGTATCGAAAATTCATTCTTATTTCTTAAATGAGACTCATGTTCCACAAATTGTTAAGAATGTTAGAATCAATTAGTAGAAATTATAAAATGGATTTTCTAATAACGGATCTCTTCGTTCATATTAAATGACAACAGCCCAATACAATTACCTAGCTCAAATGTGATCCAAGTGCTACATGCCACTACCGAAACAAAATCTCAGCAAACTCTATCAGGGTTACAACTAGGGCAAACACTTCAAAATTTCCCAAATTACAAATACTTCTCTCATACTCTCGTCGATGTACAATCAGATAGAAAAACAAAATATAGGGAGGAACTAATTACCTGCATACCGTAATTTCCGTTACAGAACAACTAAAACCAATAATTACCTAAATTCGATGACGCAGAAAACCAGCTATTACCTAAATCCAAGCATGCGAACGCAAATTCGAACGTGTCAATCCTCAAAAAGAGAGACGACGGACGACCTGAGAACTGTCGGCAGATTCGATAAGCAAAGGAGGAAGAAGAATGAAAGAGAGAGGGGGAAAAAAGGGGAGAGAGAGATCGGCCTCCCTAGAGCGTCGGAGAAGCAGGATGAGGGAGAAAGGGGGAGAAGAGGAGCGGAAGAGGGGTTCACCACCGCACCCGAGGACGGCCAAGGAGGAGGACCCGGGCCCCGGCAGGTTTGTCCTTGTTGACAAGCTGGGTGTCCAGAGTCCGCCACTGGGTTCGCAACCACATTATAGTTTGAATTGGTAATGCTTCGGATTAGTTAGGTTGGTATTGACCGTAACGAGAACACAAAAAAAAGGAAATGGTGTGGCATGTGTTGCAAATGCAATTGTTATGGAAATAAAGTCTGAAATGGCAGCACGTGGGAGAATTTATTGGAGTCGTTTTTTTTTTCACTTCATTCGTCCAAAAATGAGAAACTTTAATATTTTGCAAGTATATGACGAACTAATATTCGTTGGAGCAATAAAAGAATTAATATGCCGTTAGATGTGCCTTCGAATGATATTTTTGTGGAGTTGGATTTGAATACCTAATGTCAGTTAAAAAAATATTAATATTTGTCATGCATATCAACGTTACAGCTAAACGTAAAGCATCGAATACGGGCAAGAGTGTAAATGCATCCTGTTGAATTTAATAAACTTTGTGAATATAAAAAATATATAAAATAAAATAAATAAGTATGAATATTAGTGATAAAGTTTATAAATAATTTATGAATAAATTTAAATGGTATAAATTTTATAATTGAGATCGTGAAGCTAACCAAAATTAAATCTTATATAATGATGATTCAATAACAAATAACTTAGACTGAGAGATTAAATTCAAATCAGAGGCGCTTTTACATTAGTCTGATCTGACTGAGATCAAATTCAATCATTTGACGATTGCTTAGCAAGAAAATAGATATCAACAATCAGGCTTTGACTTGAACAAATTAGACGGCTATAAAAGAGTCTGAACAAATTATTTGTTAACATCTTTTTTCATACTTAAAACAATTTGTCTTATTTTATAAATCATGTATGTAAAAGATGTAAAATATAGCATTATTTTTTTTTATATCAAAGTAAAATATCCCAAAGTAACAAGAAAATTTGCTTTCACCTAACAAATTGACAAACAAGCTTAAGTATGAACATCTGGAAACAGGGCAGGCTTATCTGGTTAGCACATGCATTACTTGAAGAAATCTTATCTAAAGTAATATTCTTTGGAGAACAAATTCCAACAGATTTCATAAAAAGACATTTCAATGTTGGATTTGATATATATAGCTTCTAAAACACCTAGATTATATGCATTGGACCTTATAATGGAAGGCAAATCAGCAAAGCATCTGAACAATGAGCTATGCCAGGGTACAGAGGGACCTTTCCAGTCTTGAATAACTCCCACTAAATTTTCAGAGTTAAGTAGAAGCCGGATATGATGTTTTTTTCTGGTGTCACGATCTAATTCTTGCGATGAAGTTGGTTACCATGCACTGCAGTAATAATACTACCAAGTACTTGATTCTTCCACTGAATACTTAACCCAAGTTATGGGCAAGTTTATGTTCTTCACGGCTTGACAAGCCACAAACTTTGAATTATGACTGAACTTTTGTTCAGTCAGGAGTGCAGTTGTCAATTAAGAGTTTTGAGTCATTGTATGAAGATAGGCAGATCTTGAACAGCAATTGGCAAGAGTAGATTGGCAGCAATGAAGTGGGGATCAATGAAGAGAGAAGCAGACTTGCATTCTCCTAGATTTTATCAAAAACAAAATGTCAATAAAGAACCCTTGTCGTTGGTAAAACTTGAGTCCAGATTGCATGGGCTTTGTTTCTTGTTGCCTTCTTCTCAAACTGGAATACACAGCTTGATGCCACTAAAATACAGAAGGAGACAAGCCCGCTGAACCACTGAAGCTTATGTGGTGCTTTTGAGTAGAATATTAGTCGAGTGAATTATTTTGCAAGACTCATGTGAATACTCATGTAAATCATCCAACGATCTGTGGCCTTCAAAAAGTATTCTTACCTATTGGATACTTCTGAAACTTGAATCGTGGTATGTGCACCATGTATCACTCTCTCTGATGCAATGAACAATCCAGTTTGAGACACAAGTCTTCCGTCTGGCATATATCCTTTACTGTCTAGGCCTACGCCTGCTCCTAGATTTCAGATCCACTACGACTACAGAGATGTTGTCAGAACTGTTTTTCTGGTAAGCCAGCTCAGTAAGGTGATTAGCAACAGCTTGTGCAGGTGATGCCCCATCAACTAATCCATTTCGTCTGTGCCATCGTAAAAGTCGGCAAGCAACGTCTCCAACCTCTTCAATGGACATAACATCCCATAGTCCATCACTTGCTAGAATCAAGCAGTCATCACCTTCATTTCGAGGCATAAAACTGACCTCCGGCACAGGAATAACCCAAGGTCTCAAAAATCGATCACCTGAAAATTAGTGTCTTGAACAGATGTACAAGATAATAATGCACTGCCTGTGATTCAAATACATAGATGATATCTTATAAGGAAAATTAACCACATCATATCGATCTAATCAGGGTAATCTACATATCCAAGATAACTAGCATGCCTAACCAGAAAACTACGTTTAAACTCTCCAGTAGTTTAGCTAGTGGGTCAGGAATGTCCCAGCTGGGAAGCAGTAATCAAAGAGGTTGGTTTTCTTCGAACTGGAAGAATAAATTCATTCAGTCAAGACGAGACTAGTTTTCAATGACAGAAAAGGATGAAAAAGTAATGATGAGGGCAAGTTTAAGCCTTTTAGTGTATCAATAAGAAAAGATGTAATAAATGATTGCCAAAACTTTCTTAACTTAGTCATACTTGGTGTGTTCGTGATTGGTTCTTCCCATCTTATCTAGAAGTATTTAACCTGAGCCAATCAAATCTAGTTCTGAAAAATTACAATAATCCAAGACTCTGGCCTAACACTTGCCTAGATTGTAGCTTGATTGGGAGATACAGCAAATTAAAATAATAAAAGTTATGGGAGAAATAACCTTATAGGAATTTTTAAAAATTTTTAGATAATTTTTGGCATTTAATCGAAGATCGTACGCTATGTATTAATGAGTGGAATTGCTTAGGTGTTAAGTCTGATTTAGAGGGAGTTGATTGAGGAGTTAATAATAAGTTAAGTTAATCAAACCCTAGCTTTAAAGCTGTTGCTACAGTGACCTAAGCTAAAAACGCCGTTTTATCTCTCGCTCACTCTTCCACCCAACTACGCCGGCTAGCATCTGCCTCGACGCCACCCTCAGCACCCGATTGCCCGGCACTGTCCATCCCGGCGTCGGCCGAGCCTCCCATATCCTCTACCTCTCACTTGAAGTCCTACCAGTTGTTCTCCTCTCCCAAATCGCAGCTCCGCACAAGTCGATCTTCGGCCAAGGGGAAGATCCGAGCCCTAGTTTGGCTGGAGTTGGATGTGATCGGCTTTCCATACGGTTACTTCTTCCTCTCGTGCCCTGATATCGAGCTACCACCGTTGATCCCTTCTTTGTCGATCTCAACAGCCATTTGCTATGATTTTGGTTGGGAAGGAAACTGCCGACACTAAAATTGGGTAAGGCATTTCGGTTTTGGATTCTAGGTTTGTAGAGATTTGGTTTTCGATTTCGGTTTGGAATGTTGTGCTAACTGGGAGTGATTGTTCCAGCTTCGTAGTAGCTCCGGCCACGGATCTTCAGCAGGTACCTTCGGCTAGCATTGGCCGGCAGCCACTCTTCCCGGCCCTGGGTCAACAGGGGAGACCTCGTAGTAGGGTAAGGTGTTGGGAATTTAATTCTTGTTTTAGCTTAAATCTGAATTGATGCTGGTAAGATTAGGGGTAATTGATCCAGGTGGTTTTATTTTCGAAACGATTGAGGTTAAATGTTGGATTTAATCTAGAATTCGAGTTAGATCCGATTTATTTGGTTAACCAAGTGATCCGGTGGTAAGAGCCCGGGACCCCCTAACGAGGGGTCAACGTCACGTGGAGGTCAAATGGCCAAGTAGCCCGCCGGAGAAGGGTGAGCCCGCCGGAGAAGGGTGATCCGACCGGACTTGGAAGAAATGGATAAAACCGATCGGCCGACCAAGGGACATTCGGTAGTAAAAGGCGCCCCGACCGGGTCGGGATTCCGACGCTCTGTCGAAACAGTAGTTAAGAGCCGAGCAGAAGAACCAGGAGAAAATGACACTGCTAACAGTCTCTACTTAGCGCCTACTGGAAATTTCCCCAGCACACCAATGTCAACGGCTGGCCGGACGCGAGGTGAGTGTCGTCCGGCCAGCGCATAAAAGGAAGAGGGGCCGGCCGGACGGACTCCCTGTCCAGCCGGTCGGACGCCCCGGAGTATGAGTAGTAAAGAAGGGGGAACGTCTTCTGACAGCCGTCAAGTCACATGGGCTGCAAACACGTATTGTCCCATCGAAGGCGCAATGGGACTGTTGCAGTATGGCGTCAGGTAAGCTCTCTGACAGGTGCATACCGGGGTATGAGCTGCAGACACGTATGCACCTCGGTGGACGTGCATTAGTTCTTTCACCGCTCTATATAAAGAACCTCTCACCTCGCCGGAGGTACGCACGTTACGAGTTTTGGAGCCCTTTTCTCTCTATTGAGCTTTGCCTGACTTGAGCGTCGGAGGGTCGCCGCCGGGACCCCTTCCCGGCCCGACTTCTGTGCAGGATCGCCGGAGCTTCGGAGGCCTGCGCCATCGACTAGGAAAGCACCACGTGCCCAGCGTCCTTTGGTTCGGCGATTCGGACAGGATCAATTTGGCGCCGTCTGTGGGAACGCTCCTGCATCCGATCGGAAACAATGGACGAGGCTGGACGACAACATACGGTAACGCTTTCGAACGAGGAACTCGACGCTCTGATCGAGATAAGGGCCGCCAAACTCGTGGAGCAAAAACAGGAAGCCATAGCCGAGCGGCCGGAGCAGCAAGCAACATCAGCGTCTGGTGGTCGAGCGGAAGCGCCACCAGCCACCGTTGCATTTCATCGAGCCCTGTTCCGCACCCCTGAAGCCGTACCAGCTCACAGAGATAGGGGATCTTCTTCAGATGAAATGCCTAGACGAGATGACAGAAAGGGGAAAGCCCCCCGAGCGGACGCATCGCCCGAGCGGATCAATCGCCAATTTTCAGAGGCTATTCTACGAGACCCCCTGCCCAAGCATTACGTGCCTCCGACGATCGGCGAGTATAATGGGACAACCGACCCAGATGATCATTTGGGTTAGTTTGACAACACGGCAACCCTACATCAATACACAGATGGGGTGAAGTGTCGGGTTTTCCTCACCACCCTCTCCGGGTCAGCTCAACGGTGGTTTCGGAGGCTACCGGACGGATCCATCACGAGCTTCAAGGATTTCCGAACGGCCTTCCTCCACCATTTTGCGAGCAGCCGACGCTACCAGAAAACGAGCGTGAGCCTGTTCACCATCAAGCAGGAAGCCCGTGAATCGCTTCGAGGTTACATCCAGCGGTTCAACCAAGTGGCGATGGACATTCCAACGGCCACCTCGGAAACTATGATGAATGCCTTCACACAAGGCCTAGTGGATGGAGATTTTTTCCGATCGCTCATCCGAAAGCCACTCCGAGATTATGATCACATGCTACACCGGGCTAACGAGTACATTAACGTGGAAGAAGCGCAAGCGGCCAGGAAAAAAGAAACTCCAGCCGAGCGGCCCCCTCCGTCCGAGCGGAAACAACATGCCGCTCATCAGCCGCCCAGAGAACCGAGGGCCGAAGCAATCAGAGCCCCCCATGTCCGATCCCACGTGCAAGAGGTAGCTGCCGCTCGGCCAAAGCCAAAGAAGAAATGGACCCCGATGTTCTACTCCTTCCACCGGACGGATACGCACAATACAAGAGATTGTCGAAGTTTTCCCTTCGTGGCTCATCCCGTGCCCCGGAATGTCGGACGACGGTCTCCCTCAGTCGACAGGCGGCAGAGAACTCATGACGCCGAACGAACACGAACCGATAGGCCACAGCAACAGGCTCCCGATCGGCATCGTTCTCCAAGGCAGGAGAATCGCCGAGCGTCCAGAGAACGATCCCGACCGTCCGCTCGGGAAGAGGAAAATAGAAGCAATACTTCCCGAGGCGAGATCAACGTTATTGCTGGCGGGCCGACCGGAGGAGACTCCAATCGAGCTAGAAAGGCAAGCGTCCGGCAACTCCAAATTCATGCGGTCGACTGCAGCCAAGAGCGGGCGAACGGACCGGAAATGAATTTCGGGCCAGGGGACTTGGAAGGAGTTGAAGTACCCCACGACGATGCTCTGCTCATCAAAGCAGTAATAGCCAATTACACTATTCACCGCGTATTTGTTGACACAGGGAGCTCAGTCAACATCTTATTCAAGAAGACGTTCGATCAGCTGCAAATTGATCGAGCCGAGCTATTACCCATGACAACTCCGCTCTACGGGTTTACGGGTAACGAAGTTCAGCCGGTCGGACAGATCCGACTGGCTACCTCGCTGGGAGAAGAGCCGCTTAGGAGGACAAGGACAACAAACTTTGTGGTGGTCGACTCTCCCTCGTCCTACAACGTCATTTTGGGACGACCGGCGCTTAGCGAATTCCGAGCGGTCGTCTCAACCTTCCATCAGAAGATCAAGTTCCCCGTGGAGGACAAAGTAGGAGAAGTACGGGGAGATCAGCTAGCAGCTCGGCGATGCTACATCGAGATGGTCCGAGCAGAGGCCAATTCCGCTCGGAAGACGCCCCGAATCGAGGTAAGCGCCATCACTGAGAAGCCACCTTCTTTAATTTATAAAGAAAAAGAGGAGGTACAGATTCACCCAACCCGATCGGAGGCCACGACTTTTATTGCATCCGATCTGGAGGAGAAGCAGAAAGAGGAGCTGATCCAATGCCTCCGAAGAAATCATGATGTCTTCGTCTGGTCGACATATGAGCTGTCCGGAATTTCGCCGAGCATATCGCAGCACGAGTTACATGTCCGACCGGACGCTCGGCCGGTAAAGCAGAGAAAAAGAGATTTCAGCGCCGAACAGAATGCCATCATCCGGGCGGAGGTAGAGAAGCTTCTGGAAGCCGGCCATATACGCGAGGTGCAGTTCCCGAGCTGGCTGGCGAACGTAGTATTAGTCTCCAAGCCGGGCAACAAATGGAGAGTATGCATAGATTTCAGGGATCTCAACAAAGCTTGCCCGAAAGACTTTTATCCCCTGCCCCGGATAAATCAGCTGGTGGACTCTACGGCCGGCTGCGAATTAATCTGTATGCTTGACGCCTACCAGGCTATCACCAAGTGCCGCTCGCCCGTGAAGATCAAGAAAAAGTCAGCTTCGTGACGGCCGACGACACTTATTGCTATAATGTGATGCCGTTCGGACTGAAGAATGCGGGGGTCACATATCAGCGTTTGATGAATAAAGTATTCAGAGAGCAGATCGGGCGGAATCTAGAAGTTTATGTGGATGACATTCTCATTAAGTCCGTCCGAGCGGCCGATCTCTTCATCGACCTGGAAGAAACCTTCCGAACGCTACGCAAATATGGAGTCAAGCTTAATCCCCAGAAGTGCCTGTTCGGAGCAAAAGGAGGGCGTTTCTTGGGGTACATAGTGACCGAACGAGGCATCGAAGCAAATCCCAGCAAGGTGAAAGTTCTGCAAGATATGCCGCCTCCAAGAAATACAAGGGAAGTGCAGTGTTTGACCGGTCGGATAATCGCTCTGTCCAGATTCATCTCCAAAACCGCCGACCGGAGCCTTCCTTTTTTCAAAATCTTACGCAAGGCTACAAAGTTTCACTGGGATGAAGAATGCGATCGAGCGTTCGAAGACTTGAAGGCCTATCTGAACTCTCTCCCAGTATTAGCCAAGCCGACTGCTGGTGAGCCACTTTATATGTACTTATCTTCAACCGAGCATGCAATCGGCTCGGCTTTAGTGAGGACGAGCGGAGAAGAGCCCGTGTATTTCCTTAGTCATATTTTAAAAGATGCTGAATCTCGCTACACTGGGCTCGAGAAGCTGGCTTTTGCTCTGATCCTCGCCGCTCGGCGCCTCCGTCCATACTTCCTGGCGCATACTATCATCGTCAAGACCAATAGCCCGCTCGGACGTGTGTTTGAATCCGAAGCATCCGGCGGCTCATCAAATGGACGACGGAGTTAAGTGAATTTGACATCCAATACCCCCGCTCGGCGATCAAAGCGCAATCCTTAGCCGATTTTGTTACTGAGGTGCAGGCCGAGACGGAAGCTATGTGGAGAATATATGTGGATGGGTCGTCCCACTCGGAAGCGGGATTGGAATATTGTTGCTCTCCCTCAAGAAGAAAAGATGCACTTATCCGTCCTACTGGATTATAAGGCTACCAACAATGAAGGAGTATGAGACCCTCATAGTCGGCTTGCAGGCTGCCCGGCATGGAGCCGGTCGGGTAACGCTCCACTCGGATTCGCAGTTGGCCGCCAGCCTCCCAGGTACCTGATCAGCAGCCCCTCTGTGCCCTTCGAGAAGCTGAAACCGATTTTAGAGAAGTTATTGTCCGGAAGATACCCAGAGCAAATCAGCGGATGAGCTAGCCAAACTCGTGAGCTCAATAACGCCGGCCGCCATTCAGCAGCCAATTGAAAACTTTGGTGGCAGACGTCGACCGGATGGAAGGCCTCACATTTCCAAGCTGAGGACGCCCTCATAGAGTTCCTCCGCTCGGGCGCCACACCATCCAATGAGTACGAAGCCCACCGCTAAGGAGGAGAGCCGGTTGGTTCACACTCATCGCGATCGGCTTTATAAAAAGGCTTCTCACGCCCGTTGTTGAAATCGTGAGCTCGAAGACTCGGCTTACATCCTCCAAGAAGTACATCAAGGATCGTGCGGAGGACATCCGGGCGGACGAGCACTAGCTAAGAAGATCCTACTAGCTGGATACTTTTGGCCGACTTTACAAGCAGATGCCGCTCGGACAGTGTCGAAGTGTCTTTAATGCCAAAAGTACCATAACTTCAACCACCGACCGGCAGAAGAAATGAAGGCATCAACAGTTTCCTGTCCGTTCGATCAATGGGGAATGGATATTGTTGGTCCATTCCCGATGGCGACCGGGCAGCGGAAATTTTTGCTAGTGGCGGTTGATTATTTCTCCAAGTGGGTGGAGACCGAGCCGCTAGCCAAGATCACCGAACAGATGGTCAAAAAATTTATCTGGCAACACATCATCTGTCGGTTAGGCATCCCTCGCCGATTGGTCTCAGACAATGGGCGACAATTCACAGGGAAGATGCTAGAGGATTGGTGCAAAAGCTACGGCATCGAGCAACACTTCACGTCCGTGGCTTATCCCCAAAGCAACGGTCAAGCTGAAGTGGCCAATCGGGAAATTCTTCGTATTTTGCGCGCTCGGCTCGACCATTTGGGAGGAAGTTGGCCAGATGAAGTGCCGGGCGTCTTATGGGTCATCCGAACGGCTCCAAAGGAAGGGACGGGCGTCACGCCTTTCCACTTGGTGTATGGCGGCGAAGCAGTCATTCCTGTTGAAGTCGGAGTCGAATCCGCTAGGATCCAAAGCTATGATGAGGGTAACGCTGAGCGGAGGAACACAGAGCTGGATCTGGTCGAAGAGGAAAGAGCCAAGGCGTCCGTCCGGCTGATGGCGTACCGGCAACGGATGAAGCAAAATTACAATCGTCGTGTAATCCCCAGATCATTCCAGGTCGGCGATCTTGTCTGGAAGAAAGTAAAGCCGGTCGGCGACGTCGGCAAATTGGAGGCACCGTGGGAGGGCCCGTTCAAAGTTATTGAAAAGCTCCGCTCGGGCGCATATTATTTGGAGGATGAAGCCGGGCGGCAGCTGGATCGACCGTGGAGTGCAAATCATCTCCAGCCTTATCGAGCTGGATGAAAGGTGCATGAATGTAATTCATTTTTGTGTATATACTAGTCGCTTGCGTCCTTGTAATGCAGGAAGCAAAAAGATGAAAACGCATTGAGCATTATCCGCCGAACGGCTTACTGCGTGAGGACCCCGTGCCGTTCGGCCGGGGCGTATAAATATATAAGGCAAATGCTCGAAGGTGAAGACCCCGCGCCGTTCGGCAGGGGGAATTGTACCCGTACTAAAGGCTCAATATCGAAGGCCCCGGGCCGTTAGGCCGGAGGTATATTGTACGAGCCGCACGCTCGATAGCGAAGACCCCTCGCCCCTCGGCAGGGCGTATATAATCAGTTAAAAGTTAGCCGTAAAGGCCGCATTGCAAGAATCTAGTGCAAACCCCTTTGAAATAAGGCGTAAAGCTAGAGAGGGTTAATTAGAATTAAAAATGTGAGCAAGTGAACGAATGACGTTCGAGCGCCGAGCGGCTACCTAGTTGCATGGCGAAAGATGTTATTGAAGGCAAGCGGCTTGAGTCCACGTTATAGCGTAAAGCCGAGCGGAGGAGTTATAAAGAATACTTAAAATGTGACGAAAGAAAAATTTCTTGTCAAAACGGAAGTTGGAGGAACAGAAAAGACTATCTATTATGCACTGGGTGAACAAAAAAAGTTACTACAAAAATAAGTTGAGCCGAACGGCTGGAATACAAAAAAGTTCAAAAAAACACTTATCACGCGTCAAAGTCAAAAAGAGTGTTTGGGATGGCGCCCATCACGGTCGCGAGGTCCTCGGGGGGGATGGCCAGCTCGGCGGGCAGGTGGCCCTTGGTCTTCAGGTAATCTACCGCCGCCTTGACCGCTTCTTCGAAAGTGAGGGATATCTTGTCAGTAAACTTCTCTCCGAAATCTTCCGAGCGGAGATACGCCTTCCTCACTTTATCCGAACGGGCCGACTCCCCCTCTTGATATTCTTTGAGCGCGGCGTGGGCAGCGTCGCTGGCGGCTTGGAGATCCTTCAAGTCTCCATCAAATCTTTGGAGATCGGCCGAGCGGCTCTCCTTCTCGGTAGCCAGCAGAGCATCCAGATCCTTGATGCGTTGCTCCAGCCCTCGGATCTCCACCTTCATTCGGTCCATATCATCGATGGCCTGGAGCTTCCGGGTGGTCGCCGTCTTGATCTCCTTATCCCGTTGCTTGATCATCGCCTCAAGCCGAACGACCTTGCTCGCCAGATCGGAAGCCCTTTTCCGTTCGGCATCCAGTAGTTTTTTGGCCTTCTCCAGAGCGGCCGTCGACGGCCCGGTACCCCCTGCAGCTTTTTGTTTTTTCAACTCGTCCTCCAGTTCGGCCAATCGATCGCTAATGGCGATCTGCTCCACCCAGTTCTGCTAGCAAATGTGGACAGGTTAAAAACATAATTCAAATACGCAAACAAAGAAACAGAGCATACCCCGGTGGCCTGTTGTAGGTTGCTGTCGCCGAGCTGCCCGGGAGTCATCTTGGCTATTCGACGCCGAGCGTCCACCCAAGCTTGGGCAAGAGGGCCCGTCAAGGTGATCTGCTGCTCGGGGACCATTGGCCGATCAGCAGCAGCCATGTACGCCTCCGAAGGAAGGCGCAGAACGGTTTTAATTAAATTCTGGCCGCTCGGCTCGCTCTGAGAAGCGTCGGCCTTACCGGACGGCCCACCGGTGGACGAGGAGGGAAGCTCGCCCAAGCGCCTGATACGGCGCAGGGTTCTTGTAGGACTGGACGGCGGCACCTCGGAGCTTGCCCTCGGAGAGCCATGTGGGGTCGGGGTACTCTCTAGGGAAACCGTCCCGGACAACACCGGATCACCAAGGTTAACAAATGAATTGGGGTTTTTTTTATTTAAAAAGAAATTCAGTTAGCCATTTGATATGTGGGAGTAGCTTGATTGAACATGTTGTTACAAGACTTTGAGTTACGACAAGCTATTTGACGTGAGGATATTTCTAGGCACGCACTATACTCGAGGCGGGTACTTCTTACCTTGATTTTTTAGTTTTGACCTTAGTGCATGAACTATATTTGGATATATTTACCTTGACTCCACTCGTATTTTTTCTGAACTTGATACTTATCCACTCGATCTTTGAGATAATCGATTTGATGTCTCAAAGATCGAGTTTTTCTGAGCTTGATACAGTCTCTCGTTATCATCTATAATACTTAGCATATACTAGATACCATGTTTACTTGCTTTGATGATTGTTTATTCACATACCTTATTGAGCACGTTGGCTTACTGTAACATACCTGATTTCTGTTTATATATATATATGATCGTTACATCTTACGCATCATATCATCGCATGCATGTCAACGATAAATTCTCCCTTGTGGTCGAGAGTTGTTGACCAGAGCCGCACACTTGGCCACTCATGGGTAGTGGTAGTTGGAGTACGTGTCGCTTGTCCTATCGTGCCCCCACTCGGTCACTCATGGATAGTGGTAGCTGGAGTTGCGAGCAGCAAGGACCCCATTGCTACGTAGCTAGTTAGCTACTTAGCACCTGTCCACTCGGCCACTCGAAAGTAGTGGTAACTGGAGTGTGTACAATTGTCATTGTCCCGGCCTCTCGACCATATAGGGGTCGTGGTGCAGAAGGGTGGGCAGGAGTGACCATCCATGCATATGTTTTTATTACTATATTTGCTTATGTTGTTGATTGCTTATTTATGTAGTTATATTATTATATTTATGTGATATGCTTTCATATGTTGAGTTATATACGTGTTACTTGCGTTAGGTACTGGTTTACTGTTTAGTAGTATGTATATACCTCACATGTTACCCTTGTAGTTATAAGCAGTACTATTATAGTTCCTTACTACCCCTTATTATTATTAGTTTAGTATATGGATTTAGGTATGGACATTCATTATGTTACCTATGTAGTTCTTGATACTTTTACCTATGAGATTGTATACCTTTGGTTATATATATATATATATTATGCTCATGCACTATTTGTCTATTACCCGCTGAGTCCCAACACTCACCACCCCTTGATCTGATTTTTCTTTCGCCAGGAAACAAGTAGATGATACTAGGACACTTGGAGGATCCTAACTACCGGTCTCACGTCACATTCGAGGACAATTTTCTGGTCTTATTTATTACTTTGTTTGTCTTTGAATTTGTGAACTTGGTATTGTAATAACTCGATGTGGATTTGGAGTTTAGTCTTGTGGTTGCGTGTATTTTAGTTTGTTATTGTTATGTCAAGCCGAGCCAGCTCTCAGTTAGTTGTTTTAAGGTTTTGTGATCGTTATTTTGTGACTTCTGCTTGATTTTGTTTCAGCCGTGTGGGCTGTTTATCAACTGTGTGGTTGTGTTTACTTCTAACTGTGTGGTGTTTACATCCAATCGTGTGGGCTGTTGTTAGCTTGTGAGTAGCCTTATGACATTGTATACTGGTTTCATTTGTCACTGCTACAGGAGAGGTGTTGTCCGATTTTCGTTGGACAACCTTACCCTCGGGGCGTGACAATAACTATGGAGTGCAGTAAAAGTGTCCATAATCTTAAATTTCACAATGTTACATCAAAACTCACTTTTAGAAAATGTTCAATAATCATAGTTTCCAAGTACATATAACCATTAAAGTATGATGGTTGTAGGTATCAATATATTTTATTTTGAACAATTATAATTAATTGAACATGTAGTGAAATATTCTGCATGAATGCCCTAATAAAAACCACAAGGTTCTAGTTGAAAGCAAACTGTGATTGATTTAACATCATGAAAAGAAGTAAAAGATCAGGTAAGAAACAAAAACCTATTGATCGAGAGACAGAAAGAAAACCAGAAACCCTAGGCCCTTGCCAATTTATAACTCTTCCTCCTAGGCTCTCAATGCGCATGAGCTCATCTTCTCTATCAGGCTGCAAAAGAACCAATATAAGATGGAAGCAACATGCGCATGTTCATGCTTAATAAAAATATTATCTTTGTGAACATAAGTATATGTGCATTTTCTTTAACCCTTCCATATAACATGTAACGAGAAAATATCCAGACTCAGATGATGTAATTTAAACTAAAAGATGATGTAACTTAGATGAATAATAAAGGTCAATTAACCAGATCGAATGAACTGTCTTTCCTAAGAACTATTTTTGAATGGAAGCTTAGGTTCAAGTTCAGTTGCTACTTATAGTATCGGACCCTATTCTACTAAAGGAATAATATGATGAAGGGTCTAACACATCCATTCACTATATCACCGCCTAAGTAGCAAATAAGGCTCAATCACAAGCGTCTTCATGTTGAAATAGAGCTATCATTATTGGATTGCAAAGAACCATACATGACAAGCAATATTGGTAAAATCATATGATCCTGAGAAACAAGGTGGAATTTATGTGGTTCAGCTTCACATAAATTGAGCTTAATTTAAAACACAAGTCATCCATAACAGATATACTGAATACAAAGGCAGTTTATACAAAATCAAACTCAAGTCTTCAAACCATTGTCACAGGGCTACTTGATTATGGAAATAAGTTGAAGAGGGTATCACAAATAAATAGTAGTTTCAGTTGTAGCAATTCACTTTAGAGTTCTAGAATGACAAAGTGGAAAAAAATAACTAAATTAAAAAATCATATATATCTGAAGCTATTTATCGGAATCATGAGTAGTTGTAGTAATATCTGCAGCCTACAGTTTAGAAGTGTATTCAGTTAATAACATGACGATTAGTTTAGATTCTAGGACTATCTACTAACTATGTTAAGGATTAGCTAACTAAAGTAAAATTTATTACTAAATGATGTCACTCATTAACAAATACAGAAATTATGAATACTATTAGAAGGAAAATGTTGAGACCTTGTGATCAATAGTTAGCTGAATCCTTTGACTTCCACGACAAAGGATTGCCCTGGAATCACCACAATTAGAAGCTATGATTTGGCAACCAGACAAGACTACCACAACAGCAGTAGATCCCACCATATCTGGTGCCACAGCTTCATCAATCACCTCATTATCAACCCTCCCAAAGCCATTATGGAATGCTGCCTCCCACCTTCTTTTCCAACATTCAGGACTCTGAATTTTATCCCATTCCTCGGCCACCACCTCATGAACTCTTTTTGCACAAAAATTAGCCACCTAAATATTTTAAAAAAAGAGGTAATGAAATTATATTTTTCTGGCACTGCATAAATTTCAGAAATACCAGAATCAGATAGGCTATACTCTGATGGAATATAATAGATAATGAGATAAATATTAAAGGGATCTATTGATTTCACAACCTGTAAGGAAATTATTCCATTTGATTCAATCAGTTTCTCATATTAAGAAACATGATAGAATTCATCCAACATTCTTTTACAACAGCAATTTTATAGCCTAGTATACCTAAATAGATTTGCTAGGTGGCCAAGAAATTTGGAAAAGAAAATATTTGAGTGAACTAAATGAATCTCTGTTTGGAGTCTGGATACAATTGAAAGGAGTTTTTGTTTGAAAGTCCGTTTTCACATAAATTTGTTCAGCTAAATTAAATAGACAGTAAAGTGGAAATTTTGGAATAAAAGGGGTGCATAGAACAACCCAAAATCCAAAAGGTATGAGTAAATTGTCCTAAATGTTTTTCATGAAGTAAATCTAGTGAGAGAGATGCGACGAACATGTGAACACCCAGAATACTCAATGTGACTTATGGTTTAGTTTAGACAACTACCAATATAATCATTATAATCATTGCACGTCTTGAGAAAGTCAAACTCATCACAGCCTACAGAACAATTATATAATGACACATGTAAGGCCAAATTTATGTCAGCTATCTCATTGTAAAACGTAGAACTCAGGAATGACACATCAACATCCTTACATATTATTGCATATGGATGGCTGGAAAGTGCCACATCTTCAGGGAAGAAAGGCATTCACCATACCCTATTAAGCATCCTCAAGACATTACAAAAATCTTGTACTCTTAAATTATCTTAGTCTACCTCTAGAAGAGCTACTTCATATTACTCCATAAGACCTACTTAATTACAAAGGATGCTTGGACCTAATTATCAGATCATATGATCAGTGTCGAATGTCAGAGCTCCAATTCTGACAATTGTCAGTAGTCATGTCTGTAATTGAAATTAATTATTACTCCATAATAAATACTAATCATCCTTTAGTTTGCCTACCCCAACACACACATAATTGATACTGGCAAGAATTACTATATATTCACCCCCTAACTCACAAATTATACACCCTCCATAAGTCTCATGTCTAATAAAAGTCGTCCTCTCGGATGGGTCTAGTGGCTAGCACATGAGGTGTTGTCACCAATGAAGTCTAGAGTTCGAATCTCGACAAAGCCGAGGTAAATGTCTCCCTTATGTGCTAGTCAATATTCCAAAGGCTAGTAACCGCTCATGAGTTACCTCCTCCGTGTTGGCCCTGGGACGGATTGACGGGGGCGCTGGGGGCGAGCGTATTCGCCTTTTGCCACCAATGTCTAATAAAAGTCAAATCTTTTGGATGCAAAATAAATCATAATTAGAGATACATTAAATGGGTCTAATCTCACTTGCCTATAACTCCAACCAAAACAGGGATGCCAATTAACCAAAAAGGCATAAACCAATAGGCATTACGTTTTGAAACTTGAATTAAGATGTGCATACCGACAGTTGACATGTAGCTTGACATGTAACACTGATGTCAAATAAGTCAGTCACTCAAACCTAACCCTTAGAAGCTTCGACTATAAAAAATATGTATTTGATGAGCAAGAGATTCACACCAACTCCCATACACTTTCTCGAAATCCACTGACTTAGATCGTTGGTGACTTGGTGTAAAAGCCCGCTGGGTACATTCTTGGACATTTCCACATCTTTCCCTTTCCAATCAGAGGCCGATAGACAAATTATGCAGTTTGGTAGCTTTCAATCTGAATAGATTGTATTGGTATTAAACGGAGAATTCTAACATGAATGCTAAAAAAACCTCCTAAAAGGCACCAGAAATGGGCTTCTTCGAGCGCATTTACCCTCTCTCAGTAGCAACTTTAGTAGGGCAAATATTCTCAACAGAGGTGGAAACTCACAGCACATTTCCTGAACAGATCATCATTTGTCAGGACTTCTGATAAGTGTATTTTGAAATAAAAAGTTATTTTCTATGGAAGTGTTGTCGTATAACTACATTTTTTCCCCCACCCAGATTGCTGGAGATGTTGGAGTGTGCATATATGTGCAATAGACAAGACACAGCCTATTTCAGGAGGGCGAGAGAACTTTGGAACAAGATCAAATAGGTGCCCGAAAAAAATAAAGAAACTACATCTGATCCTTGTTTCACCACCATCAAGTAGGCATCCTCTACTACACAAAAGGACATACGACAGACGTCAACATACCTGGGAGCCGCCATGCCCATCATACACGCCGAAAAACCGCACTGTCGAGATCTCTCCTGACGCCGGCAGCGCGGAGCACCCACCTACCTGCTCGCATGTGACGTCCAAGAAACCTGGAGCCACCGCTACAGCGTCCTCCATCTCCTTGCGCCGCCCCACTGTCGATGAAGACCCCCATGTAACCGCTGCCGCCCCTCCCCTCCTCCACAAGCATCTCTTCCTCGATTCCGGCACCACCGACGCAGGGTTTGTCTTAGCCACCTCCTCAACCGATCCGGACGCGCTCTCGGATCCAGGAGCAGAGGTATCTGCGGCGGGGCAGTCCTCCGTCCCAGTGCGGCCGAGGTCGACGGGATCCGGCGGCGGATCAGATTCCATCGCCGATCGGGAGTAGTAGGCCGAGAGAGGGAAAAAAAAGGAAGGGGATAAAAGGGAAGGCGGAACCAATGGACAAGCCACGCGTCTGTCTTGACGATGACCTCCGGCTCTGTGTTATAACAAATTGACTCACCACCATACAGGCTTACAGGAGCAGCGGTCGTGGCACGCAAGACACGTATTCGAGGATCGAGCAGGACAAGGCGCGGATCGCTTTCGGTGCGAGTAAATGGCAGGTGATGTCAGGCGACTATAAAGGACGCGTCACGTCAATCGTAAACACAAACTCCATCAGCAATGCACACCCAACATCTCCCGTCCCGACGACCAGGGAAAGTATTTTGTGGGTCCTGATTTTCAACGAGTTAAAAAGCGGGTAGCGTGAGCCCCAGAGCCGTTATGACGTGTAGGTGGTAAAGTGATGGAGTAGTCTTGCTAAGGAAGGGACAGGTGGCGAACAATCGAGAGTCTTATGCGATTAATTGATGCGGTTGGGTAGAGAAGAAGTTCCACATGCGGATTTATACGTGGTAGCATGTGAGCATGCGACACGTCGGACGGAATGGGCCGAATGGCGCTGTCTCTGTCTGGGTAGGGATGTCCAAATGGTGCAATCCAATCGAAACATTCATGTGTCAAGCCAGGTTACATTCAGTGTAGTTATTATCGGAAGCCATGTCCCTCACGCGGGTGTGAACCCAAACTGCATAGTATGGCCTCAACCTATCGGGTCAAATTAGGTTCGCGCGACTCGATCTGAAATAAGAGAAGATTTATTTCTATATTATAATTATGAAATACTTTATTTAAAATTATAGAGGATAAAATAAAAATAAAATAAAATAATTTGTGAGGAATACAAGTACCATTCTCGTTTTTATTGGGCCTTCCAATGTTTTAGCCCGACAATTAAACTGACGGAGGCCCAATCAAAACTCGCGTCTCGTACACTTCCCGAACTTTCTTGCTCAACTAACACACCTCACCGCACCGATTTAACCAATCTCACGAACTCTCTCCATTTCTCTGGAGTATCCATAGTCGCCGTAGGATGCATATCTGACGGTTTAGGATCGCACTCAGCTTAATTTGTGCCCCCACACATCCCTTCCAGCGACGCCTCGTATTTCGTCTTCGAGTCCAGTAGCTTCTCTACCCTTCCAGAATCATCGCTGCTTCCCAGTCTATATGAAAGCGGCGTCCTCGCTCCTCCCTCATCCAACGAAAACGAGAACAAAAATCCACCGTCATCGCACACAGAAATCAGCCAGCGATCAACATATCGATTGATTGATCGGAGAATTCCGCCATGAATCCCGACAAGTTCACCCACAAGACCAACGAGGCCCTCGCTGCCGCCCTCGGTCTAGCTCTCGAATCAGGCCACGCTCAGATCACCCCTCTCCACCTCGCCTCCGCTCTCGCCGCCGACGCTGGCGGGTTGCTCAATCAGGCCCTTGCCAATGCTTCCGGAGGCGCCAGCGACTCTGCTGCGCAGTCCTTTGAGCGCGTTGTCTCGGCCGCTCTCAAGAAGATCCCTTCCCAGTCCCCACCACCAGACAATATCCCCCCTTCGACGTCTCTCATGAAGGTCATCCGCCGTGCTCAGTCCTCCATGAAGTCCCGCGGGGACTCTCACCTTGCCGTCGACCAGCTCATTCTCGGCCTTCTCGAGGACTCTCAGATAGTCGATTGTCTCAAGGAAGCAGGAATCAGCTCTTCTAGGGTTCGCGCTGAAGTCGAGAAGCTCCGCGGCAAAGAGGGTAAGAAAGTCGAGAGCGCTTCTGCGGACTCCAATTTCCAGGCTCTCAAGACCTATGGCCGAGATCTCGTCGAGGTTGCGGGGAAGCTCGATCCTGTGATCGGACGCGACGAGGAGATTCGTCGTGTCATCCGCATTCTTTCGAGGAGGACAAAGAACAATCCCGTCCTTATTGGCGAGCCCGGTGTCGGTAAGACGGCCGTCGTTGAAGGCCTTGCACAGCGAATCTTGAGGGGCGATGTACCGAGCAATCTGCTGGACGTTCATCTAGTGGCGCTCGACATGGGCGCACTTGTTGCGGGTGCCAAGTACCGCGGGGAGTTCGAGGAGCGCCTGAAGGCTGTTCTCAAGGAAGTGGAAGAGGCCAATGGAAAAGTAATTCTGTTCATCGATGAAATCCACCTCGTGCTCGGCGCCGGGCGCACTGAGGGCTCCATGGACGCTGCGAATCTCTTCAAACCAATGCTCGCCAGAGGCCAATTGCGTTGTATCGGAGCAACCACGTTAGAGGAGTACAGGAAATATGTCGAGAAAGATGCCGCGTTTGAGCGTCGATTCCAGCAAGTGTATGTTGCTGAGCCTAGCGTTCCAGACACCATCAGCATTCTGCGTGGTCTTAAAGAGAAGTACGAAGGACATCATGGTGTTCGAATCCAGGACAGGGCTCTTGTGATTGCAGCTCAGCTCTCCAGCCGATACATAACTGGTATGTTTCTAAACTCTTTCTCTAAGTCATTCAACTGTTCATCGAACACCTTTTTATGGATTAAAACAATGGACAATTTAGCTAATTTCTAACCTGATTGTGCGTTTGGGTTAGTAGGAATACTATAGTTTGGGGTTATGAATTGTTCTATTGCAGTCAGAATGAAAATCGTGTTATCTATATAGTCCTCTAATGTTTCAAACCGATAGAGTTACTTCGACAAATTAACTGGTACTAGTGTTAAGCTTATGAGAACTACTTAAATCAACAAAATAGCAGCTTGGGCAAATTTGAATTGTCTTAGGCAGTAGAGAACCCAATTGCTAATATTTTTAAAGCTTGTAGACCTGGAGCATCGCACAATTTTGGCAACATTGTAACTTGGTTAGGATCTTCGTTGGAGTCTTTTGTGTTCAGTTTATATACCAAATTGTGAAATGTTCTTGGTATAAAGAAATTAACATCTTGCCGTGGTAGCCATCTGAGTGTTGTCTTAATGCTTTTGACAGGCCGACACCTTCCTGATAAGGCAATCGACTTGGTTGATGAAGCTTGTGCAAATGTGAGGGTACAACTTGATAGTCAGCCAGAGGAGATTGATAATTTGGAGAGGAAAAGGATTCAGTTGGAAGTTGAACTGCATGCTCTCGAGAAAGAGAAGGACAAAGCTAGCAAAGCAAGGCTAGTAGAGGTGAATACCAATCTCACCGTGGACCTTAAGATTTACTTCTTATTCACCATTGTGGCATATTATCTTACATATGTTCTTCAACTCAATACAGGTTAAGAAAGAGTTGGATGATTTGAGGGATAAGTTGCAACCATTAATTATGAAGTACAAGAAGGAGAAAGATAGAATAGATGAGCTTCGAAGGTTGAAGCAACGTCGGGAAGAACTACTATACACTATGCAGGAAGCTGAACGCAGGATGGATTTGGCTCGTGCTGCAGATATAAAGTATTATGACTTGCAAAACGTTGACAATGCTATAGCAAGGCTTGAGGGAGACACCACTGAGAATTTGATGCTGACCGAGACTGTTGGGCCTGAGCAAATTGCAGAGGTATGACTTCAAAGTTCAATTGCTTAACACTGTGGTTATCCATGAACCCTTTTGCTGAGAGTTTTCGATTCCTTGGATAGGTGGTCAGTCGATGGACAGGAATACCAGTGACCAGGCTTGGGCAAAACGAGAAGGAAAGGCTAATTGGCCTTGCTGAGAGATTACACAAGAGAGTGGTTGGCCAAAATCAGGCGGTTGATGCAGTCGCAGAGGCAGTGCTTCGGTCTAGAGCTGGTCTAGGTCGCCCACAACAACCAACTGGTTCATTCCTTTTCCTTGGTCCAACTGGCGTGGGTAAAACAGAACTAGCAAAGGCTCTAGCGGAGCAACTATTCGATGATGAGAACCTGCTTATTCGCATCGATATGTC
Source organism: Zingiber officinale (assembly GCF_018446385.1). Taxonomy (NCBI): domain Eukaryota; kingdom Viridiplantae; phylum Streptophyta; class Magnoliopsida; order Zingiberales; family Zingiberaceae; genus Zingiber; species Zingiber officinale. The sequence continues at coordinate 4,631,004 of NC_056001.1, forward strand.
AGAATACATGGAGCAACACTCTGTGTCACGCTTGATTGGTGCTCCACCAGGGTATGTGTCGCTTCTACTTTGTTATTGGCTTATATTTGCTTCGTTAGTATGTTGATGATGTTAAATTGGTTTCTTATTAATTTGATTTTAGGTATGTTGGCCATGAGGAGGGTGGGCAACTGACTGAAGCGGTGAGACGCAGACCATATAGTGTTATCCTCTTTGACGAAGTGGAGAAGGCTCACATTGCCGTCTTCAATACGCTTCTCCAAGTTCTTGATGATGGTAGATTAACAGATGGACAAGGGAGGACCGTGGACTTCACAAACACTGTTATTATCATGACTTCTAACCTTGGCGCCGAGCATCTTCTTGCTGGACTAGTCGGTGAATCTTCAATGCAGAAGGCTCGTGAGCGAGTTCTGCTAGAGGTACCGTAAACATTTTCATTTTTATTTTCAGTCTTCATCGCAATGTTAAATAATTCCATGAATCTAACTATCATTATGTCATCTTGATTGTGCAGGTGAAGAGGCATTTTAGGCCTGAGCTACTGAATAGACTCGATGAAATAGTTATCTTTGATCCGCTATCGCACGAGCAATTGAGGAAGGTGGCTAGACTCCAAATGAAAGATGTTGCTCTTCGGCTAGCCGAGAGGGGAGTTGCGTTGGCAGTGACAGATGTGGCTTTGGACATAGTGTTGTCGGAGTCTTATGATCCGGTAAGTACATATTTGCCAATTGTGTCTATTTCAATGATCAACCAAGAAGACTGTGAGCTAATAGAATCTCCTGACTACCCCAGGTATATGGTGCAAGACCGATTAGAAGATGGCTAGAGAAGAAAGTCGTGACTCAACTGTCCAAAATGCTGATAAAGGGGGAGATTGATGAAAACACAACTGTCTACATTGATGCCGATAAAAAGAAAAATGAATTGGTCTACAAAGTAGAGAAGAACGGGGGGCTCGTTAATGCCACAACCGGGCAGAAGTCTGATATCCTTATAGAAATTCCTAATGGCGCACCCAAAAGTGAGGCTGCTCAAGCTGTGAAGAAGATGAGGGTACTGCAAGACGTGGAGGACATGGACGAAGAGTAAGCTGTTCACTGGAACAGTCCGTTGAAAATAAATGTTCGGTGTACTGTCTCTCGTCCTCTCTCATTGATGTGAAATGCGTTACATCGTTTGCCAGTGAGATGTCGTAATTGTGGTGAAACTATAAATAAATTTTTGTTTTTTAAATATTTTTAAATTCAAATGAAGAGTCAAGTCCTTACTGAAAAAAGACTCGAGCCTTGTTGATGGATACATGAATGCGACTGTGATTACGCCATCGCAACAACTTTACGTCGCCTTATTTGTCCAATTTGCTAAGCAGCGTAACTCGTCCAGTTGGGCCACTTCCAACAACTCATCCAGTTGAGTCAAGTTTCCCTAGCATGATCTATTTAGGGCGATTTATAGGTGAATATGAGTTTTATCCTTCTTCCTTTTCAACAGCAATTTTCAGAATTATAGAGTATAAAATTTGTAATCATTTTTTTTATAGTGTTAATTTTTAAAAATCAGTAATATCATTTTTAAATATATTATTTATTTTTTAAAATCAATAATTTCATATTGTATTGTTGATTTTTGAAAATGAGTAATAATATTTTTTACTCTTATTAATTTTAATCACTTATCCCATATTGTTATTTGTAAGAACAGCAATAAAAAAAAGTGTTACTGAAACTGATTTTCATAAATTAATAATATTATGGAGTATAATCTCTGAATCATATTTTTAAAAAACAGCAGGAACATAGTACAAATGCTGTTTAGATTTTTTTTAGGATGAATAGTAAAAATGAAAAGAGAGACCTAAACTTTTGTTTATGAATAATAAAAAGGAAGAGAAAGATTATATTATTTAAACATTTCCAAAATCATATATATAAAAAATATATATTCATTGATAAATTATATATATATATATATATATATATATATATATATATATATATATATATATATATATATATTCATTGATAAATTATATATACTAGTGATCGTGCACACGCGTCGTATGTGTAATATAATACATTGAGATCACATTGACCCTTTATAATGAAATTATATTAATTAAAGCATTTTAGCATTAAAATACTAAAGTAGAGTCATTAGGGTAAAGTACTTAACTTTTGAAAATCTGAATTATTTGGATCTTTGAAAATCCAAATGTTTGGATTTTCGAGTATTACCCTTACGTTCAGAATCATCAAGAATTAATTATTTGGGTAAGATTCGTCAGACCCATGCAATAATGAGACTCAGTTACGTCGCCTTATTTTTAGCATTAGATTTCCGCTGCACTAGGAAGTGATTAATTGGAGGCACGACTATTCAACCCTCCTTCTAGTCGGCCACAAGGTCCCCAACAAGAACCTCATGTGTCGGCCCCCTACGTTAAGTGCCGTTTTGGGTCACGATAGAAGAGAGGGGCCGGGCTGACAGAGATCGGGGATCATCCTTTGATGAGGCACCTGTTCGAAACATAAGAAAAAGGAAACCTAGGAAGGACGACTCTCTCGAACAGGTCAACCAACAGTTTTCAAAGGGAATTCTGAATGACCCTCTACCGAAACACTATACCTCATTGACATTGGGGAATATAACGGGACGACCGACCCTGACGGCCACCTGGTCAAGTTTGACAACGCAGCCACGCTGCACCAATACACGGACAGGATAAAATGTCAAGTCTTCCTTACCACGTTATCTAGATCGGCACAACATTGGTTCAAAGGTTTGCTGAGCAGCTCGATCCACGGCTTCAAAGACTTCCGAGCGGCCTTCCTACATCACTTTGCTAGCAATCGCCGCTGCCAGAAGATGAGTGTGAATCTATTCTCACTGAAGCAAGAGCTGTGAGAGGCCTTAATGACATATATCCAACGCTTCAATCATGTGGTGATGGACATCCCCGTAGTCTCCTCATATGTATTGGTAAATTCTTTAACTCAGGGGCTCACTGAAGGAGAATTCTTCTTGTCACTCATTAGAAAGCCGCCAAAGGACTTTTGCAATCTACAAAAAAGGGCCAATGAATACATCAATATAGAAGAAGCCTAGGCGACCAGGAAAAAGGAGGCACCCGCCAAACCAGCGGTGGCGTCGAAGCGACGTCAATCAAGCAGCCATTAACCTCCTAAATGGCCTCGACCGGGAGGAACTCAACCACAACATGAGCTTAGGACGTATGTCATACAGCACGTTGGGTCTGGACACCCAAAAGCCTCCAGGGGAAAAATATGGACGCCTATATTTTGCTCCTTCTATCAGTCGGAGACTCATAATACACGGGACTGCTACATGGTTAGCAGGTCGGCCCCAAGAAGGCAGTATCATCAATCACCGTCGCCCGATCAGAGATATAGGCGCCGATCAACTAGGCAAAGGAAAGACGAAAAGACATCCGTCGAACCACACCGCCATCAATCTCAACGACGGAACAATCCAAGTCCTATTTGGGAGGAGGCCGAACGAAGACGACACTCAGCTCGAGAGGAAGAAAATAGGAGCAACACTGCCCTGGGTGAAATAGGGATGATCGTCGAGTGGCCGACTGGCGGTGATTCCAATCGCCAAGAAAGCTGCACGCGTGGCGACATGAAACTCACGCAGTCGGTTGTAGCAAGGAGAGGGCCGAGGGACTTGAGATCAGCTTCGATCCGAATGATTTGGAGGGGGTAGAGATCCCCCATGTCAGCGCCTTGATTATTCGAGCGGTAATAGCTAATTATGTTATTCACCGTACCTTTGTGTACATAGGAAGCTCGGTGAACATCATCTTTAAGAAAGCATTTGATCAGCTGCAAATTAACCGGAGCTGCAAATTGACCGGAGTGATTTACCGCTCATGACGACTCCACTCTACATGTTCACTGGTAACGAAGTATTGTCGATCGACCAACTGCGCCTGGCTGTCTCGCTCGGGGAAGAGCCGCTTAGAGGACACGGGCGACCAATTTCATCGTGGTGGATGCGCCGTCAGCCTACAACGTTATTCTGGGTCGGCCGACACTGAATGAGTTCCAAGCGGTCATGTCCACTTTCTGCCAAAAAAATTAAGTTCCCAGTGGAAGACAAGGTGGGTGAAGTCAGAGGCGATCAGTTGGCCGCTCGGCGTTGTTACGTTGAGATGGTTAGAACGGAGGCACAAATCGCTCGGAAGACACCTCACTTGGAGGTGAGCGCTACATGGAGAAGCCTCCTGCTCTGTTCTACGATGAAACGGAGGAGATCCAGATCTATCCAAACCGACCGGAGGCGACAACCATTATCGCCGCCGATCTAGAAAGCAAGAAAAAATAGAGTTGGTCACCTGCCTCAGACGAAACTATGACGTGTCCGCCTGGTCGACGCATGAATTGTCTTACATCTCTCCGAAGGTGGCTCAACACGAGTTACATGTCCGACCAGACTCCCGGCCAATTAAACAGAAGAAGAGAGACTTCAGCCCAGAGCAGAATTTAATCATCCGGGCGGAGAAAGAGACATTACTAAAGGCAGACCAGATACGGGAAGTCCAATTCCCAAGTTAGCTTGCTAACATGGTACTGGTCTCCAAACCAGGCAATAAATGGCAGGTCTTCATCGACTTCCGCGACTTAAATAAGGCATGCCCGAAAGACTTCTATCTGTTGCCTCGGATAGACCAAATGGTGGACTCTACAGTGGGTTGCGAATTAATATGTATGCTAGACGCATACCAGGGCTACCAACAAGTACCACTCGCCCAAAAAGATCAAGAGAAGGTCAGTTTCATCACGACCGACGGAACCTATTGTTACAACGTCATGCTATTCGGACTGAAGAACGCCGAAGCAACCTACCAAAGGCTGATGAATAAAGTGTTCCGTAGACAGATCGACCGAAACATGGAGGTCTATGTTGATGACACACTAATAAAATCCCTCCAAGCAGCTGACCTCTGTATGGACGTTGAGGAAACGTGCCAAACTTTAAGAACCTATGGAATGAAGCTGGACCCCAGTAAGTGCCTGTTCGGCATGAAGAGCTGTTGTTTTCTCGGGTATATCGTGACCGAGCAGGGGATTGAGGCAAATCCAAGTAAGGTGAAGACCCTGCAAGACACGCCTCCACCTCACAATTTGAAGGAGCTCCAACGACTGATCGGACGAATCATCGTGCTTTCAAGGTTCATCTCTAAGACATCCGATCAAAGTCTACCATTCTTCAAAGTACTGCGCTAAGCTACAAGATTCCAATGGGACGTAGAGTGCGACCGGGTTTTAAAAGAGCTCAAAGAGTATCTTAACTCTTTGCTTGTGCTAGCTAAGCCGAGCGTCGGAGAGCCTCTCTGGATCTATTTATCATCCACCGAGCATGCAGTCGGCTCAGCATTAGTCAAGCAGAACGACCATGAACAACAACCTGTGTATTTTTTGAGTCATATATTGAAAGATGCTGAATCTCGCTATAATGGTCTGGAAAAGTTAGCTTATGCTCTAGTGCTTGCCGCTCGGAGACTCCGCCCTTACTTTCTTGCTCACTCAATCATTGTCATGACCAATAGTACCCTAGGAAAAGTCCTCCTCAACCTAGAGATATCTGGGTGGCTGATCAAATGGACAATTGAATTAAGCAAGTTTGATATTCAATATTAACCCCCAATGGCGATCAAAGCACATGCCTTAGTTGATTTCCTTACAGAAGTCCAGAATGTGGAACCAGAAGTAACCTGGAGAATATATGTGGGCAGTTCTTCCACCCGGCAAGGGAGCAGGATCGACATACTATTGATCTCACTAATGGAAGATTGAATATAGCTCTCCATTCGGCTGGAATACCCGACCACCAATAATGAAGCCGAGTATAAAACGTTAATCACTGGCTTGCAGGCAGAGCGGTACGTCAGAGCCATAAAGGTCCTCAGTCACTCAGATTCTCAGCTAGCCACTCAGAGTTGTTAGGTACATTTGAAATAAACAACTCCTGACTCAAGCTCTATGCAGAAGCTTTTGAAAAACTAAGGGCAAGTTTTCAAGAAGTCACTATACAGACGATCCCCCAATCAAACATTCATTCGGTAGATGACTTAGCCAGATTAGCTAGCTCATTAACGACGGTCATGATTGAGTGCCCGATCGAGCAGGTTTTACTAGCGGCATACATTGATCGGATGGAAGGCCTCTCCTTCCCTAGCAACTGGAGGACGCCACTCATCGAATTTCTCCGATCGGATGTAACACCATCTGATCAGGAGGCTAATCGTCTACTGAAGAAAAGGGCTAGACGATTTACGTTGATCGGGGATCAACTCTATAAACGAGCCTTTTCCAGACCCCTACTCAAGTGTGTTAGATCAGAAGACATAGAGTACATCCTCAAAGAAGTTCATCAAGGCTCCTGTGGGAATCATCTAGGCGGTCATTCATTAGCCCAGAAGATCCTTCTCGCCAGATATTTCTGGTCCACGCTCCAAGAAGATGTCGCTCGGACGGTGGCCAGCTACATGTCATGCCAGAAATATCACAACATCTCGCATCGATCAACCGAGTAGATGAAAACATTCACGTGTCTTGCTCATTCAACCAATGAGACATGAATATTGTAGGATCGTTTCCCGTGGCAACTGGTCAGCGGAGGTTTCTGCTTGTCGCTATGGATTACTTCTCAAAATGGATGGAGGTCGAACCATTGGCAAAGATAAGTGAATAGATGGTCATCAAGTTCATCTGGCAAAATATCTTGTGTCAGTTCGGCATCCCCCGACGGCTCGTCTCAGACAACGGGAGGTAATTCGTCGGTCGGAGGCTCAAAGAATAGTGCGAAGGCTATGGTATCCAGTAGGTATTCACCTCAGTGGCTTACCCCCAAAGCAACGATCAAGCGGAAGTCACTAATTGAGAGATTCTCATAGGATTGCGAGCTCGGCTCGACCATGTAGGAGGCAGTTGGGTCGACGAATTACCAAGCGTCCTATGGGCCCTGTGCATGACCCCGAAGGATGTGACAGACGTGACACCATTCCATCTGGTGTACGTTGGTGAAGCACTAGTTCCGATGGAAGTCGAAATGGAGTCTGATCGGGTGCAATACTATGCCAAGGAGAACGACAAGCGGAGACTGATGGAACTAGTCTTAGTTGACGAAGCACGGAACAAGGCTGCCATTCAGCTGATGGCATACCGACAGAGAATAAAGTAGAGCTACAACCGAAGGGTTATCCTGTGGTCCTTCCAGGTCAGCGATTTAGTATGGAAGAGGATAAAGCCGGTCGACGATGTCCCTAAACTTGAAGCTTCATAGGTGACACCCTATAAAGTCGTGCAAAAACTCTGCTCAAGAGCATATTATTTGGAAGACGAAGATGACAGGAACAATCGGGGAGTGTGAACCACCTCCAACCCTATAGGGTCGAGTAAGAGGTGTATGAATAATTGTATTTACTTGTATATGCGTACATGTCTTCTAAATGCAGAACAGATATGAATAAAATCACAAACATTCCATACTCATGAGTCGGTCGGACATATTAAGTCGAGCGGTGACCTTAAATCCATGTCTTCATTGATGGTCGAGCGACAACCATAAACCCTTGTCTTTATCAGTGGTCGAGCGGTGACCTTAAACCATTGTCTTCATCAGCGGTCGAGTGACGACCTTAAACCCTTGTCTTCATCGACGGTCGAGCGACGACCTTGAACTCTTGTCTCCATCAGCGGTCAAGCGGCGACCTTGAACCCTTGTCTTCATCAACGGTCGAGCGACGACCTTGAACCCTTGTCTTCATTAGCGGTCGAACGACGACCTTAAACCCTCGTCGTCATCTGCAGTTGAGCGGCAACCTTAAACCCATGTCTTCATCAACGGTCGAGCGACAACCTTAAACTCTTGTCTTCATCAGCAGTCGAGCGAAGACCTTAAACTCATGACTTCACCAATGGTCGAGCGGTAACCTAAAACTCTTGTCGCCATCACTGATCGAGCGGCGACCTTAAACCCACGTCTACGCCATGAAACGGTCGAGCGGAGACCTCAAAACCAGAACTAATTGATTGCCTAAGAAAATAACCCGTTCCGATCGGAGAAACACGAGGCCACACTTGCAATTTGTGCGACAATACTTGATCTAAATACAAGTCGAAAATGCTGAAGGGCAAGAAAGGAGACAAAGAAAAATAGTAGTTCACTGGATGGACGTACATTCATTGATACTTCAAGAAAATTTTATAGAAGCAACTCACAGGCTCACTCCAAAAAATCTAAAACATCGTCGGACAGTGACTCAGTCAGCTTGTCCTGACTTATGACTTTGCTTGTCAAAGTGGTGGAGAGATAGTCACCTTCCTTCAGTTGATCAAGAGTCCCGTCGATAGCAAAGTTGAATAGACGTAGTGCACGATCGGCGACCTTGTTATTAAAAGCGTCTGAGCGGATGTAAGCCTGCTTCATGAGGTCAAACCTGCTCGACTCGGCTTCCTGGTAAGTCTCTAATGTTGGATCGTGATGTTTCGATAGAGGGTGGAGGGTGAATATCGATTAAAGAATTCGTTCAAAAAGAGTTACGCGCAGCAGAAATAAAAACACAACGCTAACACAAATCAATTTTACTTGGTTCAGAGCCTGTGTCAACTCCTACTCCAAGGCCCGCACACAAGGGTGCTTTCGGTGGGCAATCACTAGAAGTTCGAAAAATCATTACAAATTAAGTGCTAAAATGCTAATGAAATTAAAGCGATACCGACAAGAAAATTAACCAAAGAAGAAGGAGAGCGTTGTCGGAACTTTGTTAGCGTCGTAGGAGCGCAGAGTAGCAGAGCAAGCAGTAGAAGATCTCTCTTTTTCAGTTGTATTTGAAGCTCCCCCCTGACCCTCCTTTTATATGATGCTCGGGGCGCTCCGGATCCCTTCCGGGCGCCCTGGTGAGACGTGGCAGGTCCAACCAGCGAGCTCCACGTGGCGACGCGCGATCTGGATAAAAATTGCCTCCCGGGCGTCGGATCCCTTCCGGGCGCCTGGACCTCCGGGCGCCCGGATCCCCTCCTGGCGCCCGGACCACCTTTCTCCAGAAACTAGCTTTCCTGCAAGACAAGGTTAGTCTGAGGCAAATAAATAATGTATATCCTGCAAAACAGAGTGTTAGCACAGTTTATAAGTTTGACATAAAAAGTATGACTTAGATTCCGTCTTTCCGAGACCGAAATCTAGTCACAATCTCGACTTAGAGATCCGAAATGGATCTAAGCCGGATCGACGCCTAATGTTCCCTTCCCGGGAACGCGTCCTCACAGTCACACCCTTCCAGTGACTTACCTTTACTTACCTGCCAGACGTCCGGTCAGCCCTTCGACCCGTCTGGACTTCTCGCCAGCTATCCGGTCAGCCCGTCGACCTAGCTGGACTTCTCGCCAAGCATCCGGTCAGCCCGTCGACCCGCTTGGACTTCTCGCCAACTATCCGGTCAGCTCGTTGACCTAGCTGGACTTCTCGCCAAGCGTCCGGTCAGTCCGTCGACCTGCTTGGACTTCGTGCCAGACATTTGGTCAGCCCGTCGACCTGTCTGGACTTCGTCTGCACACTCAGTCAGAGTGTTAGATCACAACAAACCTAACTTAACATGATTTTTCATTCATCAAAACCTGAGTTAGACCGTTAGTGCTAACTGCACCAACATCTAATACCGTTTGGGAAGCTTTCAGCTCTTCTTTCAATTTGGTCAGCTCTTCATCTTTTTCGACGAGTTGGGTCTTCGCCGCGGTATGGTCAGCCGATCGTTCATCCCGCTCGGCCTTCAAAGTGGCCTCGGTCTACTTTAGGTTTTGGGCCAACACCCGAAACTTCTTATTTTTGATCTCCAAGTCCTCAATGGCTTGGAGCTCCTGGTGTTGGCCAAATTAAGCTTGGACTCGAAGGAGCTGACCTATTTAACAAGCCGAGCCAATTGATGAGCCTGCTCGGCTCCTTTGCTCTTCTCCGCCTCCAGCTGCTCGGTGCTTGCACTTAGATCGTCTCTTAGTTGAGCCATCTCAACCCTCTAGATAAGCCTGGGCAGATGATTGGTTGCTCGGGGCCCGTAGTTGCTTGACTTCCTGCTCTAAAAATGTAAGCCTTTGACACACAACCAGGCTCTCTACCCAATACTACAAGGAAGTAAAAAATTCTTAGGGTTGAGTGGTGACGAATAGTTATATGTAAAAAACTTACCCAAGTGGGCATTTGGATATGACTATCGACAAGCGCCCCTGGAGTCATGACCGCCGCACGGGCCCCGGCATCAACCCATATCTGTGCGAGCGACCCTTGGATGATTATCTGGTGCTCTGGGGCTCGGGACACAGCGTTGTCAACGACATATTGTCCAATCAGTCAGACTTACAGCTTCCTTCGATTAGACTTGAAGGGGAAGCTTATGATGCGACGGTAAGAGCCTATCTAGCACGAGTCAATTGCCACGGTGTAGGTCAAAGTCAAAGGCGGTCAACACTAGGGAAGCAAGTCATTGGTCGATCGGAGAGACCCTTATTCGATCGGCCATCTGAGTAAACAAGCATAATTAGTCCAATCGACAGGATAACAAGCTACGCGGGTCGGGAGCCCAAGCTGAGCGAGCCACCCGTCTGGATCGAAGAATGGCGTTCGTATTATACACTTAATGATGCAATAAATTGATAAAAGAGGAAAAGATGGATAATTAATAAAGGAAAGAGAAAACCAAATTGAACACTCCATCTATTATTAAATTAGAAGAAGTCCAGACAAAAATATCTTCCATCAGTAATTAATATCATTAAACAGGGAAAGATGGAGGGTCACCCGAAAAAAGTATAAAAGGGCCACGCTAGCTATGAAAAAGGGCAAGAAAAAATCTTTATTCTTAGTACTCACTTTTTTCCTCTCCTATTTCTGACTTAAGCATCGGAGGGCCAACGCCAGAGACCCCTTCCCTGGTTTTGTTTTGTTTTGCAGAGAGTGAGGTCTTCATTCAGTCAACGGAACTGCCACCTCCTCGGCTGTCTAGCTTCACGACTTCAGACAGGATCACTGGTCTTTAAAGATCAACAGTATTGGTGCTAGTCTTTAAGGACCAACACCAGCCAGCATTACGTTGATGTTAGTCTTGAAAGACCAGCACCAATCTTGGCAAGTGATAATTTTAGAGTTTAGGATTTAGACCAACACCAATGTTGGTGCTGCTTTGCACACGTTGGTGCTACTTGGCGCAAACAAACACCAACGTACGCAAATCAGCAACACCACGTTGGTGTTGGTTTGCAAAAACCAACACCAACATATGTAAACTAGCACCACGCTGGCGTATGCAAACCAGCACTACACTGGTGTATGCAAACCATCACCACATTGGTGTATGCAAACCAGCACCACGCTAGTATTGCTTTGCACAAACCAACACCAACATGCACAAACTAGCACCATGTGTTGGTGCAGCGGAGACCGGCAAGAGGGGGGTGAATTGCTGAAAACAAGAAAACAAAAACTACCCTCCTCGGATTTCAACTCAGAATTAAATCAGCAATAAAAATAACAGCAACTAAATTAATGAAACAGAAAAAGAAATAGGAACAGAAAAGATTCAGGGATTTAACCTGGTTACAACCAAGGAGGTTATTAATCTAGGACAGTAGAAGAGAGCGCAGTAAGAAAAATCTCCTTCTCTGAAGGCGGAGAAGCTTTTTACACTTTTGAAGCTCACTAGTTGCTTAGGAATTGCTTACAGATTGATTGCTTGAGTTGTTCTTGAATTCCTAGCTCCAGGGGCCTTTATATAGGCCTTGAAAATCTAATCCCGAGAGTCCAAGGCGCCTCCAACAGGGTTCAAGGCGCCTCCAACTCGATCTGCGGATAAAACTTTATCCGCAGCGCAAACGGTCAAACTGGCCTGCTCAAGGCGCCTTTAAGGCGCCTTCAAGGTTCCTGCTACAGTAATTTTTGCTACAGTAACTTCCAGCCTTTTTTGATTCCTTTTCTTCTTCACTTTGTCTTCCGAAGCTCCGTTTGTTTGGGTGATTTCGGCCAACCGAAATAGGGCTCACCCGAACCCAATTTCCGGCCTTCCTCGAGTAGCCTTCCGTCCCGGCTTAACGTCCCTCGAATGCCGCACACGCTCTTCACGCCCACCGGAGTACTCTTCCACAGCTCTCTCGTCCTTCGGACGCACCGAGCCCGTCGGCTCCCTTCCCGTGCCGTCCTTCTCACTAGCTGCGTATTCCGCTCGACTTTCTGTGTTCCTAAGCTTCTGCACACTCAGACACAGGGATCAAACACAGCAAGATCTAACCAACTTGGTTGATCACATCAAACCTACCACGGGGTCCAACAATCTCTCCCTTTTTTATGTGCATCAACCCAAGTTCAAGTTAGGGTTAAAATAGACATAAAAAGTAATTTTAAAGAAAAATTACTAAACTAACAAGTTAAGTATAATTTTTGCAATTAGTAAAATTGCAACAAAAAATAGAAAAAGAAATTTAAATTTTAAATTTTTTATAACTCCCCCTAAACTTGTACTTTTCTCTCCCCATTTGATCACAGCAAAAACGGGGTTAATAAAAATAGAGAGAATTATCCAACAATATGTTAGGTAAAATAAATGGTTCAAAAATATTCCAAGTAAGAATGAAATTTTGAAAAATTTTCTAGGTAAAATTTTGCAAGTCAAAAAGTTTCTACAAAAAAGTTTTCAAGTTAAAAATGAATTTTTGGGAAAAAAAAATTGCTAAGTTAAAATGAATTTTCTAAGAAAAAAAATCCTAAGTAAATGTTCAAGGGTTCCCAAAAAAAATTTCTAAGTCAAGTAAAATGAACTTTTAGAATTCTCTAAAAAAAAATTTCTAACCCAAAAAAAAATTAAGTTAGAAAAAAAAATTTCTTAGGAATTTTTGTTTATTTTAACAAATATTTGATAAACTTTCAAAGCATTATTTAATACTTGTTTAATGCATTTTCAGAAAGTTAATTAACTATTTTCTTTCAATATTTTAGCTTTCAGGTCGTGGCGAGGCACTAGACCTTCTTGGTTATTGGAGCAACAACCACTTCCTTAGACAAAGCTTCCATAAAGAATTTCAATGTTTAATTTTCTCACTGTAAGCTTTTTAATTTTTGAAAAATTAATTAAGCACAGATTTTGGAACCCAATAGAGGTTCTTTCCTACAGGATTATTCAAAAATCTAGGGGGTACATAGTTTCTTGGTATTTTTCTAAGTTGACCTTGATGCTTCCTTATATACCAATTTAATTTACCATAAATTCTTAATTTTGAATTTGGAAATTGATTTAAGCATGCATCAGATTTCAGTTTTTCAATTTCTAATTTCAAATTTTCATTTTCTGATTTTAGATGATCATACATTTCTAACGGGCATGCTCTTGTTAGGTTCAACTTTAGTTCAGCATTCTCTTTTTCTAATTGATCTAACTCTTTAGAAAGAGACTTGATAAATTTGAAAGATTGAGTTGGGGTTAGATTGCGTACCTTACTTACCTGGTCTGGTGACGCTCCCCCTTCACTGCTGCTTTCTTCTTTTGATGTTCCTCCCCCTTCATCGATGCTCATCTCTGAGCTTGAGTCTTCTTCCGGTTGATGGTTCGCCAATAGCGCTAACCCTGAGAATTCTTCGATGTCCGACTCAGAGGTTGACGAATCTGACCAAGTAGCCTTCAGATTCTTGTGCTTGGAGGGTTCTGGTTTCTTGTATTTTGGCTTTGCCCTTTCTTTCTCCTTTCTCTTTAGCTTTGGGCAGTCATCTTTGATGTGTCCCTCTTCGTTGTAGTTGTAGCAGCGAACCGTCCTCTTCTTTCGATGATGCCTCTGCGATTTAAATTTATTAGTACTAAAAAACTTATTGAAGCGTCTTACCAGTAGTGCCGCTTCAGATTCGTCGACTGAGGCTTCGGAGTCAGAACCGTTTACATTTGCCTTTAGAGCTATGTTCTGACTGGTCTTCTCTACTCCATTTGGCTCTGAAACTCGAGATTCGTAAAGTTCAAAAGTCGAAAATAATTGTTCTAACGTACTTACCTCGAGGTCCTTAGAGATGTAGTACGCATCTACTAAGGAGGCCCACTCTGGAGTTCTCGGGAAGGCATTGAGCGCGTATCGGATAGAATCCCGGTTAGTTACCTCTTCTCCAAGGTTCGTTAGTTGCGTTATCAGCTCCTTGATTCTCGCTTGGAGTTGCGCTACCTTCTCGCCTTGGTTCATTCGGAGGTTCATTAACTGGTTCCGGAGGATGTCGCGCTTCGCTAGCTTCGCTTCGGAAGTACCTTCGTGAAGCTCCAGGAATTTTTCCTAGAGATCTTTCGCTGAGTCGTAGCTTCCGATCCGATTTAGCACACTGAGCAGGTGGAACTCTGCCTTTCCGTTGGCGACGAAATCGGCTTGCTCCTTCTTGCTCAATGTGTTTTCTTCTTTGTCTTTCGGCGCTGCAAAACTATATTTCATTGTAATAAGAATATCAAAATCTGTTTTAAAAAATACCTCCATTTTGCGCTTCCATGTGGCGAAGTCTCCGTCGAACTTCGGGGGATGGATGTTCGCTCCAGCCATCGTCTTGATCGTAGTGCTTCAGTTGGCGGTTAGTCCTTCCGAGGCGATCAGGCTCTGATACCACTTGTTGGTGCAGCGGAGACCGGCAAGAGGGAGGTGAATTGCTGAAAACAAGAAAACAAAAACTACCCTCCTCGAATTTCAACTCAGAATTAAATCAGCAATAAAAATAACAGCAACTAAATTAATGAAACAGAAAAAGAAATAGGAACAGAAAAGACTCAGGGATTTAACCTGGTTACAACCAAGGAGGTTATTAATCCAGGACAGTAGAAGAGAGCACAGTAAGAAAAATCTCCTTCTCTGAAGGCGGAGAAGCCTTTTACACTTTTGAAGCTCACTAGTTGCTTAGGAATTGCTTACAGATTGATTGCTTGAATTGTTCTTGAATTCCTAGCTCCAGGGGCCTTTATATAGGCCTTGGAAATCTTATCCCGAGAGTCCAAGGCGCCTCCAACAGGGTTCAAGGCGTCTCCAACTCGATCTGCGGATAAAACTTTATCCGTAGCGCAAACGGTCAAATTGGCCTGCTCAAGGCGCCTTAAACAATCCATTCAAGGCGCCTTCAATGTGTTTAAGGCGCCTTCAAGGTTCCTGCTACAGTAACTTCCAGCCTTTTTTGATTTCTTTTCTTCTTCACTTTGTCTTCCGAAGCTCCGTTTGTTTGGGTGATTTCGGCAAACCGAAATAGGGCTCACCCGAACCCAATTTCCGGCCTTCCTCGAGCAGCCTTCCGTCCCGGCTTAACGTCCCTCGAACGCCGCGCACGCTCTTCACGTCCACCGGAGTACTCTTCCGCAGCTCTCTCGTCCTTCGGACGCACCAAGCCGGTCGGCTCCCTTCCCGTGCCGTCCTTCTCGCTAGCTGCGTCTTCCGCTCGACTTTCTGTGTTCCTAAGCTCCTGCACACTCAGACACAGAGATCAAACACAGCAGGACCTAACCAACTTGGTTGATCACATCAAAACTACCACGGGGTCCAACACCATGTTGGTGCTGATTTACATAAACCAGCACCAACGTATACAAAGCAACACCAATGTTGTGCTAGTTTACGCAAACCAGCACCATTGTTGGTGCTAACCAACACCACTGTGGTGTTGGTGCTACTCTTGAAAACTTGGCTAGTGCTAGTTTCAAACTCTGTTGGTGCTGGTCTTTAAAATGAGCACTAACGTCGGTTTCTACAAACCGGCACCAGCGTTTGGTGTTGGTTTGCGCAAAACAACACCAGTGTGTTGTTAGTTTGCGTATGTTGGTGTTAGTTTGCGTAAAGCAACTAGTGTGGTGCTGGTTTGCACACGTTGGTGTCGATTTGTACCAAGCAACACTAGCATGGTGCTGGTTTGCACATGTTGGTGTTGATTTACGTAAACGAGTAGCAACATGATATTGATTTACGTATATTTCTGCTAGTTTGCACCGCTAAGGCTGGTACTGGTTTCAAACCAGCACTAGTGTTGGTCTTTAAAGACTAGCACCAACGTTAGTGCTTATCTTTAAAGACTAGCACCAAAGTTGGTACTAGTCTTTAAGACCAACACCAAAGCTGGTGCTGGTTTGGTGTTGGTGCTGGTCTTAAAGACTGGCACCAACGTGATGTTGGTTGGTGCTGGTTTCAAACCAGTATTGGTGTTGGAATTTAAAGATTAATATCAATGTTGGTGCTGATATTTAAATACCAACATCACCTTGTATGCAGAAAAGAAAAGTGAATTGCATGCAGATAAGAGAGGAAAATAAAAAAAATATTCTTAGTCACGTCAAAGCATCCACGTTGGATGTCGCCCACGGTTGTGCAAAGTAAGTTGCACAGGATATCATATATATATATATATAAAATATGTTAATATCTTTTTTTTTCTTCTCGTACTACAAATAATTTTAAAACTTATTAGTAATTTTTTCTGGTTATTTTATATAAAAAATATGCATTATAATAGTTCTATTTAGTCTCACATCTTAGGATTGACAATACCACAATTGAAGAAGTGTCTATAAATACCTTGGGTCGGTGACGTTAGAAAGTATACTTTTCTCGACTTTTTGATTAAAATCAAGTGTAGTTTCTGTTCTTAGTTTAATATTTGATCTAATAAATTAAATTATTTTTTTACGAGGGAGAGTTGCTCTTGCGTTGCACTCAGGGGCGTAGCCACCTTAAGGAGAGGGGGTGCGACCGCCCCCTCTCACATTTTATTAAAAAATAAGAATATATATATATATATATATATATATATATATATATATATATATATATATATATATATATATTTGGAAGTCCTTATCGTCATTCACCATTCAATGTCTAAAACAGAAATTGATCTTATATTTTGAAAGTTCATGATCTAAGTTATCCATTAGTACCATTTCTATGAGGAAATATCACGTTTTGAAATGTTAAATATTGAATTTTAAAAATAAAATATATAATAATAAATAGCTGAAATAAATAGTAGGCCATAAAGTAAGAAAACTAAATTAAAATTGAATCGAGTTTGAACTAAATTCAACGGGTAGATATGGAGATAAGAATTATGTTAGTTCTAATTGGAATTATTTGAAGTTGAATTATGACCGAACCAAGTTTAATGTTTAAATGAGTTCAAACGATTTAAAAAGAATTAGGATATTTTTGATGAAACCTTTCATTTTTTTCTCTCCCTCTTCTCTCTACGCATGTTACATCCCAATGTGTCCCCTCGGGGCGGTGCGATGGTTAAGACATGGGGTGTTGCCACATGAGGTCTTGGGGTCAAAACTCGGCGTAACCGAGCATAACTCCCCCATGTCTTGGCCATTTGCATTAATGGCTAGTAGTCACCCGTGATTTACCTTCTCCGTGTTGACCTAGGGACGGGTTGGCGGGGGCGCTGGGGGCGAGCGAATCGCCTTTTGCCACATGTTACATCCTAACGTACCGTATGTCAACACTTCACCCATTCCTCTCTTTTATTTTTTTTCTTCCTCTTCTTCCTCATTTGCATCTTCTGCTTCTCTTCTCCAACGTTAGTAAACCTACAATTTTTTCCTCTCTTCTTCTAGAGCACACGAGCTTTTTTCTTCTCCTTTCTCTTCTCCAGCAAACAAGAAATACAACACCAGTTGCTGTTCTCTTCTCCAACGTTAGTAAACCTACAATTTTTTCCTCTCTTCTTCTAGAGCACACGAGCTTTTTTCTTCTCCTTTCTCTTCTCCAGCAAACAAGAAATACAACACCAGTTGCTGCCGTCTTCTAACAACAAGATCAAACAGCCATCAATCCCCTTATCTTCTTCCTCTTCTGGTATTTTTTAGGATTTTAGTGGCACAACAAAATAGTCATGTTTTGTCTTACCTTGCTCTCTTTGTGTTATTATCGAGCTCGCCGAAACTAGGTGATCCGGTGGTAAGAACGGGGGCCCCCCTTTTTAGGGAAGTCAACGCCACGGGGAGGTCAAAGTATCCGACGTCCAACCGGAGAAGCGGAGACCGGTCGGCCGAACGGGGTCACAGCTGAACCAAAGACGACCCGACGGGACTAGGGGTTCCGACGCTCGTTGAACAGAGGCATATGGCCGAGCGGACCCTCATGGGCGGAGGGTCAAAGACACGTGGAGGTCAACCCCAAGTTCGCGCCGAACGGAAGCATGCCGGGCCGAACGGAAGGATGCCGGGCCGAACGGAAGGATGCCGAGCCGACCTGACATTCGGCCAGGAGCTTCCCGGGCCGGACAGAAGACAACCCGACCATGGGCGGGTTTCCGACGCTCATAGTGAAAAGGGTCACCTGGCCGAGCGGATAGCCCGCTCGGCCGAAGCATAAAGCATCGTTGCTGTGGAACACTCTCAGTCGAGCACCCGGTCGGACCGATACCTACGGCCGATCAGACCTATGCCTGCTGAGCGGCCAGGCTGGCCGCTCGGCGCGGGAATAGAAGAGACAAGGGCAAAGGAAACATCGGGGGAACATCTCCTGACAGCGGGTATGTTCAACGACCAGGCCATACGCAAGATCTTACAACAGAGGATCCCGCTGTCCCATCATAGATGTGCTCGGACTGTAGCAGTATGGTGTCAGGTAAGCTCTTCTGATAAGCCCATACCGAGGTATGGACAGAGGACACGTATGCACCTCGGTATGTGTGCACGAGCCTCTTCACAGCTCTATATAAAGGGTCCTCACCCTTCGCCGGAGGTACGCATTCTCGGAGATTTGGAGCCATTTCTTTGTTGTCCACTTGCCTGACTTGAGCGTCGGAGGGTCGTCGCCGGGAACCCCTTCCCGGCCCGACTTCTTTGCAGGTTCGCCGGAGCGCCGTCCGACCGGCCGAAGATCTACGTCAGCGACAAGGAGAGCACCACGTGCCCAGCGTCCGTTGACTCAACGATTTGGACAGGATCACTAGGCAAGGTTATTAACGAAGAAAGTAAAGTTCTTCTTTTTTACTTCTTCCTCTCTATTTTTCTCAAAAGCAATGATCTTCCAAGAATTGTAAGTTATTCCTTTCTCGTTTCATGAATTTTTAAAAATTGCCTCTCCTAATCGAAAATTCTGACTACGCCCCTGGTTGCACTACAGTATGAGTCTATATCAAGTCTAATTTTTGAGTCTGAAATACTAATTTATACGTATTCATATATTATATTACACAGATAAAGTACGACAAAAAAACAAAATCTAAAAAATATTAACTTAGACACCTATCAAATAAGGTTAACTATATTAATTAAATTATATATAAATAGTAATTAACTTTAAAGTAGTTATATGATTTGAATTAGAAATTTATTATTTATAATCTCACAACATTTACTAATTTTGATTCAACATCCCCTTCTCATTTTATCTACTTTCCTCTCTTGGGTGGGAGCCTTCTTCACTATTTATATGTTTGCAATATAATCGGATATATACCACATGAATTAAATAGAACGATTCTTTCGGAAGAAAACATTTTATTTATCTTTATTAAATATCATAGCTATTATAAAAGTAATTAACTGTCCTCTAAGTCTATGTTTTATCTGTCAAAATAATAAAAAAGATTGAATTCTGGGCAATTTAAAATTCCTCAAATGCCCACCGGCTTCCGTGCGTTTCCACTCCCAAAGTATCTTTATTGATTATATTGAAGATAAATACTAAATATTCAAATAACTTTTGATTTCGCACGTCCAAGTAATTTTTTTTTTCGATATTCAAAATTAGAAAATTCACGTTAGTGGGGCAATTGCAGTTGAGTCTCACCTGACATATAAACTTTCTTGAATCTTATCATCAAGTCAACTGAAATAATTCCTTTTTATTTTATTTAATCTATTCTCTTTCATGAATCCGGTATGTTTGAGAAAAAGAAGGATCCAGTTTAATCCTCTTCATCTTGCGTTATTTCGATTTCTCATTTCGATTTCCATGTTCTAATTCTCACGAATTCATCGTCAGTTCTTCCAGAGTGCGATCGCCGCACGATTTGTGATCCTCGCGAATCCGCTCGCGTTTTTTTCTTCTCTTTCTTTTCCTTAATCCTTTGGGTGAGAAACGCTCGTCGAATCGAAAGATCACTGATTTAGAAGCGCCCGGAGATCGCATTTAATTTCTGCGGATTCGATGGAGTTAACGAGGGCAAAAGGCCAATTTCCGATGGAGAAGCGATGGGCGTGGCCGCTGTTTCTCATCGCGGCCCTCCTCGCCGTCGCCATCATCTCCTCCAACATCAGCATCATCTCCTCCTTCCGCACCATGTTCGTCGTCGTCCGCGCCGCACCCGCGGCGGATCCTCCCCCGTCCCCGGCGCTTCCTCGACTCGCCTACCTGATATCCGGGTCGAAGGGCGACCTGGACCGCCTCTGGCGCGCGCTGCGGGCGATGTACCATCCCCGCAACCTCTACGTCGTGCACCTCGATCTGGAGTCGCCGGTGGGGGAGCGGCGCGAGCTCTCCGCGCGCGTCGCGGGGGACGCCGTCTTTGCGGCCGTCGGCAACGTGCGCGTGATCGAGAAAGCCAACATGGTCACTTACAGAGGCCCGACGATGGTGGCCAACACGCTCCACGCTTGCGCCATATTGCTCAAGATGGGGAAGAACTGGGATTGGTTCATCAATCTCAGCGCATCGGATTACCCCCTTGCTACACAAGACGGTGAGTCTCTTCATGCTTACAAATCCTTTAAAACCAAGCTATTCCTGTAGAATCATTAAAAACAAATCATAAAAATGATGTCAGACCGGATCAAAGATACTTGTTCATGTTCTTTATCATCTCTGGTCTCTGATTGGGATTTCGTTCTTACCTGTAGATATATTACATGCCTTTTCATCTCTGCCGAGGAACATAAGCTTCATGGAGCATACAAGCAGATTGGGGTGGAAAGAGTTAGTATAAACTTATCTTCGTATCATATAAATTGGCTTCGACTCTGGTCCTTGTGTTTGCAGGCTGAAGAGAGCAAGGCCTCTGATAGTCGATCCAGGACTGTATTCCGTTAACAAATCGGATATCTTCTGGGTTACACCCGAGAGAGGGTTGCCATCCGCATTCAAATTGTTCACAGGTACAAAGTTTACTGTGCGTGATTTTTTTCTTCGTTTTAAGGAAGATGTTCCTCCAACCTTCTTCTTAACAGGGTCTGCGTGGGTTGCGATCACCCGAGAGTTTGCTGAGTTCTGCGTGTGGGGATGGGACAACCTGCCAAGAATCCTGCTCATGTACTACACCAACTTTGTCTCCTCGCCGGAGGGATACTTCCAGACAGTAATCTGCAACTCGCCTCAGTTCGCTCGCACCGTCGCTAACCATGACCTCCACTACATCTCCTGGGACAGGCCTCCCAAGCAGCACCCTCACGACCTCACCGTGGATGACTTCCCGAAGATGGTCGGGAGCAATGCCCTCTTCGGCCGCAAGTTCAAGCGTAACGATCCCGTGCTGGACAAAATCGACGCGGAGCTCCTTGGCAGAGGCAAAGGAGACTTTGTCCCCGGTGGATGGTGTCGAGGCGATCCTCCATGCTCGAAAGTAGGCGATGTCACGAGACTTGTGCCTGGGAATGGCTCCGAGAGGATAGCTTCGCTTTTCGACAGAACTGTTCGATCGAGAATGTTTTCACGAAACCAGTGTAGATAGAACTACTGCTCTGCCAGTGGATCGAAAATGTCTTCTGGTGCGATAGTGCGTCATCATCCCAATAATGCAGCATCTTAGTGAATTTCTGGTGCTGCTGAAACTCAATGTTAGAATGTCACGGAGGATAGAATATTTTGAAGTTTAGGTGGAGTGTGTAAGTTATAGAAGCATAGCTGAAGTAGGATCTAGATTGAGTTGAGTTTTCAAGCATGTTATCAGAAGGAGCAATTGAATAACCTCTGTTAGAACAAAAGGAATGGCCTGTTAATTTTGATAAAACTCGAGCTTAATTTGAGCTAAAAAGTTTGAATAAGTTCGATAGATAACTAAATTAATTAACTTGAACATAACTAAACTTAGCTTATTCGATTGCATCTATTTTTAATTTTTTTTTTAAAGAAAATTATTCTATTTGCTCCAAATCTGCTACCAATCCACGTAAACTCTGGAAATGTGATTGATCCTATTTGGAAGCTATGTGAGAGATAGAATTTCGATGAACTTGTGAGGAGGTGGCACCGTCGGAGATTCCTGTTGGTGTAATCAATCTCTAGAATTTTAATGTTTAACAATATATCTAAGATGGGTCAATTTGACCAAAGGTATTACCCAATCAGAACTTAATGTTTATAAGAAGGAAGTCTAGGACTAGATAAACTAGTAAGAATAAGTCATAACTAGAGATCAGACAGGTGAGAAGTTTACTAGGTGACCAGTCTTAACTGGAGGTTAGGCAAAGAAAAAATCTAATTAGTGAAGCTAAGCTCTAGTGAGTGAAGCTACATGGTAGAAGTCGTGAAGTCAGGTAATAGAAATCCTAGTTAGTGAAGCTAGGTCCTAGTGAGTAAAATTAGATGGTGGAAATCCTTGTAAGTAAAGTCAGACAGTGGAAGTTTTAATAAGTGAAGCTAGGTCCTAGTGAGTGAAGCTGGGTAGTAAAAAATCCTACGATGAGGTAACCCTGAGTAATGAGAAGTCTTGAAAGAGTAAACTCCAAGCATATATGATCAAATAATTTCCGATCGACTGCATGCAATCGATTGGATCAACGGATCTTGAAAGCTGCAACTGTTGATTTGTTTTAATAGTTTATATATATTGTGCTAACTTAGTGTTGTAAGAAAGTCTTAGTTTATTAGGTTGATCAGACACTAAGCATGATTAAAAAAAGGTTAAATATGTCCGGAGTACCATATGTTTGACAGGTAAGGTCATGTAAGTAACAGGAAGAAAGATATAGTGAGACGTGTTTCTTATTGAGGAAATTATACACGTCGATCTGATTTAGAATTTCAACAAAATCTATAATTAGGACTGGATAGTTATGTAACTGTCAAACTATTTATTTTTCATATTATGCAAGTTTTGCTAATCCTGTGAGGTAGGACATTGAAGCTAGAATCTAAATGAAAAAAAAAAAAATCCAGGCACTCGAAAAGAGATCTGGCGCCTGGAGGTCAAAGTATTCGAAGTGAGTCCAGGCACTTGTATGATCCTGCCACTTGTTTTCGTGAGTAGGCGTGCTCCAACTGATCGGCACACATCAACATCCAGATACTCGAGGTAGTCCAAACGTCCGATAATGAATAAAGGCTACTAGATGGAATTTTACTAAAATACAACTATATCACTAGATAGAACTTTGCTGATATACAGCAATATCAATATTTCAAGTGCCTAAAAGAGGATAACCCAACGTCAAAACAGGATTTAATAGACCTTAGCCCATATGCCTAGGAAAAGCCTAAAAAATAAAGTCAGCGACAACTTTTAAAGACGACGTCTTTTCGGATGACAGGTGGAGAGTGTAAGTTATAAAAATCGTAGGTCAAGTAACTAGTAAGATCTAGATTAAGTTGAATTATTCTATTTGCCCCAGATCTGGAACCAATCCATGGAAAATTCGGCCACTCAACACGTAAACTCCGTGAAAATGTGATAAAAATAAATACAACTCTGAACGCGTTCAATATCTCGTTACAGATGATGACTAGGAAATTCCCATGAAACTCAAATACCTTTCATAAAGAAATTGAAAGATTCATTTCGTGAACCAACTCTAACACAATCTTCGGTCAAATCTTTATTTTTTTCATCGATGAAGCCTTTGAGATCGCCCAAAGTATAGACATCATCTGCAAGAGATGCATTATAGGGTCCGAGTAATGTTCTTGAACTCATTGAGGCAAGACTGTAGGATCTTTTGGCGCTTGTTAAGTGACTGCCTTTCATTTTGAAGAATGTCGACAGCACCAGGTGCCACGAACATGTCCATGAACTTTTCATCGTTTACGGCAAATAGTTCGAGGCCGAGAGCAACAAACAGTCTTTCTCTACTGCAGCATTGAACAGAATATCTTACAAGTTAACAAACATCCAACAGCACTGGAAGAGAAAGTGGAGGCATAGGAAGCATACCAGGGAGTTAAGAATCCAGCACTCAAGGCCGAGAGGACATTTCTCTCGATCAGAACTTGGCGAATCCTAGCGAAATGTTGAGCTGACATGGAACAGATCTCGGCATACGAAGATCCAGCTTTTGAGCCCATAGTACCTGCCCCAAACAATATGCTGTTGTTTTGGTATCTGTTAGCATCTACATTTCTTCCACCAGCAAGTCTTGCTTGCCGTTTCCTCCCTCCGACATCCATTAGGTTCCCAATTTCCTTCTTCTTGATCCCGAAATCATCACTTGGCTGATCAGGTGAAGGTGTTTCGGGAACTGTCAATTGGCTTTCTCTAAGCACATCCTTTGTTGTTTCAGTTACTTTACCAGGCGTTGAGTGTTGTTGATCTTTAGGCGCTACATTCTCTTGATCAGCACCAACTTCATCTGTTGCACTGTCTGACAGTTCGGGGAAAAATGAAGCGGCAGGAAGCTGACTATATCTCCCGGCATCAGCTACAAGATCATTCTCATAGCAGACTTGGGAGTAGGGGCTAGTCACTGAATTGAGATGGTGTTGCACTATTTGTTTGCATTGCTTGGATAGATCATGGATGAAGTTGTTGTAAGAACGCCTTAGAGCAGCATGAAATCCAATGTACCCATCCATATCACCATTTTTCTTCCGGTCTGAACCGATATGAATAGATTAGTAGGATAAAAAACACTTATAAAAATAGTGTCACGAAAACAAAATAATTACTGTAAGTCAAGACCAAGATAAATTTTTAGTATTATATCGCATCTAGACAAACCCAAATAACTACAACAAACATAGTTTGATGACAATGATGACGACCATGATGATTATCTGAACTGAAGGATACAATGGACAAGTTCATACACAAAGTATCAAGTATTTCTGAATAAGACTATTCAAATGAGCATTGAGGTGCAAAACATTCATTTCTGAAATGAGGCAACAGCAACAACATAAAAAATTTGACAGATTCTAAAGAATTTTGTTTACTTACATAGTTTAGTGCATGGAAATGCAGAATACCAAAGACAGAATACCACCAATACTAGAAAATGATATACCCCACATCAGTGACTTGTTGGAAACATGTGAAATGTTACTCAACTTCACGAAAAAGTAATGTACACTCCAAGGGGGTTTATGTTTTCTGTGCGGCTTACTATAATCAGCTGTCAGCTAAGTAACAATCAAGTGCTAAAGAGAGTATGCATTTACTTTCACAATTCATATTGTTACATATATAACTTTTTATTGGAGTTAAGCATGTAATTAACTAGAGAACTTTATTCAAAGAAATTTAAGAGAAAGATGTTTGCAATCTTAAGGAGCAAGTTGTAAGAGAAAACAGCTACTCATAATTTGAGAAACAATATATTACTTGAAAAAAAAAACTTATTCAAGATCTTCTATCCCCAAAGTTTCCTTCTTATGAATCCAGGCATTAAATGAACCTCACATACATAAAGTAAATATTACCCAAACAGTGAAAAAGGATTCTAACACAACAAAATGACCAGTTAGCAACTTACACTCAGAGTCATGACTTCGGTTGCGCACCAAAGCAAGGTCAAAAAGGCTTTTAAGAACAAATGAAAGGCGTTCACATGCTGTATCCAGAAGAGGAGCAAGCCAAGCTCGTGCAGCAGCACGTGCTATTTCAGCAGCTGCCTCAGATAAACCTCCACCCCCTCCTCTTCCAGCATAAGCAAGCAGTATATTTGCAACCTGAGTGCCAAGGGCATTGTTGAAATAACTTAACAATAAGCTTGCAACAATTCAAATTTACTCAAAAGTCAGAGAACCAGCAACTGTAAATTTAGTTTTACTTTCTCTCTAGAAACTTGTGGGCACTCAATAGAATATGTAGCACATCTGAATTCATGCATTACTCTCTCAAACGCTGCTCCTCCATAAAGTCTAAGGGTGTGATTTGGAGGCTTTAGGGCCACAGTGACTCCAGGCCAGCTTGCGTTACCACTCTCTGACCGCTCTTCACCAGTGGTTTTACCCCATTGCTCAGGAGCTGGATCCGCTGCTCCTTCAATTAAGGTCACCTAAAAGAATGCAGAACTATCATCTGATGTACAAAAATAAGTACAACGTGAAGAAGAAATGAACTCAATAATGGAGATTCAAATACATCTGTACCATATGACTGCAGATAGAAGCTACATACAACATAGCTGAATGCCTAAGTTGGGTAACATCAGAGGTTGCCTGTAACTTGGATTCTATCCTGACTAATTCAATGGACACTTCGTTACAACGCTGTTCTAATTGCGCAAGTGTAGCCGGAGCCGCTTCCTTGTAGCGATTTTGAAGTTCAGTTTCTAAGAATTCACGTAGACGACTAAATCCAACATATGGTCCAAACTTTTCCTCATTAAATCCTCCCTTAACATTATCACGCAAATGGCGATGTACTTCCGCATCTACCTGAGAAATCTGTCTACGGAATTCCTCATTTGTAACAGTTCCACGATCCTTGGGCAGAGCCACAAAAAAAGGGTGAACATTTTCGCCAAGGTATCCACTTGCACTTAGATAGTTATCTACTTCCCATCGTTCAGTAAATTCCTAAAGGCACACATTAAAACAAAAAAAATAATGTAATGAAGTTAAACAGAATTATCAACAATTAAATGGGGGAGATTCTGACACCTTCAAGCGATTATCAAACTTAGAAATGACTATAAGTGTTCGTTTAAAGTTTGGATCAATCTCACGGACTGCATCCAACCATAGGGAAGAACACCATTCCACACTGCTCTGCTGAAGGAACAGGAGAAGGCGATGAGGTGGGCTTGCTAACGACTTCACCATTGACAAAATCTCACTAGGAGTGCTCTCTGGTTCTCCTTTCTTTGCCTATAAGAGAGAAGTTTAAGACGCAATGAATGAGAAAAAATGGAAGCTTAATTTTATTTCTTTAGCAAGTTTGCTGAAATAAATAAATCACCTTCAGGACAAAGCCAGGGGTGTCGATAATGGTGAGATTAGGACAATAGGCATATTCAGCTCGCATCACAATAGGTTTAGAGGAAACAGCAGCCTGAACCTTTCTTAGATGCGTTTCTGTTCTTGATCTTATAACATCAGCTATTGAAGGAGCCAAAACAATTGGGGCTCCATACTCTTCTGAGTCTTCTTCCTGTTGTTATAAAAGTCCGGCAATGAGCATACCATTCATCAAACCTATATTACCAAATAAAGAAAGGCGAAATCTTGATAAAAATAAAAATAATAATAAAAAAGACAATTTTTGTCACACGATGCAGAAACCTCTGGACAATTTACAGGCTATGAAATATAAAGGAGATAAACCCTAAAAATTGAGAGAAACGTAAAAAGAAATCTAATACTCCAGGTATTTACACCTGAAATCTGCATCGAGGTTCGAGGGCGGACGGATCGTGGACCATCTGGAGTACGAGGGGTCTCCGGGTGCCCATCTCCACCTCCCGCACGTTGAACCGGAACCCGAGGAGGGCTTCAAGAAGTGAGCTTTTGCCATCAGATTGACCGCCGAGGGCGACGATCTCGGGAATGGGAAGCTTCTCGCCGAAGGCGACGGCGGCTGCTTGCAGGCGGTTGTAGGCCTCAAAGCGGGTCCTGAAATCGGAGGACGCAGCGCTCGAGACAGAGGATTCCATCTGCGCAGGAGGCAGAGCTCTCCGGGAGGCGGAGGAATGGGTCTTTGAGTTCGGGGTTTTCACCGGAGTAGAGCCCTGGAATCCATTGGCCGCCATGAGACAGCGAGAGTGAGAGAAAGAGAGAGATTCGGAAATTTGAAATGAAGCGAACTGGGATCGGGAGGGATAAGAATAAAAGAGAAACAGGCGATAGCCGGTGGCCCGGTGGGATGGTAAATGGATTGGGCTTTCATAATAGCCCATATCACGAAATAAAGATATAGAATTTTTATCTTCGCCTTCAACTTCAAATTTATTTTGCACCTGTAATTATTCGATTTACATACTTTTCCAATTCTTTGAAATTTTTAGTGGAAAAAAGGTGAAAGGCCGTAATTTATATAAAGTTTTGACTCTTTTAAGTAAATAGTCTACACAATACTTGGTAGATTAGAGTGAAATGATTGGGAAAAATAAATTTCCACATGAATTATGGTAGATTAAGTGAAAATGAATATATGATAATGAACTTTAAAAAAAATACATATATTTTTAGATATTTTTTAAGTAGTCCATGTAAAATTAATTAGATCTGAATTTAATCACATTCTTTTAGATTATTGATGGTAAACTACTGTTGAAAAAAAATTGAATATATTAAATAGGATATCGTTGCACTTTTAATATTTTTTAAAAATTTAAAGATGTTAGATTCGTATTAAATAAACATCATTGTACTAATATTATTCCGTTGAATATAATCATATGTATTTAATTATTTTTAAATTATATAAGATCCTTAAATATTTTTAACTAGGAATTTGACAAGGGGACGAAGTGGCATTTAGAAAAACAGATATTTCATTTTTTTAAATTTTAAAAAGCTAAGTAAGATGTACCCTTTTATATACATACTATTTATATCCTAACAATAACTGCACAACATTTGTACATTTAAAAAGTATAATTTTGTTGTAATACTCAATAATAAATATACACAATAAGGTAATATTTTTAATCAACTCACAGAAAATAAAAGGTTTCCCAGAATATAAAAACCTAATATTTAAAATTTTAATAATTATCAATGTAGAATCAGAGTGATGTACTGCTGTAAATTCTAGTACCATAAGGATAAGTTTAGTTGATTATTAATAGAAATATATATTAAAATTGAAATATAAAATAATGCTCTAATATATATCCATCTTAATGTGTTATTCTAAATTATAATAACTAAAGATAATTAATCGAGAAAGGTCAAAGATATACATCTTTGACTCCTCTAATCATCGTGGCAACACTTCTCCGTGAATCAGTAAACACTTCATTAGTTGACATGCATCTATTAAGATAAACTCATCAACAATTTTATCCCTAAAAACTGGAGCACTATAAATTTCCATTATTTCTATCACTAAATGTACAGAATCCTTAGGAACAGTTCGTCCACCATCCTATCTGATTTCTCTTGCACTTTTCATATCTTTTATTCTTCTGCCCGCATCAGCTTCATCAAATGAAGAAAGAAGGGTAATCATATTGCAATTGTAAATTTAGTTTGTAAAAATTGTTATTTAATCTATTTTAAATCAATAAATGTTGCAGATTTATATTGTGTATATGGGAGCTCTACATTCATCAGAGTATCCAACCTCTGAACTCCATCTCAATTTGCTCAAACAAATTCTTGTAAAAGGGTAATAATTAAGTTGATATACGTACCTTATTTTGTAAAAAGTTAATTATATTTTGTTGAAATTTGAGACTAAAACAATTTATAATGCAGTTCCCCCAGTGAGTCATTGGTGTATAGCTATCAGAGGAGTTTCAGTGAATTTACTGCTAAACTTACGACTGAAAAGGCTGAAACATTTAATGGTATATTGAATAGTTCTTATTTTGACGATGATAGTAGATATATAATAAATAAATAAATAATAATAATATAAACATAAATGAATTTCAGGAATGAAGGGAATAATTTAAATGTTTCCTAGTAAAATCATGGAGTTTCGTACAACGAGGTCATGGGATTTCCTCAACTTTACGCAGATAGTTAATAGGAATCCACAATGGAAAGTAACGTCATCATTGGAATGTTTGATATTGGAATTTGGCTGGAATCCAAATCTTTCAATGATAAGGGATTGCGACCTCCGCCAAGGAAATGGAAGGGTGCTTGCGTAAACATGACATGTAAAAGTATATATGTTAATTTATAATTATTTGACTGAATTTATTATATATGTTTAAAGTTGCGACTAATATAAATTTATGGTTGATTGAATATATAATTAAGCAAAATTATCGGCGCGCGTTACTATAATGGCGGAGGCCTTTACCAGTCGGACGAAGCATCTCCGCTCGACTTCATAGGTCACGGGTCGCACACATCTTCCATCGCCGCCGGCCGGAGCATCTCCCAGGCCAGCCTCTACGGCCTCGCGAAGGGCACTGCTCGGGGGGCCGTGCCGTCGGCGAAGCTCGCTGTGTACAAGGTGTGCGCGTCGTTCTTGTGCTACGAGCATGACATCTTGGCCGGATTTGACGATGCAATCTCCGATGGCGTCGACATCATCTCCGCGTCAATCAGCTACCCCTACCATGCCCATGATTACTTCGACGATGCGATAGCAATTGGTTCGTTCCACGCCATGGCGAACGGGATTTTAACGTCGACCGCCGCCGGGAACTCAGGGCCAGGTCATTACTCGGTCGGCAACGTGGCACCGTGGTTGATATCGGCGACGGCGAGCAGCATCGATAGGCACATAATTGGCAGGGTGGTCACGGGAGACAATGTGTCCACTACGGTGAGTAAATTAATTAATCATACAATTTAATTAACCATATGCAAAATTAAACTTGTGTTCGTAATCTTGTTTATCTATTATATATACATAGGCCATATTATTACTTGTTATTTGAAAAAAAAAAAAAATTAAATTACAGGGAGCTACTGTCAACACAATTATCTAACTTAGTCAACTGTTTGTTGTATGTTGTGGTTCAGGAATTGCGATGATCTAGATCAATATTTGGATGTGGTGAAAGGGAAGATTATTCTCTGCAACGCATGATGGAAGTTTTATTGATATTGAAGGAATGATATATGTACAAGATTTTGAACTTGACGTTTCCTTCTCATTTCCAAAGCCAGCCATTATAGTCAGCTCCGTGGATGGCTTCAATCTTTTGCGCTACATAAACAACACTGAGTGAGTGTTTATCCATCATGAGTATTGTTTAATTATATAGTCTAGAGAGAAATTAATTAATTAATTCTAGTTACTGATTAATTAATCCATAAACATATATGATCTTGATCAGAAATCCAGTGGCTAACATCCACAAAAGTGAAGAAATTTTTTACTCCGAGGCTCCCCAGGTCGCTTCATTCTCATCGAAAGGCCCCAACGGCATCACCCCTGACATCTTGAAGGTCATTAATCCAATGTCATTTAATTAGTTCAATTAATTACCAGCTTCACACATTAATTTTTAAGGGCTTTAATTGTTACGCAACTTTAATTTTTGATGTTTTTTTTTCAGCCTGATATAAGAGCTCCAGGAATTGACATTTTGGCCGCTTGGTCAAAGGTTGCGTCAGTATCCGGCTACTCCAAAGACACAAGGGTCGTAGAGTTCAACATAATCTCGGGCAGTTCCATGGCTTGCCCGCACGTAACCGGCGCCGCCGCCTACGTCAAGTCCTTCCACCCAAACTGATCGCCGGCAGCCATCATGTCTGCCCTCATGACGACAGGTCTTCAACCTGAACATTATATATATATATATATATATATATATATATATTCTCCAACCCTGTCCTGTTTGTGGAATCAAAATTTAATTTATCATTTTGTCCATGTTTTATACATACAGCTAAACCGATGCATCCTTCGTTCGGACAAGACGAATTATCGTATGGAGCCGGCCTACTGAACCCGGTGAAGGCAGTCGACCCAGGTCTCGTCTACGATGCCGGTGCCAGTGACTATGTGCAAATGCTATGCAACTCGGGCTACAACAAAACTGCGATGCTGATCATCACCGGCGACGCCGGTTCCTGCTCTAACGGGACCAATGGAACGGCGAGGGATCTCAATTACCCTACCATGGCCTTGCATGTTAAACACGACAAAACCTTCGCCGTGAAGAAGTTCTCGAGCATCGGCGGCGTCAGCAAGTACAAGGCGACGGTCTCGGCTGATCCCAAACTTAACGTGGTGGTGAATCCTAGTGTGTTGGAGTTTACGGAGTTGAATGAGAAGAGGCAGTTCACAGTGTCGGTTTCCGGCGGGCCATTCCCAAAGAACTCTACGGCGCCGGCGACGGTCATTTGGTCGGACGGGAAGCATCAGGTGAGGAGTGTGATGGTTGTCTACACCGTGTTGGAAAAATATTATTGAGATGGTTGTCTACACTGATGTTATTGATTTTTTATTTATCGATGTAAATAAAAGAATAATTAGATGATTTGGAACAAAGACTTTCATAAGAATTGTTCTCTCTGATTTACAATCCCTAATTTATTTTGATCCCCTTCACAATTTATATATTAGATTATGATCAGAATTTGATTAAAATTAACTACGATTCTCTTTTTAATTCATTTTACCATCCAGGTTATAATTTAAATTAAGTGCCGGCTGCTAGCGATGGGCAAGTCGCCCCATGCTCGACTTCATACAATTCGCCACACTCTATTCAATGGTAGATAGACCGTCTCTTACTCGACGTCATACAATTTATCGATCGTAGGTCGTCTGTCTCGATCTAAAATATAGTATAGGTAAGAAGATGAGAGAAGATTATAATCAATTTTATCACGATAGATGTACAAATTATAAAAAAAAATCAACAACTCGATGAGATAATTTTTTTTTTATCTTAACAAATCAAGGAAATGAATTTCTAAAAATATATAGAAAATGGATTTAGCAAAAGGCTAAGTAAGTTAAATAAGACAAGTCAACCAAACATATTTCTTTATTGGATCCTATTATAAATTAAAAACTCTTATACGGAAGAATTAAGGAGTGCTGGTATACATTCGACCATAAAAATGGTAATAAGTTTTACTTCAAGGGATTAATGATAATAAAAATGAATATTAGATTGATAATACTTGGTATATATAGATGCTGAATCAATATTATTTTTATTACTATTATTTGATTTATCTTAAATTATGTAATAAGAATCCACCAAAATTTTCATTTTATCTTTATAATTAAAACATAAAAATAATAACAAAGATTTATAGACAGAACTTTTATAAAAGAAATATAATATGGTAAATATTTTTTTCAACATAGAAAAAATCATAATATAACATAATAATTATATTCAAAATAAATCATCATCACATATTAAACTATTCTGTCAATAATTTTACATAATTAAAACATCTATCAAGAAAATCAAAACAATGAAAATCATTCCATATATGATACGGATATATCCCTCTGCTTAAATTTGGAATTGGAGAAAAGAGAAGGGCAAAGAGGTATTTTCACATGATAAGAGCTTTTGTTTTTAAGGAGAGCACTGTTCTTCATGTAAGGGGCGGTTCGTGCTTTTGGTTTTTCCGCCGCCAACACCACAGCGTGGAGGGGTCTTCTGCCGTCGACACCAGGGCACGCACAAGGGGGTTTCTCTTCGGTTGTCGACTCCTCACAATCTCCTCCTTTACCTTCCCTGCTGGATGTCATGATCGGGGCCACCATCGAAGTCGTCGCCGCTCCTCTCCTCTCTCTGATCTTCTGCATGCTGACCACGCCCTCGACACCGCCGCTCCTCTCCTCTCCTCTCCTCTTCGACCCAGGTCGTCGTCGGCAGAGAGCCGTCGCCGCCTCGAGGAAGGCTCGTCGTGCCCTCCTTCATCGGTCGCCAACCGCTGGAACAGAGGCGCTGGCTCTCCTCTTGCCGGAAGCCTCCTCCGGCATGGGCTTCCTTGTGCCCGACCACAAAGGTAGAGGTGTACACAGATGGTACCTTCACCGCCTCCGACGCTGGTCCTGCCTACTGCCGGCAGTCCTTCACCCTCGTACACAGGGGTTCTCTGCCATAGCAACACCATTCTCCGTCAGTGATCTCAACTCTTTTTGCTCTCACAACCATTGCTGCTCCCAATGTTGGTCCCGCAGGCGTCGATACCCCTGTGAGTGTTGTCGCCCTTGCCAGCTGCCGCCATCCTTGGCGCCGCTTCCAACCGCCGCTGTCTAGTTTAGCGGTCTCCGCCGACGCTTCTAGCGGGCATTGCCATCCTCCGATGCCACCTCCAGCGACAGCCACCGGTCGACCCACAACCTTCATGATTTGTGTTATGCCTTGATTGTTGTGTGCCGGCCATCGAGACAATGAGTTATTGGTATTATTCGGCCTGCGCGCCGTGTCCTGACCTACGAGCTGCTGTAGTATTCTGGCTCAGGAGCTGTCATCATATTTCGGCCGACATGCTGCCTCTCGGACCCATACTGCATCGGATTCCATATCGTCACCTCCAGTTCGGGGTCGAGTGATTATCACTAGTCTCGGACCAGCTTATTAGCGCATCGTATTTCTTATCTTCCCTGTTCGAGGTCGAGCGGTCGCCACTAGTCTCGGACAAGCTTATCGGATATTTCATCTCCCCCGTTTGGGGTCAAGCGGTTGTCGCTAGTCTTGCACCAGCTTACTAGATGTTCTATCTCCCCTGTTCGGGGTCGAGCGATCATCACATCGGATCTTCTACCTCCCCCATTCGAGGTCGAGCGATCGTCACATAGCAGATGTTCTATCTCCCCTGTTCGGGGTCGAGTGATCTTCACTGGTCTCGGACCCGCTCATCGAATCTCATATCTCCCTCGTTCGGGGTCGAGAGGTCTTCACTGATCACAAAGCATATCAGAGCATTTTATCTCCCTTGTTCGGGGTCGAGCTATCGCTAATGGTCACGGACAAGAGTATCTCCACTGGTTTCGGACCAGAATATCTCATGGGCTCTGAACTTGTCCGGCTCACGACTTTCGTTTCCGTGCGCATTCGATTTCACAAGCTATGCTCCCGCTCAGTTTTCGGGCTCCACTCCTACCCGGCGATGCTTCGTCGCTCACGCGGTATTCGCTTATACGCTCACTTGAGTTCGGCCGAGAGCTTGCCTGGCTGCCGCTCGGCACTATTTCTCGTCGCTCGGTCGACACTTTGGTGGCCGCTTGATCCTTCGCCCAATCGTCCACTTAGCCGCGTGCTTGTTTCGGTTGACATCTTGGTGGTCGTCAGGTCGGCATTTTACGGTCACTATGTCGACATTTCGAGATCGCCCGATCACATCTTACAGTCATCCGGTCGACATTTTTTGGGGTTCAATTTCCATCCATCCGATCACCCGGTCTGTATCTACTCTATCGCACGCTCGGCATCGTCTGCCTGACATCTATCCACCCGATCGACATCCTTCAGATCGCCCAGTTGACATCTTCGCGGTGGCGCGCTCAGCATCGCTCGACCGCTCGGTCTACTCATTGTCCCACATGTCGCTTGATCTACTATCATTTTACTCGTCGCTCACGTAACGTTTTGCCGTTCGCTCGGCAGTAGTCCGGTTGTCGACTTGGTATTATTTCTTGGCATCACTACCATCTCTCGGGCGACGCTCTCTCGATTACTCGGTTAGCATTTTCTCGGTTGCCTGAGCGACATCTTCTCGATCACGCGCTCGACTCGATTACCCGTCTTTCTACCTGATCAACATTATCTCCGTTGCCTTGGACTGCACTATTTCTCGTCACTCGCTCGATACTACTTGAGTCACTTGCTCGGCATCGTCACAGCTACTCGTTCGATGTGAAAAGACGAGCCCAATGATATGATTTCGTGTTCAGTAGCGATTCTGCTTTGGGCTTGGTCTAGTCAGTCGGACTCGCGCCTCCTTCGACTAGACTTGAGAGGAAGACTTGTGATACGGATATATCCCTCTGCTTAAATTTGGAATAGGAGAAAAGAGAAGGGCAAAGAGGTCTTTTCACATGATAAGGACTTTTGTTTTTAAGGAGAGCACGGTTCTTCGTGTAAGGGGCAGTTCGTGCTTTTGGTTTTTCCGCCGCCAACACCAAAGCGTGGAGGGGTCTTCTGCCGTCGACACTAGGGCACGCTTGAGGGGGTTTCTCTTCGGCTGTCGACTCCTCACGATCTCCTCCTTTACCTTCCCCGCTAGATGCCATGATCAGGGCCACCATCGAAGTCGCCGTTGCTCCTCTCCTCTCTCTGATCTTCTCCACGCCGACCACGCCCTCGACACCGCTGCTCCTCTCCTCTCCTCTTCGACCTAGGTTGCTGTCGGTAGAGACCTGTCGCCGCCTTCCTTCATTGGTCGCCAACCGCTAGAGCAGAGGCGCTGCCTCTCCTCTTGCCGGAAGCCTCCTCCGGCGTGGGCTTCCTTGCGCCCGGCCACAAAGGTAGAGGTGTACACAAATGGTACCTTCGCCGCCTCCGATGCCGGTCCTGCCTACTGCCGGTAGTCCTTCACCCTCGTGCATAGGGGTTCTCTGCCATAGCAGCTCCATTCTCCGTCAGTGATCTCACCTCTTTTCGCTCTCACCGCCGTTGCTGCTCCCGGTGCTAGTCCCGCAGGTGTCGGTACCCCTGTGAGCGTTGTCGCCCTTGTCAGCTGCCACCATCCTTGGCGCCACTTCCAACCGTCGTTGCCTAGTCTAGCGGTCGTCGCCGACGCTTCTAGTGGGCATTGCCATCCTTCGATGCCACCTCCAGCGACATCCACCGGTCGACCCACGACCTTCATGATTTGTGTTATGCCTTATATGTTGTGTGCTGGCTATCGAGCCGATGAGTTATTGGTATTATCCGGCCTGTGCACCGTGTCCCAGCCTACGAGCCACTATAGTATTTCGGCTCAGGAGCTGTCATCGTATTTCGACCGACATGCCGCCTCTCGAACCCATGTTGCATCGGATTCCATATCGTCACCCCTAGAGCTGGCTCCTCAACTGCCTCACTTTCGTCTACTCTGCAGGGTCGCGACGACTCAATCTGCATCGTGATCAGTTCACCGATCCATCCGAGGGCGCCCCCAGGGCCAGGGTACGTCACTGTTTGCATTCGTTTATTCATTTCATCGTCCTACTATTCGGTTGCTTATTTATTCGTGGGACCCGCCTCGAGCATCGGGGTACCAGAGACCGGGGCAACCCGGTCGTTGGTTGCAGGTGGCGTTGACCGGAGGTCCTCCGATGACTTGGTCAACATAGAAGACATCTCACCATCCAAGTCATGAAGATGCGGTCAACATTCCAGACACGTTACACCGGTAGGTTCGTCTTCTCAGCTTCTCGACAGGAACATATTTGGCGTCGTCTGTGAGAACGCACCTGATCTGGAACGTAAAGATGGACGACGTCGAAAAATTCTGCCATATTCATGACCTTGATGAGTTTCGATGAGTATATTGTATTCTCCTCACTCCATGAGTATTCGGGAGTCGAGAAATTGAGTCAGATCCTCTGCTGGTCGGCAGGTCAGTCTTTCCGTTATATTCTCTTTCGGTCATAGAATCTAGCATAGTTTTCTGAACGAGGAATCCCGTGTCGATCAGTCGGGTTTCTATCATATTAGAGCCATAGGCTCATTGTCGAAGACCCCGTGCCAATCGGTCGGGATTATATCTGCGCA
The DNA here is from genome assembly GCF_018446385.1 of Zingiber officinale. NCBI lineage: Eukaryota > Viridiplantae > Streptophyta > Magnoliopsida > Zingiberales > Zingiberaceae > Zingiber > Zingiber officinale. Next base: position 4,668,418 of record NC_056001.1, read on the forward strand.
GACTCCTGAGCCGATCGACCAGGATTATATATGCGAAGACTCCCGAGCCGATAGACCGGGATTATATCTGCGAAGACTCCTGAGTCAATCGACCGGGATTATATCTACGAAAACTCCCGAGCCGATCGACCGGGATTATATCTGCGAAGACTCCCGAGCCTATCGACCGGGATTATATCTGCGAAGACTCCTGCGTCAATCGGTCGGGTTTATATTTGCGAAGACTCCCGTGCCGATCGACCGTGTTTATATTTTACTAGAGCTAGGAGCTCATTGTCGAAGACTCCCGCACTGATCCGTCAGGTTTGAGTTATATTAGAGCCATAAGCTTTAGAAGTCGAGTGACGACTATAAACCCCAAAGTCAAATGGGCGACTATAAACCCCCGCCTTAAAAGACCGTCGAGCAGCGACGTTAAACCTCAGAGTCGAAGCGGTGACTATAAACCCCCGCCTTAGAAGACCGTCGAGCGGCGACGTTAAACCCCAGAGTCGAAGCAGCGACTATAAAAACCTCGTCTTAAGACCGTCGAGCGGTAACATTAACCCCAGAGTCGAAGCGACGACAATAAAAACCCTGCCTTGAAGACCATCGAGCGACAATGTTAAACCTAGGTCTCCACCGACGGTCGAGCGGCGACCTTAAACCCGTGTCTCCACCGTCCAGCTTATCAGAGCATCTATCTCCCCCGTTCGGGGTCGAGCAGCCTTCACTGGTCACGGACCGGCATGCCAGATATTCTCCCCCGTTCGACGTTGAGAGATTTATCACTGGTCTCGGACCAACTTATCAGCGCATCGTACTTATTATCTCCCCCGTTCGGGGTCGAGTGATTATCACTGGTCTCGGACCAGCTTATCAGTGCATTGTACTTCTTATCTCCCCCGTTCGGGGTTGAGTGATTATCACTGGTCTCGGACCAGCTTATCAGCGCATCGTACTTCCTATCTATCCTGTTCGAGGTCGAGGGGTTATCACTGGTCTCGGACCAGCTTATCAGCGCATCATACTTCCTATCTCCCCCGTTCGGGGTCGAGGGATTATCACTGGTCTTAGACCAGCTTATCAGCGCATCGAACTTCTTATCTTCCCCATTCGAGGTCGAGTGATTATCACTGGTCTTGGACCAGCTTATCAACACATCGTACTTATTATTTCCCCCGTTCGGGGTTGAGTGATTATCACTGGCCTCGGACCAACTTATCAGCGCATCGTACTTCTTATCTCCCTCGTTCAGGGTCGAGTGATTATCACTGGTCTCGGACCAGCTTATCAGCGCATCGTACTTCTTATCTTCCTCGTTCGGGGTCGAGTGATTATCACTGGTCTCGGATCAACTTATCAGCGCATCATATTTCTCATCTTCCCCGTTACGGGGTCAAGCGGTCGCCACTGGTCTCGGACCAACTTATTGAATATTTCATCTCCCCTGTTCGGGGTTGAGCGGTTGTCACTGGTCTTGCACCAGCTTACCAGATGTTCTATCTCCCCGTTCGGGGTCGAGCGATCGTCACATCGAATCTTCTATCTCCCTCGTTCGGGGTCGAGCGATCGTCACATAGCAGATGTTCTATCTCCCCCATTCGGGGTCGAGTGATCTTCACTGGTCTCGGACCCGCTCATCGGATCCCATATCTCCCCCGTTCGGGGTCGAGAGGTCTTCACTGATCACGGAGCATATCAGAGCATTTTATCTCCCCCATTCGGGGTCGAGCTATCGCCGAAGGTCACGGACAAGAGTATCTCCACTGGTTTTGGACCAGAATATCTCATGGGCTCTGAGCTTGCTCGGCTCACGACTTTCGTTTCCGTGCGCATTCGATTTCATGAGTTATGCTCCCGCTCGATATTTGGGCTTCACTCCTACTCGGCGCTGCTTCGTCGCTCGCACGATATTCGCTTATACACTCACTTGGCGTTCGACCGAGAACTTGTCTGGCGGTCGCTCGACACTATTTCTCGTCGCTCGGTCAACACTTTGGTGGCCACCTGATCCTTCGCCCGATCGTCCACTTAGCCGCGTGCTTGTTTCACTCGACATCTTGGTGGTCGTCAGGTCGGCATTTTACGGTCACTATGTCGACATTTCTAGATCGACTGATCACATCTTATAGTCATCCGATCGACATTTTTCGAGGTTCGATTTCCATCTATCCAATCACCCGATCGGTATCTACTCGCTCGCACGCTCGGTATCGTCCGCCTGACATCTATCCACCCGATCGACATCCTTCGGATCGCCGATTGACATCTTCGCGGTGGCGCGCTTAGCATCGCTCGATCGCTCGGTCTACTCATTGTCCCACGTGTCGCTTGATCTACTATCATTTTACTCGTCGCTCACGTAACGTTCTGCCGTTCGCTCAGCAGCAGTTCGGTTGTCGACTTGGTATTATTTCTCGGCATCGCTACCATCTCTTGGGCGGCACTCTCTCGATTACTCGGTTAGCATTTTCTTGGTTGCCTGAACGGCATCTTCTCGATCACGTGCTCGGCTCGATCACCCGTCTTTCTACCTGATCAACATTATCTCCGTTGCCTGGACCGCACTATTTCTCGTCACTCGCTCGATAATACTTGAGTCACTTGCTCGGCATCGTCATAGCTACTCGTTCGATGTGATAAGACGAGCCCAATGATATGATTTCGCGTTCAGTAGTGATTCTGCTTTGGGCTTGGTCTAGTCAGTCGGACTCGTGCCTCTTTCGACTAGACTTGAGGGGAAGACTTGTGATACGGATATATCCCTCCGCTTAAATTTGGAATAGGAGAAAAGAGAAGGGCAAAGAGGTCTTTTCACATGATAAGGGCTTTTGTTTTTACGGAGAGCACTGTTCTTCGTGTAAGGGGCGGTTCATGCTTTTGGTTTTTCCGCGGCCAACACTAGAGCGTGGAGGGGTCTTCTGTCGTCGACACCAGGGCACGCATGAGGGGGTTTCTCTTCGGTTGCCGATTCCTCACGATCTCCTCATTTACCTTCCCCACTAGATGCCATGATCGGGGGCACCATCGAAGTCGCCGCCGCTCCTCTCCTCTCTTTGATCTTCTCCACGCAGACCACGCCCTCGACACCGCCACTCCTCTCCTCTCCTCTTTGACCTAGGCCGCCGTCGGCAGAGACCCGTCGCCGCCTCGAGGAAGGCCCGCCGTGCCCTCCTTTATCGGTCGCCAACCGCTGGAACAGATGCATTGCCTCTCTTCTCTCCGGAAGCCTCCTCCGGCGTGGGCTTCCTTGCGCCCGACCACAAAGGTAGAGGTGTACACAGATGGTACCTTCGCTGCCTCCGACGCCGGTCCTGCCTACTGTCGACAGTCCTTCACCCTCGTGCACAGGGGTTCTCTGCCATAGCAGCTCTATTCTTCGTCAGTGATCTCACCTCTTTTCGCTCTCACCACCGTTGTTGCTCCTGATGCTGGTCCCGCAGGCGTCGATACCCCTGTGAGCGTTGTCGCCCTTGTCAGCTGCCGCCATCCTTGGTGCCGCTTCTAGCCGCTGCTACCTAGTCTAGCGGTCGCCCTCGATGCTTCTAATTGGCATTGCCATCCTCCGATGCCACCTCCAGCGACAGCCATTGGTCGACCCACGACCTTCATGATTTGTGTTATGCCTTGTCTGTTGTGTGCCGGCCATCGAGCCAATGAGTTATTGGTATTATCCGTCCTGCGCACTGTGTCCCGACCTACGAGCCACTGTAGTATTCTAGCTCAGGAGCTGTCATCATATTTCGGCCGACATGTCACTTCTCAGACTCATGCTGCATCGGATTCCATATCGTCACCCCCAGAGCCGGCTCCTCAGCTGCCTCACTTTCGTCTACTCTATAGGGCCGCGATGACTCAATCCGCATCGCGACCAGTTCACCGATCCATCCGAGGGCGCCCCCTGGGGCCAGGGTACATCACCGTTTGCATTCATTTATTCATTTCATCGTCCTACTATTCGGTTGTTTATATATTCGTGGGACTCGCCTCGAGTATTGGGGTACCAGGGACCGGGGCAACCCGGTCGCTGGTTGTAGGCGGTGTTGATCGGAGGTCCTCCGATGACTTGGTCAACACAGAAGACAGCTCACCATCCGGGTCATGAAGATGCGGTTAACATTCCAGATACGTCACATCGGCAGGTTCGTCTTCTCAGCTTCTCGATAGAAACAATATCAAATACTTCATTTTTCCTAATTGTTAAACATTTAGAGTGCTAAATTATTCCTAAATGCAGTCCATTGATTAGTTAGGGCAATTGTCCATATGTAGTCCATTTCAGTATCACATTCACTATCATTACCTTCATTTTGTTCATCTTCATCTGGGATACAGTCTCGAGGATCATAGCTCATGAATTTACAAATTAAGTTATGAAGAAAACAACAAGTAATGATAATACGAACTTCGATTTGTACTGGAAAAAATGAAGGGGAATCTAAGATTTTCCAACGACCCTTCAACAATCCAAAACACTCCTCAATAACATTCCTAGCTCTAGAGTGCTTCATGTTAAAATATTCTTCGGCTGTCTTGGGATGACTATCTTCCCATTCATTGAGGTGATACATATGCCCACGATAAGGTGTTAGAAATCCATTCGAGTTGGAATATCCAACATCGACCAAATAATAATAGCCAAAACCAAGGACAATAATTAAATTAATAAACCAAGGATAATAGTTAAATTAATAAATGCAAGTATTCTAGAAATTTAAAACTCCATCATAATTTTAACTTCAAAGTAAAAAGTATTTGTTATTTATCTTGAGGAACTTTAAGATCAAATGGTCTACTGATAGCATCACGAAGTACCCGACCATCATAGGTAGAACTTGTTGAGACCTTGACGTCCATTAGAGGGGAGGTGAATATCGTCTCACCCAAAACGTTGCTTCCTATAATGGTTAGTACGCACATAAGAATACAAAAATAAATACTAACAATAGAAATCAAACCTAACACGTTGATTTAACGTGGTTCGGAGATAAAGTTTCTACTCCACGGCTGTCCGTAAGGTAGACGATCCCGATCCGTCGGTGGATGATTCCCCAGAGAACTTTCAGGTAGCTCGCGTAGCTCCTTGTGGGTGGAGAAACCTCACCACAACCTCGTACAAGCACACTAGATCACTTGGGCACTTAGAGACTCTAATTAAGGTTAACCACCATTAATTTCGTCAACCTTGGGCAAGCACCTAAAACTCTATTAAATAGATCTCGGGAAGAAAACACTTACTATTTTCCCCACCACCAGTCGACTGGTACAACCACCAGTTGATTGACCCTAAGTGAAATTCAACTGTTACACGCCAACAGTCGGCTACCAATCGACTGATGAAAACACCAGTCGAATGCTATAGTAACGCTACACTAAAACTCTAATCCTAGGATTTAACCCCCGAGTACATTCACTCAGCACTTGTCCTCGCTCGACCAACCTAGACCTAACCTTCTAGCCTCCTCCATCAGCCTTGTTTCCTTCAGATACCTCCCCATCTTTCACGTCTTGTCTTCTGGAGCTTCCATCGACCTTGTCATTGTTGTCGGGTCTTCCTTTGCCAAGAGGTCGCTCCTCCGGGACTTCATCCATTCTATGTCACACTTGGATTTACGTTGCCAAAACTACATGCTTGGACTTACACCGCTAAGACTCATCCTTGGACTTTCCTTCTTTGCCAAGATTACACTTGGACTTTCCTTGTTGTACCTGTATCATGCACACTCACAATGCATATCAAATACAATAATAAATCTAACTTAAATCTTTGCCCAAACATCAAAACTTAGGGTACCTAGATTGCTCCAACAATCTCTCCCTTTTTGATGTTTGACAACTTGTTTAAGTTAGGGAAACATAAATGTAATAACAATGCGAATAAACATAAAATCTACACATGCATTAGTCATGAAACCTAACCCTAGGCTCCCCCTTCACCTAAGCTCCCCCTTAAGCTAGGATTTCCCGCAAAGGTAAACTTCTCCCCCTTTGCCTGAACAATCGCTCCCCCTTCACCTAAGCTCCCCTTAAGCTTATTTCTTACAAAGGTGTGTAGGTTTCCCACTTAAACCTAAACTTAAACTTTTTTTCCTTTTCCATATATTAAAAAGAGCTCCAACAATATCCCAATTATTGGGCTCTTTGACCTCTAATGACTATAAACATCATGTATTAATCTCCCATAAGATTACATACATGTTCATCACTGTTTTGGTCATTTTCTAATGCTGAAAAATATTTTTGGACCGTATCAATCGACTGCTATAAGTCTCAGTCGACTGTCATCGTCAAAATGAGCTTATAGAGATATTTTATGCTCAAAATTACTATTATCAGTCGACTGGTACTCTATTTCTGTAAAAATTAACCTTTCTAACCCAACTTCAGAAATGCACTAGAAATTCTACAGACCTCTAAAAAAATCCAAATTTTATGGAGAGGTCTATTTTATCCATATCTACATGAGAAAAATATATATAAAAATATATTTATCACAAATCCCAAGATTGATATAAAATTCAAAACTAGCTAAATGATTCCATTGAACCTTGACTTAAAGTCCTAATTTTGGCTTCCTCTTAATGTATCTACCCATACTAAACCACAATACTTCCCTAGCATGAGTTTATATGACATCTATACATCAAAAACTAATTTTCATGCAATATGACCATAATGTCATATTTTCATACATGATACCATCCTAATTGTGCTAACCCATTAGGTTAGAGACTTAAGTCCGTCTCCTAACCACTTGACACATTTGATAACTCATCTATAATGGGTCTCAAAGGCTCTTCCTAACCTTAGGAATCTTAACCTTAGTCACCTCCCTTGGTGAGTCATCCACTATGGCTATACCCACATGGCGCACCATAGGTGCCCCTTAGCCTATAAACTTGACTTTCTTAACCTTAGACACCTTGTCTTTGGTTAATTTATTCTTGTCCTTAATCTTAGATACCTTATCCTTGCCATAATTATATGCTACCCTAGCATGTTCCTTCTTATTGGCCTTGGATGACTCTCCCTTGCCATTATCATTTGCCACCCTAGCATATGATTTCTTCTTGGCCTTGGAGAGACTAGATTGGTATCTCAAACCCAATCTATCACTTTTGGGTCTTAGGCAACCCATAACATTATCAAGTCCTTGAGATCTAACAATGAATCTACGTAGGACTTTCTCCATTTCTTCAAGTCTTACCTTCAAGACTTGATTTTCTAATTCTAGGGTTCTAACCCTTGAATCAACATGTCCACCTTGGACATCCCTAGACCTACCCACCTTCCTAGGTATATGTCTCCCCTTATTAGGATTTATGCTTAGGTTTTCACCCACTTTCCTTCCATTAAGCAAAGTAGTTTCGGTCTTATTAGGTCTACCCTTACTAGATTTAGCATGAATAGGTCTCTTAGGATTATCACCTACATTAACCCTATTCCTATCATTGTACCTAAATCCATGATTATACTTGGGTAAATAATCTACATTATTTCTAACAAGCATATAAGAATTAGAGCTTGGATTAAACTTTAAAATAGGGATTTCCTTCCCTTTTACCTTTGAAGCTCCTCCTTGACTTGAGCTCCTCTTATTTTCCCATTTCTTCAAGCGTACCAATTTCTTGAGCTCTCCTCTCCTTGGACACTTTGTGTGGTAGTGGCCCCACTCACCACATGTAAAGCACCTAATGTGATTCTTCTGCTTCTTCTTCTTCATACAACTTACATTAGTTTCTAAATTAACTTTAGTGAGTTTAGGATTTACCTTCTTTACCTTTTTGAGCGAAGGACACCTATTTTTGTAGTGCCCCATCTTACCACACTCAGAGCATTTGATGTGGCCCTTTGTGCTCTTCTTGGTAGTTAAGGTGGAGGGTTGAGCTTCCAAGATCTCATCTTTCTTAGATTGCTCTTCTTCCTCTTCACTTGATGATGTGGACAGTTCCACTTCTTCCTCTTTTGAAGATGTACATGATACATCCTCATCTTCCTTCTCCTCCTCGGATGTTGAGCATGTGTCAACAACCGATTAGTCCTTCTCCTTTGAACCAATGAGCCATTCTTCTTGGGCTCCTTCACTACTTGGAGTTTTATAGGATCCTCATGAAGTGTAATTACCTGTTTCCAAAAGTTACTTGCGTTCTTGTATTTTACCTACATTCAATACCAAATTAAGAGGTAATAAATAATCAAAATTCTAGTTACCTTCTTGTCCGCATCCGATTGCTCCCTTTGCTCCTCGGTCCAATACTGAGGTAGGAGGCGCTTTCCCTTCTTGTCTGTTGTAGTTTCAAACGGTTCCTCCAATACAATCCATTGGTTCCATTCTATTTGAAACTAAGTCTCCAACTGCTTCCTTCAATACTCAAAATCATCTCGATCGTATGGAGGTGGGATTCGGATATCCCATCCTAGAGGGCCTTTAGACTCCATCTTCCTCTAGCGCTTTGCTCCCTCGGCGATTAGTCCATAGAAGAGTGACTCACTCTGATACCACTTGTTGGGACCTTGACGTCCGCTAGAGGGGAGGTGAATATCGCCTCACCCAAAACATCGCTTCCTATAATGGTTAGTATGCACAGCGGAATATAAAAACAAATACTAATAATAGAAATCAAACATAACACGTTGATTTAACATGGTTCGGAGATAAAGCTCATACTCCATGGTTATCTATAAGGTGGACGATCCTGATCCGTCGATGGATGATTCCCCAGAGAACTTTCGGGTAGCTCGCGTAGCTCCTTGTGGGTGGAGAAATCTTGCCACAACCTCGTACAAGCACGCTAGAACATTTGAGCACTTGGAGACTCTAATTAGGATTAACCACCACTAATTTTGTCAACCTTGGCCAAGCACCTCGAGCTCTATTAAATAGAGCTTGGGAAGAAAACACCTATTGTTTTCCTTGCCACCAGTCGACTAGTACAATCACCAGTCGACTGGTCCTAAGTGAAATTCGGTCGTTACAAGCCAACGGTCAGCTATCAATCGACTGATGAGAACACCAGTCGACTGCTATAGTATTGCTACAGTAACACTGCAGTACTACTACAGTAACGCTACAGTAAAACTCTAATCCTAGAATTTAACCCCCGAGTACATTCACTCAGCACTTGTCTTTGCTCGACTAACCTAGACCTAGCCTTCTAGCCTCCTCCATCAGCCTTGCGTCTCTCAGATATCTCCCCATCCTTCACGTCTTGCCTTCTGGAGCTTCCATTGGCCTTGTCATTGTTGTCAAGTCTTCCTTTGCCATGAGGTTGTGCCTCTGGGGCTTCATCCATTATTATGTCATACTTGGACTTACGTTGCCAAACTACATTCTTGGACTTACACCGCCAAGACTCATCCTTGGACTTTCCTCTTTTGCCAAGATTACACTTAGACTTTCCTTGTTGTACCTATATCCTGCACACTCACAATGCATATCAAATACAACAATAAATCTAACTTAAACCTTTGCCCAAACATCAAAACCTAGGGCATCTAGATTGCTCCAACAGAACCTTTCCACCCAAGTAACATATATATGAATTGCATTTGTGGGCAACACACTCCCAACACATTTATTGTAATCCCCTTTTCTTGTGTGATAGTGTTGTTTTTCTTCTTTAGGGGATGTTACTTGGATAAAAGTACCGTCCAAAGCACCTAAACAACCCTATAATAATTTTTATGATGTTAAAAAATATAATTAAACTAAAGAAATATATATTGAAATAAAAATACAATTAAACTAAAGAATTATAGGTGATATTAAAATTCTTGCCTTAAACGATTTTCATCTATCTTCTTTATAGTCATCGCATACTGATTTAGGTTTTTTGAGCAATATGTTGTGTAGTTGTAATATTGCTCGAAGACATAGATTGAAATGATGATTCATTATCTCACGACTTCATTTAAAAAGGAGACTCATCGTTTGATTTTTTTATGATGTGTCAACACATAAATAAATAAGGCCACAATTGTATCAATGGTGGCATTTTTTGTGGCTTTTACCCCTAACATCTTGTATCATATCACACAATATCCTGAATGTTCTTCTATCCATTCAAAGTTTACTAATACTTATTTCATCACTCTCTTTTGTAAGATTGAACATTCATTCCACACACACAAATCCATTTGTCCTCCCTACTTTTTATTTGACAAATCCTACTTCGATGATTTATAAGTATTGCAATATGATAAAGTACGCCAACCAAACAAATTATGAGCATTCTATACATATTCCATAAAATACACATTAATCTACTTCTTCTATGGCTAAATGGTGGTTGTGCCATATTTATCTACATTATATAACAATCGATGACAAATTAAACACAATTCCAAAATAAGAAGCCATTAACTTATGAAAAATCATAATTCTAAAGATTTACTTATATATTGCAGTTTCTTTCAATGACATCATCTTCGGTTGGGAGGAGGATGCTTTGGTAGGGAGGAGGAAGAGAAGGGGAAGGAGGGAGAAAAAAGCGAGGAGGAGGAGGAGGAAGGGGAGAAGTAGTTTCGATGGCAGCAACTTCTGTTGGGAGGAGGAAGCTTCGATGGTAGCAACTTTGGTTGGGAGGAGGAAGCTTCAGTTGGGAGCAGCTTTGATTGGAAGGAGGAAGAGAAGGAGAAAGGAGGAGAAGAAAGGGAGGAGGAGGAAGGGGGAGAAGCAACTTCGATGGCAGCAACTCGGATGACTGAGCAGGGAGGAGGCGGAGAAATAGGCACTGACAAGAATGGGAGCGGGGCGGGGAGAAGAAAGGGGGAGCAACTGAGAGGAATAAAAGGAGAAGAATGGAGGACGCTCGGGCGGGTGGGGAAAAAGAGGGGCAGAGAAGAGGTTCAGGTGAAGAAGAGGCTCAGATGGCTTGGGGTTGGGTTGTCCGAAAAAAAGAGAAGAAGGAATGGATTTTGTGATAACCTAGGGGGAGGGGGGGGGTTATGAAATCAAGGGTATCAAATCCTTATTTTGATTCTGATTCTCGTCTATCAAACACCAGAAATGGAGATGAAATAGATTTCATTCCCATTCCAGGCTCTTAAACCCGCCTACCAAGAATCGGAAAAACACGTGAATGATTCCCCTTCCATGAAAATTATATAATCGCTATTACAACTTCACAAAAATATTCCCGAATATTGACAAATTATCAACAGAATTTTACTGATAGAAATAAAAAATCTCAGAATAATGATGGAATTATCGACAGAATTTTATTCTGTCGATAATGCAAGCCACAACCTGAGAACCCTAGGGTTTATTGATGAAATATTTGTTGGTGCAATTAGCTTCTAGGGTTTTAATGTTTGACAATATAGCTAAGTCTGATCAGTTTGACTAAGGGTTGATGCAAACATGGTGGCAAAAGGTGAATACGCTCGCCCCCAGCGCCCCCGTCAACTCGTCCCAGGGCTAACATGGAGGAGGTAAATAACGGGCGGCTACTAGCCTTTGGAATAGTGACTAGCACATAAGAGAGATATTTACCTCGGCTTTGCCAAGATTCGAACCCCAGGCCTCTTGCTGGTAACACCTCATGTGATAACCACTAGACCATTCTGAGGGGGCAGGGTTGATGCAAACATTGTGGCAAAAGGCGAAACACTAGCCCCCAGCGCCCCCGCCGTACCCGACCCAAGGTCATCACGAGGAAGGTAAATCGCAGCATCCGAGCGAGCATGTGACGGACAAAGTGTAATAAGGGGATAAGAGATTTATTCCCCAACTGCCCCGAGGATCGACCCTGCGACGTCATTGTGGCAACACCCGCCACATACCAACTCGGATGACCCGCGGGGTCAGGGTTGATGCAAACATGACTTAATGTTTGGAGGAGAGAAGTCTAATTAGGACTAGATGATTAGCAAAAGTCCTAACTTAGTTAGCCAAGGATAAGTCCTAGTGAGTGAAGCTAGGTAGTGAAAATCTTAGGGGGAGGTAACCCTAGGTGGTGGAAATCCTAGTGAGTAAGGCTAGGCAATGGAAATCCTAGAGGGAGGTAACCCTAAGTGGTGGAAGTCCTGGTGAATGAAATTAGGCAGTGGAAATCCTAGGGGGAGGTAACCCTAGGTGGTGAAAGTTCTGGTAAGTGAAATTAGGCAGTAGAAATCCTAGGGGAAGGTAACCCTAGGTAATGGTAAAGTCTTGGATATACTCCAAGGATGAATCCTAGTAGGTCGGATAGAATTACAAGAGTGTGACTTGATCCTAAGAGATTGACCTTTAGGTAGTAGACTTGGAGGAGGGATTTCTAAGCAAAAGGTAAGCCTAATATGTCAAGTAGACCTATATGATTAAGGCTAAGGTTGCTTGTTTATGTATGTATGTTTATCTTGTAGGAATCTGGAGCTGAAAGTTGTTGGTGCGGGAAGCATCCGACGATCGAACCTAGGTTTTGATAATGGCAAAGGGATTCAAAGTTAAGATTCCTTGTTATCTAACATGCTTAAATGAGGTTTCAGGAAAGTCCTAACTGCGGTTAGGCAAGTGAAAACCCTAGGGGGTGGTAACCTTAGGTCATAAGGGTGGTAACCATAGGTGAAGGAAAACCCTAGGGGGTGGTAACCCTAGGTCCTATGGGGTGATAACCCTAGGTGGAGGAAAACCCTAAGGGGTGACAACCTTAGGTCCTAGGGGGTGGTAACCCTAGGTGGAGGAGAAATCCTAAGGGGAGGGGGGGGGTAACCTTAGGTCCTAGGGGGTGGTAACCCTAGGTGGAGAAAAATCCTAGGAGGCGGTAACCCTATGTCCTAGGGGGTGGTAACCCTAGGCAGAAAGTCCAATCGGTCTGGAGGACCGGACTGGCATAAGGTAATCTCTCCTGAGGGGAGTAAGTGAGGATGTGTTCTCCGTAGAGGGAACAGTAGGCATCGGGTCGACCTAGGGTTTATGGTTAGAAATTCGAAGTCAGACCCGGACAGTCTGATGACCGTCGATCACTTTATTTATCATGTTTATATCTGTTCTAACTTTGTCTTGCAGGGTATGTTGTTGTTTTGGGACTAATGTGTCTTGCAGGTACAAAAGCAACAAGCTAAGCCTCGGATGAACAATGTCTGAGGCGCCTCCATGGAGCTTGGAGGCACCTCGGGTGCAAAGATGAGCTATCTGCACAGAGGAGCTGGAGGCGCCTCCATGGAACTTGGAGGCGCCTTGGACTGCTTCTTGGAGGTGCCTCCATGGGACATTGGAGGCGCCCTCAGGCGGATAAGAGGCAGCGGCGAAGGCTTATCGCAGCGATCAACTCGGGATATAATTTTGGGTCCGAGGCGCCTCCATGGGGCATTGGAGGTGCCCTCAACGCCCAATAAAAGGCAGTCTCGAGGCAGCAGCAGGGATATCACCTTCCAAGCAATCTTTACGCAATCAGCTGCTAACAAGAAGTTCCAACGAAGCTACAACTTGACGCCGACGACCCAGAGCTCTGAATCTACTCTTTCTTGTTTGTCGGTATATTTTACTATTGTTGATTGTACTTAATTTGTAATCCTTTTCGAAATTATAATTGTTGCCCAACGTAAACGCTCAATGAGCGTGAGCCTTGGAGTAGGAGTTGCCACTAGCTCCGAACCAAGTAAATACATTGTGTTTGCGTTGTGTTCTTTTATATTTCCGCTGCTTATTACTCGTTGTTTTACGAATCTGAAACACGTGAAAGTCACGAGCGCTATTCACCCTACCCCTCTAGCGTGATCTCGATCCAACAATTGGTATCAGAGCGGGGTAGCTTTGATTTGGTGTAACCACCAATTAAGCATTCTTTTCGTGGTGTTTTTTTAATTTTCGGAGTCGATTGGAATTAACATAATTACTACATTTTGATCTAGTTCTTTTCGTAATCGTATTCTTTTCTCGAAGTTGGTGCAATACCACTCAAGAACGCAATTTATTCTTATTTCCATACCGCACTACTAATCCAGGATCAAGTCCTGGGACATCTTTTTGTTTTTCTTTGTATGTATATCCTCTAAATGGCCCAACAAGAAGGCTACAGCACTATCCGTCCCCCGCTCTTCACCAGAGAAGACTTCGGTTACTGGAAGGACAGAATGAAAATTTTCCTGAAGATCTAGTTCGAGATGTGGATGATCGTCAAGACTGGGTTTGAACTACCGACTGACGGAGATGGCAAACCAATACCCTGCGAAGACTGGGATTCAGCATTAATCAAGAAGGTGGAAGCAAATGCCAGAGCAACTTGAACCCTCGAGTGTGGACTAACAAAAGAGGAGCTCAACCGCGTCGACCCTTTTTCCAGCGCCAAGGAGTTGTGGGAGAAGTTGATCGAACTTCATGAAGGAACATCCGACACCAAAGTAAGTAAAAGGGACTTAATATTTAATAAATTATATAATATTAAATTACAGGAAGGCGAAACAGCTACCCAACTCCATGTCCGGATACAAGACCTACTCAACGGGCTTCATGCGATTGGGCAAAAGGTAGACAATCGGGACATCATCAGGTATTCCTTAAACGCCTTTCCGAGGAATACCTTGTGGGTATCCATGGTAGATGTCTGCAAGGTTTCTAAGGACCTATCCTCTATTAAATTAGATGAGTTGTTTGCTGAGTTTGAGCTTCATGAACAGATTAACTCACGTCCAGCTGAGAAAGGTTTGGCTTTGATTGTAGGTACAGGAAGAGCACGCGAGTCAAGATCAAAGTGTAGAACCAAACCGGAGTCAAAAGAAGAACCAGATTCGGATGATGACGATGACGAGCTCACAGCCGAACTCGTCAGCCTAGTGAGGAAACTCTACAAGAAAAAGAAAGGCTTCAACAAGAAGGACCTCAAGAAGGTAATTCAATCTAAGGAGGTCCAAGCCAAGGTAAAGTTCAAGGTGACATGCTACGGGTGCAATTAGAAGGGGCATATCAAGGTGAACTGCCCAAACTAAAAGATCCAAAGAAACCAAGGAGGAAGAAAGCTCTAAAGGCAACTTGGGATGAGTCTTCATCAGAAGAATCTGATGACGAAGAACTCGAGTAGGCAAGCCTTCTCGCACTAACGGTCCGGGACTACACCAACGAAACCGGAAGTGAGGATGAATCGGAAGCCGAGTCTGAGAGAAGCTACGGATCTGTATCAATTTCCGAAGGGCCAAACCCCGCTGTAAGTATAAATTATCTTTATAATTTAATTAATTATTTAATGCGTAAATTAGCTAAGTCTAATGTTCGGGTCAAGTCGCTTCTAAAAGATGTAACATCTCTTAAAGAAGCGACTAATACCGAATCTTTGACTGAATCTGTTCAGACTGGAACCTTAACTCAAGTTCAAAAGCTTGAGGAAGAGGATTCCAGCCTAAAAATTCAAATTAAAGACTTGAAGACCGCATTGGAACGATTTACACTGGGTTCCAAGAATCTTGACTTGATTCTTGGAAAACAGAAGGTCGTATACAATCGATCCGAACTAGGATTTAAAGCTAAAAAGAAATTTCGTTCATATTTATCGCTTATTAACAGACCAAATAGTAAGATGGTCCAAGCATGGGTACCCAAGTCCAATCTGGTCAATCAAGTCAGACTTGGATACTATTGGGTCCCCAAGGATCAAATCCATTACCTTGATAGACCATATCGAGGCTATGATCCAGGGGGAGCATATAAAAAGACCATTTTTAAAATTGTTTGATGATTGCCTTATTTTTCTTTCCTGCTTTTATTAAATGCTTAGATTAGGCTAGATTAAGGACCTAGGCATGATTTAAACTTGTTAGTTAAACCTAGAAATTTCAAAAAGAAAATTAAATATATAATTTCTTTGAGCGGTTCTATCTAGGAAGTGGTGGATGACCCCATACCCAAGAAGGTCGAGTGTCTCGCCACGACCTGGGAACCAATCTTTGAAGTGTGTATTTAATTGACTAATTGAAAAACTTAAGTTTAACTCAAATGTAAATTAATTCTTAGAAATAATCTAAATCAAAGATAACCATATCACAAAATTACTTAAGATTACCTTATTGATAACTTAGAATCGGGTGAGATGGAACTAGGTTGAACTTAGTCTAAAATAATTTTAATTATTTCAATTTAATCAAATAAATTCAATTTAATCAAATAAAATCAAATAAATCAACTTAATTAACTTTAATTTTAATCAACTTAATAAACTCAATTTAAATAATTCACATAATTAATTAAATTAATTTAATAATTAACAATCTTAACTTAATTAATCAAATGTATTTAGCTCAATCAAATAAATTAAAATTATTTAAAAAACATTTTAAAAGTCATTTGAAAAATTATTTTAAAAATCCTTTTGAAAACCATTTTAAAAATTATTTTAAAAATCTTTTGAAAATCATTTAAAAATAATTTTAAAAATCCTTTTGAAAATCATTTTAAAAATTATTTTAAAAATTCTTTTGAAAATCATTTTAAAAATTATTTTAAAAATATTTTGAAAATCATTTAAAAATTATTTTAAAAATCCTTTTAAAAATTATTTTAAAAATCCTTTTAAAAATTATTTTAAAAATCTTTTGAAAATCATTTAAAAATTAATTTAAAAATCCTTTGAAAATCATTTTAAAATAATTTTAAAATTCCCTTTGAAAATCATTTTAAAAATTATTCTAAAAATCCTTTTGAAAATCATTTTAAAATTTATTTTAAAAATTCCTTGAAAATCATTTAAAAATTATTTTTAAAATCCCTTGAAAATCATTTAAAAATTATTTTAGAAATCTTTTGAAAATCATTTAAAAATCCTTTTAAAAATCCTTTTGAAAATTATTTAAAAATTATTTTTAAAATCCTTTTGAAAATCATTTTAAAAATTATTTTAAAAATCTTTTGAAAATTATTTAAAAATTATTTTAAAAATCCTTTCAAAATCATTTTAAAATAATTTTAAAAATCCCTTTGAAAATCATTTTAAAATTATTTTAAAAATACTTTTTAAAATAATTTTAAAAATTATTTTAAAAATCCCTTGAAAATTAATTTAAAATTATTTTAAAAATCTCTTGAAAATCATTTTAAAATTATTTTAAAAATCCTTTTGAAAATCATTTAAAAATTATTTTAAAAATCCTTTTGAAAATCATTTTAAGAATTATTTTAAAAATCTTTTGAAAGTCATCTAAAAATAATTTTAAAAATCCCTTTGAAATTTATTTTAAAAATCCCTTGAAAATCATTTTAAAATTATTTTGAAAATCCTTTTGAAAATCATTTTAAAAATTATTTTAAAATCCTTTTGAAAATCATTTTAAAAATCATTTTAAAAAATCCTTTTTAAATCCTTTTAATTTTTTTTAAAAAAATCTTTTCAAAAGTCTGATTTGTTATCATAATTATTTTCAAAAAAAAAACTAATGATTATTAATTTTTAAATCATAACTAATTTTCAAACCATATGTTCAAATTATAATTTGAAACTCTATTTTCAAAATTTTAAATGTTTTACTCATTTGAAATTTATACTCGAACTTATTTTAAATATCAATTGAAAATAAAGATAATTCCATCTCATACTCACTCATAAGTTGAACATGCTTGATAACCTAAAATGGATGAGAAAGAAAATTAGGAAAATATAAAATACCTATTATGTTTTTATATATTACATGCTTGGACTCTAGGACCCTAGGGAGTTATTTTGGCATTAATTAAGGGGGAGTGAGTGGAGTCAAGCCAAGTTTTTTTATTTAACAGTTAAACTCTTTGAAAAGTTAAAACAAATTCAATTATTTTTATCCAGAAAAATAAGTTTTTTAATTAAGCTTTAAACTGTTTATTATCTTAACTAAGCTTTTACCAATATCTTTTTAAAGTCAAGTTCTTTTTCAAATTTAACTAAGTATTTCAAAAAGTTTTTTTTTCAAAATTTAGCTAAGTAGTTTTTCAAAAAGGTTTTTTCGAATGTAACTAAGTTTTTCTTCAAAAACTTTTTCAAAATTTACTAAGTATTTCTTCAAAAGCTTATCAAACTTTACTAAGTATTTCTTCAAAAACCTATCAAAATTTACTAAGTAGTTTTTCAAAACTATTTCAAAATTAGCTAAGTTACTCTTCAAAGTCAAAAATAGTTTTTCTTAGCTAAAGTATGTTTCAAACTTAATCCTTCTCAGCAATTTTTCCCTTTACACATGTAATGAATCTTCTAATTTCACTTAGCTAAAAAGTTTTACATGAAAATCAGTTCTAAAAAGCTAAGTGTTCATCAAAGTTTTTCCCTCTATTTAAAAGTTTTTTTTCAAGCTAAACTTTTCATCTATCTTCTTAAAGTTGTTATGGATAAAAAATATTATTTCTCAAAACAAGCTAAGGCTTATACTTAACTCATCCTTTACTCTTTCGTTTATTTTTGATATATGACAAAGGGGGAGAGTATAAGAAAATTCAAAGAAAGTGTAAGAAAATTTAAGAATAGAAATTTTTGAATTTTTTTAATTCAAAGGGAGCTTTTGTTAAGGGGGAGTTTTTATACTTAAATTTTTTACTAAGGGGGAGCTCTGCACTTAATTTTGTCTTTTCATGCTTATCTTTTTTATGACATTATTTTCTTAACTTTGAATTTTTGTTGCCATAATAAAAAAGGGGGAGATTGTTGGTACGGGAAGCATCCGACGATTGAACCTAGGTTTTGATAATAGTAAAGGGATTCAAAGTTAAGATTCCTTGTTATCTAACGTGCTTAAATGAGGTTTCAGGAAATTCCTAACTGCGGTTAGGCAGGTAAAAACCCTAGGGGGTGGTAACCCTAGGTGAAGGAAAACCCTAGGGGGTCCTATGGGGTGATAACCCTAGGTGGAAGAAAATCCTACGAGGGTGCAACCTTAGGTCCTAGTGGGTGATAACCCTAGGTGGAGGAGAAATCCTAAGGGGGAAGGGGGGGGTAACCTTAGGTCCTAGGGGGTGGTAACCCTAGGTGGAGAAAAACCCTAGGGGCGGTAACTCTAGGTCCTAGGGGGTAGTAACCCTAGGCAGAAAGTCCAGTCGGTCTGGAGGATCAGACTGGCATAAGGTAATCTCTCCTGAGGGGAGTAGGTGAGGATGCGTTCCCCGTAGAGGGAACAGTAGGCGTCGGGTCGACCTAGGGTTTTCGATTGGAAATCTGAAGTCAGGCCCAGACAGTCTGATGATTGTTGATCACTTTATTTATCATGTTTATATCTGTTCTAACTTTGTCTTGCAGGGTATGTTGTTATTTTGGGACTAATGTGTCTTGCAGGTATAAAAGCAACAAGCTAAGCCTCGGATGAACAGTGTTCGAGGCGCCTCCATGGAGCTTGGAGGCGCCTCGGGTGCAAAGATGAGCTATCTGCTCAGAGGAGCTGGAGGCGCCTCCATGGAGCTTGGAGGCGCCTCCATGGAGCTTGGAGGCACCTTGGATTGCTTCTTGGAGGTGCCTCCATGGGGCATTGGAGGCGCCCTCAGGCGGATAAGAGGCAGCGGCGAAGGCTTATCGCAGCGATCAACTCGGGATATAGTTTTGGGTCCGAGGCGCCTCCATGGGGCATTGGAGGCGCCCTCAACGCTCAATAAAAGGCAGTCTTGAGACAGCAGCAGGGATATCACCTTCTAAGCAATCTTTACGCAACCAACTACTAACAAGAAGTTTCGACGAAGCTACAACTTGACGCTGACAACCTGGAGCTCTGAATCTAGTATTTCTTGTTTGCTGGTATATTTTACTATTGTTGATTGTACTTAATTTGTAATCCTTTTCGAAATTATAGTTGTTGCCTAACGTAAACGCTCAACGAGTGTGAGCCTTGGAGTAGGAGTCGCCACTGGTTCCGAACCAAGTAAATACCTTGTGTTTGCATTGTGTTCTTTTATATTTCCGCTGCTTATTACTCGTTGTTTTACGAATCCGAAATACGTGAAAATCACGAGCGCTATTCACTCCCCCCTCTAGCGCGATCTCGATCCAACATAAGTAAGACTGGGGGAGCAAATATATGCAAATGGAAGGCAGCAAGACCTAGACTGGCTGGTCTAGGTGCTTGGAACTTCTCCAGATGCTTTGACAATCCATGCGCTTAGAATTGGTCCAAGCGCCTGGATAGTCCAGGCGCCTACGACTACTCTAGGCTCCTAGGATTGCTCCAGGCGCCTAGACAGTCCAGGCGCCCGAGACTGCTCCAAGCGCCCTAACTAAAATATTATCGTCAAAGATAAGGTTTGACAAATTCAGATCAGATGAGGCCAAGTCCAGGTGCTTGGGGCTGGTCCAAGCACCCGAAAACACATTATATAAGTGACTCCAATCCGAGCTTCAAGGCATCGATTCTTCTACTGCTTATACTCCGTGTGCTCAAAATGAAGACTATGACGAGAAGCCTTGCTACCAGGGAAGCTCTAGGATGGGTGCGCTGCGCTCATTACTTCCAGATCGGCTCAGCAAAATTTTTATTTATATTTCATTTACAACAAGTTGTATTTACTTTATCATTCTCTTGTACTTGATAAACTGTAAGACGAGTTTCTCTGCATCCGGAAAGCTTCTAGAAAGAAGATCACTAGTGGACTCGCGATTGAATATGTATGTCTTGAATGTATTGACCCTAAGGGGTTGGAAACCAAGTAAATCCTACGAGTATTCCTTTTTTCCATACTTTATTTTATATTCCGCTGCTACTAATAACTTTGATAGAAAGAACGAATGATAACCTAATTGCATGGTGGTTACTGCTTGTCACCTTACTACTACCTGCAGCTACCGCATTGGTTTCAGTGATACATGATACACTAAATGAACTATCAATATTATAGATTGAGAAAGAAATAGTCCAACAATTAGATTATTCAGATTTTATAAATATTTTTACCTCTAAAATAGCTAGACTAGTGTTTATAATAATATATTATTTTTGATTTATTTATGTATTTAGTATATATATTATTTGTAAATTGAACTTTATCATTATTTATTATAGTAAAAGGATTACTTTTTAGTGTGCGCTTCAGGCCCCGTCGAATACAGGTACAGCTCTGGTTATGCATCCGGGAAGTCTCTTGTTCAAAACTGTCGAAAACCCTAAAAGAAAACAAAACCTCCACAAAATCAACCAATCCATCGAGATATTGATCCTGGCCTCAAACTATCAAGAGAACTCGAAGAAAACATAGCTCGATATCAACCGCCGAAACCATTGTGGAAAATCCAGCAAACCTCACTGATTAAAGCAGGAACGTCAAGGAGAATTCGAATCACAACCCATAAACGATATCAGATAGAAAAACAAACATTCTCACCTCCTCTAGATTCCTACTCTCCTACCTCCCATACCTCATTCATTCATAGAAGGGTGTACTTACCTTTCCCTTGTCGATCCCTTCTTCGCGCTACCGTCGGAACCCTCGCGCAAGAATGTCGCAAGCTCTGTGTCTGGTTGTGGTGTCCTCAGCAGCGTCACGGTGAGTGCTGTTGCCTGATCGAGTCTCTGACGGGGTGGAAAAAGGGAAGGTGTCAGTGATTCCAGATAGTGTTGGTGCAGCGAGGTCGGCAAGAGAGGGGTAAATTACCTGCAAAACAAGGTATACCCTCCTCAAGACTTTCAACTCAAAAAGATTGCAACAATAATAAAAGAAATAACAAGAAATAAAAGGGAAACTAGAATTTAACTTGGTTATAACTCAGGGGGTTGTTAATCCAAGACGGTAGGAAAGCGCACTAGAAAAGTTTCATTCTCTGAAGGTGGAGAAGCTTTTTACACAATAAGAGAGCACAAAAGTTGCAAGGAAGTTGTTACAGAGTTGAATACTTATTTCCTAGCTTCAAGGGCCTTTATATAGCTCATGGAAACTCTATCTCGAGTGTTGAAGGCACCTCCAAGAGGGTTGAGGGCGCCTCCAACGAGTTTGATCGGATAAAACTTTATCCGATTGTAAACGTTTATCTTGACTGGGTTTGAGACGCCTCCATTGCCCTTAAGGGTGCCTCGGACTGTTTGAGGCACCTCAAAGGGAATGGAGGTGCCTCCAAGCCTGCAGGCAGCACAGGCGCCTTCAACTCTTCGTTGAAGGCACCTCCAGCTAGCTTCTTCAGCTTCTTTTGGCTCCTTTTCATCTTTCGAAGCTCCGATTGATTGGATGATTGCGGGCAACCAGAATAGGGCTCACCCGAACCCAATTCCCGACCTTTTCCTCAAGCAGGCTTCCGTCTCGGCTTATCGTCCCTCGAACGCCACGCACGTTCTTCTCGTCCACCGGAGTACTCTTCCACAGCTCTCTCGTCCTTCGGACGCATCAAGTCCGTCGGCTCCCTTCCTATGCCGTCCTTCTCGCTAGCTGCGTCTTCTGCTTGACTTCCTGCGCTCCTAAGTTCCTGCACACATAGACACATGGATGAGATAACTAGCAGGACCTAACCTAACTTGGTTGATCACATCAAAACATCCACGAGGTCCAACAATCTCCCCCTTTTTGATGTGCATCAACCCAAGTTCAAGTTAGGGTAAAAACCAACAAGTAATAATTTAAATAAATTATTAAACTACCAGTTTAAGCATAAATTTGTAATTAAAATAAATTGCAACATAAAATTTAGTTCTATCTTACACCAATTTTTGAAAAGAATATCATTTTACAAAAATCCAAACGAAATGTGAAAATATTTCTAACTCTCCCTTAACTTGTATCTATCTCTCCCCCTTTGACCACAGCAAAAACGGGGTATATAACATGTTCAAACTAAATTCTAAGTCTTTTGAAACAAATTGCTAAGGCTTTTGAAAGAGTTTCTAAGTTAAAAACAGTTTAAGAATTTTCTAAGTAAAACTTAGGTAAAAAAATTTTTAATTTCAGAAGAAATTTTAACTTAGGAAAAAAAAAAGATATTATCTGAGAATTTTCCTAAGTAAAAATTTTATGCAAGAAATATTTTTCTAAGTTTTAGAAATATTTTTGATGAATTAAAAAAATGTTAAAAAAACTTTCTAAAGCATTATTTAATTCCAATTTTAATGCTTTTCCAGAAAGTTAATTAAACATTTTATTTCAATATTTTGGCTTCCAGGTCGTGACGAGGCACTAGGCTTTCTTGGTTATTAGAGCAACAACCACTTCCTTAGACAAAGTCTCATAAAGAAACTCATTGTTTAATTTTCTCGCTGTAAGCTCTAACTTAAATTTTTTTTTAATCTAGTAAAGATTTTGGAACCCAGTAAAGGTTCATTCTTGCTGGATTAACTAAAAACTTAGGGGGTACATAGTTTTTAGGAACTTTTCTAAGTTGTCCCTGATGTTTTCTAATATACTAATTTAATTTTCCATAAGTTCTACGTTTTGATTTTGAAAATTTATTTAAGCATGCATGATTATTCTTCAATTTTTCAATTTTAATTTTTAATTTTTCATTCTCTAATTTTAAATTATCATATATTTCTACGGGACTTGCTTTTGCTAATTTCAATTTCAATTCAGCATTTTCTTTTTCTAATTTTGCTAGATCTTTCATAAGTACTTTGATAAATTGAAAAGACTGAGTAGGGGTTGTTGGATCGAGACGCTCTAGAGGGGGGGGGGGGGGTGAATAGCGCTCGCGGCTATCGTGTTCGATTATCAGAATCGTAAAAACTCGTTCAGAAATTAAAGCAGCGGAAGTGAAATAAATAAAAACAGACACAAAGGATTTTACTTCGTTCGGAGCCTAAGGCGACTCCTACTCGAAGGCCCGCGATCCTTGATCGCTTTCCGTGGGCAACAACTATAAGTTCGTTAAAAGAGTTACAGCTTTGAAGTACAAGTAAATGCAAAAACTAATTATACCGACGACAAGAACAGAATCTCGGAGCTTCGGGTCGTCGGAGACTTGTAACAGCACTTCCGGGCGTCTTTCGGAGTAGCACGTTGAAGAAAGAAGACTTGGAATTTGATTGTTTGAGGTGCTAGTCGAAACCCCCTTATAAAGGGTGTTCAAGGCGCCTTGAAGGCTATTCAAGGCGCCTCCATGCTGCCGAGTCTCCCGCGTGGATCAAGCTTGAACTGGTCGAAATTCATCTGCTTAAGGCGCCTTATGCCCTACCCAAGGCGCCTTCCAAGGCGCCTTAGACCTCCTTCAAGGCGCCTTCATGGGTGCTTCGTAGCCAGCTCCAGCCTTGCACCCGAGGCGCCTCCAAGCTCCATGGAGGCGCCTCGGATACTGTTCATCTGAGGGAAAACTTCATTGTTTTGTACCTGCAAGACATGTTAGTCCTAAACAATATCCTGCAACACAAAGTTAGCATAAAACAACAGTATGAATATGATAATAAGTAATGTCAGTCTCCGAACTGTCCGGGTCTGATTTCGGATTTTCGTCCAGAAACCCTAGGTCGACCCGACGCCTTGTGAGATACGGCAAAATAAAATAACCTATAATGATTTATGGGAATTTTTAGGTATTTTTCTAGAATTATCTGGAGGTGGTATGGAGGAGTTTAAGGGGATAAAATGTTTAAGTCTAATAAGTAATAGAAGTTATCATTTGAAAGGGGCTTAAAAGGGAATTTATGCTAAGTGGAGGAATTAAACCCTACTAAATTTATACGGAAGCTACAGTGCCCTACAGTTCGCCCCAGTTTCTCCATCGCATCCACTCCGCCGAACTCGCCATTCCCTCGCGAGCTTGCCCTATCCGTCGCCGGCCTCAGCTCCGACGCGTACACACGCTCGATCGCCGGCACCTGGTCGTGGATCAAGTCGTCGATAGCCCCAATCCTTTAACATAGGTCGTGATGGCAGAGATCTTCGAAGGGTAGCTTCGCGCAAGGGATTCTCGGCCGGGAGAGGGGGAATCGAACTCCGGTGACGTGGGAGTGAGATCTCTTGTTCCAGAGCTCCATAGTGGCGAGAACCAGGTAGCTGACTCGTTTTCCCGAGCTTAGGGCCAGGCTGATCCCGTCGGATTCTCTTCGTCGACGGTAGAAGCTTCAGGCATCAAGGTATTGAGGTATGGATTGTTTGATTAGGGTTTTATTTGTTAGCAATAGAAGCTGTGGTTGGTGACCAGATGAGGGGATGAACGGATTGTGGTTTGGTTGTGGTAGTGGCTTGCTGTGAAGGGCTAGATCACAATTCCAGTGGTTGTTCTTCATTCGGGAACCATTAGGTAAGGTTTCTATCACTATTGATGTTAGATTTCAGACCTAAATGTTGGTTTCAGATTGAATTTGATACTGATTAGGTAATGTTTGGGATGCTTGTGATGCATATAGCTCTGTGAGGACTTGGATCTGTTAATCAGCAGCATTTGGGCAGCATCGGTGTGCTAGTGCCGACGATTTCACCTTTCGATAGTAAGTTAACAGTGGGAGGTGCTGGTGAGGTATGGGAATTCTGTTAGAATTGGAAGCTTGTTGATTGTTGCTTAGATAATTGATAGATGTAGATTTTGTTAAGGAATGAGATAATTCCGTACTGTACCAGTGTATATGGAACCAATGCATGCTTAGAATCCCTTATGTTGATCAGATTCGGTTGGAATTGTGTGATTCGCGGGGACAGATAGATTAAGGCTTGGGACTAGTTTTGAGTAGTTCAGTGTGTATTTGTTTAGGTAATAAATGAAACTCGGATCAAATTCGCTGGTCATGTACATTAGTATAGTTATTCAGTTTCATATGTAATTAGTTAAAATTTATACGTTGACACAGGACTTTGATCGAGGCGGGTGCCGTGACGAAGTGACATCGGATTCAGCTTACATTTAGAGGCGGGTACTTCTTGCTTTATCTCTTTAGTACATTGATCTTAGTGCATGAGCTATATGTTTAGATGGCTACTATGTTTATCTTGACTCCACTCTGATTTTTCCTGCGGTTGATACTTCCACTCAATCTTTGAGCTACTCGTTTTTGTATCTATACAGTCTCTTGTTGCTATCGATGGTATTTAGTAGATACTATATCACTAGGTATCAGATACTAGATACCAGATACCAGATGTCAGACATTAGATATTAGGTATTGGATATATATAGACACCTGATACCATGTTTACATGTTTTGATTGCTGTTTATTTACACTTCTTACTGAGCATGCTGGCTTCATGTAGCATACCTGTTTCTGTTTATATATATATGATGACTGTTGCATTGTTCGCATCATGTCATTGCATGCATTGCCGACGATCCTGTCTCCCTTGTGGTTGAGGCGGTCGTTGGCCTGGGCCGCACACTCGGCCACTCATGGGTAGTGGTAGCTGGAGTGTGCCGCTTGTCCTGTCGTGCCCCTACTTGCACACTCATGGGCAGTGATAGCTGGAGTCGCGGGCAGCAGGGACCCCCGTCGCAGACGTAGCTATTCAGCTACTATGCACATGTCCATCCGGTCACTCGACAGTAGTGGCGGCCTTTAGGTGGTACAGTTGTCATCGATCCGGCCTCTCGACCATACAGGGGTCATGGTGCAGAGAGGTGGCGGGGTGACCATCCGTACATACGCTGTTGTTATTATATTTGCTGGTTGCTTATTTATGCTGTTGTTGCTTATCTATGCTGCTATTACTAGATTATGCTGCTGTTGTTTATTTATGCTGTTATGCTTACATAGGTTGAGATTTATACCTGTGATATGTGTTTAGACACTGACTTACTTACTGTTGACATGTATATACCTCACACGATATCATGTAGTTATGAGCAGTACTGTAGCAGTTTATGTTATCTCAGACCTTACACTGTTAGCCTAGGATATGGTTTCAGGTATGGATATATACTTTGTTTATCCAGTAGTATCTGCTATTTATCTTTCTCGAGACTGTATCCTGTTGTACTCTTAGCTGTTTATGATACTCATGCACTGTCTACTCTATTACCCGCTGAGTTTTTATACTCACCACTGTATACGTTGGTAATTTCACCAGGTAGCAGTTAGTTGACGCCGTATACTTGGAGGAGGATCCCGACTACCAGTCCCATGTCGCTTCCGAGGACGGATTTCCGATTTTGTTTAGATTTCTAGTTGTGAGTTGAACTTTTGAATTTGGTATTGTAATAACCCTTCTTAGGACTTGATGTTATTCTGTGAGTTGTTTTGTTTTATCGAGGAGTCAAGCCGGGCCGGCCCGCGGTGAGTTCTTTTGGTATGTTTGGTACTTGTTATTTCATTTTCCGCTGTGTTTGATTTACCAACCGAGTGGGCTGCTTATTATCTACGTGGTTGTGTTTAGTTCTAGCCGTGTTGGCTATATTCTGCATATGTTTATCTGTTAGCTATGTATACTGGTTCATTTGTCACCGCTACAGGGGAGGTGCTGGCTGATTTTCGTCGGGCGACCTTACTCTCGGGGCGTGACAATTTATTGGTATCAGAGCCACAGGTTTACGATGTCAGATTCGTACATTTTGGATTTTTCATGATTTTATTCCTCGAAGTGACTTTTTGGGATTTGGGACCAGGCAGCGGCAGAACACCTCCAAGTTATAGGTTGTAAGTTTTATAAGTATGAACTTATATTGTTTGTAGTACTTATTAGTGGTTTGCACCAGGTATGAGACGTGGTCGATCGGTAGCCGGTTCTCGACGTGGTCCGGGACGACCACGGAAACAACCCATGGAGGCTGAGGAACTAGAACCAGTGACTCAGGAGGCAGATTCTTCTAGGGATCCAACTGATGTTGAGACGGTTAGTCGAGGACAGACCCATCAGATTCCTCATAGAGATTAGAGACGTCAGCCTCAGGAGATCCCTACGGTAGTACCACCGGTGAGAGATCAGGGATTTAAGACACAGGGGATTCCTTCTGCGATACCATCAGGGGTACCTGCACCTGCTACTATAGATTAGATGCGGGATAGAGCTCGTATACCGTTGCTGGCGAGGTCCGTCAAGGATAGAGTGACTTTATACTCGGGCGGAGCTGACCCTTGGGCTGCACGTAGTTGGTTGAGGAATTTAGAAAACACTTTCGGGTATATGAGCTGTACAGATGAAGAGAGGGTGGAATTGGCTGCTTATCACCTCCGAGATCAAGCAGTCACGTGGTGGGATATGCAGAAGATGATCTTCGGGGAGCAGCACATCACATGGATGATGTTTCGTGATGCCTTTGAGAGACAGTACTTCCCTGCTACGTTTTGTCTAGCTCACCGTCAGGAGTTTCTGAATCTCAAGCAGGGCGATCGTTCAGTTTTGGAGTACAATGCAGAGTTCAGTAGGTTGGCGGAATTTTGTCCTCAGCTAGTGGCACAGGATTACGATCGGATGCATCAGTTTACTCAGGGTCTTGCTGCATACATTCGGATCCGGATGTCAGGTTTTCCAGGTAGTTCTTACCGGGAGGTGTTGGATCGAGCATTGTTCATTGAGATGACTCAGTAACAAGTGGCTCAGGAGAAAAGTAATGACAAGCAGCTGTCACAGAAGAGAGGGAATAAGGGTCAAGACTTGCAAGTTACCTCCGAAGGATCTTCACGGCCATAGAAATCAGGGCGAACCACGGACAAGTCTACTTGTTTCCCTAAGAGAGATCGGAAGAAGGATAGTGGTGGAACTAGGTGTTTCCAGTGCGGCTCGAAAAGTCACCTCAAACCCGATTGTCCGTTGGATCACTCGATATGCTTCTACTGTAAGTTTCCGGGCCATGAGAGTCGGGAATGTTCCTTGAAGGCTCAGTTGGAGACTACTAAAGTTACTGTTCAGGAAGATCGACCCACCCAGCCATGGCAACAGAGGGGATCTCAAACGACTCAGGGTGCGTCATGTCAGCAACGACCCCAGCCTTCTCAGGGACAGATATATCATGTGCAGGGTCAGGAACCAGCGACTACACAGTATTCTGCCGCAGTATCTTCTCATCAGGCATTTCTTGTACAGCAGGATTTTCATCCACCTCAGCCCTACTCAGCATACCAGCAGCAGCCTCAGTCTCAGTATCAGCAGCGGGTTACGGTACCTCCGATTCCAGCACAGACCACCCCAGGCATGCCACAGCTGAGATCAGAGGAGGGTCACGTTTATGCGGTCACACGAGAGGAGGCACAGGGAGTTGAGAGATCAGGCATGCCACAGCTGAGATCAGAGGAGGGTCACGTTTATGCGGTCACACGAGAGGAGGTACAGGGAGCTGAGAGATCGGTCTTCCGAGGTATTATTTTACTTCATACATTTACTATAGGACTATTAATTGATGCTAGTGGAACCCATTTGTTCATCTCTCAAGTATCTTTTCGGGGGGTGTTACCTATACGCTAGACACGTGACATAGCGGTATCTTTACCGTCTGGAGAGGTACTTGTTGTACGTCAAGAAGTCAGAGGTTGTTATGTGGATTTCGATGGTTAGACACTGGTGGTGGATCTATAAGTGTTGGAAGTGGTGGGACTTGACATTTCCTTGGGCCTTAAATGGATGGCCGGGAAACGTGTCATTCGTGTTCAACGCATTTAGGTTGTAAATTTGGGGACCAAATTTTTATTAGAGGGGGAGAATGTGAGATACGGCAAAATAAAATAACCTATAATGATTTATGGGAATTTTTAGGTATTTTTCTGGAATTATTTGGAGGTGGTATGGAGGAGTTCAAGGGGATAAAATGTTTAAGTCTAATAAGTAATGGAAGTTATCATTTGAAAGGGGCTTAAAAGGGAATTTATGCTAAGTGGAGGAATTAAACCCTACTATATTTATACGGAAGCTACAGTGCCCTACAGTTCGCCCCAGTTTCTCCATCGCATCCACTCCGCCGAACTTGCCATTCCCTCGTGAGCTTGCCCTATCCGTCGCCGGCCTCAGCTCCGACGCGTACACACGCTCGATCGCCGGCACCTGGTCGTGGATCAAGTCGTCGATAGCCCCAATCCTTTAACAGAGGTCGTGATGGCAGAGATCTTCGAAGGGTAGCTTCGCGCAAGGGATTCTCGGCCGGGAGAGGGGGAATCGAACTCCGGTGACGTGGGAGTGAGATCTCTTGTTCCAGAGCTCCATAGTGGCGAGAACCAGGTAACTGACTCGTTTTCCCGAGCTTAGGGCCAGGCTGATCCCGTCGGATTCTCTTCATCGACGGTAGAAGCTTCAGGCATCAAGGTATTGAGGTATGGATTGTTTGATTAGAGTTTTATTTGTTAGCAATAGAAGCTGTGGTTGGTGACCAGATGAGGGGATGAACGGATTGTGGTTTGGTTGTGGTAGTGGCTTGCTGTGAAGGGCTAGATCACAATTCCAGTGGCTGTTCTTCATTCGGGAACCATTAGGTAAGGTTTCTATCACTATTGATGTTAGATTTCAGACCTAAATGTTGGTTTCAGATTGAATTTGATACTGATTAGGTAATGTTTGGAATGCTTGTGATGCATATAGCTCTGTGAGGACTTGGATCTGTTAATCAGCAGCATTTGGGCAGCATCGGTGTGCTAGTGCCGGCGATTTCACCTTTCGATAGTAAGTTAACAGTGGGAGGTGCTGGTGAGGTATGGGAATTCTGTTAGAATTGGAAGCTTGTTGATTGTTGCTTAAATAATTGATAGATGTAGATTTTGTTAAGGAATGAGATAATTATGTACTGTACCAGTGTATATGGAACCAATGCATGCTTAGAATCCCTTATGTTGATCAGATTCGGTTGGAATTGTGTGATTCGCGGGGACAAATAGATTAAGGCTTGGGACTAGTTTTGAGTAGTTCAGTGTGTATTTGTTTAGGTAATAAATGAAACTCGGATCAAATTCGCTGGTCATGTACATTAGTATAGTTATTCAGTTTCATATGTAATTAGTTAAAATTTATACGTTGACACAGGACTTTGATCGAGGCGGGTGCCGTGACGAAGTGACATCGGATTCAGCTTACATTTAGAGGCGGGTACTTCTTGCTTTATCTCTTTAGTACATTGATCTTAGTGCATGAGCTATATGTTTAGATGGCTACTATGTTTATCTTGACTCCACTCTGATTTTTCCTGCGGTTGATACTTCCACTCAATCTTTGAGCTACTCGTTTCTGTATCTATACAGTCTCTTGTTGCTATCGATGGTATTTAGTAGATACTATATCACTAGGTATCAGATACCAGATGTCAGACATTAGATATTAGGTATTGGATATATATAGACACCTGATACCATGTTTACATGTTTTGATTGCTGTTTATTTACACTCCTTACTAAGCATGCTGGCTTCATGTAGCATACCTGTTTCTGTTTATATATATATGATGACTGTTGCATTGTTCGCATCATGTCATTGCATGCATTGCCGACGATCCTGTCTCCCTTGTGGTTGAGGCGGTCGTTGGCCTGGGCCGCACACTCGGCCACTCATGGGTAGTGGTAGCTGGAGTGTGCCGCTTGTCCTGTCGTGCCCCTACTCGCACACTCATGGGTAGTGATAGCTGGAGTCGCGGGCAGCAGGGACCCCCGTCATAGACGTAGCTATTCAATTTCTATGCACATGTCCATCCGGTCACTCGAGAGTAGTGGCGGCCTTTGGGTGGTACAGTTGTCATCGATCCGGCCTCTCGACCATACATGGGTCGTGGTGCAGAGAGGTGGCGGGGTGACCATCCGTACATACGCTGTTGTTATTATATTTGCTGGTTGCTTATTTATGTTGTTGTTGCTTATCTATGCTGCTGTTACTAGATTATGCTGCTGTTGCTTATTTATGCTGTTATGCTTACATAGGTTGAGATTTATACCTGTGATATGTGTTTAGACACTGACTTACTTACTGTTGACATGTATATACCACACACGATACCATGTAGTTATGAGCAGTACTGTAGCAGTTTATGTTATCTCAGACCTTACACTGTTAGCCTAGGATATGGTTTCAGGTATGGATATAT